>NW_027556098.1:405756623-407046623 GCF_003287225.1 Phascolarctos cinereus | reverse complement strand
GGATCTCCTGTAGCCTTAATTGCCCCACTCTCTCACCACCGAACACTCGCACTGTCCAGAGCTCCCAACTCTCTGCCCCTGCTCTTGCAACACCACATTTGCATGAAACCTGGAGATTTTCAAATATTTTGAAAAATCCTAAGTGAAAAACCCTAAATCTGCTTTCTTTTGAGCACAGCTAGTAGCTTCCTAGCTCCAGACTCAGTGTTTCTTCCCTGAGCCTACGGGTCCCCTCCCCTTTTTTGAATTTCTCTTATCTAACAGTCAAGGCCTTATCAAGACTGGTGGAACTTGACTTACCTCTCTCTCTCTTCTGTGTCATCTCTGACTAATTTCCCTCTTCCCCCTCCTTTGTTCTGGTCTGATTTTTTTTCTCATCCCTTCAAATGGCAAGAATGCTCCCCCACGACTCACCCACAACGCTCTCCTCTTCATGTCCCACCCCTTCCCCTCATCCTCAACCCTTAAAACAGCTTCAGTCTGGTGTCCTCCAGAAAGCTCTCCCTGATTAGCTCTGCTGGCTCCTTAGCAGTCCTAACATGTTTATCCTTGTTACCATATTCTCCTCTGAATGCATTTCGTGTGTGTGTGTGTGTTTCCCAACTAAGCTTTCTAGGAGCAGAAGTTGTGTCTTATTTTTCTCCCAGCACCTAGTAGAGGACCATGGATCCCATGGGTGACTTGTACGTGATGAAGGCTTGACGGAGCCATCGGGACCTAAGGAGTTGGACATACCCAGCTGTGTCCCAGCTAGTCCTGTCTGCCTTTCCTCCATCAAACACAACTCTGACAAGCAATGGAGAAATAAAGTAGGACTCACAAAACCAGAACCTCCACTCCCTCCTGTTGGAGATGATGATGATGAGCCAGATCCCTGAAAAGAGGAGAAGGAGACAGTTGAAGCCTTCAGAGACCTGGCATCCTGTCCATCAATTCTATTTCCTCCCGAACCCACTCCTCGTTCTACCCTCACTTGGTTATTGGAGCCTCCAACATTATGATTCCCGTGATTGAGTGTATCCTGCGGGGAAGATGGATCAGAAAGTTAGAGGCTGAAAAAACTGGGGTTGGGGAAGAGGATTGGGGTAGCTAGAAGACTTCACAATCTTAGAGAAGTTGAAGTTTTCTTGAACCCTTTTGGACTCTCTCCCAATAGAAGGGTGGATTTCTCAAAGTGTAGGTAGGGTTATGAGGACTCTCTGGAACCCTATGAAGCAGACAAGTAACCTCCCTTCCTCCCTCCTTCTCTCCCTCAGTAAAACCTGATCCCTATCTCTATATGAAGCGTGAAAATCTTGTTTCACCTTTTGGTTGTTGACAGCATCACCTCCTGTGTTACTTAAGTCCTTTCTTGATGTTATCAATTCACATTCATTCCTGCAAACACCCCACTAGAGTTTGGAAGGGGATGCCTTTGAAACCAAAGCATTTTCTTCACCCTCCTCTAGGGAAGGTGTAAGCTCAGGGAGCTCCAATTTTGGGAGGAGGAAGAACGGGTGGAAAGAGAAGAAAGGGCCCAACTTAGGTTGATGCTTCGCCTCAGTCTGAGAGTGAGGAGCGAACAGGAATTAAGGGTGGGGGGACGACTAGATGGCTTTCAGCTTCTCCCAAGTGAGGTCTTCACAGTGCATTATTTCCTCATTATTTATTCAAGACCATAGAAGTCCCAGATCACTAGATACATACATGTTCCATGAAATGACCAAAATACAATCCAAAACCAGAAAGAGAATTTGAGGACTGTCTGCCCCTCAGCTTCCCTCATTAACATAGATGATTGAGAGCTACTCCCCATTCTCTTTGGCATGACCTGGCTTATTCCTTCTAAGAAGAAGGACCTCTAGTTTCCAGGCTCCTTACCCAGCCATTAGATCCGTTCTCAGAGCCCTGTCCAGTCTGTCCGTTGTTATGAGAGCTGCTTCCCTGGATGAGAAGAAGAGAGACCAAGGATGGAGATTGCTTTCATAAATCCTGGTGGCGAACTCATCTCCCAAAAAAGTTAACCTCATTAAAGACTGAGTGCTCCCTTCCTCATCTCCTGAGCCTCTACATGTGCTGCCCTCGTGGCTGGTGTGCCTTGCTTTAAGCAAAACGAATACGAAGTTGGGATTCACAAAATAAACACAACAGGAGAGGCAGCTACTTAGCATGGAGAAATAGTCTTCACTTTGCCAAAGACTTCACCATAGTGTTCACCAGCGTCTCCATGGTGTACATTTAAAATTTATCTTGGCACAGATTTCGTCTGTTTATAAAGCTAGTGCTTGTACCTGACAATTGTTTTATGAATTTTAAACTTATTTCCATGCCAACATATATCTTATGTCCCATTAGATTGTGAATGCTAAGGATCTAAGACAACTCCAAAAGACTCATGATAGAAAATACTGTCCACATCCAGAGGAAGAACTATGGAGTCTGAATGCAGATGGAAGCAGACTATTTGCTCTCCTTTTCTTTTGGTGTTTTGTTTTTTCTTTCTTGTGGTTCCTCCCATTAGTTCTAATTCTTCTTCAGATCATGACTCATGTGAAAATATGTTTAACATGAATGTATAAGTAGAGCCTGTATCAGATTGTACACTGTCCTGGGGAGGGGTGAGGAGAGGGAGGGGGAGAAAATTTAAAACTCAAAATCTTATGGAAGTAAATGTGAAAACTAAAAATAAATAATTATTTTAAAATTAAAATAAAATTAATATTAAAAATAAATTAAAAAAGAAGATAAAAATTATAAATGCTAGTAAAAAGATCAGAAGGTAAACCCTGTAGCTGGGGTTGGGTTGAGATGAAAGACAAGATTTGGGTAAGTGGTAAGGAGAAGGGGGAATAAAGTTATTGAATGCTAAGAGTATGTCACGTGTAAAAGAAGGGTGATGGGAGTCAGTGAAGCTCACCTGATTTCCGCTGCCTGTATGCTCACACTGGGAGGGGAAACGAGGATAAAGCTTTAGTGGCAGACCTTGACACTATCGACCCAGATTGTAAAATCACAGGAAATGAACCCAACGATTCAAATCCCAGATCAGGACTTGAGTCCCATCCTTGAGCCCCAATCGAGGTGCAAGCCCTCCATCCTTGATCCAGTGCCCACCTTCCCGCTATGCCGCCAGCCTGAACTGACCTTCCCCCACAACACACACACACACTCACCCCTTCAGTGCTTCTACCTCCACTATTCCCACCATTGCCAGAAGATGATGATGATGTAGACCCCTGAAAGAAGGGAAAATTCTGAGGTTGACATAAATGGACTTAGAAGTGTGAGAGTCAATCTGCACAGGTTACAGTTGTAGGGTAGCCACTAATTTCATCTCCAGTTGCTTCTCTCTCCTCCTGTCCCCAACTATCCCTTCCCTACCTCCTCAAATGGTGGGTTGCTTAAGGAATACAAATACATTTGGAAAGCAAAAGTATGGCCTCCCTTCTGTGCTTCTTATTGGGAAAGAGACTTAGATAGCAAGCTACTCTTTTAAGTTTAGGTTAGATCTTGGTAGGGA
This sequence comes from Phascolarctos cinereus, assembly GCF_003287225.1. NCBI lineage: Eukaryota > Metazoa > Chordata > Mammalia > Diprotodontia > Phascolarctidae > Phascolarctos > Phascolarctos cinereus. The sequence continues at coordinate 407,043,124 of NW_027556098.1, read as the reverse complement.
GGCTGAGATCCCAACCAAATGGGAGCAGAGTAAGGGAACAGCCTCTGTTCTTCCCCCCCCCCGCCCCCTTCCTAGAGCTCAGTAAGTCAGGAAGCACTTTGGAGTGCTTACCTGGTTGTTCCTGTTTATGTTAGTGGTTGCTTCTGGGCTTGTTTCCTGGGCAGAGATTTGGAGTAGGGTTATTGGAGTGGGATGGGAGGGGAACAAGAGTGAATGCAGAAGCAAATTAACCCATTTAGAACCACTCAGCCAGGACCAAAGCATATAGTCTCTAGCCATGTTGAAGCATACCTGTTTCCCTTTCCCTCTCTCACCAGCCTGTTATGGGACTGTGGTCCAGCCATATCTGCCCTCCTCCTTAATAGTCCCACCTTCTGCAGCTGCCAGTGCCTTCCTGTCAAGGAATCCCTCCCTTCCCACCTCTGCCTCTTGGCTTCCCTCAAGTCTCAATCCCACCTTCTGCAAAAATCCTTTCCTACCCCTCCCTAATCCTAGAGCTTTCCCTCTGGGGCTACCTCCAGTTTGGCCTGTATATTTCTTGTTGTGTTCTCGCGGGCTTCCCCATTAGATGATAAACTCCTTGAGGTCAGGGACTATGTATGCCTTTTTGTTTTTTTGCATCCCCAACACTTAGCAACACAAGTGCCTGCCACATAGATGAGGCCCTAACGAATGCTTTTTGGTTGACTGGCTGACTTCTGCTGCCTCTGAGCCTAGGGTGGAGTGGGAAGGGAGCTTCGAAGTAGAAGACCTGGGTTCAAAGGCTGACTCTGCCACTTGAACCTGTGTGACTTTGGACAAGTCATTTCCCCATGTAGGCCTCAGTTTCCCCATCTGCTAAATGAAGGAGTTGGACTAGATGATGCCTGAGGGCTGTCCCAGCTCTCTGCATCCATGATCATATGATTCATAGGCTAGTCCCCCCTTTCCTCTCCCCTCCTGCTGTTGCCCTTTAAAACTCCTCAATACCTGGAAGTCTTCCCTTCTCAAAGTCCCTAGTCTATCACCTCTGTCCTTCTGGCCCTGGAGTCTCCATCTGCCTTTGCTGGCATTTATGCCAGATGACAACCCTTCATCACCACCACACCCCAAGACGCTAGATGCTCGCCAAAGGCAGAAGTCCCAGCTCTTTGCACATAACAGAGGTGTTTGCTGAGGGGACTGAAGTCAAAGGAAGATTTGGCAGCCTCCTGCTTGTGACATAAGGCTCACCTTTGGAGAGTTTGCATAAGGGACTGGAGTCGTGCTGACACTGCTACCAGATCCTGAGGATGAGCTGCTGCCTCCCTAAGGGAAAGGAAATGACACATAGTCAGGGAAATCAAGATGACTGCCTTTGTTTATCCTCTGTCCCTCCCTCTCCCTCTCCTCTCCTGTGTGGATGCCTGGAATGGATGAGGGATAGACTTCCTCACACCCACAACAGATTTCGGTTTTCCCATATCTTCTTACCCCAGAGGCACTTCCGCCATTTGACCCAGAGGATGAGGGGTTGGTGCACTAAGAGGAAAGGTAGATTGAGGAGTTAGGCTGTTCAGATACCTTTAAGTCAGAATCTGAATCCCTTTCAATCTAGCCTAGTCCACTAGATTGGTCATCAGGTCATCATCCCTCTCTCTTCCTCCTTTCCATCTCCCCCCAAACAGCCAGCTCCTTCCTGCCCCCTCCTCATCTAGCTTGCCTCTTACTCTCATTTCTTCCACTCGTTGCTTTCCCCTCTTCCCCTAATCCTTTTTTCATCCGGTTTTTCTTTGCTCCCTCACTGCTGCCTTGTCCAGGCTACAACTTCCCTCTTCCCACCAGCCTCCTCCCTGCATGTCACTCTTACCCCTGTTTCCTGGCTGCTGCTCCTCTCTACCGGCTTCCCATTGCCTGAATTACTCCCCTATAATAAGACGGAGATTGAAGTCATGGGTGGAGAAGAGGAGTCTGGGTTAGGGCGACAATACTGGGAGTGGAGGGAGGGAGTTGGGCTGAGAAGGCTGCTGGTTAGTGGGGGTTGATCCATGAGGATGGGCTGGTTTCTTTTACCTGAGAACTGGTCCCCTGGCCAGCTGAGCCACCCTGACTTCCTTGAGCATGGCCCCCAGGGTGGCTTCCCAGGCCTCCATGATGTCCTTGGCCCTGTGGAGCTCCATGAGAGCCAGTTCCACTGGGGCTTGTGTTTCCATGCCCTCCCAAGAGCCCATGACCAGTATGGGAGCTGCTGGTTCCAGAGGCTCCATGCCCTCCAGATGAAGGCTGGCCACCATGCACCTGCAAAAAGAGCATCCTTGGAACTGGTGTCCTTTACTGACTGGGGAGGGAGATCAGGAAGTGCAACTGGGAGAAGAAGATGGAGAGAAAGCCACCGAGAAAGAAGCCACATAAAAGAGAGACAGAAGGGAAGCCGATGGAGAACATGACAGGCCATGGGGGCTTGGGGACATCTGAACCCCACCCCTGCTCCAGTTTTCCTGACACCCACAACCCATCTTCCTCCTGACCATTCCTCCCTTCTGTCCTTTCACTCTTCCCTTCCACTCACATTAGTATGGCTGGCCCCATGAGGGATCCCCAGCAATGGACGATGAGGGCCACCAATTCCATGACTGAGGGCCCCACCAGCGTTACTGATGTCTTTGTCTGCAGAACTCCCAGCATGACTGATGGCATTACCTGCATCCTGCACCCCGTGACCAATTGAATGCCCAACCCCAGGGCCAGCAGCTTCCCTAACTCCGTGGTCAACGGCTTCCTCCAGCCCATGTTTGGCAGCCTCTCCTAAGCCATGTTTGACAGCCTCCTCTAACCCTCCACCAATGTTTCCCCCAGCAGCCAAGTCTCCAGGCTCTTCACCATCCACGGGAGCTCCCCAGCTGCCCCTGAAAGACAGGGACAATATAAGACTGAGCAGCAATCCCTCCAACTTCATCTCTGCCTCCTCTCCTTTTCTTTCTTTTGGGTTTTATTCTTCTTGTCTTGCACTTTCTCTTCTTCTCGCTTCTCCTCTCTTCTCCTTCCTCTCTGTCTCTGTCTCTACTGCGCTCTTTCTTCACCTCCCCTGAGTCTTTGTTGCCTCTGTGTCTGTGGCCCTCTCTTCTTTCCCTGGCTCCCCCGACTCCCCAGAATCTTCCTCCAGCCACTGCTCCTTATACATTGACAGGGAGAGGGAGGTGACAAAGTGGGGTGGGCCCCCAGAGCCCTCCCCCCCCCCGTGATTCACGGCCAAACTGATGATAAGGTAATAAGCTGTAATTGATGTCTGTGTTGCAATCAGAGAGAGCTGGGGAGCAGGCAGGGAGGGACAGAGTGCAAATAATATCCCAGTTTCCTAACCAAAGGAATTTAGAGCGCTGGGTGGGGAGAAGGGCACCCGAGGAGAGAAACTATTGGTCTCAGTCGAAGGTGTGTAGGGGAATACCTCATGAGGGAGCAACGCCCAGGGTACGGCCCATCGGAGGAGCAGTGATGGAGAATAACAGCTGAGTGAGCTGGCTCAGGTTGAATGGGAGGGTTGGCCACGAGGCAGCAAAGGCACGTGACTGGAACAAGCTCTCAGTGTATTCTCTGTCTCTGTTTCTACATCTCTTTCTCAGCCCCTACCTTTCGGGAGTGCTTCTCCCCCTTGTGGGTTCATTTTGTATCTCTGCCTGCCTTGAATCTCTGCTCCTCACTCAGGTTCATCTTCCCTGCTGCTGCCAAAGTGATGTCCCTAAAGCACAGCTCTATCCACATCCCTGTCTAGCTCCAAAGCCTGCTATGGCTCCCTATTGCCCCTAGGATCACATACAAATCCTTCGGTTTGGCATTTGAAGTCCTTCCCAACCGGACTCCAGACTATCTTTACAGGCCCATCACACATTATACCTCTTCACAAACTCTAAGTCAGTCAACAGCCATCTATAAAGTGCCTACTATGTGTCTGGCATGGTGCTAAGCTCTGGGAATTCAAAGAAAGACAAAAGACAATCTCTGCTTTCAAAGACCTCGGTCTAATGAGGAGACAAGGTGCAAATGACTATGCATAGACAAGCCATATACAGGATTAGTTGGAGATAATCAAGCAAGGGAAGGGACTAGCCTTAGAGGGGCTCAGGAAGGGCTTCTTTTAGTAGGTGGGGTTTTAGCTGGGACTTAAAAAAAGCCCAGGAAGGCAGGAGGTGGAGATGAGGAGTAAGAGCATTTCAGGCTGGGGGCACAGCAAGGGTAAATATCCAGAGTCTGGAGATGGAGGATTGCCGAGGAAAGGGAAGGAAATAAAGTGTGAGAAGACTGAAAGGGGCCAGGTTGTGAAGGGCTTTGAATGGCAAACCGAATTTTTTATATTTAATCCTAGACGTGATAAGGAGCCACTGAAGTTTATTGAATAGGGAGATGACATAATCAGACCTGCACTTTAAGAAGTGTAATTTGACAACCAATTGGAAGATGAACTGTCATGACAGTTGAGTCAGGGAAACCAGCCAGGCTGTTGCAATGGCCCAGGCATGAGGTGATAAGGGCCTGCACCAGAGTGTCGGTAGCATCAGAGGAAAGCAGGGGTCAAGTGCAAGAGATGCTATGAAGGCAAAATTAGCAGCAGATTGAGTATTGGGGGAGGGAGATAGCGAGAAGTTGAGGATGGCACCTAGGTTGTGAAGCCGGGGGACTGGGAGGATGATGGTGGTCTTCATAGTAATAGGGAAATTCAGAAGGGAGGAAAGAGAACGAATTGTTTTCAATATGTTGACTTGAAGGTGCCGGTGGCATATTCAGTTTGAGGTATCTAACAGGCAGTTAGAGATGTGAGCATGGAGTTCAGGGAGAGACGTTAGGGCTGCGTAAGTAGATCTGAGAATCACCAGCATTGAGATGGCAACTAAATCCGTGGGAGCTGATGAGATCATTAAGTGAAATCGTATGGAGGGAGAAAATAAGAGGGTCGGGACAGAGCGCTATGTGGGACACCCTGCCCTTTTTGTGGTGGCCAAGAATTGGAAATTGAGAGGATGCCCATCCATTGGGGAATGGCTGAGCAAGTTGTGGTATGTGAATGTAATGGAATACTGTTGTGCTATAAGAAATGATGAGTGGGAGGCATGACCTGGGTGAAGACCCAGCAGCAGAGGCAGAGAAGGAGCAGTCAGATAGGTAGGGGAAAACCCAGAGAGAGCGAATTTCATGGAAATCTAAAGGGAAGAGAGTAGCAAAGAGGTCAGGGTGGCCCACAGTGTCCAAGGCTGTGGAGAAGTCAAAGAGAAAAGGCCACTGGACTTGGCAACTAAGGGATCATTGGTCGCTTCGGAGAGACATGTTTCAGGGGACTGGTGAGGTCAGCAGCCAGACCATAGAGAGTCAGAAAGGAAGTAGAGGCCTTGATGATAGACAACCCTAAGTCACTGTTTCTCACACACAGCATTTCATCTCCCGTCCCCCCTCCCATCTTTAGAATTCCTCCCTCCCTCAAGGGCCACCTCTAGAAGGAGGAGATTTGGGGCAGCTAGGTGGTGCAGTGGATAGAGCTCTGGCCTTGAAGTCGGGAGGATGTGAGTTCAAATCCAGTCTCAGACACAAGACACTTACTAGCTGTGTGACCCTGGGCAAGTCACTTAACCCCAATTACCTCACCAAAAAAGGGAAAAAAAAGAAAAGGAGATTTCTCTCATCCACCGTACCTTGGTATTTGTGCCACCCTCCAGATTCTTCCACATTTACTTGGCAGGTACTTTATGTTTGCATACATGTAGGTATGTGTAATGTCCCTTGATAGAATGTAAGCCCAAGGACAGGACCGTTTGTTTTTTCATCTCTAGTACCACCTGGTACAGTTGGTCAGCCCACAGGCATTTATTAGGCACTTGCTGTATACCAAGCACTGGGCTAAGCACTGGAAATCCAAAAACAAGCGGGAAAGAAGCCAGTGTCTGCTTGCCTTCAAGGAGCTTACATTCTAATGGGTATATAAAAGGCCATCCTCAAAGCCAGGAAGACCTGGATTCGAGTCTTCCTTCTATCATCCTGACTGTGTGATCCTGGGGAAGTCAGAGCCTTTCAGCACCAGAGGCAGATACCTGGGGCTACAAAACGTAGAGGTCAAGTGGTAAGGGCTGTTTCTTTGCCTAGGCATTCCCTACACCAAGGAAATCATATTCTACTCCCTAACCCCAGTGCCTAGCACAGTGTCTTTTTTTCCCCTTAATAGTATTTTATTTTTTCTAATTACATGGAAAGAGAGTTTCCAATATTCATTTTTATAAGATTTTGAGTTCCAAATTTTCTCCCTCCCTCCTCTCCCACCTCCCCAACATGACATGCAGTCCAATGTAGGTTATACATGTACGATCATATTAAACATATTTCCACATTAGTCATTCTGTGCAACAAGAATCAGAACCAAAGGAGAAAACCATGAGAAAGAGAAAAAAGAGAAAATAGTATGCTTCCATCTGCATTCAGACTCCATCGTTCTTTCTCTGGATGTGGATAGCATTTTCCATCATAAGTCTTTTGGAGTTGTCTGAGAAGAGTTAAGTCTATCACTGTTGGTTATCACACAATGTTGGTGTTACTGTGTACAATGTTCTCCCGGTTCTGCTCACTTTACTCAGCATCAGTTCATGTAAGTCTTTCCAGGTTTTTCTGAAATTCACCTCCTCATCATTTCTTTTTTCTTGTTCTTGTTCTTTTCTTTTTTTGTTTTGCCTTTTTTGGCGAGGCAATCAGGGTTAAGTGACTTGCCCAAGGTCACACAGCTAGTAAGTGTCAAGTGTCTGAGGCCAGATTTGAACTCAGGTCTTCCTGACTCCAAGGCCAGAGCTCTATCCACTGTGCCACCTAACTGCCCCATACTCATCATTTCATATAGCACAATAGTGTTCCATTACATTCATATACCACAACTTGTCCAGCCATTCCCCAGTTGATGGGTGTCCCCTCAATTTCCAGTTCTTGGCCATATTTTTATACATGTGGGTCATGGTGTCTTAATAAATGTTTGTTGATTGATTCGTTAATTGGTTGTCTCTCCAGTATTTCCTTATCGGCTTCCTTCTCTGGATCTGGGTCGGATTCCCAAAGATAACCTCTTCTCCCACTCCTGCTATCCCAACCTATGAAGAGAGCATCTCAGGTTGTTTTCATCGTCCTCTGAATATCACCTGCTTGGGGAATTCTGGTGTCCGGGAAGGCCATAGCCCTGGGAATGAGGTGTCATTGTGATGGCATTTGGGCTGCTTTTGGCTGAGGGAATAGGGCAGGGAATAAAGGAGTGGGTAGGTGGGGCAGCTACCCTGGGGATGGAGTGGGAGGAAAGGAGGGAAGAAGGAAATGGACCTAAGTATCCTGTTTACCCATTCACAGAGGGGGCATAGGTGTGAATTTATCACTGCCCCATGAGGGGTGGGTCAGTGCAAAATAACCCCCCCTCCATCTCCCAGTCTCCCCCAGGGGCAGAGCAGTGGAGGGAGACAGAACCTGTTAGGGAGCTGGGAGGACCACCCAAGGGATGAGATCAGAGCAGTGCCTTCCATCGACTCTTTGGCCCCCTCAGGACTTAAGGGCAGAGTTCCTTCCCTCCAATAGTTTTCTCCTTCTCTCCCAGGACTCAAGCATCAGTCTAGATTTAAATTGCAGCAACACCGAAATAAACAGACTCAGACCGAGAAAAATCACCATGCTAGGAGATATCTCTTCTCTCGGTATCTTTTTTCTTTCTCTGGTTCTGTCTTTTACTATGTTGATGCTGCTGCACCATATATCGAGATGGAGGCCTGTTTTCTTTTTCCATCTAGGGGCATCCCATCACAGACACATAGGAATTGTCTTTCTAACATGCCTTTTTATGCTCTTTTCTTATTTTTCTTCATATCGCTATCATTTCCCAATGCCTTCTTCCACATCCCATCCTTTACAGAACCCTCCCTTAGAATAACATTTCCAGACCTCAGATTATACTACAAAGTATTAATCATCCAAACTATTTGGCATCGTTTGAAAATTAAAAAGGTAGAGCATCTAGATAAGGGATAACCAGAAGCAATTGGACTCAATAACCCAGTGCTGAATAAATACAGGAACGTATATAACCTGAAGAAAAACTTCCTATTTAAAAAGAACTGAAGGAGAAATAGGAAGGCAGCTTGGCAGAAATTAGGTTTAGATCAACACATTACACCATATCCCACAATAAACTCATAGGGATACTAGATCTGAATATTAACATCATATCACAAAACGTGGGCAGCTAGATGACGAAGCAGATAGAGTACCAGGCTTGGAGTCAGGAAGGCTTCTCTTCATGAGTTCAAATCCAGCCCTAGACACTTATTAGCTGTGTGACCCTGGGCACGTCACTTCACCCTGTTTGCCTCAGTTTTCTCATCTGTAAAATGACCTTGAGAAAAGAAATGCTAACCGCTCTAGTACCTTTGCCAAGAAAACACCAAATGGGTCATGAAGAGTTGGACGAGATTGAAACAACTGAAGAATAACAGCAACATGAACTCCTCAGTTCTTAACCAAATAAGGGATGGAGGTGATCACAAATGATAAAATTGATTTTCTAATTTTGATTACACAGAAGTCTCTCTTATAATAAATAAATATAATCAAGCAAAGCAAAACAACATATTAATTACATCAGAAAATATGTGCGTTCCCTTCCTCCCCTGTAGTAGAGGTGGGGAGCTATGGGTGTGGAACAGTGCATATACTGTCAGGCAGGAAGAAGGGATTGATTGAGTTTGTGGAAATGCTTTTTTCTTTTCTTTATTTGGTTAGTCTTTGTTTCAAGCAACACTTCACTGGGGAGGGAAAGAGAGAACGTGCTAAAATGAAGGTGATATGAAAGCAAAAAATATCGATAAAATGATTTTTTAAGAAAAAATTTTAAAAGAAAGAAAACTTTGCTTCACTTCACACGTATTCCACCACCTCTTTGCCAATAGGTGGGAGTCAACCTTCACCCTCAAGTGCCCTGCTGTCATGGGAGGTCGTTGTATTAATGAGTTCTGAAGTCTCCCAGGGTGGTTTTCCTTTGCACTGTTTTGGCCTTTGTGTATGTAAATTGCCCTCCTGGTTCTGCTCACTTTGCTTTGCATCAGTTCATACAAGTCTTTCCAAGTGTCCCTGCATTTTTCCACTCTTCATTTCTTACAGCACCGTAATATTCCACTATATTCATATGCCACGGTTTATTTGTCTGTTCCCATTTTCAGTACATCCACCCAAAAAGTGCTGGTAGAAACATTTCAGTATCTCTGGAACAAGGGTCTGCCTTCCTCAAACTCTGCTTTCTGTCTTAGAAACTATGCTGTAGGTAGGTCTTCCAAGACCAGGCAAGCTCATTAGATGCAGCATTGCATCATTCTTGGTTTACAATCAGAAGTGGTGAGTAAAAGTGTGGGGAGGCCGGCGTCTGGGTAGGGAGCACGTAAATTTAACACCCTGAGAGATGAGAGAATCTCTGCCCCTCTGAGCACACCGATCTTGCCCAACAGGTCAGGATCCCTGGTGGAGAGAGGAGACCCTAACTCTAGGTCAGAGCTCACTCTAGGCAGAATGATCATTCACTACAGACCTCTGATTCCCTGGACCTCTCAGGGACCATCTTGCTATTCCTATGTATCTCAGTAACACATGAGATACAAACACACACACACACACACACACACACACACACACACACACACACACACACACACATCCTCTATAGATACACCTCAGGTTTCAGTTTTTCCCTGAGACGGGCTTTCTATCTCTAACATATTATGGGGGGGTACTAGGAAGGGATGGGGTCAGTGGTTGAAGACTGCATATTGCTCTAGTACAGAAAAAAAATTTCAAAACAAGGATAAGCCGCTAGATGGTGCAGTGGAGAGAGTGCTGGGCTTAGAGGAAGACTCACCGTCCTGAGTTCGAATCCAGCCTCAGACACTTAGTAGCTGTGTGACCCTGGGCAAGTCATTTAACCCTTTTTGCCTTACTTTCCTCATCTGTTAAATGAGCTGGAGAAGGAAATGTCAAATCACTCCAGTATCTTTGCCAAGAAAACCCCAAATGGGGTCACAAAGAGTCAGACAAGACTGAAAATGACTGAACAATGAATCAGGGATAGAACGGGTGACGAAGCCAGCTAGCTCTCCTATTTCCAAGGGGGCTGAAGCGCTGAACCGCTTCTAAGTACAAGGCTTGGCCGTGCTGGGACAAGTTCTAACTCAATCGAAGCCGATTGTTAAATTTTCCCTGTGAGTTTTTACATCTCAGAAATGGACAAATACTACAAATCAGGGTTTGATTTACCGTTTTGTTGATTGTCTAGACTTAATAAAATGATGGAAATGTCAATAATGCAGATTAACCTGCAAAGTGTGCCATGAATAGATTTTTTGAGGGGGGGGAAGGAGAATCGGTTGTTAAATATTTATCAGCTCTCCCGCAATGCAGGGGGAAAAGTTATGGACTTAAGAGTCAGAAAACTCAGGTTTGAATAACAGCTCTGCGTGAGCTTGAGCAAGCCACCTTTCTGGGCCTCAGTTTCCTCATTTGTAAAATGGTGGAGCTGGATCACAGATTTGGAGGTGGCAGGGACCCCAGAGGACTTTATTCCAACCCCCTCATTTTTTTCTTTTATTTATTTAGCATTTTATTTTCCCCAGTTACATGTAAAAACAATTTTTAACCTTCATTTTAAAAACTTTGAGTTCTAAATTTTCTCCCTACCTCCCCTCATTGAGGAGGCAAGCAATTCAATATATAGGTTATACATGTGTAGTCATGTAAAACATTTCCATAATAGTCATGTTGTGAAAGAAAACATAAGCAAAATAAAAAAAACTCAAGAAAAATAAAGAAAGTTTAAAAAAGCATATTTCAATCTGATTTCAGACACCATCAGTTCTTTCTCTGGGGATGGATGGCATTTTTCATCATAAGTCCTTCAGAGTTGTCTTGGATCATTGTATTGCCAAGAATGGCTAAGTCATTCACAGCTGATCATCTTACAATATCACTGTTACTTTGTACACAGTACATTTCACTTTCCAACTTCCTCATTTTACAGAAGAGTAAACTAAGGCCCGTGGAGCTAAGAGCTGCGATTTGAACCCAGAATCTCTGCCTCCAGAGCCAGCTCTGTGAGGCCCCTGCCAGCTTTGAATCTCAGTTCCTCAGGACGGTGATGGCAGGAAGCTGAAAAGTGTCTGCAGCCTCTGGGCCTGGCTGCTGTCTGGGTGTCTCTCACAAATCTATCTAGATGACTATTCAGTGGAGGGAACCCTGTCCCTTCCTCCCTGCTATCCCGGCATACTTCAGTTTCAACACAGATTCCGCAAGGGCAGGGTGGATGCTTACTGTTGTATGCCAATAACATCCTATTTATTTGTTTAATTCTGAGACACTTCTCCCTGTATGAGCACTGAATGTAGGTCCTGAAGACCTTGGTTTAAAGCCTGACCCTGCCTGACCTTGAGCAAGTCCCTCTGCCTCTCTGTGCCTCTGTTTCCTTCTGTGTAAAATGAGGGAGTTAAAGCAGATGACCACTAAAGTCCCTTTGGGCTCTGGATCTAATATGCATGAGCAGCTGGATTTAAACCCACATTCTCCGACTCCAGAGACAAGGCTTATTACAGCGTAACCCATGACCTCCAGCCATCCAAGGCAGGCAAGATGTAGAGCGAGGGTGGTGAAACTTCCGGCCTCGAGGCCACATGTGGCCTTCTAGGTCCTCAAGTGCAGCCCTTTGACTGAATCCAAACTTCACAGGATGTAGAGGATCACATGGGAAGAAGGGAATTCAGGCAAATGGCTGTCAATAAGAAGGATTTCTTTTTTTTTCTTTTTAAAGGATTTATAAGAGCCTGTTGTGGACCGGTCACCGTATGAGGTACTAAGGATACAGAGACGGCAGTGAATCGCTACCTGCCCTGAAGAGCTTCTTAATCGGGAGAAGCAACAAAGAAATTCATACAAATTAATGCAAAGCATTTGGGAGGAGGAAGTCAGCAGCTGGCCGCAGGCTGGGAACCAGGTGAAAACCTAATATAGGAGATGGTATTTGACCCAAGCTTTAAAGGAAGCTAGGGATTCTGAGAGCCAGAGGTGAGGATGGAACGCATTCCAGGTATGGGGCTCTGGTATGTTGGAGAAAAAAAAAGGGCCATTTTGGCAACTAGGTGGCGCCATAGTGAATAGAGTGCCTGGCCTGGAGTCAGGAAGACTCATCTTCCTGAGTTCAAATCCCCACCTCAGACACTTACTAGTTATGTGACTCTGGGCAAGTCACTTCACTCTGTTTGCCTCAGTTTTCCCATTGAAAAATGAGCCAGAGAAGGCAATGGCAAACCTCTCCCAATATCTTTGCCAAGAAAACCCTAAATGGGGTCATGAAGAGTTGGACACCATTGAAATGACTCAATAAAAATGAAGGATGGAATGGAAAGAAGAGAAACCAGTTAGGGATCTATTGCAACAATCCAAAGGAGAGGAAATAAGAGCCTGAACCAGGGAGGTGGCTGAGTGGATTGAGAGAAGACAAATATAAATCCGGATTTATCCTAAGTATCTCTTGCTTATGCCTTATTATTTGCATGCTGTCTCTCCCATTAGAGTGGGAGCTTCTTGAAAACAGGGGCTATCTTTTGCCTTTCTTTGTAACCCCAGCACTTAGCACAATCCCTGGCTAATTGTTATTGTTGTTCCAATCTGGCCAACTCTTTGTAACCCTATTTGGGGTTTTCTTGGCAAAGATACTAGAGTGGCTTGCCATTTCCTTCTCCAGGACATTTTTCAGTTGAGGAAACTGAGGCAAAGAAGATTAAGTGATCTGCCTAGAGTCACACAGCTAGTAAATGTCTGAGATCAGATCTGAACTCAGGAAGATGAGTTTCCTGATACCAGTCCTGGTGATCTACCACTAATAGCCCACCTATTGACTTCCCTGATAATACACAATGCAGGTGCCTGATCTCCTTAGACTGTGAGCTCCATGGAGTCAGAGATTATGTCTCAGCTGAACCTTGTATCGCCACTAACCTCCCCCAGAATTTGAAACCTGGTCCTCTGACCTCACAGCCCAGGTTCTTTCATTGTCTGATTGTCTTCTGCACTCAAAGGGAATTCAAGGCTCAGATTCTTAAAATTTAGTCACTGCTCAGATTCTTACAATCTAGCCAAAAGCTCACTAATGTTCAGACTCCTTAAGAGTCTGCCCAATATGACATATGTTCTAATAAACTTTGTCTTTGGCTGAACAAAGGGACTTCAATATGTTTACTGTTACTGGAGAATTGAGAGTCTCATCTCTCATAACGCTGGACAGCAGGGGGTTCATGGGGTCAGGGCTGGGAATCCCACCCAAATTCACAGAATTGGCACGTTGGAAATAAAAGAGACCTTACTTATTGTCTTGGCTAAGCCCTTCACGTTAGAGGGGAGGAAACGGAAAGTCCCATCTGAGCTGAGTGATTTGCTCAAGTGCACCTAGGTCAACTAAATAACAGAACCAAGACTCAAACCCAGGTCCTCTGCATCTGGATCCAAACTGCTTTCCACTGTGACAATGTGTCAGATAGGCAATTCACTCATTTGGGTGGTGAGGAAAGAAAGAAAGAAAGAAAGAAAGAAAGAAAGAAAGAAAGAAAGAAAGAAAGAAAGAAAGAAAGAAAGAAAGAAAGAAAGAAAGAAAGAAAGAAAGAAAGAAAGAAAGAAAGAAAGAAAGAAAGAAAAGAAAGAAGAAAGGAAGGAAAGAAGGAAGGAAGGAAGGACAAAAGAAAGAGCAAAAGGAAGGAAAGAAAGAAGGAAGGAAAGATGGGGCACCCCCAAAAAGCCCCTGGCCCAAACTCTGACCCTTTCCAGGAATGAGGGCTCTTGCTCCATCCAACCACAGAAAGGGGTTGTTCAGAGAACAGCTATTCAAAGAAGCCTGGGAAGACTTGTTTGAACTGATCACAGCTAGCACTTATGTAGTGCTTCAAGGTTTGCCAAGTGCTTTACATATGTTAACTCATTTAAGCCTCACAACAATCCTGTGATGTGTCACACTTTTGCAGATGAGGAAACTGAAGCTCCAAGAGTTTATTTGCCCAGCTCTTAAATCTCTGGCTCCAGGTCCTGCATTCTTTTCACATACTGAAGTGAGTACAACCAGGAGAGAGCAGTTGTATTGTGTGACTACAACATATTATAAAGGAAAACAGCTTTGAAAAACTTGGAAGGTCTGGCTGATGCCATAAACAACAACTCTGAAAGGCCAATGACAAACCAGATTCTTTTCCTCTTTCCAGAGAAGTCATAGGGATTTTGGATCTCAGAGGGCATCCAGTCTAACAGTCCCATTTTTGAAAGTGACTTGCCTAAGGTGTTTAAGAGGCGGCATTTGAACTCAGGTCTTCTGACTCCTGAGCCCGAGTTCTTTCACTGCCTCCAGAGACTGTAGATGTGGAATGAGACATACCTTTTGAGACATGGCCCGGTGAGCACAATGTTTTGTTTGTACCTATTTATCAGAAGGGAGAGTTTTCATTTGGGGCAAGGGGGAGAGTAATGCAAAATTTAAAAAGTAAAGAAAGGAATGTCAAGGAAACATTTTTAAAACACTCAAAGAAAACAGAAAGAAGTTGAGTAGGAAACCCAGAAGCAAGGCAATGTTGGTATTATCATGTTCACTATAATAGATACTTCGACATAGGGCAGCTAGGTGGTGCTGCAGTGGATAGAGCGCTGGCCCTGGAGTCAAGAAGACTCATTTCATGAGTTCAAATCTGGCCTCAGATACTTACTAGCTGTGTGACCCTGGGCAAATCACTTAACCTCGTCTGCCTCAGTTTCCTCACCTATAAAATGAGCTGGAGAAGGAAATGGCAAACCATTCCAGTATCTCTGCCAAGAAAGCCCCAACCAGGGCTTTGAAGAGTCAGACATGGCTGAAGAAGCTGAACGACATGCTTTAAAAAGCCAAGCTATGCATAACCAAGGTTCACGGTTGCCTATGTATATGACAAACCAGTTTTTTTCAGTCTCTACAGCCCTGTAGCTTTCAGTAAAACCTTCCTAAAATATGAAATGTGAAAGGAAATGAATTCTAAAGTTTTCCAAGCAGTTGTGCATAAGAAACAAAATGAGTTAATTTTCATAAAGAAAACTTTATTGACTCCATAACATTTTTTTAGTATCATAAAGTCATTAAATGTAATTTTTTTTTCACTAATCACTACTATTCTGGGAATATTTAAATAGGATAACACAGTTATTTAGCAGATATTCCCTATACCTCTTTGACAAGCTTTTCAAACTCATACGGGTTCACATACCCTGGTATGTAGAAATGCTTGCATTCAAATTCATAATAAAAAAAAGAAAAATGTTAAAAGATACAAAGGGGGAGTGAATACCGGTTTATCATGTTTATTAACAATGCCCCCACTCCTTGTGTCCTGGAAGTGGTTCCCCGCCCACACAGCGCCCTCCCCACCAAGTTCTCCATGAGCACTTAGAAGACCAATCCACGGAGCCTGCTCATCACAGCTGGACAAAGCCCATCAGTCAGTTCACAGGCCCATGTTGACGATGCTCTGGGAAGAAAAAAGGAGAGAGTTGTTGTAAGAGGAGACAGAGACAGACTGGAGAGATTGAGAGGGAGAATGGAGCCAGAGGCAGAGACAGATCTCCCAACCCTGGCCTGGCGTGGCCAGTGGGGGCTTGGGAGCATGGGGTGGGGGTGATGAGAAACTGGAAGATGAAGTAGACAAGACATGGGCAAAGAGAGAACTGCTGGATGTTGAGGTCAGAAGCCTTAACACACCGGGATGGAATAGATCATTATGCTCTTATGAATAATAATAATGAGGGGCAGCTAGGTGGTGCAGTGGATAGAGCACCGGCCCTGGAGTCAGGAGGATCTGAGTTCAAATCTGACCTCAGATGCATGACACTCACCAATAATAATAATAATAATAATAATAGTGAGAATAAAAACAAGAGCTGGTATTTATATAGCACTTGCTATGTGCTGGGCACTGTGCTAAGCAGTGTATAATCATTCTCTCATCTGATCCTTACAACAGCTCCAGGAGATAGGTGCTATTATTATCCCCATTTTTACGGATGAGGAAACTGAGGTTAAGTGACTTGCCCGGGGTCACACATCTAGTGAGTGTCTGAGGTCAAATTTGAACTCGGGTCTTCCTGACAAAACACTCTTCTAGGGTCTGGGGTTACAAAGACTGAGAGCCATTTCTCCTAGTTCAGTCCTTGGGAGCTGAGCAGTTGGGGGAAGAGGGGGTAGGCAGAAGGAACAGGCTGATGGAGGGAAGGATCTGTTAGTCCCCTTTGCCTTGCATGGCTTGTCCTCCCCTCACCCTCGTCTCAGGCAGCAAATAGAGGACAGGGACCCTTTGCTCAGTTGCAAAGAGTCAAAGTATTGCTCTGGGAGCAGAGTGAGGGAGAGAGGGACAGAACAGGGAGCTTTATGCCGAGAATAAGATGGGGACTCACCTCCAGCTAGGAAAGAGCAGAGCCCCCAATGCTTAGCCTTCAAATAGCAATGATGTGATGGGGTGGGGGATATGAATCAAAGATGACAGAGAAAAGTCTAACAGAATGTAAGCTCTGTGAGGGCAAGGATTGCCTAACTTTTGTGTTTCTATATACCCTGTGTTTGGTATGGTAGCTGCCACACAGTAGGAGCATAATAACTGATGAATTAATAGAAATCCTTTCTGGATGCCAAAGAGACCCTGATACTAGGTCTAAGGATGAAGGAAGGAAGGAGGTTCTTAGACTCCAGGAAAGTAGGGAAAATGCACTGGCAGATGACCTGGTCTGTCCCAACTGGTCCCTCTATGTCTCAATGATGGGTGTGAGCCCCAAGTAGTTTCATCTCCCAGCTCTTATGGTGACCTTACGAGACTGGGAGGTAATGGAAAGGTCCGTAGTGACAGCCCAAAACTGAAAGCGGAGAGATGAGAATAGACGGTATTCCTTGGTGTACGAGCGGGGGCGGGGAGACCCTTTGCCCCAAGGAGATTCCTGAGAAACAGAAGAGTCTGGGATAGTGACAGTACTTACTTTCCACAGAGCTGGCAAGTTGATGAAAAGCCTGTTGACCGAGGCCTAGAAGTGGAAGACAACAAGAGTTAGCCCCCAGCTTTCTTCCTCCTTCATCCTCTGCTGCCTGGCCTCCTAGCCTAGGACTCGGGGCCCTTTGCCCTCCTCCTGCCTCCCTTTCCCTTCCCTCCTTCCAGAGTCCAACCATTTGTGAGAAAGCGCTTACCCCAGAGTTCAAGGGTGTGACTCCTACCCCGCTGCCGCCAGCTCCTCCGTGATGAGCTCCCTGAGGGTAAAAGCCAGACTGCATTAGCATCCCTTCACCTCCTAGGGGCCCCACACCTTTCCTAGAACACCCCTCTCCATTCAGGGGAAGCTGGAGCAGACAAAGCAGGAAGACTTTCCCCCATGGTCCAGTTGTACTGAGTTAGGCTGGTATCACTGGAGAGGGTGGGGAAGGGCTTCTCTCAGAGCTAAGAAGAGAGGCCCCCAGCTCTCCCTCCTGCTATCTGATGTTCTTCCAAATTTAAAAATGTGTTCCAGGTAGAAGGCAGAATGAAGACAGTGGCCAGATACCAGGACCCCTGAGTTGGTATCAAACCCAACTCAGCTATAAATACCCCAACCCCAAGCAAGACCAGCTCCATCTCTAACTCTAGCCTTATTCTTCTGCCCGTTCCTATTCCATACACTCTGGGCGACTCCACTCCCCGATCCTGCTGCTGCCAAACCTCACAACCCAATTCCAAATCTTTCCTAATCCCAGCCCTGTCCCTCTGTTTCTTAATCCTAAATTCTGCCGTCATTGCTGTCTCTCACCCAGAGCCCTGCCCTATCCACACCTCCACTCCTGGCCTCCTGCCTGCTGGCAGAAGCCAGGTCCTCACCCCAAGATGCTGTCACCACCTGGTTAATCCCAATGACAGTCACCAATTAGAGAATGGGGAGGATGCAGGCATCTTGTGCCCCAGCCTTTCCCCAGCTGTTCCTCTGACATGCCAGATTCCTCTAGCCCTTGTCCCCCAAACTACGCCTTTGTAAGCATTTCTGCTTTTGCTTCAAGCACCAGCCATCATTCTCCCTCCCTTTCCCTAGGAAGCCCTCCCTGACTGACTTCTTCTAGCTCTGGTCTTTTCTTCTACTCCCGGTTCCCCTGGACGCTTAACAGAATCTGTTTGTATCATGTTGTGTAATTGTATGATGTCTCACGTGTGTTTTCTGGCTCGCCCATTAGACCTTGCTAACTTCTCAACTAGATCAGCAGCTCCCTGAAGGCAGGGCCACAGCTCCCCCTACCTCCTTGCCCCAACGTCTAGCCCAGCTTCTGTCGCCAGGCTGAGAGCTGGGGAAAGGGGGACAGGGAAAGGGACCAATGCAGGACAATCTTCAGGACCGGGGCTGCCTGACTTCCTTCTGTTCTCTCCCAGCTAGGCTTTTTAGAGCGCTGTCTCAATTTCTCCTTTGATCCCATCACACTCTACCTTGTATTCTTACTGGTAGAATGTAAGCTCCTTGAGGGCAGGTATTACATCATTTTTAAAACCTTTCTATCTATCACCAGGGCTTTGTATATAGTTGGCATTCAAAAAATGGTTGAAGTAAATGAGCTGGAGAGAGGAAAATGGGAATCCAGTTGGTTGTACAACCCCTGAGAGGCTGTGGGAAGGGGAGGGGAAGGGAAGTGGTAGAAGGTAATCCCCTAGTTTTCTACCATTCACCAGAGGAAGCAGCCATGCCAGTTCTCCCAACCTGTTCAATGTTTAACCTCTCCTTCCCTCAGCTGCCCCAGAACCCCAATTTTCCCCACCCTTGTTCACCTACATTCAGCAGCTGGTTGGCCTCCTTGCCGGCTTGGTTGACCCCTTGGTGGGCATCCTCTTTGACCTTCTCCAGTTCTTTCCCAGCTTGCCCAGCAGCATGGTTGACCCCTTGCTTTGCCTTCTCTATCTCCTTCTCTGCTTGCCCAGCAGCATGGTTGACCCCTTGATTAAACTTGTCTACTTCTTTCCCAGCCTGACCAGCAGCACTGTTGAGCCCTTGATTAACCTTCTCTACCTCCTTCCCAGCCTGTCCAGCAGCATGGTTGACCCCTTGGCCAAATCTGTCCACCTCCTTCCCAGCCTGCCCAGCAGCATGGTTGACCCCTTGGCCAAACTTCTCTACCTCCTTCCCGGCCTGCCCAGCAGCATGGTTGACCCCTTGGCCAAATCTGTCCACCTCCTTCCCAGCCTGCCCAGCAGCATGGTTGACCCCTTGGCCAAACTTCTCTACCTCCTTCCCGGCCTGCCCAGCAGCATGGTTGACCCCTTGGCCAAATCTGTCTACCTCCTTCCCAGCCTGCCCAGCAGCATGGTTGACCCCTTGGCCAAACTTCTCTACCTCCTTCCCAGCCTGACCAACAGCTTGGTTGACCCCTTGGCCAAATCTGTCCACTTCCTTCCCGGCCTGCCCAGCAGCATGGTTGACCCCTTGGTCAAATCTGTCCACCTCCTTCCCAGCCTGCCCAGCAGCATGGTTGACCCCTTGGCCAAACTTCTCTACCTCCTTCCCAGCCTGACCAACAGCATGGTTGACCCCTTGGCCAAATCTGTCCACCTCCTTCCCGGCCTGCCCAGAAGCATGGTTGACCCCTTGACCAAATCTGTCCACCTCCTTCCCGGCCTGCCCAGCAGCATAGTTGATCCCTTGGTCAAACTTGTCCACCTCCTTCCCAGCCTGCCCAGCAGCATGGTTGACCCCTTGGCCAAACTTCTCTACCTCCTTCCCGGCCTGCCCGACAGCATGATTCGCATCGTGGATGCCCTTGTCCACTTCCTTCCCGGTGTTGCTGAGCCCATGGTTGGCGCCTTGGATCACTTTCTCTGTCTCCTTCCCTGCCTGCCCAGCAGCATGGTCAGATCCATGGGCCAGTTGGTCCAGACTGTGGTTGATCCCTTGAACACCTTTGTCTACCTCCCTGCTAGCCTCTTTCCCAATGCTGCTAAGGCCGTTGAAAACTTTCTCTACTTCTCTGCCAGCTTGAGTGATCCCATGATTGATGCCGTCCAGGGCCTTGCCCACCTCCCTTTCAGCACTGCTTAGCCCATGGTTGATGCCCTCAATGACCTTCCCAAAGGGGTCTGTTTCAGCTGTCCAGCCAGGCAAAGCCCCTACCAGCAGCAAGAAGGAGCAAGTGTAGACTAAGGTGGCAGGCTGCATGTTGGTAGGGAGCTGGGGACTGTAGAGAGGAGCTAATGAGGCTAGGCTGCTATTTATCCTCCCGCCTCCCCTCCCTACTCCACTCCCCCATGACTCAGCTCCCCCATGAGACAGTTGCTGGTCTCCATTGAAGGGTGGTGTTTCCCAGGGAGATTTCAGGTTAAGCAATGGGAAGGAGGAGAGGGAGGGGTGAGGCACAATGCAGGAGGTCCCAGGCATCCAAGATTCTGACCCAGCAAGGGTCCCTCCACCCCCGGACCCAAATGTCTGATCTTCCAACCTCCACCTCTTCTCATTCCCTCCCACAACCCAGGCATCCTGTCACTCCTGTCGGTTCCTGATTCTTCCTCCCACTTTCAGTCCCCCTCCCCTCCTAGAATCCAGGCACCTCACTCCCTCTAGCACTTAGGTCTCCTCCCTAGGACCCAGATTCTTGGCCTGTTAGCCCCCACCCTTCCCATCACCTGCCCATGACAAAGCCATCCTGTTCTCCTCCCAGGACCTAGGCATTTTGATCGCCTCCCAGTATCCTGACCCACCAGACCCTAGATATTCCAGACCCCCAAACCCCCAGCCCCTGCTTCCCTATTGGAACCAAACTAGTCAATTCCCAAGTGCATCTGAAGGGATGCAACCATTAGTGGAGAAGCAGTGGGGTCTTCAGAGACTGGGAGGAGCCTTAAGTGGTACAGGGGAACATTCAGGAAAAAGCCAAGATCAATGCCAGCTTCAGTCTTCCCAAAGCAGTGGAAAGTGAGATGGAGGGTAAGACATCTAGGTTCCCAGATGCAGGGTCTAATGCAGGGTCTACTGGGGAGGCTTGGGAGAGGGGGTTCACATGGTAGAATATGAATACCATTCCCTTGCCAGAATCCAGGCATCCTGCCTCCCAACCCTAGGGCAAGGGCAGGAGAGTTGATTTTGATCAACCTGAGAGCAGACGCAGTGTCTCCTGAAAATCCGGTTGGGGTGCCCAGGGGGAGGGGCTAGAAACCTGGGATAGAAGGAGGATGGAAGAGGCAGAACTGGGCTGGGGGCCAGTGAGCCCAAACTTCCTGCTCTCCTCACCTCAGGGCCTTCCCTAGATCCTTCCCAAAAATTCAGGTGTTGTCATCCCAAGAGGGAATTAGAGTAACTGGAGAGGTAGGGAAGAGATCTGGGAAACGGGAGTATGCTGCGGTCCTAGGATACTCACCTGAACTGGGGACACTGAGTGAGACAGAGTGAGGGAGTGGTTAGGGTGAGTTCAGGCAGGTGGCAGAAGCTAAGACAGCAAGCTTTGTGCGTGAGCACAGAGATGCATTAACCTTGGTGTTCTGCCCCAACCAGGCATCTTAGCTAAGGACTGAGCGGCAGATCTTAAAAGCAAGACTGTTGCATTTCAGGAATGAAGGGCAAGACTCAGGACTGGAGACAAAGAAAGGGGGATTTCATTTTGGTGGGGAGGCCAGGGGTGTGAGTCAAGGGGTGAGGGAGGTACAGGGTGTGAGCTAGCGGAGGTGGGGCAGCTATGTGTGCGGGGGTGGGCAGGTGTGTTTATTGCTCACGTGTTTGTATGTTATGTCCAAACAAGAGCAGCACAACCCCCTCCCCTCCCAGTGCTCAAGCAGCCTGAACCCCAGTCCTTCCTGAGGGACCCCCACTCTCCTAGAACCTAAGCAGTCTGTCACTCCCACCTTCTGCATTTGGTGGTGCATTCTTTTCACTTATGTCAGTTTTCCCATGGAGATACTTTCCTAATTTCATCACCCCAGGACCTAGAGCCAATCTCATGAGAGGAGGGAGCTCCAGGTGTGGCTTTTCTGTTCCTCAGTGATGGCTGAAAGGGGGTGGGAGCTGCCCATGCTGCCTCTTGTGACCTCTAGCTAAAGAGACCACCAAGAGTAAAAAGGATATGGGGAAGAGGGGAGAGGAGAAATCAATTCCTCAGGGGCTTCCCACAAATACAGAGGCGGAGGTGTTCCCTTGGCCCTCCAGCACCCCCATCTGTCTCTCACTGACCCCTCCCATTTCTCCTCACCTTTCCACAACCCCTCCCTATGTTCCTATCCCTCTGGCTCTATCACCACACTCTTTGTCTCTGTCTCTGTTTCTCTCTCTCTCTCTCTCTCTCTCTCTCTCTCTCTCTCTCTCTCTCTCTCTCTCTCTCTCTCTCTCTCTCTCTCTCTCTCTCTCTCTTTCTCTCTCTCTCTCTCTCTGTATCTCTGTTCTTCCATTCAACTCAACACATATTTATCATGTGTTTGTAAGAGTGGGCTGGGGCAGTGGGGCAATTCAAGGAAGAGAAACAACAGTTTCTGCCCTCAAGAAGCTTAGATTTCTACCGAGAGGAAGGAAGACATGTCCCCAAACAAGTATAACCCAAGGACTCAAGAACGGATGAGATGAGGTAAAAGAGGGATCCAGGCAAAGAGCCTAAAGAAATATGAGGATGGAGAAATAATGTTCCTAGTGAGTCAGAAGACCTAGGTGTGAATCCCCACTCTTCTGCTTATTTCCTGGGTGAACTTTCTATAGATTCTCAAACCTCAGTTTCCATATCTGTTTTTAAAAATGGGGATGAGACACATGATCTTCAAGGTTCCTTCCAGCTCTTAATCCTATGACCTCAATTTCTTCCAGGAATAAAAAAAAATGTCTGAAGTTGACTTTCGAAAGAGGCAAAAAGGGCAAAGATGGCAGAGAAGGAACAAGCCATATAACTATTCCTTCTACAAAACTCCTCCAAACAGACCTAGAAGATACACCAGACCAAACCCTGATGGGGAAATTTTTTTTAAAAGTCCCAATGAATCATTTGTCCAGCCCACGTCAGCTTTGGAAGATAGACAAGGAGGACTGTGGACACGGAGGGAGGGGGAAGCAGTTAGGAACATGTCCTCTGTGGAGCACTATTTCCCAGGGCAAGAGGAGGTCCCAGACTGATAATGGGGCACATCCAGACACATACCAGGGACCTCAATGGGGATAGGTGCCAACTGATAGATTTATCATTCACTACTCAGTTCCAGGTCATAGATACAGGCTAAGTGAGAAGGGGACTGGAGGAGCGCAGTGGAGGAGAGGGCGATCACATGCCTGGGTAGGGAGGCCCTGGGCTATGTTCTGAGAGAGGGAGGAAGTTCAGAAGCAACCAGCAGCCATACCAACAGTATGGCTTACACATGAGGAGCAGAGGAGGGCCTCAGCTCCAGCACCCACCCCAGCCTGCAGAGAAATAACCAGAACGAGAATCCCAGACCAGAGTGGCACCTATAAATCTGTCACTCTAAACCACAAGAGTCTTCCAACTGGCCAATAGGGGCAGAGGCCACTAGCTGGTGGCTGCTTCTGAACTTCCTCCCTCTCTCAGAACATAGCCCAGGGCCTCCCTACCCAGAAGTGTGATCGCCCTCTCTTCTCCACTGCGCTCCTCCAGTCCCCTTCTCACTTAGCCTGCATCTATGACCTGGAACTGAGTAGTGAATGATAAAGCTACCGGTTGTAGAGCTCAGACTTGGTAGTCAGACTTTGCCCTGGATCAGACCCTTTGGGAGCACCATAAGCCTAGAGGTTATAAAAGCCCTAGAATAACACAAAACTCAATTCCCTGAGAAAGCAGTAACAGAACCAGTCCAGACCCTTCCACCGAAAGGGCCCAAAGCCCAATCCTAACATCAAGTTCAAAGTCAAGAAGTAGGCTGGAGGAATGGGCAAACAATCAGATAAACAAGAATCGCACCAGAATTCACTATCATGGCAGCAAGGGTGCTCAAGACACAGGGCAGCTAGATAGTGAAGTGGATAGAGCACCGGCCCTGGATTCAGGAAGACCTGAGTTCAAATCCAGCCTCAGACACTTGACATTTACTAGCTGTGTGACCCTGGGCAAGTCACTTCACCCCATTGCCTCGCAAAAAAAAAGAAGAGAATGACAAACAACACCTAATTGAAAAATGCAGGTTGGCCACAAACCCAACTAGAATTCCTGGAAGAAAAGAAGCAAGAATTTTTTTTTAAGAGGCAAAAATGGTTTTATATAGGCATCCACTCAGATTCTCATTCTTTGCCAACTCACGAAGAGAAGAAATGAAAGCACTTGAGGGGAAAAAATGAAAAACAAATGTGAGCATGGAAGAAAGAATTAGAAAGTGAATTAACAACTTGGCACAAAAGGTATAAAATCTGTCCAAGCTTGCCTAAACATTAGAATGAACCAAACAGAAGCCAATGACCCAATGAGATAACAAGAAAAATGGAAGCAAAGTCAAAAAGCTGAAAAAATATAGGAAGAAGTAAGGTATCTCATAGCAAAAGCAACTGACCTGAAAAACAGATGAAGAAAAAAAATCTGGTCATCACTGGACTATCTGAATGCTATGACAAAAATACCCCAAAATCTAGGCATTAAAATATGGAGAGATGATACTTGTGTCCTTTCTGATTCCTGTCATCAGCAGGGGTCATAGAGACCTGGGAGTGGTTCTATTATATCTCATTATGTCTTCATATGTTCTGTTTCATCTTCTTTTTTTAAATTTAATGGTATTCTATTTTTCCAATTACATGTAAATACAATTTTCAACATTCAGTTTTTGAAAGATTTTGAGTTCAAAATTTTTCTCCTTCCCTCCCTCCCTTCTCTTCCTCCCCCTCCCCAAGACAGCAAGCAATCTTATATAGGTTATACATGTGCAATCATGTAAAACATATTTCCACATTAGTCATGTTGTGAAAGAAGAAACAGAACAAGAAGAAAAAAATGCAAAACAAAAAAAAAAGTGAAAATAGTATGCTTTGATCTGCATTCAGACCCCATCAGTTCTTTCTCTGGATGTGGATAGCATTTTTCATCATGTATCTTTTGGAATTGTCTTGGATCATTGTACTGCTGAGAAGAGCTAAGTCAATCATAGTTGATCATCACACAATGTTAATATTACCGTGTACAATGTTCTCCTGGTTCTGCTTCACGGCAGTTCAGCTTCAGTTCATGTAAGTCTTTCCAGATTTTCCTGAAATCTG
This sequence comes from Phascolarctos cinereus, assembly GCF_003287225.1. Classification (NCBI taxonomy): domain Eukaryota; kingdom Metazoa; phylum Chordata; class Mammalia; order Diprotodontia; family Phascolarctidae; genus Phascolarctos; species Phascolarctos cinereus. The sequence continues at coordinate 407,017,921 of NW_027556098.1, read as the reverse complement.
CTCGTCATTTTTTATAGCACGATAGTATTCCATCACAATCACATGCCACAACTTGTTCAGCCATTCTCCGATTGATGGGCATCCCCTCAATGTCCAGCTCTCGGCCATCACAAAAAGAGCTGCTATGAATACTTTTGCACACGTGGGTCCTTTTCCCTTTTTTATGATCTCTTTGGCATAGAGACCTAGTGATGGTATTGCTGAATCAAAGGGCATGCACAGTTTGATTGCCCATTGGACATAGTTCCAAATTGTTCTCCAGAATGGTTGGATCAGTTCACAACTCCACCATCTGTTTTGTCTTTTCAAGAGAAGAATGGAAAGAGAGGGAAAGAGAGATACAGGGAGGGAAAGGAAGGTTAGGGGAAATTATCCCACATAATCAGGGTGTATAAGTAGATATCTATACAAGCAAGGAAAGGATGTGTACTTTCACTCATTCTCCTATGCTCACCATTCAAGGAGGGAGAGTTGGAGTACTCCTTGCTCCCCATTGCCTCCTCCTTCCTCCATCACTCAGGAACCTCTCTTCCTTTGAGGTTCATGTTCTTCATATCTGTCATCCAATCAAAATCCTGGTACCTGTTGTCTACAGACCCCCAGGTCATTTCCCTTTCTTCTTCAATGAGTTCAATACCTGGCTTACAATTCTTCTCTCCTCCCTAACTCTTACCCTCATACTAGGGGACTTCAGTATAATATTGACTCTTCCTCAAACACCCTAACTACTCAGTTCCTCAACCTACTCGTCTCCCATTAGCTACTCCTCCACCCTACATCAGCTACCCACAAAGATGGCCATACCTTTGATCTTGCCATCACCCACAAACATACTACCTCTCTCTTCAAGAATTCTGAAATTCCCTTATCTGACCATAACCTACTGGCTTTTCACCTCTTCCTCTGCTTTCCCTTGCCAAACCCTACTCTTCATCCACACAATCACATCCAATCCTTTGACCCTCTTAATTCTCTCCTAGGCCATCTCCTCTGCATTCTCTTTTCTCTTCCCCATCTGGATACCTTGGTGAACCAGTCCAACGCCACACTGTCCTCCTCTCTTGAATCCCTCACCCCCGTCATCATATCCTCAATTATTCCCAGCCAAGCTTCAGCCTTGGATTACTCCCCACCATTCATCACCTTGGCCATTGATACATGTGTTGCTGTATTAAGGTGGAGAATATCACACAACTATTCTTACGGGGCCCACGACAAATTTATGTCACACTACCTCACCTGGGCCTTCACTGCTGCCAGGTAATCCTATTATACCTCCCTTACCATCTCACTCTCCCACTGTCCACCAGTTCTTCCAAACCTTTGCATCCCTCCTCAAATCTCCTATGGCTCCCTCTTGCCCACTCTCTGAGAAACTTGTCTCGTATTTTACAGAAAAAAAATGAGTCCATTCGTGTCAGCTCCCTTTTCATCTCCTATCACTAGGTGCCTCCAGCACTCTCTCCTCCCCACCCCCCCCATATGATGAAGTGGCCTTACTCCTTACCAAGGCCAGCTCCTCTACCTGCTCAGCTGATCCTATTCCATCCCATCTCCTCCAGCAGACTTCCCCCTCTGTCAACCCCACTCTCCCACTTGTTATTCTCTTCCTCTCTACTGGCTTCTTCTCTCCTCCATCCTGAAAAAAGCTCTCACTTGGTCTTTCCTCTATCTCTTCTGCCCTTGTAACTGAACTCCTCCAAGAGGCCATCTTCAGCCGTGCTTCCACTTTTCTCTCACTCTCTTCTTAGCCGCTTAGAATCTGGCTTCCAATCCTATCATTCCACCAAAGCTGCTCTCTGCAAAGCTACTAATGATCTCTTAGTTGCCAAATCCAATGGCCTTTCTCCCTGACCTCTCTGTAGCCTTTGACACTGGTAATCACTCTCTCTGCCCCTTGATATCCTCTCCTCTCTAGGTTTCAAAGGTTTGCTCTTTCTCCTGGTTCTCCTCCTCCCTCTCTGACCCTCCTTCTGTCTCCTTTGCAGGATCTTCCTCCAAATCGTGCCTTCTGACCATGGGTGTCCCTCAGGGTTTTGCCCTGGGTCCTCTTCTCTTCTCCCTCCACACAACTTCACTCAGTGACCTAATCAAACTCCCATGGATTCAATTACTATCTCTATGCTGATGATTCTTGAGTCCACCCATCCTGCCCCAAACCCTTTGCTAACCTCTACTCTCATATCTCCAATTACTTTTCTGACGTCTCAAAGCGGATGTCTAATAGACATCTTAAACTCAATCTGTCCTAAACAGAACTCTTTATCTTTTCCCCTAAACACCACCCCCCTCACACATACACCCCTTCCCTATTACTGTAAAGGGTAGTACCATCCTCCCAATCCCTCAGGCTCACAACCCAGGAGCCATCCTGAACTCTCCACTCTCTCTCACCTCCCCAACGTTCAATCTGTTGCCAGGGTCTGTCAATTTAACCTTTGCAACACCTCTATCCCCTTCTCTCCTCTGACACTGCCCACACCCTGGTCTGGTGCAGGCCCTCATTCCTCACTCTTGGACTATGTCAACAGCTGCTGGTCTGGCTGCCTTGAGTCTGTCTCTTCCCACTCCAATCCATCCTCCATTCAGCCACCAAAGTGATTTTCCTAAAGCTCAGGTCCGACCATGTCACCCCCTCATTCAATAATTTCAGTGGCTCCCTATTGCCTCTAGGAGCAAATGCAAAATGCTCTGTTGAATATTCAAAGCCAGCCCCCTCCTACCTTTCCATCCCTCTCCCACCTTTCCAGTCTTCTTGCATCTTACACCCCAGTAGCATTCTTTGATCAAGTGACTCTGGTCTTCTAGCTGTTCCAAGAACCAGATTGTTTGTTTGTTTATCTCTTGGCTCTGGGCATTTTCCCAGGCTGTCCCCCTGGCCTAGAATACTCTCACTCCACCACTCCACCTACTGACTTCTCTGGCTCCCTTTAAGTCCCAGCTAAAATCCTACCTTCTACAGGAAGGCTTCCCCAACCCTTCTTAACTCCAATGCCTTCCCTCAGTTAATTATTTCCTCTCTTTCCTGTATTGAGCTTGCTTTGTATATATTTGTTTGCATGTTGTCTCCTCCATTAGAATGCAAGGTCCTTGAGGGTAAAGACTGCCTTTTACCTCTTTTTTATATCCCTGGTGCTTGGTACAATGCTTGGCAAATGTATATTGATTAATTGGGTGGCTGACATTTGAACCTCAATCTCAGCTGAATTGGTTAAGGAGAGGAAGAATGTATATGCACACAGAGTTGGGCACAGAAATACATTTCGTTCTTTGGAGGACTAGGAGGGAAGAAGAGGGGAGAGGGATCTAGAGGGAGGATAGATGAAGGTAAGGACTAAGCAAAATAAATTCTAACTAAGGATGTAAAAAATATTTAAAGCTCTTTTCAACATGGCAAAAAATGAGAATCTGAGGGGTGCCCTTATATTGGAGAATGGATGAACAAGTTATGGTATATACATCTGATGGAATACTATTGTTCTGTAAGAAATGATGGAAAAGGTTTCTCAGAAAAACCAGGGATGATTTGTATGAACTGACGTAGAATAAAATGAACAGAACCAGGAGAACAATTCATACAGTAACAACAATATGCAAAGGCAAACAACTTTGAAAGAATTAGGAGCTCTTATCAGCATAATGATCAGAGCACAAATGATGAAACATGCTGCCCCACAGAGAGATGAAGGACTCAGAAAGCAGAATGGCCGATGTGGAAGTTTGTTTTGACTGACTACACTTGCTTGTGACAAAGGTTTTGTTTTTTTCTTATATCTTCAGGGGAGACGGTAAGGAATATTTTTGATGATTGAGAAAAAAAGTATATGTAAATATATACATATATACACATATACATACATATATACATACATACATATGCAGGAGCAAAAAAAAAGTTTCATAGAGGAGGTGAATCTTAATGGAGTCTTGAAGGAAGAGAAAGATTTCAGCAAGTGGAGATGCAGGGGTACAGCCTGTATGGACTCAAGATTTGGAGAGGAGAGACCCTCTTGCTGACCACAACAATGTAAGGGGGCATATCTGTTCTGCCCTAATTATGCCAATTGTAGGGTGGCATGGAGAGGATACAGAGATACTAAAGAAAGAGGAACCCATACCAGCTTGGTTATTAATAGGTTTTATTAGGGTTAATTAGGTTAATTGGGGGAGTTTACTCATAAGAGGCTGGTTGTCCAGGGTGGCAGCAGGACAAAGTAACATCATGGATTCCCATACCAACCCAGGCCAACTCAAGTATGATATAGAAATAAAAGAAAGAAGGCATAGTGCCAGGAATGGCCCAGGGTCCCCAACAAGTTTTGCCATGAGATAGTTAGAGCCTCTTTTGCTGTTATATTTACTCAAGGTAGTTTACATTTAACTGGGAGACTGGAGGTCATGTTCCTAGGCTCTGGCTACCACCATACATATCCCAAGCATTAGTAATTAGGAAGAGGTTATTAGAGAATAAAACAAAAGCCTTTAGCCTTGGCATTTAATTAACCTCCCTTCCCCTTTCCACCAACAGCCTAGGTGCAATTGACTTTTCTAGATTTATTTCATTCTACTTACCTACCCCTACAGAAACATCCTCAAACCTTGAACTCAAGAGTTCCATAAGTAGCAGCATCCCTCAGGCCTCCAACCTCCATCATAAAAGATGATCTCCACGCCAGTGGAGATTCAGCCTGGCAGCTTTATCTTCCTCCCCTTCAGAGGTAGCTCGGTGGTACAGTGAATAGAGCACTGGATCTGGAGTCAGGAAGACCTGAGTTCAAATTTAGCCTCAGATACTTACTAACTGTGAGACCCTGGGCAAGTCACAACTTCTGTTTGCCTCAGTTTCCTCATCTGTAAAGTGGGGATAATAATAGCACCTATATCCCAGAGGTTTTTTTTTTGAGGATCAAATAAGATAATCATTCTAAAGCGCTTAGCACAGTGCCTTGCTATGTAAATGTTCACCATTATTATCTGCTGGTACTATAGTTCCCAGCTCCTGAAGACCCAGGGGAGAAAGTTCTCAATACTAGAGTCCTTGATATTGTCAGAATCAGAAAGGTATATGGTTTTATCAATCAAAATGGCACTAAAGAAGATGAATTTCTTAGATCTGCCTTACCTCCCCCTCTATAGTCCCACCAAACTGAAATACCTGCCATCAAAACCATCAGTGCCTTACCACCTGAATCTTCCCATTTCTGTCATCTCCCTATTAGAACATGAACTCTTTGGAGGCAGGAACTGTCTCTCTTTCCTAGTCACAACCCCAGTACTTAGCATTGTGCTTTGTACATAATAGGCACTTAACAAATATGTGTTCATTCACATCTTCTGTGCTTCAGCCAAACTGGATTAACTGTTCCCCAATATCATTCTCCCATCTCCCACCTCTGTTCTTTTATCTAGTAAAGCTGCTCTTCATTTCTGGAATGCTCCCTCCCCCCTTCTCATCTCTAGAGGGTGACTCTTTAAAACCTAGCTCAGAGGCCACTTCCTCCACAAATGCTTCTTTGATGATTAACCCACACGAAAGTGTTTTCCAATTTTCCTAGAGCATTCCTTTGTCCTTATAATTCTACTTTTTATTATACTTTGAATGATCTAAATTATAGCATTTTAAATTTACAGCTAGAAAGAATCCCAGAGGCCATCTATTCCAACCCCCTCATTTTACAGGTGAGGAAACTGAGGCCCAGGGAGTTGGTTAGTTGCACATGGACATTTTTGTGTCTGCTCTAAACACCATTTGTCTATAAATCCCTTAAGAACAGGTAAGGGCTATTTTGTTTTTTTGTCTTTATATCACTAGCACCTAGGACAGTTGCCTGGGACACGAGTGTTTAGTAAATGTTGAGTTAATCTGGCAGTTAGTGAAGGATAAATTGGAAAGGGTGGAAACTGTAAGTAGGGGCACCAGTTAGGAGACTATTACAATAGTCCAGGTAAGAGAGAAGATGAAAGACCTACAGTAAGTCAGTGGCATTGTGAGTGGAAGGGAATGGATGTGAGTGATATCACAGGAGTCCAAACCACAGGACTTGGCAAGTTGTTGGATGAAGGGTGAGGGAAAGGAAAGCTTCAGAGATGATTTTGTTGCTTTGAGCCTGCCTGATTAATTGGGGAAGATGATGGTTCAGTCAGCATAATCATGAAAAATGGAAGACAGGTCATGGAATGCGGAAAAGAATGATGAGCTCCACCTTAGAGTATGAAGTTGAGTATGAGTATGAAGTATGAAGATCTAGCAGAATATCCAGGTGAAAATGTCCAGTAGGCTGTCAGAAATTGGGGTATGATTGGGGTTCAGGGGAGATGTTAGAGCTAGAGAGAAATTTGGCAGTCATCTGGATAGAAGTGATACTTGAAGCCATGGAAGTGCATGAGGTCACCAAGGGAGAACTGTTGAGAGAGAAGGGAAGAGGCCTTAGGTGAGAGCCTTGGGGTCACTCACATTTAGGGGAAGGGAAGGAAGATGACAGAGTGAGAGAGCCCAAGAAGGGTCAGTAAGACAGGTGGAAGAACCAGGAAACAACAATGTCACTGAAGTCAAGAGAAGAGAAATGCTCTCAGAGGAGGGTGACTGATTATGCTGAGTACTGCAGAAAGATGAAGGAGAATGTGAGGTCGGTTGGACTTGGGAATGAAGAGATCCCTAGTGACCTTGCAATGTCAGGAAAGTGGTGGGAAGCCAGAATGAAGATAGCTGAGGAGTGAGTAGGTGGTATGGCAATGGAGACAACCTTTCTAGAAGTTTTGAAGTGGTTTGTCCAAACGTATTAGCTATCCACTAAGTGTAAGTGCTATATTTGCTGCCAGGAAGGAAACAGAAACGGGTACCTCTCCCCTCACCTCCCTCAAAAAGACACGGTTCTGTCTTTGCACCTCACAAACACATCTGATTTGCAAAATAATGAACAATTGGGTGTAAATGAACATAGTACAAGCAAAAACATAGGCACAAAATTCAGATATGACCTGAACTAAGGATGTGAGTGGTATTAAATGCCTCAGAAGGAGGGAAGCATTTGTCTAATTAATAGGTAAGTCAAAAGTCAATCAACAAGCATTTATTTTATCTTTATTTTGAGTTCCAAGTTCTCTCCCTCCTTCTACCCCCTCCCTTACTCATCAGAAGGCAAGAAATGTGATGCCCATTATACACATGAAATCATGCAAAATATATTTCCACATTAGCCATTGCAAAAAAGAAAAAAGAGAAAATAAAGTGAAAAAATCTGCATCATTTTGCACTCAGGGTCACAAGTTTTATCTCTGCAGGTAGATAGCATTTTTCATCATCAGTCCTTTGGAATTCTTGTGGGTCAGAGCAGCTAAGGGGGGGGCAAGGCAATCAGATTTTGCTCGGGGTCACACAGCTAGTAACAGTCAAGTGTCTGAGGCCAGATTTGAACTCAGGTCCTCCTGAATCTGGATCTGGTGCTCTATCCACTGTACCACCTAGCTGCCCCATCTACGAACTTTCAAAAATATTTTGATAGCTATATTTCAATGTAATTGGCTTCCTTTGTAATTCAATGTAATTGGTTTTATGAATTTCAACATTATCCCAAGTAGGGGTCCATAGGCTTCGCCAGACTTCTGAAGAGTCAATGATGCAAGAAGAGGTAAGAACCCCCGGCCTAGAGAAATCAGGCTATACCAGAACCAGCTGAAGAAGGTGTCGATGTTTACCTTGAAGAAGAGAAGATGTGGGGTTGCTCATAAGTAGGCCGAGCTAATATAATAAAAATGACAATTCTACCTAAGATAATTTACTTATTTAGTGTCATACTAATCAAACTACCAAAAAATTATTTTATAGAGTTAGAAAAAATAATAACAACATTCATTTGGAAGAACAGGAAGGTCTGGACTATCAAGGGAACTCATGAAAAGAAATAAGGGGAAGGTGGCCTAGCCATTCCAGATCTTAAGTTGTATTATAAAGCAGCAATCATCAAAACTTCTTGGTACTGGCTAAGAAATAGAGTGGTGAATCAGTGGAATAGGTTAAGTATGCAAGACACAGTAGTCAATGACTCTAGTAATCTATTATTTGATAAACCCAAAGACCCCAGCTTCTGGGATAAGAACCCAGTCTCTGAAAAAAAACTGCTGGGAAAACTGGAAAAGAGTATGGCAGAAACTAGGCATAGACCCAAATCTCACACCATATACCAAAATAAAGTCAAAATGGGTTCATGATTTAGATATAAAGGCTGATACTGTAAGCAAACTGGGAGAGCAAGGAGTAGTTTACCTATCAGATTTATGGAGAACAGAAGAATTCATGACCGAACAGGAGACAGAGAACATTACGAAAAGCAAAATGGATAACTTTGCATTAAATTGAAAAGTTTTTGCACAAACAAAACCAATGCAACTAAGATTAGAAGAAAGGTAGAAAATTGGGAAAGAATTTTTACAACCAGTCTCTCTGATAAAGGCCTCATTTCTAAATTATATAGAGAACTAAGTCAAATTTATAAGAATGCAAGTCATTCCCCAATTGATAAATGGTCAAAGCATACGAACAGGCAGTTCTCAGATGAAGAAATCAAAGCCATCTACAGTCATATGAAAAAATGCTCTAAATCACTATTGATTAGAGAAATGCAAATCAAAACAACTCTGAGGTTCCACATAACACCTATCGGATTGGCCAACATGACAAAATAAGATGATAAATGTTGGAGAAGATGTAGGAAAATTGGAACACTAATGCATTATATTGGTGGAGTTGTGAAATGATCCAACCATTTTGGAGAGCAATCAAAGGGCTATAAAAATCTGCATACCAGGGGCAGCTAGGTGGTGCAGTGGATAGAGCACCAGCCCTGAAGTCAGGAGGACCTGAGTTCAAATCTGGCCTCAGATCAAACACTTGACACTTACTAACTGTGTGACCCTGGGCAAGTCATTTAACCCCAATTGCCTAAAAAAAAAGTGCATACCTTTTGACCCAGCAATAGCATTTCTAGGGCTATATCCCAAAGATATCATATAAATGGGAAAAGGACCCACATGCACAAAAATATTTATAGCAGATCTTTTTGTGGTGGCGAAGAATTGTAAATTGAGAGGATGCCCATCAATTGGGGAATGGCTGAGCAAGTTGTGGTACATGAATGCAATGGAATACTACTGTGCTATGAGAAATGATGAACAGGCTGACTTCAGAAAAACCTGGAAAGACTTGTATGGTCTGATGCTGAGTGAAGTGAGCAGAACCAAGAGAATGTTGTACACAGTAACAGCCATGTTGTGCAATGACTAATACTGATAAACTTAACCCTTCCCAACAATACAAGGATCTAAGACATCTCCAAAGGCCTCATGATGGAAAATGCCATCCACATCCAAAGAAAGAACTATGGAGTTTGAATGCAGATCAAAGCATACTGTTTGCTATTTTTTTTTCTTCTGTTGAGTTTTGTTTCCTCTTTCTGGTGGTTCCTCTTAATGGTTCTAATTCTTACTTACAACATCACTAATATGTTTAATAGGAATGCATATGTATAGCCTATATCGGATTGTGTGCCGTCTTGGGGAGGGTGGTGGGGAGGAAGGGGGAGAAAAATTTTAAACTCAAAAGCATATGGAAGTGATTGTTGATAAATCTAAATAAATTAATAAAAAAAGAAAGGGAAAAGAAGAGAAGATGTGGGCTGAGCTGTGGGAGAGGAGAGAGGGCATGGGAAAGCAGCCTGAAAATATTTGAGGGATTTTCATGGAAGAGAGATTAGCCTTGATCTGCTTTGCCCCAAAGGGCAGAGCTAGGATGAAGAGGTGGTCCTATAATTATTTAAGGTGAGAAAAAGAAAGAGAATAAAGTAGAGAAGTGATTGGTACACAGTATTCAATTAAAGACTATTCCAGGTACATTGTACACTTAAGTGTTCATTGAAATGAGTTGAATTATGATAAATTTTAAGGTCCAAGAAGAGATGGGATCAAGGCACAAAGGGAAGGGTTAACCTTGGTATGGAAGACAGCTACCTTTTCTCCCTGAAATGGAGGAAAAGGAGGGAAGGGTAGGTAAAATAGCTTTTGAGGTGTTAAGTAGGGAAATGAGGAAAGGACAGTGAGAGTGGGGTTGGGAATTTGGGGAGAGAAGATTTGGAGCAGGCTTTGTAGGGGGTGTGGTGGTTATTGTCCTTCATTCTCGTGGAGGACCAAGATGACATCAATATTTTGGGGGGGGTTTTGTTTGTTTTTTAGGCAATTGGGGTTAAGTGACTTGCCCAGGGTCACATAGCTAGTAAGTGTCAAGTATTTAGTCTGAGGCCGGATTTGAACTCAGGTCCTCCTGATTTCAGGGCCAGTACTCTATCCACTGCACCATCTAGCTGCCTCCTGACATCAATATGTTGGGGGCCAAGGTACAGTATGTCCAACTGTGGCTGATTGGACCAATATGAGTGCAGAATGTTCTACACAGGTTGGGCACAAATAGTTCTTCAGAGAGGCCTTGAGTGTGTCTTTATATCCCTTCTTGTGACTCCCATGCGAGCGCCGGCCTTGTGAGCGTCCTTTGTAAAATAGTCTTGTAAGCAAACGTACATTTGGCGTCTGAGCGTGGCAGGCCCATCAGACTTGTGCTCTCTGCAGCAGAGTTTGAACCCTCGGCCATTTGTCTTGGGAAAGGACCTCAGTGTCTGGTTATTTTGTCTTGCCAGGTGTTCAGAGTCTTTCTAAGACAATTCAAATGAAGTGATTCCGTTTCCTGGCAGGGCGCTGGTAGACTGTCCAGCTTTCACAGGCATGCAATAATGAGGTCAGCACAAGGGCTCTGTAGACCTCCAGTTTGGTAGTCAGTCTAATACCTCTTCTCTCCCACACTTTCCTACGGAGCCTCCTAAACACTGAGCTAGCTCTGGCAATATGTGCATCAACTTTATCTTCAACGTGTACATATCTGGAAAGTATACTGCCAAGGTAAGTGAACTTACCCACAGCATTCAAATTTGTTCCATTTGCTGAAACCAATGGTTCCATGTATGGATGATGTGGTGCTGGCTGGTGGAGAATCTGTGTTTTCTTGGTGTTGATTGTTAGGCCAAAATTAGCACAAGCACCAAAGAATCCATCCATACTTTGTTGCATCTCAGCTACATTGAGTACACAGTCATCTGAGAACAACAACAAAAAAATCACTCACCAACTCTTCTCTGCTTTAGTCTTGGCTTGTAGCCTTTCCAAGTTAAATAATTTACCTTCAATGCAATAGCTGACCCTAATGCTCATTGAAGATGTCTGACAATGTTGCTGAAAGCATCATGCTAAAAAGCCTGGGAGCAAGCACACAGCTCTGCTTCGCTCCAGTGGTGACTGGGGAAACACAAGAGCATAATCCATTATCCAGAACCCATGCAAGTATACTATCAGGAAACTGAGGCACCATACTGATGAACTTCTCTGGACAACCAAATTTTGCCATGATTTTCCATAAGCACTCACAACTGACAATAACAAAAGGCTTGGTCAGATGGAGAAACATTGGATAAAGACCTCTGTTCTGCTCCTGACATTTCTCCTGGAGCTGTCAGGCAGCAAACACACTATCAGCTGTTCCTTGGCTCTTTCTGAAATCACACTGGCTCTCGGATAGATGACCATCTTCCAGGTGAAGGATAAGCCTATTAAGGAAGACTCTGGTAAGAATCTTGCCAGCAATGACTAAGAGAAAGAAACCCCTGTGTTTGTCACAAGACAACCTATTTCCTTTTCCTTTATGGACATGGACAATGAAGGCATCCTTGAACTCCTGGGGGATCACTTCCTCTTGCCATATAACCCAGCAAATTTCAGCCAGCTTTTGTAAGAGCAATGGCCCTTGTAGATCTCAGCAGGAAAAGAATCAGCAGCAAGTGCTTTGCCACATGAGAGGAGCCTAATGGCGTTCCAAAGCTCTTCTTCAGCTGGAACTTCAGCTAGGAAGGAATTGACTTTAACCTGAAGTAAATAGTCAATGGCTTCAGCATTGATTGATGACAGTCTGTTGAGGACACTATGCAAGTGTTCAGCCCATCTCTCCAGGATCATGTCCTTATCACTAATTAATGTGAGTTCATCAGCATTGAGTTGGCTGAGATGCACCCTAACTCTAGGATGACTTCTTCCAACTCTGCCTTACTTAAATACAATTTATGCTGAGAGTCAAAAGACATCAACCACACCACTTGACCAGGGAGTGTGATAAAGAGCCAATCAGATGTGACCTCATAGATCACCATGTAGATATTGAGATCTTGTGAGTGCATAAATATCAGGGAGCCATTTCCATATTTCCTCCTCCATCCCCATCCTTCTCTATTTCTCCACCTCTCCAACCACATTATTCTAAATTCCATTCCCTGTAACAATGACCTCTGGAATTTCTATAGCTCTGCAGCATACACACACAGACACACAGAGAGATCATCTTAGTCGACAAAGCAATCAACAAACAGTTGGCCAACAAGCATTTATTAAGTGCCTTGCTACATGCCAGGCACTGTGCTAATGATGGAGAGTCAAAGAAAGACAAAAACAATCCCAAGTAGCTCACGTTCTGAGGAGACAACATATAAATAACTGGGCATAAACAAGATAAATAGTAAATGAAAGATAATCTCAGATGGAAAGACACTAGCAGTTGGGGGTGGGGCAGGGAGACCATTTTATCAATTACATGATCCTCCTCCTTTCTCTGGCAGGTTCATTCCCCTACCTAGGAGAGATATGTCAGCTCTACAGGTTTCTTCTTAGAATGGATTGGAAGGGGCAACTGCATGGTGCAGTGAATAGAGCTCTGGCCTTGGAGTCAGGAGGACCACAGTTCAAATCCAGCTTCAGACACAACACTTACTAGCTGTGTGACCCTAGGCAAGTCACTTAACCCTAATTGCCAAAGCAAAAAAAAAAATAGATTGGGGATTTAAATAGAAGCAGAACCTGGTTTATACTCAAAGATTCACAGTGGGAAGGGACCTTCTGAAGGGGTGATGATAGAACCCAACCTCCACACTTTACCAGAGACAGTGCAGCAATAAGTGTCAGATGGGATTTGAACTCCTCTGACTTAGGCGCCAGCACTCTTTCCACTATGCCTTGGATAATATCTTTATGGTTATATTGTCCCAATTAGGAAAATCGGTTCCCCACGAGCATTTCTCCTATCTTTGGCGACCAATCTAGTATCTAGCCTTGATCAAAGGAGATAGGATTTGTCAAGCGTTTAGAACCCGTGCCTGCCATATAGTAGAGCTTAATAAATTCCCTTCCCTTCCTGGACACTCACCACCAAATCATAGGTGGCAGGGAAGAAGGGCAGGGCTCCACCTGAGCACAGCATCGCCCACCTCAGAGGGCAAGGTTACAGCGAGGAAGTACTTTGGGGCCTGGACTTAGACCCTTCCTGGTCACCACGTTCTCCTGCTGGGTGTAGACGAGGCTCAGCCTTCCTTCTGCGTGAGTCTAGCGTGTGCTCAGCGTGTAGACCGCGTGTAATATCTGGTCTTTTAGAGGGAAGAGGAGACAAGACGAACGGCTGGCTCTGCCTCAGATCTCCGCCGCCCTAGTGGGTACCTTCTTCTGTGAGGTCAGGGTGCTGCTCAGAGGGGAAGGGCACTGTGACGGCACAGCCGGACCTCTAAGAACTCAGAAAGCTGGGCAGCGGGAAGCCTCAGTAACATCGCAGCGGGGACACAAGGTGGACCCGGGCCATGAGAATTTGAGAGGCCATGAGAGGCTGAGGCCATGCCGAAACGAGACGTAATCCTCACCAATGTCACCGTGGTCCAGCTGCGGCGACACGGTGAGTCACCTCGCCCAAGACAAGGGGGCGTGGAGCGGACACACCTGTGGGGTCTTGCACGCCCCCTGGAGCCCAGGTCACTGCCCCACTTACCCGGGAAAGGAACAGTCGGCCTGCTCTGAGCGAGCCTCCTTGTGCCCTCGAGGTCCAAGGGGGATTCCGGCAGACACTACGTGCCTCCTCCCCGAGGAGTGGCCAGACCCTCCTTCCCCGCTCACCTGCTCCTGTAGGTCGAGGTCTTACAGGGGCGACCTGTAGTCTAAAGTCACGCGGCAGGCGATCCTTGCAGGAGAGACGCCCCTTCCCTCCGAGGTGGGGGGGAAAAAAAAGCCTGGGGAGGAAGGACAGGGGGCATCAAAGGCTCTCGTAATTAGGACGGGAGTGGGGCTTCAAGGGAAGCTGAAATTTGGAGAAAGGGATGTGTGTAAAGAAAGGGATGGAGGGAAGGGGAAGTTCGGAGACAGAGAGCGACAGAGACAGAGAGAGAGAGAAAGAGAGAGAGCAGAGGGAGAGGGAGAGAGAGAGGAGATGCTAATACAGCGAGAAGAAAACTCTGACTGTGGAATCATAGGCTCTGTGGTGTTCACAGTCTACCTCTCTGATGCTGATCCAAAGTAAAGTCACTTAACTTCCTCCCTAGGCCTTAGTCTCCTCATCTGTAAAACGAAGGGGTTGAGATGGCCTCTTTCCCCTCTGCGTAAGAGGTGTTGAGGAAATTGGGGGGAACAGAAAGGCATCAGCCCATGTTCCCCACAACGGGCGTTAGCCTAGCTAGGCTCCTTATCTGGAAAGATTTTGAAGATACTAAAGTTGACAGCCAGAACTGGATAGAATCCTTCCCTTCTTAGCACAGTTATAATAATGGCACTCTGGTCCTCCACCAGCAAAGGCTGGGATTGCATTCCTAACCCTAGCAACTATCCTTCCTAGTGCTTCTTCTCTGCTGTCCATGGTACTCATCTTCTAGGCCCTGGGGTAGTCCTGCTTTCCAGGAGCCTGGTTTGGGGGTGAGGAGGGAGGGGGAATGTAGTTTCTGGATTGAGTCCTTCCCATGAAAAGGCTTCTTAACTTGTTCCTTGAAGTTCCACTCCCAGAGCCAGGAGGTAGAGGAAAGGGATAACAATTGCCCCTATTTGGGGGAATAGGAAACCCAGAGAGAAAGACCACTAAACTTTTCTGAAAAGGATAAAAACACTCATAGTCACCAGTAACTATTGAATTGCCATCACTAGAAAATTATTATCATTGCGTATTAACACTTATTGACACTGAGACACCTCAGGCTATATCTATCAGATGTTTCATATTAAGACTAGCAGAGACAAAGTCCCATCTCAGGGCTCCTGAGTTCCAGTCCGCATCTCTATCTTTTCCCTTCAATACCATCCTCCTGTCAGAGCCTTGGGTTCATTAGGATTGTGGAAGTTTAAAAGGAATGGTGAGAATGAAATCTTCAATGTCATCCAGAGCATCTAGACCCCTCATTTCACAAACAGGCACCCGGAGGAATCAACCAGCTGCTCCAGAATTTGAGGCCAAGTCTTCTGATCCCACATCCATTGCTCTTTTCAATGCACAAAGGAATAATTCTATTAAACTGGCCTTTGCAAGACTTGACCTCTTTGTCTTATCACACAAAACAAAGCCCTCCAAGCTCTCTAGTCCTCATATTTTTCTCTACCCTTCCAAAACTTTGGTGTCACTCTAACATTCATATATTAATCACTTTGGTTTCTTCCACATCCATTCCCCCTGTTAAAAGCCCAGTTAATCTGCTCACGTTTCCTTCACACAATTTTGTTCCACCTTCCCCACCATAATAATTGTCTTTCTGATTCCTTTTCACCAACCCTTGAAAGTAAATGACTACAATTTGGAATTAATTACTAAAACGTCCATATGCTTTGACTCAGAAATTCCATTACTGGGCTTAAGCAGCAAAGAGGTCAATGGTAAAAAGAAAATCCCCACATGCACTAAAATTTCTAGCAGCATTTTTTTATGATAACAAAGAATTGGAAACAAAGTAAATGATCATCGATTGGGAGAAGGCTAAAAAAATGGTGGTGATGTAATAGAATAATATTACTGTGCTGTAAGAAATAATGCCAAGTGAACGTGGAGAAGCATGGAAAGATCTATGTGAACTGATGCTGAGTGAAGTAAGGAGAGCCAAAAAGAATTGGAAATTGAGAGGATGCCCATCCATTGGGGAATGGCTGAGCAAGTTGTGGGATATGAATGTAATGGAATACTATTGTGCTGTAAGAAATGATGGACAGGCTGACTTCAGAAAAACCTGGAAAGACTTATATGGTCTGATGCTGAGTGAAGTGAGCAGAACCAGGAGGACTTTGTACACAATAACAGCCATGTTATGCAATAACTAGGATTGTTAAACTGAACCCTTCTCAGCATTATGAGGATCTAAGACATCTCCAGAGGCCTCAGGATGGAAAATGCTGTCCACATCCAAAGAAAGAACTATGGAAGTTGAATTGCTATCACTTATTTTTACCTTCTGTTGAGTTTTGTTTCATCTTTCTGATGGTTCCTCCTATTGGTTTTAATTTTTACTTACAGCTTCACTAATGTGAAAATATGTTTAATGGGTATGTAAAGGTAAAGCCTACATCAGATTGTGTGCCGTCTTGGGAGGGTGGGGGGGGGAGGAAGGGGGAGAAAAATTTTCAACTCAAAAGCATATGGAAGTGATTGTTGATAAATCAAAATAAATTAATAAAAAAAAATTTTTTTAAAAAAGAGGAGGTGGGCTCCCAGTTTCTGGAGCCTTTGAGGAAAAAAAAAAAGGAGAGCCAAGAGAGCAATATATTAAATAACTACGATGATGTAAATGGAAAAAACCAACCCACCACCACCACCACCATTACCACCACCACCTCAAATTGAATGTTGCAAAGTTATAAACAAGGATGGCTCATGAGAGGAGATATGAGAAGATACTCCCACCCACCCCTTTGTAGAGGTGGGAGGTTCACAAGTGTTGCACATTGCACATGTTTTTTAGAATTTTTTCAACGTATTGATGTTATACTGACTTTTTCCCTTTTTTCTTTTTTTTTTTTACTTTAAAAATACTATTTGTTACATGGGATTAAAGTTCCTCTTCTCCAGGATATAGTGCTCAATTCTATACCATCCAGCATTTATGTGCTATTTGAACTTGACCACATAATTTTGTATTTGGTGATATCAAGAGAGAAAAAACAGTTTGTCACCAAGAATGCCAACTACAAGTATGAAGTGACATCACATTAGCTGGCACTCTCTTTCACGTCTGTCTAACTGGTCACTTCAACCAGTTTGTTTGTTCTTCCAAGGCTGAAATTATTTTTTGTGTTTGTTGTATCCCTTCTCATAATGTGGAAGTGAGTTCTGTCCATAAAGAGCAACCTAATGAAGGTTTCTGTCTTTTCTGTGTGTGTGTGTGTGTGTGTGTGTCTGTCTGTCTGTCTGTCTCCCCCTCATCTCATCCAAAATGACCAGGTGGCAAATCACAGCAAACAGAATCAGAAACAAATGCAGCATCAGTTTCAGGCAAGACTGGATCCCATGGCCAAGCGTCTCCCAGAGTAATACGCGGAAGTTCTGGGTTAACAGTGGGCATCAATGGGTAAATCTTCCTTTCTGATTTGCTCCCTCCATACTGAAACCACATGACCTCAGGCTTCCCTGAGAGTTCCCTTCTGAGTGGAGTATAAGAGGAAAATTGTAGTATATATAAACCCATCTTCCTCTTCCCCCACTCCTCCTATCATTCCACACCCTAAAAAATCTTCCTGAATTTCTTTCTTCCTAAAACCAAGAGCACCATTTCCAGGTTCCCCCAACCCCCAACCACTTCCAATGCCCTTTCTTAGTCAACCTTCCTTAATCCTTTACATTTTAATCCCCTACACACACACACACACACACACACACACACACACACACACCCTGATAATTTTGATAGGGATTGGTGGGTGGAGGGCTCCTGATCACATCTGATTCTTTCATCCTGCATCAGATTCGGACGTATTGGGCGTCTGGTGCTGCGAGCCTGCATAGAGAAAGGAATAAAAGTTGTCGCAGTGAATGATCCATTCATCGACGTCAACTACATGGTAAGGAAAGGTCCTGGGAACAGGAAGAAGGAGGAAGCCCCAAGTCTCACCTGCCATGCATGGGAGTGAGGTCTCCTGAGGATGCTTCCCCCTGCCCTCAGCATTGCCTCTCCTCCTCCCCAACACACATTATCCTTCTCTTTCCCTAAGGAATATATGTTCAAGTATGACTCTACTCATGGTCCATTCTTCGGTTCTGTTGAAGTTAAGGACGGAAAGTTGGTGGTAAACAAACAGGAGATTCGTGTCTTCCAGTGGTAAGACATTTTCTCTGGGGCTAGCCACAGGAAGATTTGAATGGGAGCAAAGTAGGAAGATAGGTGTGGGAAAATCAGAGCCAGTTACCAAGTTTACCACCTGAAGAGCTTTCCTGGAATACAGAACGACGGACAGCTAAAACAAAGACACAGCCTCAAGGGGTCTATAGTTTAGTAGAGATCACAAACAACTTTTAGAAACCTGTCAGCACTGGACTCCCCAGGAATCCCAGCTCAGCTATGACTCTCTGTGTGATCTTTGGCAAACCACTGGATCCCTGGTCCTCTTAAGTTCAAATGAAGAGACTGGATCTATTACTCACACCATTTAAGGGTGAAAAGGGACCTGCATGGCCCCTGAGTCTAACCAATATCCACCTGAGATCCTTTCTGCAATATAGCCAACACAAGGTCCCCTGTTGAAAGGGGCACCCCACATCTCCCAAGGCAGCCCGTTGCACTCTTAGACTCCCTTCACTGTTTCAAAGAGTATTCTTACATCGAGTCAAAAATCTGACCCTCTAGAATTTCAACCTGTAGCGTCTAATTCTTAGCCAAGTCAAAGATCTTAGAGATCTTAGATGAGCCCGAATGTTCTTTTCAACCTCAATGGCCTATAAATGACAGAAATGATCATTCCCCTGTACTGCCAATGGAACACAGGCTAATCAATGAATCAACAAGCGTTTTTATTAAGTACTTGCTGTGTTCCAGGTAACCATGCCAGCCCATTTGGTGGGACCATAGTGGATAAAGTGCTGGGCCTGGAGTCAGGAAGATTCATCTTCCTGAGTTCCAATCTGGCTTCAGATACTTACTAGCTGTGTGACCCTGGGCAAGTCACTTAACCTTGTCTGCCTCTATTTCCTAATCTGTAAAATGAGCTGGAGAAGGAAATGGCCAATCCTTCCAGTGTCTTTGCCAAAAAAAAACCCTCAAATGGAGTCATGAAGAGTCAGAGATGGATGAAAATGACTGAACAATAAACTAAAGCCAACAAGGTGAAATGACTTGCCCAGGGTCACACAGCTAGGAAGTGTCTGGGGCAACATTTGAACTCAGAAGATGAGCCTTCCTGATTTCAGGCCTGACACTGTATGCACTGCACCACATAGCTGCCTATGGGCATAAATAGGTACATACAACATGCATGCAGAGGGGAAGACATTAGCTGTAATTATCTCCATTTTACAGATGGATACCTGAGACTCAGGTTAAGTGATTTGCCCCAGGGGTCCACCCGATTAGCAAGTGTACGAGGCAGGATTCGAAACTCAGGACTTTCTGATTTTAATTCTAGTATGCTTAACTGCTGACTGCAGTACAGTTAACCGGGGAAGCTTCTAAGCAGGAATGAGTTGAGCTAGATTTTTGAAGGAAGGGAAAGAAAGGCATCTCAAAATGGTGTGTGTAACTTGGGTGGGGGGTTTGATTGATCCTTCATGGCTCCCACCAAGGGAACTGGCAAGAGAAGTAATAGGGTAATCAAAGAAAGAAAATTAATGGTATTGGAGGGGGAGGGTGGAACCAGGGGTTCATGGAATATTCTCCTCCCCTTCCCCTAGCACGCAACCTGAAGAAATCCCCTGGAAGACTGCTGGAGCCCTGTACGTGGTAGAATCCACTGGATTGAACCTCACAACAGAAAAAGCCTCGGTGAGAAAAAGGGCACGTGGAGTAAATGAGGGGGCTCAGAACCAGGTGTCGAGGTGGGGGGGGGTCCTCTGGAATGTGGGCATGATAATTATACTGGCCTCTCCACTAGGCCCACATCAAGGCTGGAGCTCGTCGAGTGGTGATCTCTGCTCCATCCCCTGATGCTCCCATGTTTGTCATGGGTGTTAATGAGAACACCTATAACCCCAACAACATGACTGTTGTCAGGTAACTGGGTGATCTGGGTGGGGCTCTTCCAGTGGCTATGCTTCTGATGTGGTCCTTCTGACCTTGGTATCTTGAGCCATCCCCTAAAGGTGTTCCCCTTTGCTGCTTTTGAAGATTTTATTTCTATTGATACATTTTGTTTCAACATCATCTTCATTTCTGAACATATCCCTTTCCCTGAGTGATCCGTTCCTTGTAACCAAGAAAAAAAAAATGAAGAGCAAAAGAAAAAGCTGAGCACAACTAACCAATATATCAACCTAGTCTAACACTATATATAATATTCCCTACCTTTAGCTCCTCACCTCTGCAAAAGAGGGACAAAGATATACTTTCATCTACTTCTTTGGGGTCATTATAATCCATGTTCAGTTTCATTTGTCCAAGAGAAGCTCTTTCTATGTATATATACATATATATATATGTATGTATATATGTATATATATATGTATATATGTGTGTGTGTATGTGTGTATATATATACACATATATATACATATATATATGTATATATATATATACACATATATATACATATATATATACATATATATATATGTATATATGTGTGTGTGTATGTGTGTATATATATACACATATATATACATATATATGTATATATATATATACACATATATATACATATATATACATATATATATATATATATATACATATGGTTTTTCTGATTCTGCTTACTGGGCACATTTTTGCATCAGTTTGTATAAATCCTCTCATGTTTCTCTGAACTCTTCACAGTCATCATTTCTTGTGAGGTAATAACATCCTCTTACGTTTACATGCAAGAATTAGCCATTCTCCACCCATATTTAGTTTTGTCGAAGCCATAGATTCTGATGTCTTTCCCCATCCCACTCTACTTCATCCTTCTCTGTTCTAGTAATGCCTCCTGTACCACCAATTGCCTGGCCCCCATAGCCAAGGTCATCCATGATAATTTTGGGATAGTGGAGGGACTTATGGTAAGCATCAAGTGGAAAGGGTAATGTGGGATCATATGGAATGAGAGGGAAGAATGTAGAGATGGAGGTGGTTGAGAGTGACAGGGCCTTCCTGAAATCTAACTCTATCTCTCTGTATCTGTCTCTCTCTCTCTCTCTCTCTGTGTCTCTGTCTGTGTCTGTCTCTCTGACTGTCTCTGTCTCTGTCTCTCTCTCTCCCTCTCTCTCTCTCTCTCTCTCTCTCTCTCTCTCTCTCTCTCTCTCTCTCTCTCTCTCTCTCTCTCTCTCCCTCCAATACTGTGGGAAGGGAAGAAATCCAAGCTGGAGTAAACTGGAATGAACATTAAGGTTTCATCTCCCTCCTCTCCCCCCAGACCACAGTTCATTCTTACACAGCAACACAGAAGACTGTGGATGGTCCCTCAGTCAAGTCGTGGCGGGATGGCAGAGGTGCCCACCAGAACATTATCCCAGCCACCACTGGTGCTGCCAAAGCTGTAGGAAAAGTCATCCCTGAACTTGACGGGTATGAAGCCTGGGTTCCTGTCTTCCTTTGAGAATGGGGGTAACAAGAAGGAAGTAGTGGGAACAGTAATCTGAAGATCTGGGGTGGGGGAGCTGAATGGCACTGAGGACACTAAAAGGGGTGTGGGGGGAAGCAAGGGTAGAGGCCAACATCATGGATCCCTGAGTTGTTCTGATCCTTTCTCCTGCCTATGGTGTGTTCAGGAAAATAACAGGGATGGCATTCAGGGTCCCAGTCCCTGACGTCTCTGTCGTGGACCTCACATGCCGGCTAAGTCGCCCAGCCAATTATGATACCATTAAGGAGGCTATGAAGAAAGCATCCAGGGGGCAGATGGCTGGTATCCTCAGCTACACCGAGGATGAGGTGGGGACTTGGGGCTGTGGGTGCCTGGAGTGGGGGGTGGGGGGCAGCATGAACTGTCGCTGAGCATGAGCCCCCCACTCCCAGAAAGAAAGATCCATTTGCAGTGAGGGGTGGGTGCATTCTCATTCCTTATCCTTGCCTCCTTCGTTCAAATGACTCCCTGTTCACTAGGTGGTCTCTTCTGACATCATCGGAAACCCTCATTCATCTATATTTGATGCCAAGGCCGGCATATCTCTCAATGACAACTTTGTCAAACTTATCTCCTGGTGAGCTGGGAAAAGTAAGGGAGGTCGGGGTGGGTCCCTGTAGAGGTGGAGGGAATCCTTGATCCCATCCCACCGACGCGGACCGTGCCCCCCACCCCAGGTATGACAACGAATACGGTTACAGCCACCGGGTGGTCGATCTTATGAGTCATATGAACAGCAAAGAGAAGTGAGGGGGAGGGGAGCCCCGCTTCTGAGTCTACCCACGCAGGGCACAGTGTGCTCCTTCCCCTCACCGCCGGGACCTCATTCTGGTGTGGTCCGCCGGGGTCGCCCCCTCCCCTCCACCCCCAATGCGAGCATCTCCATCAGCTGTCCCTGTCCTGCCAACACTCACACCCACCACTTCCCGGGCTGTGCTTGGGGTCGGGGGTCACCGTGTCCGTTGTGTGTGTGTCTGTGTGTGTACGTATCTCCTCCTGAGAACTACTCCCTGCCCTTCCAGCACCGCTCCTCCCCGCTCCTTCCCTCAGGGGCGACTCCACATGAGGGTACCCGAGAGATAGTGCCAACATGTCCAATAAACATCTCAGCACCCGATAGGAAGCTACCTCTGGCGGCTCTGTATGCCGCAGTGTGTGTGGTCACCTCCGCCTATGGTTGTCGGGGTGTCTTTCCCGTCTGTGTGTGCGCATATGTATTTCTGTCTCTGTCTTGTCTGTCTCTGCACGTGTCTGTGTTTTGCCTGTCTATACACACGCCCAGGCCTGTGTGTCTTGCTTCACTATTCTGTGTAAAGTGTCTCTGTATCTGTCTCTATCATGCCTGTCTGTGCATCTATCTGCGTCCTACTTGCCTCCCTGTGGGTCTCTTTTACCTGTCTATACATGTGCCTGTGTGTGGGTGTGGGGGGGTGTCTGTGTTTTTGTGTGTCTCTGTGTGTCACTTATCTTGCCTGTACCTGTGTCGCCTGTCTATATAGCATCAATGTCTTCTGCGTCGTCTCAGTCTCTGTGCATTATCAGCTTGTGCACGTCTTTGCTTGTGTGTCTGGGCATCTTGCCCGTCTGGGCTCGTGTGTGCCCGGTCTATATTGCCTTCCCTTCTCCGCGCCTGGGTGTCCCTGCCTTTTTCTCTCAGTCCTGGGTCTGCCTGTGCACGTGTCTCTGCGTGTATATAGGTCTTGCATGGGGTGGAAATGGGGGTGGGGGTCGCACGAGTAGGGGTAGGCTCCAGGAGGCGGTGAGGAAGACAGGAGCACGGGTGTCGGAAGAGGTGGGGGAGATTCTCAGAGTTCGACCACGTGGAGCATCCGCAGTATGGCCCCGCCCCGCGCGCCTCAGCTATCCCGGCTGACTCCGCCCCCATCCCGGATGACTCCGCCCCCACGACGCGGGCGCCGACGTCACGTGTGCTTAGGGGGTTTGAGGCGGAGAACTACTATTCCCGGCCTGCTGTGCGCAGAGGGGGAAAAGGTCGATTGAGTTTGGCGCGTGCGCAGGAAGTCCTAGAGGAGCGGCGGGTGAGTCAGGGCCGCTCGTGGCCCGTGGGGCACTCGGAGAGATCCGGAGAGTGCAGCGTCCAGGACTGGACATTTGGCTCTCCTGGAGTCGGGGTGGCAGGAGGCAGGGCTGGACACCTGACTGAGGGGAGGGGCTCAGGCAGGGAGGCAGGGCTGGACACCTGGTTCGGGGGGGGGAGGTGTCGCGAGCGGGGGGGGGGCAGGGCTGGACACCTGGCTCGGGGGGAGGGGCGCAGGCAAGGGGGCAGGGCTGGGCACCTGGTTCTCTGGAGGGGGAGACCCAGGGGGCAGGGCTGGACACCTGGCTCTCCTTGGGGAGGTAGGAGGTGGGTTGGAAGGTGGAGGCCAGGGGCAGGAGTGGATGCCAGGCTCTTTTTGGGGAATAGAGGCTGGGGGCTGGGCCTCTGTGGCCCCTTGGAGCATAGAGGCAGGGGAAGGAAACCTGTGTCCCTTTAGGGGGGGATGGAGACGGAGGACAGGATGCATGTGTCCCTTGGTGGGTGAGTGGAGGTTGGGGACAGGCTACCTGGGGCCCCTTGGAGGGTAGAGGTTGGGAGTTGGACCCCTACACCCCTTTGGAGGCTGGGGTCAGGACACCTGAGTCCCTCTAAGTCTCAAAGGGAACTGAAGAGCAGTGGCCAGAGGCTAGGGTCTCCAAGGGGCTGAAGGCCCACCTTCCTGGGAACCCTAAAAGAAGGGTCTCCATCTGACTGCCAGAGAAGGTGGGGGTGGGGGGAAGGCAGAGGGATACCTGGAGGGCTGAGGGAGCTTTGTCCGTTCTTGGCCAGCACAGGTGCCACGAAGGCCGGCCAAAGGCCCACCATGACCCTGTTCCACTTTGGGAACTGTTTTGCCTTGGCCTACTTCCCCTACTTCATCACGTACAAGTGCAGTGGGCTGTGAGTAGTGAGGGCCGCCTGGGCTGCAGGGTGGGGAGGGGTCCGCGCTTCTTGGTCCTGGCTCTCACCTGCAGGAATCCCTCCCGCACTCAGGTCAGAGTACAACGCTTTCTGGAAATGTGTGCAGGCAGGAGCCACCTATCTCTTCGTGCAGCTGTGCAAGGTGAGAGAGAAGTCAGCAGGCTGGCCTTGCCCTGGCCCCTCCTTGCACCCCTCTAAGCCCTCCCTCTGTCCCCCAGATGCTGTTTCTCGCAACCTTCTTCCCCACATGGGAAGGTGGAGCTGGTATCTACGATTTCATAGGGGTGAGTGGCTCCTGGGAGATGATGGGGAGGCAAGACGCGGCACTGGGGGGAGGCAGAGGTGGGGAGGCAGAGCCGGGGACTGCCAGGTGGGAGGGAGCGGGCAAAGAGCACTGTGTTGGATTAGGAGCTGGACCTGGGTTTAGATTCTGGCTTAGCTTGACTGGCTCTGTGATCTTGAAGAGATCAGGTCCCCCCTCTGAGAAATGCGGCGTTTCAGCTGGGTGATCTCTGAGGCCTCTTCCAGTTCTAAACTCTGGGAATTATCCCATCTACCAGGAATTCATGAAGGCAACCGTGGACCTGGGTGACCTTGTGGGCCTCCACCTCGTCATGTCTCGGAACGCGGGGAAAGGCGAGTACAAGGTTATGGTGGCAGCCCTGGGCTGGGCCACGGCAGAGCTCATCATGTCCCGGTGTGTAGGTTGTGCAGGACCCCTGTCTTGGGGCCACTGGGGATGGGGCAGAGAAGAGTAGACTCCCAGCTCCCCAGGCTGGCCCGAGCCACCAGCCCCTGTCTCCTCTCTTCTAGCTGTATCCCTCTCTGGGTCGGGGCCCGGGGCATCGAGTTCGATTGGAAATACATCCAGATGAGCATTGATTCCAACATCAGCCTGGTAACTGTGACCCGACAACCCCCCCCCCACACACTGCCTCACCCTGCCGCCACCCTTGCCCTGTGGACCCCTGTCTCTTGACTGACCTTCAACCTCTGACCCTAGGTCCACTACATTGCAGTCTCTGCCCTAGTGTGGATGTTCACTCGATATGACCTGCCACGAAACTTCCGCCCCCCACTGACTGTCCTCCTGGGCATCAGTGTCTACAAAGCCTTCATCCTGGAGTGAGTGAGGGGTGTAACCCATTAGGGGAGGCCGGGTGGGGTCTGCCTCCAAGGAGGGGACAGGAGGAGACTCCATTCTCCCTCACTCTTCCTTCCTCCCAGGGCTTTTGTCCACCTCTTCTCCTTGGGCAGCTGGACAGCGCTGCTGGTCCGAGCGGTGATGACCGGTGTTCTCGCCTTGAGTTCCCTCAGTCTCTTTGTCACTCTTGTACATGGCAACTGACCCTCTCCCCCAACCCTTCCAGGGACCCCAACTCCTGGGCTTACTCCCTTCCTTGAGAATTAAAAGAAATCTTATGGGTTTTTTCCCACTTGTGTTACTCTCTCCATATACACATATATACATATTATATATATATATATATATATATATATATATATATATGTATCTCCCCTGCCTCCTTCGTGGACTCCAGACTTCACAAATGGGACAGTGGAAAAAACCCACTAGGTTTACAGTCAGAAGCTCTGGTCTTGCATCCTGCTTACATTCCTTCTACTAAACACACTCTAAGGTCCAATTCAGTCCAGAACCTAGGAGCCTGGGAGCTCCTCTGGGCCTCAGTCTCTCCATCTCCAAAAGGAAGAGATTCAACTATGCAGCCTCTGAGATACCACCTCTAAGTGGCTTATGATCCTGTGCCAGGCCTCCTCTCTTCATCCCCATTTGCAGAGGAGAAAACTAAGGCTCAGTCCCTAGTAGGTGACCATGGCTCCCTCCACTGCCCGTGGCAGAGACGGGCTTCCAATGCTTCCAAGCCTGTGACTCCTTGCTCATCAGCCCTCTAAAATCCTCCACTTCCATGAAGCGAGCCTTCCTTAACCTCCCAGCCCACCTCGCACCTCCCCAGAGGCCTTGCTGCATTTGCCGTAATCCCCCTGAGCAGATGCCTTCCCATCTCTGGGCCTGTTTGCTGTTCTGAAGCAAGGGGCAAGGTCTCCAAGAGAGCCAGATGTTTGCTCATAGAACCAGCTCAGTGTACCATCCATAGGTCAGTGCCCACCTCCTCAGCGGGCACTTGCCTGATGCCCCGGCTTCTCTTTTCCCAGTATATCCATGCCCTATTTCTCACCCAAGGGCAGGGACCTAGGCCCATTTATCACCCTCCCTCTCAGGACCTGGCACAGAACAGAGTGCCAGGATGGGGCAAGAAGCAAGTGGGCAGATGTTTCTGGTCAAATAAGTCCAGACTCTGCCATTGACTAATAATAGCTGACGATTATATATAAAAAGAAAGGGGCCTTAGCACTCATCTAGTCTGACCCCCTCATTTTACAGGGGAGGAGAATGAGGCAAATGACTCGCCCCAAGTCACCAAAGCATGAGTGACAGGCTGCATTGGAAGTCGGGTCACCTCACTCCAAACCCCACCTTCTTTTCAATCACAACAATTTTTACCAAGTGTTTTATAAACACTAAACCTCCCTCTGAAGTGGAGGCTGCAGGTTTCATTTTATCCCCATATTACAGATAAGGACAATGGCTCAGAGATCAGGTGATTCTTTTTTTTTTTCAAAAGTCAGTGAGCATCAAGGTCAGAATTCAAACCCAGACCTCTCCTGACTCCAAGTATAGCTTTCTCTCCACTGTAGCATTTCATACGTGACCTTAAACAAACAGCTTGGCCTCTCTGGCACTCATTCTCTTTATCTGTAATATGAAAGTTCTTTCCAGCTCTACCGATCTGGGTCTATATGGCTATATGTGGGAGTGTCGATATAAGGAGAAAATCCCTTGATTGGATTATCTAGTGAGCCAGCCTGTACCAAGTGAGTGTCTAGAATCCGTTATGGATCATCCAGCCCCACTCTGATGACCATGGCCAGCTGACATGGACATGATACCTTATTCTCTTTGAAAATGTCCAGCCTGACTGAGGCCTTGGTGTATCCAAACAGCCAGGAGGGGTGGCGATGTCACGAAACTACCGTAGATTATTTACGCTTTATATCAGAATTGTAGGAGAATTAGCTTATAAAGAAAATGAATTTTTCCCAGTATTGCCATCAGATGCTGCCAGTTTTCCTGGTCTTTTTTTCTGCTTCCAGAAACTAGGCTTCGTAGAAATAGACTTGCCCTCTTACAACGTTTGTCTCCTTCTCCATCATAATCTCATTGGAATACTTTTCCCACCTTCTGTTCTCTGCACTGGGGAGGTGGGGAGATGTTCAGTGGAGCATGACTCTCAAATGTACATGCTTAGGAAGGAATGACTCCCTACCCCTGTCATGGGAAACAAACCTTTATATAGCTGGGTAACCAGGTAAGTGATGAGCCAGAATGTGATCATTTTAGATTACACACGCCTTCAAACCAGACCCACTCCCCTAGGCAGACATGGTGTGGAGGAACAGACCCACCAGTGGTCACCAGAGGGTGCTTCACAGTGAGAAGCCCACACTGGTGTGGCTAGAGTCTCCAGTGTACATTTTGGGGCTTGCCTGGCGACTCACGTTTTTGAAACTAATTCAAAGCAAGCATTTTTCCTGTAGCAAACTGACGTCAGTTCAGGGAATGATGGCTTAACTCATCTTAATGACATAAAATTAACTTTTATTAGACTTTCTGAAATGTGTTTCTTTGGTGGTTTGAAGACATGCTTTTTTCTGGCCCAGTAGAGAAACTGCTGTGCCCTCCCTTGGCCTCCCCATCTGACTTGGGCCATGTTTAGGTTATTTGTTAATATTTGAATTTGTAAGAAAAGGAGCTAGCATTAGGGTTCACTTGTTCTGAAAGGGGTTCTTTTGCCTATTCGAAAAACATGACTTAAAATAAATTACCTGAAAATGAAAAAAAAAATGTCCAGCCTGTTTGTTCAAGGTGTCCCAAGAGTCTTAGTGAAAACTTTCTACACCCTGGATTCCTGTGTACCTGGTACAGCTTATCGTTGGCTTGTAAGCAAGGGAGTTGTCATGTGAGTCTTGAAGCTGCAGTTTACACGTCCTGGGTCATCATGATAAAAGTCACTTATAAAGCACGTTAAAGTTTGCAGAGCACGGAGTCAGACAAGTAAAAATAGTTTTGTGGCAATGGCTACTTTATAACCTAGGGCCCTACTTATGGCTAAAAAGAAAAGATCAGGGTTTAGTGGATTGAAAGCCTAACGAGAGTTGTGTGCTTTTAACAGCCAGAATATATATGTAGAGAGAGAAATGTTGGGTTGCATTAAGAGAGGCATTCAGAGGTGAGAGTCCCTCTGTTCTTTCTTACCATGCCTCAAGGGTTTCAGCTCTCGGTACCACAGCGGAAGGATACTGGTGCACTGGAGAGGGTCTAGAGGAAGGTGGCCAGGATGGGGAAGGGCTTTGAGTGCAGTGTGAGGGTCTGCTTAAAGGAGCCAGGGGTATTTGGTCTGAAGGGAAGAATTGAGGGGATCTGAGAGCCATCCTCAAGCATTTGAAGGACTATTGTGTGGGGGGGCAGATTGGATGTGTTCTGTTTCACCCCAGAGGACAGCACCAGGAGTCATGGGGGGAAGTGGGAAAGAGTTTAGGCTCAACATTAAGAAATGTTTTCTAAGGATCAGAACTGCCCAAAAGTGTAAAGGACTGTCTCTGGAGGCAATGAGGTTCTCCCTAATTGGAAACTTCAAAGACTATTTGTTGGGTCTGTTATAGCAAAATCCCTGTTCAGGATCTCCCTGAGTTCAGATTTGGCCTCAGTCACTGTGTGACCCTGAGTAAGTCACTTCACCCTGTTTGCCTCAGTTTCCTCATCTGTAAAATGAGTTGCAGAAGGAAATGGCAAATCATTTTGGGCTTCGTGTTAGACTACATCCTCCCAGTCCTAAAATTCTGTGATTCTGTTGATATAGCAAATGTCCCCCTGCCCTGCAAGTAGCAATTTGTGATGGAACTATGCAGGTATAGTGAAAAAACTGATTCTTCCTCAAGAGGCTGCGAAGGTGTGTAAGTACAGTACAGATGGAAGGAGGCAAGGACTCCCAGGTTCCAGCTCACAGAACTCTTTATTGGCCTCCTCCCCCCATGGAGAACCCAGGCATCCAGGACTCCCAGCTTCTTCCCCCTCCAGTCTGAGATCTCTGCCCCAGGGAAGGCCAGGTTCTCAGTGGCTTCTCTACTAGTAATACAGCTCCTTGTCCCACCAGCCTGAGGGAGAGATAGAGATGGGAAGAGACAAATGAGGAAAAGGGTCAGAGAAAGATAAAGAGACAGACCGTGAGGACCTAAGAACCCTGGGAGAAAAGTCTTAAGGCACAAGTGAAGTCAGAATTGGTCGATCAGTGGGGTTAGGAGGTGGGTGTCTGCAACTAAACTCACTTCCTGGGCAGCAGCGCACACCGAGCTTCCGGATCTCATCATAGACAAAAATGAGAAGGCCAAAAGGCATGGGGACGAGCCACCACTGGTACCTGGAAGGATGCAAGGAAAGCATCACAAGGAAGGACAGGGCACTTCCCAGAGTCCCCAGCAGCACCAGAGGTCCCCAATCCACCCCCCCGCCCCGTTCCCATACCGGATGGGCATGAAGTTGAAGATGTTGGGCATTCCCGGGCAGTAGCACAGAAAGCAGCCAATGCAGACCTGGAAGACTATGGCAATGACCAAGATCCTATTCCTGTGGGGACATTGGGGGGTCAGCATCTGGCAGGTGGAGCAGGATTAGGGGGACTGGAAGACGGAAGGGGTCCGGGATGTGAAGGCTGAGGTGGGAAGTCGGAGATTGGCTAGCGGGTAGAGTGGTTGGAAGAGCATTGGTCCTGAAGTTAGGAAACCTGGGCTTAGCTCCCCATTCTTCCAG
The DNA here is from genome assembly GCF_003287225.1 of Phascolarctos cinereus. Taxonomy (NCBI): domain Eukaryota; kingdom Metazoa; phylum Chordata; class Mammalia; order Diprotodontia; family Phascolarctidae; genus Phascolarctos; species Phascolarctos cinereus. The sequence continues at coordinate 406,987,463 of NW_027556098.1, read as the reverse complement.
TAACTCCTTGGGACCCCAGCCAAGCAGGTCCCTTCCCTTCTCTGGACCTTGGTTTTCTCCCCTTTAGTAGCTTACATTTATATAATCCTTTCAAGCTTACACACCCTACAGGCATCATTTCATCTTCACAACAACCTTGGGAGGTACAGACTGTTAATATCCCCATTTTACAGATGAGGAAGCTAAGGCAGACAAGTGAGCTGCCCAGGATCGTACAGCTAGTAAGTGTCTGAGGCAGGATTCAAGCTCAGGTCTTCCTGACTCCAAATTCACACACTATATGCACAATGCCCTCAGAATGAAGGACTTGGACATAATTCTTGCTGTGATATGGGGAATACAAAGGATGCCACCTGAATACTGGTTGCGACTGCCTCTAATCTGCAAATCCCCTCCCCTCTCATGGTCTTCACCTCCTCCTCCACTAGCATCTGAGTGTGCATGTTGTATTTCAGACTGCCACGTGCTTTCCATACACAGGAGCATGGTAAGAGGCCATCGAATCCAACATGGTAAAGACCCAGAAGCAAATGTGCACTAGGGGAGGTAGGGACTTGCCCACAGTCACACCAGTAGTAAGTGGCATGGGTGGGATTGGAACTCAAGTCTTCCTGACTCCAGAATTAGCACACAGGGCTGCTGTTGGGATCCAGGAGAGAACACAGCACTGTGTAGACCACAGAGCCTTTATGTGGGCAGCCAATGGTTGGAGGCTCTTGAGCTGGAAGGGCCCTTAGAGGCATCCAATCCAATGCCTTCATTTTGCAGTCCATTCATGGAAGGGACTTGACCAAGATCACATCTACATCACCTGCCAGGTGGAATCTGAATCCAGATCTTTTGACTCCATTCTTTCCAGTTTATCAACCACACATAGTATTAAGGGAGTGTGTATATGGGAGGGAAGGGGCTGGGGCTGGGGCTGGTCACCGGAAGAAGCCCTGCTGGAAGGCAGAGAGCCGGCGGGTCTTCCGGATGAGCACGTCCGCTATCTGGCACATCTCAATGCTGATGAAGAACACGGTATAACAGGTATACTGCTGGTAGAGACGCTGGTGGAAGGTCTATGGGGTCAGGGATCACAGGTCACAGGACAGAAAGGGTCAGGCCCAAAGCCTAATCCAGCCTCCCATCACCCTCCTTCATGCCTGGGCTGGACTCATGCGGTCACCAGAGCTCACCCATTCCTGGCCATAGCTGTCCTGTAGGTCCTGTAAGTGGTGATCCTCCCACTGGGGCCGCAGGCCCACACAGAGCAGGGGGAACCAGCCCTCCTGGGCCATAGCTGTGAAGTAGTCCACGAAGCCAGCAAAGGACTGGATGGCACCTGGGGGTGGGCGACAGAGAGGACACAGAGAGACAATGCCTCAGCCCTGAGGGCTGGCTGCTCATTCCTCTCCCAGCATCATTCCTTGTGGAGCTGTAGCCCTAGCCCCGTCTCCTGTACCAGGCTGGGGGCTTCCCTGGTCAGCCTTGAAGCTGATCACAATCGGGATTCAGAGGTCATGGGTTCAAATCCCAGCTCTGCCATTTACTATCTGAGTGACCCTGGGAAGTCACTGCACCTCTGGAGGCCTCAGTTTCCATATCTGTGAAAGGAGAGGAACGGACTAGAGGGTAGAAGGCCTTACAGCTCAAGATGTGGGACTTCATGAGGCTATGACTGAGTAATCTGCCCTGCTGGGGAGGCTTCAGGAAAGCAGAAACAGAGATATTGTTCATCCTTCGTTTTGGAAGAGAACCAGTGACATCCCAAGTGATGTCCTGGCTTGTGGGTGAATTGGATTGAAGTGAGACAGAGCTGCACAAAGTCATCAGCTTCACTCTCTCTTCCTGAGTCGTCAAAGTCCAATGACAGGACAAAAGTCAGGACAGCTGACAAAAGACAGAGGATGCAGCGGATGACCTTGGCGTCTTCAATGTCTGACCATGCTCTAAGTGCTTCACAGTGCCTGCTTCAGATGGCCATTGGAACTAATTGTCCTCATCTGCCCATTGCGCTGGAGGAAGTCTTCACATGCTTAGGGTAGACATCCCACCTAACTCACCAGCTTTTGAGACCCCCTCGTTACCCTCAACCTAGTTTAGCCCATCTGCCCAGATGGTTTTATCTGGGTGTGGCCATGCTGCACACTAGAGCCTCTCCGAGCCAAGGTGACAGCTGGGTGGCAGGTGGACACCAAGACCGGATGAGCAGCTCCGTAAAGGACTCTGCTACGCTCTCATCAGAGGTGCTTGTCCTGAACACTATAGATTCCAGAAACAGAGATAGAAGAACGGAAGAGATGGAGACTGTGGGGATTCATAGATGGAAGGGGGAAGGGGGAAAGAGAAATAGAAACTGGGGGCCCCCCGCGGTGCACTGGCTCCCTCACCTATCTGGAAGTAAGAATAAGCAGCCAGCGGCTCGTTCACCAGCCGGTCCCGTTTGGGGTTGCGCGGCCGTAGGTGCATGATGTCACTCTCTGCCGCCTCGTAGGCAAGAGACACTGAGGGAAACTGGAGAAATGGGAGAGCGGTGAGGGGCACTGGGAATGGGGGGGGGCGGCTCTTGGGTAAAAGGGGGAAATATCAGAGCCACGTGCTCGGGTAAGGTCTCGGGTCGGGGGCGAGGGTCAAAGGAGGGTCTTGGGGTCGGGTGGGGTCAAGGTCAAGGGTGTGCCGAAATCTCACGATGTCAGTGCAGAGCTCGATGAAGAGGATGGTGATGCATCCCAGAGGCAGGGGGACGCTGACAGTGATATAAATGAGATAGGGGGTCAACTCGGGGATATTCTTGGTCAGCGTGTAAGCAATCGATTTCTTGAGGTTGTCGAAGATCAGACGCCCTAGGGTAGAGGGGGAGACGGGTGCAGGAGCGCATCACAACGGACTGAAGTCGGCTGAGATTCTGATCGCCTTCCCCCACCCCTAACCAAGGGCCCGCTGACCCTCGGGGTCACCCCAAATTTTGGCCCGCAGGCTGAATTCCAAGCTCATCCCCCGACCCCAAATTGTGGCCCCGACTCCGCTCAGGTGCTGCGCATAGCTCAGCACCTTGGTCTCCCGACACCCCCATCCCCTCTGTGCCCCGCCCCAATTCCATATCCTGGCACCCCGTCCTGCGCCTCCGTCCTGCCCCTGCTCTAGGACCCTCCCCCCCCATCCCTCACCACCACCACCACCCCTGTCCACACTACTGCTCTCACCCTGCTCCACGCCAGTAACTATGGAGGCAAAGTTGTCGTCCAGCAAAATCATATCCGCCGCGTTCTTGGCGGCGTCTGAGCCCGCGATGCCCATGGCCACGCCGATGTCCGCCTTCTTCAGGGCAGGGGAGTCGTTCACCCCGTCCCCGGTCACGGCCACTATAGCGCCCTGCAGGGGCCAAGCGAAAGGAGGTCGGGAGATTGAGAGTCAGGGCCTGGGAACCTAAACCTCACCTTACCTAACCCTCCTACCTCCCGTGGAGCCCAGGACCGCAGCTGACACGGCCCAGATCGCACCCCACGGGGGTGAGAACGTGAAGGGTGTGGTTTAAAGAGGACAGGACCTTGGAGACAATGAATTTAGAGCTGGAAGGGTAATTAAGGTTTCCAAGCTCCCATTTATCAGACAGAAAAACTGAGTCTCAAAAAAAAGGAAAAATGACTTGGTTGAACACCCAAGTTATTCATTGGCGGAATCTAGACTCTGACCTTGTGGAAGGTGTTCTCACCTCCCTACTCCAAAACCTTCATGCCCTGGATGGGAAAACTGAGTTTTACAAAGGGCAAGGGACTTCTCAACATCACATGAGCAGTTAGAATCAGAGGTCTGACTCAAACCAAAGATGCCTGAGCCTCAGACCTAGATGGAACCCAGGAGATATAGACATTCACAAGGACCAGGATCTTAGAGCCCTAGATTTGGAATCAGGAGACCAGGGACCAAATTCAGACTGCTGCCTACTAGCCACAATTTGACCTCTCTGGGCCTCAGTTTCCTCATTTGTAAAATGAGAAAGTTGGCTCTATCTCCAAAGCCCTTTCCAGCTCTGAGTCCTATCTGTGATCCAAGAACCACCATGCCACCAGACAGCACATACAAAAACCGGGAATTTGCCAAGAAGTCTTTTCATCCCTAATGCTAGAACAGTGCCTTGTGCACAGCAGACACTGAATACATGCTTATGGACTTGAATACCAGCCGCTGGCAGCTCTCCACAATGACCAGTTTCTGCTGGGGGCTGGTCCGGGCAAACACCATCTCTGGGTGCATTCGCAGGGTCTCCACTAGGTCAGCCGGGTCCATGTCCTTCAGTTGGGCCCCATTCACCACGCAGGCGCGAGCATCCCTGGAAGCAGAGAACGGGGGATGTGATTCGAGGTGGATCAGGCTCATAAGTGTTGAAGTAGATAGAGCACCAGGCCTGGAGTAAGGAAGACTCATGTTCCCGAGTTCAAATCTGGCTTCAGACATTTACTAGCTGTGTGACCCTGGACAAGTCACTTAACCCTATTTGCCTCAGTTTCCTCAATTGTAAAATGAGCTGGAGAAGGAAATGGTAAATCACTTCCATATGCTTGCCAAGAAAACCCCAAATGGGGTCACAGAGAGTCAGGCATGATTGAAAAAGACTTAACAACAGTCTCGGGAGGTCCCCAGGGTTGAGGAGATAGTGGGAGAAAAAGTTGGGAGTAGGGGAGAGATGGGCCTCACCGCCGATTGACCTGCTCCACTGGCACACGGAGTCGGGCGGCAATGTCCTCCACGGTCTCACTGCCCTCAGAGATGATGCCAACGCTGGCAGCAATGGCCTTAGCAGTGATTGGGTGATCGCCTGTTACCATGATCACCTGGAGCAAAGAGGAGAACAATTCCCAGATCTCAGATTACAAATGCAAAGCTAAAAGGACACTGGGAAGCGCCCTGATTTTTACAGATAGGGAAACTGAGGTATGTAGCCCTAAAGTGACTTGCCCAAGGTCATGTAAGTAGAAAGCGGAGGCTCAGTCATGCCAAAAAGCTTATTATCAGCTATGTGACTATGACTAAATCACGAAGCATTCTGTCCTCTAGGCAGAGAAGGTGCCTATACTAATGCCCATACTCATACCTATCAATTGCAGGTGCAGTCCCTTCCCAGCGACCCCAATGAAATAGAATTACAAATGCAATGGATGTTTTTTAGTCCAGACTCATAATTTGTCAATGGAGGGAGCTCCCAATGTGGTTAAGTGACTTACCCAGGGTCTTACTGCCAGTATGGGTCAGAGGCAGGACTTGACCCCAGGTCCTCCTGGCTCCAAGGTCAGCCCCCTCTCTTTATTACCTAATTCCCCAGCCCCAGCACCTTCTTTTTAGCCACATCTACAGCTTCTGTGGTCCCTTTGAACCAATCTCCTGTCTCTGGATCCCAAAGCCACCCCCTCCCTGATGCTTCAACCCTCGCCTCCCTGCCCCACACTTGGTACCCTGATGCCCGCTGTCCGGCACTTCAGCACAGCGTCGGGGACTGTGGCCCGTGGAGGATCAATCATAGATACAAGCCCAGCAAAGCAGAGCCCACTGCTTGGAAAGTTCATCTCATCGGAGTTGAAGGCAAAGCCTCGAGGGAAATCCTTTTCACTCAGGTACAGGTGACAGAATCCTACAGATAACAAAGTGCATTAGAGCCCTGCAGGAGGGAAGGAGAGGCCCAGGGATCTCCCTAAGGAAGGGTCTTTGAACTCCAGGACCAAGTCGTCACATTGTTGGTGGAAATCCCCCTTTTTATAGATGAAGAAACTGACGCTCAGAGGGGAGGAAGGCTTTTTCCAGGTCCTACATAGAGGTGGTGAGGCCCAGCCCTGAGCCCTGGTCCCCAGGTTCCATTCCCACTCCCCTCCTCAAGTTCTGCTTACCAAGGACTCGCTCACCCAGCCCCCCCAGGGCCAAGTAGGCTGTCTGGAAAGCCTCCCGCCACTGCTCGTCCAGGGGCAGCTCCTGGCCTTTGATGAGGATGGAGCTGCATCTCTCCAGAATCCGCTCAGGGGCCCCCTTCATCACCAGCACATGGCGCCTGTCTCTTGGGTCCTCCAGCTCATGGATGGACAGCTGGCCAGGGAGAGGTGCAGGGCAGAGGCTTAGAGCTCGAAGGGGCCTTCAAGGTGATGCTGTCTGACTCCCTCAGCTCACAGAGCCAGAGATGTGAAAGTACTCGTCCAGATCCCAAGGACAAAGGTGAGATTTGGACCCAGGGCCTCTGACTCCTTCTGAAGGACCCAGGGTAGAGGGGAGTCATGGGACTCTGAGTGGAGCCATGGAGGGAGAAGGTAAGATGGGCTGGGAGGTCACAATAAATACTAGTAAATGCTGAACAGAACAGACAAAATGTCTGGTCACATGGGGGCAAGGAGGGATCCAGAGATAGTGGGGGGTGGACCAAAGGTCCCTTGACCAATGGAGTTGCCCCAATTCCACCAGATCACCTCCTCTCAATCCACATGGGCACACAGATCTTGGGATGAGAGTGTGAGAGCTGGAGAGAATCTTAGAGGACATCCAGTCCATTTTACGGAGGAGGAAACTGAGGTAACTAGCCTCGCCCATAGTCCCACAGCTGGTAAGTGTCTGAGGTGGGATTTGAACCAGGCTTTCTTGATCCCATATTGGTCACTCTAACCATTATACCATACTGCCTCAATGAATTGATGGTGGTGGGGAGAGGCTCTGTATTGGCCATTTCAGGGAACAAGCTGATGAGACTCCTAATTCCCATCTCTATAGCCCTTCTGAAGTTTGTAAAAGTACTCTCCTCCCAACAACAATGAGAGATAAGTCTCATGGCCTCCATTTTCCAGATGACCAGGTTCAGGCCCAAGAGGGGAAGTGCTTTGCCTGGGGTCACACAGCTAGTATGTGTTGGAGCTGGGAGTCAGTCTGTCCTGGCTCCCAAAGCCAGGGCACTCTCCCTACTACGAGACCCCCTCTGGGAAGGGAAGCTCAGAGAATCAGGCAAGCTTTGGGAAGGGGGTTGGTTGGCTGGCTCTGGGGAAGAGGGGAGGCACGGGCAGACTGGTGGATATTTCAGGGCCTCACCTGGAACTTGTTGGTGGAGTTGAAGGGGATCTCGCAGACCTTGGGGAAGCGGTCCCGGTAGCCCATGGCATTACCTAGAGTCAGCTCAGAGAATTTGAGCAGGGCGGTCTCTGAGGCATCTCCTATCACAATGCGCTGGGGCCAGAAGGACAAGCGAAGGGGATGTTAGAAGCCAGGACCCCCAATCCTGCCCTCCCCTCAACCCTGGGAGTGTTGGTCCCTTCCTCCCAAACCTCCCCCAGGTCACCAGGCCCCACCTTTGGTACTGGCACTGCATCCTGGCCGGACTTGAAGGCTGCACGGTTACAGAGGGTCAATACCTGGCACAGTGCCCGCCATGTCTCTGAAGATTGGTCAAAGGTCTGCCCTGGTCGGGGACAGAGTGCATAAGAGGGAAACAGGTCAGTGCGTGGGAAAAGTACCCTATGGGCCACCCAACCATATTTAGAGATGAGGAAACTGAGGGTGAAATAATCAGATCTCAGGAATAAGAGCCAGAAAGGACCGTGCCTTTCATTTGGAAGAATTTGTTCATCCTGTTCACCGGTCCTAATGCATCACCCACCCACTGTCATTGGTCGGCCAAGCAGCCAAACCATGTCCCCCCCCACCACCTCTTCCCTGCCCCTGGAATCAGCCTGGATTCTGGTTGGAAATGTATTTTATTATTTATCATTATTTGCTTATGATTAACTTTATTTTGTCAAGAACCAAGCCTCCAGCTCCAAGCTATGTGCTGGGCTTGTGACCACACTCTCCCCTTTTCCAGCTTCTCTTTATATGTCGTCTTCCCCCATTAGAACATAAGCTCTTTGAGGACAGGGACAGTCTTCCATGCCTGAGTAAAGAGGAGGGGTGTTCCATGTGGTACAGGGAAGAGAATGCTGGACTTGGAAACAGAAAGACCTGAATTCAAATCCCGCCCCAGTCAGGCACTGCAAATCACCTAACTTCTTTCTGCCTCAGTTTTCTCATCTGTAAAATGGGGTGATGATAGCACTTACATCCTAGGGTTGGGAGGGTCCAATGAGATAATACTTGTAAAGCACTTTGCCAACCTTAAAGTGCCCTATAAATGCTTGCTATTAGCATCCACTATTATGCTTCACCCATTGCCTGGCACAAAGGAAGTATTTGATACTTTATCTATATCAATGCATCCATACACCTATCTTTCTGCGTATGTAGGTATCTGTGTGTCTATCTATCTATCCATTTACCCATATGCCCATCCATCTATCTATCTATCTATGTATCTATCTCTTGTGTGTATGTATGTGTCTGTGTGTCTATCTATCCATTTACCCATATGCCCATCCATTCATCCATCCATCCATCCATCTATCTATCTATCTACCTATCTATTTATCTATCTATCTATCTATCTATCTATCTATCTATCTATCTATCTATCTATCTATCTATCTATCTATCTCTTGTGTGTACATAGGTGTCTATGTATCTATCTATCCATCCATCTTTTTATCTATCCATCTTTTTATGTATATATGTATGTATGCATGTATCTATCTATCATCTATCTATCTATCTGTCTGGAAACTGAGGCCCAGGAAGGCAGAAAGTGATGTAAGCAGTCACATAGTCAAGCACTGAAGCCAGAACTGAGGCTAGGGCTCTGTTCCCCAGGCCTCTTCTCCCTGCCACCCAGATTACTGGCCCCCTGCTCCCTTACCTGACTGGTCCTCAGTTGTATCAGCTGTGTGCACATGATTATCAAACCATAGATGTGATACGGTCATGCGGTTCTGAGTGAGAGTTCCTGTCTTGTCTGAGCAGATCACAGAAGTAGAACCAAGTGTCTCCACAGCCTCCAAGTTCTTGACCACACAGTTCTTCTGAGCTAGACGTTTGGCCGTTAGGGACAGACAAACCTTGGGGGCAAGGAAGAGGACTTGGGCTTCAGGCTGCCAACCCTGACCCTCCCCTTCCCTGCCTAGGACCCAGGCACCCAGGGCCCTCCTTTTGCTCCTTCTATGCTCCAGCTGGACCACAGTGGCTAGCCGGTAGCCTTTCGGAGGCCACTTTCGGCCAACAATGACATTGGCCAATAGTGACCTGTGTCCCAGGTTCACCATGACCTGTGCAGGGGCCCCCATGCCAGGCTCACCGTGACGGTAGCCAGCAGTCCTTCAGGCACATAAGCCACCACAATGGCCATGAAGAAGACCATAGCCCGAAGGAAGGTGTAGCCAATGCACATGGCCACAATGAAGAAGGTGCCCCCAAAGAGGATGGCGAGGCCTGCAATGATATCCACAAAGTGCTCGATCTCTATGGCGATGGGTGTCTTCTCATTTTCCACACCCGAGGCCAGCGAAGCGATGCGCCCAATGATGGTCCTGTCCCCAGTGTTTACTATCAAGCCTTGTGCTGTGCCTGGTAGGGGGAACAGAGGGGTATATGGTGACCTGGGGATCAGGACCAGAGTGACTTGGGCAATGGGGAGGGATTCTGGGGCTGGCCAGAGAGGGGAGGCAGGAGGCAGGGGCTGGTGACTCTTCCCAGCTGGGGATGCTGACCTTCCAGGCACATGGTGGAGAAGAAGGCGATGTTGCGTGTTTCCAGGGGACTCTCATGTGTGCACTCTGGGGAACGGGTCTGTGGCTCAGACTCTCCGGTCAGCGAAGAGTTGTCTACTTTGCAGCCTTGTGCAGACAGGATGCGGATGTCGGCTGGCACACGATCGCCTCCCTTGATCTCTACCAGGTCTCCCACCACCAGCTGGTCAGCATTGATCTGGAACTTGTCCCCTTCGCGGATCACAGTGGCTTGCTGAGAGGCAGACAGGTTGAGGAAAGGGGTGATGGAGGGGAGTGGAGAGATGTGGAGAGCCAGTGAGCATGAGTGGTGGACAGCTTAGTGGGAAGAGCTCTGGCCCAAAGAAGGGAATCTGGGTTCAGAGACCCAAACGTGGAGCTGGAACGGTCTTCAAAGGCCTTCTCATCCAACCTCCTCATTTCACAGATGAGGAAACTGAGGCCCAAGGAGGTTTAAGTGACTTGCCCAAGGTTCAGGTCAGATATCCCCTAGCTGTATGACTGTGGGTCTCACTGTCCTCATCTATACTGTTCCTTAACTGAAACCTGACAGAATTGCCATTTCTCTGATAGGAAAAGCATTTTGTTAACCTTAAAATATTCTTAAAATGTGGGCTACTTTTATTGAAGGCCTTTGACCCTTACTACTTATACGACCAAGCCACTGGGCCTGTTTCTTCATTTGTCAAATGAAGGAGTTGGACAAAGATGGTGTCCAACTCTGGATCTGTGATGCTATCTTCCCACAAAGATGCAGATTCAAATCCTGCCTCTGACATGTACGAGATGTGTGACCCCAGGCCAGTCACTTCATCCCTGAATGCCCCAAACTGATACAACTGGGTAGAGAACTGCCCGTCATAGAAGGAGTCACCATACTGGGAGAAAGGCCAGGTTCTCTCCTCTCTCCCACCACCATTACTGAGAACATATACAAAACAAGTACAGAGAAGTGAAAATTCACATGGAAGGAAATAAGAGGAGTGTGTGAGTAGCCAGGGTTGACTGAATGGAAGCTCCAGTTGCTGTAGCCCTTTAAGGCTTACAAAGTAGGAGGTACTGGCACTGTGCCCATTTGACAGATGGAGAGGTCACTTGTCTCAAGGTCACAGCCCCTAGCTAGGAACAGGCAGAGTTGACAGGGCTCCATACAGATATCCTCAATGAAACCAGAGCCTACCTGGGGCAGGTATCTTGGCATCTGCTCTGCTACCGAATCCCCTCTTCCCACCAGAAGTAGTGACCCCCAGACCAAGCCTTAGGAGGAATTAATCTACCCATCTTTAGCTCCACTCTATGCTGGGCTGTCCTGATTAGTGGGTGAATGTGCACCAGCTTACCTGACCCACTCTGTATAGTAAGGCCCTCCGTCCACCAGAATACCTGGCCTATACTATACATTCCACCTCCTACCACCCCAACTTCCAGCCAAGACAGCTAGGTGGTGCCATACTAGATAGAGCGCTGGATCTGGAGTCAGAAAGACCTGAGTTCAAATTTAGCCTCAGACGCTTATTAGCTGTGTAATGCTGGGCAAGTAATTTAACCCTATTTGCCTCAGTTTCCTCAACTGTAAAGTGGGGATCATAACAGGACTGTTGTGAGTCTCAAATGAGATCAATCCATAAAGCACTTAACACAGTACCTGGTACAGTGTAAATACTTAATAAATGCTTTTTCTCCCCCTCCCTCCCACCTCTTGCTCTGGGAACAGTAGTCAAGTCAATACTACTGGAAAGAGAATGATACTCAACTACCTCTCTGGCTCCATTCACTAGCCCTGTGACTCCCCAGACCACAGCTCCCCTCCCTGACCCCACCCCCTTGTACTGTCTTGTTTCCCCCATTAGTAAGAAAGCTCCTTGAGGTCAGGATCTCTTTTTTTTTCCTTTGTATAGTCAGCACCTTGGACAGTACTAGGAAGGTGCTGGGCACATAGTAGATATTTAATAAATGTTTTTTTCTTTCATTCATTCATTAAAGTTCAGGCTTCTCCAGCATTCCCCAGTCCAAGGCTCTGTCCCCTTTCCCTGCTCCATCCTTCCCACCTCCAATCCCTTCCCACCTTGGAACATCCCCGACCTGTGGTACGAGGTTTTTGAAGCTGGCGATGATGTTCGTACTTTTAAACTCCTGGTAGTAACCAAAACAGCCGGTAACTACTACAACAGCGATGAGAGCAATGGCTAGGTAGAGCTGGGGAGGACAGACAGGGGGCGATTATGCTTAGAGAGGGGAAGTCCAGCCCATGTTCCCTCCTTGGTCCCTCCTTCCCTTGCTCAGGACACATTCCAGTCTAGAACATGCTAGACACGATGTTCTAGCCTCCCCACCCGGTCCTTGGACATCTATTACTTGGGAATTCCTGAGCGGGCTCACATTATCATCTGTGGTGAGGTCCCCTTCTCCAGCCTGGATGCCAAAGGCGATGAGGCAGATGGCTGCAGCCACCCACATGAGGCACTGTAGCCCTCCTGCCAACTGCCTGGCAAACTTCACATACTCGGGGGTGCCTTTGGGGGGGCGCAAGGCATTTGGCCCATCTCGGAGCAGAATCTCAGCTGCCAAGCGGTTGGACAGTCCCTGGAGAGAAGGGAGGGAAAGAAGGGTCAAAGCTGGATGACCTCCCCCAGGAGCTCCTCCCAAACTGGCTCTTGAGGGGTGCTGTCACCCCTTCTACCCCCTAGGTGACCAGTTCTCCATCTTTGCAGGACTCACTTGCCCCTTCTTAATCCATTTCCCTGCTTTTATCTAGAAAGTGTCTCTTTCATGTCTGTCTCTGGGTCTACCTGTGTATTTCTCCACATCAGACCACTTCTGGCTTACTAGGGCCATTTCTAAAATGCTTGAGATAAGCTTGAGAATGAGTTGGATGAGGAAGGGCCTCAACTTCCGGCCAGGTGGGGATTGGTTGAAGGAGAAGAGAGGACACGGGACACGACATGAGCACTGTCTCTAAAGGCCAGCATGAGGAAGGTTAGCCCTGCTCAGCTCGGCCCCAGAGGGTGGAATCAGGAGCAATGAGTAGGAGTTTCAAAAAGGCCAGTTTGCTAGGCTAATTGTCAGGAGAGAAAAAAATCCCAACCATGAAAGAGCCGTCCTGAAGAACAGGGGACTGCTTCTGAAGCTCTCTGGCACAGGAAGTCTTCATGCAGAGGCTGGTGATCTCCTGGTTGGGGTTGTTGTAGGAGGGACTCGTGCTTGGGCATGGGGTGGACTAGACAGCTGCAGGAGACCCTTCCAGTGAGGTACTTCTGAGGTTCTGTATCTGTGTCCATCTCCCGTCTCTGTCTCTATCTCTCTTTGTCTGTCTTTGTCTCTGTCTCTGTCTCTGTCTCTCTGCTTCTCTCTCTCCTATCTCTCTCTCCCCTGTCTCTCTCTCACTCCCTTTCCCTTTCACTCTATTTTTTCAGCCTCTCTCTGTCCTGCTATCTCTTTTTCCTATCTTTCTCTCCCCTCTCTGTTTGGTCTTTTTCTATCTCTGTCTCTCTCTCTGTTTCTCTCTCCTATCTCTCTCTCCCCTGTCTCTCTCTTGCTCCCTTTCTCTTTCACTCTCTTTTTCAGCCTCTCTCTGTCCCACTAGCTCTCTTTCCTGTCTTTCTCTCTCTCCACTCTCTCTCTGTTCTGGTCTTCTTCTATCTCTGTCTCTGTCTGTCTCTCTCTCTTTTAGTCTTTCTCTGCCTTTGTCTCTCCCTCCCCAATCTGTCTCTCTGAATCTCTGTTTCTGTCTCTTTCCCTGTGTCTCTGCCTCTCTGCTCCCCTCTCCTCACCTTGGTTGCATTTGTCTGGTATTTCTTCTCCAGTTCTTCCACTGACAGCTGGTGATCATTCTGTAACCAGACAGGGGAGCTCAGTGACCTCCCCACCCGCATCCCTCTCCTAGCCCCAGTTATACCTTCCTGCCCTCCCTCCTCACATCCACCACTCACAATCTCCATCTCCTTCTTCATGTTCTCCAGCCTCTCCTTCTTCCCTCCACCTCCTTTCTTCTTCTTCTTCTGAATCTTGGCTTCCATGTCTCCCCCAGGGCCCTTCCGGCCCAGTTCCACTGAATACATTTCATAATTGTCCTGGTGGAGGGAGGACAATGGAGAAGAGAGGGGACAGAAGCCACCCCTCACACCCAGCCAGGATCCTGGACACAGCCCCAGCCTCCCCTGGATCCCCAGTGGGGCCTTACTTGCCCTCTTTCCCCTAGACCCAGGGTGGAAAGCTCAGCTACCTCTTCTCTGGAGCTAGTCTCCTCCTCCCTCCCCTTTACTCAGGACAGGACCCTCAGCTACTGCCCATCCTGGACCTAAAACAAAATCCCCAAGATTTCTCCCCTGGACCAAGGTAGGGTTCTTTGTTTTCCTTTCCTTTAGATACAAGACAAGGTTCCCAGTCTCCTTGTCTGTCTCTTGGACCTCGGACAGGACTACAGCCTCCCCTGGGTCTCGAACAAGACCCTGGATCTCCAGGATGGCACCCTCAGCCACCCTCTCCCCTGGACCCAGGACATGAATCACAGCTTTGCTTCCCTGTATAAGGTGGGTCCCAGGCCCAGAATTTCCCACATCCTGCTCTCACCGACTTCCCCATGGCTGCTCCAGGGCCTTCTTTTGGGGGCTGAACTGGGAAGACAAATGTACCCTCGACCTTCACAGCTCCTGATATAGGTGGGGGGGAGGGCACGGGAGAGCGAGACCAGCCCCTAAGGCTGGAGATAAGGGTGTAAGGACTGACGCTGATTATTGGCTCCTTGGGATGACAGCCAGGAGTTGGTCTGGGACAGACCTTCTAGCGGGGTTAGAGGAGAGGAAGCCAGGACAGCCACAGAGAGGGAGGGACCCAGGACCTTCATGATGATTGACTTTCCCCCTCCCTTAAGGGCTCTCCCACCCCCCCTCTTCATCCAGCCTGCCATGATGTCCCCCCCCATCTCTGATCTCTAGAACCGGGCCAGCTATTGCCCCCACTCTGACCCTTACCAGGACCTGACCTCTACCCTTTTCAGCCCCCTTTGGCTCAAGCCCTTTCACCCTAAGTTAAGCTGAGACCAAGCAGAAATTCTCTAAAAGGGATTTTTTTTTAAACTAGGGAAAGTTATGAGAAAGCCACAGCAATGGTGGAGTCATCAGGAAGGATCTGGCTCTGATCCCAAGATAAACGTCTGGCCATAGGTTGGCTTAGCTGGCAGCCATCACACAGGAGACCCAGTGTGTGGCACCACCAAGATACAGAAGCTTAGTGCGTGGTACAAACAGCAGAAGGGTCACCAGCACACAGGACACCCCATACGTGATGCCACCAGCCTATAAGATACGAAGGGGAGACCCATCCATGGGGCAACGGTTCAGAGGACAAGCTACGTACACATAGGACACACAGAATATAGTGTGTCCTGATGCCAGCTCTTCATGAATCGATAATGTGACCTAGAAACAAAAAAACTCCTAACTTGATCTCACAGCTTGAATGTAGCACCTAGGTGATACAAAACATCTGATCTGGCCTCAGATACTTACTAGCTGTGTGACTCTGAGCAAGTCACTTAACAGCTCTGTGACTCAGTTTCCTCATCTATAAAATGGGGATAATAATAGCACCTCCCTCCCAGGGTTGTTGCAAGAATCAAATGAGATAATATTTGTAAAGCACTTAGTATAGTGTCTGGCCTGAACCCTTTCGCCTCCCCCCTCTCCCTATTCCCCCCCTAATGCTAGATCCTTCCCTCTGATCATCTCCACTTTAGATAATCTTTAGATATCTCATCTCTAATGAGATAACACTTAAAAAGTGATTTTGCAAACTTTTTTCTTGTTTAGGCGTTTCAATTCTGTCTACCTCTTTGTGACCCCATCTGAGGTTTTCTTGGCAGAGATACTGGGGTGGTTTGCCATTTCCTTCTCCAGCTCATTTAACAGATGAGGAAACTGAGGCAAACAGGGTTAAGTAACTTGCCCAGGAAAATTTGGGTTTTTCTTAGCAAAGATACTACAGTGGTTTGTCATTTCCTTCTCCAGCTCATTTTACAGATGAGGAAACTCAGGCCAATAGGGTTCAGTGACTTGCCCAGCGTCAAACAGCTAGAAAGTGTCTGAGGTCATGGTTGAACTCAGGTCTTCTGGGCACTCTATCTACTGCTCGACCTAGCATCCACGATAATGATAGCTGTGGTTTATGTAGTACATTAAGGTTTGCAAGGGCAGCTGGGTGGATCATACTGTGCTTAAAGTGTGCTCAAATGAAATAATGTGTCCAAGTGCTTAGCAAAGTGCCCGGCACATGGTAAACACCGTGATTATTCCCCTCCCCTTTCCCATTCTGTGTGCTAGGCACTAAAGATACAAGACAAAAGGAACTGTATTCTATAAGAGGAGATGTGGACCTATGTAAGTTTATGCAAAATGTGTAGGAAAAACTGGATGCCCACAAGTTAGTGAGGGTGGGGAGGCAGGCAGGAGCAGCTGGGCAAGTCGGGAAAGGCTTTCTGTAGAAGAGACCACTGTCTCATTGTCAAGCCTTAGCTGATCAACTGGGCTGAGTCTGGAAGGAAAATAGAGTCTACGAGGCAGAAGGGAAGAGGCCAAGGCCCTTCTGGAATGGGGACTGGCCCAAGCAAAGGCAGAGAGATGGAGGGAGCCGTAGAAGGAAGAGTAAGAAAGCCAACTGGGGTAGACGCAGAAGTGAGAAGGGAGGCCCAGTAGATTTAGTCTGTAAAGGCAGGTTAGCACGACAGTGTGAAGGGCTTGAAATGCCGAAGAGTGGAGTCTGCTTCTATACTCAGAGGCAGGAAGAGCCATTAGAGATTACTGATTACTGAATTCTTGGTGGTCTGACCTGAGCTTTAGCACTTGCGTGGAGGATGGACTGAAGCAAGGAGAAATTTGAAGTTATTTCCCCCAATTTCCCATTTAGGGGTTTCAAGGTTCAAGGGGCCCTCCTGAGGACTAGAGTGGGAGGTGGCAATTCCTCCCACTTGTGAGGCCCAGTGGACAAAAGGTGATGTTGGGGTACATGCCGTTCAGGAAGAGAACTGTTATCAAGGCCGCCTGTACCCCAGACATGGAGGCACCTACTCTCGAGCCATCTCCTCCTTTCCCAGGGAGGGCAAAGGGTTATCTCGGAGAAGAAGAATTTGAGAGGAGACAGGGGGCACACTAGGGGCTGAGGGAGGTTTATGCTGCGGGTGAAGGGTGAGAAATCATGCAGGTTAGTGTAACATATGTGGCCTGCCTGGGGGGGGTTATAAACCAGCTTGTGTGTGTGTCACTATGATGAGTGTGTGTGTGTGTGTGTGTGTGTGTGTGTGTGAGAGAGAGAGAGAGAGAGACTGGGGCTGGGTCCCTTTGTTTGCTTCTCTCTCTCTCTGATAAGATAACCTTCCCTTAATGCCCTTCTCTGCTTGGAAGGGTCACCCTCCTCCCCTCCCCCCACCCCAACCAAGGTCAAAGCCATTTGTGCATTCCCTGCCCTTGTGGGGGTAGGGGTGGGGAAATATCTGTAAAGGGGCCAGAGGACTGGATCTGGAGTCAAGAAACAAGTTCGAATTCTGACTGCATTACTGTGTGACCTTAGGAAAGTCACAACTTCTCTGGGACTCATTTTCTCCATCTGTAAGGTCCCAGTCAGCTCTAAATCCTATTATCCCCATTTTCTGTGCTCTGGTTAAGTGAAAGGAGAAGAAGTTAAGCTGGGGGGGGGAGATAAGGAGCAAGCTGAGCCCCCTTCCCCAGCTTTTCTCCCTTACCCTGGAAGTCACAAAGGGGGTATCTGGGGGTAGAGCTGGAGAAGGATCTCGGGGAAGATAGTCAGAACTTCAAAGACTTTGCTGTGAACTACAGTTAGAGCCCAGCCATAGACACCTTCTTTAGAATCAGCTGTAACCAGGAAAATAAATCGTGCTGGGACAAAAAGGCAGAGCTGAGTAGCACGTTAGATGCCATGTGGTCCAACCCCCTTGTTGTACAGATAGAGAAACAAGACCAAACAGGGTAAGGGACTTCCTCACTCTTCTGCTCATGCCCTGTGTTAACTAGGGGAGGTCCTTTCCCCTTCCTTGGCCTCAGTTTCCTTATCTGTACAATGAGGGGGGGCCCTTCCCAGCTCTAACTCCTGTGAGATTTTACCTTTAAAAATGTCTTCTTTCAATGACTCAGTGTGACTGTGGGGAGGTAACTTCAACTGCCTCAACCTCAGTTTCTTTCTCTGTTAAATGAGGTAGTTAGTAAACTAAATGCTGTGTAACTTTTTTTTGGGGGGAGGCAATGGGTTAAGTGACTTGCCCAGGGTCACACAGCTAACAAATGTCTGAGGCTGGATTTGATCTCAGGTCCTCCTGACTCCGGAGCTGGTGCTCTATCCACTGCCACCTACCTGCCCTACTGTGTAATTATAATAACCTAGTTTTGTTCCAGAGAAGAAATCTATCAAGCAATACGTTAGCATCCATGAAGTGCCTACTATGTGCCAGGCATTGTGGCGGGTCCTGGAGATACAAAGACAAAAAATGAAACAGTCCCTACTCTCAAGGATTTTACATTGTAATGGGAAAGGCAACAAGTAAAAAATATGTAAATAATAAGTATGGGTAAGTAAGTTAAATATAAAATGGTTAAATGGGCAGATAGAGGGTACAGTAGATAAAGCTTTAGGCCTGGAGTCAGGAAGTCCTGAGTTCAAATCCAGCCTCAGACACTTCCTAGCTGTGTGACCTTGGGCAAGTCACTTAACCCTGTTGGCCTCAGTTTCTTATAAAAAGAGCTGGAGAAGAAAATGGCAAACGACTCCAGTATCTTTGCCAGGAAAACTCCAAATGAAGTCGTGAAGAGTCAGACATGACTATACAACAAAAACAATAAAAATAGTTAAATTTTTGCAAGGTAGTCTGGGAAGGAGGGTACTAGCAGGTGGTGGTATCAGGAAAAACTTGATGCAGAAGATAGTGCCTGAGCTGCATCTTAAAGGAAGAGAAGCAAAATGAAGAGGAAGTGCGTGGGGGATGTCCAGTGCAAAGGTCAGGGATGGAGTGCATTGTTTAAGGAAAATAAAAAAGGCCAGGTGGGTGGAATTACTGAGTTCTGAAAGGGAAGTAATGTCTAAAAAAGTATGGAAACTTAGCTTGGGGTCAGATTGTGAAGGGTTTTAAGAGCTAGATGGAGGAGTTTATGGGAACCAATAATAGGGTTAAGAAGTAATAGGTACTGACATGGTCAGATTGGCCCTTAGGGACAATCATTTTGGCAGCAGTGTGAAGGATGGATTTGGATGGGGAGAGAATTGGAGCAGAAAGATCACTGAGAAGGCTGATGCTGTAATATAAGAGGGCAATGAGGATCTGAACTAAAGTGGTAATTGTGGGAGTGGAGGAGATATGTCAGATAGGAGCCATGTTGTGGAGGTAGAAATGGCAAATTCATCAATGGATTGAATATGTGGGGGGAGAAAGTAAGAATATTGGGATGATACCCAGGTTGTGAGCTTGGGTGACTAGGAGGTGGTAGCCTCAAGAAAAATAGGGGAATTTGGAAGAAATGAAAGAACATGAATTCAGTTTTGAATAGGTTGAATTTAATATGCCTCCAGGCCACCCAGTTTGAGATGTCCAAGAGGCACCTGGTGACATAGAATTGGAGCTCTGGGGTATGACATATAGATCTGTGAGTCATCGGCATAAAGATTATAATTACATCCATGGGATCTAATGAGTTTCCTGAGAGAGAATGTGGAGGAAGAAGAAAAGAGGGCCCCAGACAGAATCTTGAAGAGTTCCTACTGGTAGGAGTTTTGATACGGATGATAAGATAGCAGAGGAGATGATCAGACAGGTAGCAAAAGAACCAAGAAAGACAGGTATGACAAAAACCCAGAGTGTCTGGGAAGGGAAGGGAATCCACCGTGTCAAATGCAGCAGACAGGTCAAAAAGGATGAAAACAGAGGAGGAAAGAACATCAGATTTGGCCATTAAGACATTGTGGGAGACTCTGGAGAGAGGTTTCAGTTGGGTGATGAAGTTGGGAGTTGGATTCCAAAGGGTTAAGTGAAAGGAGAAAAGATCTATTTATTCAAGGATGTGATGAAACATGATAAAATATATCTGCCTTCCTTCTTTATAGAGGTGTGGACCATCACATAGACCGGTAGATTCTACTGAGGTTTTAATCTATTATTCTATCAAAACAAACTGCTTTCTCCCTCTTTTCTTTGTAATAGAGAGAGGTTCCCTGGGTGAGATATGGGGAGGAATGTGAGGAGGGATGTCTTTGGGAATGAAGGTATTATAAAAACAAAAAATCAAAATGTAGATGTAAATGAAGGTATTGACCTCCAAGGTCCCATCTACTTCTGAAACTCCATAACTCCTTAACTTTCTCAAGGCCATATAGCCAATGGCAGGGCTGGAAGGGAACACAAATCTCTCCCACCCACAACCATCCCCTACCTCATCTGCATATTTCTCCTCTAACTTTCTATGATTTCAATAGAATATTCTCCCTGCTTCCCCATTTCCCCTTGTTTCCTTCAACAATTGCCTTAAAAAGCCTCACTAAATCCAACCCCCACATTTTACAGATGAAGAAACTGAGACCCACTAAGGAGAAAAGCCAAGGTCACAAAGTTTGGCTGTAGCTAGAGTTAAAACTGAGATAATCTGATTCCAAATTCTGAGCTCCTATGATTATCATTAAGTGGCTGATTTAGGGAAGAAGATAAGACCATGAGGCTGGGGAGGAACAGAGACTACCTTTTCCCATCCTAAGATTTGTTCTTTATCTCCCCAGCAACCATCCTTCATACAGAATCATCACCAACTGTCAAAGGAGGAATTTTCTCCCTACACACATATACAAACACATAAGCACATGAGCACACCTACAGAATCATCAGCTCCAAAACTGGAAACCACCCACACACATGTACACACCCCAACTTTATTGGGTTAAAAGCCTAGGAGGATTTCTTCAAGAAGGAGAAGTCAATGCCATGGAATTGAGGGCATCCAGGAAGGAAGAGAGGAAAAGAAAAGAGAAAGGAGGTGTTCTAACCAAGAGCTGAAGAGACAGGGTCCTGGGTCCCAGAGAAGAAGATGGTTGGTGGTCTGGGCTTACAGATCCCTGAGGAAAAACTTCAGGATCCAGATTGGGGCTGGGAAGAAAGAGGAGAGACCCAAGTCCACTGGCTGATATATTTATCTGTCCTTCCACCACATCAGAGGAAATAGTAGTAGGGAAAAGAGAATAGAAACATTAAGGGACCAAAATGAAGCCAGTACAAAAGGGAGGAAGACTGAGCATGCGGTTTTCTGACACACAGATTTTGGGAAAACAGATTTCAAAGCTCACTGCAGGGAGGGGTAGCTAACACCCTGGCTGAGAGGTAAACATGAAAAGACTTGACTGGCTGCAATACTGATTGGGCCTTATCTAATAAAAGGAAACAGTGAGGATAAATGTAACATTTCACATTTGGATTAAAAAATCAGTTGTGCAAAAGATGAGGGACAGAAGGCTTGGCTAAGGGTTTGCCTGAGAAAGTTCTAGGGATTTGGGAGTGGGGGAGGATTCTATACACTCAATTTGAATCAACATTGAGATATGGAAAATAACAACAGCAATAATTAGCACTGATTGCTTGCTTTCGGGTTATCTCACTTGATTTGATTAGCCAAGAAAGCTAATCTGATCTTGGGCTAGGTTCAGAAAGGCCTAGCTTCCAGGAATGACCATTCCTCTGTCCTCTGTCTTAACAGACCATATAGGGAGTATTTTATTTTCTTTCTAAGCACCACCTGAAAAGACACTGATGAACTGGAGAATGTCTGGTGGATACCAGTTAGGGTGCTGAATGGTCTCAGGTTCATTCCATTTGACAATTGATCGAAGTGGCTGGCGATGCTTTGCCTGGACAGGGACATGATAGCCACTTTTAAGTTTCTGGAGGGCTTGTAACTTGGAAGAAGGATGACCCTCGTTCTGCTTGATCTCAGCAGATTGATCTAGCATTAGTGGGCTGAAATTGTAACGAAGCAAGAGATTAGGAAAAACTTCCTAAGTGTCAGAGCTGTCCAAGGTAGAATGGACTCTCCCAGGAGGTAATCGGTGCCTCCTCACTGAAAGTCTTCGAGCAAAGCCAAGACAACCACTTTTCAACTGTTTTAGAGAAGAAATTCTTTTTCAGGTATGGATTGGATTATAAAGCCACTGAGAGCCCTTCCAGCTCTAAAATTCTGTAATTCTGTCCTTCTGATTCCCCTGTAACCCAGTCCTGAATTGAAGTGGGAGGCATCTGAGGCAGACTCCATATTATTTCATCATTCTGTATACTTGGTTTTGTGGTATAAGAGACAGCCAGGAGTAGTCGACAGAGTTCTGGACTTGTATGGAGTCAAAGCCCTAGTTTGGAGCCCTGTCTTTGCTGCTTACTACACATGTGTTTGAGCAAATGTCTTCTAATATTTGAGTCTCATTTTCTTCATCTATGAAAGGAAAGTGGGGTTGAACTAGGTTAACTCTCAATTCCCTCTTATCTTGAAATCTCATGATCCTAAGATGAAACCTTCTCTCAGCAGGATGAAGCAAGAATAGCACCAGGAGGAAGGTATCTTTGGGAGAAGGCAGTGACTGTCATGTAATCATAACATGGGAGCTTCAGAGATCAATGAGGTGGCCCCTAAAGGAGTAATTCCTGGCAGCAGATCACCTATCCTTTGGGAGAATGAACTAATGAAATTTATTTTATCCAATGCTGGCAGGGCTGTGATAAAGCAGGCATAGATATAATTTTATCCCTGTTGCCTGGCACGTAGTAGGTGCTTAATAAACATTGATTGATATGCTCCTGGCAGGATTGCAAACTTCTAAGATTTCTTTGGACAACAATCTGGAAGTACACAGTAAAAGTTACAAAATTTGTCATAACCTTTGGCCCAATAATTCCATTGTTAAAAAACATACCTGAAAGTGTTTTGTTTTGTTTTGTTTTGTTTTCAAAAATAAATAAGCCCCCAAAAGCATCTATTACAAAATTTTCATAGCAACAATTGTATGCAGTTGCAAAAACTGGAAACAACCTAACTGTCCAGCAATAGGGGGATAATTAAATAAGTTGTGGGACATGAGCAATAAAATATTACAATGTAATTAAGTCCAAGAAGAATAATGAATGCAAGCACATCTGGAAAGAAATACCTTTATGAAATATGCAAAGTAAAGAAGGCAAAAACAGAAGTGGGGAGGAGGAAGAGAGGAAATAAACATATTTAGTGTGTACCCTCTATGTGCTAGGCACTGTTCTAAGAGCTTTACTCGTGTGCTCCTCATAACAACCCGGGGAGGTAGGTGCTATTATTATCCCCATTTTATAATTGAGAAAACTGAGGCAGGCAGAGGTGATATTATTTGCCCTAAGTTGCACACACAGCTAATAAGTGTCTGAGTCTGAATCTGAACTTAGGACTTCCTTGATCCAGACCCAACCCTCTCTTCACTTTGCCACCCAGCTAGAAGAAAAGGAAATGAGAATGAATGGACAAACAATCCTGATGTGGACTTAGAGGGAGTGAAATGATATTATGATCCTTTTTCAGTGATTTTATTAGTCCAGGGAAATCCCAGTGAGGAAACTCTCCCTGCCCATTGAAGTCAGCATTTGCTGTGCAGCTTAGAGACATCCCCCCTCCAGCTGTGGGGCTCCTGAAGCCTGCCCAAAACAAATGAAATGGAAATTATTTTTTTAAACAATAGAAAATACAGCATAACATAGATAATGTTAATGCGTGGTTTTCTAAGTCACTGTTTGACCTGCAGTACTCCATCTCTATTTGAGTTTGACACTTATCTGGGGCCACTAGAAGGTGAAGCGATTTGCCCAGTGGCATACAGACAGTATTTGTCTGAGATGGGGCTTTAACCCAGGTTCTCCTGACTCCAAGGGGTCTCCATCCCCTCCACCCTGTTGTCCCTCTGATGACACCTTGCATGGAAATTAACTTACCTGTGTAGCCACTCCTATGGACGCCCTTAAGTATTTATCAGGCAGCAAACTCAGGTAAGCTTTGTAAAATGTCACTTGTTGGTTGAATTGGGTATCACTTTGAATGGCGGAGGGTTGGGGGAGACAGTGATCTGTGGGTATGGTAAGACCTGAGTCTTCAATAAGGACTGTCTAGTTTGAGACTGTATGCCCTGCTGGGACTCATGTGGCATTTAGGAGACTGTTAAGACCTGGCCATATGGACTGTGGGACATTCTTTGGTGGGAGAAGAGGGGAAGATGCCTGAGAAGACAATGCTTTAGCTGCCCTTGAGCCCCAGAAAATGGTCCCAAATCAGAGATATAAAGCAATGTGGCAACTACACCTCAGTCTCTTTGTTGAGGACAGGCTAGCAAATGAGGCTAATAACAGCACTGATGTCACAGGGCTGTTGGGAGGATCAGGCAAAGTGTTTAGCACGCTGCCTGGCACACAATAGGAGCTCTATAAATGTTAGATATTATCATGGTTAAGTGTTACTAAATAGGAAAAGGGGGAGGGTGAATCAGAGGATACCTTCAGGAAACATGTGTGGGATTAGCCTAAAGGGGAAATCCCAGGATGCTTGGGCCTAGAGCTCCCCTGGAAACTTCTGGGGGTTTCAGGGACAAGTGTGATTCAGAGCTAAAAGGACATAGGGCTGTGATGCAATACAGAGTGGTCCCTTGATCTGGACCCTGTCCCCCTTCCCCACCCTCCCACAACAGCAGGAAGGGATGTGGCATCCATTGAGAAGAAGAAGCAGCTTTTTCCTTGCTCTCTCTCACATGACAGGGAGCTGCCTGGGCTTCAAGGCTTCCTGTGTGGGGTGGGGGGATGAGTGGCATTCTCCGCTCTCCCACCAATCTCTCTAGTCTCCCCGTAGTGGCCACTCCCTCATGGCAGGGAGAATCAAGTTCAGAACCTTGCCCGTGGGCCCTGGCTGCCTTTTATGGCTGAGGAGGTGATCCAACATCCATCCTTGGGTGGCTCGTTGGGTCCAAGCTTGAAGGTGACCTTGTGAGGTCCTCTAGGACCTCTGGAAAAGTCTGGACGTCCTAGGTCCATCCTGTGGAGCTGACTGGAGACAGAGGAAGGAGGCATCAGGAGATACTCTAGAACTTTGGAAGCAGGTCAGCACCCAGAGAGTGGCTACCATGCCCAAGGCAGGGGAGCATTGCCCATCCCCCTGCCCCCTACAGGGTGGGCTAACAACTGAGGGCACTACTTGCCACACCAGTGAGCTAAAAAAGAGAGCTAGGCAGCTGTCTCTCCTCTTTAAGTGACAGACACCCAACTCCCTGAAGCTGTCACCATGGGTGGAGGACCAAGATGCCTTATGGGGTTCGCGGCATCATACCAGAGGACTGAGTCCTTCCAGCCTGAGTCACACATGTACCAGGAGTCTCCAGGAGTTTCCAAGGGAGCTCAGGGCCCAGGTTCCTTTGGACGATCCCTGTAGGTCAATTCTACACAGACTCCCTGGGGTCATTCTCCAATTCAACCTCTCTTTCATTCTTAGGACTCTGTGACCGCCTCCTTCTGACCTCCTCTTTGTCTCTGCCTCCTTCTGTCTATCTCTGTCTATCTGTGTTTCACTGTCTGTCTTTCTCTCTGTCTCTGTCTGTCTCTCTGTCTCTATGTATGTATCTCTGTCTATCTCTATTTCACTCTCTGTCTCTGTCTGTCTCTCTGTCTCTATGTATGTATCTCTGTCTATCTCTATTTCACTCTCTGTCTCTCTCTGTCTCTCTGTCTCTTTCTCTCTCTTTCCTTGTCTTCTTATACTTTCTTCTCCTTAACTAAAACCACATGCCTCTCTCTGTAACCTCTTTCCCCTAGAACTTCCTCTCCTTATCCCTAAAACCTGCTCCCTGCCGCCATATAAGTTCACCACCCCACTACAGATCTCCTTGGGTCTCCTGTTTTCCTTCCCCTTGGCAAGGAAAGTGGATCAGTATGCCATTTCCTTCTCCAGTTCCTTTTACAGGTAAGGAAACTGAGGCAAGCAAGGTTATGTGACTTGCCCAGGATCACACAGCTAGTTAGTGTCTGTGGCTGGATTGGAACTCAGGAAGATGAGCTTTCCTGACCTCAGGCCCAATGCTCTATCTACTGTGCCATCTAGCTGTCCTTCTATGGATAGACCTTCAAATACTTGGAAAAAGTCATTACACACCCCTGCCAAATTTTCTCTTTTCCCAGCTGAACATGGCCCATTTATTCAACTGTCCTGTATTTGACATGCACTCTGCACCCCTCACTATCTTAGGTGCTTTCCCTGTAACTCTTCTCTCATTCATGGTCAAGCTGCCTTGTTCCCTCTATCTTGTATGCAAGAGAGGAATTTATAAGGGAATTTGGAAGGACACCAGTGGCTAGAAAGATGGAGAAACACTTCCACATCGTGTAATCATGGAACTACCCAAAGAACCAGAAAAGTCACCAGCCCTGGAGTCAGGAGGACGTGAGTTCAAATCCGGCCTCAGACACATAACACTTACTAGCTTGTGACCCTGGGCAAGTCACTCAACCCCATTGCCTAGCCAAAATACAAAAAAAATTTTTAAAAGAAACATAAAAGGATATTGTTTTGTTTTTTCTCTTAATTTTACACAGAAGGGAACTAGTGAGAGAGGAAGTGACCTTGCTCAAGAATTCTCAATGGTTCCCAGTTGCCTCTAGGATAAAATGCAAATACCTCAGCTGGGTATCTAAAGTCTCCCGATGATTACCTTTCCAGACCTACTACCCATCACACACCCTTTGTTCCAGGCAAATTGTCCTGCTTGATGCTTCCCAAACTGGGCATTCCATTTCCCACCTCCACACTTTTGCAGACGCTGTCCATCAAGCCTAGAATGCACTCCTTCCTCACCTTTGCCTCTTTGAATCTTCAGTTTCCTTCATAGCTTTCCTAAGTCACTATCTCCTCAAGTTGTATTGTATTTCTTCATTTGTGTGGTGTGCCCAGACCACATCAATGTATCTCTTCCAAATTATTATTTACCCTGGGGCCCATTAGGATGATGATTCAGAAAGAGTTTTGAGAAATCTAACCCTCCTTCCCCTCCCCCATCACCAGGACTCTCCAAGGAGAGTGTATTCAGAATGGGTATGAAGCTGTTGGAGGACAGGGAAATGATGAGACATCTGGCCAAGCAAACAGGTGTAGAGTTCCCCTTTTCTTCTACTGCCCTCGAGAGAAATTTCCTGATTGCAATAGCAGCCCGGTAACATTTATACATAATACTGTAAGGTTAACAAAGTGGATCCTCACAATAATCCTATGGGGATTGGTGCCATTATCTTCCCCATGTTGCAGATGAGGAAACTGAGGTAGGCATAAGTTAAGTGACTTACTCAGGGTCACACAACCAGCAAGTATCTGAGACTCTAGAGAAAAGATAAGGACCTTGGGGGGTGGGGTAGGGGGGAGGATAACAGCTAGATGGCGCAGTTGGTAGAGCACCAGCTCTGGATTCAGGAAGACCTGAGTTCAAATCTGGCCTCAGACACTTGATACTTACAAGCTGTATGACCCTGGGCAAGTCACTTCACCCCATTGCCTCCCCCCAAAAAAAGATAAGGACCAGAAGAATAAAAGACCCCAGGTACCCCAAACTGTAAGCTTTAGTGAACCCCAGCAGATAGGTGAGATAGGAAGACATATCTCCTTTCTTTTTCTATCTTTTATTTTATTTTTTTTAAGGCAATTGGGGTTAAGTGACTTGCCCAGGGTCACACAGCTAGTAAGTGTCAAGTGTTTGGTCTGAGGCTGGATTTGAACTCAGATCTTCCTGACTTCAGGGCCAATGCTGTATTCATTGTGGCACCTAGCTGCCCCTCATATCTCCTTTCTTACCCTTACCCTTACCCCTTCTGCCTTCCCTTGTTTATACTCCATATCCCAGAATTGGAGTTTCAGACATACATGTCCTCTTCTCCCTTATTCCCTTTCTATGATCTATGAATGAAAGGGGTTCAGAAATCCCTTGCCCCATCTGAAGAACTAGGAACAGGATTAGAGGTGTTTTGGGAAATGGTTAGAAATACAGATTTCCATGTAGGGACACAACATTTTTCCTTTCTTTTTCACTATACCTAACAAACTATGTGGTCACAATATATTGAGCATCTTTGTGCTATGAATAGAAGGTGGGGAGAGAAGGTGACTCAGACAGAAAAAAAAAAATTCCAGATGTGGCCTGGGGTCTAGAACCGCAAGTTTCCTATTTTAAATATTTTGAGTGACAGTTCATATATTCCCAAGCTTTAATTCTGAATTCAACCCCCACAGGTTTTGAACTGCTTGGTGCCACACTAGAATCCACTGGCCATAGTTTGGAAATGTCTGCCTAGGCATTTGGAGATTGAGTTGTCTTCTGGGAAGGAGGGGAGTGAGAATCTGTGCAAGATACAGCCCTTTCGGAAAGCTGCACACAAATATATGAAAGGAACTGAGAAGGTAGTGGTTCAAGGAAAGCACTCTTTGGTGGACAACTCAGGTCTTTTGCTCCCTAGATGGATAATTAATATAGGGATACTGCTGTCTCCTTTCTACAGATGTAAGGAAGATAGCGTGGGCATCTAGGTGGCGCCATAGTGCATGGAGTCCTAGGCCTGAAGTCAGGAAGACTCATCTTTCTGAGTTCAAATCTGGCTTCTGATACTTACTAGCTGTGTGACCTTGGACAAGTCATTTAACCCTCCTTCCCTCAGTTTCCTCATCTATAAAATGAATTGTAGAAGGAAATGGCAAACCACTCCAGTATCTCTGCCAAGAAAACCCCAAATGGGATCACAAAGAGTAGGACACAACTGAAAAACAACTGAACAAAGGAAGATAGCTTAGGGGAACATTTGGACTGCTTCAGCTACAGTGTCAGCATGTGGTTCCTCTAGTGTACAAAGTATTATGCCATAAAAGTGTCATGTATTTTTAAATATCACGTTCCTTCAGTGGAATATAAGCTCCATTAACAGCAGAGATTGTTGTATTTTTATATTCTTCGTACCTTAGTATGGTGTCCTACACATAGTAGCTTGAGAAATTTTTTCTTTCATTGAACTAACTGGAAATGACTTGCCCAAGGTCAAACATGGAGCTACTGATGAAGCAGGGACCTGATCACATCATGTGGCAGCCTGCACATTTGCCATTCTGACTTATGGAAGCACACATAGTTCCTGGGCAAACGTCTTGGGCTTCCATGATTCCTCTGAACTCTGCTATGCCACAGAATGAGGCTGGCAGCTGGATGACAAACAGGAGCTTTTTCCTGTGCTCTGAAGATCTAAGATATGAGCGTTCCTGGTGCCTCCAGGGATTGCCTCCCCATTCAAGTTCAAATCTGGGAAGCAGGCATTGAATTATTTGAGAGCGCCGAGGACTTTGAGGGCAAGAACTTTGCTTTCTGTCTCTGTCATCTCTTTGCAGATGATTCCCAGATGTGTAAATCCAATCCTGGTTTCTTTCCTGACCTCCAGTCCCACATTAGCAACTGCTTTTGGACGCATCAAGCTGGATGTCCTATATCAAATACAAGTCCAAAATGGACCTCATTATTTTTCTACCTAACACTCTTCTTTCTTCCAGATGTCTCACCCTATTACTGTTGAGGGCTCAACAGCTCTTAGGCTGGTCTTGTCCTAGATTTTTCCTTCACAATCACCCCATATATTCAATCTGTTGTAAGTCTTCTTATTCCTATCTTCACAATTTCTCTTGTATATATGTCCTCATCACTACTCACACATCTACCACCCTCATGGCCTTCATCACTTCTTGTCAAACTATTAAAAAAACATTCTGGATGTTTTCCCTGCCTCAAGTCTCTCCCTATTCCAATCTACCCTCCACCTCACTAGCTCATCACACACAACACTCCATCTCCTAATTCCATACCTTTTTGCTTAGCTGTCCCTCATTCCTGGAAGGTTTCTCCCTTGTCACCTTCACCTATTGGCTTCCTTCAAGACTCAATGCAAATTCTGTCTTCTGCAGGAGGGCTAATCTTCCCCCTTCCCATTGCTAGTGCCTTCATTCTGAGAATACCTTCCATTTACATCTTCTAAGTGGAGGGAGCCAGAGGGCTCAGTGGATAGACCACTTGGGCCTGGAGTCACAAAGACTTGAATTCAAAATTGGCCTGAGACACTTACTAGCTGTGTGACCTTGGGCAAGTCACTTAACCTCTGCCTTAATGAAGAAGAAAATGGCAAACCACTCCACTATCTTTACTAAGAAAACCCTACAGGGGCATCTAGGTGGCGCAGTGGATAGAATACCAGCCCTGAAGTCAGGAGGACCTGGGTTCAAATCCGGCCGCAGACCAAACACTTGACACTTACTAGCTGTGTGACCCTGGGCAAGTCACTTAACCCCAATTGCCTAAAAATAAATAAATAGGAAAATAATTAACAGAGGGAAGGCATTAGAATTAAGAGGGGTTGGCAGTAAAAGATGGGGTTTTAGCTGTCATATCAGAGGAGAGAGCATTCCAGGCAACGTAAGCCCCTTTAGAGCAGAGGAGAGAGCGTTCCAGGTAACGTAAGCTCCTTTAGAGCAGACCATGATTTTTGCCACGTTTCTTCGTATCTGCAGAGCTCAGAACAGAGCCTGACATGTAGAAGGCTTAATTAATGTTTGTTGATTGATTGGAGTTACAAATACCAAAATGAAACAACTCCCCCTCTTACAAAGCTTCCATTTCTTGGAGGAGACAAGGTTCCTCAAAAGGCAATCCCCTCGTTTTATAGATAAAGGAACCAAGACCCAGGGAGGCTCAGTGACTTAGGACCAATGATCTAGAGCTGGAAGCTACCTTAAAGACCGCCTAGTCCAACCGGCTCATTTCACAAACGAGGAAACTGAGGCCCAGGAAGGTAGAGTAAGGAAAACCTCCCCTAAACCTCCAAAGTTTACGTAGCCATCTGGTTATCAAAAACACCAGAGAGACCTGCTGGAGACCTCCAGAGCACTGTTAGGTGCCTACTATGTACCAGGCTTTACAAATATCATCTCGTTTGAAGGCAGGGACAGAATGGCAAAGTTCTAAGCAGAGATTTGGGAGAAGGAAGATTTTTGGCATTCCCCGAATCCTCCAATGATCTGCTTAATGAGAGGAAAGGGAATCGGCTTCTCCCCAAAGGTCACTTGGTTTTATCTGGCTGGACTCAAGAAGTGGAAATTTTACTTTGAGATCCATATCAGAGCAAAGGGCTGGCTGGGAGCACAGTGTCTTTTTCATTTTGATCTCTTTTAATAAACGCACTTTCATTTTTAAGGTCAATGTGCCTTCCTTTCAGTCACATGAAAGCCCTTGATCGGAAACGGAGCTGAAGTCGATTCTGAAATATTGCACCCTAAGGATCTTTACATATTTCAGATAGAGTTGAAGAGAACCTCCGCAGGCACTGGGACGTTGCTGATGGCTAGAGATCATGGCAGGAAGCCCAAGCGTGAAAGAGACTTTGACCTAGTAGCCCAGCTTATGAGCTCCCCCTTGTGACCAAGGCTCAAATTAGGTTTTGAGTTACCATTTCAGACCATGGGGTCACACAGGCATAGATGATCACCCTCAACCGTCTTTCCTTTTTTGGTGCCCATCTAAAGGGTAGGTACATCAGTGGAGAGGAACTATCTGTACCATCACTAGTAAAACACCTTTATGAGAGGACAGGGTGGTTGGAGGGACAGGGCAGGGGACACAGAGGATACAGAAAGAGACAGAGGGGGTGTGTGGATAAAGAGGTCATGGAAGATTGGGTAGAAAATAACTGGGAGAGTCTAAGAGGCATTAAAGGAAAAGGATACCATAAGAGATAAGGTTCAGCTTTTAAGGGGGTAAAGGGAGAGTCTTAGAGAAGGGGCATTAGGAGAGAACGTGAAAATTTTTTATTGTAGAGACAGGAAGAATTTACAAACAGGTAGCAAAGAAGCAATAGGGAAGACTATACAAAGATTATAGGGAGAAAGGTCAATAAGGGAGATTGAGAGGACATTATAAAAAGGATAGTAGAAGAAAAATTTTAAACTCAAAAGCTTATGGAAGTGATTGTTGATAAATCAAAATAAATTAATAAAAATCAAAACAACAAAAAAAGAAAGGATATTAGAGGGAGAGATGTGTTATCTCCCTCATTAGAAAGTGATCTCCTAATTTTTTTCTCTGAGGGAGCAGAGCCAAGATGGTGGAACAGGAGCAGCCGCTCAGCTGAATTCTCTCAACATTCTCCTCCAAACACCTTTAAAATAACATCAAATCAAGTTTTGGAGCAGCAGAGCCAACAAAAGGTCAGCGTGAGATATTTTTCTGCCTAAGAAAACTCAGGAGGTCAGCAGGAGAAGTCTGTAACACTGGAGTAGAGGTCTGTCTGGAGCCCACACAGCCATAGGCAGCAACAGCAACCTCTATAAAAACAACAGCTTCAGGAGCTCTCAGTCCAGACATGGTAAGAGGGTTAGACAAGTGGTCAGAAAGAGATTACAGGAGACCCTTTGCTGGCACTAGGTACAGTTGGCATGGATTGGCAGCTCTATTGCACATATGCAGTACTAGGTTGTGGTTCCAGGGCAGAGAGGAGAGTTGGTGGTCAGTTACAAGGCAGCAGAGGCCCTGGATACAATTCCAAGGCAAAGAGAATGGTAGCACTTCTGGCTGGAGGAGACCAGGGCCCTTCCTGGATAAAGACCAGAATGTAGACCAGGAGAGCAGGGACCACACCTCTCCAAATTGCATCACCTTAGAAGCACTGGAAACTTGCAGAACCCCAGAACTAACTCTGAAAACAGCAGCACCAAAAAGCCTGAAGCTTGGGACAGTGTCTCCATAGCCCCAGGTGAAGCAGAGCCCAAGTTTAATATAAAGTTCAAAGCCAAGAAATAGGCTGGAAAATAAACAGGCAAGAAAAAATGAATTTGACCATAGAAAGCTACTATGGTGGCAGAGAAAATGAAGACAAAAACTCAGAAAAAGACAACAATGTGACACAGCTATGGACAAAGCTTCAAAGAAAAAAATGTTAATTGGTTGGACAGCTAGGTGGCACAGTGGATAGAGCTCTGGCCTTGGAGTCAGGAGGACCTGAGTTTAAATCCAGCCTCAGGCACTTGACACTACTAGCTATGTGACCCTGAGCAAATCACGTAACTCCTATTGCCTCACAAAAAGAAAAAAAGAAGGAAAGAAAGAAAAAAGAAAGAAAAAGAAAAATTCTAATTGGATCCAAGCCCAACAAGAATTCCTGGAAGAATTAAAGAAAGAGAAAGAGGAAAAATTGGGAAAAGAAATAAGTGATGGAAGAAAAACATGAAAAGGGAATTAACAGCTTAGTAAAAGAGGCACTCAAAAAAATTACTGAAGAAAATAACACCTTAAAAAACGGAATTGATGAGGTAGTCAGGGGGCAGAGCCAAGATGTCAGAGAAAAGACAGACTTGCTTGAGCTCTCCCCCAAACTCCTTCAAATACATTTAAATGACTGCTCAAAACAAATTCTAGAGTGGCAAAACCCACAAAAGGACAGAGTAAAACAATTTTCCAGCCCAAGACAACTTAAAAGGTTGGCAGGATTTTTTGTGGTGGCAAAGAATTGGAAATTGAGGGGATGCCCATCCATTGGGGAATGGCTGAGGAAGTTGTGATATATGAATGTAATGGAATACTATTGTGCTATAAGAAATGATGAGCAGGCAGACTTCAAGAAAACCTAGAAGGACTTACATGAACTGATGCAGAGTGAAATGAGCAGAACCAGGAGAATATTGTACACAGCAACAGCCACATTGTAGGATGACTGACTTTGATAGGCTTGGCTCTTCATAGCAATGCAAGGATCTGAGATAACCCCAAAACACTCACGATGGAAATTGCTATCCACATCCAGAGAAAAAACTACGGAGTCTGAATGCAGATGGAAGCAGACTATTTGTTCTCCTTTTCCTTTGCTGTTTTGTTGTATTGCTTCATTCTCGTGGTTCCTCCTATAATATGGAATTGTTCTTTACATCATGACTAATGGGAAAATATGCTTGATGTGAATGTATAAGTAGAGCCTATATCAGACTGGGGGGGTGGGGAAGAGGAGTGGGAGTGGGAGAAAATTTAAAACTCAAAATCTTCTGGAAGTGAATGTTGAAAACTAAAAATAAATAAATAAATCTTTTTTTTTTCTGAAAGAGTTGGCAGGGAAGGTGTGTTGCACCAGGGCGAGAGTGGAACACAATCCAGCACAGACTGGGACCACAGCAAACCAGGAACAGGCACTGGGGACAACTGAATCAGCAGCAGCAGTGGCAGTTTCCAGACCTCTCAGCCCACATATGGTAAGGGGATAGAACAAGAAGGAGGTTACAGGGGTCTCTTTACTGGCATTGGGGGCAGAACTCTGTTACTTTGCCCATACACAGATCAGGGTCACAATCTTGGTCTCAGTCCCAGGGCGAGAAGTAGCACTAGCACACCAGAGCTTGCAGCTACAGTGAAGCAGAGACCCTGGTCACAGTTCCAGGCTGGAAAAGAGTGCTTGTGGTCCCTCACAGACCAATGCACAGTACAGGAGAGTAGTGAACACACCTCTCCCTAAATCATATTACCTTGGAAGAACCAAAAACTTACAAGTCTCCAGAATTACCTCTAAAAACAGCTGCACAAACACACACACACACACACACACACACACACACACACACAAACTGAAGCTTGGGACAGTGTCCCTTCCACTCCAGAAGCAAAGCCCCACTTTAGCATAGAGTTAAAAGTTGAGAAATAGGCTGGAAAAATGAGCAAACAGAAAAAAAAAATCCTGACTGTAGAAAGTTACAGGGAAGATCAAAATACATTCAGATCAGAAGAAGAAATCAAAGTCAAAACCCCTACATCCAAAGCCTCAAAGAAAAATATGAACTGGTCTTAGTCCATGGAAGAGCTCAAAAAAGGATTTTAAAAATCAAGTAAGAGAAGTAGAGGAAAAAATGGGAAGAGAAATGAGAGTGATATATGAAAATAATGAGAGAAAAAAAGAATCAACAGCTTGGTAAGGAAGGCACAAAAAATACTGAGAAAAAACCAACACCTTAAAAACCAGAATAGGCCAAATTAAAAAAGAGCCCAGAAATCCAATGAAGAGAAAAATGGCTTGAAAAGCAGAATTGGCCAAAAAGAAAAAGATATACAAAAATTCACTGAAGAGAAGAACTCTAAAAAGTAGAACTGGCCAAATAGAAAAGGAGGTGCAAAAGCTCACTGAAGAAAATAATTCCTTAAAAATTAGAAATGGGCAAGTGGAAGCCAATGACTCTATGAGAAATCAAGAATCAATCAAACAAAATCAAAAGAATAAAAAAAAATAGAAGAACGTGTAAAATATCTCATTGCAAAAACAACTGACCTGGATAATAGATCCAGGAGAGAAAATTTAAAAATTATTGGACTACCTGAAAGCCATAATAAAAAATTAGAGCCTAGCCATCATCTTTCAAGAAATTATCAGGGAAAACTGCCCTGATATTCTAGAACTAAAGTATAAAATAGACATTGAAAGAAGCCACCAATCGCCTCCTGAAAGAAATCCCAAAATGAAAACTCCCAGGAACATTATAGCCAAATTCCAGAACTCACAGGTCAAGGAGAAAATATTGCAAGCAGCCAAAAAGAAACAACTCAAATATCATGGAACCACCAGAGGATAACCCAAGATTTTAAAGTTTCTACATTAAAAGATCAGAGGGCTTGGAATATGATAATCTGGAGGACACAAGAGCTACGATCAGGGTTGCCCTGATTGTCTCACTAAAAAAAAAAAAGCTAGAATTACAACCAAGAATTACCTACCCAGCAAAACTGAGTATGATGCTTCAGGGGGAAAATGGATATTCAATGACATAGGGGACTTTCAAACATTCCTGATGAAAAGATCAGAACTAAAAAGAAAATTTGACTTTCAAATGCAAGACTCAAAAGAAGCATAGCAGGAAAAACAGGAAACATAAAAAAGGAAAAGAAATTATAAGGGATTTAATAAGATTAAACTGTTTACATTCCTACATGGGAAAATGATACATGTAACTCCTAAAAACTTTCTCAGTATTAGGGCATTTAGAAGAAGTATACATAGACAGAAAACATAAATATGAGTTGAATATGATGGAATGATTAGCTAAAAAAAAAATTAAAGGGTAAGAAAGAAGAATGCGCTGGAAAAATGGGAAAGGAAGAGGTGGAATGGGGCAAATTATATGACATAAAAGAGACCTGAAAGATATTTTACAGTGGAAGGGAAGATAAGTGGAAAGGGGAGGTGAGCAGAAAAACCTTACTCTCATCAGAATTGGCTCAAAGTGAGAATCACACACACACTCAGTTGGGCATAGAAATCTATCTTACCATACAGGAAAGTAGAAGGGGAAAGAGATAAAAGAAGGGAGGTGGGGCTGATAGAAGGGAGGGAAAATTGGGGGAAGTAAAAATCAGAAGCAAAACACTTGTGAAAATGGGCAGAGTGAAAGGAGAGAGAAAGTAGGATAAACAGGGGGAAAATAAGATGGAGGGAAATATATAATTGATAATCATTACCATGAAAAAAAAAGTTTTTACAGCAAGCTTCTCTGATAAAGACTTCATCTCTCAAATATATAGAAAACTGAATCAAATTATGGAAATAAGAGCCATCCGTCAATTGATAAATGGTCAAAGGATACGAATAGACAGTTTTCAAAGTAACCAAATCATCTATAGACATATGAAAAAATGTTCTAAATCACTATTGATAAAAAAGTACAACTTAAAACAACTCTGGGCTACCACCACACACCTATTAGATTGGCTAATATGAAAGAAAAGGAAAATGACAAATATTGGGAGAGATGTGGGAAAATTAAAAAACTAATGCACTATTGGTGGATGACTGAACCATTCTGGACAGCAATTTGTAACGATATCCAAAGCGCTATAAAACCATGCATACCCTTTGACCAAGTAATCCCAAAGAGATTAAAAAAAAAAAAAAAGGAAAAGGACCTAGGTTACAAAAATATTTCTAGTGTCTCTTTTTGTGGTGGCAAAGAATTGGAAACTGAGGGGATGTCCATCAATTGGGGAATGGCTGGACAAGTTGTTGTATATGATTGTGACAGAGCAATTATTGTGTTGTGGGAAATGACTGAGGATCTGGTTTCAGAAAAACGTGACAAGACCTATATGAACTGATGCAAAGTGGAGTGAGAACTGAAAGATCATTGTACATGGTAACAGCAAAGTTTAATGGTGATTGTGAAAAACTTGTCTACTCTGATCAATACAATGATCCAAGACAGTTTGAAAGGACTCATGATGAAAAATGCTGTCCATCTCCAGAGAAAGAACTACTGAATTCTGAGAGCACATTGAAGTATAATCTTCTCACTTTCTTTATTTTTCTTGGAATATGGATAACATAGAAATATGTTTTGCATGATTTCACAATAATTCATATCATATTGCTTGTCTTCTCAGTAGGGGGGAGAAGAGTGAGAGGGAGGGAAAAAATTTGGAACTCAAAATTTAAAAAGAATGTTTAAAATAAGTGGAAATTATTTTTTAAAAAAGAGAAGAAAGTGACCTCCTTGAGGGCAGGGACTGTATTTTTGCCTTTCTTTATATTTCCAACAATTAGCATGGTGCCTAGCACAAGGCACTCCATCTCCTGACTCCAGCATTTTCACTGTCTGTCTCCCATGCCTGGAATGCTCTCCCTCCTTGTCAATGCTGCTCTCTCCTGGTTCTCCTCTTAGCTGTCTGGTTGCACCTTCTCGGTCTCCTCAGCTGGATCTTCATTCAGGTTACGACCATTTAGAATCTTTTCCTTCTGTACTGTCTCACTCAGTGATCTCATCAGCTCCCATAGGTTCAGTTATCATCTGCATCTCTATATCCATCCCTAGTCTCTCTCCTGAGCTCCAGTCTCAAATCAGTCAGTCAATAAGTATTTATTAAGCATCTAATATGTGCCAGGCACTGCGCTAAATGCCGAAGATGCAAAGAAAGGCAAAAGAAATCCTCAGAGATCACAGTCTTGTGTGGAGGCAATACGCAAACAGTTACAAACAATCAGGATATGTAGAAAATAAATCTGAAATGGGCAATATAGGGAAGGCACTAGCAGTAAGAGGGATGGGGAAGGGGAAGCATTGTGTAGTGTTACTACATGACAGGCATTGTGTGAAGCACTTTACAAATCCTATCTCATTTGCTTCTCACAACAACCCAGCAAGGTAGCTGCTATTCTTATCCTCATTTTACCATTGAGGAAACTGAGGCAAACGGAGATTAAGTGACTTGGAAAGATTTCTTGCAAAAGGTGGGAAGTTAGCTGAGACTTGGAGGAAACCAGAGTAGCCAGAAGTCAGGGAAGAGGCAGGAGAGCCTTCCAGGCATGGAGAACGGCCACTGAAAATGCAGGAGTCAGGAGATGAAGTATCCTGTGTGAGGAACAGAAATAAGGCCACGCCTAACTCCTGTCATAGTAGGTACTTAAGAAATGCTTGTTGATTGATTGAACCAGGAGCAAAAGTGCCTCCATTCAGATTCTGCTCTGATACTGGGCAAAGATAACTGACCCAAGCAATTCGCCATGGGGTTTGGCCAGGGCGGGGTGATCATAAACCCACAGGTTTCAAAGGACAGTTTTAGAAAGCAGCCACGTAGCAGGGCACAATTTCAACAAGATTTGACTTTCCCTTGTCTTACTTAGCTCAATATTTCTGGGAGGGACCAAAAAAGAAAAATTAGTTGAACTGGAAACTCCCTGGCCTGCCTTCCCACCCCATGAAGTTAAGGGAGCTGTGGTCCAAGTCTACCTATGCATGACACACTCCTGATTGTTAACCACTTCTCCCAGAACACTACCTCCTCCTCAATCCAACTTCCTTTTAGCCCTTTCTTTCCCTCCCTTCCTCTAGTAATAGAAAAATGAATGAATTATGATCAAATCAATTCTACCACTGTCCCTGGACGGGGTGTGTCAACCTACTTCCCTTTGGAGTCTTTAAGTCCAAAATGCTCCGCTGTGGCCACTCTGTCTACTTTCCCATTAGAATGTGAGCTCTTTGAAGTAAAGGATTGCCTTTGTTTTTATATTTATACCCCAGTGCTTGGCACATAGCAATTACCTAATATAAACTTTTTCATGCTTTCATTCATGTCGGCTCTGTGACTTTAAGACAACTATCGCCAAGCACTTGCTGATCTTTTATGAGTAGAGGAAGTTTCTGTCCTCATGGGAGTTCCCTACACCAATCAATCAAAAGTCAGCTCCTCACTGATCACACCCTGTCAGTTCAGGACATGAACCCCAAGCTCCCTCCACCTTTCTCATCCATTTTGGTCCTCTCCAGAGGCCCCAGCCTCAACCTCCAACACCTCACTGACCCAGTGCTAGGCTGGTCCTCTTCAATACACCAGTTTCATCGTTTCCTACTCTGATTCCAGTTCCCAGCCCCAACCACTCTATGATATGGTTGCCTGATTGCCACCACTCCCCTCAGGCATCCAGGCATTTGAGGTCTCAGGCCTTGACCTTCTGCACACCCAGGCATTAAATAACAGCCTTCAGGGGCCTTCAGGTGTTCTTTCCCTTAACTCCTTCACACCCCCTTCCCCTCTGCAGAATGAATCAGAAAGACCAGGAAAAGCCATAAAATCAACTTTATTCTGAGTTGGAACCATCCCCCTTCCACCTCTTCCCCAAATTTCCCAATTGCCAGACCGCGGTATTCAGGCCTGGAGCCCTGAGACATTAGGGGAAATGCTTTTCTTGGGAAGAATCTTTGCAACATGCTGAAGGGAGAAAAGACAGGGGTCAGTCCTGGGTCCTCTGGCTGAGAGTAGAGGCAGTCTCCCTCCCACCCTCCTCCCCCACCCCTTTCCAGCCCCTCTCCTTGGCTCACCGGCTTTTCTACTGCTCTCTCTTAAAGCAACGGGAAGTCCGGACAGCACAGGGCGTCTACTCCTACGGCCAGAACGAGTAGAAAGGCCAAGGCAAGGCCTGAAATGGCCCCAGGACCCAGCACTCTAGAGGGTGACTGTGGGGAGAGGATAGAGAGAAAAAGGGGGAAAAATGCACCGGTGGATCTTCGGGGAAAAGGAGAAATCATTAGCCCTAGACCTCCGGTCCTCATCCCTTTAAGGACACTGATATCCTGGATCCCCACACCCTCAATAATTTCGAGTTCTGCCCCAACCCTTCGGGCCTTCATCTGGGCCTTCAGCTCCAGCACCTTCCAGACACCCAGGCTTCTAGGCTACCAGTCACACCAAAATTCAGTCCTTGAAGGTCCTGGTACTGATGTCAAAAGGCAACAAGGATTGAGGAATTCGGACCCCCAGCTCCAAATCAACCCCATCAGAAACTCAGGTTCCCAGCTCCCCATCCCCACTGCCTTAAGGATTCAGAGAAGTCAAGAGAGGAAGGGAAGGAGACTTAGGGGTCCGGATCTCCAGCCTCGGGCTCACCTTCTTCCAGCACCTGGATCTCCAGCTCCGAGGTACCAAAGGGATTGGAGGCGAGGAGTTTCATTGGGGTGAAATCTGCCTTCTCCTTAGGGATGAACTGAAACAGCAGGACGGAAATGGGAAGGGAGCTCCCGTGTCTGAGCCCTTGGACCTGGTCCCCAGATCCCACCGCCTTGGGGACGCAGATGCCTTTAGAGAACGAGAAACTGGGCTCTTCCGCCTTGCGCCCCTCCCCCTCACCCCCCCCCCGCCCAAGACCAGGGTGTCCAGTACACTCACCTGGAAGGTGCGTATGTGTGGAGCCCCCTGACGAACTTCCTGCAGAAGGCTGCCCCTCCAAGAGAGGCCGAGCTCCGGGGACGGCTCCCCGTGCACCAATACGGTCAGTGTGGTTAGAAGACCCCTGCGTTCCCCTTGGGTCCCTCCAGCCGGGGACGGACTGTGAGGTGGAAAGGAAAGGAGGGTGTGAGAGGATGAACTGGCCCCCGAAAGGTAGAGGAAAACAGACAAAGACACAGAGATGTCTCTCTCTCTCCCTCCCCCACCCCGCCCCGCCCCGCCCCGCCCCGCCCCGCCCTGCGCTTACAAGTCACTCTCAGCTTCTCGTTCTCCCGCGCGCTCTCCATGCGCTCGGCTATGGACGCCTCGCAAGTGTAAACCTCAGCATCCGAAGGCTCCAGGTCCCGGATGGTCAGAGTTCCATCCTGCACTGATACCCGACCTAAGGGAGCAGCAGGGATACAGAAGAGACCTAAATGTCCTGTCTTCAGATACCTGCTCCCTCAGGGAGCTAGACATCCAGTCTCCGGGCATCTGGGTCCCTGGCCCCTTACTCACCGTTACCTCCCAGCACCAAGCCCTGATGCTCCCAGGTAATGTTGGGCTGGGGGATCCCTGACACCTTGCATTGCAGCTCCCTGACGGACCCCTCCTCCGCAACGGTGGGGCTGAGATTAAGGCCGAGGATACGGGGCCTCTCTGAGGGGCAAGTAAGGGAAAGAAGTTGGAAAGGGGGAGTTCTGTTGGTCTTTTCTATAGGAATCTCTCCTTTCTTCATCTTCTGCCCTACATCTCTTGTTCCACCCATGTTTCACAATCTCTAGGGTTTCTCATAGCAGAACCTGACCTCTGTTATCTTCCCCATTTCTCAACTCCCCGAACCAGGGGTGTCCTATGCCTTTCCCATTTTCCTGGTGTCCCCAGTGGTGTCCCAAGTCTTACCCCACAACCTCTTCGTGCTCCATCTCCCGAGTCTCCACCCTCCTCCCCCCATTTCCCCTACA
Source organism: Phascolarctos cinereus (assembly GCF_003287225.1). NCBI lineage: Eukaryota > Metazoa > Chordata > Mammalia > Diprotodontia > Phascolarctidae > Phascolarctos > Phascolarctos cinereus. The sequence goes on along the minus strand of NW_027556098.1, from coordinate 406,946,095 downwards.
CACACACACACACACACACACACACACACACACACACACACACACCCGATGGCCCAGAGCTCGAGCATCTTCTCCTCCTCAGTATCTCCAATCTCTGCCACGCACTTTAGGGGCCCACCTTGACCTGGCTCGCTCAGGGTCACTCGGAGCCCCACTGAAGCCTCGTAGATGGGCTCAGCCGAGAAGGAGGACCCTCCAAGAGCCGCCTCCTCCCCATCAGGTCCCAGCCAGCGAAAGCGAGCCTCAACTTCCCGGCCAGACACTGCAAATAACGCACCTGGTCCATCAGAAGACTGAAGTGGAGCCCGGAGAGGCAGATGGGGAGTAACGGAAGAAGATTACAGGGGCACAGATGCAAGAGATACTGGGTGAGAGAATTGGGAGCTCCCCCCTTCCCGGTCACCTTTGCAGATGAATAATAGGAGGTGTCCAGGTAAATGTCTCCGTGGGCCGGGACGATGGTCAGGAACTCGAACTTGCCAGGAACTGTGGCTGCAAGACATAAGGGTATCCTGAAGCTGGCTGGACAGCCCCTGCCCCGTGGCAAGACAGATGTCCGGTCATGCAACCTCAGTCACCCCCAGACCCTTCATGGAACAAGAACATCTGAGCCCACCCAAGCAGCTCCCAATCTCTCAAAGACAAGGACCCAGGAGTCCCATCCCACCCATTCACCTCCAGCCCTTCAGGGTCCCAGACGTCCAGCTCTCCAGGTCTGAGCACTCCCTGATCCTGAGATTCCAGGCCACCCAGCCCTGGACACCCCCAACCCCGTAGAGACCCAGCCTCCCTGCCTCTGAAACCCTTTGACCCCTTGGGGACCCAGGAGTCCCAATCCAGTCTCTGATGGCCCCAGTTCTGCAGGGACCGTGACAGTGCCACACCCGGTCCCCGCTCACCTTCCTCTGCAGCCAGAAATAGAAGCCACCCAATAGCAGGGGTCATAGTGACCAGGACCTCGGATGCTTGGGTTCTCTCTGGAGGGGCAGCTACCCAGACCTGGGGTCCCGGGAGGTAGGTGGAGGGCATCCATTTATCCTTTCCTCGGGCTGACAGATTATCCGGAAGGATGGCTCCGTGCGCAGGTCCTGGGGCCGGGGTCCTAGGGCGGTGGTCACAGGGCTGAGACTAAAAACAAACCCTGAGAAGTAGTCGCCCAGGCCCCGAGCCCCAGGATTTCCGGCCTGCGACGTGAGGCCATGCTGGAGCACGAAGGATGGTGGTCAGACAGGACAGACACTGGCTCTGAACAGGACCTCCCTCTTCCCTCCTCCCCCACCTCGGACTCGGGAGTTCCTGCTGTCCCCCTTCCCGATGACCGGTGACGCACATCCCCTCCTCTTCCCGAGTCCATTTATAAGCCCCCGCCGGCCGGCAGGCGCCCAGAGGGGAGTGGAACAGCCCAGGGCCAGTGTGGCCACTGTGGAGGCGTCGGGGGGTGCGCTGGGGGGGGTGGAGAGAGGATTCCACAAATGCTGGAAAAGTCCCTGCTCTGACCTTTAGCGCCAGCCAGCCAATGAGAAGGGGGAAACGCTTAGTGGGCTGGACCACAGAGGGCTAGGGTAGTTAACTCGTTAACGCGACGAAACAACCTCGACCCATTCATCGCAATTTTCCAACTTCCAATGGAAGATCTGTTTGGATGTTATTTTATTTTGTTCCCCAGTCTAACACAGTACCTGACACACAGTAAGTACTTAGTAAATGTCCCCACCATTTTTCAAGCTCCGAGCTCTCTTGGTCCTCATTCCAAATCTCCCGAGCTCGCCATCCAAACGCAAATCTCATTTAGTTTGTTCCTGGCCTTGACCTGCCCTATCTCTGTTCCCCTATAAACATATATTTCCTATTCCTCTATTCTTCCTTCCTTCCTTCCTGCATTCTAAAATTCTTTCAGTATTCAGTGAACATGCTTATAGCCTCTCCCACTAGAAACTCTCTTCCTTCACCAGAAACCTTGGGTTGCTCTTCACCTTGAACCTCCTCCTCCTTTAGAGAAATATAAACTACTGGACCCAGCCCTTCCCCCCCTTACACACACACACACACACACACACACACACACACACACACACACAGAGACCAGCACAACTTCCTCAAATCTGTCTCCTCCTGGAGCACACCAGGGCATCTTGACTCTTTTCTCCCCGCCTCCCCATTGACAGTCCTGGCCCCCTGTTTTAAACTAAAGGCCCCTTCCTGATCTCTGAGAAGAGAACTTTGGATTCTCAGCCCCTGTGAAGCAAATCGCTCACTCCCAATCACACATACACACACACACACACACACACACACACACACACACACGCTTTAATTTGTGATCCAGTAAATTGTATATGGGGTTCCTCTCCAGCTTCTGGGCTGAGGATCTAGGTAGATCTGTGTGCCTATATTAAGGCTGGCATTTGGAGGAGGAGGGTGCAGGGGGGTGAGCAATCATTTGGAGGTTAGAATGAGCCAAATTATAGAGGATGAATGGGTATATTTTGGGTGGGGATTAGAGTGGCGATTGTTAGGAAAGATATGAGGGGGTGGGATTTAGGGCTTTAATATGGGGGTTAAGTAAGAAGTATTGGGGGATGTGAGGAAATAACAGAGCAAAGGGAAATGTATAGAGGGGATGACAGTGGGTGTTTCATGGCTGTTACATGGGACGTTATGAGGATTTTGTGAAATGAAGATTCAAATGAGAAGGGGTTGGAGCAAGGACAGGTTATGAGGAGATGGGGTTAGGATGAAGAGAGCCTAGTGGAGACCCATTGGGGTAGCAGGTTGTCAGCTAATCCAGGCTAGGGCTCAGGTAAGGGAGACCTTTGGCTGGTACACATGCTGGTGTGGGGACCAGTCAGCTGTGTGCATTTCCCTTCCTTGCCCCTCTCTCACAGGTACCCACCCATTGGAATTCAGGGTGGGGAAGGTTGTGGATATGATGGTGGTGATGGGGCCACCACCAGAGAAGGACCATTTGTTTTACTCCATTAGCTCCTTCCTCTTCTGTCTGCCCCTTGGCATTGTGGCTGTGGCCTGGTCCCTACAGGTATGACCCCTCTTTGATTCACCTGCTTCTTCCCCAGACCACCAGTCCCCACCCTCTCCACTCCATAACCTGTCCTTTTCTCCATGTCCCCCTTCCCCAGGTATTTTTTTGCCTGGGTCCTGTCCCTGACTCAGTCTCCCCTTCCATGAACACACAGGCTGTCTCCCTTTACCCATTGCCTCTGCTCCCCCTAAACTAGACACTCCAACAGGCAAGGTGCTCTCTAGTTTTCCATCTTGACCTTCACCCTGGGCATCATTACTTACTGCATTCTCCCTATCTCTGGTCTACTCATTCCCGCCATGACTGAGGAAGATGACCACCTACAGAAATCAACCAGCCTTTTCCCTTATCCATTCCCCCCAAGTTGGTACCCCATATTACAACCAATTCTTCAAAGCCTCTTCCACTACCTCACCTGGAGCAAGGGGACAGAGACTCCCAATCCCAATTATTTCACCTTTCACCCCTGCACTGACCCTAACTCTCCCTCCCCAGATTCACCTGGGATATGAGTGAAACACCCCCCCCCGGGGCAACCTTCCCATTTTACTCAATAAATTTTATGCCTTTTTTTCAATTTGTGGGTAGACGATTTTGCATTATGTGTTTATGGTTCTTTATGGGTGTCCTTGTGTGTGTGTGTGTGCTACTGTGGCCTTTTGTGCATCTATGTGAGGGTTTGAGTGAAGCCTTAGAGTCCTCACTCTTCTTCTCTACTTCTCTAGTGTCCTTGAGCTTGCTTTAAAAAGAATTTGGCTGACTGTATTTTACTATAATTGGCTTCCTTTTTAATTCCATGTATCTTATTTTATGCATTTAAAAACATAGTGCCCAGCTGGGGTATTATGACGGAACAGGATTACTGTTCAGGCCAATCTGTCTTGAATTCAGAAGAAACACCCAGCTATGATCACCTCCAATCTGACATAAATCCCATGCAGGATCAGACTGCTGAGCCAGAGACAGAATTAAAACCTTCCCTCTTCTCCCATTCTTTGTGAGCCTTTGTGAACAGAGACCTCCCCAGTCCTTCTGGGAGGTCAAAAAGAGAAAAACATTTCAAAGGGAGAGACAGCAATGATTCTCTCTCATGGGAGAAGGTGAATTTGTATACTGTCTTTTCCTTTTCATTCTATGTTCATTAAGGCTGCAATGAAGACAATGTTATAGTTGGAACCAATGCCAGGATGGAAGGAGGAAGAAGTGACCCTCAAAGGGAAGGGCCATGTCCAGGTAATTGCAACAATTTCTATGTTTTAATACTATGTTTCATCTCCCAGATTACAGCTCTGGGAGAGCTCATAATGAAGTTTCATTGGTACCTCAGAGAAACCAGGGCTACTGTGGGAGAGCAGATCAGGCTTGGAGAGGCCAGAGCGGATCTACAGGGGCCTGCTAAAAAGTTAGTGGCTCCAGGGGCAGCTAGGTGGCATAGTGGATAGAACACCAATCCTGGAGTCAGGAGGATCTGAGTTCAAATGTGGCCTCAGACACTTGACCCTAGCATAAAAAAAAAAAAAAGGCAGTGGCTCCACACATTTCAGGCCAAGAGGGAACAGTTCAACTAGAACACAACCTTTTGGCAAATTCAACTCTAATGGGATATTTACTTAGGTGACAAAAAATATCAAACGCCTCCACCCTATGCCAGGTAATATGTGGTTGATGAAGGAGGCTATGGGGCTAACATGGGAGAGGGAGGGTTAGAAAGGAGCAGCATGTTTGAACTTGGAGTTAGGAAAGTCTAGCTTCAAAACTTGCCTCTGATACTAGCTTTATGTCATTGGAAAAGTCTTTTCAACTCTCTGAGATTTAGTTTCCTCATTTATAAAATGGAAAAATAACACCTGTAGGTTCTTCTGAAATTCAGAGGAGATGTAGCTCCAGGAGAATTTTGCTTCACTGTCTTTGCTTTATGAATTTCTCAACATCATGAGGGGAAGTAAGAGCAGATTCAGAGACCTTTCTGCTATGAGGAAACTATTTGGGGATTTTATGAACTCCCTCTGCATCAGAGAACAGTAAAAACATACCGATGGCTGTAATTTACAGCCATTTTTTTTTAAATTTCAGGGATGGGTTTGAAAGAACACAGGGATGCCAGGTCCATACAGGGTCAAAGGGAGGAGATACCATGCCTGGAGCAGGGTCTCCCAGAGCTTATTTTGGGCCTCAAGCTGTTTCAAATCCTTCTCAGTGATGGAACCTGATAAGACTTCTCCCCCTCACCCTTGCTTTGTACTTGAAGAATGCTTTGAGATTCCCCCACCCAACCCCACATATCATGGTCAGGTGTGCTTGGGGACTTCTCAGCCTAGAAGAGGAAGGGAGGAGGGTGCTGGAAATATTAGAAAGATAATGTGATGACTGTCCCAGTGAGGGAGTAGGAGAGTAGATCTGTTTCATAATCACTATAATTTTACATATATTAAAACTGCATAAATCCATAAAAAGTCTACATTTTAATATTTTGACAATCAACCCTAGGACATAAACTAGGGAACCACCCAGAGCAGACAAGGGGTCTTCTTGGAAAAAGTGAGAAGGCAAAAGCCAACTGGCTTCCATTGAGAAAGAGAAAGGTCCAGGCGCCACCTAGTGACTCACTCAGATACGGACCTGAGTTGTTCCACAAAATATCAATGTATTGAGATGCCTCTCAAGGAGGTGCGGTGGGGAGGATTCAGGGACGAAGGTAACGTCAAATACTTATTTTTATTAGAAAATGTTTAACCTAGTGATTAAATTTTGAGCTATTTGATAGTTGCCTTCTTGTATGCTTGAAGAAATTGGAACTGAGTCATACACCACTTAATGTTTGTAAAGAGCTGTGAAAACTTTAAGGGAAAGAGTGTGTACCCATGATTCCAATGGTATTGGGCGCTCTTGGGTAAAGAAATCCCCTCTACCAAGGCAGGTCAGCAACTTCTAGCCTTGTGCCTGGAGCACTGAGGTTAAGTCAGTCAGGCAATGTCCTCACTACCTGCCAGGCACCGGGCCTAAGCACTGGGGTTAAAAATAAGGGCAAAAATAGTCCCTGCCTTCAAGGAGTTTACAGTCTAACAGGGAAGACAACATGCAAACAACTAGCAACATACAATATTATTTAGAGGGGATGGAGGAAATCACAGCAGGTTACAGAGAGGAGAGGCTTCACCCAAAAGGATTTGTCTCAAAGGAAGCTAAGAGACCTATGGGTGTGGAGGGAAAGCATTCCAAGTATGAGGGACAGACAGGTGATAAGGCACTGAGACAGGAGATAGAGGCAAGGAGGCAAATGTTGCTGAATTGCAGAGGGTATAGAAAGGAATAATGTGTAAGAAACCTAGAGAGGTAGGAAGAGGCTGGGTTATAAAGAGGTTTAAATGCCAGAAAGAGGACTTTGTATTTGGTCCTGGGAAAGGATGACAGGTTCAGACCTACACTTTAGAAAAACCACTTTAGCAACTGATTGGAAGATGGACTGGAGTTGAGAGAGACTTGAAGCAGGGAGACCAGGCTAGGGGGCTACTGCTATAGTCTAGATGAGAGTTAGTTGGCACAATAGATAGAGTGCTGAGCCTGGAATTTGGGAACACCCATCTTCCTAAGTTCAAATCCAGCCTCAGACATCTATAAGCTATGTGACCCTGGGCAAGTCACTTCACCTTGTCTGCCTCAGTTTCCTCATCTGTAAAATGAGCTAGAAAAGGAATGGCAAACCACTTCAGTATCTTCACCAAGAAAACCCGAAATGGAATCAGAAAAAGTCAGACATGACTGAAAAGGACTGAACAACAGTAAGGGCTGAGGTGGAGTAGAAGAGTAGGCTATGAGAGCCATTTAGAGTGAAGAACTGGGAAATTAGGATATTTGAGGGAGCATTAACATGTGTGTTAAAGCCTACTCATTTGAAAGTGGCAGTTAGGAATGAAAGACTACAAAAATCCATTCTAGCCAAGGCTCTGATTGATGGACAAGCCACACATTCAGAAAAAAAAAAAGCCAAGAAGGGCTCTTCCCTAGGAAGGCTCTCCCCACCCCAGCCCCTCTTGGTACATTACAGTTTCTGCTTTCAAAAAAACCTCAAGATTCACCTCAAGCAGCCATGGCAGTGCCTCCTTCTCCTGTGAGAAAGAGACATCCCCAATTATGGATGACAAAGTGATGCACTCACAGCTAGTGTCAGTCATAAGCATTTATTAGATGTGCCAGACTCTGTTCTAGGTGTTAGAGATACAAAGAAAGGCAAAAGACAGCCCCTGGTGTCAACGAGCTCCCAGTTTAATGGGGGAGACCACATGCAAACAACTATGTTCAAACACGGACAGAATAAATTGGGGCTAATCAAGAAAGAATGGGCTCCAGAATTCAGAAGGCTCTGGAAAGACTTCCTGTAGGAGGTGGGATCTCTGCTGGCACTTGAAGGAAGCCCTAAGGCAGAGATGCAGAGGGACAGAATTCTAGCCATGGGAGGAGAGGGGGGCACCTAATGAAAATGCCAGGAGTCGGGAGTTGGAGTGTTCTGGAGGCCATTGTCAATGGGTCAAAGAGTACATGAAGGCAGTGTAAGGTGTAGGAAGGCTGGAAAGGTAGGAGGGGGCCAAGTTGTAAAGAGCTTTGAATGCCAAACAGAGGATTTAACATTTGATTCTGGAGGTAATAGGGAGCCACCGGAGTTGACTGAGTATGATCAGACCTGCATTTTTGGAGAATGGATCAGAGTGGGAAGAGAGCCTTGGGGCAGGCAGAGCAACCAGCAGCTATTGCAAAAGTCCAAATGTGGGGTGATGAGGGTCTGCACTCCTGGTGGCAGGGTCTGAGGAGAGAAGGAGGCATTTCACAGCTTCTGATTGCAAGATTTCTTTTCCTCCCTTTGTGGAGTCCTCGTGATGCTTCTTCCCCTTAGTCATAGTGTATCTTTCTGTTGAGCTCTTTATAGTCCTGGATCTGCCTTTCCTCCTATGTCTAATTTGTCCTTAGCTTCCCCTATAGATTCTGCCATAAGTCAATGCCATTCTGGGGAGACTGATAGAATACTGATGAGAAATCCAAATCCTCCAACCTTTTAAAATTCATACATGTGTGTGTGTGTGTGTGTGTATGTGTGTGTGTGTGTGTTTGTACTGTGTACTTGTGGGAAAATGTCCTGGACTTTGGTCGGGGGAATATTTCGTACCAATGTTCTTATTGAACTCTTAACTAGTAGTTATTTAGCTCTAGATGACTAATTTATAACAATTGATACTCACTGAGGAAGCACACTAGTGGGGGCTCATGAATTGTAAACTCACACCCAAGTCCTTCAAGGAATATATGAATAAGTCCTTTCAACCGATCCACCATGATGTTCCTAAAGCTCTAATCTGGCCGCATCACTCTCCCATTCAATAGTTGTTAGCATTTGCAGAGTGCTCTATAATTTGCAAAGTGTTTTACAAATAACATCTCATTTGATCCTTACAACAATCTTGGGATCTAAATCCCATTATTACCCTCAGGTTACAGATAAGGATAAGGAGGATAAGTGATTCATCCATGGACATACAGGTAGTAAGTATCTAAAGCTGGATTTGAACTCAAGTCTTCCTGACTGCAGATCCAGTGCTGTATTCACTGTGCCACCTAGCTGCCTCTATTAGCGCTCTATTACCTCTAGGAAAGCCCTTCATAACCTCCTAGCCCCTTCCTAGTTTTCAGGCTTTTTATATCTTAGCCCCCTCCACATACTATATAATGGAAAGACTCTGTCCTCCTTGCTACTCCTCAAACAAGACACTCCATCTCCTAACTTTAGCACTTTCCCTGGCTGTCCCCCCAGGGGACAGAATGTTCTCCTCCTCATCTCTACCTCCTGGGATCCCCAACTTCCTTCAGGTCTCAGATAAAATCTCCTCTTCTGAAAAGCCTTTTTTGGTCTTCCTTAATATTAGTTCCCTCCCTGTCCTTTATATAGCTTGGTAATACATAGGTATTTGCATGTTGTCTCTCCCATTAGACTGTGAGCTCTTCATGGGCAGTGGCTGTTTTTTGCCTTTCTTTGTATCCCAAGTGCTTAGCACAGTGACAGGAAGCAGTAGGTGCTTAATGTATGTTTATTAACTGACTAGCAGTTAGTAGGTACTTAATAAATTCTTGTTGACTCAACCTTTATACACATATATGAAAGAAAGAAATAGTTTCCATGTTGTGTTTAGGGTTAGCTCTAGTAGAAGCTTCATTATATAAAACACGAAATCACAAGGAGAATGGTCTCCCAGTTTGATGTAGTGATTGTCATACATTCAGAGATACAGACACAAAGACACAGACTCAGAGGAATACAAAGAGAACTGCATAATAGATATTATCTGATAGCTTTTATCAATTCTCAAAAATAATCTAAGTGATCATTTCTGGTTTAGCATCAACATATAAAATGATGCAGATAAGAACAGAATTGCTTATTTTCAGGAAGTCCAAAGACCTTACTATAGGGTAGAGGGGGAAAAAAGGGCATAATATTTAATTTTTAAGACTCAGTAAATTTTTAAAAATATATTTGAAATGAAATATTTTTGTATTTCAAATCTTGAAATTTTCATATTTTGTATTTTGAAATTGAAAATAATTAATTGAAAAATATTTTAAATATTTCATAAATATATAGCATACATAAAGTAGTAATGAAAGTACTACTATACTATTTGTAGTATAATTTGAGATTCAATACTACTATTCCTTCCCACTTTTTAAAAAATTTCCCTTAAGATTCTTGACTTTTTGCTCTTCCCCATGAATCTCATTACTACTTTTTCTACTTCTATAGAGTAATTCTTTGGCAGATTGATATGGTGCTGAATAAGTAAATTATTTGAGATAGTATTGTCATTCTTATCATATTGGCTCAGCCTACTCATGAACAATTTACATTTCTCTAATGATTTTATTTCTACAAGAACATTTTGTAATTGAATTCATACAGGTTTTGTGTGTGTCTTGGTAGGTAGACTCCCAAGTATTTTATAAGTTCTATATTATTTTCCATGGAATTTCTCTTTTTATGTCCTTCTGCTGAATTTTATTGCCAAAATAGAGAAATGCTGATAACATGTGGATTTATTTTATCTCCTGCAACTTTGCTCAAGTTGCCGTTTATCAGTTGCCAAATCTCAAACAAACTTTAATGGGGGCATTAATATACTGTTGGTGGAGTTGTGAACTGATTCAACCATTCTGGAGAGCAATTTGGAACTATGCCCAAAGAGCTATAAAACCATGCATACCCTTTGACCTAGCAATACCACTACTAGGTCTGTACCACAACAGGGATAAAAAAAAAAAAAAGGAAAAGGACCTATATATGGAAACCTATATATGGAAAAGGACCCACATGTACAAAAATATTTATAGCAGCTCTTTTTGTGGTGACAAAGAATTGGAAATTAAGAGGATGCCTATCAGTTGGGGAATGGCTGAGCAAGTTGTGGTATATGAATGTAATTGAATACTATTGTGCTATAAGAAATGATGAGCAGGCAGACTTCAGAAAAACCTGGAAAGACTTGTATGGTCTGATGCTGAGTGAAGTGAGCAGAACCAGGAGAACATTGTACACAGTAACAGCCACATTGTGCCATGACTAATATTGATAAACTTTTCAGCAACACAAGGATCTAAGACATCTCCAAAGGCCTCATGATGAAAAATGCTATCCACATCCAAAGAAAGAACTATGGAGTTTGAATGCAGATCGAAGCAACTATTTGCTATCTTTTTTTTCTTCTGTTGTGTTTTGCTTCCTCTTTCTGGTGGTTTCTCCTATTAGTTCTAACTCTTACTTACAACATCACTAATGTGAAAATATGTTTAATAGGAATGTATATGTATAGCCTATATCAGATTGAGTGCCATCTTTGGGAGGGAGGTGGGGAGGGAAGGGGAGAAAAATTTAAAACTCAAAAGTTAATGGAAGTGATGGTTGATAATTCAAAATAAATTAATTTTAAAAAACAAAAAGAAAAAGGACTTATATGTGCAAAAATATTTATAGCACCTCTTTTCTTGTGGCAAAGAATTGGAAATTGAGGAGATGCCCATCAATTACTGAATGGCTGAACAAGTTGTGGTATGTGATTGTGATGGAATATTACTGTGCTATGGGAAATGATGATCAAAATGCTCTCAGAAAAGCCTGGAAAGACTTGCATGAGCTGATACAAAGTGAAATGTACTGTGTACAAAATAATAGCAATATTGTAAGATGATCAGCTGTGCATGACTTAGCCATTCTTGAAATACAATGATCCCAGACAGCTCTGAAGAACTTTTGATAAAAAATACTATCTACCTCCAGAGAAAGAATTAATGGTGTCTGAATACAGATTGAAGCATACTTTTTTAAAACTTTATTTTTCTTGAGGTTTTTTTTTGGCCTATGTTTTCTTTCACAATTATGGAAATGTTTTGCATGACTACACATGTATAACCTATATCAAATTGCTTGCCTTCTCAATGAGGGGTGTGGGGAAGGGAAGAAGGGAGAGAATTTGGAACTCAAAGTTTTAAAAATGAATGTTAAAAATTATTTTTACATGTGACTGGGGGAACATAAAATACTAAATTAACATAAAAATAAACAAACAGCTATAGTTTCTTGTTCTTCCATTCTCAGAATAGCTTTTGGTCCTTGTTTACCTTTTTTTTTTTCTACCCTCCTGTCAGCACATAAGGAATAAACCATAATCTGGAATTTGTGACCTTAGTCACTCAGCTTCTACCTTGCTTATGGTTTGAAGCCCTGACTTTTGCTTCTGCTCTACAAAACACACATTGTTCACCACCTTCCTCTGGCTATACAGGGAGCCACTTTTCCTGAAGCATCATCAGTTAGCTTGGTCATTGAGCACACCAGGTACTTCTATTAGAGACCTTTCTGGCCTAAAGTCCCAGCACCGAGTCTGTGCATGGATTTCTTCTGCTCGATTGAGTCCAGCACTGTTCTTTCTGGTCTGCACTCCTGACCCTCTGGACTTTCTCCACCGAGCCACTACAGCCTCCTCACCCCACAAGTTCACTCTGCCCCTTTGGACCCTTCCCTTGGTTGGTTGATTCCTCTCAGCACCTCCCTTTTAAGGAAAGTGCCCAGGCCAGTCATGTCTTCATTTCTCTCCTGGCTCCACTCCTGACTCTGTGTAAATTCTCTGCTATGCCCCTGTGGGGTTATCTCCACTCTTTCCCTCTTTTCAGCTCCCTTTTATGTCTCCTCTCATTAGAAAGTAAGCTCCTTGAAGACAGGGACTCTGTGTGTGTATCCTTGGCATTGAGCCAAGTGCCTGGCACATAGTAAACCCTTAAATGCTTATGACTTGACTTGGGTTCAAACCTCACCTTTAAATTTTACCACCTTTGTGACCTTGGACAAGCCACTTAACCCACCTGGACCTCAGTTTCCTCCTCTGTAGAATGTGGGAGTTGGACTATGTGGCCTCTGTGATTTTTTTGCAGGCTCTAAATTTATAGGCCTATGAATTATGTATTCCGAAAGATGAGCTCTACTAGTTATCATCTGTTATAATCTAGATGAAATTTGGAAGAAATTCTTCATCCACTTGATTTTTCCTCTGTGGATGGTCAGGCTAAATTTTTTTTCAGTAATCACAGGTCTCAGACCCACTTTGACACCTAATGCAACCTTCCTGATGTCATCCACGGACCAGAGTGTCTGAAAGACCACACCATCCTTGAACCACCTAGAGAGATTTTGGCAGCTGAAGCATGTAGTAGAGGAAGTGGGAGATCCAGAGGCAAATTCTTACTGTCCCACCTAGTTCTGGCTCTAGGTTCAGCCAATGGAGGAGTGGTCCTCCCCTGGACCATGACATTGCCTGGATAGCAAAGAAACATGCAGATCCTCTTTCTTGCCACATGCCTTTCTCACCTCCTTTTCCAGTCAGGCATCTTTCTTTTCCTAGGCACTACTCCTACCTAGTTCTTCACTGGTGATAGGTGACACCTTCCTCACGGCCACTGTGGGCCTCCCCGTTACCTTTTGGGGGATGCTCAGCTTTCATTCTTCCCCAGTTGCCTTATTCCATTGACACAAATCAGTCAAGCTCCATCAACTTTGCATACCTGTCAAAAGAATTTTATTTCCCCTTTTTTTTTGTTCAGTGGGATAGAGAGGGATGAGTGGAAAGAAGAGAAAATAAATGCTTGTTAAATAAATAAATTATACCGACAGCTGAAAATGAGATGATAAAAACAAAGATGACAACAATATGGGTATTACTGTGTTTCTAGTGGGCTTAAAATTAATAACGGGAGTTTACAGACACAGGTACAGTCATTTACCACCTCTTGGTGATTTTCTTTAGTATACTGTACTTTTTTCTCATTTTCTTTCCTATATCCTATTGTGAATCTTTGACTACCCGCAGGTGTTAAAAATAAAACTGAATGTTAAAACGACCGGAAAGGTGAGATGGGGCCAGGCTGTGACGGGCTTTGAACGCCGAACATCCTGGAGGTAAAACAGGGAGCCACAGGAGCTGATGGAGCGGGGGAGACCCGGCCAGACCTTCGCTCTGCCTGGGAGGATCACCAGGGCAGCAGAGGGGGATGGGCAGAAGGGGAGAGGGAATGCGGACAGGGCTGCGCAGTCCGCCGCGGGGAGGAGGAGCAGAAAGGCAGGGGCTCCTCCCCGAGGATGCTCTCCGACACCGCCCGCCCCCGCCCCCTCCTCCGGGAGATACAGGACCAAACCACTCGGGGGTGGGGACGGGGGAGGAACCGTCCCGCTCTCGCTCTCGCTCTCAAACAGCCTTCCCGGACCTGGGAGGAGTCCCTGCCCGGCAACTGGTGACGTCACGAGAGCTCCTGGGCCAACCGGGAGAGCCTCCTCCGCCGGTCCCGCCCCCTCCGCAGTGACGTCACACGCCGGCGCCCGGGATTCGAGCGCGGGAGCGGGAGCTGCGCCGCCATGGACCCCGCTAGCCTGGCGCAGGAGGTGGGGCGCTGGGCGGCCCGAGAGATGGGCTGCCCGGCCGCCCTGTTGCCCCCCGAGCCTGCGCTGCGCAGGTGAGAGCCGCCCCTCCCCCGGCAGCGTAGGCCCCCCACACAGCGTCGACCCTTCTCCTCCCCCACCCTGTGCGGACCCTCCCCTAGCATCCCCGCCCCCGTATGGACCCCCCCCAGCGTCCCCTCCGCCCGCAGCGTGTACCCTCCCCTACAGCACTGCCCCACCCTCGGCATCTGGACCCTCTTTCATGCCCTCCCCCCCCAGCAGCCCGGACCCCACCCCCCCTCCCATCAGCACTACCCCTCGAAGAATCTCTGACCTCAGTGGGGTCCAACCCCCCCCCGGGCAGGAATCCCCCCTCTACTTCGCCCTGGGGGAACCCCCTCTACTTCACACCTGTCCCAGCCTTGATTTGATGGGGAGCTCACTACCTCCTGAGGCAGCCCACCCCTCTTTGGCCAAGCTCTGGTTGTCGGGGAGCTTTTGCTGGTCTCTAGCCCGAATCTGCGCCTTTGCAGCCTCCAGCCCTCGCTCCTGGTTCTGCTTCCCAGAGCGACTTTAAGCCTTCATCCACCTGGCACCCCTTCACATACTGGGGGGACAGCTGCCTTGCTCCCCTCTAATCCTCCCCTTCTCCTGGCTAAACATTCCCATTTCCTTCAATTCAAAGAATCCCCCCTCCCACTGCTCCTGCCCTCCCTCTGGGTAGACTTTTTACTGCGGCTGTCACGTAGCAGCAGCCGCCTCTTAATAAATGGCTTGTCGATTGTTTGAAACGGAACTGTATTTAAACTGCTCTGCCACCCTTAAGAGGGCTGTGTAAATTCAATAAACATGAAGCATCTTCTATATTCATTACTGTGCTCGGCAGCAGGAAGGAAAATAATCCTCGCCTTCAATAAATGTTGGTGAATTGAATTCTATTGTGGGGTGGAGGGGTGGTGGTGGGGAAAATTGCAACAAATAAATAGTCTTTTACCATTCTGGAAGTACTCCAGCTTCTCAGGCTCCTTAAAATGAGGTTTAATAATGTTCCGTTTGCGGTCTGAGCAGGGCAGAGCAGAGCAGGACCCATCACTTCCCTGGTTAAAGGCATTATTTCTCTTTCTTGATACAGCCTAAGGTTGAATTTGCCTGTTTTTCCTGTTGTTATTGCTTCTTGCCCTTTCAGCCCAATAAAACCTTCCAGCCATTTTTCAGACAAACTGCTTTCTAGCCTAGTCATCTCATCGTGTTAACCATGAAGTTAAGTTTTTGGACCCAGGAGACTAGGGTTCAAGTTTTCCTTCTGACTTTTACTAGTTGTGTAATCATTGAGGAGAGCTGTAAGGGACCTTAGAAGCTGTCTCATCTAACCCCCTTGTTTTACAAACCTCTTTGTACTGGGCAGGATGTTTGGATCCTGACTTTGTCATCCATCATGTTGGGCATTCCTGCTAACTTTGGGTCATCTGCAGACTGGATAATCGAGCCATTAATTTATCTAAGCTCAAGGATGGATCCCGGAAACACTAAACAAGGACCTCCTTCCAAGTTCATTGGAATGGAACTTAAAAGTCATCTAGCTGACCTCTTCATCTGTAAGATGAAGAATGAGTGATATTGAACCATTAATAATTGTTCTTTAGGTCTAATCATTCAGCCATTTTGAAATCCACCAAAATGTGACATTGTCCAGCCCTGGACCTTGATTACAAGAACAGCATGACAGGTTTTAGTCAATGCTTTACTGAAATCTAGGTAAAATATATCCACTGCAGTCTCCTGGTCAGACAGCTGGGCAACCTTGTCAGAAAAGTAAACAGTCATTCTCACCTGATCTATTCTTGATGGAGCCATGTTGGCTTTCAATGCAACTTACTTCCTTCCCATTCGCAGTGTTAATAAGCCTTGCCTTTAACCATACTTTCTGGAATTTTCAGACTCCATTCTTGTCCCTTTTATGAAAATAGAGGTGTTTTCCCTTTTCCAGCCCAACAGCAGTCTTTCCCAGATCAGTGATACCAGCTCATCCATCCCATTCACCAATTCTGTAACCACCCTGACGAGTAATCCAGATGAGATCCAGGCTTTCTCACTGGCTACTTCCCTGTCTCAGGAATCAATTCTTTATTAATCTTTTTTGTTCTGTCCTTTCTAGTCCAAAGGTCATTTTCTTTGGCAAAAAAAAGCAGCAAATTAAGAGTTAAATAATTCTACCGCCTCTCCATTGCCCGTATTTATTATCCCATCCCTCCAAGCAATGGGCCCTATTCTTTCTTAGAGCCTCCTGTCTCCAAAATAGTGTTTAAAAAAAGAAAACCAAATGTTGTCCTTAGCCTTCTTCACCAGGTGTACTTTCCCCAATAGAATTTCAGGCTCCAAACCTTATAGCCTATGTAACTCTGAAATCTGTTCTCCCCAAATGGAGCACCTGTTAGATTTGGTGATTGAGGAGAGGAAGGTCGGGCAGTCTAAGACAGAGTAGTTATTTATCCCCCAAGCTTCCCATAACTTCCTCCTTGATAAGGATAATTAGATCCAGAATTAGCAGTTTGTAGCTTCCTCTATTGTTCTGAAGGACAAATTTCTCATTAAGGCAAACCTCTCCCTGGTAACTATGTCAGGGCTCTGTGCCAGACTCATGAGCTGTTTCCTGTCTAGGTCAGTCAGTACTTTTTAGGCATATACTCTGTGCCAGGCACTGTGTTAAGTGCTGAATGCCCTGCCTGTAGGAGACTTTGTTTCTCTGGTGGTCTACACCCCAGATGCTATCCACCATCCCCTCTAGATCTCTGGTTTCTTCCCATAAATAAGACTGCATTATAAAGTGCTGTTTCCAGCCCAGCCCAAGTGCTTTTTCTCATCTGTTCCTTTTGAATAAGCCTTATGCTAGTCATTGGCCCCATCTCGTCTCAGCTTTGGGGGCAGCTAGGTGGCACAGTGGATAGATCACCAGTCCTGGAGTCAGGAGGACTTGAGTTCAAATCCAGCCTCAGATACTAGCTGTGTGACCCTGGACAAGTCACTTAACCATGATTGCCTAAAAAAAAAATTAGATGTCTCTTCAGCTTGGGATCTTGACTCGACCTTGCTTGTCACTCATACCTTTTCAGCCCCTCAGTCTCTTCCCATCAGCCCCTCAGTCTCCCCAGATGCTTTTCTTTTCTGCCTCATGACTTCTCTGTCCACCACACATCCTCAGAATGTGCATGGGCCCCATGGCTGATGTCTGGACCTTTCTGACGCAGAAGATCCATAACCAGAGGTGAGACACAGTTGGAGAAGGGGTGGGTTAGGGAGGGCTCCCTCTTCGGGAGAGGAAAGTCTCATTCAGTCTCGCCCTTTATATTCTGTGCTCCTCTGCAGGACCGTAAAGAAGATTCGTGGCAACCTTTTGTGGTATCTTCCAGACCCAGCTTCCCACCTGGCCCTGGACTCCCCGAGCCTCTGTCCTGGCAGCCCCTGGAGAGGGGAGGGGGAGGGAGCCTTTGGGTGAAGGGGTCAGGAGCCAGCCTCTGCAGTGGAATTGGGGAGGCTGGTAGGCCTCAGGTGGTCCTCCAGATGAACTCTTGCTTAACAGGGTGCTCCCCTTCATTCCTTGGGGTTTGCCAGTTAGGCTCCTGCCCCACTCCAGACTGATCTTTCCTCTGGCCAGAGGTTGTCTCTGTTTGCCCTCCTGTGGTCAGTCGTTCCGCAGTCCCCCCTTTATTCGACCCCTGCTTTGTCTCTGCCCTTGTCCTGTGTCCCCTGCCCCGCCCCCCCCAGCACATCCCTATTCGATTCCTTAACCCCATAATTTCTTGTAGGTACAGCCACCAGGAAAGCCCAGAGGTGAGAGGACAGGGTGCCTAGGCCTGGGCTGGGTGCCACCTTGAGGGGAGGAGGGAAGGGGGCGGACAAGTCCACTGCCCTTTCCCTCTTCTACAGGGACCAATTCAATTTAGCAAGCATTGATTAAGTACTTACTATGTGCCGGGTGGCTAGAGTCATCAGACAGCACACTAGTGAATAAAGACAATGCGTGCAGAGCTATACAAACCCTGGACAAAACCTAGGACCAGAGGGGGAGGGGGAGGGGGAGGGGCAGCCCCAGCCCCTGATGGCCCTTGCTTAGCAGGCTGGCCGGAGGCGAGAGCTGGAGGCAGCTCTGATGAGGGTACAGGCAGAGATTGGAGAAATGGACCTGAGCCTGGAGCTGGCTGAGCGAGAGGCGGTAGCCCAGGGTAAGTGACCGTGTGGGGCCTTGGGAAGGTCTGGGAAGGGGAGAGGGTCCTTAGGATTCATTACCTGCCTGGTGACACTGCTTCTCCTACAGACGTGGCCCAGGAGCTCACCCTGAAGCAGATCCGGGATGCCCAGGGCAAGGCTTTGCTCTTCCGGGCACGAGCAGCGGCTGCCCGGCGGCAGCATCGATGCCTTAAAGACCGGACCCAGCGGCTCCAAGGCCAGCTCAGCCACCTGCAGGACGTGGAAAGGTGGGCCCTGTCCCCTCAGCCCCAACCCCAGGGATCTGAAGCCCCAAGTCTTTGCTACTTCTAGAAAACAAAAAGTGACAGAAACCTCCTCTCTCCGCCAGGAAAGCCAAAGCAGATGTGGCCTTTGGGCCTCCAACAGCCATGCTCTTGGGCCTAGAGCCAGATGTGCTGGTGAGTGTCCTCAGAATCGGGGTGGGGGCACCCCCAGGGCTCCCGGGCAGGAGCCTCCCTCACTCTCGCTCACTCTCTCTCTAGCAAGAGGTCATGCGGGTCTGTAGCCTGCGCACCCAGTTCCTCCAGGCTCTGCTGACCCCTCATTCCGATCCAAGGACTTTGTGAGTTACCTCCTGCCTTCCCCCTTCCCAAGCCCTAGAGGTGGCCTATGTGTAGCGTCATCTCCCTTCCTCTGAACACCCTCTCCCCTCAGGACCACCCAGGACGACCTGTTTGCCACCACCCACAGGCAGTGGTTCAGTGAAGTGGAGGTGAGCAGGACGCTGGGGGCCTGGGGAGCCAGGACTGGAGAGACGTTCCTGCCCCAGGGAGGTCTGAGCCCCTTGATCTCTACTTCCCCCGACCAGGTCCTGATGGCTTCCCACCCTCCCGCACACATCCTGGGGGCACTGGAGCACCTGGCTTCGAGGCAGACTGCCGAGCTGCAGATGCTCACTGCTCAGTGGGACGGGGACTCGCAGAGGTAGGAGCCCCGGTGGAGGGAGGGGATGAGGGGCGAAGGCTCCCTCCGGGCACCTGATTCTCCTTGTGATTGAATAGGCTGCAGCTGGAAGATGTGTCGGAGTCCCCAGCCCTGCCTTCTGTGACCTCCCTTATCCAGGTAACAGCTGACCAGCAAGGAGGGAGGTTAGGCCAAGTGGCAGCTTTGTTTCCCCATCCAGGCAAGGAGGGCTTCTGGACTAGTGGGCCCTGGATTCCTTGGGACTTCCCTAACTGTGGAATCTTCTTCCCTCTTCTCTACCCCCAGGAAGGCTGGCGGGCCGTAGGGATGCTGACTTCGAAGCGTGGCCCTCTCCTGCAGCAAGGTCAAGTGCTGGCCGAGAGACTCCAGGGCCTAATGAAGGAAGTGGCTCAGAGAGTGACGGGGCCCCAGGAGGCTCGGTGAGATGAGTGCCGTGTATGTGTGTGTGTGCACGCATGCATCTGTCTGTCTGGGTGTGTATCTGTGTCTGTGTGTGTCTGTCTGTCTGGGTGTGCGTCTGTCCGTCTGGGTGTGCATCTGGGTGTGCGTCTGTGTGTGGGTATGCATCTGTCTCTGTCTGGGTGTGCGTCTGTGTCTGGGTGTGCATCTGTCTGTCTGTCTGGGTGTGTGTCTGTGTCTGGGTGTCTAGTTCTCGTCCCCAGGTCTCTGGGTCCCTAACCTCATGTGCTTCTTCCCTCTCTCCCTCCTTCAGCCAAGCCTTGTCCCTGGGGCTGCAGGTGGCCGCGCTCCAGGCCACCCGTAACTCGCTGCGAGCTCAGTGCCGGAGCCTGAAGGAGGAGGCCGGGCGGAGGCAGCAGGAGCTTTGGGAGCTCCAGGCCAAACGGCAGCGCATTGTGAGCTGGCGGCAGCGAGTGGTGAGCAGACGTGGCCTGGCTGGGAGGTGACAGGTCGTGCCCCCTTTCACCCCCGTCTTCTTAACCCTGGGTGTATCCCTAGGAGGAGACCCAGGAACGGATCCGGGTGCTGATCAAGGGGAATTCTGTCAGCAAGAGTCACCTTCAGAAGAGCCCAGGAGAGGTGAGAGGCTGCAGGCCCAGGGCTCGGGGTCCTGAGGTCCCAGGGAAGAGGGGCAGGTCTGGCTAGGGCGTCCTGAGGAGGCAGGGGATGAGGGACTTGGCCCGCAGTCCTTGGGCCTGAACGGGCCAGGGTGGCTGGGTCCGGGAATCTGCCTTTCTGACGCTTCATTTTCTGCCTGTCTAGGTGCAAGCCTTGGTCCGAAGGAAAGTGGTTCCGGCTGTGGGAGCTGTGGGGCTGCAGGCCCAGAACCTCCTGGGCAGACTGGAGGAGGAAGCCCAGTGGCTGCCGGGCCTGGAGCTGCACCCGCTGCTGCGGCGCCATCCAGGGGGGTGAGAGCTCGTCTCAGAAGATCTTCCCCTCTCCCTCCTCCCTCCCCATTGCTGATCCCTGGGCTCAGAGGTTTCTCCTGTGACCCCGGCACGTCCCTGACCTCCACACCTGTCTCGATACCTCCCCCTCCAGGCCACAGCCCCTTCCAGC
Organism: Phascolarctos cinereus; assembly: GCF_003287225.1. Lineage (NCBI taxonomy): Eukaryota > Metazoa > Chordata > Mammalia > Diprotodontia > Phascolarctidae > Phascolarctos > Phascolarctos cinereus. Next base: position 406,925,405 of record NW_027556098.1, on the reverse strand, counting down.
CGTCCTCCCCTCTGTCTACTCTCTGCATCCGGCGTGTCCTGGATCCCAGAACCTCCTCCACCTGAGCCAGGACCTGGGGCTGCCCGCAGGCAAGGTGAGTCCAGCCTCGCCCCCATCCCCACTGCCCACGTTAGCCCTGGCACCTTCCCAGCCTCACTGAGCCTCTCCTCCCCAGGCCCCGGAATTCCTCTTGCACCAGGCAGTCTCCTTGCGCCAGGATTGGCTGTTTCTGCGGGACCAGCTGAGTCACAGGCGTGGCATGCTGATGCGCCTGCAGAGGGACCTGCCCCCAGGACCATCCCCCCAGGGTGAGAGGCGCAGGCACGAGGGAAGGTTGCCAGGCGCTGGCCCAGGGAAGCGCCCCGTGCCGGGCAGAGCCCTGCCTGCCTCAGGGCTCTTCCCTGTCCAGTCCGCCCTCAGCTTGTCCAAGGGCACAGATCAGGTCGGACCCTTCTTCTGTTCAGCAGCCTTTAGCAGCTGCCTGTTGTCCACAGTCCATGCAGCAAACATTCATGAGTCCCCTTGTGCATGAGGCACAAAGCCTAGATACGGCCTAGATTCTACTCTCGAGGAGCTACAGGTAATGAGGCTCCATGGGCAGAGGAGAGGCAAGTACAGGCCAGTAAAATGGTCAGAGCAGGTGGGGAGGAAACCCCCGGGAGACCGTGCTGGAATTAGGCCTCAGAGGCAGTGCTAGGAGGTGTCAGGGAAGAGTCTGGCCCATGGAGGGGGGAGAAAGCCCAAGGAGCCCCAAGGGGTGGGCTGGCTGCACCACTCAGGAGCTGCTGCCTATGTGAAATGCAGAGAGGTGGGGAGGGGGTAACACTAAGAGAGTATGGAGATGGAATCAGCACTGGGCAGCTGATGGGAGAGGGGTAATGAGGAAGAGCAAAGAGGCAGGGGCGGCTTCCAAGATGGCGGGATGCAGTAGGAACTCCTTAGCCTGGAATTCAGAGTCCTCCATGCTCTGGCCTCTGCTGGCGTATCACTGGAGTAGGATGACCAGAGACTGGTCCCATATCAGGTTTATGTGGCCTGTGACGTGCCTCTGGAGATGATGTCAGGTATCAGAAGGACTTGTGGAGAAGTTGTCTGGCACATCTTACTGCCTAGACTTTGTATCTAGATGCTGGAGGCCGTGGTTGGTACTCATGGCTCCCCTCTGGAGTTTCATTCCCAGGGAACTGTTCAGTGTTTCATTCAGTTGGGGAGTGACTCTTCTTTTTATAAATTTGTATCCATTCCACATACATTTGAGAAATGAGAATGTGATAGAGAAGCTTGCTATAATGTTATCTCCCCGTTTCCTGCTTTTCTTCTAATTTGGGCTGCATTGGTTTTGTTTGTGTGAAACCTTTTTAATTTAGTATAACCAAAATTAGCCATTTTACCTGTCATGATCTTCTCACTGTCCTGTTTGATCATGAATTCTCCCCTTATCCACAGATCTGTCAGGTAAAATTCTCCGTGCTTCCCTGATTTGCTTGTGATGTCACCTTTTATGTCTCATTTATGTACTCATTTTGGGCTTATCTTGATATGTATGGTGTCAGATATTGGTCTGTGCCTAGTTTCTGCCAGACTGCTTTCCAGTTTTCCCAGCAATTTTTGTCAGATCGTGAGTTCTCGCCCCAGTAGCCTAGGTCTTTGGGTTTTTCAAACACTAGATCACTGTGGTCGTTTACCTCTGCGTATTATGTGCCTAATCTGTTTCATTGATCAGCCACTCGATTCCTTAGCCAGCACCAGATTGTTTTGCTGTTTACTGCTTTGTGACATAGTTTGAAACCTGGGACTGCTAGGTTGTATTGCTTCACTTTTTTTTTTCACTGAATCCCTTGACATTCTTAACCTTTAATTCCTCAAGATGAATTTTGTTATTATTTTATCTAGCTCTTTAAAATAACTCTTGGATTGTTTGATTGGTAAGGCACTGAATAACTAAATTATTTTAGGTAGTATTACAATTTTTATTACATTGGCTCAGAATGAGGGATTAATATTTCTCCAATTATTTAGATGTCTTTATGTGAAGTGTTTTGTAATTGTGTTCATGTAGTTCTCTGTGTGTCTTGGCAGGTTGACTCCCAAGTATTTTATACTGTCTGCAATTATTTTAAATGGAATTTCTCTTTTTATTTCTTCCTGATGAATTTTATGGTAGTATCTAAAAATGTTGGTGATTTGTATGGGTTTATTTTACATTCTGCACCTTTGCTAAAGTTGTTAAATGTTTCTAGCCTTTTAGTTGATTCTCTAGGGTTCTCTATACCAGGAATTCTTTTTTGTTTTTATCTATCTATCTATCTGTCTATCCATCTATCTACCTATCTATCTATTTGTTTTCAGCATGTGCTTTTATAAGATTTTGAGTTCCGTGTCCAATCATATTAAACATAGCTCCACATTAGTCATGTTGTGAAAGATCAGAACAAAACAGAAAAACCACAAGAAAGAAAAAAAAGGGAGAAAATAGTATGCTTCAATATGCATTCAGACTCCATAATTTTTTCTCTGGATATGGATAGCATATACCAGGACTTATTAAACTTTTTCTACTTGCAAACCCTTCAGCACTTCTTAAATTGTGAGTCCCACAATTTACAATTTAAGAAGCACAGCTGTACCAGCATATCATCTGCAAAAAGTGATGGTTGTGTTTCCTCATTGCTATTCTTATTCCTTTCATTTCTTTTTCTTGTCTTATTTCTATAGCTAGCTTTTCCCATGCACTACTGAATAATAATGGTGACTGTGGGCATCTTTACTGCACCTTTGATCTTATTGGAAAGGCTTCTAGTTTATCCCCATTTCAGATAAGGTTTGCTCTTGATTTTAGATAGATATAACTTAACACTTCCCAAGAAGTTCCATTTATTCCTCTGCTTTCTAGTGTTTTTAATAGGAATGAGTGTTTTATTTTGTTAAAAGCATTTTCTGCATCTACTGATATGATTTTTTTTGTTTTTGTCATTAATATGGTCATTTATGCTGATAGTTTTCCTAATATTGAACCAGCCCTACATTCCTGACATAAACTCCATCTGAGCATAGTATATGATCTTTGTGATATATTGTTGTAATTTCCTTTCTAGTATTTTATTTAAAATTTTTGCATTAGTATTCATTAGGAAAATTGGTCTATACTTTTTCTTTTTGTCTCTCTCAGGTTTAGGTATTAAAATCTTGTTTGTATCATAGAAGGAATTTAGTAGGATTCCTTTAACTTTTTTTTAATAGTTTATATACCATTGGAATTAATTGTTCTTTAAATATTTAGTAGTGTTTGCTTGTAAATCCATCTAGTCCTAGGGGTTTTTTCTTAGGGAGCTAATTTATGGCTTGTTCCATTTCTTTTTTCTAAGATAGGATAATTTAAGTATTCTATTTCCTCTTCTATTAATCTGGCCAATTTATATTTTTGTGAACATCCTTCTATTTCATTTAGGTTGTCAGTTTTATTGGACAAAATAGCACCATTTTGGGGGATCTCTTTCAGGAGGTGATTGGTGGATTCTTTCAATTTCTACTTTGCCCTCTGGTTCTATGATATCTGCATATTTTTCCTTCATACTTTCTTGAAATATGATGTCTAGGCTCTTTTTTTAGATCATGGCTTTCAGCTAGTCCAATAATTGTTAAATCATCTCTCCTCTATCTACTTTCCATGTCACGTATTTTTCCAACAAGATATTTCATATTTTCTTCTATTTTTCAGTGTTTTGATTTTATTTTATTGTTTCTCGATATCTCATGGAGTCATTAGCTTCTACCTGACCTTACCCATATGCAACTGATATTTTTCCAGTTATTTAGATTTGACTTTATTTGTATGAAAAGTGTTTTGTAATTGTGTTCATATAGTTCCTGGGTTTGTCTTAGCAGGTAGACTCCCAAATATTTTATATTGTCTGCAGTTATTTTAAATGGAATTTCTCTTTTTATCTCTTGCTGCTGGGCTTTGTTAATAATATGTAGAAATGCCAATTATATATGTGGGTTTGTTTTATTTCCTGCAACTTTGCTAAAGTTGTGATTATTCCAAGTAGTTCCTTAGTTGATTCTCTAGGATTCTCTAAGTATACCAAAATATCATTTGCAAAGAGTGATCGTTTTGTTTCCTTATGCCTATTCTAATTCCTTCAATTTCCTTTTCTTCTCTTATCGCTAAAGCTAACATTTCTAGTACAATATTGAATAACAGTAGTGATCATGGACATCCTTGTTTCACCTCTGATCTTATTGGGAAAGCTTCTAGCTTATCCTCATTACATATAATGCTTGTTGATGGTTTGAGCTAGATGCTGCTTATCCTTTTAAGGAAAACTCCATTTTTCCTGTTCTCCAGTGTTTTTAATAGGAATGGTTGCTGTATTTTGGCAAAAGCTTTTTCTCCACCTGTTGAAATAATCATATGATTTCTTTTACTTTTGGTATTGATATGGTCAATCACGCTGATAGTTTGCCTCATACTGAACCAACCCTGCATCCCGGGTATAAATCCTACCTGATCATAGTGTATTATCCTCAAGATAAATTGTTGTAATCTCTTTGCTAATATTTTATTTAAAATTTTTGCATCTATATTCACTAGGGAAATTGATCTGTAATTTTCTTTCTGTGTTTTGACTCTTCCTGGTTTAGATATCAGCACCATATTTGTATCATGAAAAGAATTTGGTAGGACTGCTTCACCTATTTTTCCAAATAGTTTATATGGTATTGAAATTAATTGTTCATTAAATGTTTGTAGAATTCACTTGTAAATCCATCTGGCCCTGGAGATTTTTTCTTAGGAAGTTCATTGATGGCTTATTCAATTTCTTTTTCTGAAATTGAGTTATTTAAGTATTTTATTTCTTCTGTTAATTTGGGCAATTTATATTTTGTAAATATTCATCCATTTCACTTAGACTGTCAGATTTATTGGCATAGAGTTGGGCAAAATAGCTCCTAATTATTGTTTTAATTTCCTCTTCATTGGTGGTGATTTCATCCTTTTCATTTTTGATACTGGTAATCTGGTTTTCTTTTTTTTTTAATCAAATTAACCAAAGAGTTATCTATTTTATTATTGTTGTTGTTGTTGTTGTTTTTCATAAAATCAGCTCTTAGTTTTATTTATTAGTTCAATGGTTTTCTTAATTTCAATTGTATCAATCTCTCCTTTGATTTTCAGAATTTCTAATTTGATGTTTAATTGGGGATTTTTAATTTGTTCTTTTTCTAGCTTTTCTAGTTGGATGCCCAATTCATTGATCCCCTCCTTCTCTATTTTATTCATGTAAGCATTTAGAGATATAAAATTTCCCCTAAGAACTACTTTGGCTGCATTCCATAAGTTTTGGTATGTTGTCTCTTTGTTGTTGTTGTCTTAGATGAAATTATCTTTGATTTGTTTGACCCGCTCATTCTTTAGGATTATTTAGTTTCCAATTAATTTTTAGTCTGTGTTTCCATGGCCCTTTATTACACATACTTTTAATTGCATCATGATCTGAAGAGGATGCATTTAATATTTCTGCCTTTCTGCAGTGGATCGTGAGGTTTTTATGCCCTAATACGTGGTCAGTTTTTGTGTAGGTGCCATGTACTGCAGAGAAAACAGTATACTCCTTTCTATCCCCATTCAGTTTTCTCCAGACATCTATCATATCTAACTTTTCTAAAATTCTGTTCATCTCCTTGGCTTCTTTCTTGTTTATTTTATGATTAGATTTGTCTAGTTTTGAGAGGGGGAGGTTGAGAACCCCCACTACTATAGTTTTGCTATTTCTGCCTGTTAACTCACTTCTCTAAGAATTTGGATGCTATACCACTTGGTGCATATATGTTTAGTATTGATATTACTTCACTGTCTATGGTACCTTTTAGCAAGATGTGGTTTCCTTACCTCTTTTAATTAGATCTCGTTTTGCTTTTGCTTTGTCTGAGATCAGGATTGCTACTCCTGCTCTTTTTTTACTTCAGCTGAAGCAGAACATATTCTACTCCAGCCTTTCACCTTTACTCTATGTGTATCTCTCTGCTTCAAATGTGTTTCTTATAAACAACATATTGTAGGATTCTGCTTTTTAATCTGCTATGCTATCCACTTCTGTTTTATGGCAGAATTCATCCCATTCACATTCATGGTGATGATTACTATGTCTTTTTCTCCAACCTGTTTTTCCCCCCCATTTATACTTTTCTCTCTCCTTTCACCCTTTCCCTCCTCACCAGTGTTTTGCTTCTGACCACTGCCTTCCTCAATCTGCCCTCTCTTTCCCCTCCTGCTGCCTATAGGGCAAGTTAGATTTCTATACCTAACTGATTATGTTATTCCCTCCTTGAGCCAAATCTGACAAGAGTAAAGTTCAAACAATGCCCACCCCGTCGTCTTTCCCTCTACTATAATAGATCTTTTGTGCTTCTTCATGTGATATAATTTACCCTATCCTGCCTCCCTCTTTCCTCTTCTCCTAGTACCATCCTTTTTTTCAACCCTTAATTTTTTTAATATCATCACATCAAAGTCAACTTACACCTGTACCTTCTATCTATGTATACCTTTTCTAACTGCCCTTTATAAAGGGACAGTTCTCAAGAGTTACAAGTATCATTTTCCCATGTAGGGATATAAGCAGTTTAACCTTATTGAATAACATGGTTTGTCTTTTTCTTTCCTGTTTACCTTATTATGTTTCTCTTGAGTGTTGTATTTGAAGATAGAATTTTCTATTCCCCTCTGGTATTTTCATCAGGAATGCTTGAAAGTCCCCTGTTTCATTGAATGTCCATCTTTTCCCCCTGAAAGAGTATGCTCAGTTTTGCTGGGTAGTTGATTCTTGGTTATAATCCAAGCTCCTCCTTTGCTTCCGGAACATCATTTTCCAAGCCTTCCAATCCATTAATGTGGAAGCTGCTAAGTCCTGTATAATCCTGGCCATGGCTCCAAGATATTTTAATTGCTTCTTTCTGACTGCTTGCAGTATTTTCTCCTTGACCTGATAATTCTGGAATTTTGCTACAATATTCCTTGGAGCTCTCATTTTGGGATGAATTTCAGGAGGTAATCAGTGGATTCTTTCAATGACTATTTTACCCTCTGGTTCTAGGATATCACGGCAGTTTTCCTTGATTTTTTTTTTTTCGGTGAAGCTAAGTGACTTCCCCAGGGTCTGCCCCTCCTTGATAATTTCTTGAAAGATGCTGTCCAGGCTCTTTTTTTGATCATGTCTTTCAGGTAGTCCAGTAATTCTTAAATTATCTCCTTGGGGGGCAGCTAGGTGGTGCAGTAGATAGAGCTCCAGACTTAGAGTCTTGACAGTTACTAGCTGTGTGACCCTGGGCAAGTCACTTAACCTCATTGCCTCACCAAAAAAAGCAAAAAAAAAAAATTATATCTCCTGGATCTATTTTCCAGGTCAGTTGTTTTTCTAATGAGGTATTTTACATTTTCTTCTATTTTTTCATTCTTTTGATTTTGTTTGACTGATTCATTGACATCTCATAGAGAGTCATTAGCTTCCACTTACCCAGTTCTGATTTTTAAGGAATTATTTTCTTCAGTTAGCTTTTGTACCTCCTTTTCCATTTGGCCAATTCTGCTTTTTTCTGTTGGCCGGGGTGGGAGGGGTGGGAGGCAACTGAGGTTAAGTGACTTGCCCAAAGTCACACAGCTAGTGAGTGTTATGTGTCTGAGGCTGGATTTGAACTCAGGTCCTTCTAACTCCAGAGCAGATGCTCTGTTTACTGTGCCACCTGGCTGTCCCCCAGTTGTACTTTTTAAGAAGTTGTTTTCTTCAGTGGATTTTCCCCCCCACTTTGGCCAACTGTATTTTTTAAGAAATTGTTTTTGTCAGTCAATTTTTGTCTTTCCTTTTCCAAGCTGTTGACTTTTTTGTATACCTCTCATTTCTTTTCCCAGTTTGCTTCTACCTCTCTTACTTGACTTTTGAAATCCTTCTTGAGCTCTTCCAAGCAGGTTTTTGGGCTTGAGACCAGTTCATATTCCTCTTTGAGGTTTCAGATGTAGGTATATTGACAATGTTGTCCTCTTCCGAGTTTGTGTTTTGATCTTCCCTGTCACCATGGTAACCTGCTGTGGTCAGTGTTAGTTTTTGCTTCTTTGCTCATTGTGAGGCACAAGGGGCGCAGTCCCAGGCTCCTCGTGCTGGGGGCCCCGGGCCTGGTCCCTGGTTTCGGGCGCTGGGGCCTCAGGTGCTGGCAGCTTGCTCACTGCACTAGAGGGGCCCAGCCTGGTCGCATCTGTTGTTGCCTTGTTTTCAGGGCTGGCAGCTTACCTTCCGCACTGGGGCGGGGGCCTCATAGCTGGCCTGCTCAGCCAGGACTGAGGGGCTTCGGTTGCTGATCTGTGCTGCACTAAGAGCCTCTCACTGGCTTTCCTGGACACCGTCGGTGCTGGACCACACTGCCCTTTTACCCAAGTGAGACAGACCTTTCCTGAAGTCCTCCTAAGTTATCTTAAGCTGAAAAATTGTTTCACTCCATCTTTTTGTAGGTTCTGTCACTCCAGAATCCATTTAGAGGCTTGATCTAACGTTTCTGAGGGAAACTAGGAAGCTGTCAGGCAGCTTCCTAGATTCTCTCTGCCATCTTGGCTCCTCCTCTCATTTCTTTTTCTAATTTTTCCTCTACCACCCTTACTTAATTTTTTAAACCTTTTTTTTCCCCTTTTTATATCTTTCTTTTGCTCTTCTAGGAATTCTTGTTGGGCTTATGTCCAATCCGCATCTTTTCTTTGAGGCTTTGCTTGTAGATGTTTTCAAGTCACTGTCTTTTGAGTTCGTGTCTTGAGCTTCCCTGTCGCCTTGTAAGAGTTTTGTGGTCGGGTTTTTCTTTTTTGTTGTTGTTGTTTGCTCGTGTTTCCAGCCTGTTTCTTGACTTTGGACTTTCTATTACAGTTAGGCTCTGCTCACTTCCTGGGGCAATGGCCAGTTGGAGTGTCCGTGGTGAGATCTGAGGGCATACAGGTTTACAGTGCTTCTGAAGCAATGTGACCTGGGGAGGGTTCTGGTCACTGTCCTCCTGCTCTGAGCTCTGCTCCCTCCCGATGGCAGACCATGACCACGCCTCTCTACCCTGAACTGGGTAATGGGTGAAGGGACTGCCAGATGGCACCTGGTTCTGCGCCCAGTGCTGGCACAGGGGTCCATCCCCTCTGATCTCCTTCTGTCTAGATGTTTAGCCTCCTCGTGCTGCCATTACAGTAGCTGCCACCTCTGGACCCTCCATAGCCTACAGCCTGTGCTGCTCCCCCAGCTGTGCCCTCAGCCAGGCCCCACTGCAGTGTCCACTTAAACTGTCTTGGACTGGACAAATGAGTCATTCTGATTTGGTTTTGGTTACCTCAGAATTTTATTTGACAAGCTTCATTTATTTAGTTAGTTAGTTAGTTAATTTTACTTTTCAACATTCACTTCCATAAGCTTTTGAGTTTTAAATTTTCTCCTCCTCCCTTCCCAAGATGGTGGGCAATCTGATATAGGCTCTACATATACATTCTTATTAAACATATTTGCACATAGTCATGTTGTAAAGAAGAATTAGAACCAATGGGAGGAACCACAAGAAACAAAACAAAACAAGAGACAGCAAATAGTGTGCTTCAATCTGCATTCAGACTCCCGAGTTCTTTCTCTGGATGTGGAGCATTTTCCATTGTGAGTCCTTTGGAGATGTCTTAGATCCCTGCATTGCTGAGAAGAGCCAAGTCTGTCAAAGTCAGTCATCGTACACTGTGGCTGTTACTGTGTACAATGTTCTTCTGGTTCTGCTCATTTCACCCAGCATCAGTTCATGTAAGTCTTCCAGGTTTTTTCTGAAGTCAGCCTGCTTGTCATTTCTTATAGCACAGTAGTAGTCCGTTACATTCATATACCACAACTTCTTCAGCCATTCCCCAATGGATGGGCATCCTCTCAATGTCCAATTCTTTGCCACCACAAAAAGAGCTGCTATGAACATTTTTGTACACGTGGGTCTTTTTCCCATTTGTATGATCTTTTTGGGATACAGACGTAGAAGTGATATTGTTGGGTCGATTTGAAGGGTTTTTTTAATTGTTTTAGAGGGTTGCGTTGGGAGAGCTCCTCAGAAATGCATGACTCCCTCCACCATCTTGGCTGCATCCTCCAGGCCAAATCCATTCTTACGAGATGCCCTTCTTCCCTGGTCATAGTTTAAAGCTGTGGTTTAGAAATCCAAACATCCTTCTAAAACACCCCTTCTTCTGAGCCTTCAGTTTACTTTCCAGATCCATAGTTTTCTTCTTTATCTTTTGCCTTCTTTGTATTTCAGTGATGTAATCATCACCTGTAGCCTTTGGGTCTTCAGTTTCTTGCCCAAGCTTGAATAACTTTTAGCAAGGGTTTCTAGCAGCATCATTTGTGTCCATGTGAATCACCTCAAGTGGTAGTTACTAATCTGTTTTGACAAGTCTTAGGAGGTTCTCTGCTAAAACATGCCTCAGGGAGACAATAGACCTCTCTTTTGTTAGCATTCTCACCAGCCCTCAGCAAGGAGTTCCCGACCACCTCCACTGCACACCTCTTCCTCTGACCCTTACTGTGTGATCTCATTTGGTAAACACCTGCTTGGTGCCAGGAGCACAAATAAAAGAATGTTATAATCCCTACTCTCAAGAAGTTCACAGTCTATTCAAGGAGACAAATGTATATACAGTGGAGTGTGTGTGTGTGTGTGTATACACACACACACACACACATATATATATATATACACACATACATACATATACATATGTATGTATGTATGTCTCTGACAAACAAGGTAGTTTGGAAGGGAGGGCACTGCAGTCAGGGGAAGCAGGAAAGGCTTCCTGTAGAATATGGTGCCAGAGCTGAGTCTTGGAGGAAGAGAGGGAGTCAGGGAGTCTGTGGGGCAAAGGTGCTGAGGTGGGAGATGAGGGCCATGTGTCAGGAACACAGAGGGCTGGTTTGGCTGGACCAGAGAGTACAGGAAGAAGAAAAGTGAAGTGAGAGAGACTGTGGCCATGTTGGAAAAGACTTGGAAACCAAACCAAGGACTTTCTATTTGATCTTAGAGGCAGTAGGGAACCATTGGCGTTTGAGTAGGCTAGGGACATAGTCAAATCTCTTAAGGAAAGTCACTTTGGTTTAGAACCAATTTTTTTAACAGGTATTTGGGAGGGTGTTCAGCAGAGCTCAAGCAAGGCTAGAAAGTCACTTTGGCAGAAAGGGGTGGGGTGGGAAGAGACTCAAGGTGAGAGGTGATGGTGATCTGACTGAGTGCAAGAGAGGTCATGGACGTGGAAAGGGCAGGATTCAGCGGCTGATGGGATTCAGGAAGAGAGAGGGAAGATCAAGAATAATGCTGAGGTTATGAACTGGAACCGGACACAGTTAGCAAAGAAAGAAGGTAAGATTCTGTTTTGTATAGGTTCAGTTTGAGGTGCCTCCAGAATGTCCGATTTGAGGTGTCCCATAGATGGCTGGTGATGCGAGGTTGAAATCTCCAGGAAAGTCCTCTGCATAGAGACAATAAACTCATGTTACTAGAAGAAAAGAGGGTGGTCAGTGAGGTCTGCAGCAGAGCAGACCATCAGGATTGGCCACTGGATTGGCTATTGGGACACTCAGTCATTCCCAGCTGGAGCTGGCCAGCTGCCCTACCTGTAGCTAAGAACAGGGTGTTACACTTACAAATACAATAAAACATTATTTACAGGTATCACCCTGCTCTTAGCTCTTTGGGCATTACCAAAACTAGCAGTTTGCCCCTTACCAGGAGGTGAGACCCAGAGGACTTCCTTGACTTTCACCTTACGCCCTCTTGTTCTGGGAGAGAGCCCGAACCTCGGAACCTGCCCCTTTCAGAGATCCAGACGCTGCAGGCACGGGGTCGGCCTTGGCCCCCTGGCCCCAGCTCGTCTTTGTCTTTCAGCCTGTTGTAGGTGGTCTCGTTTTGTTCACCTCTTTATCCCTTTATCCTTCTCCCTTGTTTCTTGTTTCCTTCTCTCACTTACCCTTTGCTTCCCCATTTGTTTGACTTATATCTTGCCCTCTAATCCTTCATCTTGCCATCACTTCCTTCCTCCTCCTCCTCCCCCCCTTTGAGTCTTCAGCTCCTTTTTCCTTGATCCTTTTTCTCCTGTGCTCCCAATTCTCCCACATTTTTCCTCCCAAAATTCAGTTTCTGGGATTCAAGTCCAAATCTCTCCCAATCAACCTTTTTTTCTTTTTAAAAATGTTTGAAATTAAACACCCCCCAAAAAAGTATTTTCATATGTGCGCGCACGTGCACACACACACACAGAGTTTCAGGCCACTACCCGACTTTCAAAACGCTCCTGCGTTTTGTCTTTGTTTCCCTATGAACCTCCTTCTGTTCTTCTCTATACGTTTTTTAAAAATTCCTCTTTGGGGAAAATCAGTATTGATCACCCTTTCTCTCTCTCTGTCCCAGTCCCACACAATTAAAACAAACCAGCCTTGTGAAAAATAAGTATAGTCAAACAGAACGAATCCAGCCCGTGTGGCCACTTTCAGAAATGGCCAGGTCTTTCTGCACCCAACCCGTCTCCTTCCCACCAGGAGCTGAGTTAGGCCTTCCACGGACGCCATTAGCCGTCCATTGTTTTGACAAACCTTGTGCACACTGTTCTCTGGCTCTGGTCAGTTCATGCTGCCCAGGATTCTCTGGGATCCTCTCTTCCATCAGTTTTTGCAGCACCATCATAGCTCCTTCTGTTGACAGGCCACAATTTGTCCAGCTGTTCTCCAGTGAGGGGACCCCTCTTGATTCTCTTTCTTTTTTCCTGTTTCCTCTCCTTTGTTTTGCTTACAGAACTTCCCTCCCCTGTATCATGCTCCCTTTTATCCGATCCCCCTGGCCTCATCCCCACTCGTTCCCCTGTTGAGTCACCAAAGTGTGCATGTTCAGCCCTCCTTTGTCTGCCTCTGGTAGAAGTGAGTTTCATCTCCCGCTGCTTCCTCACCCCTTCCACCATGTTGGCAGACTTCTCTTTATCCACCTTGCCAATCATGAGAAGCAGCAGCCCCCACTTTTTCCTCCCCCATCTGCACTGGTGTCTTCTTCCCTTTTACTTTTCCCTCTTTTTCTCCTCCCTTAGAGCAGGACCAGTTCCTCCCCAGGCCCTCTGTTTTCATCTAATTCCCTTTGATAAAATTCAGTCCTGAAGGAACATTTGTTTCTTTTCCCTTTACAATGTTAGCACTATCTCATATGGCCCCTTTTGAGGCCTCCAATACATTCACCTTCCCAGGTTTTTCTGCTCTCTTGTGTTTGTGTGCCAGAGTTCCTAGTCAGCTCTGGTCCTTACCACAAAAAGGCTGCAAAGTCTTCTGTTCCATTAAAGGTCCATTCTCCCCCCCCCCCGGATTATATTCAAGTTTGCTGGGTGAATTATTCTTAGTTGTAAGGCTGTCTCTCTTGACTTTAGAAGGATTGTACTCCCAGATCTCCTTTTGTTCTGTGGTCTTGTGTGATCCTGATTGTGGTATCTTGGTCTGCGTGGATTGCCTCCTTTGGCATGCCAGCAGTAGTTTTTCTTTGATGTGGGACATTCTTTTTTGGGGACTCCTTTCAGGAGACACTTGGAGGCTTCTTTACACTTTTGCTTCACCCCCCTAGATCTCATAGATTGGAGCAGTTTTCACTTGTGATTTCCTGAAATATCGTGTCCAGGCGTTTTTTTTTTCCCTTTTAAATCCATCCTGGTTTTCAGAAAGTACGATGATTCTTAAGTTCTCTCTCTTGGATCTGTTCTTCAGGCCGGTTGTTGTTTGTGATATCTGATGTGCACATTTTCTTTTTTTAACCTTTTAATCTTGTTCTGATACTTCTTACTATTTCATGGAGTCATGAATTTCTTTTGGACTCCTCTGGCTTTCAGATGTAAGATTTACTTCTTTCTCTTCTAAGCTATTTGTTATTTATTTATTCTTCCTTCAAGAGCTTTTATTTCATTTTTTAATCTTTCTACTTTCTAGTTATTCAAGTGGTCCTTGTAGAAAAATCCATTGTTTTTCTTTGAGTCTCCACCTGCAGCTTTTCACAGAGTTATCCTCCCTTTCTTCTGGCCGGATTCCTAGACTGCTAGTAATCTGTGATACTAGTTGGTGTTTTCTTTGTTTTTCATCTCTGCAGCTTCAGCTCCTGAACTGAAGCTCTGTAGGGGTCAGGATATTCACCGCCCCAGCTTTGTGCTTGTGGCTGGTGGATTTGGCCCTGCCTAGTCTGACCCTGGTTTATCTGGGTTCCCACCCCAGCCGCCTCCTTCCAAAGCCCTCTGCTCTTCTGGTTCTTCAAGGCCCTCTCTGGCAAGTCAGGACAGGGGCCCCCGTCAGGCCCTTTCTTGTTTGGGGCGGGGCTCTTACAGAACTGCTGCCCATACAGGCTGCCCTTGGCCCTGACCTTTTTCTGGTTGTGCTAGAAGTCTTTGCTTACTTTGCTGTGGGCACTTTTCTTACGGCTTTTGGTGCAGTTCTGAGGCGGAAGAAACCACTTGTAGTTTTCAGTCAATTTCTTGGTCATTATTCAGTCTGGTGTGGATTTCAGGTTTTTGCGGACGTAGGTGTCCAGACTGGCTAGGCCTCTCCGTACAAACGGATCTCCATACGGATCACTTGGCCAATCTCTGCACCCTCTCCTTCTGCCACATGGCCATCTCTTGACAACAGAAATGAATACATGGATAGTGTAGAGGCAGAATGCCCAGGACCCAGCACTGGGTGGATGTCTAAGGTCAAGGAAAGGGAGGGATCAAAGAGAAGGTGAAGGTTCATGGGAAAAAATGGCCCATGCAGTGCCCTCAACACATGTGCAGCTTTGAATGCCCACACCTCAACAGACAAAGGTCCGATTAACCTGGAGGAGGTGAACTTGAACTAATTAAGTATCTGAAGACTTCTTGGACTTCTTGACTCCGTGGAAGGTTAAATTGGATGATGCTTGCCGAACCTGACTTCCTCATACTCTCTCCTGTGCCTGTACATTTATTTGTTCAGGCCATGAGAAGACTGTCCCTCCTCATCTCCATGTCAGCTCCCATTCCTTTGTAAAACCTGACGCAGCTTCCCCAGATGAAAGTTGTCCACATCCTCACATTTTCCTAAAACATCACGTGTCTTATTCTATTTTCTAACCTTTCACTCTCCCTTATTAACATACTTGTTTCTGTGCAAGACCTTTCCCCCTCTTAGACTGAAAAATCCTTGAAGGACAGGGACTGGACCGTGCATGTTAAAATCCTGCCACCAAACGTGCTCCTGCCCATCAGAGGTGTTTAATGGACGCTCACTGAGTCACGTTGAATTGCCTCCCCTCCCCCCAGAACTGCTTCAGATCCAGGAGTCTGAGGAGAAGAAGCAGCAACAGCACCTGGGCCCCCTCCTGCATCGCCTCGAGGAGCTGATGGAGCGGGGACTGGACCGTATCCCCCAGCTTCTGAAGGCCGTGGGGGACTGGTGAGAGGCGCAGCCTGGGGGCCGAGGGATCCGGGGTGGGAGCCGACGAGTGGGGCTGAGGAGAGCTGAGAAAGGGGGCGCTCCGGGGCCGGGCTGGGAGGAGGACCCGGGACCCCCAGGGACCTACATCCAGACTCTTCTGCCTCGCCCCCAGGTGGGACCAGCCAGGGCAGAACGCCCTCCCTGGAGAGCTTCAGGACCAGGATGGCCTCTCCCTACAGCAGTGGAAGCTTCGCTGGGCCCGGGCCCAGGGGCGGAGAGCCTGAATAGTAAGGTTTGGAGTGGAAGCACAGAGCCAGACACAGACATGGGACACAAATAGAATTGGATCCGTCCTTTCACGGATAAAACTCCCAGTAAAGTGCCTAAAGATTTCGGGATCAGGGCTTTTCTCTGTGCCTTTAACCTCTGACCCTCCAACTTCTCTGGTCCTTCAGTGCCCCTGCACCAACTCCTGTCCCCTTGGCCCTTGAGCTGCCTGGCCTGTTCCCTCAGCTGAAAGGAGAGGAGGCAGTCCGGGTTTCCCCAGGGCAGTGTTGCCCAACGTTGGGGATAGTTCCAGGATAGGAAATCATAGGCTTGAGATACTCCTCTAAGGAAGGGGGTGGGGAGAGTAGATCTGTGGCAGGTGGACCAGGTGATACGGTTGGGAATGGACAGTGAAAGAAGCCCTCACTGTGGGGTTTTTTTGGATGGAGGCTGGGCCCTGGTCTGGCCTAAGGGTCCATCCCTGGGTGGGGAAGGAAACCTAGCCACCACCTACAGCTGGTCTCCACACTGGCACCCTCACGGTGCTCTTGGCTCCCTCATGACATGGAGAGGGGGCATCCCAGGGACTGACAGCAGACTGGGCAGGACACCTCCCTCTACCTGGGTTTGGCCAGGGCTGTGGGGGCCCTTCCCTAGAGGGGTACAGTAGCATCTTTCCTCCTGGTGGAGGGCTACATCTTCCTGGGGACCCTGTTCTCATGACATTTTAGCCTTCCTAGCTGCTTTTGCAGTATTCCAGGTCTGAGCAGGAGGGCCTGCTTCAATGTGTAGGGTATGTTAAGTGGGTCATGGGAGATGCTTCAGGGATCCTGAATCCCAGTAGAGGTCAGAGTGCCCCAGAAAGAGGGAAATGCTTCCCCAGGCCTTGGGGTCCTCAGCCCCATTTTCTCATCAAGGTCTTCCTTAGGAGAGGAGCAGTGTATTTACTGGGGAGTGGAGACAAGGCAGGGAAGGATCCGGACCCTGAGCTCCTGCTGGAGAGCCAGTATCCCCTGGGAGAGGATGCTGTGCCCCCTCAAGCCCCAGCCCTTTGCTGGCTATCAAAGCCTGGCCCTTCCAAGCTACTTAAACCTCCCCACAGATCTGAGCTGGGGGTGACATGGAGGAGCTTGGGGGCAGGAGAAAGTGGAAACACTACAGGGCTGCCATTCCCCACCCCACCCCAGTCATACGACCAGGGACCTCTGCCCAGGAAGGTTTGGTTTCCCCATTCTTCAGGAAACTAAATTCCAACGTCCTGGCTGAAAAATCAGGGACCACAACCCCCTCCTGACTCCCAGTCCATTCTTGACCCTAGGTCAGAGGCTCTGTCCCTTGCCTTTCAAAGGCAGGACAAGGTGGTCTCTTAAGGTTCCTTCTGAGTATGAGATTTGGGCTCCATTTTATTATTCTTCTGTTCCTATTAATAAGAGTTGAATGGGACCTCAAGCAAATCACTTCCCATTTCTGGGGCCTCTGGGACTGGACCAGATGGTCCCCAAGGATCTCTTCTAGGTTGGGTTTTGGAGAGGTGGGAGCAGAGGCTGACCTCAAGCCCTCAGTCCCCGACCCAAAGTCTCTGTCTGTCGTAAAGGCTTTCACACACCCCACCCCCCGGAATCCGGGCTCTTCACCTACCAACCAACAAACCGTCACTAAGTGTTTCCTCCGAGGCTGCAGCACTCCCTGAATTCCACTGAAGGAGCCTGCACAGAATGGGAATGGGCGGTAACCTGGTGCCCCTGGGAGTGTGGAGGGGCTGACCTCAGCTAGACCCTGTCATTGCCCAGTTCTCCCTCGAAAAGAGCGTTTTCTTCCCATACCCTGGCAAAGGTGATGTCCATCCCATCCCATCTTCCACGAGTGCTTCCCCCGTCAGTTTAATAGCAGCTAATAGTATTTATATAACGCTTTAAGATTCGCAAAACATGGGGCAGGCATCTCGTGTCACAACGATCCTGGGAAACAGGTGTATTTATGTTACAAATGAGGAAACTGAGGCACCGAGGTTTCGTGGTTACAGCTAAGAAGTGTTACTCCCCCTCGGCCTCTTCGAATTTCGCCAATCTTAAAAAAATAAAAGACTTCACAACCTCTATCACTGCGCTAACCATCCCCCTTTTTGCTGGTTCACTTTTTAAACTGGCTCCTTTCCTTCTGCCCCCAGCAAGGGTGCTCCCGGGGACCCGCCAGCTCCCGGCCTTCAAGGCTCCGCTCCCCCCAGGCTTCCACACCGCAGCCCCTGCATTTTCCAAGTGGAAAAAACAGAGGCGGGAATTTGACCAAGTCCAGGTAACACTCGTGCCAGTAGAGGCGAGCTAAGGCTTGAACTCGGGTCCCCAGGTAGCGGAAAGGGACGACTCCCACCTCTAGCCTCGGAACGCCCCCTCCCTCCCTTCTGGAAAACACAGCTCCCAAGAGTTTGCTCGGCCGATTGAAACGAAGTTGCAGGCTGGGGGCGTGGCCTCTTGTTCCTTGGGCTCTCATTGGCTCGGGAGGCGAGGAAGCAACTGCGCCTGCGCGCCGGTCGGGCCCGCACAAAGTGGAGCCGGTTGGTTCCTGTCGAGCACGTGTGTCCTGCGTCATCGGCGTGCGCCTGCAAAGACAGGCAGACGGTGGCCGCGACGGAAGCGGCTGTAGCGACGACGATGGCTGGGACGGGGCCGCCCCCGGGACTCCCGGGCGCGGGGGGAGCCTTGCCCTCGGGCCCAGGGCCCGGTGTGCCCGGGAAGAGCGGCGAGGAGCGACTGAAAGAGATGGAGGCGGAGATGGCGCTGTGAGCCCCTCCCTTCCCCCGCCGCACCCTTGCCAGGGCGGCTGTCCCCCTGTCTCCGAGGGGCCCGGGTGCGGGGAGGGGCGACCTCGTGAGGGCGGGGCAGGGAAGAGGGGAGGGGGCGCCTGCGGGCTCCCTCCGGCCCCTCCTTAGGGGTGAGGCCGGCTGCCCCCATGATGGGCGGGGGAGGAGGGGTCCGCCGCTGCCAGCTGCCTCCGGCCCCTCCTCGGGGGTGGGTCCGCCGGTCTCCCCGCCTCTTTTCACCTCTCACCGGGAGGGTCCCGTCTCTGGGTGTCTGTACCCTGCGTCTGCTTTGTCTGCACTTCCTTGGGTCTGTCTCTGAGTATCTCATACCTTCCATCTAGGTGTCTCCCTTCGGCTGTAATTGTGAAGGTCTCTACCCCTGCTTGGCGTCTTCTCTGTCCATCTCTTTCTGGATGTATCTTTCTCTAATTATCTCTTTTTGGTGTGTTTTGGCTCCGTGTCTTTTTTCTGGATGTGACTTGGGCTTTGTATGTCCCTGATTTTTTTTATCTTTTTTCTTTCCCTGTCCACATCCTGGTCTTAGTCTTTGCCCCCACTTGCTGTTTTTTCTAAATGTTTTCTTTGCCTGACTCCCCGTGTGTTTCTCTCTTCCTCATACTTCTTCCTCTATCTCTGAGCCTCTGTCTCTCAGTTGTCTTGGCGTTCCTAAGTTTCCCTCTGAGCCTGCGAAGAGAGAGGGTCGGATCAGGTGGCTTCTGAGATCCCTTCTGTCACCAAAGCCAGTGAGTCTTCTGTGTACCTGAATCATTTCATATTTCTGCCCCACAGGTTTGAGCAGGAAGTCTTGGGGGCTCCAATATCTGGTATTCCAGCCCCAGTTGTACCAGCTGTGGAGCCTGCACCTGTGATCCGCCCAATCATTGCCACCAACACCTACCAGCAGGTAGGGGGGTATGGTGTGCCTTCATGTGTATAGACTCTACCATTCAACTAGTTCATTAATTCCAAACCGTCTTTTATCCTTTATCCCACTTGTCTGTTAGCACAGGCTCCAAAGAAAGAGGGAACGTGAGCTCCCTCACTGACCACTTTCTCTTGTCCTCCCCCTGGTCAGGTCCAGCAGAGCCTGGAGGCCCGGGCAGCAGCAGCAGCCACAGTAATTGCTCCCATTGTAGGTCCCCCTGGCCCCTTTGTGGGTCCTGGTGAGTTGGGAAGGAGGTATGAGGGAGGGTCAAGAAGGAGGAGTCCAGAAGGTCATCCTACCAATGCAGTTTTTTCTCTCCTCCACAGTTGGTTTCGGCCCTGGAGGAGATAGAGGTCGTCTCGACAGCCCTGAGGCCCGGGATGCCATGTTCCTTCGCCGGGCGGGTCAGTGCCCAGGACCCAAAGCCTAGGATTCAATATTCTCTGCCCTTAACACACACACACCCCTAGTCTCCCCCACCCCCACTGCCAATAAATAAGCCTACCCAGGAAATCCCTCCAGGACAATCACAAAATCCTGACTACCCCCCCCCCCAGGATTTTTTCCTGACCCATAGAACTCCCAGACAATTCCACAATGCCTGCTCAAGGCAGGCATAGTCTCCCAACTATGGTACCTTTTCAGAGACCTAACCCCAAAGGACTCTAAAAGATACTGTCAAGCCCTTATCCCCTAGACACCCATTCTCTTCTCCCCCTTAGAGACATCCCAGTGATCCTAGGGCTCCCTGAAATTTAAAAGACTGACTCAGAGGTGCCAGCAGTAACCCCAGCACCCCATGAGAAATGTCTCAAGTGATCCTAGGACCCCCTCAACCCCTGAACCCTTGAGGCCTTCCTTCAAAGACCCTGAGGCATGGCCCTTCACGCCTGTCTCCATCTCTGTCTGTGTCTCTCAGCAGTGCCCCCGCAGCGTCCCCCCATCCTGCGCCCAGCCTTCGTCCCCCATGTGCTGCAGAGAGCGGGTGAGAGAAGGGCCCAGGGAATGTTCCTGGCCCGGCCCCATCCCCTCTTTGGCGTCCCCGGCACCTCAAAGACCCAAGGACCCCCTTCACCACACACTTTCTCTTTTTCTTTAGCAGGCGGCCCACGCCCCATGGCTCTTCGGCCACCGCATCAGGCCCTGGTTGGGCCTCCCCTGCCTGGTCCCCCTGGACCTCCCATGATGTTGCCCCCGATGGCCCGGGCACCAGGACCCCCACTTGGCACAATGGCAACCCTGAGGCCTCCCCCAGTGAGTGTACAGGGCATGTGAGAAGGGAATTCGTGGGGATACAGACATCCCTATCATGAACCATGGAATCCAGCCTCCTAACTTTGAATGTCGTCTGAGTCTCCCGTAGATGTTTGTGTCTCCACCTTCTGTGCATCCCTCTGTGTTTCCCTTTCTTGTTTGCTTCCTTTATATCTTTTTTCCTCTGTCCCCTCCCACTCAAGCTCTGAAGCCACTTAGGTCCTTGGCAGTCTGAGCTGTGAGTGCCTGCCAGCCTTAGAGTTAGGGGTAGTGGGCTGCTCTGAGCATTGTGGCCAGTGCCCCTGCCCTCCCCCCCATCCCTGGCTCTGGGGCCTCTTGTTCCCCTCTTTCTCTGACACCTTCATCTCCTTGTGTTTCTGGCAGGAGGAGCCTCCAGCCCCTCGGGAACTGGGCCTGGGCCTGGGCCTGGGGCTGAAAGAGAAAGAAGAAGCTGCAGCTGTAGCTGTGGCGGCTGCTGCCGCTGCAGGACTGGAAGAAGCGGGGGCAGCTGTGGGGGGTCCAGGAGCCGCTGCGGTCATTGGGCCTAGCCTCCCCCTGCCCTTGGCCATGCCCTTGCCTGAGCCTGAGCCCCTGCCTCTGCCCCTGGAAGTCGTTCGGGGCCTGCTTCCACCTCTTCGAATCCCTGAGCTCCTGTCCCTCAGGCCCCGGCCTAGGCCTCGGCCTGAGCCCCAGCCACCCCCAGGACTCATGGCCCTTGAGGTCAGTGTGGGGCCATGCCAGGGGTGGGGCAAGGGAGGTCAAAAGGGGATTTGGAAGGTGTCAAGGAAGTCTTTCCCAAAAGTAGGCATTCAGTAGATACTTTTTCAGTTGGAGAAGGTTTGCTGGGGAGGGACAAAGAGCTGAGAACCTTAGTTTGCCCCAGAGGTTCTTCAGTCCTCACCCTTGCCCCCTCCTCCCAGGTCCCAGAGCCTTTGGGTGAGGACAAGAAGAAAGGGAAGCCAGAGAAGCTAAAACGTTGCATCCGAACAGCAGCTGGGAGCAGTTGGGAAGACCCCAGCCTCCTGGAGTGGGATGCAGGTAAAATATTAGAGGCTGCTGGTGCTCAGGGATGAGGAGAGGTTGGGGCAGAGGTGGTTGAAGAGATCATCTTCTCCCTCTCCCTTTATGGCCTAGATGACTTCCGGATCTTCTGTGGGGACCTGGGCAATGAGGTGAATGACGACATTTTGGCTAGAGCCTTCAGCCGATTCCCCTCCTTCCTCAAGGCCAAAGTTATCCGGGATAAGCGCACAGGGAAGACCAAGGGTTATGGCTTTGTCAGTTTCAAGGACCCCAGTGACTATGTGCGGGCCATGAGGGAGATGAACGGTAAGTCAGATCCTGAGTACCCCTGGTCCAGAGCTGTTGACCCGCCAGCCCATATAACCTAACTGACCTGGCTCCCCTCCCCCCAGGGAAGTACGTGGGCTCACGCCCCATCAAGCTGCGCAAGAGCATGTGGAAGGACCGCAACCTGGATGTCGTGCGGAAGAAGCAGAAGGAGAAAAAGAAGCTTGGGCTTAGATAGCCCAGACCCCCCAAGATTCCCCCTGATCCCCTATGATGACCTTGCCCCTGTCCCCAAACTGAATAAATTTGAATTCTTTCAATCACTCTAAGAGTATTTTGTCATCTGGACACCTTGCCATCAGGAATCCAAAGTCTGCCAGCTTCTGAAGTTGGGAGTAGGGGGTGAGGTTTGGGAAGATGAGACCTCAGGACCCCTTCTCTAGAGATCACTTCCATTGTAGAAGAGAGTTGGAAGGATGGCAGCTGCTGAGGGGGAAGGGTCAGCCCCAGGAAAAGCCCAAATAAATGGCCTTAGTCCACCTTCCCCTCGGGTTCTCTGATGTCAAATTTTCCGTTATGCTGTGTTGGGGGGGAGGGTCTCAGAGTCCGCATGGGGCCTGTCCTCCAACAGGAAACGACCTGGGGGGCCCCATTCCCCTCTTGGGCTCAACCCCCAGCCCCAGTTCTCCAAGGTCTTGGGTGGGGGGAAGGGGACCAGAGCAACTCAAAGATTAATGTAAACACACATTGAGTGATGGAGGTCAGAAACAGGAAGAGTCAGATGGAGAAACAGATACTCAATCCAGGAGGGCAGCTTCAGGAACAATGGGAGCTGCCTGTTCTTTGACACCTACGATTTACGAAGCCTTACACACACTCTGGAGCCTCACTGGCAACGGTGTGGAGCTAGAGTCCTACAGGCATTGCTGCCCGTTACAGATGAGGAAAGTGAGTCCTGGAGACAGATACAGAGGCCCAAGGATAACTGCGGGGCTAAGGTACTACAGGTGGTGCTGTCTCCGTTTTACACATGAGGAAACTGAGTCCCAAATGCAGTGAAGGAAAAGAGAAATAGAGGGGAACCCATGGTGCTGGTGCTGCAGAAACAGGAAGGCAGGGATGTAGTCACTGGGCCCTATGTTTGTGGAGTGTACCAGACCCCTGTCTACAGGACGCCGACTGGCTGGGGAGTTGAGACTAACCCCACGCCTCCAGAACGGGAAGAGAATAGTGCCAGGGTCACAAGGCAAGTCTCACTCACCTTGGATTGGGAGTTGGGAAATGGGGTGCCAACGGGCTTCCTGGAGACAGGGGAGGCAAGCCCATACCCCCTCAAAGAGACAGGGAATACAGGGCTTGAGTGTCCGGGCAAAGAGGGAGGACCGAGACACCATAACCCCCTCCCCACGCGTCACACTCGCTGATTGTGACGTCAGCCCCTGGGGGACTCAGCCGGAAATCCTCCACTTCCGGAGATAACAGTTCGAGCCGCCCCCGCAGTCGCTGGCCAGACCATCGGTCCGCAGCCCCCTCCCAGCTCAGAAACCTTTCACTCTGCCCAGAGACCCCTCCCCAGGTCCCCATGTCTAACCGACCTGCCGCCGAGCCCCATTTCCCAAGCTCAAGCCTACTCAAGTTACTCACGGAACCCACAGTGGCCCCCGTTACGCCCTACCTCCGGTCCCCAAAACCTTCCAGACATACCCATCGCAAATCCCTCGTGCTGCGGGATTCGCCCAGCAACTGCGACAGTCCCAGGCGCCCAAGCCCCTGAGGGCGGGGCTGGGGGTGGCCAGGAGCTGGGGGTCGCTAGCTCGTTTGATCCCACCACCTCCAGGAAACCCACTTGACTCCGACTCCAGGGCCCTGAGAGTAAAGGGCTGGTGCTGGGGGGATCGGACCTCAGCCACACCCCCACACACTGCTCCTAGTGCTATCGAAACTAGACCCCAAATTGGAGTTGATCACATTGGGGAAAGCGACAAGAAAGGGGGCCTCCCGGGGCGCCTCAAGAGAGGGCTAGCTTTTGAAATGATCAGTGTCCGGCCCAACCCCGCCCCCTGCAACAGTTGCAACCTGACCCCTTCCCCATTGCTAGAGTTTCTGACGTGTCGGAAAATATCCCCCCTCCCCAGACTCCGGAGGGGGGGATCCCGGGTATGAAATGGGGCTGAAGACCCCGGGGTGAGGAACAGGGAACACCAGAGAGGTGAGTGCATCGCTGGGGCTTGGCACTTCTGGAGCGAGCGGGATCTTGAGTGTCTGATGCCTGGGTCCGTGAGGGAGGGTCAGAGAGCGCGAAGCCCCTGACGGATTGGAAGTGGCTAGGATTTGGGGCACCAGATTCCTGAGCCCCTGAGAAAGCAAAGGGTTTCCAGAACTCTCTGTGTCCTCGCGGACGCTACTAAGGATTCTTCCGGCCTCCTAGGGTTTGAGGAGCCAGCTTGCTGGGGAGGATGAAGAATGAATAAAAAAATAAAATAAATAAATAAATAAATAAAACAACCCACTGGAATCTCCCAGATGACAGGGTGGGTGCCTCGGACTCTTGACCACTATAAGTCTCTGAACTCCAGCTATCCGAGTCTCTGAGGGCTGCGCCTGAATGTCTGGGTCCTTCGAGTACCCCGTCACACTTGGGTCTCTCCTCTCCTAGCATCCTGCTGCTGCCGTGAACCACAAGAATGACCATGGACCTAAGCTGGTTTTGCTGTGATGACCTGGCGCTGCAGGAAGTGCCCCTGGGATCGGGCATGGAGCACCCAAGCCTAGGTATGACGCTATGGGATAAGGGGAGGGAAGAGCACGGCGAGGCAAAACGGGACCCTAACCTTCATCTCAACTTCGTGCTCCGGAGCTTCCTGGTGACGCCCTAACCCTAATTCCTTGCCTCCCCCTCTCCAGCCTCAGGCGAACCAGATTTTTACAATTCAAAGACTTCTGCCCCCTCAGACCCCAGAGACTTGCACTCTAGGACCACTGGGAATGGATGGAAAGGTAAGGAGAGATCGTAAGATCGTTTGCGGGCAAGAGCTGGAGGTAGTGGGACACATGGGTCTCCAAGAGAGCAGGTACTGAAGGCCTGGACACCTAAGTCCCGAATCAATAAGTATCTATTATCTACTACGATCCTGCCCTCTGGGAACTTACATTCTATAGGGAGAAATATCAGTATAAAAAATAAAATCAATACACGGTAATTTTCAGAGAGAGGTAATAGCAGCTAGTAAGATCAAAAAAAGACTTCTTGGAGAATGTGATGTCAGAACTATAAAGAAGATCCTAACAGGCAAAAGGGAGAAGGGAGTGTCCCGGGGGAGAAGGGAGTTCGTGGGGGCCTAATAGCCTTCAAAGGCTCGGAGACTGGAGATGGAATTACGAAGAGGATCGGCTTGGGGGGGGGGGTGCAGGGAACAGGGAGGATATGCTGGAGGCCAGGCTTTCAGAAGATGGGGGTGGAGGATACTCCTGGGTCCCCGAGGGACCGATCGAGGGTTACTGTCTCCTTCCTCCCCAGATTCAGCACCAATTTCACACCTTCCCGGGCTCCCAACTAACGAATGCGGCTCCGATTTCCTGTTGCCTGAATTTCCGTGGGGGACTGGTAAGTTCTGGAGGTCTGCTTTTAAGGACTGTAGTTGAAGAAGGAGATTAGGGAGCCAGGGTTTCTGGGAAAGGCGCGGACTGGGACGAGAGTCACCTCGAATATCTTCCAAGGGAATTCAGGACCTGGATGGGGGATTCGAATTCCTGGGTCTCCGAGGAGACTCGAAAGCCTTGGGTCCCCGAAGTGTGGGGAAGGAGGGAGTTTAGAGCACCTGGGTCCTTGCAGCTGGGATGGGAGAAGAAGGGGCTCTGGCTCGTCCTGACTGCGACAGGTCTCTCCTCCTAGACTTCCCTTCCTTGAACCTCCAGTGGTCTGGCGACTGGACGGACCCCGCGTGGCTCACCCCAGTCTCCCAGCCCTACGGTCCTACCCGCTTCACGTACCCTGAAAGGGCGGGGATCGCGGATCTTACCACTAGCCAGGCCAGCTTCACCTCGTGGGCCACCCCCTCTGTCCCAAGCGGTCCTACCCACTGGGATTGTCCCACTGGCCCATGCTGGGAGGGCGGGAGCGCTGCTGCCATGGAATATCCCACCTCCTGGGAGCTAAACCAGCCTTCAGAATGCACAGCTCCCTCAAGCGAGTGCCCCGTCACATCGAATTCAACGCCACGCTCGGACCGGGCCAACGCCACCAGAGGCCCCAGGACTGGACACCGTGGTAAGTGAATGCCGAAGTCCCCCATTGAAGTAGGAGGATTGGGAGTGGGGGCGGGGAGGGGGATCAGCTCTGGGGAACTAGAACGCTCCAGTTCTTGAGTTAAGAGAGTTGGGGGCAGCTGTAGGGTAGACAGGACGCTGGAGTCCCTGAGTAAGGGGGCTAGAGCTGGGGCTGAGGTGCCTAGGTTTCCGATGAAGTGGGAGGTGGAAGACTGGGGGAGGCAATTCTGCAGAGCGGATAGCAGGATCCCTAAGAGGGATGCTCTAATTGTATGAATGGGGTACCTACACTCTGCACCCCTATTAAGGGGCGGGGGCGGGGGGAGATGAGGCTGCTTTGAGGAAAAGAGACGGGACGGAGGAGCTGAGAGGCTGTACGCCTGGGTTCTCACCGGCCGACCCTCTTCTCAGGTCCCATTCAGCTATGGCAATTCCTGCTGGAACTTCTCCGGGACCGAGCGGGCGAAGGCTGCATCCGTTGGACTGGGAATAGCCGCGAGTTCCAGCTGTGCGACCCAAAGGAGGTACCGTGCCCAGATGTGCCTTTTCCTTCCTCCCCCTCTCCGCCCCCGGCCCCTTTCCCTCCGCTGGGCTCCAGGTTTCCCCGCACCCGGCGCTCAACGCCTCGTCTGCCCTCCCTCTGCACAGGTGGCCCGTCTGTGGGGGGGAGCGTAAAAAGAAGCCTGGGATGAACTATGAGAAACTGAGCCGGGGGCTGCGTTACTATTACCGCCGGGACATCGTGCACAAGAGCGGCGGCCGAAAGTACACTTACAGATTTGGAGGCCGAGTTCCCGACCTGCCCTGACCCGTGACACGACCGGGAAGAACCATATGGAGGGGGGAGGGGGGATTGGGGGTACACGCGGGAGGAATAAAGCCTCGGACTCCTCCATGCGCCTCTGCGAGTCTCTGTGTCCCGAGGGAAGCGCCTGGGACGCCAAGGCTCCCCTGACCTCTGGCCTTCCCTCCAGCCCTCTGCTGTTCCGACTCCAGCATTCGGGGCCCTTGCCTCCCTCTGCCAGCCCTTGGCTTCCACCACCACCCCCGGGGGAAATGGTGGGAGGGTTAACTGAGAAATCAGAGACCTCCTCTCCAGGGCCGGCCCACTGGTGTGTCTACACACTCCTCGCAAGATCTCAGAGGGCCCTATTGTCCAGCTCTGAGTACCTGAGAGCTGAAATTAGCAGTGAGCAAGAGGGCAAGAAAAGAGATGCCCTGAGCTGCCCAAACCAACCCCAGTTTATTCTCCTCACCTAGAATGTAAGCTCCTTGAGGGCAGGAAGTGTTGCGGTTTTTTGCACAGTGCACTTGACACATAGTAGGGCTTTAATAATGCTTGTTGATGGATTGATTGATTCTGAGGATCCCCTCCAAACCTCTCAGCCTCAGCTTCCCTCTGTATAAATGACAATAATATTTGCACTATTTCCTCTGGTTCAGCTGACTAGCATCTTATTAAGCAATTACTTTGTTTGTGATAATCTGGGGAAACAAAGACATATGGGGTTTTAGTTCCTGTTCTCCAAAAGCTTTCAGTAACAGATGACTTAGGAATATAACAGGGACTGGCCAATGAGCCAAAGTACAGAATATGGGAGAGGGGAGAGGGAGTGTCCTAGTTGGTGCATGGATCAGGAAAGGCTTTATGAAGAAGGTTGGGCTTGAGATGCGTCTTCCAGGAAACCAGGGATTACAAAGGGCAGAGGGGAAGGAGTATATTCCAGGCATGGGGTGGGGGGGGGGAAGAGGAGAGAGAGAAAGATGGAGAGAGAGAGGAAAAAGAGAGAAGACAGAGATGGAGATAGAGATGGAGAGAGACACAGAGAGATAGACAAAGAGAGGAAAGAGATGGAGAGAGAAAGGGAGAGGGGGAGAGAGGGGAGAAAGATGGAGAAAGGGAAGAGGAGAGAGAGGAGGGGGGAGAGAGAAGAGAGATGGTGAAAGGGGAGAGAGATGGACAAAGAAAGAGGGGAGAGAAAGATGAAGAGAGGAGGGAAAGAGAAAAGAGAAATGGAGAGGAGGAGAGATAGGTGGAGAGATGGAGAAAGGGGAGAGAGATTTAAAAGAGAAGAGTTTGGGAGTTTCTAGATGGTGCAATGGATAGAGTACCACCACTGGAGTCAGGAGGGCCTGAATTCAAATCTGGCCTCAGATACTGTGTGACCCTAGGCAAGTCCCTAACCCCAATTGCCTCCCACCACCAAAGAAAAGAAGTTTCTATTTGATCCTCGGAGACAAAGGGAGCCACTAGAATTTGTTGGGTAGGGCAGACACGGTCAGATCAGCGTTTTAGGAAAATCATTGGTAGCTACGAGGAGAGAAAACTGGAGTGGGGGAAAGGCTTAAGACAGGAAAACTGAAAAGACCATTTTAGTAGTACAGGTGCAAGGCAAGGAGAAGGGGCATATCTAGAGGCATAAGGAGAGAACAATATAGCCAGCATTTAGATAGCATTTAAGGTTTGCAAAGCACTTAACAAATATTATTCCACTTTATCCTCACAACGACCCCGGGAGGTAGGGGCTGTTATTATCCCCAGTTTACAGATGAGGGGACAGACTAAGAGGTTGCATCAAAGGCAGGATTTGACTCCAAATGCAGCACTATCCACTGAACTGCCTCGATGCCTTCAGTGGAAAAGAGAAGATTTGGCAGCTGATTGCAAATGTGGGGTGGGAGTGAGGCGTTCAGGATGACACTGAGGTTTTGAACCTGGAATGATGGTCGTGCCATCAGCAGAACTAAGGAAGCTTGGAAGAAGAGGTTTGGGGGGAAGCTAAGAGCTCTCTTTCAGACATGTTGAATTTGAGGTACCTACAGGATGTCTACTTTGAAATGCCCAATAGGCAGTTGGTGATAAGAAGCTAGAATGCAAGAAAAAAACTAGGGCTGGATAGATTACAGGAGTCATCTGCATCAAAATGATTATGGAATCCATGTGCGCTTATGAGGTCACCAAAAGTGAGACCAGAGAGAAAAAAGGGAAGAGGCAGAGGACAGTGCCTTAAGGAACACTAACGGTGCATGTGACATTGACGATGAATCAGCAAAGGAGACTCAAGGGGAATGGCCAGAGATAAGACAGCTGGTAGGAGAGCCAGGAGAGAGAGGCGTCCTGAGAACCTACAGAGGAGAGAGAGTGTTCAGGAAAGGGGAGCTGCCAGTGTCAAAGATGGAAAGAGAGATTGAGAAGGCTGAGAATTAAGAAGAGGCTACTAAATTTGGAAGATTTTTGGTAACTTTGAAGAGAACAAGTTCATATGCCCAAAGGGCTGTAGAACTCTGCATACCCTCTGACCCAGTAATAGCACTACTAGGTCTTTATCCCAAAGAGATCATACAAATGGGAAAAGGACCCACATGCACAAAAATATTTGTAGCAGCTCTTTTTGTGGTGGCCAAGAATTGGAAATTGAGGGGATGCCTATCAACTGGGGAGTGGCTGAACAAGTTGTGGTATATGAATGTAATGGAATACTTCAGAAAAACCTGGAAAGACTTACATGAACTGATGCTGAGTGAAGTGAGCAGAACCAAGTGAACATTGTACACAGTAATAACAATATGGTAATGATGATCAACTGTGACAGACTTAGCTCTTCACAGCAATGCAATGATCTAAGACAACCCCAAAAGACTCATGATGGAAAATGCTTTTCACATCCAGAGAAAGAGCTATGAAGTCTGAATGCAGAGAGAAGCATATTATTTTCTCTTTTTTTTTCTTTCTCACAGTTTTCCCCTTTTGTTCTGATTCTTTCACAACATGACTAATGCGGAAATATGTTTAATGTGATTGTACACGTATAGCCTATATCAGATTGCATGCCATCTTGGGGAGGGTCGGGAAGGAGAGATAAAAAAAATTTGGAACTCAAAATCTTATAAAAGTGAATGTTGAAGACTAAAATAAGTAAGTAAATAAATTTATTTAAAAGACCCTTGTTCCCAGGTCCAGTACTGATTGCCTTATGCCGACATGGTATCACTGTATTAATAATACAGCCAGGTGCAGCAGTATCTGAATTGCTAACTAGGTCTAGCTCTGTTTGAACTATAAGCCCGAAGACCTTGTTTCTTTCTCTCTAGACACGCATGGGATATCCTTGCTAAGAGACTGTAGAATCCCTGCTGGCCAACAGATGGAGTTCAGTCTGTAAAAGCCCAGGCTGTTTCTGGCATCCAACCCTATCCCTTCCTTCCATGGTGGGGATTTCCAATTAGCCTCCTCTGCTCACGAGAATAATAACACTCTATAAGGACCTTTGCCTTGCGTGGATAAAACCAAAGGTCCAGACCAAAACAAATATATCCCAACATCACAAATAGTTATCCTATGGTGCTATTTAACCTTTAGGTCAACCATGTCTGGAATCAGATCAGAAGGATAAGATACAAAGGATACTATAAGCCCAGAAGGATACATAGCATTCCTCAACAATACCTCTTCTGTGGCTAGAAATCTAAACTACACACACAGGATGTTGTGAGTCCGTTTCAAAAAGGATCAGGGACATCATGGGTGATGTCTTGATTCGTGCATGAATTGCATTTAAGAGAGGCAGAGGTGCACAAAGTTGTCCACCTCACTCTCTCTTCCAGAGTCATCAAAGTCCAGTTGCAAGGCAAAAGTCAGGATGACTGGTGATGGGCCCTGGGGTGCGATGAATGACCTTGGCTTCTTTCATGTCTGACCAAGCTCTAAGTGCTCCATAGAACCTGCCTCGGCCACCTTAGTGGTTTTTGGAACAAATTATTCACATCTGCCCATTCCACCAGGGGAAGTCTTTACGTGCCTGGGATAGACACCACCCTCCCAACTCACCTATAGGTTTGAGGTCTGTGTGTTACCCTCAGCCCGGTTTAACCTGTCTACCAACATGGTTTTACTGGGGTATGGCTGGTGCACATACTACAGCTTCTTGGACCCACAGGTGAGAGTTGAGGGCTGGGTGGACACTAAAGGTGGATGAGCAGCCTTGAAAAAGGCTTAGCAAGCCATCCCACCAGAGGTGCTGGTCCTCCTTGAACACCTGTACACCCTGGTGCAGGATACACACATAGTGAGGGCTGATTCATGCCCTCTACAGATAAATAAGAATTGTTGTCGTTGTTCACTCATTTCAGTCATGTCTGACTCTTCATGATCCTGTTCGGGATTTACTCAGCAAAAATACTGGAGTGGTTTGCCATTTCCTTCTCATTTGACAGATGAGGAAACTAAGGCAAACAGGGTTATGTGACTTGCCCATGATCACATAGCTAGTAAGAATCTAAGGTTGGATTTGAATTCAGGTCTTCCTGATTCCAGGGTCGGTGCTCTATCCACTGTGCCACCTAGCTGCCCCTAAATAAGAATAAAATAGAAAAAAAAAAAGGACTAGCCAACAGGGATATACAGAAAGCAGACATGCACATATGCATAAAAATAGAAGACACATGGGGCCCCAGGAGAGACAATTCATCAAAGTCATTTATTGCCAGTTGGTGAGTTGGTTGACTTCCCAGATTGGCTTGTGAAACATTCCCCTTAGCAGACCCTAAGAAAAAGAGTTTTCCTGCCAGTCACATAGACTATCTGATTCAGGCAAATAAAGAAGACATTATATACTATACCCCAAAGTCAATTCAGACCAGGGGAGACAGCCGAATCCATCAGTAACCCCTTTATCTGCCTAATATTTCAGCCACAGAGACTTCTTGGGGACAGACAATTCCCTCAGAACACAGTAACTCTACTAGCCAGCCTGGGCCCCACATGCACTATATGTACCAGCATTATGTTTGTCTGGTGACACCTGTAACCACTTTTCTTTTTATTTTTTTAATTAACTTATTTTGAGTTATCCACAATCACTTCCATAAGCTTTTGAGTTTTAAATTTTTCTCCCCCTCCCTCCCCACCTCTCTCCCCAAGACAGCATGCAATCTGATATAGGCTACACATATACATTCCCATTAAACATATTTTTCCATTTGTCATGTTGTAAAGAAGAATTAGAGTCAATAGGAGGAATCACAAGAAAGAGAAAACAAAACAAAACAGAAGAAAAAAAGAGCAAATAGTATGTTTTGACGTACATTCAAACTTCATAGTTCTTTCTTTGGATATAGATAGCATTTTCCATCATGAGACTTTTGCAGATGTCTTAGACCTTTGCATTGCTGTGAAGGACTAAGTCTATCAAAGTTAGTCATCACACAACATGGCTGTTACTGTATACAATGCTGTCCTGGTTCTGCTCACTTCACTCAGCATCAGTCCATACAAGTCTTTCCAAGTTTTTCTGAAGTCTTTCTGCTCATCGTTTCTTATAGCACAATAGTATTCCATTACATTCATATACCACAACTTGTCCAGCCACTCCCCAGTTGATGGACATCCCCCTCAATTTCCAATTCTTTGCCACCACAAAAAGAGCTGCTATCAATATTTTTGTACACATGGATCCTTTCCCCATTTTTATGATCTCTTTGGAATACAGTCCTAGAAGTGCTATTGCTGGGTCATTGCGCATAGTTCCAAATTGCTCTCCAAAATGGTTGGATCATTTCACAACTCCACCAACAATGCATTAGCGTTCCAATTTTCCCCACATCTTCTCCAACATTTATCATTTTCCTGTTTTGTTAT
Source organism: Phascolarctos cinereus (assembly GCF_003287225.1). Classification (NCBI taxonomy): domain Eukaryota; kingdom Metazoa; phylum Chordata; class Mammalia; order Diprotodontia; family Phascolarctidae; genus Phascolarctos; species Phascolarctos cinereus. The sequence goes on along the minus strand of NW_027556098.1, from coordinate 406,892,514 downwards.
CTTGGCCAATCTGATAGGTGTCATGTGGTACCTCAGATTTGTTTTGATTTGCATTTCTCTAATCAATAGTGATTTAGAGCATTTTTTCGTGTGACTATAGATGGCTTTAATTTCTTCATCTGAGAGCTGCCTGTTCATCTCCTTTGACCATTTATCAGTTGGGGAATGACTTGCATTCTTATAAATTTGACTTAATTCTCTATATATTTTAGAAATGAGACCCTTATCAGAGAGACTGGTTGTAAAAATTCTTTCCCAATTTTCTACTTTCCTTCTAATCTTAGTTGCATTGGCTTTGTTTGGGCAAAAACTTTTTAATTTAATGTAATCAAAATTATCCATTTTGCTTTTGTAATGTTCTCTATCTCTGTTTGGTCATGAATTCTTCTGTTCTCCATAGATCTGATAGGTAAACTATTCCTTGCTCTTCCAGCTTGCTTATAGTATCAGCCTTTATATCTAAATCATGAACCCATTTTGACTTTATTTTGGTAGAGGGTGTAAGATTTTGGCCTAGTTTCTGCCATACTCTTTTCTAGTTTTCCCAGAAGTTTTTGTCAAATAGTGAGCTCTTATCCCAGAAGCTGGGGTTTGGGTTTATCAAATAGGAGATTACTACAGTCATTAACCACTGTGTCTTGCACACTAATCTATTCCACTGATCCACCACTCTATTTCTTAGCCAGTACCAAGCAGATTTGATGATTGTTATAATACAATTTAAGATCTGGAATGCTAGGCCACCTTCCCCTGCATTTCTTTTCATTAGTTCCCTTGATATTCTGGACCTTTTGTTCTTCCAAATGAATCTTGTTATTATTTTTTCTAACTCTATAAAATAATTTTTGGTAGTTTGGTATGGCACTGAATAAGTAAATTAGCTTAGGTAGAATTGTCATTTTTATTATATTAGCTCGGCCTACCCATGAGCAACTGATGTTTTTCCAGTCATTTAGATCTGACTTTATTTGTGTGAAAATGTTTTGTAATTGTGTTCATATAGTTCCTGGGTTTGTTTCAGTAGGTACACTCCTAAATATTTTATAATGTCTATAGTAAGTTTAAATGGAATTTCTCTTTCTATCTCTTGCTGCTGGGCTTTGTTGGTAATATATAGAAATGCCATGATTTGTGGGTTTATTTTATAGCCTGCAACTTTGCTAAAGTTGTTTATTATTTCAAGTAGTTTTTTACTTGATTCTCTAGGATTCTCTAAGTATATCATCATATCATCTGCAAAGAGTGATAGCTTTGTTTCTTCTTTGCCTATTCTAATACCTTCAATTTCTTTTTCTTCTCTTATTGCTAAAGCTAACGTTTCCAGTACCATATTGAACAACAGTGGTGATAATGAACATTCTTGCTTCACCCCCGATCTTATTGGAAATGCTTCCAACTTATCTCCCTTACCTATGATGCTTGCTGAAGATTTTAGATAGATGCCACTTATCATTTTAAGGAAGACTCCATTTATTCCTGTGCTCCCTAGTATTTTTTAATAGGAATGGGTGTTGTATTTTGTTAAAAGCTTTTTCTGTGTCTATTGAGATGATCATGTGGTTTCTGTTGGTTTTTTTGTTGATGTGATCAATTATGCTGATAGTTTTCCTAATATTGAACCACCCCTGCATTCCTAATATAAATGCTACCTAGTCATAGTGTATTATTCTTGTGATAAGTTGCTGTAATCTATTTGCTAATATTTTATTTAAAACTTTTGCATCTATATTCATTAAGGAAATTGGGCTATAATTTTCTTTCTCTCTTTTGACTCTTTCTGGTTTAGGTATCAGCACCATGTTTGTATCATAAAAAGAATTTGGTAGGACTACTTCGCCTAATTTCCCAAATAGTCTATATAGTATTAGAATTAATTGTTCTTTAAATGTTTGATAGAATTTGCTTGTAAATCCATATGATTTTTTTCTAGGGAGGTCATCAATGACTTGTTCAATTTCTGTTTCTGAGATGGAGTATTTTACTTTCCCTCCTTGAGCCAAATCGTCATTTCCCTCTCTTCCTTCCCTCTACTGTAATAGGTTTTTGTGCCTTTTCCTGTAGAGTAATTTATCCTTGTCTGCCTCCTCCTTTCCTTTTCTCCCAGTACAATCTCTTAATTGGATCTGATTAATTCACTTATTTAGATCCATTTAACCCATTTAATTAGATTTTTTTCAATCATTACATCAAAGTCAACTCATATCTACTCCCTCTGTCTATGCATACCCCTTTAAAATGGTGTAATAACAACACAGTTCTCAGGAGTTACAAGTGTCATCTTCCCTTGTAGAGATGTAAACAGTTTGCCCCAATTAATAACATGTTGGGGGTTTTTTCTGTCCTGTTTGCCTTTTTATGTCTCTCTTGAGTCTTGTATTTGAAGATCAAATTTTCTGTTGAGCCCTGGTCTTTTTATCAGGAAGGCTTGGAAGTCCCCTATTTCATTGAATGTCCATCTCCTCCTCTGAAAGATTATGCTCATTTTCTCTGGGTAGTTGATCCTTGGTTGTAATCAAAGCTCCTTTGTCTTATGGAATATCATATTCCATGCCCTATGATCTTTTAATGTAGAACCTGCAAGGTCTTGTGTAATCCTGACTGTGGTTCCATGATATTTAAATTGTTTCTTTCTGGCTGCTTGCATTTTTTTCTCTCTGACCTGGTAATTTTGGAATTTGGCTGTTATGTTCCTTGGTGTTTTCATTTTGGGATCTTTTAGGAGGTGATCACTGGATCCTTTCTATGGCTATTTTACCCTTGGTAGTATCTCTGCCAAGAAAATCCCAAATGGGATCACGAAGAGTCCGAATGCTGAAGATAACTGAACAACATGTTTAGATCTTTATTCATCATGTCTTCTCTGGCCTTTCAATTCCTTTGGCTCTTGGAAGTTCTCTGCTGTATACCCCTTCCACGGGTACAGTTTAAAGAGGGTCTAGATTTCAAATGTTCCCTTCACTTTCAGGTTGAGCTGTCTTGGGATGGTCAAGATGATACTTGCTAGGCTTAATCCAAGAAAAGTAGGGTAGAGGGAAGAGAGTAAGCACCACTGGAGCCCATCAAATTAGATCACCGGTGCAAAGTGCTTTGCAAACCTTCAAAGTGTGATATCAGTGTTATTCACAGCAATGCTGCTACAGTTGTTATTAGTATCTTCATCTGTTTTTTTTTTTTGGTAGCCTCCCACATGTCTACAAACTCAAGATACTAGAGGGGGCGCCCCATGCTGGGGAAACAGAAATAAAAGGGGACACCATAGGTGAAACCCTCTGAAAGGTCCCAGAATCCACCTAGCCTTCTCTCTCCCTCTCTTCTCCCCAACTCTGAATCACCTAGTCAATCAACTCAAGGAGATCTAGAAAGGAGGAGAAAAGGTTAGGTTTCTTTAGGTTACAATGTACAGAATCAAAGATACACACATATGTGTTATTATTCAGTTGTTTGAGATCCTTCATGACCCCAGTCTTTTATTTTTCTATTGTACCTGTATTATAGGTGCTTAATAAATGCTTATTGACTGACTGACCTCAGTGACCCTCTAGTCTAGCCCGAAAGGAAAGGAAGCTCCACTATCACATCCTGGACACTTAGAAGTCCAGCTTCTGCTTGAAACCTCCAAGGAGGGGCAGCTATGTGGAGTGGTAGATAGAGCACCAGCCCTGGAGTCAGGAGGACCTGAGTTCAAATTCAGCCTCAGACACATAACACTTACTTGCTGTGTGACTCTGGGAAAGTCACTTAATCCTAATTCACACACACACACACACACACACACACACACACACACACTCTTACAAAATAAAAAGGGAGGGCAGCTATGTGGTGCAGTAAATAGAGAACCAGCCCTGGAGTCAGGAGGGCCTGAGTTCAAATCCAGTCTCAGACACATGATACTAGCTGTGTGACCCTGGGCAAGTAAGTCACTTAACTCTGATTGTCTTGAGGGAAAAAAGAAAACCAAAAAAGAAAACCTCCAAGTTTGGAGAGCTCACTACCCTACTAGGGGAGCAACCCACACCACTCACTCTCTGCTGAGTTTTCCTCAAAATCAAGCCTGAATTGGCCACTTTGTAGCTCCCACCCAAGCACAATACATCTAATCTCTTCTCCAAAAGAGAACACAGGCCAACTTGTGCTAAGGCCAGATGATTTCCAGGCTGATTTCGTGAGGCATTAGAAAACTCAGGCTTGGGGCAGCTAGGTGATGCAGTGGATAGAGTACCAGCCCTGAAGTCAGGAGGACCTGAGTTCAAATTTGGCCTCAGACCAAACACTTGACACTAGCTGTGTGACCCTGGGCAAGTCACTTAACCCCAATTGCCCAAAAAACACAAAACCACAAAACAAAACAGAAAACTCAGGCTCTTGGAAATTCCATTTAAAATAACTATAGACAATATAAAATACTTGGGAGTCTACCTGCCACAACAAATCCAGGAACTATATGAATTACAAAATAATTACAGTTACAAAACACTGTTCACACGAATAAAGACAGATCTAAACAACTGGAGAAATATCTATTGGTCATGGGTAGGCTGAGCCAATATAATAAAAATGAAAATTCTACCTAAATTAATTTACTTATTCAGTGCCAAACCAATCAACTTACCAAAGAATTATTTAATAAAGTTAGATAAAATAATAACAAAACTTATCTGGAGGAATAAAAGGTCAAGAATAACAAGGGAATCAATAAAAAAAGAATGAAAAAGAGCAACCTAGCAGCACCAGATTTTAAACTGTATTACAAAGCAGTAATCATCAAAAGCCACCTGGTACTGGCTAAGAAATAGAGTGGTGGGTCAGTGGAATAGGTTAGGTACATGATACACAGTAGTAATTCATAGTAATATAGTGTTTGATAAATCCAAAGATCCAAGATTGGGGGCAAGAACTTACTATTTGACAAAAATTGCTGGGAAAACTGGAAAGCAGTTGGCAGAAAGTAGGTATAGACCAACATCTCACACCATATACCAAGATAAGATCAAAATGGGCACATGATTTAGACAGAGAGGGGACTATCATAAGCTAATTAGGGGAGCATGGAATGATTTACCTGTCATATCTATAGATAAAGGAAGAGTTTATGACCAAAAAAGAGATAAAGAGTGTCACAGGAAGTAAAATGGATAATTTTGATTACACTAACGTAAAAGATTTTGCACAAACAAAACCAATGCAGCCAATATTAGAAAGAAAGCAATAAATGGGGGGTGGGGGACATGAATTTTTACAGTACGTTTTTCTGATAAAGGCCTCTTTTCTCAAATATATAGGGAACTGAGTAAAATAAGAACCATTCCCCAATTGATAAATGGTCAGAGTATGAACAGGCAGTTTTCAGGGAAAAAAAATCAAAGTATCAATACACAAAAAAATGCTCTAAATAATTATTCATTAGAGAAATGCAAATTAAAACAACTCAGAGATACAACCTCACATTTATCAGATTGGCTAACATGATGGAAAAGGAAAATGACAAGTGCCAGAGGAGATATGGAAGAATAGAGGTACTAATGCATTGTTGGTAGAGTTGTGAACTGGGTCCAATCATTCTGGAGAACAATTGGAACCATGCCCAAAGGGCTATAAAACTGCATAATCTTTGACCCAGCAACACTACCAGTAGGTCTGTATCCCAAAAAAGATTTTTTAAAAAATGACATATTTATACAAAAATATTTTTGGCATCCCTTTTTGTGGTGGCAAAGAATCAGAAATTGAGGAGATGCCCATCAGTTGTGGGGAATGGCAGAACAAGCTGAGGTAAATAATTGTAATTGAATACTGCGTGCTATAAGAAATGCCAAGCAGGATGATTTCAGAAAAACCTGGGAACTTACATGAATTGATGCAAAATAAAGTGAGCAGAACCCAGTGAGCATTGTACAATATATAGTAACATTGTAACAATGATCAACTGTGGAAAAACTTTGCTACTCTGATCAAGACAAAGACCCATTACAGTTCCAAAGGATTTATCCATCTGATGTGGTTTAGGGGTTCAGGGGTACTGGGACCCCAAAATCACAACACACAGGTCCTGTTCCAAAGAAGTCGACCCAAGTCTTTTTTTAGCCAAAGACAAAGTTTATTAGAACATCCGTCATATTGGGCAGACTCTTAAGGAGTCTGAACATTAGTGAGCTATTGGCTTATTGGCTAGATTATAAGAATTCCAGCATTTTAATGGAGATGAGATGGACCTTATATACAGAAAGACTGTGGGAGTTGCCAAGTAGTTTGGGGTGATGGGAGGAGGGGCCTAAGGAGATCTGGATAGGAGTGGCCAGTAAACTGGTGTGAACAGAACTCCTGGGACCTGGACAATGGAGCCTAGCTAGGATTAAGTGTGGGAAATGGCCAGGGTCCATAGGGAGGTAAGACAGTGCAGAGGAGATTGGATGTAGCCACAATGAAAGGCCAGTTGATGGGATTATAGCCTCAGGTCAATGCCAGAGATTTGGACACATGGGAAAGCCCGGGGTTTTTCCTTTCTGGGGCCCAGATCCCAACCCCATCACATCCACCTCCAAAGAGATGACTGATAATCAGTGTAGATTGAAACACACTTTTTCACTTTGTTTATTTGATTGGCTTTCAGTCAAGTCCGACTCTTTGTGATCCCATGTGGGGTTTTCTTGGCAGAGATACTGGAGTGGTTTGCCATTTCCTCCTCCAGTTCACTTGACAGATGAGGAAACTGAGGCAAACAGGATTAAATGACTAGCCCAAGGTCACACAGCTAGTAAGTGCCTGAGGCCATATCTGAATTCAGATTTCCTGACTCTGGGTCAGGCGCTCTATCTGTTGACTGACAGATTTTGGAACCAAAAATATTTTTTCAATGAATGTTAAAAATAAGTAACAGATTTATTTCTAAAAGAAAAGAAAATTCAAGCTCTTGGACTAGGGCCGGAGCAGAACGAGCGAAGGGGAGGGGACAGAAGAGGGCTCCCGGCGCTCTTGATGCGGATTGGCTCGCTGGGACATGACGGGCGGGTCCTCTGGCCCAATGGAGGCGCGCAGCGCTCTCCCCCTCCCCCCACCGCACCTCGCCCCCCCCCCCCGTGGCCGCTCTAGCCTCGCCGGAAGTCTTCGCCTCGCCTCCTCCCTACCCGCCCTGCGTCTGGGGCCTGCGCTTCCGCTTCCTGCTTCGGACCCTTAGTGCTTGAGGGTCACATTGAGTCTGCGGGGTCTGCGGGAGGAGCAGCGGGGACAGAGACAGCGACCGCGGCGGAAGCGACCTCAGGTGACCCTCCCCATCTTTGGATGTGCCGGAGTCCCCCCGCCCCAAGATATGCCCCGCAGCCCGCCCTCGGCAGTGGCCTCGGTGCCGTGCACCCCCGCAGACACCCCGGCCTCGATGCTGTGCACCCCCATAGACACCCCACACCCCGCCCTCTGCACCGGCCTCGGTGCTGTGCACCCCTGTAGGCACCCCTCATCCCACTCTGCATTCGGCTGTATGCTGCGCAGCCCCTCCCATATATCGCAGTCAGTCCTTGCCACCCTATATATACCTCATACCCAGTCTTTTACACTTGCCTATATACTGCGCATCCCCTAAATATGCCATGTACCCCACTGCTACACACCTATACATATTCCCATCTGTTTCTGTACCTCCATAGACAGTGCACATCACCCCTTTTATACTCACCTTTCTGCTGCGTACGGTAATAGATACCTGTGCCCCTCCTTCTCATCTGTCTGGTGCATGTCCCCCATGTATACTCCACATTCCACTCTCTACACTCCCCTGAATACTGCACTGCCATATATATCTCGTATAGATAAAGATAACAGATATACAGCACCCCACCTTCTACACTGGCCTGTATACTGTGCACCCCCATATGTATCTTATCCCTGCTTTTTTGCTTGTCTGTGTACTACGCCCCCTCATATACCACAACCTTAGTACTCCCATATATCATACACCCCACCTTTTACACTCACCTGTATGCTGCCCGTCCCCTCCTCACAGACCCCCCGGCCAGATATGCCTCAGCACATCTAGCCTCTGTTTCTGCCCATTTACCACTGGATATGCCATGCATCCCACCTATGTAACTTATACATATAGAACACCCCCCTCTCTACACCTGCCTATGTAAGTGCCTCCCTTCATTCATATTGCTGCATAGCCCAACATCTCCTCTTATTTATATACTGTGTGCCCCGCCTTCTCCACACATCAGGACCCTGCCTCCCACCCCCAGTCTCCCAGATTCCCTTATCCCCCCACCATTCTGTGCCTGGGTATATTGCACAGCAGCCCACCCATCCCCAGCCTGGTATATCCTACCCATAGCACAGAGTGGAACTTGGCCCAGGATTCACATTTTCTCCCTGCTGCCTCTTGGCCCACTGGGATAGACACTAGTGGGGTGGGAGAGAGGCGTTCTCTTAGGCTTGGCGGCCCGTGATTGACCCTCTGCTGTCTCTCCACTCCAGGAGCCGCCATGTCTGAAGACATCAAAACCAAGATCCAAAACTACCGCACGGCGCCCTTTGACAGCCGCTTCCCCAACCAGAACCAGACCCGTAACTGCTGGCAGAACTACCTGGGTACGCCTCCTTCCCAAGTCCTGCCCGGCACGTGCCCCCAGTTCACCCAGCATGAGTAATGAACTTGGGAGTTTCTCTCTTTCTTTCTTTTTTTCCCCAACTATACAGCAAATTTAATACAAATGCAAACAGTGCAATACAAACTGTGTTTCACTATAATTAGTTTTCTTTATAATCCAATGCATTTTACTTCTGTGCATCTAAAACATTATTTTGAGAAGGGATCCACAAGATTCTGCATGATACAGAAAAGGCTAATATCCTCCCCGACTCCTCAGCTACTTCTCCAGTTCCATTCAGTGTCAGCTTATGGAGGGAAGAAACTTTGTGTCCTTAGCCCAGTGCCTGGCGCAGAGTAGACAATACATACTTGTTAAATTGAACTAATTCCCAGGTATCTGGTCCCCTCTTGGGATCTCAGAGCCTACGATTCAGCTTCATTCTCCTGGACTCTAGGGGGTTCTCTGTCCCCTCCAGGTCAGCTACTAAGCCCCTCTTACTTTACCTCCTAGATTTTTACCGTTGTGAGAAGGCCATGAACAAGAAAGGTGGTGATGTGTCTGTCTGCCAGTGGTACAAACATGTCTACAAGTCCCTGTGTCCTCTGTCCTGGGTATGTGGCCTTGGGGGGTAGGGGCACCATACTGGGTTTATCCTTCCATTTATGCCTGCCTGCCTTTAGTGACTCTCCTAACCAGGGATGTGAAGATGTCCCTCCAGCTTGCAAGGACATAATTGTGTCCTATAGCCAGGGGGCCTGGGTACTAGCCTCAATGCTCTGTGACCCTGAGAAAATCCCCACCCCTCCCTCCCCTGGATCTTTCCCTTTCCTGTAAGATGGAAGGAATAACCTTTGGGGTGGGAGTGCTGCAATAAAGGAGTATGGGTCGCATGTAATAAATAGTTTGAGGTCTGTGGAAGAGGGAGAAAGTCAGCCTAAATCATGTTGGTATTTTTCTGTCATCTGTAGGTGAGTACTTGGGATGAACGCAGAGTGGAAGACACTTTCCCTGGGAAGATCTGAGCTGCCTCCTCTTCCTCCCTTACCCCACCCCGATGCCTGGGGCTGGATCCCTTCTTCCTTCAGAGCGGGGAAATGTGATCTGTGACTACCCTGCTCTGGGGGACCTGAATCATGTTAAAATAAACTGTGTTGGGATTGAGCAAGTGTTGAGTGTCCATGAATGTCCACAGCAGGCTAGTGAGGGAAGCAGAGGAGAAAGATTACCCCATCTCCTCCAGCCCGGCCCCCGTTCTCATTCCCTGGCCTTGAACACAGACAGGATCTCCAAGCGCTTCTACAGAGCAGCATTTCTCGGGCCCGTTAAGCTAATAGTGGGCAGAGTTTTCTTCACTCTGGAGACTAGTGAGTGGGGTTATGGAGGGTTCATCATCAGGAGCTGTATTTCTTCTCCTTAGGGGGACCCTGTGCTTTGCCATGGGTAGGCAAAGATGAGACTGGCTCTTGGGGTCCAGTTCATTTCCAGGCAGTCCCTCACCCCGCCTTTATTTAGTGTCTGGAAAGCTTGCGCTTTGCACACATTGGTCAATTTGTTTTAATTGTGGGAGGAAGTCTACAACTTACTGTGTAAAAGAAGGAAGTTCAGCTTCCTGCACCAGCATTTTCTGCCTTTGTACACAGGGTACAGGTTACCCATGCTGAGGAGTGCCATAAGGGAAGCTTAGGAAGCAGATTTGGGAGCAATGTTGGATTAAAGTTAGTAACATTTTAACTAAAGGTGCTAGAAAAGCAGATAAAGCGTCTCATTTAGTCAAGTCAGTAAAATGGGTGTAAATATTGTGCCTCAGTTACATGAGGGGATCACTGTACTGTCTGTCACTCATACACCAAAGATTCCAATAGGTCTGTGCACTTAGTGTGAGCATTCTTTCCAGTGGTGCAGATAGCAACCCATCTATACCTCGTACTGTGCAGTGAGGTCCACCAGCCATGCTAGGGGCCTTCTCTGGGTATCTTGAAGGGGATAGTGTCCCCACCTGTCCCTGCCTTGGTCTTGATCCACGTCCAGCTCACCTTGCCCTCACACCATCTCTGCACGGGTCTTTGCTGGCAATAGGCTGAAGCCTGCTGGCATCTCTCATGACCTTGTTGCCCCCTGGGTGACCCTCCCAATTCCTCAGAGACTGATGTTCCATGTGTTTTAGCCATACGTAATACAGTATTCTTCACTGGAAGATGTTAAAAGCTGGATTTTAGTTTGAAGTTGAAGCTTGAGGGTCATTTCAAAGCCCTGGATGCTTTTCTGAATGCAATCCATCCCGTTCTGTGATGCTGGGCCCTGTTTACTGTCCATCTGCAGGGACTGTCATAGGCAGAGGAACTGACAGACCGGCCTTTGGGGTTGCCTGGATGACGGGGTCCTTCCTTCATCCACTTGTTTTAATCTGTGGGTGGTTAGACTCAGCTCTGGAGCAGACCTGGTTTAGGAGGCTCAGCCATGTTAGAGCAGATAGGAGGAAGAGTGTTTAGACAGCTGGACTTGAGTTCAAATCCTCACACATTTACTAGCTGTGTGACCCAGGGCAAGTCATTTAGCTTCTCTCAGCCTCAGTTTCCTCATCTCTAAAGTGGAAACAATGTCACCTACCTTGCAGGGTTATTGTGAGAAACAAAGGAGATGTATAATACATATAATATTATGTAATACATATATAATATATGTAAGGTTCTGTAAACCTTAAAGCATTATGTAAATGCCGTTGTTGTTATAATTGATGCAGTCAGCTCAGTATCACCAACAGGAACCCCTGGAGGACCTCACCATCTCTAGGGAATGTGACCCGGGCTGTATCCTGAATGTCCGAGGCTGAGGACCTGCCATTGTGTGGCAAGCACATGTCTCCCTGCTTTCTGCCTCGATGTTAAACATCCAGGGTCATTGAACACCCTTTCCTAGAACTCTTGTGTGACTTTTAAATCTTAATTTTAGCATCAGTTTCAACTCCCCCAAGAATGGTAAAATAATTGTTAACTGCTTCCAGCTAACAAGCCAGAGTCTTTCCAGCCAAGTTGCATTCGTTGTGATGTCTGTAAATAAATGTAATCCAGCTAGAGAATCTCTAAGGATACACATTATTTTGCTGCTTCTTTTAGGAAGCAGGATTTGGGGCTTTTAGGACTGCCTTTCCTGGATGAGTTTCCTAGGCCTCTGCTCAAGTCCTAATATCCAATGCCTCATGGTGCTGGAGGGGTAACCCTGGAAGCTTGAAGGCAATGAGGGTGAGCACAAGTTCTGGACCACTCTGTCAAGCCAAAAACCTAGCGTTGGACTGTGTGGCTAATGCCCAGTTTTGATTTCTTTTTTTTCTTTTTTTCTTTTTTTTTTTTTTGCAAAGCAATTGGGGTTAAGTGACTTTTCCAGGGTCACACAGCTAGTAAGCATCTGAGGTTGGATTTGAACTCAGGTCCTCCTGATTCCAGGGCTGGTGTTCTATCCACTGTGCCACCTAGCTGCCCCCCAGTTTTGAGTTACATGCAAACAGGCTCGATGTCAGAACGTACCAAAGACCAATCTAGGTTAATTTGGACAGGATGATCACTAGATGGATCAGGGGAATGAATCCTTTTTTTTTTTCTACAGCATCTACTGAAATGAAAGTGGGTTTGTGATCAGTCTGTGTAGACCTAACTAATTAGAGTTAAGTTATAGAAGAGAGTTTGCCCTTGAATCTGCCATCTTGGTCTCTTGCCTGGAAGGCTGCCCCTTTGATTTTCTTGTCTCTTTAATCATCAGTCTCTCCCTATCTCCTGGCTCCTTCCCTAATGTGGATCAAAGTTCTTAATTCTCTCCAACTCATTTGTTTCTGCAGCACTGCTGTTGACGAATAAATGACTCTTGATGCTGCTAATTTCACGCTGCATCCATTGATACAAGTCTTTGCAGGTCTCTCTCTGAAACTTCTTCCTTTCTTACAGCACAAGTGTTCTGTCACATTTGTATGACATAACTAGTTTCATCATTCCCCAATTGATGGACATTTCCTTGGTTTCCAGTTCTTTGCCACCACAAACAGCTGCTATAAATAATACAAATACAAATCTATTATTATTAAACATTAATGATTAATTGTAATATATGATACATGATAACACATAATTAAATACATTATTAAAATAATATAAATAAGTATTTTTGTAGAGGAATGGACCTTTTCCTCTTTCATTCATCTCTTTGGGGGCCAAGTAGTGATATCAAAGAACATACACACTAGCTGTGTGAACCTGGTCAAGTCACTTAATCCTAATTGCCTAAAAGCAAAAAACAAAAACAAAAAACAAAGGACATATACAGTTTAATAATAATAACTTATATATGTCACTTACTATGTTCCAGGTATTGTGCTGAACACTTTACAATTATTATCTTTTTTGATCACCAAGCATTTATTAAACATTGCATATCCAAATAGTTGCCAACTCTTGTCATTTCCACCGCTACATTTCTTTTAGCAATTGAAATTGACTTTAAATTTTTTTTTAGAATTGTATTTTCAGTTCTGAATTCTATCCCCCACATTGAGAAGGCAAGAAATACACTGCTCGTTATAAATAGGAAGTCACGTAGAGCATTTCCACATTGGCTGTGTTGTCCCACTACATTTCTGACATCTGACCCCTTCTCTCCACTCACACAGCCCCCAGCTTAGTTTAGGTCCTCATCATGTCCTTCCTGGCTGGACGATTCCAGTGGCCTCCTAACCGATCTCCCTGACTCAAATCTCTTCCTTCTCCAGGCCATCCTCCACATAGCTGCCAAAGTGATTCTCCATATGCACAGCTCTGACTGTGTTACTCTCCCACTCAGTGAACATCAGTAGCTCCCTATTGTTCCAAAAATAAACTCAGAGTTATAGATTTAGATCTGAAAAGGACCGTAGAGGTCATTAAATCCAAACTTCTCATTTGACAGGTGAAGAAACTAAGCCCTGTCTACCTTTTAAAGCCCTTCACAACCTGACCCCATCCCATCTTTCCAGCCTCCTTCAACATCACTCTCTTTATTGCATTCTTCCATCCAGAGCCTTTTCTCTGTTCCTCATACAGGGACCTTCACCTCCAGCCTTCATGTTTTTGCCTCTGTGCCTGGAACGCACTCCCTCTTTACCTCCTTCAAGACTCAGCTACTCAATCATCCCCTTCTACAGGAAGACTTTCCTGATCCCCAGCTGCTAGTAAATCCTTTGCATTGTATTTATTCTTTTTATAATTTATGATATATTTATCGACGTAGGCACACATTTCCCTGTTAGAATTAATTTTCCTGAGAGTAGGGATTATTTATTTATTTTCGCCTTTGCATCCCCAATGCCTGGCACATTAATAAATGCTTGTGATAAATTCAGACATGATGCTAGATGCTGGGATTCTAAAGATAAAAACTAAACGGTCCCTGTCCTTAAGTGCCTTACATTCTAATGGACAGCAGACAGTATTTTTTTATTTTGTCATTGGAATCCAACATCTAGCAGTACCCAGCACATAATAAGTCCTTAACAAATGCTTCTTGGACTGGAAAGTTTCCTGGAAGTCTGGATGAAAGGCATCAACCTCACTAACCCGAGATTATCCCTTTTTCGCCACTAGATGGTGCATGGCAATCGGTAAATGTTAGCGTGACACTCAAGTTAAGAGGTCAAAGATGAGCATAGGCCCTAGCTGGGGTTTTAGGGGCTAGGGATGTAGAGCTGCGCTCTCATAGTTCTTCTGTCTGATTTTGCTAGTAGTTTTATCATCATTAATCACTTACATATACTCCTCTCCCTAGCCCTCTCTTTCCCTTCCCTTCTTCATCTCCACTGTTATTGGTGTATAGTTTTAAAAGCCACGGTTGCACGAATGCTCTTTGGCTTCTGCACGCACCTGTACACCACACTGACCCCAATTCCCCTTCCTAGTGAATTTGTCCAGTTCTAACCATGTTATTATGTGTCCATCGTTATCATGACACAGATCCTGAAGCTGTTTGAGCTCTGAAATGGGGGCAGTCTAAACCCAAAGGGGAGGACTTCCTGAAGGCTTGGGCACTCAAGCAGAAGAGGCTAAGACCTCTGGGTTGCCCCAATCAATGGGGCAGGAGAAGGGGCTCTGATACTTGGCTCTGTGACCCTGGCCAAGTCACCAGCTCTCCTGGCCTCAGTTTCTATTAAGTAACATGAGAAGACAGGACTAAATGATGGTGACAACTGGTGTTTGCAAAGCATTTTAAGAACATTTTCTTGTCTAGGCCCCCACAGCAAACGTGATTTAAATACCACATATATTTTATAGGTGAGAAAACTGAGTCTTTGAGTGATTTGGTCTTGGCCATACAGCCAATCAAATCAGAAAACTGATTTGAACCCAGGCCTCTGAACTGCAAAACAGCCTATCTACTACTACTGTGCCATGTTGTCAGGTCATTTCAGTCATGTTTGACTCAGTGAGACCTCATTTGGGGTTTTCTTGGCAGAAATACTGGAGTGGTTGGCCATTTCCTTCTCCAGTTCATTTTATAGGTGAGGAAACTGAGGTAGACAGGATGAAGTGATTAGCCCAGGGTCACACAACTAGTAAGTGTCTGAGGCTGGATTTGAACTCAGGAAGATGAACTCCTGGCCCAGCGCTCTATGCACTATGGCACCACCTAGCGCCTTACTTCCATACTGCCTCTCAGGCTGTGAGGGGCCATCCATCTCTGGTAATCTATGAATCTCCCAGGACTCCAAGCCACATTCTACCTCCTACCAACCCTGCTTCCAATAGCCTTGACGGAAACTAGGGTTCTGAGCACACCTGGGGACTCCCTCAGGAGCACATCTGTGCATGAATAAACCTCTGCCTCTCTCTGCTCCCCTTCACCTGGGGGATCTCAAAGCACTTTTATGTCTTCATGGATCTGTCTCCCCCAACCCTACCTCCCTTCATTTGTGTGTCCAGCAGGTTGCTTGTTGATTTAATAGAGCACATGCAAAATCTATCTAGGCTTCACTTTTGACTTCCTGTCATCCTGTGATCACAATGGGGGTGGGTTGGGTGCATCGGGGGCATGAAAGAAGAGCCTGAAAAAAAAGAAAATACATTAAAAAAAAAAAAAAAGAAGAGCCCTGATGGGCAGTTAACCAGAGCTATAGCTGCAGCCCCTTGAAAGTAACTCCAGACATGGAAAAGGGGACAGCCAGCCCCAATCCAGACCCCCAAGTGTAATAACCAGGTCTGCCCAGAGAGGGCAAGAGATGCAGCTAGCCATGTCAGGAAAGACTGGGGTGGGGGTGGGGGAAGGAAAAGGCTGAGACTCAAGTCCCGCCAGTGAGACTTTGCTTCATGGACCGAGGGAAGGTACACCCTTGTCCTGGCCTTGCATACTGAAATCCTGCCACCCTCTGCCCCGTCCGTGATTGGATCCTTCTCCATCTTTTTTTGTTTGTTTTGTTTTGTTTTTATAGGGTTTTTTTTATTAATTTATTTTGATTTATCAACCATCACTTCCGTAAGCTTTTGAGTTTTAAATTTTTCTTCCCTTCCTTCCCCACCTCTTTCCTCAAGATGGCACTCAAACTGATACATTCCTATTAAACATATTTTCACATTAGTGATGTCATAAGAAGAATTAGAACCAATAGGAGGAACCACCAGAAAGAGGAAATAAAACACAACAGAAGAAAAAAAATAGCAAGTAGTCTGCTTGGATCTGCATTCAAACTCCATGGTTCTTTCTTGGGATGTGGATAGCATTTTCCCTCATGAGGCCTTTGGAGAGGTCTTAGATCCTTGCATTGCTGAGAAGGGTTGAGTCTATCAATGTTAGTCCTCGCACAACGTGGCTGTTACTGTGCATGACGTTCTCCTGGCTCTGTTCACTTCACTCCCGTCTCCATCTTTAAATAACAAATGATGCTTCCATTCCTATACATCTTGATCCTCCTCGGAAGGGGATGAAGGACGAACGACAACAACATATATGTAGGCTTCCTAACCTATGTTTATGGGATCCCCTCTCTAGAGCCAGAAGGGACTTCAGAAGCACAGAAGGGGGAAGCGACTTGCCCAACCTCACAGAGGTAGGATTTGAACTCAGGCCTTCTGACTCCAAAGCCAGGGTTCTTCTCACTGCTCCATGTGCCTCCTATGTTTCTGGGGTCACCGGAATTAGTCACCCCACACACTGTCTTTGCCTATCCTACAAGCTCCCCCTGAAGAAAGGTGGTCTGTATCTGTCTCCTCTTTTCGCCTCCGAACTGGGGGGATGGTGCTTATAATAGAGATCCTGGTTCTGGAGCTACAGGAGACATAGCCACCATCTTGTCCAACCCCATCACTTTACAGATGAGAAAGCTGAGGCCCAGAGAGGCCCAGAGAGGCCTGGCTTGGCCCAGGTCACAAAGCTAACCTCAGGACTCCCCACTTTACTAGGACCCCTAGCAGGTGGTTCCTTCCTTGTTCTGGTTTATTTGGCTTTTTCTTGTCCCACCAGACGATCTCATCTCTTCCTTGATGCACATAACATTCAGATAATATCGCCCCATCAGATAGGAAACCAAATAGAGCAAAGATGGAGCTTGGGGTGCACAGACAAGCATCTCAACCCTTCACAAGGATCTCTCAAGAATCCCAACCTCAGGGCAGCTAGGTTGCACAGTGGATAGAGCACCAGCCCTGGAGTCAGGAGGACCTGAGTTCAAATCTGGCCTCAGACACATAACACTTACTAGCTGTGTGATCCCGGGCAAGTCACTTAACCTAAATTGCCTAGCCAAAAAAAAAAAAATTCCAGCCTGACTCTCTCCTCTGGAAAGCCATCCTTGCTTCTCAAGGCCATTCTCCCTCATGATACCGCCTCCCCCCCCCCCTCCCCACCCCCAGTCATCTTCAACAATCTTAGAGTCATCTTTGACAAACCCCCCCCCACACACACACACAGCTGGTCTTGTGCCAAAGCAGGTCATTTCTAACTCCACAGATTCTAGGGCTTACATAAAAATACAAGTAATTGTCAGTCAAAGGAAACTCCCAATAGGGGCCTTGGGCATACCTTCAAATGCCCCAGTGTACATCCACTCCTGCTCACAAAATGGGTCTAAGTGTCCCTTAAGTCAGGGTTACTGTTGTAGAAGTCCTCAGAAGGGAATTGGAAGATAGTGCTGTTAACTTCAGCACCTGGGACACATTCCACTGAAAGGGGTTTGGGGGAAGTGTGCTGTTCAATCGTTTTCAGTCATGTCCAGCTCTCCGTCACCCCATCTTGGCAAAGATACTGGAGTGGTTTGCCATTTCCTTCTCCAGATCATTTTACAGATGAGGAAACTGAGGTAAATAAGTATAAGTGACTTGCCCAGGGTCACACATCTAGAAAGTGTCTGAGGCCAGATTTGAACTCATGAAGACAAGTCTTCCTGACTCCAGGCCTGGCTCTCTGTGCACTATGGCACCACCTAGAGGCCCAAGCACTTGGTTTGCACTTAATAAATGCTTTTGGATTCATGCATTGTGGAGGAGGGAGAACGAAGTCCATGGAGGGTCTGGCCAGGACACAGTCAACTTTAAAGGAGGAGACTGGACTGCTGAGTGACAGAGGCTGGAGGAGAAATGTTCCCCGACTTGTCCTCCTCCTATCCCTGCATGCATGACAAAGGTTTGGAAAGAAGGAGCAGCCTGCCTTGGAAGGAGCCCAGGAGACACGGGGTTTGCTGGAGAGGGCTGGAAGGAATCTGAAATGACAAGAAATGGGGTCATGGATTTAGCACTAGAAGGGGGCCATTGCTGGGGTCCAATTCCAATATTTACATACAAGGAAACTGAGGCCCAGGAATGTCAAGTAGCTTGACCAAAGTCACACACAGACTGTGGCAGAATCAGGATTTGAACCGAGGTCCTCTGAAATTAGAGACTCCCTCCTGGGGCCTCAGTTTCCCTGTCTGTAAAATGGGGAGTTGGATTGGAGGGCAGTAATAAGAACAGACATTTATATTGTGATTTGAGGTTTGCAAAGCACTTTCATTGGCTTTGACCCTCACCACGACCTTGTGAAGGAAGAGCTCTCATTGGAACTGTTTTAAAGACAAGAGCATCTGGGAGAAGTTAAGTAACTTGTAGTCAGTGAGGCAGAATTCAAACTCGGGTCTTCCTGATGCCAACTCCAAGGCTCTTACCCACATACTGCCTAACTCCAGTTCTAAATTTGAAGCCGCCTTACAAAGCCCCTTAGTCCCCTAGTGACAACCTCAGGCCGAGCCTCCAAACGGGGGCGGGTGGGGGAGGGGGCCGGTAGTGGAGCTGGCCATTCCAGGGCGTGGAGGGGTTGTCGGGTTGAGGAATGTCACTGGCATGTGCTGACGCCGGGGGATTCCTGGCCCTGGGTTCTGCCCCCACCTCAGTAGGAAAATAAGGACAGATAGAGCCAGACAGTCCCAGAGAGGACAATGAAAAGCAACCTGAGCTGGGAGTGAGGAGACCAGCCTTCCAATCCCTGCTCTGCTCCTCCTGGGGGACCTTGTTCCTCTCATTCAATTAGGTGATTTCTAAGACTTCTCAAAGTTTGGATGTTCTCCGCGTCTCTAAGACACCCCAAAGTAGGGAGCTGAGTTGGGCAGGGGAGGGCTAGGAGTGGGAAGCAGAGATGTCCTGGGCCTTGAGACTGGTGCCCAGGGGAACCCTGCACGCTGGAATCTTCCTGCAGCTGCTTGTGGCAGGTAAGAGAGACCACTGGCCTCTGACCCTCCCCATAATAGGCCTCTGATCCCTGGCCCCTCATCCTGCTACTTCTCTCTTCCCCAAAGTCCGGCTCCAGACCCCACCCCACCAGGACTTTTGGCTGGTACCAGACAATGTGACAGTCATCGAAGGAGAGGACGTTGTATTGAAATGCGGCGTCCGGGCCAGACAAGGGCATGTGCAGTGGGTGAAAGACGGTTTCGTGTTGGGCCCCAACCCTGAGATCCCAGGGTTCCCCAGATACCGCATGACAGGCAACCCTGATCAAGGTGAGTTCTTTTTGGCCTCCAAGGACTGAACTAGCAACGGTCCACAGTTGTTTTCAGTCATGTCCGACTCTCTGTGACCCCATTTGGTGTCTTTTTTTGGCAGAGATACTGGAAGGGTTTGCAATTTCCTTCTCCAGCTCATTTTACAGATAAGGAAACAGGGTTAAATGACTTCTCCAGGGTCACATAGCCAGGAAGTGTCTCAGGCCAGATTTGAACTCAGAAAGATGAGTCTTCCTGATTCCAGGCTTGGCACTCTATCCACTGTGCCACCTAGCTGCCTCCCCACGGACAGAGGACTCAGCAAAGAGAAGCCCCTCAAGGAGACCCAGGCTTACCATAAGGAAGTCAGATGGAATTGGTCACCTCAGAGGTCACTCATTCCCCTCACTGGAGGTCTCCAAGGAGAGATGACCTACTGTGTTTATAGGAGGCAGGGATTCCTTTTCGGGGAAGGGCTGGCCACTGGGTGGCCCTGTGATTCTGGGAGAGCCCAACATCACCCCAGAAATGGGAGTGGCCCATAACCAGCCCTGCACTGCTGAATCCTGCACTGTATCTGTGTCTCCCTGACAGGTGAGTTTCACCTCCACATTTCTAAGTGTGATATCAGTGACAATGCAGAGTTTGAATGTCAAGTCAGCCGGTCAGAGACCAGCCCGGAGCTCGTCTCTCCCAGAATCACAGTCACTGTGCTAGGTATGAGATCTTCCCAGGTTCTTAGCACTCTGTCTGCCCCGACTTCCTCTCCAGCCCCAGGATTCCCAGAGTCCAGCCTCCAGCCTCTGATTTTCCTAGTCAGATTCTGGAGGAAACCTGGGGGATCCATGCAGTAGTCACCCAATTCTTTACAGGCTTCAGGGACTCTGGTGTCTATTCTTGGGGTCACTCTCTCTAACTTAGGATTCTCTCTTCTCTGACCCTGTGCCTCCATTAGTACCTCCTAAGGTGATACAGATGAGCCCTGAGGCTGGGAGCTTGGTCACCTGGGTTGCCGGAGAGGAGTATTCAGTCACCTGCACTTCCGGAGACTCCAAACCAGAGGCTGAGATCATTTTTCACCAAGGTGAGTGGATGTGTCTGACTGAAAGCATCCGAGACTTTTGGTGAAACCATGAAGTGGTCACACAGTCAAGCAATCCAAGGAGGATACATGGGGTGTCAACTTTTATAAAGCTGTGGGAGGGACTTTGTGGGGAATCCAAAGAGAATTAAACATCATCCCTTCTGCCTCACCTCTGACACATCCTGGCTGTGTCTTCCTGGGCAAGACCCAAGCTCCTAAGGCTCCAGGAAGCTTCTTAACACTATACGCAGTGAGAAAGCAGGTGCCCCACAAACCCTCTTTGGCCCCGGTGACAGCCCCAGTTAGAGTCTCCCAACACCAGGACCTCCATTGATATAAGAAACCTCTTCATCCCAGAGGCTGAGACCAGTCCCCTTCTGTACCCTAGCTCTGCTGCCCGATTTGTTCCATAGTAGGAAAGATAAGACATATTCACAAGTATGAGCTTTCCTTTTTTTTTTCCTTTTGGTGAGGCAATGGGGTGAAGTGACTTGCCTACAGTCACACAGCTAGTAAGTGTCTGAGACCAGATTTGAACTCACGTCTTCTGGAATCCAGGGCTGGTGCTCTATCTACTGTGCCACACTGCCTGGGACACAAAAGGCACTTGATGAATATTTGCTCCTTTCCCCTTCCAATAATGTGAGACAGATTATGAAAGTGCATTTAAAGGGACTAGGACGGCTCAAAGAAGGATGAGTGCACTTCCTTTTGGAAGGGATCGGGAAAGACATCCTGACAGAGGTGACGTTTGACCTGGGCAGTGAAAGATTGGGTAGGAAGTGGTCAGGCAGATTCGACCCAGAAGGGCATTCCAAGGTAAAGTACATGATGAGAGGAAGCATGGGAATCTGGAGCAGAGAGGAGCGTGAATGGGAGCTGGGAGAAACAAAGTACTAGGAAGGACATGGTGGCCAGCTGGACTCAATGTTAAGCTAAGGAATCTGGCCCCTATCCTCTGGGCAATGGGAAGCCATTGAAAGCTTCATGCAGGGGCCAGAGCTCAATCTGTCACTCTGTGCTGGGTGGATTGGAGGGAGGAAGCTGATGGAATAGTCCAGGCCAGGATCCACGAGTGTCAGAGCATGCTTGTGCTGTGTGGGGGCAGCGGCTCTGGAGAGGAGGGGAGAGAGGACCAGATATTGCTGAGATAGAATCAACACGGTCTTTGTGATTGATTGGATGTGGGAGTGGCCAGTGACCAGGAGGATGGAGGGGCTATTAACAGAAGTAGGGAAGGCAGGGAGAAGGGGGTTGGGCTGTCCAGACTAGGAGTTTGGCTCAGGAGACAGTTGCTTCCAGGCGTTAGCAGACTACTCGGTAGGGAGCTAACTGGAGGAGGGAACCCCACAAGTGGGATGGAAGATAGAGATAGGTGTGTGTGGCTGTGGATAGCGGAGCAAGAAAGGCAAAACCAAAGATGTTTGGATCTTGGGGATAGGTGGTCACTCACTGGAAGTTATGGTCCCCCATTCTCCCTAACTTCTGACCTAGCTCCCTGGGTCTCCCTCCCTCCCCCCTTTCCTCTGCTAACCAGACAACTGGCTGGTCCCAGACGTCTTCCCCTACACAAAGCCTGGAACCCATGAGAAGTTCGTCACCACGGAGGCCACAGTCAGGTACAGGGCGGGGTGCGTGGATCTCCAAGGACACAAATGCTTTCTCCCAATCTATTCTCCTTCCTGGTCCACCTTTGAATTCCTCTCTCCCCAGGGTGACTCCCAAGTCCTCTGACAATGGGAAACTCTTCATCTGTGAAGCGATCAACCCAGCCATGAAGACGTCCTTGAAAGCTTCTTTCACTATGAATGTTCTGTGTGAGCTAGGGCCCCCAGACATGGTGGGAAGGGGAGGGTGCCATGGGTCCCTTGGGAGGCCTTGTCCACCAAAACTGCCAAACACGCTCTTGTATGGAAAGTCTAAGTATCACGATTCAGGGACTTGGAAAATGGGAGACCAGGGAGAGATGGCAAGGGGACTGAGTTCTGGGTCTCTTTGAAGACCTCCCGGGCTGAGGAGTATCTCCTTGCTGAGTCCCCTCTGGGTCCCTTCTCTCCAGTTCCCCCTGGCCCTCCTATCATTGAGTGGCCCGGCCAGCTGGAGGGGAGCGCCAAGGCTGGACAGGATTTGGAGCTGCTCTGCATGTCGCGAGGGGGAAACCCTCTGGCCACCTTGCAGTGGCTGAAGGTGACGTGGGGACACCGCAGAGGGGTCTCAGCAATTTGGGCTTTCACTTTCAGGATCCCCTGTTCACTTTTCCCATACCATCCCCTGTCCCCACCCTAGAATGGAAAGGTGATCTCCACAGTCTGGGAGACTGACCACAAGCAGGCCCTGGCCCGCAGCATCCTGCCTCTGACCATCCAGCCGGAGGACAACGGGGCCCAGCTCAGCTGTGAAGCCCAGAACAGTGTGTCCCCCGAGGCTCAAGGGCATGTGATCACACTGCACATCACCTGTGAGGATCCTGGGACCCCTGCCCTGTTCCATCCCTCACAGGCCCCTTGGAGTCACTGCTTTCTTGTCTGGAGCACTCTATCCCCTTCCTCTGCCCCCACCCCAGCCAGGCTTGCCCAAGCTTGCCTAGTTCCTCCAGCACCAGCACCAGCACCAGAACCATGACTGGGAATTCTGGTGCCCGGGGCAAATTTAGTTTAGGGGGCCAGACCTGGGGAAACAGAGCCTCAGAGAGAGATGAGACCCTGGAGCACCACCCTTGGCAGAGGGAGACAGATCCCAGGGTTCCTCAATGAGTGGGAAGAAAGGCACTTTCATCCTCCATAATAGGCACAGCTCTGGTCCGTATGTTTGGGTGCAGTCACACTTGGAGAAGGGGCAGCCCTTCTTCCAGAGGAACAGCCAATGAGTGCCCTGACTCAGAGGTGGGGGAAGGCAGGTGGCAGCAGACAGAGAACCTCGGGGTGTCCTTGGGGACGGCAGTGAAGCCAAGGTGCCAGATTTTTATAGAGGGAAAGTGTCCACCCCTGCGGGTGCCCTGGGCAAAAGCCCCAGTCACCCCAGCCTAGTTCTAGCTCTGTCCGGTGCCATCCTCACATCTCTCTGTCTCACCTCCTCACAGTCCCCCCAAGCTCCATCACCATCTTGGGCTCCACAAGCCTAGATGAGAACAAGACTGCGTCTTTCTCCTGTTTCACCAAATCTAGTAACCCAGGAGTCCTGCTGCGCTGGTGGCTGGGCTGGCAGGAGCTCAGACCCACAGATGTGACTGTCACTGATGTGAGGTTTGAGGGCTGGAGCCCAGGGGCCCCGAAGAGCCAGGAGCCTGGGGTCGGAGAGAATCAAAGACTTGGTCCACCCTTAATGGGGGTGTGGGGGAGTCCTGGGGCAGGTGGGCTGGAAGCCCAAGTTTGAGGCTCCAATTCCACCCTCAGGGACTGTATGGTGGTCGAGTAACCATGTCCAATGTGACCCACACCTTGCGAAGGGCAGACAATGGGCTGATGCTGACCTGTGAGGCCTTTAGTGAGGCTTTTGCCAAGGAGACCCTCAAGAAATCAGTCACACTCAATGTGAAATGTGAGTCCCCAAAGGTCCTCAAAAAACCTAATAGAATGCCCCTTCTCAACCTCGCAATCAATCGACAAGCTTTTATTAAGCATCAGCTAGGTGCTAGGTGCTAGGGGTAGAAATACACAAGGGAAGGGGCAGCTAAGGTGGTGCAGTAGATAGAACACCGGCCCTGGAGTCAGGAAGACCTGAGTTCAAATCTGGCCTCAGACCAAACACTTGACACTTACTAGCTGTGTGACCCTGGGCAAGTCACTTAACCCCAATTGCCTTTAAAAAAAAATACACAAGGGATTCCGACCTGCCCTCTGTGAGCTTATATTCTGTGGAGGATGGGGAGGAAGGAAGGGTGGGGGCAGGGTTTGTAACATTCACAGATAAGCAAACACAGTCTAGATCACAAAAGAAATACAGTGCCTAGGCTAGAAGGGCAGTAACAAATAGGAAAATGCTTTTTGAAGAAGGCGATCCTGGAGCATCTTGACATAAGGCGAGGATTCCAAGAAATGAGGTATAGTCCGGGGCACACAGAGATGGAGTGGTGTGTATCCTCATCTGCCAAGCAGGCTCGTTTTGATGGAACAAAGATTGTGTGTGAGGGAGAAATGCATCATCAGTCTGGAAAAATAGGCCTGAGACAGATTAGGAAGGGCTTCAAACGCTAAACAGAGGCATTTATGTTTTGTGCTGAGGGAATGAATAGGGAATCATTGCAGCTCCTCTCCTGTTCAGTCCTATCCATTCCCACTGGAGATGGCAGAGGCTATTTCAGAAGGCTATTTCAATAGTCCATGCTGTTCCCTGAGGACATTCCCCCAGAGACCCTGTCCCAGACCCCCATGGCCCATGTGCAGGGAGAGGAAATGAAAAAAAGGCTGTTTTCCCCTTCCCCACCACCCACCAGATCCTATCCAAAGACTCTGGATTGAGAGTTTCCCTAAGGGAGAAAATTTTCGAGCAGGAAATCAGGTTCGGCTCCTGTGTTTGGCCATTGGGGGCAATCCAGAGCCTTCCCTCTCCTGGTGCAAGGTGAGTGCAGAAAACTCAGGGTCAGGGAAGGGATTTGAGGATTCCTGAAGGGCAGAAAATCCCTTCTCAGAGGTGCAGGTGTGGCTGTATAAAGCAGAGGGTGGGGGATGGGAGGGGCAGGTGTCCAGAATGGGCTGCTAGAAAATCACTGGAATTTGGGGCTGTCTGTGCCTGGGAGGCCAGTTGTGGGATGAGCTGTGATGTGGCTTTGGAAATCATTGGGGGATTCTGGGACTCTACAGAAGGGTGGGCAAGCTAAATGCTTAAAGGGAGGAATTAGAACCTAGAACAGCTTCGGAAGGATGAATGGGTGGAGAGTCAAGAGTGGGAATTCCCAAATGTGGGTCCCCTGTGGGGAGAGGGGAAGGAGAAATCCCAGACTGGGAGTCAGGTGCCAAGAGATTCTGGGGCTGGGTATGGATTGAAAGGATAAGAAGCTTGTAGTGGAGACCAAGTCAGGGACACGGAGCATCGTGGAGAAGTCAGGGAACACCTTCTCCAGAGAGTTGATCTTGAAGTTGGACCCCAGTGACAATCAGGCTATCTACACCTGCAAGACCACGTCTAACTGCAAGGCCACCAGCGACCAAGCCTCAGCCTCCACCAAGTTCCACGTGCAGTGTGAGACATCACCTTGATCCTCCTGGGGAGGGGGCTCTCACACCCCTGAAGGAGGGATCCTAGGAGGGGAGGCTCCAAGGGGTGGGGTTTAGGAAACTCTCTCCCCTGGGGGAAAGGGGGGTGTTGGATAGAAGTTTCTGGAAAGTTATCACACTGTGGAAATTTTGGAATGACGCAAGAGTCATTCAGACACTCCCCTCCCCCTTTCTTCTCATTGCAGTCCCTCCCATCAACGTGACTATTTCAGCCAATGCCTCCATTCTACGCCCTGGAGACTCAGTGAACCTCACTTGTGTTAGCCTCAGCAGTAACCCCCCAGCCAACCTGTCTTGGGAAAAGGAAGGGGAGAGGTGAGGTCATGCACTCCCCACCCCCCAACCTCCACCCCCAGCTTGGGACTGAAGAATCACAGCCCCGCCTGCTCACCAGAAGCCCAGCCCCCAGACTTGTCCCCACACCTCCTAACATCCTGTCATGTCCCCATCCTTCCCAGACTCCAAGGAATGGCCTTCAGGTACAGGCCGTCCCGGTTCAGGGGCTCAGAGGCATCGGGGAGCATATGGCTTCATGTGTCTTCCCAGGACCACGGGAACCGAGTGACATGCAGGGCTAACAGCCCTGAGCTGCAAGAGACCGTGAGCGCCTTCTATCGGCTCCACGTGCTTTGTGCGTGCTCCATGGGGGTGACCAGGCTGGGGAGGAGGGGCCCATAACCCAACTCCATCCATCGCTGACCCCACCACCATCCTAAACCTGAACCAGACCCTGTAACTGAGCCACGCTCAGCATGGTGCCTGGTACATAGTAAAGGCTTTACTCTCCCCTCCCCAAGCCCTGACCCTTCTTCCCTCCACACATGGATCCCAATAATCACTTTCCTTGTCCACACAGACCCTCCCAAGTTCCTGGAAGATCAGGTCCACAAAGTGGAAGCCCAGGAACACGGGGGAGCATTGCTCCCCATCTCTGTGTCTGCTAACCCAGCCCCTGAATTCTTCAATTGGAGTTTTCAGGGAAGCAAACTGAGTCCAGGTACCAGAAGTGGGAGAGAAGGACTGGGCAGGAGGAACTATAACCCTGGAGGGCTCTGGAAGGGGAGGACATGCTTTCATGGGCGCTGCATCCCTTCCCTTCCCAGACGGGGGTCCCAGACACCGGATCCTTCCTGGAGGAGCGTTGAAACTATGGAACTTGACAAGGGGAGATAGCGGGGAGTACCGGCTGCTGTGCCAGAACGCAGAGGGCATCAGTGAGGCCGTGGTCAGGCTGGATGTCCACTGTGAGTGATCTTCCCTTGCCTGAGAGTGGCCAGCCTTCCCCTCAACACCCCTCCCCAGATCGAGTCCTTCACCTCTGTTCCCTCCCCAGATGCCCCGACCATCTGGACCATCCCTGATGTCACAGAGGTGGACGTAGGTGGATCGGCAGAGATCCTCTGTGTGGTCGATGCCAGCCCTGTCCTTCCAAATATGTTTCAGTGGGAGAAGCTGGTGAGGGATTCTCCTACATCCCCAGCCCCAGCCCCGGTTTCAGTCCTCTTCCTTTTCCCGATCCAGCCCTCAACACGAGGCTACAGATCCCCGAGCCCAGCCCCAACTTCTCCCCAGCTCGATGACATTCCTACAGGGCCTCAGCCAGGTCTCCTGCCCTGCCCATCCTTCAGACTCGATTTACACAGCTCAAAGGAAGACACTTTTCTTGACCCTAGATATCTGGCAGGGATTTAGCCTGAATCATCTCTGTGACTGTAGGGACTTTCCTGAAGTTATCCAAACGGTTGTTTTCTGTGCCTCAGCAGGGCTGGAAGAGGACAGATAGGCAGCGGGAGGGGGAGGAGTTGGTTTAGGGGCATTCAGGGCAGCACCATGCCTGTGGAGTGCTGGGAGGCTCAGTCTCTCCCGGGAGGGGGAGGGGGATTGGGAAGATGGGTTTCTGACCCTTAACGGAATT
The DNA here is from genome assembly GCF_003287225.1 of Phascolarctos cinereus. Taxonomy (NCBI): domain Eukaryota; kingdom Metazoa; phylum Chordata; class Mammalia; order Diprotodontia; family Phascolarctidae; genus Phascolarctos; species Phascolarctos cinereus. Next base: position 406,864,763 of record NW_027556098.1, on the reverse strand, counting down.
TGTGTCCCTGAAGGGAGAGGAAGAACAAAGCCTGGAGGACATGGAACAGATATCACAGGGATTGACAGGACGTCTTCAGATTCATAAGGCTACTTTGGAGCAGGCTGGACCATATCAATGCATTGTGGACAATGGGATACCTCCCCCTGCCCGGAGGCTCTCCAGGCTTATTGTGAGATGTAGGTAATAGACCCTCCCAAATTAGGGGAACCCCAATATGGACTCCTCACACTAAGTTCATCTTGACCTCCAAATCTCCCACCCCAGACCTTAAACTTGATACCCCACTGGGATCCTCACAAGTCCCTCACTGTGGCCCCTTGGAATCTTAGAGCTTAGACAAAGCCAGCTGTGTCCCACAATTCCTTAGATGGCAAAATTCTTCCTCTTATGCCATCTCCTTATTGTCTCCCTTAAGTTGCTCCTGAGGTTGAATACCCTCAGCCCCTCACTAAGGTGGCTGCCACTGGGGACGGGTCCAGCTCGGCCACATTACACTGCCGGGCACGAGGTGTCCCTAATGTTGCCTTCACCTGGGCCAAGAATGGGGTTCCCCTGGACCTCCAAGACCCCAGGTCAGCCCCTGCACCGACTGCAGACCTTCCCTGATCCTACACATCCTCTGATTTCTACATGCCTCCTAATCCCACATAACCTTAATCTCAATCTCTCTCCATCCCACTCCTTGACCCCTGGAAATACAAGCGTTTCACTACTTTCACCCAATTCCTAATCACACACACCTATTCCCATTCCCTGACACTTTTTCTCACAAATCCTGGCCCCATACCCTTCTGCCTCTAACACTCCACTCCACTTGTCTTAAACTCTCACACCACTCCTTCAACCCCTAGCACCGTATCCTCTGAACCCAACCCTATCTAGCCTGCAGCTCGACTTATTCTGATGCCCACCATCCTCACCATTACCATCACCACCACCCCACCCCCCCCCCCACCCCCACCATCATCACCACCCTCCCATACCACCATCACCACCACTACTACCCCCACCACCCCCACCATCATCACCACCCCCCCACCACTACTACCCCCACCACCCCCACCATCATCACCATCACCACCACTACTACCCCCACCACCCCCACCATCACCACCACCACCACCCCCACACCACCATCACCACCACTACTACCCCCACCACCCCCACACCACCATCACCACCACTACTACCCCCACCACCCCCATCATCATCACCATCACTATCATCATCCCCACCCCCACCATCACCACCACCATCAGCACCATCAACACTACCACCACCATCCCCCCACCACCATTACATCACCACCACCCCAACCCCCACCCCACCATCATCACCACCCCCCACACCACCATCACCACCACTACTACCCCACCACCCCCACCATCACCACCACCACCGTCACCACCATTACCACCCCCCAACCCCCCCACCCCCCCACACCACCATCACCACCACCCCAACCCCCACCCCCACCATCATCACCACCCCCCCACCACTACTACCCCACCACCCCACCATCATCACCATCACTATCATCATCCCCACCCCACCATCACCACCACCACCACCGTCACCACCATTACCACCCTACCGGACCTTACTTCATTCTTTATCCATCCCTTCCTCCCAGATACACTGAGCATACCTATCATGAGGGATCAGTTCATAGCAGCGTCCTCACCATTGCCAACATCACGGCTGCTCAAGACTATGCCCTCTTCACTTGCACAGCCACCAACAACCTGGGCAGTGACCACATTGATATCCAGATCGTCAGCATTAGTATGGCTTGGGGGGGGGGGAAGGCAGGAGAGGGGAGGGCAGAGCCTCTGAGGAAAGAGTTCTTATCCTGGGGCTCATGGACCCCCAGAGATTGCAGATTGGGGTGGAGTCTATAAACTTGAATGAGAAAAATCTTTATTTCATCAGAACTCATTTCCTTTGTCACTCTATGTATTTTATGCCCACAAAACATGATTCTGAGAAGGGACCCACAGGCTTCATTAAAGGAAACAATGATACACAAAATTGGCTTAGAACCCTTGCTCTAGGGAAATCTTTTGTTCCACAACCTGAAAGATTACATGTGTCCCTCACTTCATGAAATATCCATATTCTTGAGGAGAGGGGTTCAGTGTGTTTTGAATTTTTGCTACATAAAAACTATTTCTAGGAGCTAGGATAGTTTAATCTTTGAAAAATATATGTGGCCTCTTCAGAAAAGCCAAAGGCGGGTTCAATCATCTCGTAAGAGGCAATTTCCACCATGAAAGGTAGGCCTACCTGGGTCCAGGAGGACACGGGCACAGAATGTGGAAGGGGGAGCTCAGGGAAGGTGGTTTTCTTTCACCTCTCCCCTTGACAGGTCGCCCAGACCCTCCAACAGGCCTAAGGGTTATGAATATCACCCACCACTCTGTGGGCTTGGAATGGAAAGCAGGCTTTGATGGGGGCCTGGAGCAGAGATTCCGTGTCAGGTAGGGACCATAGTGGGGAGACTGGGGAGGGAGTGGACTGAAATTGAGCGGTCTTGCTCGTCTACAAATGCCCCATGATTGCTGCAGGTACGAGGCACCTGAGACAGCAGGGTACCTGTACGTTGATGTCGTCCCACCTCAAGCCACCTCCTTCACTGTGGATGGTCTTCGGCCTTTCACCCTATATCATTTCTCTCTGCTGGCCACCAATGTCCTGGGGGACAGTGATCTTGCTGATCGAGGAGCCCGGATCCCAGTGACCACCATAGGTGCCAGGGGGAAAGGTGTTAGGGAAATTTGGGCATTAGAAAGTCCCTGGAAAGAGTAGGAACTACAGTTCTCATCCCTTGGACAGTCATCCAGAGACTCCTGCCTTTGCCACCTAGGGAAGGGGGAAAGAAACAAGTATTTCTTCATAGCCAACTCCATGCCAGGCCCTGTGCCAAGCAGTTGACTAATATTACTTGGCAAGTAGGTGCTATTATGATCTCCATTTTCCCCAGTTGAGGAAACTGAGGCAGGCAGACAGAGGTTAAGTGACTAGCCCGGGGTTACACAGCTAAGAAGTGTCTGAGGCCAAATCTGAACTCTGACTCTAGGCCCAGAAGGAGAAAGAACATTTAGGCATAGGATACCACTGTGAAATGAAATGAAAGGGCATGCTGTGGTAGCAGAGAGTTATCTAGTTTGACGGAGGAATAGAGGGCATGGAAAAGAATAATGAGAGAAAAGACAAGGAGATAAGGTGACCCTGGACTGCGGGAGATCTTGAACGTTGCACATGACCAGATCGACCCACAAAGGACTGAAGGATGTTAGATTTTGAGCTGGGAGGTGCCTTAGAAGCCATCAGGAAGCAGATGAAGGAGGATGTGGAGAGGCCAGACCTGCTGGGATGCGGGTGGTGGGTCATGAGGTCCTGCCTGTAGTTGAGGAGACACTGTGGGGCTACACAGGAAGGGAATGGCCATGGGTGAGATGGGCTCAACAGGACGTGGTAACTGTTTGAGAATCCGGGGAAAGAGAAGGGCCAAAGTTAGCCCTGAGTACTCACTAACCTTTAAGGGACTGGGTAAATAATGGTGCCCACTGTGATACGGGCTCCACTCAGAGAATCTCCATCTAGGGTTGGCTGGGAGATGGTAAACCAGGTTAGCCAGCATTAGAAGGGCATCCTGACATTCAACCCACTCATTTTCTTTTACTAGGTATTGAAGAGTCATCTGAGAAGACAGAGGACCAATTCCCCACAGAATCCGGTGAGGCCCTCCTGGTCTTTTGCCTAGGAAAGAAACCTGTCTTACTATCACCACCTAGTTAGCTCTTTGGCCCCATCCACCTCTCCTTTAGCTTCCTGCCAACCCCTTGACCTGTCAACTCAACTTCCTTTACTCCTTTCTTCTCCACGTAGAAGCCCTTTCACGCTGTCCTTTCTTCTTTAATTCACCAAATATTTACTGAGTGCCTACTTGGTATCCAACCCTGAACAAGGTCCTGGGAGAGAGATGGAGAAAATTGCAAAATATGGTCCTTGCTTTTGGATACCTTAACTCTCTGCTGAGTAGATAAGATTTATATGAACATGAAGTAATTTGTGAATGCTACAGAACAATGCACATTATAATCCAATGTTAAATGACATCTTTACTTTAGGTCGCCAGGTGGCTGTAGTGGATAGAGCCCTGGACCTGGAATCAGGAACCTGGAATTAAAATCTGGCCTCGGATAGGTATTAGCTGTGTGACCTTGAGCAAGTCATTTTACCTCTGTCTTCCTCAGTTTTCTCATCTGTAAAATGGGGACAATAATAGCACTTACCTCCCAGTATTGCTGTGAGCATAAAATGAGATGTTTGTAAAGCACTTTGAAAACCTTAAATGGCTATAAAAATGCAAGTTATTATTATTACATATTTGTTTGGCGCAGTCATGAAAGATGTGAGCCTTTAGCTCAGTGACGTTTGCCTGGATAAGGACATTTCAGGTACAAGGAACAACCACAGTGTTGAGACTCCCCTGACTGGAGCAGAGGTGTATATTGGGCAGGGATGGGAGGTAAGACTGTGAAGGAAAGCCGGGGTTGGATCAGGAAGTGCTTTGAATGCCAGGTAGAGGCATCCTTGGCCCTGTACACAGAGGAGAACCATTGCAGGTTTCTGACCAGGGGTAGTAGAATCATAGATATAGACCTGGACAGGATTTTATTTTGTTTGTTTTGGCTAGGCAATGGGGTTAAGTGACTTGCCCAGGGTCACACAGCCAGTAAATGTTATGTGACTGAGGCCAGATTTGAACTCAGGTTCTCCTGACTCTAAGACCAGTGCTGTATCCAGTGTGCCACCTAGCTGCCCCTGGACAGGATTTTAGAGGTTATCAAGTCTAACCCTTTCATTTTACAGATTAGAAAACTGAGGCCTGAGAGCCTAAATGATTTGCTTCGGGTCACACGGGTGGCATTACTGGTTATTTGAACTTTGGTTTTCTGAATATTCTGCCCCTTTCACTATCCCTAGAACAAAACAACGCCCCCCTTGGCCTGGAACGCTCCCTCTTCTCAACTCTACCTCCTGGCTTCCTTAAGGACAAAAGTTCAAATCTCACCTTCTCTTTTTGGGTCCCGAATCCACCACCATTTCTGCCTCCCCCATTCCTAGGGTTTATTTTCTTCGATTACCTCTCATTTACCCTGTATTATACCTTGTTCGTAGACAGCTGTTTTTAATCATTGCATTGTAAGCTCATGAAGGACAGACTGGCTTTGCCTTTGTAACTCCCACGGCTCAGGGATGAATGTGCACTTGTTAACTAATACTAAATGAATGACTGCATGTGTTAAAATTAATTGGGAATCCACTGGGAAATAAGATACACAGGCAATGGGGTATAGAAATCTATCCTGCACTACAGGAAAAGAGACGAGGAAAGGGATAAGAGAAGAGGGGGTGATAGAAGGGAGGGCAGATGGAGGGAAGGGGTATTCAGAATCCACGCCCCTTGGGGTGGGGGATGGGGAGGGATGGGGAGAAAATTCGGAACTCAAAATCTTGTGGAAGTGAATGTTGAAAACTAAAAATAAATAAATTAATTTTTTTAAAGCAAAAACAAAAATTAATTGGGCATCCAAGTGTAGGATGTAATAGCAAGAAGAAAACGGAGTAGTTAGACCATTTAGGAGGCAATGGAAGGAAGCCAGGTAGGTGTTCGAGAACAAGGATTTGCTCTCAGCCGAGGGTGAAATGGAAAAAGTGCTCTGTAGAACCCCGGCTTTTCCCCTTCCTGAGGATCCTATGTTTGTGTTCCCAGAATTCTCTCAGTGGTTCCTGCTTCCCATTCTCTTTGCCCTTGGGTTTCTGCTCCTCCTCTCCAATGCCTCCTGCATAGGGTATGTCCTCTGGAGGCAGAGACATCATGGGCATCCCTCAGAGGGTAAGGACTGGGGGAAAAGGGAGGATGTTGACTGTAATACTCTGCATGCAAGGGGAAGAGCGCGGATCTGGTTCCCCAAGCCCCCCATAAAGATGTCCCCAAATGGGCTGACTTTCGCTGCTTTACTCTCACTCTGCCCTCAGGAGCCAAAGATGAAAAGACAGAGGACGGGTAAGGAAGCTTATCCTAGAGGGAGGGAGAGGATCGGTGGCATAGAAGGGGGGCAGGAGGGAAAGAGAAGGGGGAGGTGGGGAATAGCTGCGATCTGGGAAGGAGAGAAGCTGATACCAGATTCTTCTGTCCGACCGCAGGTCAGAGACTCGAGCTGGGAATGAATATGGAGAAGGCAGATGGAGTGACAGGCGCACCCCGAGCACTACGGTGAGACTGAGGGGAGGACAGTGGGGTCCAGGCAGCCCCGGGGATTAGGACTCACTTTGATAGAAATAGCTGGAATGTATTTATATAGTGCTTTGAGGCTGACAAAGCACTTGAAAAATATTCTTATTTGATCCTCACAACCCTGGGAAGTGGGTGCTATTATTTTCCCTGTTTTACATATAGGGAAATTGAGGCAAACAGAGATGAAGTGACTTGTTCAGGGTCACACAGCTAGAAAGTTTGAGGCAGGATTGGAACTCAGATCTTCCCAACTTCAGGGCCAGCTCTTTACCTACCGTGCCCCAGCTTCCTCTGTGATTTGAATGGGTTTAGGAAAGACCCCCAACCCACCCCACGCTCCTGAATATTTTCCCCAATCCATGTGTGCCTGGAATTCCATTATTAGGGAATAGTTATCTGTTCTGGCTCTTCTTTTAAAAGCAAATAGCCTCTGAAAGGAGACCTTTGAGTGAATGAATTCATCAGATCCCTTCCTGGACAGGAATAAGGGCATTGGGTGAAAGGGGGTGGGGAATGAGAGGGGACACACATCCCGGACCCTATCAGAGTGCAACTGAAGTGGGGAAAGGGTGGGGAAAGGGTTCTACGGGTTCCAAGTAGATAGTGGGGAGGAAAGAGGGCATTCTTTCAGACTCCCTGGCACTGACTACCGATGAAGGTTTGAGTTCGTTTTCTGCTGGAGAACAGGAAAGTTCAGCAGAGGTGGACCCCTATTACCATTCCGTGAAGGACTTCAGCCCCCAGCTTGCCCCAACACCTGAAGAAGAACCCCAGTATCGAGGTAAATTGAAAGATCACCCTGCTCAGCCCCCCTAACTCTCCCCTTCCTCCCTGCCTATTTCCTCCAATCCTTTAGAAATTGAAATAACCTTTCAGGTCAGGACAATGGACTTCCTAACCAGCCGACTCCCTTGGCTTCTGCCCCCATTCCAGGTTTCTGGGGTCATGAATATGAAGAGGTGGCAGGTCCCGGACCCTTTTATGATGAAGTTGAAAGTCTGTACCCCTTGTCTGGTGCCTGGGAGACTCCCTACAAAGCAGCACAAATGGTGAGGATGCTAGCAGTCCCCGACCTGGCCTCTGCTTCCCTGTCAGGCTGATGGGGAGCTCACTCCCTGGATCTTGTCCTCATGCCCTGCCCTCCTTCCCCACAAATTCTCCACTTTCTTTTCTCTGTTTGCCAGGGAACTTATCAGCATGGAGAACGGCCCCATGGAGCATATGAGGAGCCAGTGAGGATTTATGACCTGGTACCTGAGGACCTCCCTGGGCCAGGACAGGACTACGTGCCCTTCCACCTCAGAGGGGAGTTGGTGTGAAAAGCACCAAAGCCCCAATAACTTGAAGCTGTCACTGCTGCCCTCCAATTGACTCTGCGGATAGCCATCGATGCTTCGGGCCAGTAGGTGTGTCTGACACCCTCAACTGTCCGGCCCCTTTGCAAACGGGCTAAGCTTGTCTAATAAATAAAGTGCACCAGGATGTGGCATGATGAGATTTCCGAAGCGAGCGGGAAGGGATGGCGAGCCCTCAGAGAGGTGAGGGGCACTCAGCGCTGCCCCCCCAGTCCTCCTCTGATCCCCCCCTCCCATCTCCCCCAAAGCCAGGATCAGGGCGCCGGGTATGGCTTCCTTGGCTGTCAGATGCCTCCCAAAGGGAGGGGAGTGCCGTGCTGAATCCTTAACACGAGGCCCATCCATGGTATCTTTGCTTGGTGTCCACCAACGCTGCATCTCCCTTCTCGGAAAAAAACCCGGCCACCCTGCCACTTTTGCAGTCTCTCTTCCAGCTCAGCATTCTCCTCCTGCACACATCTTCCCCAACAGCTCTCATCCCCAGCTACAGTATTTTTGTCACCATCGCCCCTCATTCTACCAGACTTCCTGGCTAGGAAACTTGGAGCTACTTGGAACGATTCCCTGTCCTCTCTACTCCCTGCTACTCTGGGCAGGTCCTAGACAGGCTCCCTACCTTTAGTTATAAAGCACTGGACTTGGAGTCAGGGAGACCCGAGTTCAAATCCAGACTCTGACATGGGGTAGTCGTGACACTTATTAGCTGTATGATGCTCTATAAAATGGGAATAATAGCACTAACGTTCCAGGGGTATGTTGAGTATCAAATGTGATCATTTATTTAAGGTGCTATGTCAACTGGGACAATAAGGACCAGACTCGTGGTTTCACCAGGAGTGGCCAGGTGGCGCCATCATGCACCATCGGGAAGACTCATCTTCCCGGGTTCAAGTCTGGCCTCAGACACTTACTAGCTGTGTGATCTTGGGCAAGTCACTGAATCCTGTTTGCCTCAGTTTCCTCATCTGTAAAATGGGCTAGAGAAAGAAATGGCAAACCACTCCAGTATCCTTTCCAAGAAAACCCCAAATAGGGTCATGGAGAATCAGACATGACTGAAACGCAGTTTAACAACAACCTGATTTCACTAGTACAAAAAAACTCTCTCTACCAATGCAGGTCAATACCAGCCCTGCCACTTAAAGTCGTCATAATAATAATAATAATAATGGTGATGATGACAGTTAGCATTTATAGAGTGCTTTAAGGTTTGCAGAACATTTCAAAAATATCATTATAACCCTGGGAGGTAGGTGCTATTATGATTTGCGTTTTACAGATGAGGAAACTGTGGCAGACAAAGGTTAAGTAACTTGCCCAGGGTCATATAGCTAGTAAATGGCTGAGGTCAAGATTTGAACTCACTGTCTCCCTGCCTCCAACCATGCCACCATGACATCTATGATATGAATCTGAGCCTCAAAGGCCTCCACAATTTTAATTAATATTTACTGAATACCTCCTATTGATAAAGGCACAGCTGAGAATACAAAGATGAGTAAAACATAACCTATCCCCACCGGCACCGCCACCCCCATCCCACCCCCTGCCAAGAATTTATACTCTAGTGGAAAGGAGGTGAGAAGAATGCAGATCGCCACCTCTCTTACTTATCCATGTCTCCAGCAAAGGGCCAGAGGACCTTGGTTCATACTATTCCTTCATCCCAGAATTCCCTCCATTTCTACTCCAACCATTCATTAACTAATAGTATTAGTTCCCCTTATATATAAATGATCATAGGATTTCTTGCCTGACCTCTACCCTTCAGAGGGAAAAGGAGAAGTGAAGCAGGGCCTCCCATCTCATACTGCACTTTTCTCCAGTCTGATTTCCACCCTCTTTTGGGAAGAGGAGTAGAACCGGCCACTCAGTGATGAACATTCTCTCACCTGTCACATCAATCAACCTAGTGATTCTGAATTCCTGTAGGTCATCATCCGAACCCCATTCCCCATCCCCCCCACTCAATTACTTATTCCCACCCCCCTCAACCCTCCCACTCCAAAGTTTCAGCCAAGCATCACCAAATCCTTCCACTGTGCCCTGTGGAATGCCCATTCCATTGTCAACAAGCGTCTCTTCATCTTAAATCTTTTTCTCTCTGACTCCATCTATCTATTAGCTATTACTGAAACCTGGCTTCCCTCTGAGGACAAAGCCTCCCTGGTTACCCTCTCCAGTCCTGGTTGCACCTTCACTCATTCCCCTCAACTCACTGTTCAAGGAGGGGGAGTTGCAATACTCTGCTCCCCAGGTTCTCCCCTCTTCTCCATCACTTAGGAACCTCTCTTCCTTTGAGGTTCATGCTCTTCATATCCAATGCTCAACTGGAATCCTGACAGCTGCTGTGTGTAGATCCCCAGGCCACTCCCCTTCCTTCTTCAATGAGTTCAGTACATGGCTCACAATTTTTCTCTCTTCCCCAAATTAACATACACAGTCCCTCCTTCAAAGACCTGAACCACTCAGTTCCTCAATGTAATCACTTCCCACGTGCTGCTCCTCCACCCCACCTCAGTCACACACAAAGATGATCATACCAATTGATTTTGCCATCACCCACAAATGTAAGCATTCTGAAATCCCCTTATCTTACCATAATCTATTAGCTTTTCATCTCTCCCTCTGCCTTTTTTTGCAAAACCCTACTCTTCATCTGCACCACTATCACCAATCCCCTGACCCCTCAATTTTCCCCCAAGCCATCACCCAGCATTAGCCACTCTCCCTTCTTGACTCTTTGGTAAACCAATTCAACTCTACATTGTCCTCCTCTCTTGAATTCTTCACCCCCTTGTCATATCATCCATTACACCCAGTTAAGCCTCAGCTTTGGACCACTCCCATCATTCATCACCTTCGCTCCTATACAGGTTCTGCTGAACAAAAGTAGAGAAAATCACGCAACTGGTTTCACTAAAATTTACATCACACAATCTCACCTAGGCCCTCACTGCTGCCAGGCAATCCTTATCAAGCTCCCTCATCAACTCACTCTTCCACCCTCCAGAGCAACTCTTCCAAAGCTTCTCATCCCTCCTCAAACCTCCCATGGCTCCCCCAACCTCCACTCCCTCAGCTGAGAATCTTGCCTCATATTTTACAGAAAAAATTAAGGCCATTCACTGTGAGATCTCTCTTCCCCCTCTTCCTCATCTCCCATCACTCAGGTGCCATCTGCCACTCTCTCCTCCTTCACCTTTGTCTCAGATGAGGAGGTAGACTTGCTCCCTCCCAAAGCTAACCCCTCTACCTGCACAAGTGACCCCAATTCTATCCCATTTCCTCCAACAGATTGCCCCCTCTGTCATTCCACTCTTTTATTGGTTTTCTTTTTTCAAATTAATAGTATTTTTTCAACCATATGTATCTTTTACTTATTTTCAATCTCTCCCTCTCTACTGGCCCATTCCCTCCTGCTACAAACATGCATGTTTGTAGCAGACATGGGTCTCTCCTACCCTGAAAAAACCCTCACTTGATCCTTCCATCCCTACTATCATCCTTTATCTCTTTTGCCCTTTGTAGCTAAACTCCTCGAAAACACTGTCTACAAAAATGCCATCTAGGTCTACAACTCCACTTTCTCTCCTCTCACTCTCTTCTTAACCCCTTACAATCTGGCTTCTGACCTTATCATTCTATTAAAGCTGTTGTCTCCAAAGCTACCAACTTAGTTGTAAAATCCAATGGCTTTTCTCAATCTCATTTTCCTTGCTCTCTCTGCAGCCTTTGACATTGTTTATCACTCTCTGTTTCTCTGTCTGTCTGTCTGTCTGTCTGTCTCTCTCTCTCTCTCTCTCTCTCTCTCTCTCTCTCTCTCTCTCTCTTTCCTGGTTTTCCTCCTACCTCCCTGACCACTCCTTCTCTGTCTCCTTTGCTAGATCCTCCTCCACACCACACCCTCTAACTGTAGGCATCCCACATGGTTCTGTCCTGGGTCCTCTTCTCTTCTCCTTCCATATGACTTTACTTTGGGATCTCATCAGCTCCCATGGATTTTATTACCATCTGCCTCCATGCTGATGATTCTCAGATCTACCTATCCTGCCCCAACCTCTCTGCTGACCTTCAATCTCTCATTTCTAGCTGCCTTTCAGGCATCTTGAAGTGGGTGTCCAGTAGACATCTTCAACTCAACATGTCTAAAATGGAGCTCGTTATCTTTCGCCTAACCCCTGCTGCCCCTGCCACTTCCCTATTACTGTAGGAAATAATACCATCCTCCTCTGAGCTCCCTACCCAGCAGTCATCCAGGACTCCCCCCATAGCTCATGAGCAAAAACAGACAGAAAAGTTCACAGAGGTAAAATGGATAATTTTGATCACACAAAATTAAAAAGTTTTTGCACAAACAAAACTAATGCAGCCAAAATTAGAAGGGAAGCAGGAAACTGGGGAAATTATTTTTACAGCAAGTTTCTTTGATAAAGGCCTCATTTCTCAAATGTATAGGGAAATGAGTCAAATTTATAAAAATAAGAAATGTTTTCCAACTGATACATGGGCAAAAGATATGAACAGGATGTTTTTAGAAGAAGATCTCAAAGCTATCAATAATCATGTGAAAAAATACTCTAAGTCACAACTAATTAGAGAAATGAAAGTTAAAACAACTCTGAGATACCACCTCATACCTATAAGATTGGTTAACATGACAGAAAAGAAAAATACAAATATGGGAAAAAATGGGGACACATGCGCTGTTGGTGGAGTTATGGTCCAACCTCTAGAGAACAATTTGGAATTATATCCAAAGGGCTATAAACTTGTGTGTATACCCTTTGATGCAGCAATATTACTTCTAGCTCTATATCTCAAAGAAATCAAAGAAAAGGGGAAAGAACCTATTTTACAAAAATATTTATAGCAGCTGTTTTTTGTGGTGGCAAAGAATTGGAAATTGATAGGATACCCATCAATTGGGGAATGGCTGAACAAGTTGTGGCATATGAATGTAATTGAATACTATTGTGCTATAAGAAATGATGAACAGGCTGACTTCAGAAAAACCTGGAAGGACTTGTATGGTCTGATACTGAGTGAAGTGAGCAGAACCAGGAGAACATTGTACACAGTAACAGCCACGTTGTGCGATGACTAATATTGATAGACTTAACCCTTCTCAGCAATACAAGGATCTAAGACATCTCCAAAGGCCACATGATGGAAAATGCTATCCATATCCAAAGAAAGAACTATGGAGTTTGAATGCAGATCGAAGCATACTATTTGCTCTTTTTTTTCTTCTGTTGAGTTTTGTTTCCTCTTTCTAGTGGTTTGTCCTATTGGTTCTAATTCTTACTTACAACATCACTAATGTGAAAACATTTTTAATAGGAATGTATTTGTATAGCCTATATCAGATTGCATGCCATCTTGGGGAGGAAGGTAGGAAGGGTGGGGGAGAAAAATTTAAAACTCAAAAGCTTATGGAAGTGATTGTTGATAAATCAAAATAAATTAATTTAAAAGAAAAACCAAAGAATTGGAAATCGAGGGGATACCCATCAACTGAGGAATGGCTGAACAAGTAGTGACTGTGATGGAACACTATTATGCTATAAAAAATGAGAAATGGGATGGTTTCAGAAAAACCTGGTAAGTCTTATATGAACTGATGCAAAGTGAAGTGAGCAGAACCAGGGATGATCAACTGTGAAAGACTTAGCTACTCTAATGAGACAATGATCCAGGACAATTACAAAAGGACCTGTGACAAAAATTTGTTATCCACCTCCAGAGAGAGAACTGATGAATTCTAAGTGCAGACTGAAACCCACTTTCTTTATTTTTCTTGGGTTGTTGTTTGCTTTTTTTTTTTGGAATGTGTTTTATTTTGCAACATAGCTACTATGGAAATATGTTTTGCATGACTTCACATGTATGATTGATATCATGTTGCTTGCCTTCTCAAAAGGTAGGGGAAAGGCAAGAAGGAGGGAGAGAATTTAGATCTCAAACTTTTAAAAATTAATGTTAATATTTAATAATTCAAAATGAATGTTAATAATTTTAAACTATATTTGGCAAATATTTAACAAAATAAACAAATGCACAAATATATAACTTTATTTATGGTTGTTTTATATATATGTGTATACATATACATATGTGCATATATACATGCATATATATAAGATCATATTATGATACTATTCAAGTCCAATAGGAGTTCAGAGAAAGAAGTTACTTCTAATTTGGGACTGATAAAATAAAACTCATAGGAGGTGGAATTTGAGCTGGATCATAAAGGATGGGTTTGATTTTAACAAGTAGAGATAAAGGAAAGACCTTTCTAGGAGTAGGAAAATGCCTAGACAAAGGTTTGAATGAGAGAAAGTCCAAGACGTGTTCTAGGAATAGTGTCTAGATTCTAAGTCTAGTTCTAGGTCAGTTTGGCTGGAGGAGAGAGTTTGTCTTGGAAGACAGGAAATAAGTTGGAAAAGTAGGTTGGTATCAGATCATAAAGGGCCTTGAATACCAGCCGCTTTATGAGTTTTGAGTCTCTCCTGTGGGCAGTGGGGCAACATAGTAGGTTATTAAATGGGGGAGGAAATAACTGAAATAAAAATTTAATCTGGTAGGGGTTTGTAGGATGGGTTTGAAAAGGACCTTCCTTCCATCCACTTGTCCAAATGCTGAATGTCGTGCCAAGCCCAGCTCAAATTCCACTTTCCCCATGAAAACCTGTTTGACCTCTCCAGCCCACAGTGATTTTTCCATTCATGAATCTCATTAAATGTATAGTCAGTCTCACAAGGCTTAGTATTGAATGGCTCTCTGACTAAACAGTCCATGTGGTGTGATCTCCCTTCTCATCGTATAAGCCCCTGGAGGAGAAGTGATGTATCTTGTCCTTCTTCTGTCCTTGTCCAGAATGCTTAGGACAGCCCTGAATATTTGTTTGGGGGGAAGAAAGAGGTTCTAATCTGGGATTTTCTATTTTCCCTCAGCCCTTTGTCTCTCTCTGGCAGTTCAATTCAACAAATATTTGTCGTTTCTTATGTTCAAAGCACTGGACTCAGTGCTGAACATGCAGACATTTTCAATGATGGTCCCTGCTCTCAAGAAACATATTCTATGGGGAGTAAGGTTCGGTGGATATAACATGTACACTGAGACAAAGGGAGTGATGGGAGCAAAAGAGATGTCTGGACAGATCTAAATTAAAACAGATATAATTGAAAATTTATTAAATTAAAATAAATTAAAAAGCTATTTTGGAGCCAGACTGTAGCCTGCCTTAAATGCTAGGCTAAAGAGTCTGTATTTTATTCTCTCTTGACCTAGGGATGGAAAGCCAGCTGAGGTTCTTTGACCATGGGCATGGCATGGTTAGATCGGTGTTTTTTGGAAGATGATTTTGGTAGTTATGGGAAGGATGAATTGGAAAGTGGAGAGACTGGAGGCAGGAACACTGGCCGAGAAGTTCAAATGGGAGGGGATGTGAGCCTGGACTAGGGTGGTTGGCTGCATGTGAGTACAGTGTAAGTAATGTGTTCATCATTATCATCAACTGAAATTCCCACCCACTAAGCCACTAACATGCTGGGTTTTTATGAGAAGCTTGACCCCTTCCCCAAAGGCCATCTTCCTCTGCTATCTTATGGCACTTCACTTAATACCCATGTATCCTGCCCAACGAGACACTGCTAAACTGCACAGACTAGATTTTCAGGTCTAGGGAAAGTTGGCGGGGCAGGAGAAGGAGGGAATGAAAAAGAAATTACCACTTCAACACCCCCAAAGCCAATGGTTCCTTCTTGACAGACCCTACAAATAGGTCCATCTCTTCTCTCCAAGGCATCCTGTCTGGATTCCCCCTTCCTGAAATGCTTCTCTTGTTCTAGTCAACTCCCTTGGAATTTAAACCCCACTTCTCTCCCAACTCCACACCCACCATCTATAGCCCCCCCTTTCCAGTTAGCTCCCCATCTCTCCCCTGTGCTCACTGTCTTAGGTACACCAAGAATTTCAGTTTCTTCAAACACCTGAGAAAACTCAGAGATGTGCTGCACTCTGCCCCAAAGTGTCCAAAGGAAAGGGAATTCAGGGTGTGGCCACACAAACACACACACACACACACACACACACACACACACACTCCTTTGGGTGATATAAAAAACTGCCCTAGGGTCCCAGCAAAGACTGACTGACTATCACCAGGGCAAACAAGAGGTAAGGAAGGAGCTGGGAGCAGGGAGCAGAGGGGGAGCAGAATAAATATCTGGGTTCTGGGTTTGGGGAGATAGACACAATTGGATTGGAAGGACTGGGGAGACTGTTACATGGGAGAACCTTGGAATTCTGCTTGTGTTGCAGAGGGTCATGGCAGCAGAGAAAGGATCCCCAGCAGTGGTGGGCTTACTGGTCTTTGGAAACATCATCATCCTGGTAAACATATCCCAGTCCCCTTTACCTCCCCAGAGTCTTCTCCCAAGGAGTTAGGGTGGGGGGAATAGGTTCAGACAGAAAACTGAACACCTAATTTGCCACGGGGATCTAAGAATGTATTATGGGAAAGAAAAGAGGAAATTCTGGGGCACAGGGCTTAATAGGGAAATGATACTGTAAGAGTGAGAAGCAAGATGCTGCTTTGGGGGTAATTATATACCATCCTTCTGCCCAGAATCCTCATTTGGCAGTACTGAAATCCTTAGCAAGGGATTTGAGTTAGTATAAATGGAGAAACAGGATTAGTTGAGTGAAAGAAAAGAAAAACAAAACATTGATTTGGTTGCTTTGCGTGCTGATACTATAGGATTGTAGCCATGAAATTATAAGGGAGAATGGGTATATACTCAAATGTGGTCTGAACACATGAAAAACAGGGCAGGTGATAGAAACATTGCAGTGGGTATTTGGAAAGGAGATTGGGGGATAGTACGGAGCAGTAAGGCTTGGTTGAAGAAGTTAATGGGCATGGGGGATTACAAGGGGCTGGGTGAAAGGTGTTGGAAGCTGGGGGGTGTATGTGCCCCACCTTGACTGCTCCCTTGGTCCAGCTGTCAGGCCTGGCACTGTTTGCGGAGACTGTCTGGGTGACGGCCGATCAGTACCGGGTCTACCCTCTGCTTGGGGTCTCTGGCAAGGATGACGTCTTCGCGGGGGCGTGGATCGCCATTTTCACCGGCTTCTCCCTCTTCGTGGTTGCCAGCTTTGGAATAGGAGCGGTGCTGTGCTATAGCCGAGGAATGCTTCTTACGGTCAGGGCTGGGGTGGAGTTTGGGTGGGTGGGGCAGGATGGAGAGTGAAATGGGTGACAGAGAAGTGGCCTTTAGCTGGGCTCTTCCCATCTCTCCCAACTGGACTGTTTCCAAAACCCACAATTTCCTGATCAAACCCCAATTACCCACTCTTATCTGAATCCATTCCCTTTTGGGCCAAAGCCTCTAACCACGATCCCCTGCTCTCCACCCCCCACCCCATGGATCCCCGTCCCTTCCTATCTGACCCTCTTCTCTTTATTCTCTAGTACCTGGTATTAATGCTGATTGTCTATGTGTTTGAATGTGCCTCCTGCATCACATCATATACCCACAGAGACTATGTGAGCACTCAGGGGGAGTTAAGGGTTGAGTAAAGGGGGCAGAGGACGCTTGTGGAGGGATAATTTGGAGATACGGGGCCAGAGGAAGGATTCTTAACCTATAGTCTGTGAACTTGTATCTCAAAAGATTTTAATTATTGCAATATAACTGGTTTCCATGATAATCCTCTGGATTTTATTTTACGCATTTAATAGCACGATTCTGGGGTGAGAAGGGGTCTGCAGGCTTCGCCACACTTCCCAAGGGGTCTAGAACACAAAGTGTTAAGATCCCCAAGAGAAGGGGGAGAGGAGGACAGAGCAGGGATAGGGTTTGGTGTTATTTCCCTAAGGGACTCTTCTCCTCCTGGTTCTAGGAAAGACTCCACCCTCTCTTCTGACTCCTTTCTCCTTCTTACTCCAGATGGTATCCAACCCAGCACTTATCACCAAGCAGATGCTCACATACTACAATGCCCCCACGAGCCAGGGCCGGGAACTGACTCGTTTCTGGAACCGAGTCATGATTGAGGTGAGGCTCCCCTGAGGGCAGTGAGATGGGCAGGATGTATAGAGGGAAATGTGGGCATCCAGAAGCTGGGATGTTAGCCACAGATTGTTGAAGGCAAGCAGGAGCTAAAGGGAGAAACTCAGAGCCCAGAGAGCCAGATGCTGGGTTCTATGTTAAAGGGAGTCTTGTTCTACGCTGTTTTGTACTCACTCTCTATCTCCCTTGTCTGTCTTTCCAGCAACAATGCTGTGGTACCTCAGGGCCCCTAGACTGGGTGAGCTTCACATCAGCCTTCCGAAAGGCCATCTCAGAGGCGGAGTTTCCTTGGCCTCCACTCTGTTGCCGTAGGGATGCCAACTTCAACCCTCTCAGCGAGGAGGGATGTAAGCTTGGTTACCAAGACTACCTCTTCACCAAGGTAACATCAGAGCTTGCCTTTCATCCCACTATTGCTTTTTATTTTTCCCAATTACATGTTGAAACAATTTTTAACATTTGGGTTTTTTTTTTTTAAGTTTTTAGTTCCAAATTTTATCCCTCCCTTGCTTACCCCAGACAGGAAGCAATCAGATACAGGTCATACATGTGTAATCACGTAAAACATGTCCGTATTAATCATCTTGTACAAGAAAGCTCAAATATAAGAAAAAGAATGAAAGAAAAAAGGTGAAAATAGCATGTTTCAGTCTATATTCAAACACTATCAGTTCTGTCTCTGGAGAGGGACAGCATGTTATATCATTAGTCCTTTGAGATTGTTTTGGACCATTGCATTACTGAAAATAGCTAAGTCACTCACAAGTCTTCAATGTTGCTGTTACTGTGTACAACATTCCTCTGGTTCTGTCCACTTCACTTTTCATCAGTTCACATAAGTCTTTCCAGGTTTTTCTGAAATCATTCTGCATCATTTCTTACAGCACAAGAATATTCTGTTACAGTCATACGCCACAGCTTGTTCAGCCATTCCCCAACTGATGGGCATCCCTTTAACTTCTGATTCTTAGCCACTACAGAAAGAGCTGCTATAAATACACCCCTCCATTGCTTAACCCAGCCTCTCCATCACTGTACTTTTCCCCTCCAGGGCTGCTTTGACCATATTGGCCATGCCATTGATAGCTACACCTGGGGCATCTCTTGGTTTGGATTCGCAATCCTTATGTGGACGGTGAGAGAAAGAGCCAAGATCTGGGAAGGCAAAAACCCCTGGAGCAAGGTGCTGGGAGGGGAGTGCTTAAGAAATTGGGGGAAGTTAGAATTAATCCTATTTCCCATTCACATTGACCCAAACTCCTGGCAGAAGATTCCCCCCCTCCCCTCTAGCCTAGGGACCTGGGCAGAGGAAGAGTATGACTCTAAGGGTATGCTCCTCACTCCCATCTCTCTCCTTCCTCAGCTGCCTGTGATGTTATTGGCCATGTACTACTATACGATACTCTGAGACCCTCAAGGAAGCGGTCCCCCTTCCCCAGAAGCAGTTTCTCCTCCTGCTGGGCCCACCCTTGCCCTACTGGTGGTTTTGTGGGCCCTTTGGAAAGAGCGCTCCACCCAGACCCTCAAGTATTTGCTCTTCCTAATTTTCTTCCCTTTCTCGCCAAAATAACTCACCCTTCTTCCTTCTTCCTGATACTATTGTATTCCTTTTCTTCCTCCATCCCCAGACATCCCCAGTTCCCGCTAAGAGTGATGGAGTCTTTCCTTGTCAGCCTGCACATATTTTTTTGTGTCAAATAAAGGTTTCTTTTTTCTCATCCTGAGCTGGTTTGTTCTGGCTGGAAGGCTCCTGGGGCTGAAGAGAGCATACCTTCCAGGGTAAGAAGGGAGGGAGTGGTAGTTTCATCTTTGCCCTCGTCCTTTTCTACTTCCTTCTTGGGCTCCAGCTTGGCCACATTCCCTTCTTGGCCACATTCATGCCCAAGAGTGGGGCTGGACAAAATCATGTTCTAGGCTGGCTGTTTCCACCCGCCCTTAACAGGCAAAACAGGTTTGCCTGTTTCTTGATCCCGTTAGGAGAGTCCGCTGCTACTGCTGCAGATGAGTGAGAAAGGGGGAATGGAGTAAAGTTGAAAGAACCGGTCACAGCTAGGTACCTAGTGTGTGTGGATGCGAGGAGGGAAGCATGGTAGCTTGCTGCTCAGACCTTTTGCAATGGGGAAAGGGGGTCCTGAAGGAGAAGAGTCCTAATAAGAAACTGTACACACAGACCTCCCTGTTTTCTTTTTGTAATTAATTTATTTTGAATGATCAACAATCACTTCCATAAGCTTTTGAGTTTTAAATTCCCCCCCCCTTCCTCCCCACCACTCTCCCCAAGATGGCGTGCAATCTGATATAGGCTATACACATACATTCCTATTAGTCGTGTTTTCACATTAGTGATGCTGTAAGTAAGAATTAAAACCAAAAGGAGGAACCACTCCCTGTTTTCTAGAACAAGCACAGAACGGTCCCTCCACACAGAAGAGGGGAGTTATAGGAATTAACTCAGGCAGAGGGTAACTAGATGACCAGCTAATGGACGCTTCACCATGTGAGACATGCTAGTGGACACTGTCACTTCACTAATCATGATTAGTCTCCTTATATCTCATTAGTAACGATTGGAATTGGGTTGGTTGATTAAATGCCTTGGCAAGAGTCTTTTTTTTTTTTTGAAACCCAGGTTAGTTGGTATGGCGTCAATATTTTCCAGAGGAATTTCAGCTCAAAAGGCTGACACCTCTGGCTCATGTCAAAGCCCAAAGATCCCCACGGGAGAGGAGACAAGGCCGAGGCCACAGGAAACGGTGACCCTAGCAGTGGAAAGGGAGGCTAAAGGACAAAAAGCAGAAAAGGGAAAGGATAAGCCAAAAGTGGGTAAATCACATCTCAGCTGCTCGAGTTACCCAAACCACTAACCAGCCCCATCCCGTTCTTCCAAGAATGGCCTGCTCCTGCCTGAAGGCTGGGACCCAGGATCTGAAGGCAGCAGAACCTGGTTCTGGTTCCATGGCATGTAACTGATCTGAGCTTCTACATCCAGGGTCTTCCTAGCCATGTACCCCTTGTGTCCTCTGAGCCTCAAAACAGCCTGCCCACTAGCCCCATTCTGCAGATGAGGAGGTGAGGTGAGGGGCCCAGATGCACACGGAGCATGAACAGGAGACGGGCTTTTCCCATTGCACCAGGCTGCATTGTCTGGCCTTGACCAAACAAAGATGGAATCAGTGGAGCAACAAGTCATGGATTCAGGGGTGTTGCTGAGACCACCGTCGGGGCGCCTTCTCTCCACTTTCCCAAACCAAAGCCCCAGCTTTCATCCTTGGCCCTCCCCTCTCCTTCTGGCCCTGTGAAGATGAAAGTCCAGGAATGAGGAATGAGAGTCCAGACCCAGGATCAGCTGGGGTCAGGCATTGAGGAAGGAGAGAGGCAGAGCAGCCCCCCGGGGATCCTCTGACATCAGGCAGGGAAAACCAGCCGAGGTCTCTGCCCTGGGCACGAGATATTAACCCTTGCCAGACAATGGGAGCTTCAAGTTCTGGAGAGCTCTGGATCCAGCTTTTCCAAATAGCCAGACCTTGGGTATCCTGTCTGGAGCTAGATCTGCTGGGGGGAGGGGGGCTTCATGATGCTGTTCTGTACAGGAAGGGCACAGAATGCATGCTGCCCTTGGGTTAACGGGGCTCTGCCTTGCCTTCTTCTACCAGGCTATGATTTGAAACCTGCAATCCCTCCTGCACTATATGCTAAACTTGGGATAGGGACCCTGGGACTCTGGAAGGAAGGCACACACTGGAAAAGAGCCCTGGATTGCCCATCAGAAGACCTGGGTTCAAATCCCACCTGTGATGCTTACTGCTTGGGTGACCTTGGGCACGTCACTCAACCTTTCCGGGCCTCAGTTTCCCTATTTGTCAGTCAAGTGGGGAGGGGGGACTAGATGGGTTCTGAGGGCCCCTCCAGCTCCAGATTGGGGATCCCAAGCTCCCCTTCCCATCTGCCTCCCTCTTCTGCTCAGCTCTGGGTAGCCCTAGCCCGCTTCCCTCCGTCCTCTCCCCTCCTGCCTTGGAGGGCAGGTGCAACCCCGCGAGTCTCCTTTGCCTATGGACCCCAACAACGACTTCCAATCGGCCTGGTGACTGGAGGGCGGTGCTAACCGCAGAACAGAGTCCCCGCCTCTCCTTCGGCTAACCTCAGCCAATAGGGAGGGGAGACGCGAGTCCCGCAGCCAATCAGAGGCGGCGGATGAGACCCACCGCCTCCTCTTATTTCTCTCCTCCCCTCCTCTCCCTCACGTGTCCCGAGGTGCGAGCTCTTCAGCCAATCACAGAGGGGTCCGCTGATCTTGGCGGGAAAGGAACCTCGGTCCCCATTCCCCCCTCTCTAACCCGAGGGTGGCGGCGACAGGGGGGCATCTCCCCCACCCCAACAGGACGCAGCCACCCTATCCCGGGAGAGCTTCTCGGTGACGTCGGGGCTTTCCCTCCGAGAGACTCAGCCCTCCTCCCCTCCCCCTCCCCGGCTCCCTGCCAACCGCCAAGCGTGAGCGCGCCGGAGAAAAGGCGGGAAAGGGCCTAACGGCGAGGGGCCGTTACAGGAGCGCGGCGGCGGTCGAGGCCGAAGCCCCGGAGCGGAGGCCCGGCCTGGCCAGGCCGAGGCGGGCGGGCGAGTGGACGGCGAGCAGGAGGCCGCAGAGCGGTGGGGACTCCACGTTTTCCGTTTCTTCCTTCCCTGTGGTTGGGGCGAGGCGGGGAAGGTGGGGGCGGGGCTCCTCAGAAAGCTCCGGGCTCGGGGGGGGGGTGTCGAAGAACCTCTGTTTGGGGGGCTCACAGGCATAGTGGGCGTGCGTGAAAGAGCCCCAATGTGGGGGCACTTTGTAGGCCTTGTTGGAGGACGCTTAAAAGACCCGGTTGTGAGGGCTGCCCAGAGTGCCCCATTGTGGGGGGGCTCCATGCTGACCCCCATTTGGGGTGGGCTCCTCGCAGACCCCCATTGTGGGGGGCTCTTCCTAGGATGACTCAGATCCCATTTGGGGGGCTCTTCGCAGCCCCCATTGTGGGATTGTAAGGTGACTCACAGATCCCATTTTGGGGGGGCCTCCTCCTGGACCTCAGAGACAGAGGAGGAGCATCTTCTCTCACCTCTAGGTTACTATTTTCCGCCTTAGGCCTCTGCCTTGGCTGCCCCCTCCCCACAGTGCTCTCCCCCCCCGCTTCTTAGCTTCTTCAGCTTCCTTGTAACTCTCCCCTTCAGAAGGCTCCTTCCAATTCCCCTGGCTGCCAGTGCCTTCCTTCCAAGATTACCTTCCATTTACTGTGTATGTATCTTGTGTGTATGTGTGTACACGCTCCCACACACGACACACATGCGCATATACATACATATATATGTAGCTATTTCCATATTGTCTCCCACTTTAGAAGGCAGGAACAGTATTTTTTGCTTTTCTTGGTATCCCTAGTGCTTAGCGTAATGGCTGGTTCATGGTAAGAACTTACATGCTTGTCGATTTTAATTGATTGATTTGTGTCATGTGAAATGTGGTCTGCTATAGGAAGCTGGTTATGAAGTGACGAATTTGAGAGATACGGCAAACCACAAAACATACATCTTGGTATTACGAAATGTAATGGAGTGTAATTGCAGCATAAAAACAGCAAATATGGAGAATACAGTTGCAGAAAAGAAGATTTAGGTTCCTTCCACATAAGGAAAACTTCTTGATAATTAGAGCTGTCCGAAAGTAGAATGGGCTACTTTAGAAAGTACCTTGTCACTAGAGGTCTTCAGGCTGGGCTTTAAAGATCATTGGTTATCACATCAGTTGGTGATGTTGTAGAGGGGATTCCTTTTCAGATATGAGTTGGTCTATATGCTCTTTAAAATCCTTTTTGAAAGTAAGATGTTATGATTGCCCACAGGGCCAGTGCTATGGTAGGTTTATCCCATATGGACGAACATTTTATGGTTGTTTATGGGACCCAGATATTATGGGATCATTCTTAGGGACCCTCGTCTTGTAGAATCACCTTGACTGACCACCCCCATCTGCAGGTTCCTTCCTTACTACTCTTCCTCAGTCATTTTTTAAAAAAAACTTTCACTAAATCCTATGGTATCCTCAAGCTAACATCCTATATCTTGCCCTCCTTAGTGAAACTCAAGGAGAACACTTTCTACATGTGTTTCTTTCTTTCCCTTCCTCTTAATTATTCTTCAACCTTTTGCATTCTGGCTTCCAGCCTCATCACTTACCTAAAACAGTTCTCTCTAAAGTTACTAATAGTCTCTTAATTGTCAAATTCTTTTTTTTTTTTTATCCATCTTGGTCTCCCTGCTGCCTTTGACACTTTACCATCCTGAATACTTGCTCTTCTCTGGATTTTCATGACACTACCGTTTCCTGGTTCCTCGACTGCCTATGTTAACTATTCCTTTTCAATCTCCTTTCCTGACTCTATCCATATCACTGCCATTAACTGTGTTCCCCAGATCTCTGTCCTTGGCCCCTCTTCTCATATGATTATTTTTTATCTTGGTAACTTCACCATCTTCCATGGGGTTTAACTGTCAACTCTATACCACTGACACACACAACTATTATTATATCCAGCCCTAGTCTCTCTTGAACTTTGGCCCTGCGTTGCTAATTGCCTAATCGCCATCCATTTCAAGACAGATCTCCCAGAGACATTTCAAACTCAACAAGTCCAAAATAGAACTCACTAACTTTCCCCTAAATCTCATCTTTCAAATTTCCCTATTTCTGTTGAAGACAATTTTTCTAGTCTCTCAGGTTTTTGTAACTTTGGTGTTATCCTTGCCCCTTCTTTCTTTCTTCGATTCTCCATTCACTTGCCAAGTCATGCTGTTCCTATCTCCACCACATCTCTCACATCTGTACTTCTTTCTACTCATACAGCTACTTAGGCCCTTATCACCTTTTGCCTATATTATTACAATGGCATCCTGATTGATTTCTCTGCCTCAGGTATCTCTCTTTAAAAAAATTTTTTTTAAATTTATTTTTAGGTTACTGGGGTTAAGTGACTTACCCAGGGTCACACAGCTAGTACGTGTCAAATGTTTGGTCTGAGGCCTGGTTTGAACTCAGCTCCTTCTGACTTCAGGGCAGGTGCTCTATCCACTTCGCCACCTAGCTGCCCCTACCTCATATATCTCCACTCTAGTCTGTCCTCCACACTGCTGCCAAAGTAACTTTCCTTAAGTATATATCTGACATCACTTAGTCCTACTCAATAAACTCTAGCATCTCATTATTTCCTTTAGGATAAAATATATATTGCTCTCTTCAGCTTGCAAAGCTTTACATAACCTGGCCCCAATTTATCTTTCCAGTCTCACTGGGCATCACTTCTCTTTCTGTACTGTGCAGTCTGACCAAACTGACCTCTCTGTTTCTCACCAATGACACTCCATCTCCTGTCTTCTGCCTTTTTACTGGCTGCTCTGTGTCCCTGGAATGTACTTCTTCCTCTCTGTTGCCTCATAGAAGCCCACTTCATTCAAGTCAAAGCTCAGGTCATATCTTCTACATCAATGGTGTCAAACTCCGATAGATTCAGGTCCCTTCAGGCTACATATTGACTTAGAAATTCACAAATTAACTTTATTTCTGTTGTATTACCTAGCAGGTCAGCTAGGTGGCACAGTGAATAGAGCGTGGGATCCCCTGACCCCCCAAATTCTCTTCAACAAAAGCTTGGCAGGGATGGCAGTGGCAGCAGTGTATCAGAGATCCCTGGCAGCAGGAGCAGAGGCGATGCTTCATAAGGAGCAGCCTCAGAAACTTACTAGCTTTGTGACCCTAGGTGAGTCACTTAATCCCATTTGCCTCAGATCTTCATCTGTAAAATGAGCCAAAGGGAAATGGCAAACCACTCCAGTATCCTTGCAAAGAAAATCCCAAATGAGTTCCTGCAGAATCAGGACTTAAAACAACAAAAACAAGTACACCTAGTCAAGCAAAACAAATCCCCACATCGGTCATGTAAAATAACATAGGTCTCGTTCTGAATCTTGAGTCCATCATGATGCTTCATGCTTCATCGTTGGTACTCTGACATTGGGGGCGGTCATTACATGGATCATAGTTAAGCCTTTCAAAGTTATTTTTCCTTACATTACTGTGTGTGTGTGTACGTACGTACGAGTAACAATTGTCTTCTTGGTTCTGCTCACCTCCCAGGTTTTTTTTTTAAACTATCCTTCTGGCTGTTTGTTTTGGCACAATAGCATTCCATTGCATTTATATATCATAATTTGTTTAGCCATTCCCCAGTTAATGGACAGCTTCTTAGTTTCCAGTCCTTTGCCATTATAAACATTTTTGTACCTATAGATTCTTTTCCTCTTTCTTTGATCTCCAAGCTTATAAGCTTAGTAATGGTATCACTGGACATAGTTCCAAATGGCTTTCCAGAACGGCTAAATCCAGTTCACACAGTCACCAGTAATGCATTAATTTACATATTTTCCCAGAGTCTCGTAGAACATTTGTCATTTTCCTTATTTTTATTTTTTCTCTCTCTTTTCCTCCATCTTTACCCATCTGTTGGGTATGCAGTAAAACCTGAGTTGCTTCAATTTACATTTATATAATTATTAATGATTTGGAGTATTTTTTTTCATGTGGTTGTTGATAGTTTTGGATTTTTTTTCCTTTGAAAATTGCCTGTTCATAGCCCTGGACAATTTATCAATTGGGAAATGGCTGTTCTTATAAATTTGAATCAATTCCTTACGTATCTTGAAAACTAGACTTTTTTCAGAGAATCTTTCTGCAAACTTTTCCCCCAGTTAACTGCTTTCCTTCCAATTTTAACTGCATTTGATCTGTGCAAAAACTTTAATTTTATGTAACTAAAACTGTTTACTTTGTCTTCAATGATCTTCTCTAGCCCTTTGGTTACGAACTCTTCCCCTATCCATAGATCTGAAAATTAAATTATTCTTTTCTAATTTGTTTATAACATTTTCTGTCCAAGCAATATATCCATTTTTAGTTCATCTCAGTATATAGTGTGTAAGATATTGGTCTATACCTATTTGTACCAAACTGCTTTTCAGTTTTCATGGCATTTTTGACTAAATAGTGATTACTTATCCTAGAAGTTGGGATCTAGGCTACATCTAAATATTGTATACGTAATGTTTTATTGATTGACCTTTCAATTTTTTTAGCCAGTACCAAATGTTTTGATGATTACTGCTTTGTAGTATAGTTTGAGATCTGGTGCTGCTAAGGTTCCTTTCCTTCTTACTTTTTCTTTTTTTTATTATATCCCTGGAGATTATTACTAGCAGGCATTATTGTAGTATCTTATCTGGCCATATCTAAACCTCTACATGTATAATTGTATGGTCTCTCTGTAGCCCAGGCCTGGCTCACCTGTTATAACCAGGTGTATGTTTTCTAGTTATTGTGTTGCAATTTAAAAAAAAAAATTTTTATTAATTTATTTTGATTTATCAACAATCACTTCCATATGCTTTTGAGTTGAAAATTTTTTTTTTCTCCCCCTTCCTCCCCCCCACCCTCCCCAAGACGGCGCACAATCTGATATAGCCTTTACATTTACATTCCCATTAAACATATTTTCACATTAGTGAAGTTGTAAGTAAAAATTAAAACCAGTAGGAGGAACCATCAGAAAGATGAAACAAAACTCAACAGAAGGTAAAAATAAGTGATAGTGATTCAACTTCAATAGTTCTTTCTTTGGATGTGGGCAGCATTTTCCATCCCGGGGCCTCTGGAGATATCTTAGATCCTTGTAACGCTGAGAAGGGTTCAGTTTAACAATATTAGTCATTGCATAACGTGGCTGTTATTGTGTACAAAGTCCTCTTGGTTCTGCTCACTTCACTCAGCATCAGACCATACAAGTCTTTCCAGGTTTTTCTGAAGTCAGCCTGTTCATCATTTTCTTATAGCACAATAGTATTCTATTACATTCATATCCCACAACTTGCTCAGCCATTCCCCAATGGATGGGCATCCTCTCCATTTCCAAGTCTTTGCCACCACAAAAAGAGCTGCTATAAATATTTTTGTGCATGTGGGTCCTTTTCCCATTTGTATGATCTCTTTGGGATATAGCCCTAGAAGTGCTATTGCTGGGTCAAAGGGTATGCACATTTTTGTAGCCCTTTGGGCATAGTTCCAAATTGTTCTCCAAAATGGTTGGATCATTTCACAACTCCACCAACAATGTATTAGTGTTCCAATTTTCCCACATCTTCTCCAAGATTTATCATTTTCCTGTTTTGTCATATTGGCCAATCTGATAGGTGTGATGTGGTACCTCAGAGTTGTTTTGATTTGCATTTCTCTAATCAATAATGATTTAGAGCATTTTTTCATATGACTATAGATGGCTTTAATTTCTTTGTGTTGCAATTTAATGAAAGAAATTAGTTACACCCTTTCTCTGGCATACTTTGGATCAACTTACTAGGGGTCAGATACTAGGAATTCCATTTAAATGTAGTTTATTATTGTTATTTTTTTTTAATGGATATCTTTTGTTTGTCTTTTACAATGCAATACTATATGCTCCCTACATTCCCATTGAATCCTCCATTATTACAAGGTAAAATACTTAAATATAAGTGATGAACAGAGCGACCAATGGACTGATGACTCTTTGTGTGGTCCCTTTCCTAGATCAAACTCCCTCTCCCTCATTCTTGGATTCTCTGACTTGTCCCACTATCTAGTGGCTCTCATCTGTGGTCACCAATTTCTTGGAGGTATAGATGTGGCCATCAGAGCTGCAGATGAGTGGTGTGGGCAGAAGCTGTGCAAGGTTTGCACTTGACTACATTTGAAGTTCCAGTCCAGTGTCTGTGGGCCATGTTCCCCTTCTTTTGCCTGAGACTGGCTCCACCCGAAAGACACAGCTTCCATGGTTACTCTTTCCAGTATTGGTTGCACTTTTGATGTAGATACAGCATACGGTGGGTGCGCTTCCAATCTTGGTTGGAGAAGAGCTTAGGGTTAGGTAGCTTCCCTGTAAGGGCCACCAAAATGTTGAGGTTTAGGGGTGCTGGGACCCCAAAATCACAACACACCAGTGCTGCCTCAATGAATTTGACCCAAGCCTTCTTTCAGCGAAAGACAAGGTTTATTAGAACATCCTCCATATTGGCCAGACTCTTAAGGAATCTAAGCATTTGTATTGCTAATGGAAGCAGGCCAGATCTTAAGAATCTGACCCCTATTATTGTTGCTTTTCAGGGAATTCTGTGGCAAATTTTATTTTCTAAAAGAGCTAAGAAGACATCATTTTGCAAAAGAGATGTGTTCCTGAGAAAAGATACATGTAAATTTAACTTTGTAAACTCAATCTTACTTTGCATGGTCTCAATTATTCACTCTTTAAATAACATTTATGGGAAATCTTTTTTAAACTGAAGAATCTTTGTGTAACAAGTAGTAGCCACCTAAGCAATCAACAAGCATTTCTTAAGTACTTTCTATGTGTCAGATATTGTGCTAAGTGCTGGGGAGACAAAGAAAGGGAAAAATGTTTAGTCCATAATCTCAAGGGACTCAGTGTAATGGGACAAACAAAATATACACAGGATAAATTGGGGGTAGTCTCAGAAGGAAATCACTGAGATTAAGAATTAGGAAAAGCTTTTTGTAGTAGGTGGGATGTTAGCACAGACCTGAAGGAAGCCAGGTACTTTGCTAAGGATTAGGGATAAAAAGAAAGGCAAAAACAATCCTGTCCTTCAAGGAACTCATATTCTAACAGAGAAGATAACCTGTACATAAACAGGCATAGAGACGTTATACACAGAGAAGATGGAAGCTAATTAGAGAAGGGAAGGCATTAGCATCTGGAGGGGTTGGGATAAGGAAAGACTTCCTGTAGAAGGGGAGATTTGAACCAAATCTTGAAGGAAGTCGGGGAAAGAGTCAAGAGGTGAGGGAGCAGATCATTCCAGTTATAGGGGATAGCCAGAGAAAACTCAAAGAGACAGACTATCTGTCTAGTTCAAGGGACTGAAAATAGCCCAGTGTAGCTGGATCTTAAAATGTGTGGAGGGAAATCAATGTACTTTAAATGACAAAAAGAGCACTTTATATTTGATCCTTAAAATAGGTAGTCACTGGAGTGCATTGAGGAGGTGATATGGTCAGGCCTACAGCTGAAAACAAGGATACTTCATTTGGCTGCCTGAATCTGTGTTTTGTTTTGTTTTGAATATATTTTTATAACTATTTCAGTATAATTGTCTTTCTTTTTAGCCCTTTCTACTTTATTTTATGCATTTAAAAACATTATCCTGGATTTATCAGATTGCCAAAGAGTCCTTGAAATAAAAATAAAATCTTAAGAACCCTTGATCTAGAAAGATCATATTGATACTGACTGAAGAAAGTAGGGAAAGACTTAAGGCAAGACCAGTCAGAAAGCTGCTGCAGTGGGGGCAGCTAGGTGGCGCAGTGGATAGAGCTCTGGCCTTGGAGTCAGGAGGACCTGAGTTGAAATCTGGCCTCAAACCCTTGACACTTACTAGCTATGTGACCCTGGGCAAGTCAGTTAACCCTGGATGCTTCACAAAAAAGGAAACAGATTTGTGGCCCACCTCCACCACATCCAGAGTACTTTTGCCTGCCTAGGTCCTTGCTTAGTATCTCACCATCCTTACCTCATCTTCCCATGGAGCTGGACTAGGCTCTCAAAATCTATGATTTTCTGGTTTCCTCTCTAGGAAGATAGGGGCAGGGGCTAAATTCTTGTTGAGGAATGTGGGGGAAGTGAGAACTTTCAGGGACAACTAGTAGCTGACTCATCCTTTGAAGGTATACCGCTTCCTGCTACCATCATAACCCAACCCAGCTGAGGCTAGAAGGGCCTCAATGTGTTATCGGCTTCATGGTGAGAAGCAAAGGACCCTGGTGGACATAGCTGGGGTTACCAACCCCCGAGGAGGCTATCTTCAAAGCAGGAGGCTTGTCCCGGTTGGAGTCATATCACCCTCAGAGCTGCAGGGGACTCACTTTTCTTTTTGCTACATATTTGTCCATGTTATGCTCACTATGTGTGTCCTCCAAGGCTCTGTCTTGTGCCCTCTCTTCTCTTCACTATACTCTCACCTCACGTAAGTACAATTATCATCTCTGCAGATGATTCCCACTATATATACCCAGCCCTAGTCTCTCTCCTTAGCTTCAGTCCCACATTATCAACTCCCTTTGGACATTATGAACTGAATGCTCTATAGCCTCTCAAAGTTAATATATCCAGAACAGAACTCAGATTTTTTACCAAATCCACTCGTCTTCCAAACTCTCCTATTCCTGTTGGAGGCACTATCATCCTTCTAGTCGCCCAGGCCAAAACTTCAGCATCATTCTCTGCTTCTCACTTTTAGCCCACACGTCCAATCCACTGCCACATCTTTTGATTTTTTTTTCCCTCTACATCTCTCACAAGCTACTCTCCTCTCATGAAGCTACCACCTTAGTTCATGCACTCATCATCCTGCCTGGGCTGTTGTAATAGCCTTCTTTTAAACAACAAAAGTATTGATACATTTTTGTTTGTACATTGTCTAAATGTATCTTTGTTCCTGCCCTTCCCCCTTTATCAGAAAGAAATCTCATATAATTTTCTACACTTGTGGACCTTCCATCTCTACAGTAAAATGTGGCAGGTGTCTTTTATATCTCTTCTTTAGGAACTTGTTATTTCCTTGCAGTCTAGATATTGACCCTATCACTTGACTGAAATGGCTTCCTCCAAGGACATGAACCAACCTCCCAGCTGATAAACCCAATGCCCTTTTCTCAGTCTTTGTCCTAGTTGAGCTCTGTATTTGGCACTGTTTATCAGCTCCTTCTCCTCCTGGGGAACTCTCTGTTCCCTGGGTTTTTTGCATCAGCTCTTTCTGGTTTTCTCCCTACTTCACTGGCTGACCCTTCTCATCATCCCTGCCCACTCTCCGAGGCCCTGTCTGGTGCTTTCTTCTCTATTTCTACTCTCAATGACCTCATCAGCTTCTATGGGTTCAATCATACTCTCTATTCCCATAACTTGCCCCCAACATTCAGCCCTCATTTTTTTTTTTGTATTTTGCTAGGCAGTGGGGTTAATTGACTTGCCCAGGGTCACACAGCTAGGGTGTGTCAAGTGTCTGAGGCCCAGTTTGAACTCAGTCCTTCTGACTCCAGGGCCGGTGCTCTATCCACTGTGCCTCCCAGCTGCCCCCAGCCCTCATCTCTTTCCTAAGCTCTGGCCCCACTTTGTTTCAGTTCAGTTCAACAAGCATTTCTTCTCTTTTATGGACACTGTGTGGTAAGTGCTACAGGAAGAGGCAGAGAAAACAGTTTCTGTCCTCAAAGATCTGACATTCAACTATTGGCAGGAAGGTGGTGGTAAGAACAAAATGGATACACTAGGCACTTCATAAATGCTTGTTGAATTGAGCACAGCTAGTTAGTGGCAGAACTGGTATTGAAACCCTGTTCTACTCCCAATTGAGTGGGGCATGGGTCTTTACTCGTGGAATTCCTATTCTCTGAGGTCTTACATTCATTACGTGGGGAAGCCCCTTTGCTGTGCTTCTACCTTGTGTCGGCATCCTAGGATCCCAGTGTGATAATTCTTTCTCCCCCAGGTTTGATTTGTAGGGGATTCTTTCTTTTGGGGACAGCCCCTAAACCCTCCAGATCATCAAAGGGCAAACCACAGAACAGTGAATCACTGGCACATGATACAGGGCAGAGTGGGGGTAATCACATCTCACCCCCCACAATGTGATGACATCATCTCCCCAGTCCCTTTCCCTTTCTTGATTCCTCTTTTCTCATATCTTCAGCAGATATTGGAGAGGGTTTCTCTATTTGTGTGCAGAGAACTCTGTGTATATGGACTCACTGGTCAGTATATTTTTAGGTTTTTGTCAGGGTGTCCCTTTATTTGTTTATGGCTGTGTCCATGAGTGTGGGGACATAGAATCGAAAGCACAGTAACAGAAAATCTCTTCGAGGTTCGAGGGAGGGGCAAATGAATAGACAGCCTATTTGCATTTTCCTTTTCATTCTGACTCACATTCCCCCTCAACTGATTCACAACCACTACTTTTCTTTCCTCACTCCACCTGCCTTTCTCTATCTTCTCTTCTAGTGGCACACTCTTAATTTAATTATTCATGACAGCTAGAACACTAACTTTCTTGAAAGGGAGCAGAAAATTAGAGAGAATACCTAAAAAAAGGAGATTGGTTTAGATAATCCCTAAGATTCCTTCCAGCTGTAATTCAGTTCAACAAACGTGAATTAAATCACCTACTGCTTTCAAGATACTGTGCTAAGTGATGCACATATAAGGACAAAACAAATAGTCTCCTCTTAAAAAATTGTTGGGGGTGGGTGGAATAACTCTTAAAGCCGTTTTTGTCCACATTTGCTAGGAAGAAAAGAACAACTGGCACTCGAAATAGGAGCGGGGGAGAGGAGTCTTAGGTCCTAAGATGTAACCTAGGAACTGAGGGGTGTGTAGGGTTTGTGGCAAGATAAGGAATTTGAGTTTCTCAGTCCCTTTTCTTTATCCCATATCAGAGAGCACTAAAATGTGAGAAGAGGGGAAATCTCCTGGACATCCATCCTCTTGGGCAGGATGTGAAAGAAACCCTGAGCCTTTATTTCAAAGAAATACAACTTGCTACCATCCTGGGAAAGGGAAAGAAAGTCTCCCTCCCAAAGCCTCTTCCAGTCTACCCTGGGATTTCCCTTCCAGAACTTGGTGGATACTGTAAGTCACGCCACCTGCAACACTTCTCCCCACCAACTGATCAGAACATTCCCATTAAGCAAATCCTGATCAGAGGTACCCCAGTATGATTCAGTGTGAGGGACACCACCATTTCGTATTTGCCTTGTTTCTGCTCCTTTGAATCTACTATGTCCCTTTACCTTCAGGACCAGGTGATAAACAGCTTCCATCTTTCCAACCCAGAAGCAGCTGCAAATCAGCTGTCAGCCCTAGGAAAAAGAGCTCAAGGTCATAAGAACAGAAAATCGAGGGCACAATGCTTGAGCATCTAAGGGGGTGTGTAGACTGGGGCATCCAGTAAGGGGGCCCCAAGTGGGTGGAGCTAATGGACCTGGGGAGTAGGAGCCCCAAAGAGCACCCAAAGGCCTGAAGTGTCTGCAGCCGTAAGTGCCCTCCTTTCTCTAGCTGGGGCTTTCTCTCCCAGCCCACACTGTATCTGTACTTCTAAACCTCACTTAGGACCTCTGTGGATCTGTATCCTTTGTAGACTCTATAGCTCCCTTTCCATGAAAATCATTTTCTCTCTGAAAGAAGTTCTGTCTCTTTTACCTGGGGTTTCCTCTTCTATTTGCAAGACATAACACAGAGCCACGTTTCTTTATTCTTCAGTTTTTGCCTTACAAAATACAAACTTAAGACATGTAGAGCAATGAGCCTTTTCAATTTTCTCAGCCTTTCCTGAACCTGGGAAGTAGCCTTCACCCCTGCAACTTCCTCTTTTGTCTTTCATGAAAACCTTCATGAAAGTTTTTTTCTCCCCCAGTTTCTGACCCTCCCTGGTTTCAGGTCTTCTCAATCTCCCAACCTCAGCTTCTCCCTTTCTCATGACTCCCTAAGAATAGGAGTTCACCCTCTTCCTGGTTCATTGTTGGGGAGTCCTCAGTTCCTTGGAGCTTTCTTTGTAGGTATTGTAATTTCATCTTATTCCCACTGAAGCCCTGACCTCATCCCTGATTCCATTTCTGTCACTCTAAGTACTGACTCCTTTCTACCCACCAGTCAGCTTCTATGGGGAACATGCAGAGACTCTGCTAGCTATGCTTCTGGGTCAGTGAAGGGGCTAATGGAGGAGCTCCTAGCTCCCTCAAAGTCTACTTCTTGTTTCCTACCCCTGGAATCCCCACCCTGCCATTCCCTGGGGCCTTCCTCAGTCTGGATACACAGAGGAACTTTATTCTACCAAGGGAGTATGAGGACTGGAGAAATAATCCTGTCGTGGTATCTCCTGTACTTGAAGCCTCTCAGATCTAGCTTTCATCCTTCATACTGTAGTTTCAACTCTTCCTCTCTTGGTAGGTCACAGAATTAGCTCTTCAATTTTCAAGTTACTCATACCCCAGGGCTAGGGGCTGTGGTCCAACAACTCCCTCATCTGACCTTTCTCCCTCCCCTCCAAGGGCCCCACTTTGCTGCCTCTCCCCTGAAGCCTCCGAGTCCATTCCCTGGACAGGCCCCATGGTGTTGATGGACTAGTACGAGTAGCCAATGGTCTGCGGCCAGCACTCTGCAACACTGTGATCAGTGTGGGGACACAGGGGCTCCCAGCCCACAGCTGGGCCGGAAGGGATGATAGACACTAATTGAGAGGGTGAGCCCTCCCATCTTTGCCCACCTTTTGTACTTTGCTTATGGTGAGACCCTGGAACTGAGGCCTGGGGAGCCAGGTCCTCTCTGGAGGCAGTTTGGGCCTTGGGAGTAGAGACCCTCAAAGTAGAAGTATAGGAGGGTTCTTGGGGAAGAGGCTGAGGAGGGATATCAGGGACTGAAATTGTATCAGGAAAAGCCAGAAGAACCAACCAGAGAGGCAAGGGGAGGGAAGGATGGATCAATAAAGTTGCAATCGGGAAAGCCCCTTGATGATTGGCCAACATCAAGGACATCTGCTCAGAAGATGGGAGAAAAGCAGCAGCAGGAAGAAATCCTAGTGGCCTTGTCAGAAACCCTTCCCCAAGTGTTGAGTAAGAGTTTGGGAACCTCAGGATGTCTGAGGGGCCTCTTATCCCCATCCCCTAGCCAGCCTCACTGCAAGGGAACACCATCACCAGGCCCTGGTGCTAGGAGGACCAGTCTAACCTTGGAAGCATCCTGCTGCTGTCTTCAAGGTATAGAATCCCCTCCTCCCACAGCACCCCTGTCCCTGAAGCCTGGAGAGAAATGTGGCCTCACGATCAGAGGTGAGTTTGGGCCAGTGGAAGAAGAGGGAGGCCCTTGGGATAGGAGATGGAGATATTGGGAGGGGAGTGGCCATGAAGTCACTCCTGCAGGGTACAACACCGTCTTTTCATCTGTAGCACATATTTTCCGAGATAGCAGCAGGCCAGCCACCCTCTGGAGAGGCCAAGTTGACCTAGGGTCTGCCAACAGAGCAGGGAACTAAAGAGGCTTCAATTCTCCCTCCCTTCACCCTTCAAGACCTTACTATCTCCGAGTCCCCCAGCTGCTCTCTGGGGCCACGGCCCAGACAATTTGGGATTCCACCAATCTTCCATCCCCTGCCCAAGTAAGTTCTCCCATTCCCCAGCATGCTTGGCATCTCTATTATTTATCTGCAAGCCAAGTCCCTTGGGTGTGGAAGAACTCTTGGCATGGGCAGTCAGTCCCCACTATCCCCACTCTATTCCTACTAGGATCCCTCCAACTGGGGACAGCTCTGCCCAGTTCTAATGAGAAGAAAATCTCTGACCAGAGAAGCAGTGAAGGTGAGTAGGTGTGGTACCTCCAGTCACCACCAGGTGACCAGCCTCAGGTGCCTCCCTGGGCCTCCACCAGGAGGGGTCCTGCTGGGCATCGTGGCTCTGGGGGAGATGCTGTCTATCCCCACACTCTCTCTCTCTCTCTCTGTACTTTGCCAGGAGGCTATTCCTCACCCTATGGGAACTGTTAGCAGAAGTCAGTGGCCCCACTTTGGGCTTCCCCACCACTGCCCTCAGGGTCTTAGCCCTATCCCTGTCCCTCTTGCAGAAGGAAATTCTACCTCAAGCATTAGATGTCGACTAACTACAGAGTCCACACAGGTACCTGGATGTCTTGCCCCTGGGGAGTTTTTTCCAAGTATCTCTGTCCCCATCCCTCCTCTGCATTGGGGGGCAGGGTCTTCTGAGTGGAACAGAGCCAGCAGGCTGCCCCATTTCCCTTTGGCACTTTTTTTCTCCAGCCCAACACAGGTGGTAGCGTCCCCTTTCCACTGATAGCTCTAAGTAGAACTACAGCCACCTGCTTCGATGCCCGAGTATTCTAACTTTCCTCAGAACAAACCAGCGCCCTTCCTTTACCTGTCTTTCTCCACCTTCTCTAGGGGAGAAGCCTTTCTCTTGCCACCTCTGCCCCCAGTGTTCCCAGGACATCTCTGCCATGACCAAGCACCTAAGAACGCATGGCCCAGCCCCTCACTGCTGCCCCTTGTGCCAGGCTGGCAGCCCCAGTGTGGCCGCCACGCAGGCCCATATTCGAAGCCATCCCCCGGGACAGCTGCCAGGATGGACCATGCAGTCCACTTTCCTCAGTTCTTCCTCCAGACCTCCTCTTCCTCCCCTTCTCGGGCCACCTGAGAACAGGATCTTGCAGCCTCTCTAGCCACGAAGGGATTGAAAGGGGGAGCCAACACTGGAGATGAGGCCTAGATGCCTGGGCCTCTCGGGCCCTGCCCCTCCCTGACTGCCTCCCAAGTGGGCAGCAGAGTCTTACTGCTGGCGGCTGGCTCCTTAGGAACTGGGCCTCTTGGTGGGCACTGGCTCGGCCATCACGTGAAGGCAAGCCGGTCCGAGGGCGGGTGCCACCTGCACGGAGCCCGGCTGTGGAACGCAATAAAGCTGGCAGGGCCTCGGCTCTCCTCCACGAGGGAGCAAAAAAAGTGTCCGACTCTAGTCCCATTCGAGCACCTCCGGCCCGACCACAGGACCCTCGCGCCCCGTCCCCAGCCTCTCCCGCCCCTCCGCGTGGCTTTCCTAGGAGACGGGGTTCGGGCTCACCCCCACAGCTTTACTAGAGGCAAGTGGTGGGGGGGGGGGGTCCCGTGGCTGTCCAGCCCCGGCTTGGGGGCTGGAATTCATTTTCCTCCTCCGAAGCATCCGGCAGGAAGACCCGCGCCCCTTTGGCAGTGCATTCCCCGGTTGCAGAAGTGGGGCCTCCCTGCAGAGCCGCTAGCACAGGCCCGGGGGCGGCAGCGCGGGGTGATCTGAAACCCTTTCCCCAATCCTTCCCTGCACAGAGCTAAGGCCACTTGTTCTCGTGCGCTTTATATTGCTCCGCCCTTCTTTTTCTTCCCTCTGGGCCAGATTGCCCCCTGGAAGCTGTAGTCCGCGCTGCTAAGCTTGAGCCGGAGAGAACAATGGCGTTGGTGGGGCGGAAGGACCACATTTACCAGCGTCCTCCAAGCCCCTCTGTCGGCCTGCCTCGTGCTCTCCAGGGCTCTGCTCGGGAGCACGTAGTCTGCCACTCTCCGCCCCCTGCCTCTTTCGGTGGCTAACAGAAGCAGTGAGGTGGCGGGACTACATTTCCCGGCGGCCCCCGCGCCACGCTTCTTTTGCTCCTCCCTGAGACTCTAGGCCTCTGTCTTCTGGCGGGGAGTAGGAAGGGCCGGGCGGCGCGTCAGCCTCCAGCTCCCGTGGTGCCCCGCGGTGGTGGTGGTGGAGGTGGTGGCGGTGCTGCGGGAGGTGGAGGTGGAGGTGGAGGTGGAGGTGGAGGTGGTGGTGGAGGTGGTGCTGGGGCTGAGCTGGGCGCGCCTCTTCCCGCCGGCCGGGTCGGGGCGCTGTGGCGCTTATTATTGTCGTGCGCCGCGAGCCGCCCCGCCCCCTCCCCTCCCCCCGGCCCTGCGCCCGGGCCGCCCCTCCCCCCGCCTCCCCGGCCCCTCTCACGGTGCCAAGATGGCGGCGGCGGCGGGCGGCGGCGGTTGCCCGGGGCCTGGCTCGGCGCGGGGCCGCTTCCCGGGCCGGCCACGGGGCCCCGGCGGGGGCGGGGGCCGCTGCGGGCGGGGCGGCGGCGGGGAGCGGGCCCGGGTGGCCCTGCGACGAGGCGGCGGCGGCGCGGCCGGGG
The DNA here is from genome assembly GCF_003287225.1 of Phascolarctos cinereus. Lineage (NCBI taxonomy): Eukaryota > Metazoa > Chordata > Mammalia > Diprotodontia > Phascolarctidae > Phascolarctos > Phascolarctos cinereus. The sequence continues at coordinate 406,826,224 of NW_027556098.1, read as the reverse complement.
CTGGGGGAGCGGAACCCGGCGAGGACACGGCCCTGCGCCGCCTGCTCGGCCTCCGCCGGGGCCTGCGCCGGCTCCGCCGTTTGTGGAGGGGACTGCACACTCGCCGAGGCCGGGGCCGGGGCCGGGGCCGGAGCCGGGGCCGGGGCGGCCTGCAGGAGGAGCCCGAACAGGGCCAGGAGGAGGAGGAGGAGAGCAGTGACGAGGAGAACGAGGAGGAGGAGGTGAGCGGGCTGAGGGGAGAGGGGCCGGCAGCGCCCCGTGGGAGAAAAGGGACCTTCCCCCGAGCCGGAGAGCTTGGGGTGGGCGTGCGGGGCCGGAGTCGGGGCGGCCCTGCCCAGCCTGGGGAGAGGGGGCTTATTGAACGGGACCAGAGTTCTGAGAATGAGCTGTGGGCCCAGCCAGTAGGATGGGGGCTGGGGGTGGGGGTGGGGGAACTCGCCGGCCTCTTTTGGGGGCTGGAGCAAACTGTAGCGCCAAGTGTGCCTTGATAGTCCCTGATGAGCTCGGAGTTCTTCTTGGGTGGGGGTGGGGGGGCACATACAGAGAGCAGGATAGAATGTGTTGGGATGCCCAACCTATGGTAGCTGGTGGAAGCAGCATGGCTTTAGTGGGTGGAACCTCAGGTTGAGGAGACCCCACGATTCTCAATCATCTGTCCACCTTTGGCTTGCCATGTGACCTTGGCCAAACTCCTGGCCTTCATTGTACCTCAGTTTCTCTGCTTTCTAATTTGGGGTGGAGAGGAAGGCATAAAGAAGACTCCTCCCAGGGAATTGGATGTGGAGATGTAAAGTGACAACCAGGAAGTATGATGTCTTGAAGGCTTGGCTAGCTTTAGATCCCACCCCCTCCCCCTACTTCTGGGGACTTTGTTCTGTTGTGTTATTTGGGATTGGTGCTGCTTCTTACCCTGAGGGGGTTTTGAAGCTTTAGGTTGATTGTAATGTTTAGCCCGAGGGGCTGCACTGCATTGTCCTTCTAAGATGCTACTTGTGTTCTGGGCCCCAGCCTGATTATTGAAGGGGAGAAACTGATCCTGCCTTGGTGGAGATGGCATCTTTTCTGTCCTTGAGGGGCCTGAGTATACAGTGTCTACTTTAAGAGTTTTTTTTTTAAGACCTAAGAGCCACTTGTAAGCAAATGTCAGAATGAGCTCCGGTGGTTAGATAGGCTTGTTCTAACAAGTTCTGTTGGCCTCCACCCCTTTCTGATGTGGGGGGCTGGGGTCATGAATTGAGGTGTGGGAGCACAGGGAAGAATTAGAGCCTTCCTTGGAGACTGCTTTGCTTTCTCTAATTTCTACTAGTCAGAGACTAGCAAAGATGAAAGTGGGGGTACAGCCTAATGCATGGGTCATACGGAGAAGGTTTCACTGGCACTGACTGCTCCCTTCACCCCGGTCCCCTCCATCAGGAGGAGTTTCTGGGTTTCCACTCAGATGAAGATGTGGCCCCCAGTTCCCTGCGCTCTGCGCTTCGGTCCCAGCAAGGTGAGTGAGGGGCAGAGACTCTTTCCTAATCCTCTAGAAAACTGTCTCTGTAACCTGTCCCAGTTAACTATTAGCTCCAGCTCTCACTCCCTCGTCCATCGGATGCACCCTTATCCATCTCCATACACAACCACTCTCCCCACAGGTGGAACCCCCAGAGGCCGGGGCCGCAAACACAGGACAACCCCCCCTCCACCTCCCCGCCCAGCCGAAGCAGTCCTTCCCCCCCAGAAGGCCCCGTCCCGGAGACGGGGTGAGACTGGCAAAGAGCGGATGGTGCAGGTACTGGCTGAGCTGCTTCAGCGGGCCCAGGCCCCCCACCCCCCCGGGTTCGTGTCTCTGAATCTCCCACCCCTCGTCGGCCTCGAGGCCGACCACCAGGCTCTTGCAAAAAGAAGAAGCTGCCAGCAGTGGTAGCAGCAACATCAACTCCTAAGCCAGCACTCCCTGTAGTCCCAGGAAATCGACGAACTGGGGCCTGGAGATGTCGAGAGACCCCGGGCCCTGGCTCTGGGAGCCACAACAGAGGGCAGTCTGGTCGAGGGGGCCGAGGAGGTAGGGGCCGTGGCCGGGGAAGGCTCCCTCTCCTACTCAAGTTCGTCTCTAAGGCCAAAAAGATGAAGATGGGACAGTTGACCTTGGGACCTGAGCCAGGACGGGGTCGAGGCCGTCGAAGGGGGGGACGTCGGGGGGCCCCTCCAGGTAGAATTGGGTCTAGCCAAGGAGGGGGGCAACATCAGAAGTGGCAGCAACAGGAAGAAGAAGAAAAAGATGAAGAAGAGAAAAAGGTGACCAAGGAAGAGGAAGAAAAGCCGCCTTCACCACCACCTCCTGTACCTCCTCCACCTCCCCCTCCTCCACCTCCACCCCCTCCACCCGCTCCAGCCCCTGAGGAAGAGAGAGATGCACCACCTCCTATGGCCACAGCTACTCGATCCCGAAAAAGAGGCCGGCCCCCCCTGACCCCTACCCAGCGAGCTGAACGGGAGGCAGCCCGAGCAGGGCCAGAGGGTGGTTCCCCCCCTACCCCTGTCCCCCCTACAGGGCCTCCTGAAGACAGTCCCACAGCCCCTCCCAAGGGGACCACTTTCCTGAAAAACATCCGCCAGTTTATCATGCCTGTTGTGAGTGCCCGATCTTCCCGTCTCATCAAGACCCCTCGACGGTTCATGGATGAAGAGGTCCCTCGACCCCCAAAGACTGAGGCTTCACCCCCTCCCCGGCCACCTGTGGAAGTCTCTCCACCAGCCCCCCAGGAACCAGCTCCGCCCCCTACCCCTACCCCTTCTCCACCTCCCCGATCACCAACGCCCCCACCAGCCCCTCTTCCTGAAAAGAGACGGTCTATCCTGAGGGAGCCCACATTCCGATGGACTTCATTGAGTTTGGAACTAGCCCCACCTCCACCTCCAGCTCCTCCACCAGCCCCACCCCCGGCACCCATGCCCCCATCCCGGAGGCCCCTTCTGCTTCGAGCTCCCCAGTTCACTCCCAGTGAAGCCCACCTGAAGATCTATGAATCTGTGCTAACCACACCTCTGCCCGGGCCCCCTGATCCCCCTGAGCCAGAGCCTCCCCCTGCTGATGAACCTATTTTGGAGCCTGAGGCCCGGACAGGTAGTCGGACCAATCACCTCAGCTTGCCCTGTTTCACCGCTTCGGCAACCACACCCACGAAGGCTGAGGACCCACAAGGCTCACTGGTTCCCGGCAATGGGCAGCAGCAGCCACCACCACAGCTGCCCCCTCCCCCTGATGAGCAGAGTCTTTGTACCCGGGGAACAATTTCACTTCCACTCTCTGGAGTAGAAGAGAAGATGTTCAGTCTCCTCAAGAAGGCTAAAGTACAGCTCTTCAAGATCGATCAGCAGCAGCACCAGCAGAAGGTGGCGCCCCCAGCTCCGGTGAGAATGGTGTTTTTCCTGTTGTTTTCCAGTCAGCCAGGATCCACCCATTCACTTGTCTCCATCTCTCCTGCCTGGGGTCCCCTCTCAGATTCCATTCTTAACTTAACCCAACTTCAGGCTCTCAAGTCTCTTCTACACCTAGTCTTTAGGCCCGTTCTCCCCACCCACTGTTGCCCTGTCCCCATCTTTGCTCACTTTCCAGCCCCTGACTCCATCTCTTTCCCCCCAGCCGAGCCCTGGAATGAAGGCAGAAGAGGCTGTGAGGACCCTCAAGCAGAGCCCTGATAGAGGGGCTGTCAAGTCTGAGGATGAGTTTCTGGAAGCCAAGAAAGAGAGACCCCCGGTATGCAATGACAGAGGGACTGCCTCCCCGTGGAGGAGGGAGAGAAAACACTTTGCACCCCTTTGTCAGGGGAGTCAAGAGAAAGCTTTTTGGAGAAGCCAGGAAAGTGACTGTCCTGTCTTTTGCTTACTCTTCTAGGGTCCTGAGTCACCAGTACAGGGCCCTCGAATCAAGCATGTTTGTCGTCATGCTGCTGTGGCACTGGGCCAGGCTCGAGCCATGGTACCTGAAGATGTCCCTCGACTCAGTGCCCTGCCCCTCAGGGAGCGACATGACCTTGCCGCTGATGGTGAGGATGCTGGGGGTCCAGGTGTCAGAAAAGGAAAAACCTGACCTTGGGGTACAGATTTTCTGGTGCTGAGCCCACTTCTTCCCCAACAGATACTTCATCGGCATCTGAGACTGAAGGCCTCCCATCACGGTCCCGAAGGGGAAAGGCGGAACCAGCAGGCCTGGGTGGGAGTTCAGGTTCCACAGGGACTGGGGGGGCCCTGCCACATGCCCCGAGGCGTTCTCTGCCCTCCCACCAAGGCAAAAAGATGCGGATGGCACGATGTGGGCGCTGCCGAGGCTGCCTGCGGCTGCAGGACTGTGGGTCCTGTGTCAATTGCCTGGACAAACCCAAGTTTGGAGGCCCAAACACCAAAAAACAGTGCTGTGTGTGAGTTACTCTATGGCTACTCTTGTACTCCTTGTGAGTTATCTTGGGTTTCTCCCAGTGCTGCTTGTGAGTGACACCCACTCCCCCCTCCTCCCCAATCCCTTTCAACATTTTGTGAGTCACCTGAGATCTCTACTGCCACCCTTTCTGCCCAAGAGTTTCCTGAGGCATCTTAGCACCCTGAATCTAGTCCTAGTCTTGTGGGCCAACTGGAACAGAATTCCAGCCTTATTATTATTACTCATTTTTATCATTATTCAGAACAGTACAGTTAACATCCCAAGAGGTTGCCCCTCCCTTTCCCCACCAGACTTCTAGTCCCCTCCCCCAGTGATGGGCTGCTCCCTTTCCCAGGTATCGGAAGTGTGATAAGATTGAGGCCCGAAAGATGGAACGCCTGGCTAAGAAAGGTAAATTCATCCCGCTAGAAAGGCTTTGCCTGCGTGCGCAGCTCCCTTTCCCCCCAAGAAATAAAGCCCCAAACCCATACCACACTTTTAGGCAGAGCTGAGTGGGGAGGAGGCCACATTATTCTTTTCCTTTTCTCTACCCCTGCCTCAGCTTCATTTCCTCTACGTCCTTCCTATTTCACTTTCTTAAACCTATGATTTTCTCATTCCCACATTCCTGTCCTTGTCCTTTATTCCCTTCTGCTTCTTTTCTGCCTTATTTGATCAACCACTTCTCTGTGTTCCCGTCCCCTGTCTCCCCCCCTCCCCGGCCCCCCCCCCCACTTGTACTTCTTATCCTCCACACCATTATCCCCCCTGTCCTCACAGGCCGAACAATGGTGAAGACACTGTTACCCTGGGATTCAGATGAATCCCTGGAAGCCTCACCTGGGCCTCCCAGCTCACGTCGGGGGTCAGGAGGTGGGGGGCCCCGGGAGGAGGCAGTGGCCCCGCCTGGGTCTGAAGAGCAGGATCCCCTCCTGCAGCGCAAGTCAGCCCGTCGCTGTGTCAAACAGCGGCCTTCCTATGATATTTTTGAAGACTCAGATGACTCGGACCCAGGTGTCCCCCCAGCTTCCCGCCGCCGTGCACCTCGAGAAAATGGTGAGGACCAATTACTTCTGTCCATACTAGTTTCCCCTAACTCCCTGACCTGAAATGGGTAGAACTTTTTCTGGACTCTTACAGGGAAGAGACTTCTTATAATATTCTGGGACCTTGTGGGTCATAGACATTCCAGACTTTAAGCCTCAATTGTGTTGAGTAAAGAGTGCAAGATATAAGACAACTAGGTTTCCCTAGTAATCTGGGGAAGGTGCGAGGTTTTAGGGGAGAGAAATAGGTTGTGTGAGGGGCAGATCTCATCATTCTCTCCCTTTCCTAGAGTTGCCCCTGCTGGAGCCTGAGGAGCAAAGCCGGCCCAGGAAGGCCACTTTGCAGCCAGTGGTGCAGCTTAAGGCTCGGAGGCGCCTTGAAAAGGTCAGCCCCATCTCCTGTCAACGCCCTGGGAATGCACAAGGCTTTTGGGGAGGGGGGCCCTCTTTGCCCATCTTTAATTTAGGCTCTAAGGAAAGGGAAGGGGATTGGAGCAGGCAGTGAGGCAGGACAGCCCCTCACCTCAAAAAGCTTAATGTCTAGGTGGGGAAATCATCACAGCATGTGGTTATGTGCCAAATGAACAGTCTGGATTGGGATGAAAGAGAACTGTTGTGTTGAATGAGCAAATGAATGAAAGCATAAGGGGGAAGAAAGTATAGAACGTGAGTAAGAGGAGGGAGGAGATTGGGGAGCATCGAGGCCACGCTTGTTTGGGAGCACAGTGGTCCAGGTGAGGACTTGAAGCCTAATCTGAGAATTCCGTTAGGGAAGCAACAGGGCTGAGGTTGGAAAAGTGGGGTACAGCCAGGGTCCCCTCCCCCCCACCCTGGCTATCCTTGCCTTGCCTCCAGGCCCATCTCCCTCCCACCCCCCTCCCCAGGACAATTCCGCCCCTGGACCCTTTGCCTCCTTCCCCAATGGCTGGACTGGAAAGCAGAAATCTCCTGACGGTATCCACCGAGTTCGTGTAGATTTCAAGGTATAGCAGGAACCGTGGTTTTGGTGAGGGTACAAGAAGTGGGTGTCTGATTGGGCTTAGAGGGTTCTGGCTACAGGGTTAAGTAGTCAAACTTTGCTGAGAGACGGAGGGACGAAAGTTCTGCCTTTCTATTTTAAATTAACTCTGTCAAACCATTTTGGAACAAGAAGCACAAGGTGGGGTGGGAGTATGTCTTTTAAGCAAAATGCTTGAGGTAAAAGTGTTAGCTAGTTTGTAGGGTGAAAGCCCAGAGGAGTTGAGATGGGTGAGCTCCTGGTGGTAGAGTGCAGTGTTAATTCTGATGAGAGATGGGAGCCATTGAAGAGGGACGGAAGAGTAAAGAGAGAGCTCGCTCTCTCGCTCTCGCTCTCTCTTTCTCTCTGATTGTAATCACTCCTTCCACCTTCCAGGAGGACTGTGGACCTAGAAAATGTGTGGCTGATGGGTGGTCTGAGCGTGCTCACTTCTGTGCCTGGGGGTCCTCCCCTTGTGTGTCTGCTCTGTGCCAGCAAAGGCTTACATGAGGTCTGAGACTACCCTGTCCCTTCTGACAACCGCTGTGCTCTCCCAATCATGCCCTTCCTTATGTTCTTTGCTACCCTGTCCTCAGTCCCCCAGTGCTCCCTATTCCTAAGCATACTCTAACTCTATGGCCTCCTGCAACAGCAGTAAAATAGCTTTTTCTCTCTCCAGCTGGTGTTTTGTCAGGTGTGCTGTGACCCTTTCCACCCCTTCTGCTTGGAGGAGGCAGAGCGGCCACTGCCCCAGCATCACGACACCTGGTGCTGCCGCCGATGCAAGTTCTGCCATGTTTGTGGGCGTAAGGGCCGTAGCACTAAGGTTTGAGAATTGGGTCATTGGGCTGGGGGGGTAGGGGGAGTGTAAATGGCCGGATCCTAGGCTTGTGACATTTACTCTCCTCTTAAACCGTGATAGCACCTCTTGGAGTGTGAGCGCTGCCGCCATGCCTACCACCCTGCCTGCTTGGGGCCCAGTTACCCAACTCGTGCCACCCGTAAGAGGCGTCATTGGGTAAGAGATCCTGACCCCATCATCCCCATGCCTTGGCCTCATCTGTTATCCTCAAGTTTTTCTGACTCTACTTTTCAACCAGCCTAAAGCTTTGTGTATCTCCCTGACATCCCACTGTCCACCTACACTTCTCCTAGATCTGCTCAGCGTGTGTTCGATGTAAAAGCTGTGGAGCAGCTCCAGGGAAGAACTGGGACAGCGAGTGGTCAGGAGATTGTAGTCTTTGCCCTGGCTGTACCCAGCTTTATGAGAAAGGTAGAGAGCCTCTAGAGGTGGGGTCTGGGCAGTCTTTGTAGTAGATGCAGCTTAATCTTTTAAGGAAAGGAGTGGAGTAGATAAGAGAGACCCACAGGAGAAGGAGGGGTGGGGCTTGGGTGGTAGGTCCCATCCTGTTCTGAGAAAGGTACAAACCTTGGGGGATGGGTGGAGATGAGGTACTCTGGGAGTAGAGACTCAACAGGAGGACCCAGAGCTTGTGGAAAGAGAGGGTCCCTTCTGAACCCCTCATCTCTTCCCACAGGAAACTTTTGCCCAATTTGTACACGCTGCTATGAGGATAATGACTATGAGAGCAAGATGATGCAGTGTGCACAGTGTGACCACTGGGTGCATGCCAAGTGCGAGGGTCTCTCAGGTGGGTGGGGGGACCACCCTGGACCCCAGCCCTGCTCTCTCTGATGGTCCCCAGTCCCCTTCCCCTTCAGGGTGAGTGGACTGTGTATCCCATGAGCTCCCTGGGCACAACTTCCCCCAGCCTCCAGTGTTTTACTCTTGAGGGCTGCTGGGAGCTGCAGTCTCAGAGCTTTTCAGTAACCCTTTCACCCTTACTCCTGTCCATTTTCAGATGAGGGCTACGAGATTTTGTCTGGGCTGCCAGACTCGGTGCTATATACATGTGGGCCGTGTGCTGGGACAGCCCCTCCTCGATGGAGAGAAGCCCTGGATGGGGCTCTCCGGGGGGGACTGCACCAGGTACTACAAGGGTTACTGAGTGCCAAGGTGACTGGACCTCTGCTGCAGTGCGCCCAGGTATGGGAGTCGGCCTGGGGAGGGGGGGAGTGAAGAGGACCCTCGAAGCACCGTGCTCACTTCATGCGTCATTGCAGTGTGGACAGGATGGGGAGCGGTTGCACCGAGGACCCTGTGACCTCCGAGCTGTAAGCCAGCTCTTTGAAGATGGACACTACAGCTCTGTGGTATGGGCTAAGTGGGCCTGCAGTGAGTGGCCATGGGGTGGTTGAGGATTAACAGAGGGCCCTTCCCTAACAGGCCCCCCCCCCCTTATAGCACAGCTTCATGGAGGATGTGGTCGCTATCCTGATGAGACACATGGACGAAGGGGAGGCTTCTGAGCGCCGGGCCGTTGGGCAGGCCAAGGGACTGTTATTGAAGGTGAGAAAGTAGAGCTTGGGGAAAGAGCCTTCCATCTTCACTTCTGTTCCAGCCACCTTCATTAACCTTCTCTCCTTCCTCTCTTCTGCTGTGGCTCTTTCCCTAGCTGCTAGAGTCTGCCTTCAGTTGGTTTGATGCCCACGATCCCAAGTACTGGAGAAGGAGTACCCGGCTGCCCAAGTGAGCAGGGCTTTGAGGCCCAGGGTAGAGGAGAGGGAAGCCTGGCAGGAGAATTTTCCTTCTGGTCCTGGGGCAGCCGAGTTCCCTCAGTGATTGTCTTCCCTACTCTCTGCAGTGGAGTCCTGCCCAATGCCGTTTTGCCCCCATCTGCGGATCACATCTATGCTCAGTGGAGGCAGCAAGAGTCTGAGGCCCCAGTGTCTGGCCACCCCCCTGGTGGAGGGGCCGTTCCAGGTAGAGGGTGGGAAGGCTTCCCTGGGTTTTTGAGGTGGCTGGGAGGTTAGTGCCAAAGTTGTGCAGGGTTGAGGAGGGGCTAAGGCCTGGAGGCTGGAGTCTTGGCCCTGACAGCATGCTTCGCTTTATAGCCACACAGGCCAAGGAACGGGCTTTGGATCCCCCCCTCGAGGACCCGCGCCAGTGTGCCCTCTGCCTCAAGTATGGAGATGCTGATTCCAAGGTAAGAGAGGTGGCTTTGGTGAGGGGCATTGCTCTGTTCCCTAATCCCCAAGCCAGGTGCAACCCCCTGCCCACCCTGGGATCCTCTCCCCCCAGGAGGCTGGACGGCTCTTATACATTGGACAGAATGAGTGGACACACGTCAATTGTGCCATCTGGTCAGCAGAAGTGTTTGAGGAGAATGATGGCTCCCTCAAGAACGTTCATGCAGCTGTAGCCCGAGGCCGGCAGATGGTGAGGGGCTAGGAGCACATTAGGCTTTGGGACCCTACCACCAACCTGGGGCAAGCCATGTAGCGATTTTCAGCCTGTTTCCTTGTCTGGAAAACGAAAATAATACCTATAGGTCCTGTTCTATAGAGTTATTGTCAGATTTAAAATGAAAATGTATAATTTGCTTTGCAAATCTTAAAATGCTATGTAACTTAGCTATTATCTTGGGTTTGGGGGTTCTAGTCATGTCAGGAGGGGTTTGTGCAGAAAAGGGATTGGGATCAGATTAGTCACTTTTAGTGGTACGAGTTGTCCATGAACCCCAATCTCCCCTCTCAGAGGTGTGAACTGTGCCTGAAGCCTGGGGCCACTGTGGGCTGCTGCTTGTCCTCTTGCCTTAGCAATTTCCACTTCATGTGTGCCCGAGCCAGCTGCTGTATCTTCCAGGATGACAAGAAGGTTTTTTGCCAAAAACACACGGACCTCCTGGATGGCAAGGTGGGACTGTGGCCTTCAGGGTAGGGGCAAATCCTCTGATCCCTCTTTTTTGCCCTCTTCATCCTGGGGCTTTCTCCATTATGTCTCACCTGACCTAAACTGATCCTCTTTAAGTCACACCCCTTTGTTATGTTATATTATATAGATAACTGGTACCTTATAACTGCTCTTCTACCCCAGGAAAGCACAGAGACCCTCGTGCCCATTCCCTGTGTCTGTAACCTCACCTGGTAGTGCAGTTTGCGGGCTATTAACTTTGCTGACACTTTTCCACTCCCCGCACCCCTAGGAGATTGTGACTCCTGATGGCTTTGATGTTCTCCGCCGGGTCTATGTTGATTTTGAGGGCATCAGTTTCAAGCGAAAGTTTTTGACAGGATTAGAGCCAGATGCCATCAATGTGCTCATCGGTGAGACACCCACCCCCTCTCCTTCCTTCCCCATGCTCTCGGTGTTCCCTGTTGAGACTCCCCTCATCCACCCCATTCCCAACAGTCACCTTCTTGGTCATGCTCTTTTCTTCTCACAGGCTCTATCCGAATTGATTCCTTGGGAACACTGTCTGACCTGTCTGACTGCGAGGGAAGACTCTTTCCCATTGGCTACCAGTGAGAGGCCTTGCCTGATATGCCAGGGCTGTGGGAGGAAGGGAGAAACCACAGCCTGGGCTCGAAGCTCTTTTGGACTCACCTTCTCTCCTCACTTCTCAGGTGCTCACGTCTGTACTGGAGCACAGTGGATGCCCGTCGGCGCTGCTGGTATCGGTGCCGGATCCTAGAGTATCGACCCCGGGGTCCTCGGGAGGAACCTGACCACGTAGGGGCAGCAGAGGAGAATAGGACCATTGTGCATAGCCCCATCCCTACTTCAGGTACACCCTTTCCCCATTAGGTATTGACTTTCCCTAACCACTGCCTGCTAACTTGTGGGGACTGTCTCATTCACCTACGGATTGTTATTCTGCTCCACTTTGCATCCAGCTCTGTGTTAGCTGTTGTGGTAGGAAGAAGGGGATGGGAAGCCATGTTTGTGTCTCTGGCGATCAGGTGTTGGAGGCAAGAGTGATGTGTCCTCATAATTGCTCAGCTTATTCATGTTAGGTAGAGGGCCTGGAGAAGAGGGTAAGTCAGGTGTGTCAAGGAATGGGTTGTGCAGGCGGGGCTTGAGCTGGATCTTGGAGGATGCGAATAGGACAGAGAGACTGAACGAAGCCATATGAAGTGTGGACAGAGCAAAGGCAGAGAGGTGGCACTGTCTGTAACAGCCAGAGACAACCTGGCGGCAATGGAAGGGGTGTTTTGGGGAGGGGAGGAAATAAATCTGGAAAAGTAGGAAGAAGCCAGGTTGTCCAAAGCCCTGAATACCAGATTCAGGAATTTATCTGGCGTTGAGTGATTTAGTAGGAAGCCTGGAATTTTATTGAGCAGGGAGAGGATGTGATGACAGCAGTACCATTAGTACTTCTGAGTGATTATTCTTTCAGTGTTACGTGAGATGGATTCAAGGAGGAAAGCTCTGTAAGGGGCTGAGGCCTGGCCAGAGGCCTGGGTAGCTTTGGTGCTAGAAATGGGGTGGATGTGAGAAAAGCTATGAGGCATAATCAACAAAACTGAGGAGGCAGAGGACATTGAGCTGTCAGGCCCTACGAATGGGAGAATGGTGTGGCCACCAAGAAATGGGTGAGAGGAGGAGGGCTGTGGGCATGAGCTTGAGGAGGGGAAGATGTATCTGTGGTTCTGATGGTGGAGAGTAGAGAGTTTCCTTGTAACTTGGATACACTGAAGTTCTTTTAGGGTAGAACGTGGGAGAAGACTGTCTGGAGCCTGAGGGGATGCGCTGCCCATGTCTGGGGAGTAGTGAGAGAAAGGGGAAGGAAGTTCGGAACATTCAGAGTGGGCAGAATGAGACTCTGAGATTGCACTGGGGAAGATGCAAAGGAATGAACAGAGGGTGGGTCCCCTGCCCCCAAAGGACCTATTTTCTCTTTCTCTTCCCCTAATGTTACCTGTCATGTTATTTCAGAGCTGCTTGGAGCCGAGTCCCTCCAACCAGGGCCTGACACAGTTTCCCTGGGTCCTGAGCGCTACTCCCCTGCCCAGAACACAGGCCCCTTGCCACCCCCTCCAGAGCAAAGCATCACCCCTTCCCCAGTCCCCCGATCTGTCTCAGGGGCTAGAATCAAAGTGCCCAACTACTCACCTTCCCGAAGGCCCCTGGGAGGTGTCTCCTGCTGGCCACTCCCTTCCCCTGGTGAGTATGAACAGTACAGCGGTCAGTGAGGGGATGGGCTTGGGGAGTCTAGAGAAGGGCTTGGTCAGTCAAGGATGAAGAGAGGAAGAGTGAGCTGTGTCGATGTTGGGGTTAGAGCGTGGAGCCTGCTATCTTCTTTTCCCTTGCAGGAAGCCCATCATCTCTGTCTCACCACATCCCAACAGTCGGTGATCCAGACTTCCCAGCTCCCCCAAGACGTTCCCGCCGTCCCAGTCCCCTGGCTTCCCGGCTACCACCCCGATGGGCCTCTCCACCCTCCAGGCCCACTCCTCAGCTCAGGGTGCCCCCTCCTACCTCAGCCCTTGAGGCCCTCATGCCTACCTCAGGGGAGCTGGCTCCCCCTGGTCCAGCCTCCTCCCCACCCCCTCCTCCTGAGGACTTGGGCCCTGACTTTGAGGACATGGAGGTGGTGCCAGGGTTGAGTGCGGCCGACTTGGACTTTGCGGCTAGCCTGCTTGGGTCTGAACCCTTCCAGGAGGAGGAGATTGTGGCAGAGGGGGTTGGGGGAAGTAGCCGGGGGGGCCCTGGGGATAGTTCAGAGGAGGAGGCTGGCCCTGCTGCCCACTACATTCACTTCCCCCCAACTGTGGTGCCTGGGCCTGTCCTGCCACCTGGTCCCATACCTGGAACCCCCAGAATTGAACAGCTGGATGGAGTGGATGATGGCACAGACAGTGAAGCTGAGGCCGTCCAGCAGCCCCGGGGCCAGGAAGCCCCCCCTTCAGGGCCAGGGGTGGGTGGGGTAGGGGGAGGAGGGGGAGGAGGGGATGGGGCAAGGCCCCCTGAGGACCTTCCTTCTGAAATTGTGGAGTTTGTACTCAAGAACCTAGGTGGAGCTGGTGAGGGTGGGGCTGGCCCTGGTGAAGACCCCCCTACCACCCCCATCACTGGCTAATGGCAGCCAGGCCCCCCCCGCCCCACTCCCTACCCCAACCGATCCTCCCCGGACGTTTGCCTGGCTTCCTGGGGCTCCTGGAGTTCGTGTGCTAAGCCTCAGTCCTGCCCCTGAACCCCCCAAAACTGCTGCCTCCAAGATCATTCTTGTTAACAAACTGGGGCAGGTGTTTGTGAAAATGGCAGGGGAGAGTGAGCCAGCCCCACCTCTGCCAAAACGGCCCCCACCAACCCCTCCTACTGCCACCCCAGCCTGGGGTCTCACCCCTGGGCCCTTGCTGAGTGTGCTGCCTGTGGTGGGGGTGGTGCGCCCCCCACCTCCACCTCCCCCATCGCTGACCCTGGTGCTGAGCAGTGGGCCCCCCAGCCCCCCCCGGCCAGCCATTCGAGTCAAGAGGGTGTCGACCTTCGCGGGCCGCAGCCCCTCAGCACCCCCCCCAAACAAGGCCCCCCGGCTGGATGGGGAGGGGGAATCCCCCGAGAGTACCCCCCAATCAGTGGGGGCCTTGGGCAGTGGGTGAGTGGTGACAGGGGCAAGAAGAAACTTGGGAGGTGGGGGGTGGTTTAAGGGATGAAGAGGGAGATGCTACTGGCAGCCATGTGGGTCTTCTCTTCAAATCTCTGCATTCCTTTTAACTAGATTGAGCAGAGTACGGATGAAAACGCCCACTGTACGGGGAGTCCTTGACCTGGATGCTCCTGGGGAACCAAGTGGGGGAGAAAGTCCTCCGTGAGTGACCTGCTTCTTCTCAGCTGCCAAGAATCTTGACCTCTGTCCCTTCGTGCTCTGACCAGCTACCTCTCCTTTCCACAGGACCCTTCCTGACCGGTCCCCATTGCTACCGCTGCCAGACTGTGGCTTCTCCAAGGTCTCAGATAGCCCCCCAGACCTGCTGCTTGAGCCCCAGTGGCACCACTACTCAGGTATAGCCCGCATTCCTCTTCTCTTGCATCTGGGCAGCCCTCTCCTGCCTGCAGCAGGGTCAGGGGACTGGCAGCCAGAGCCTTCTCCCAGGTGTGGTTTGTCCAGGGAAATGAAAACACAAGAAGTGGGCATTGGCCTCTAAGTGCTTGCCTAGGGGCGGGAGCTGGCCTCCTGCAGGCTTCCTGGGAAGGAGTAGGGTGTAGCGGATTTCCAGCGGATGGAGGATGATGTGAGCATCAAGGCATGTGTGGAGGGCTGGACCAATCTAAAGTGGGCCAGTGAGGAGTGACTTGCGCAGAATGTTTGGGGAGCCTAATTGGAAGCCCCTTCCTTATGATGGCAGGTGAGGCATCAAGTTCAGAGGATGATCTGCCATCCCCTGAAGATAAGGAGAACCAGGGGCCCAGGCGGGCAGGGCCCCACCTGCGCTTTGAGATCAGCAGTGAAGATGGCTTCAGTGTGGAAGCTGAGAGCCTGGAGGGTGAGGTGGGGGAGTTTTGGGGGGGAGGGGGGTGCGGCCCAAGCAAGGACAGGATCCAGGTGCTAATCATCCCATCTCTGCAGGGGCATGGCGGACTTTGATTGAGAAGGTCCAGGAGGCCCGAGGTCATGCTCGGCTCAGGCACCTCTCCTTCAGTGGTGAGCCTGGGGTCTGGGGGAGGAGGGGCTGTGGCACACAATTGCTGAGGAGTTAACCAGGAAACAGGAGGGGACGGGGTGGAGGAGTCTGCTGAGTTTGGGGGGGTGTGGGGAGCAGGCAGGAATGGAGTGGGGTAAAGGGGGCAAAGGGAGCCCCTTGTGATGCCTCCTGGCCCTCTGCTGCGCCCCGCCCCCTTCCCCCCCCCCCAGGGATGAGCGGTGCGAGGCTCTTGGGGATCCACCACGATGCTGTGATCTTCCTGGCTGAGCAGCTGCCAGGGGCCCAGCGCTGCCACCACTACAAGTTCCGATACCACCAGCAGGGGGAGGGGCAGGAAGAGCCTCCCCTGAACCCCCACGGGGCTGCCCGGGCAGAAGTCTACCTCCGGTGAGATGTGAGGTCGGGGTCTCTGAGGAATGGGCTGCCCCTGTGGCCATTTCGGGCTAGGCTGAGATGACTCTGCCCTTGCCCCTCAGGAAATGCACCTTCGACATGTTCAACTTCCTGGCATCTCAGCACCGAGTGCTGCCCGAGGGCGCTGCCTGTGATGAGGAGGAGGACGAGGTGCAGCTCAGGTCCACCAGGTACCATGGCGGGGGGCCGGGTCCCGGGTCCGAGGAGAGGAGAGCAGCGGGAGCACGCGGGGCCCTGGCACATCTGGCTGATGCTTTCCCCCGCCCCAGGCGTGCCACCAGTTTGGAGCTGCCCATGGCCATGCGCTTCCGTCACCTTAAGAAGACGTCCAAAGAGGCCGTGGGGGTCTACAGGTGAGGGGTGGGCTTACACTGCCGGGGATGGGGGGGGTGCAGGCCACACCTTGGAGGAGGGGGCACAGCCCCTGAAATGACATCATGCCCCCACCCCACGCAGATCGGCCATCCACGGCAGAGGCTTGTTTTGTAAACGCAACATTGATGCCGGGGAGATGGTCATCGAGTACTCGGGCATAGTCATCCGCTCGGTGCTCACGGACAAGAGGGAGAAGTACTACGATGGGAAGGTAGGTGAGGGGCTCCTGGGCCCGGGCCAGGGGCTGGGAGGGAGGTCCTCACTGGCTCCTGCCCTCCTCCCCAGGGCATTGGGTGCTACATGTTCCGTATGGATGACTTTGATGTGGTGGACGCCACCATGCATGGCAATGCCGCGCGCTTCATCAACCACTCGTGCGAGCCCAACTGCTTCTCGCGGGTGATCCACGTGGAGGGCCAGAAGCACATCGTCATCTTCGCCCTGCGCCGCATCCTCCGGGGGGAGGAGCTCACCTACGACTACAAGTTCCCCATCGAGGATGCCAGCAACAAGCTGCCCTGCAACTGTGGGGCCAAGCGCTGTCGCCGCTTCCTCAACTGACCCCCTGCCGTCCCAGCCCGGCTGTGGGCCCCGAGGGGACCCCACCCGCATACTGTACCATCTTGCTTCCCCCCTGCCCTCCACCCTCAGCACGTGTCCCCAGGGAGCCCTGCCTGCAGGGTCCAGGATGTAGATACATTGTACAAAGGTTTCTAAATCCCTTCTTTTCTATGCACTTTTTTTATTTAAAAGGTGGGGTCCCAGGGGGGACTCCCCCCCACAATAAAGTTCGTCAATGTTTGGATCCATAGCCTCTGAGTCTGTGGGGCTGATGGTACCTCCTTTGCTTGGGGTGGAAGTCTGTTTTGTTCAGTTTTATCACACTTTTTGCAGAAGCCCTGAGCAGTTGTGTGAGGTCTGAGAGGTCCTAAGCCCTGTGGGCCTCCTTAGTTTCAGCATCTGTAAAGTGAAAACCCAGGTGCTCTTACGTCCTGAGTTCTAGCAGGAAGCAAGTGGTGCCAGTGTGCTCTAGCAGGACGCCCCTGCCCACTTGGTTCAGTAAACCCTGGGTGCTTTTAGCCCTGTGGTTCAAATGACCACATCCCCCTAGTGAGACTGCGGAGCCAGAGCGCAGAGGCAGCATGGTTTATTTCTTGGTACGATCACTGGAGGCAGGGAAGGAGGGCTGAGCAGGGCGTGCAGACCAAAGTACGGGGGAGATGGGGACTGAGGGTGCCGGGGAGCTGCTGGCCTGGCGGCCTCACCTGAGCTTATGCAGCACAGCCAGCGCATCGCCACGCCCCAGCTGGCTCAGGTGGTCGGCCAGCTGGCCCAGCGGGGCAGCGGGATCCCGAGCTGTCACCGTCTCCAGCAGGGCACGAAGTGGGGAGTGCGCAGGCCGCAGAGAGTAGGCAAAGGTGGTCCAGGAGGCTGGGAGACCATAACGGGCAGCCAGGTGGCGGGTGGTTCCCCACACAGAGCCCCCGCGGAGCCCCGGTTCAGGGTCCAGCAGGACAACCAGCTCCTCCAACACCTCCAGCTCATCCAGAAGTCGTGAGAGGGGCTGGTGTGCCAAGGTGGGGGGCACTAGAAAGTTAAGAGGAAGGTCAGGAAAAAAGGAAGTCCTGAGTTTGGTGGGGTGGGGACCCACACCCCTCCTCCCTTAGGGACTCACCAGGCCCCTCAGTTAGGGGGAAGAACTTGCAGGCTTCCCCGGCTTCTGCCACCTTCTCCTCGTTTTCAGCCCTCCCCAACAATGTCTGTAAGGCCACTGAAACAAGCAGGCCTCCTGCCAGAAGGGCGGTAATGCCCACCACATACCAGGCCATGCTCCCTGCAAAGGCTGAAATAGGCCCTCATGGAATACACACCACCCTCGTGAATGGGGAGAGGGAGGCAGGGTGCCTCCGAAATGGGGCGGCACTCACGTTGTTGAGGCGCCCAGGGTCTTGGGGATATAGGAGGCTCATCACTTGGTCCTGGGCTGCCAAGGCTTGCAGACGCGGATTTTGTGGATATTGTTACATTTTCCAAAAGGCACCGATTCCTGGGAGGGGAGTACGGGTTTGCCAAAAAGGGTTACTGGGCTTGGGGAGGCGGTGGCACCTTATTCATCCTGGCCCAGGTATCCCCAGGCTAGCCAGGGGCTTACCAGAGGACAGAGGGCTTGGGAGCGACTGTTTCGGGCTGCTGGGGGTTGGGATGGGGCAGAGATGGGGGCTGAGGATGGTCCAGGCACTGACTGCACTGCTCGGCCCTGTCCTTGTTGCATAGCCCAGGTGGGCACCGAGCAAATGGGAAATCCAGGTGGTCTCCGCGGTCGCTGAGCCCACAATGGCGGGTGAACTCGTAATCTGACGGAAGGAGGGAGAGAAGGGGCACCTAAGATGCAAGATCCCAACTCCCTAGTCTGCCCACAACCTCAGCCCCTGCCTCCCCTTGAGCGTCCCTCACCTGGGCAGCTAGGCGGGCCGAAGCGCTCCAGACATCGTCTGCAGCATCCGCATTTCGAGTCCCAGTACTCCAGAAAGCCGCAGTGCCTGGAGACGGGGGCGGTCCCCAAGGTCCAGGAGAGGAGTGTGGCCCCCCAGAGCGGGAGGTGGAGCCACATGGGGAAGGGCGGGGCTTGCGAGCAAGGGTGGCTTTAGGCCTGGAGTTGTCACTGCTACCCCAGGCAAGTATTAATTTAGTGTTTCAGGAGAAAACCTCAGCCCTCAGCGGAGTTTCCGGCCACCACCCAGATGGTAGTTGCCTAGGCCAGAGGGATAATCACCCGACCCCCACCAGAGACCCACTCCTCCAGCCCCACATTGTGGTCCTCAAAATCCCATTTCACTTGTCAGAGAGTCCTCTCGCCACTAAGGACCTGTGTGCTCTTTTCTTCAAGGTTTTTGCTTCCTGCCTTGCCCCCCTCCACCCTGCCCCCCAAATCCAGGCTTCAGGATTCCCAACCCCGTCTCCCTCAAGGACCCACGGCTCAAAGCCCTCTCTCCCCCGCCCCCAACTGTCCCTTCCACTCCCTGCCTCAAAGACACAGTCAGCCATGCCCAGTCCCACCCCCACCCTCCTGTCCCCAAAAGTGGCCTCAGGAATCTCCTTCATAAATCCAGACTTATCGATCCCTGCTTCCCCACCCCCACCCCACTAGAGGAACCCCACTACCACCCCACCCCCTGGCACCTGAAGCTGGTCCTGCCGTCTTGTTCAGGGCCCCACTCCCTCCCTTAACTTCCCTTTCCGGGCAGACTGCGTCATCCACACTGGGGGGTGGGGGTGGGGTGGCCTGGGCTGGAACCTTGGTGACTTCTCCAGGCCTTTCTGTCTCTGTAAAATGAGGGGGTTAATCTAAAGTCCGTCCAGCTAGCTCCGAGTCACTGTGAGCCTTAGAGCACTTCACCCTTCTACTTCACAATTGTCCTTCCTCGGCCATCTCAGCCCCTGCAAGCTAGCTGGATGCAGAGGCATCCCAACACCCCAAGTGCGAAGGGACTAAAGGACAGGCAAGAAATTTTATTGGGGGAAGAAGGGAGGGGGTTCCTGCTCCTCCTGTGTTCCTTGAAAGAAATGGAGGGACTACGAGGTCCCTGGGTCCCCAAAGTCTGGATGTGGAAGAGAAGCAGGGGAAAGGAAGACCACAGCAGCAGGTGTCCTGGGGAGGGCCTGAGAAGGCACTACTGTGGACGAGTAGGGGGTCTCAAAAGCGTCCTGTGGCGGTGGTCTGGAAATCTCCTCCGGTGCCTTTCTCGAGGGCGGTGTCCCCCTCCAAGCCTTGTGGGTGATGGTCCCCTGGGGGAGAGGGGTCACAGGATCAAGCAGAGGGGACCGCAGCAACCCAGCCCCCATTCACATTCCTGCCTTGTTCCCATTTCCCGTTAGCCAGGCCAGGCTCATGCCCTACCAAATACCTTCTTCTCAGGCCACGGCCATACAGCTGCCTTCGAAGGTCCCAGGAGATTGGCCGAAGGTGCATGAAGTTGCAGAAACCACCCCGGGTGCATTCGCTGTGGCATTAGATGGGTAGGCAGAATCACAGCCTGGACCGCCCCCCTCAATGCCCTGAGCCCAGCCTAGCCTTGCCGCGGGGGGGGGTCTCCCTTCTCCCCCAGCTTAGCCTTGCCCCAGGGGTCTCCCTTCTCCCCCCCCAAGCCTAGCTTTGCCCCAGGGGGATCTCCCCCCCCAAGCCTAGCCTTACCCCGGGGGTCTCCCTTCCCCCCCAGCCTTGCCTTGCCCCGGGGGTCTCCCTTCCCCCCAGCCCAGCGCCCCACCGGCTCCAGGCACCCCCCATCCCCTCCCGCACCCCATCTCATATTGCCGACAGCAGGACTCCCGGAAGTCCGTGACGGGAGAGAGCTCAGCTTGCACCGCCTGCCCATTGAACCAGCGGTTGTTAAGCTCGGTTACCGCCCGTTCTGCATCTTCTTCTCTCCGGAACTGGGGGCACAGGTAAGATGCAGGGACAGGGGTTAGTAGGGGGCAGTCTATGGGAGGGGCTCGGAAAGGCTCGGCTAGGCGGCGGGCGGCGTAGGATCTCGAGGAGAGGGCCTTGGGGACCCGCGTGATGCAGGGTGGGCTCTGCTCTGGGGAACGCGGGGAGGCCACGGTGCCAGAGCCCCAAGATCCGGCAGCCTGGAGCTGGGGGCGGGGCTTACAGCTGCTGTAGGGGAGGGGCCTCAAGCACCTTCACATAGACGTTCCCTACTAGGTGGTCCCCCAAGTTGTCACAGACGTTCATCTCCTCGATCTCCCCGTACTTTTCCTGCAGCTCCGTGAACACCTCCTGTGTCGGGAGGATGGGATGGGAGGTCAGGTTCAGACAGTGGGGGGGAGGCTGGGCCCCCAACATCTCGTCCCTGTCCGGCTCCTCTCACCTCAAAGAAACTGTCATAATGTTCCTGCACCGCTACATCACTGACGCGACCTGGAGAAGTCGGGGATGAAAAGAGGGTTGAGGGTCGAAAGCAGACTCCTCCGGGGGCCTTCTCCACTTGTGACCTTCGGTCTTTCATGTCACCATCCCCGAAAGACAAGGACTCCCCCATTCCTGCCTCGGGCCTGGCTGGGCTCCCTTTAGCTCGAGCCCTGCCCCCTCCAGGGGTGTCTTCTGCCCCAGATGCCCATCCCCCGCCCCAGTCCTCACAGTGGGATCCATTCGCTGTCTGGGCCGTGTTCTGAGGGTTCCGGTACAGGTTGGGCAGCACGATGGTCTGAGGTGAGGGAGATGAGGTGGTAAGGGGAGGGGGGTCAGCCGGGGGTCGGCCTGGGGCCAGAGAGGCCGGCGCCGAGGGAGGGGGATGAAGAGGAGGGGTTAATGAAATGAACAAGCTGGGCTGTGAGGTCTGGGGAGAACAAGAGTGGGGGCAACCCTGGCATTCCTCTTGGGAAGGGCGGGGGACTGCCTCACCTGACTGAATGTGGGTTTATTGTGGAGCCGGGAGCACCGGTCCCTGTGCCTGCAAGCCCCAATCTTAAAGTAAAAAGAGCAGTTAACCCTGAAAGAAGGGTGAAAATATGGGGTGAACGGGGTAGTAAGGCCCTTGCTGCCCCTCCCCCAGCACTGGGACCCGCACCCCTCCCCTCAAGGGCCCTGCCAAGTGGGACCTGCCACCCCTCCCGTCATCCCTCTTCCCCAGGTCCCTGCCAAGTGAGACCTGCCACCCCTCCCCCACCAAGTGGGACCTGTCACTCCTCCAGGACCCTTCCAAGTGGGACCTGTCACTCATTCCCCCCCCAGGACCCTACCAAATGACATCCCTGCCGCCCCTCCCCGGGGTTTCCGATAGCTGGGTCCCCAGCACGACCGCTCCTCCTATCACCACCACCACCACCGATTCTTACTTGTCCTTTTCTGTCCCGAAAATCGAAGCTAAATATTCAGCCATTTTCACCCTCTCGCTCCACCTGTCTGCTTCAGGCGTCACTTCCGGTGATATAAGCCGCTTCCGGGGCTGGCTTTGAGGCGAGGATCCTGGGCGTTGAAGTCCGGCGGGTAGGAGGAGGTGCCTGCGCGGGAAGCATGTCCCGGACCGCTCCTCCCAGCAAGTAGCAAGGCGGGAGAGGCCGAGCCTGTGAGCGAGGCAGAGGGGAGAGAGGTCCCTGAGAGAACTGGGGGCTGGAGACGAGGGAGAGGGCGCCTAAGTTGTCAGGCGCATGCGTGCGGAGGATGGACCACAAGCCCCAGAATCCCCGGCTGCACTAGGCGCAAGCGCATTGAGAAAGGAGGAAGGAAAAGCGGCGGGTGAGTTGAGGGACTGCACTCCTATCCTCCATCCCCTTCTATTCCCTGGTCTGGGGTGGGTTGGGGGGAGGAGGGTGGTGATTCTTTTCTGCCCCTCCTTTCGCTGATTCGGACCCCGTTCACTCGCGACAGAAGACTCGTACCGACTGGGGCTCACGTACGATAGCGGGGGACGCTTGGAGATCCCGACTCATCTCCTTTTCCCTGCAGCCCTTCCCCGTCCTTCCCCTGGACCCAGGATGAACCTGGAACGGGTGTCCAATGAGGAGAAGCTGAACCTCTGCCGGAAATACTACCTAGGTGAGGGGGTCGGGGGGTCCCTCCTTCCCCCATCCCCCGCACCCTGTGGATGTCGGCGTTGGGGGCTGGGCCCCCGGAGGGAGTGGCCGAACCAATGCCTTTCCCCCCACTCCCTTCCTTTCCAGGCGGGTTTGCACTCCTGCCCTTTCTCTGGCTGGTCAACGTTCTGTGGTTCTTTCGAGAGGCCTTCCTGGCCCCAGCCTACGAGGAGCAGGGACAAATCAAAGGCTGTAAGTCCCTAGAGGCGTGGCGGGGGCGGGGGCGGGGGGGGGGGGGGGGAAGAGAAGAGAAGAAGAGCTTGCACTCACACTGAAGGCCGGGGCGGGACAGGTGGTAAATAAATTCCTGGCCAGCCAAGGCATGGCATGATTTTTGCCTTCTCTCCTTTCCTCAATTCCGGCCTTTCCAGACGTCTGGCGTTCAGCCCTAGGGCTGGTCTTTTGGCTCGTGGCACTGACCTCCTGGATCACCATCTTCCAGATCAATCGAGCCCGCTGGGGAGCCCTGGGCGACTATCTCTCCTTCACCATCCCTCTGGGGATACCCTGATCGGTCCTCCCCTCCCCTGCCAGCTCATGGCCAGGCCACCTTCTCACCCTGCCTTGCCTCCAGCACTGGGCCAGTATGGCTTCCAAAGATGAAGATCGAACATCCTTCAGGTCCCCAGGGCCTTTCGTTTGGCCGGGCTGGCTCCCCAGAACATCTGTCTCTGACTAATTTCCTACTTCTTTTCCCACTTCTCCCTGTAGCCTCCACTGAGGCTCCCAAATAATAAAAAAGGGATATTTCATGAGTACTGCTGATCCCTACTCCCTTTTTTCTGGGAGGGGTGGGATCTCCATATTTCACATGTGAAGAAACTGAAATCTCTGAGAGAGCACACCCTAGAATCATGGAATCTCAAATCTGGGAAGGCCCTATCCACAGGTGGTCACTAGCATCTCCTTGACAGGTCCCAGTGATAGGAAGCTTGTCCACTATGATGTACAGCAAAAACATGTCACCCTTAGACTACTATAATTGTTAATTTTCTTCTCAGTGGAGCTGGTACCTCAATAAAGTGAGGAGAGAGAATGGTATTATAGGGAAAAGAGGCCTGGATCTGGAGACAGGACCTAGCTTTCAATTTATCCTCTCACTGGCTTGCTGCGATGTTGAGCTAGTCCTTCCTCCTATCTGAGCTTGACTTTCCCTAGCTGTGCAATAGGGAAGATACACAGATGATTCAGTTAGGGACTGGGTCTCAGTAGAGAGAACTTTCAGGTAAGTAAGTGGATGTGCAAGTGTATAGATAGAGATTGTATTTGGTGTTCAGTTGTGTCTGATTCTTTGTGACCCCATTCGGGGTTTTCATGGCAGAGATACTGGAATGGTTTGCCATTTCCTTCTCCCAGCTCCATTTTACAGATGAGGAAACTGAGGCAAACAGGGTGAAATGACTTGCTCAGGGTCACACAGCTAGTTAGTGTCTGAGAGAAGATTAGAACTTAGGTCTTCCTGACTAAAGGCCCAGTACTCTATCCACTGTGCCATCTAGCTGCACCAGAGAATATATAAAATACGCAAATACAAATGACAGAAATTGTTCCAGTCATCTCTGTCTAAGACACTGTGCTGATCTCTGGGACGCTCCCACTCTTCCCGAGTTAACGTTCTCCTGGGAAGGATGTCATAGATGGCATGAACACCTGGGAAGATGTAGGAGATAGTTCGGGGAACCTCCCTATAGAAAGTGGCATTTTCGGTGAGCCTTGAAGGAAAAACAGTCAAGACTTCTTAGAGGTAGAGATGAACAGAGGCTGACTTCCAGGAATGGAGGAATGGGTTGAGGGTGAGCAGCGGGTCATAGGTTTAGAGTTGGAAGGGACCTGAAAGGTCACCTAGCCCACCCCCCTCGAAGCTCAGGGTGTTTAGGGGATTTAAACCGGGAGGGCTGAATTCCGGAAACAGCTATTCCATTTGGCCGGACTGTGGAGTATGTGAGGGTTGCGGGCAGATTAGGGGGGAATCCGAGGGCCCTGCGGGGTGGCTTCTGTTTTGGTGCGGAGGTGGTGGGATCCGCGGCTGGCTGGAGCAGGGAATAATCTGGAAGCCCTCTCAGTTTAGTTCACAATGGACCATCCGCCTTGCCCTACGGTACAAATCTCACTTCCCACATCTGTAAAATGGACCAAGACTAGTGAAGTCAACTCCGCGCTGCCCGGTTGTTTAAAGAGGCGGAATCCGTTGTCTAGCAACGCAGAACTGCCGCGAGGTCCCTTTTCTCCCTCCCTTTTCGTCTAGGAGCCCCTTTAAGCCGTTGGCACTACAAGTCCCAAGAGCCGTGGCGCGGCATACTCAGCCTGCGCCTCCCATAGTGCCTCGCGCGGCCGGGCTCAGGGGACACGTGAAGGGAAGGTCGGGGCACGAACTACACCTCCCATGAGGCGCCGCGCGGCCGGCCCAGGGGACGTTAGTTGGTTTCCGGAAGAATGGTGCAGGGGTGGGGCTTCGAGCGGGAGGGGGCCGTTAGCGGCTTCTGATTCGTCCACTCTTTAGACGAGCGGCCCCGCCGCCCAATAGAAGCAAGGGGCGGGCGGGCCAGGGTGAGACAGTGGGAGCTAAGCCTCTGCGGTGGCCTAAGGCGGAGGTGAGGAGCTGTCTGTCCGGGGTGGTCCTCACGTCCTGGGCCGAGAAGGTGGGATTCCTTGGGCTGAGAGAGAGGCTCTCCTCCCAAACCTGGCCTCCCATCTGCCGCGTGGCTGGACCCAGCTCTGACCCCGGACCTCCTGGACTGACCCCTGACCCCTGCTGCCGTCCCCGCCCTGGGGCACTGCTGGCAACCCTCCTGCCTCCGTCGGAACCGGAGCCCTGGCCGGAGCGATGTTCCCCGTGAAGGTGAAAGTGGAGAAGTCAGGTAAGGGAGGATCAGGAGACTCCCGGGGACCACCCCCAGGGGAGAAGGGAACAATCCGGGAGGGCAGCCTAGAGGAGAAGGGAGCAGTGCGAGCAATGTGGGGTGCAGGTGGCTGCGTGGAGGAGGAAGGAGCAAGGAAGGAGGTGCTTCCCGGAGGAGAAGGAGGAGGGAGCAGGGAGCAGTGGGATGTGGGATATAGGGAAGAAGCAATCTGGGAAGCCTACCTGGAGAAGGGGGGAGGGGCGCCTCCCCAGAAGAAGAGGGATCCAGGACCTGCTGGAAGTGGGAGGACAGAGGGCTGCCTGGAGGAGGAGGGATCGGGAGGGGCTACCTTCCAGGGAGAAGGAACCTGGAGGAAGGAAGGAAGCAATCTGGGAGGGCTGCCTGGAGGAGGCAGGCTGGGAGCTGAGCCTGGAAGGGGATGGGGCTGGAGACAGGTTGAGAGACAGGCTGCTGTCTCCCCAACACGCAGACCCCAAGGGGAGGCTCTTGACACCTGGACGCTTAAGCTCAGAGCTGGACTCTGGGGAGAGGGCTTAGGGGGCCGCTCCCCTGGAGTGGACCAGGGGAGACCAAGGGGGCTCTCAGTGGGAAAGGAGGATGTCAGGCTTCATATAGGACCATGGGGAAGGGGGAGAGATGGGACCTTGGTCCCGGTGACCAAGCACGTTGGCCAGGAGAGAAAAGAACAGAAGTGGGGCTGAGGTGTCCTAGGTGAGGAGGACCTTGGATGGGGCCTGGGGACTGCTGAGGTGGATGGGGGGCTGGGAGGAGCTGGGCCTGGACTCCTGGGGATTTCCAGAGCCTTCTAGGCTCTGCTGAGCTCTTTGCCTGCATGTCTGGGGCCTGGAACCTGGGGAGGGGGCCGGGGCTTGACTTGCAGTCAGAGCATGGGGGGTGGGGCGCGGTCCCTAAGCTGGAGGGTGAGGACACTCCCCTGGGCTCTGACTCTGGAGTCAGCCTGTCCTTCATGCCTCCCTCCTTCCTGCCCATTTGGAGACATCTGACCCAGATCCCAGCCAGTCGGGATCTGGGAGCCAGCCACTAGTCCACTTGGGCCTCTGTTTCCCCACGGGTAACCTGAGGACCTCCCCATCTGTGACCAGATGTTGCCTGAGGCTCTGATCTTTCCCCTCCCCAGAGCTGGAGATGTCCAAGGCCAGGAACCACTTGGACGCTGTATTGCAGTGTTTGCTGGAGAAGACCGATGTGGATCGGTGAGGGCGGTGGGGGGGGGGGAGGCCAGGTAGGTCCAGCTAGGAAGACTCCCCCTCCCCAAGGAGGCTGTGCTCAAAGCTGTTCTGGTCACATACATCCCACCTGGAGCCTGGAGTCTGGTGGGGGGTCCTTGAAACCATCACATCAGAGGCAGCTTCAGGGAAAGAGCCTCTGGCTGGGTCTGCTTGCCAGCAGCCTGCTGTGTGGCCTCAAGGAAGTCCTTTTCCATTTCTGGGCCTCCTTGGTTCCTCTGTAAATGGGGAGGGTGAGGTAGCTCAGTGATTAGGGCTGGTGAAGAGATGTGGGAGGTTTAGCCTGGAGGAGACTTAGATCCCCGACTTCCAGGCTGCCCTGTGCCCCCGGGGGAGAACTCTGAAAGGCTAAATGTAGCTTCCAGCAGAGTCGTCCAGCTGCAGAATGGACTTCTTCAGGACACTCTGGAGGGATCCGAGCTAGGAGGGCCAGGGGGTCAACCCTATGGTCTGACCTTCTGTAATTCTGTCTCCCAAAGGGAACAGCTGGAGGAGGAGGCCGGAAAAACGCCCTCCGATGCTCACAGCAAGTAGGTCACTGGCCAGGTTTGGGTGGGCTGGGGATCACTGGACGCCCCTGGGGTTCTATGGGCTGGGGTGACGCTGTTTTTCTTCTCCCTAGGGATTGTTCTATCACATCAGCTGGCAAGCGGTAAGCTGGCTTCCCCAGCTGGGGGAGAGATGGGGCAGGGGAGGGCCCTCGGCTTTTATGTGGGCTCCTCCCACATTCCTGTCTGGCCCAGACCTCTCTGCTCTGGGTTTTCTGTTGTTTTGCCAAATAAACCATACCCTCCTCATCCTGGCATTCCAGGCCTTCCCAAACCTGACTTCATCCTGCCCTGGGTCCAAGCCTGCCCTTGGACCCCTTTGGCTCCGGTGGGTGGGGGGCATATGGCTGGGTCCAGTCCCACTCTTCCCGTCCAGTCAGCTCCCAATCTCTTTCCCTGCAGGCCATCGGCCAGGTTCCCTCATCACAGGAGGAAGAAGAGGAAGGAAATGGAGGACGGACTTGCGGAGGGGGGACAGCAGAGACCCAGTGAGTGCTAGTCAGTGAGAAGGGGGTTGTTGGGAACTGGCAGCTCTACTGGAAGTCAGGAAGCCTGCCCCAGTTTCCTCATCCATACGATGAGACTGGGGCAGGATGAGGTGAGAGCCAGATATGAAGGCCAGCTGTCCACTTAGCACCTGGTGGGTTCAGTGTGGCCTTTACCCCTCACCCCCCAGACACCTACACCATTAAGCTGTTTGACCGAAGTGTGGACCTGGCCCAGTTCAGTGAGAACACGCCGCTTTACCCCATCTGCCGGGCCTGGATGAGGAACTGCCCTTCTGTCCGGGAGCCGGAGCGTTCTCCCAGCCCCCCTCCGCCTCCCCAGCCAGAGGATGAGGAGGTGAGAGTTCCTGGGGTGAGGGGCAGGGAGGGAAGAGGGCTGCACCCTCCCCGCAGAACCTGACACAGGGACTTTGGGGCTGATTCTTTCCAAAGGGGACCGAGGTCACCAACGGGAAGAACCGAGATGTGTACAAGCTGCCACCCCCCACCGCCCCCTGCCCTCCTGGTGAGGCCCCCAGCCCCAGAATCCCCTCCCCACTTCGGCCAGAGGGCCAGGAGGCCTCTGAGGACCCAGTAAGTAGACCCTAGAGCCCTAAAGGAGTTCTTGGAAGGAGATATGTCGGGTTCTCAGACCATTTGTAAACCAGCTTCCCAACCCAGACTCGGCCTCTCCCTCTCTCTACGCAGCCCCCTGAGACAGCCCCAACCATATCCTCCCTTATCTACCGCAATATGGAACGTTGGAAACGCATCAGGCAGAGGTACGCAGCCCCCACCCCCAAACCTGCTCCCAGCTTGGTCCTTTAACCCTCCCACCCCAGGCCATCCCTGGCCCTGACAGCCTGTCATCCTCCAGGTGGAAGGAAGCTTCCCATCGGAACCAGCTGCGTTACTCTGAGAGCATGAAGATTCTGCGTGAGATGTATGAGCGCCAGTGACCTCCCCCCAATAAAAGTGTCCCCCGACCCCAGCCCCTCTGGCTGTTCTCTGCCTCTTCTAAGGCCCACACATGTGACTCCAGCCAGGGGAGAGGCCCGGTGCATTTATTGGGTCCTGGAGGCAGAGCCTTTCCAGAGCGTGTGGCATGGGGGTGAGGGGGGTGTTATTGGGAGGAACAAAGCTGGGACTGTACAAAAGGACAAGGATGGGGGTGGGAGAGTGGTAAGGGAAGTCCCAGCTTGGGTATGAGGAGGACAGAGGCTGCACCTTGGGCAAGAAGGGCTAGTGTTTGGGACTGGGGGGGGAGAATAAGGAGGGGAAGACAGGAGAGAGGGGGGTCAGGGATGGGTGATTAGAGCTCGGAATATGGGGGAGGGTTGGTTGGGAGCAGGGTCAGAATGTGGCAGCCTACTTAGCCTCAGGCACTGACCCCTGGGCAATGGGCACCTTGCGCTCAGCAGCCTGAGTGCCAGGGGTGGTGGCCGGGGCCTGGATAGACAGGATCCCCTCAGGAGACAGGGCTGAGGTCACTGCTGCAGGGTCCACACCCTCTGGTAGGCGATAGCGGCGGTGAAACTCCCGAGAGATGAAGCCGTGCTCATCCTGCAATATGATAGCATCCCCCTTTGAGCCAGGGTGACTCATGCCCCTGCACCCCTTCCTCACTTCCCTCCCTGCCTTCTTTCCTTGCTCCTCTCCTCCTCTGTCCCCCCCAGCCTCCCCTGCTGTGCCTCCTGCCCAGCGAAGGATGAGGCTGCCCCCCCCCAACATACCGGACGTTCCTCGTGGCGGGCGTGCACTTCCACATGCTCCCCCACCACCTTGACATTGATCTCCTCTGGGGAGAAGTGCTTCACGTCCAGTAGCACTGAAAACTCCCCCTTGGCCAGGGTCACCTGTAGTTAGGGGTTAGGGAGCTCAGGAGGGGTGCTGTTGGGGAGGTCAGGGAAGGTCAGTAAGAAGACCTCCAGGGTTATGGGGAGAGGTACCTGAGGGATGACACCAATAGTCTCTGTGCAAAGAGCTTCTGGGCAATGGTGAACATCCTCTGGGCGTGGGAAGAAGGGGGAATGGCTAAAGTCTGCTGGAGAGAAGGGTCAGTCTGGGGGAGTGCCCAAGGTGAAGTTGGGGAAGGCCCCCTGCTTTTAAGAGGCCCTGATCCTTTGGATCAGTAGGGGTTCTCTCTAGAGCTGACCTGGGGTCCTTTGGCAATGGGGTGGGTCTTCCCTGGCCTTGAGAAAAGCGCCCCCTCCCCCAAACGAGTAGCCATTCAGCAAAAAGACCCCTTAAGAGGCAGCAGAGGAGGGGAGAAGCGGGAAGCATTTGGGAAGGTCCATACCTGTCCGGGGCCAGGATCAGCCCGAAGGGCCACGCTAGGTGCCCGAAGGTAGTAGGGTGCTAGGGCCTGAGGGCAGAGGGCAGCCAGCTCGGCCTCCAGCAGACCCTCCCCAAAGCGCTGGTCGAAGAGCCTGGTAGGGGTGGTCAGGCTGGGGAATGCTAGGGGGGCCGGGCGGCGCAGCCAGGATGGCTGGATGGGTACAGGGATCTCCATGGTCGGGCTGGGCAGCTACAAGTCCCCAGTGGGCACCCGACCTGGCCCTTTTATAGCAGGCCCCCGCCTTCCCCCCCTGTCCCCTCCCTCCCCCAGAGCAGGATTCTGGAGAGTTCGCTGCCAGCCAGGAGAGAAGGGAGGGGAAGGGAAGAGTCCCCGACAGAGCAGACACACAACACAGCCAGGGAGACTACCAAGCCAACACCCTTCATGTTCACAGATGTTTATTAAAGCCACTGGACGGCTAAGAACCCCTTCCCCCCACAGGATTCAGAAGCCTAGTTAGTGCAGACAAGGGAGAGCTATGGACAAACGTGCCAGTGTGTGAGAGCTTCAGGAGAGCATGGGCAGGCCCCAGAGCGACTGCTGTGCACCTCCCCAAAGGAGCCCACGGCAGCCCGGGGCATCAGGCGGCCTTCCCCTTTAAGTCACCCCCCACCCCCCAGGGCCAGCTCCTGATCTGGGTAGTGACGCAGGCTGCCTGCCTGGCAGGCCCTATTTCCATTTGGGGCCTGCCTGCCTGGGTGGGGGCTGGGGTGAAGCCATGGGTCTGGCATTTGGAGGGGGGGGCACCGTCTTATCCGAGGATTATGGCACCTCCGCCTCCCTCCTGGGATCTGTTTCCCCCAGCCCGTGATAACCAGGGAGCATCAGCTAACCGTATGCACCTCCAAGGTTTTTGGGGGGCAAAGAGGCAGGGATGGGGGCCCCGCCCCAGGTGAGGCAGCTCCAGGGCACCCTGACGTCCTGTCCTTGGGAATGTGGGATCCTCCTTAGAGACGATTCCGCTTTGAAGGGCCAGCCCGCCCACGCCTCAGGACCGTGCCCAGACCGATGCAGGCTGCCCTGCCCCGAGCCGGGGCTCCCTGAATCCAGGGTTCAGTCCCCGGGCAGAGGCCCGGCAAGGCTCTGGGCCCGCCCCCTCCCCAGGTGCGCGACCCTGCCCCCCAGCTGACGGATGAGTCACGGCCCCAGGAGAGGGAGGCCAGGACGCGCTGTGCCCCTCGGCGCGGGGCCAGGGGGCATCTGGGACGGGCAGAAATAGCTCGGCCCGCTGATCCCCGCCACCTGTGGGCACCCTGGCCCGGGCACCAAGAATGCCTGGCACCCGGAGGGGCCAGCTGAAGAAACAAAGACGGTGCCCTGCTGCCCAGCATGGGGCATCACGCCGCCACGCACTGAACTTTCTGGGCCTCGGTTTCCCCACCGGTAAAATGGGAACAATGAACTTCCAACTCCGAATCCTATTTGTGGCCCTAGCTGAGGGGCCCCGGGGAGAGGGGTCACCTAAAGGGGAAGGGAAAATGAGGAGGGGGTGCAGCCGGGGAACAGGGAGGTCAGTGAGGAACTTCCCCCCCTCCCGGCGGGGGGGATGTGGATGCAGCCGTCTTTGTGCCAGGAACTTCTGCCGCACAGCGAGCGCCCCCGAGCACGCGTGGGGAGCCGCCCACGCTCCTGGTGGACTTGGGCGGCGAAGGGAGGCCGGGCTGCTCGGACGAGAGCCGGAACCCCCGAAAGGGCAGAATCTTCGTCCCGCGAGGGAATCCAGGGCGCCCAGTGCCACCCACCCCGTGCTGGTGGCCGAGCCCTTGTCAATCATCACACCCTATTTATGGGCCTAGAAGGAGGAGTAGCCAATAGAATGGCGCCTGCCTTCCTCTGAAGTCCCGCCCCCGCAGGAAAAAACCACGAATGGACGAAGGCGGCATCTGCGCAAGCGCACCAAGGCGCGGCACCTTGAGGAGGTTGGAGGGCGACGGGGCCGCTCACTTTTCCCGCCCCGGTGCTTCCGGCGAAGGGGGCGGGTTTGAGGGGGTTGTTGCTTAGCGACGGACAGCGCCGGCTCCGAGGCGGGAGAAGGGAAAAGAAAGGTTCGAAGAGGTAGCGGGGACGGCTGTGGCTTCGACGGAATGGACAACAGGTGAGGACCGGGCCTCTGGGCCCTACGATGGGCGCGCTTCCCCGGGCGGGAACCACTGTTCCCACGCGGAACCATAGCCTCCTGGGAGTCGTAGTCCGCTTTCGGCCCTTCTAACTCCGCCCCTTTGTTCCCTATCCAGCCTGGCCGTATTTTCCTTCCGGGGCAGCTCCTGCAAAGCCACGCCCCCTAAGAGGCGGAGCTATTACCGCCCGTCGCTGGAGCGAGAGCGAGGCTGCGGAGGCGAGGTCCGGACCTCGGTGAGGACACGCCCTCCGGGGCGTGCTGCGGGGAGGAGGCTTGACCCTGTGCTGAGCTAGACCTGGACTGTGGCGGGTGGTTGGTCCCTGCTCCAGGCTTTTCTCCCTCCCCATTCCCCGGTGCCTCAGTTTCTCCATCTTCAGAGTGGGTTCTCACAGGCCTGGCCACCCTGTCCCTCTAAAAATAAACTTTTGGCGGAGTTGACCGCCGTAGTGTCACGCAGGGAAGCCCAGGCACTCCCCCTGCAGGCCACCCGATGCCGCGGGTCTCCTCTTGTCAGTTTCTGAAGTGGAGCCCATAGGTCCAGAGGGGGACCCAGGCCACAAAGTTGCCCCCTCCCCCAGTGTTCTCCGAAGTCCCTCCCCTGGAACTCACCCTCTTAGAATGACTGCCGTTAACATAACGTTTTCAGGTTTAGGAGTATGGATCAGGAGCCAATTACTAGCATTTATTTTGCCACCCCTCCCCTTTAATGGGCGTTTATGAAGAAACCGTCCCTGCTCTCCAAAGGGGAGATGGTGTGCAAATAGCTAGGTATAAACCAAAGACAAGAGCATTGGAGACGATCCAGAGGGAAGGCACTAAGATTGAGGAGCCTGGGAAAGGCCTTGCCGAAGGCAAGCTGACACAGGAAGCAGGGATGGGAAGGGAGAGAGCTCCTGCCATGTCCTGGCGTGGCATGGGGAGATAGAGTGTGAGTGTGAGAAACAGAACTCTACATCCGGAGGGGAAAGGGGTGTAGGAAGAAATTTTACAGATGAAGAAGCTAAGGCCCAGGCCCAAAATGCCTATGGGCCTCCTCCTCATTTAGGTGAGCCCACAGGCATGGTATCCTCTGGAGAAGCTCTGAAGGGCAGGGGCTTTGCTCTCCCCAGCCTAGGCCAGAGCCGTCCATGTGATAGACACTTAATAAATGTTTGTTAAATTGAATTATGAAGTTGTATCTATCCAGGTGCCCTCTGAGGCTTAGATCAGATGGTAAGTCAGAGAATCATAGGACTTGGCAATCTGGCCCAATGGAGGAAGAGCCCGAGGCCCAGAGAGGGTCTGACTCCAGGTCCAGCGAGTGACCTTTACACCTCAGCACAGCTGCCTCTCTTCAGTGCTCATTTTTCCAGCCCCAAGGCTGCTAATCCTTCAGTCAGGGGACTCACTGGGCTTGGAGGCTTGCCATCAGCTCTGTGACCCCTTGGGCAAGTTAGTAAGCTGCTACCACCTGTAAAATGGGTCCGAGGAGAATGATCTTCTGATGACTGGACTCCTGAAATGTCCTGAGGAAAATGCTTCCTATTGAAAGATAGAATAGAACAGTGGAAAGGGCTGGATTTGGGGTCAAAGGGCATGGCAGAAGGGGTTTGAATCTCACCTCTCTCTTTTACTGCTTGTGTGTGTGACCTTGGACAAGTCATCTCCCGAGGCCTCCCTTTCCTCCTTTGTCAAAGGAAGTGGATCGGCCTTCCAGAACGAGAGAGATGCTTCTTTCCACCCTTCGAACCTGGAGCAGGCGAGCAGTGGAAAAACATGGGCCTGTTGGTCTTCAGTGACTGCCCCCAGTGATAGAGCCTAGACCAGAATGGAGGGGTTATGGATTACTGGGACAGAAACAGGAGGGACCAAATCTCTTGACAGTGTCTAAGTCGGTCCGAAATTAGGGCTAGGTCCAGGAAGCTGGTTTGTGTGGGGAGGGATAGAGGAGGAAGGTCTGGGAGGGAGCCTGGAGCCTCAGCTTTTCTTCCCCATTTCCAGGTCCTGAGCCCATCACGACCACCTCAGCTCAGCCCCCCAGCTTCTCCTCCAGCCCCCACATCCCCAGACTTTGAAGAGTTGTGGCCTTCCACAAGCCTCTCCTCCCCCTCTGATCTTCCTGAAGAACAGACAGACCAGTTAGGGGACTCTGTGCTTGCCAAGTAAGTAGGAAGAACCAGAATCTGGGAGGAATGGGAGGAAAGGAGCTTCCCTGGCCTGAGCCTGGCCTCCTCCCTTTCCCTCTCCCTGTGACAGGTATATGGCTCGGTTCCGGCAGGCTCAGCCCACCAGCCGCCAGGAGCGGCAGGCAGCAGGCCCCGCAGCTGCTGACTTCTGGTGGTTGCAGCCCCCAACCCTGGGCTGCCCTGGTCCCTCAGCAGGTACCTGCATGGGGACCCCCTTACCCCTATTGCCCAGGGAACCAGGCCAACAGCAAGCCTGCATTCTGGGGTGACTGGCAGGTCTAGATGGGCGTCTTACAAAGAGATGGGAGGGCTGCTGGTGATTACGTTTCTTGCAGATAAGGAGGCTGGAGGAGGAAGACTCAGCCCAGCCATCCCAACCCAGACCATGCCGCAGAGGGCAGGAGCATCAAGGATGGAAGCCTGCATGTCAGGAGCACACGGGGTGACTGATGGTTGAAGGGACAGTTGTAGCTCAGGGGGTGGGCAGCCCAGCTCCAAGACCAGGATCCTCAGTGCTTTTTTACCATCCCCCAGAGAGGGACAGTACGAGGGGTTTGTCATTCCTTTGTGGCAGTAAAGAGACTGTGATCAGAGCCCAAAGTCACAAAGCAGATGGGGCTGGAAGTAGGCAGAACCGGGCTTGTGGCCTCCCGTCTCGGGGCTGTAGCAGAGCAGGTTGGGAACCGCCTGGCCCCGGGCCCATGGGAGAACCGTGGTTCTGGACCTCCCTCCCTAGCAATCCCTCTGGGAAATGGGGATGTGGTTGGTGACTGACCCTTTGGGAGGAGAGGGACAGTTGCCCTGCTGGGGCCCAAGCCCTTGGCCTTTCCTCCTCTTCTGGCCCAGGGCCATGTGTCTCCACTGGAAGCCTCTGATACATCTGCATTGGACCTCGAGGCCCTGAGTCTCCAAGACAGGGCAGCCCAGCTTCTTCTCCGGAGGTGACTGCCTTTTCTAGTCCCAGGTTCCCCCTTTTTCCCCCTTCTCCCCCCCCAAAGTTCTAGTGGGTCTGTGTTACCTTTATGATAAATAAAATCTTCAGCCTGGCATTAGCCCCCTGCCCCTTTCTGGGCTTCCTTCACTTTAACTCCTAACCTGCATTCCAGTCCAACTGACCAGTGGCAGCTGTGTGTACACAGCCCTCCATATCTTTGTAGCCCTTCCCCCAATATTCTTCCTGCCAGAATCTCTCAAATACTTACCAGCTGTGTGAGCCTGGGCAAGTCACTTCACCTGATTTGCCTCAGTTTCCTCATCAATAAAATGAGGATACTAATAGTGCCTGCTTCATGGGGCATTGTGACAGTATTTATAACTACAAACCTTAAAGTTCTATATAAGTATTTGCTGTTATTTCTTCTGTATAGGTGCTATAACCTGCCACTCCCCCACCCCCAATTAGAACAGATCTTTATGGGTAGAGACAGTCGAGTGGTCAGAGTCCAAGGCAGTGCTAGGCTGGGTGTAGGAGAAGCTTAAGAAGGCTTGTTGGACAGACCCCTCCCCAGGCCTCCTCTGACCTTTTTATCTTGCTCATTTCCCCCAGTGAGATTTCTTCCAGCAGCAGTAATGAAGTCACCTCCATCCCAGTCAGCTCTGAGGGCCTCCCCTCCCCCTCCCCACCCTTCACCTCTGACCCTGGAGCAGGCCCTCACCCCAGAGAATCAGGTGAGATTGACACCTTCCCCCTCCTAACCCCCAGGGGGCCAGTGGGACAGACACACACACACACACACACACACACACACACACACACCACACACACACACACACACATATCCTGACCTCGGTCTGAAGTCAGAGGTCTTTCTCACAGCCCCATTGACAAGGACCCAGGTCCCTCTGCCATCTGTGGCCCGCCCAGAGGATGACATCCTCTCCCAGTGGCGTCTCCGGAGGAAAATGGAGCAGGCCCGGGACCAGTGCGCAGATGGGCCCCAGGCACAGCCCTGGCTCCCCAGCAGGGCCCTGGTATGGAGTGCAAGTGAGGCCCAGGGGACTTGGGGATAGGAGCAGGAGATGGGGAGGCATACCCCCTCAAAGATCTTTCTTGTGTGCTCCTCCTCCAGGTCACTGTGACCCATGGTCAGCCTAAGCCTCACCAGATATATGCTCCAGGACCCACTGTTGCCAACCAGCTGAACTCTCTAGGCCCCCTCAACAACCCCCAGCCTAGCCCCTCTGCCCCTCTCAGCAACTTCCAACTGACCCCCCCAGCCCCACTCTATGGGCCCCAGCAGGTCCCCCCAGTCCCCTTCTGTGGGCCCCAGCAGGTCCCCCCAGTCCCCCTCTGCGGGTCCCAGCAGGTAACCCCAGTCCCCCTCTGTGGGCCTCAGCAGAGCCCTGTTGTCCTCTGTCCACATGAGCTAAGTCCCTCAGTTTCTTTCAATATTCCCCAACCAAACCCTCCAGTCCCTCTTAGTCTTCCTCAGCCATGCCTTCCAAACTCCCCTTTTATTCCCCACCCGAGTCCTGTGGTGCCTCTTTGTACCCCTCAGCCAAGCCCACCTGCCCCAAGTTGTGCCTCCCAGCTAAGCCCCCAGCCATCAGTGCCAAATTCCCTTGCTACATGTCAGAGCCCTTTTCCTCTTCACTCTGGTTCTCCAGAAACAGATTGCAAAAGATTCCAGTCTGGGGCCTTTCTCCCAAGTTCTAGGGGCCCCTCTGAGCCTAAGAGGCAGGACCACAAGCTCAGAAAGGCCCGGAACCCAGACACCAAAAGCCAGGCTCCCAGGGCAGGACTGCTGCTGAGGGGGGCCCTAGAGCAGGTGGTGGCTGCACGTCTCTTCCCAAGATCTTCAGAAGACTCCCCCTGCCCCTGTGAGGCCCCCCCTCCTCCTGCTGAGACTCCACCCCCCAGGGAGCTGCTAGCTTTGGCTTCTGGGTTACTGGAAGCTGCAGAAGGTGACAGCATCAGGAAGAGGCTGGGAGCTGGGCATGGGTCATCCTTGACACTCCTGGAGATCCATAGGAGCATCCCTGTTCCTGTCCTTCCCAGATTCAGATGGGACAGACTTTGAAGAAGATGCTCTGCTGCAGGTGCTCCGGGCCAAGCGTTCAGAGCTTCGGTCATGCTTGAGGTGACCCTCCTCCACCCTCCCACAGAAAGCCCCCTCCTCAGTAGGACACATAATCCTGGAGCCACACTGCCCCACGCCAGCCCTGCTCTGTGGGCCCCTCCGCCCTGTCCTAGGACCTACCACCCTTGAGCCTCCCAGCTTAGGCCCTGCTGTGGCCTTCCTCCAGTCCCCTGTCCCTGCCTGTTCCTCCTGCCTCTTTCTTTGCAAACCCCTTTCCTTCCACTCCTTAGGGAGGTTGACAAGCGCCTGTTCAAGCCCATGGACCCCAAGAACTTGGGGCCCAATTTCCAGCCAGCCAGCATGTTGAGCTCCCCCAAGGAGATCTCCAGCAGACATAGGATTGAGGAATAAATGTTCAATAAATTGGATCAGTTGCTTTCTTCAGTGATGGGGGAGGAAGGGAGGGCAGAGCCTGGAGCCAGGGGCTAGGTCTGTGGAGGAGGCATCTTCGGACCCTCCAGCGGCACCTGCCCTCAGGATCCTGGGGGCAAACATCCTCCAGCCCCGGGGAGGAGGAGAGGAAGTGGGGAGGGGGCTTATTGCAGAGAATGTCTGTGTCAGGGGCTGAGGCCAGAGGGGCCAGAACCTTAAAAAGGATGGGAGGATGGGAAGGTTTGGGGACATTTGGGAAGTGAGGCCACAAGTGTGTCGGATTCAGGAAGGAGAGAGGGGCCCTTTTGTGGACACAAACAGCGAGCCTTGTTCTAAAGCTGTACAGGGCTTCAGAAGGCAGCCTCCTCATTGTACAGATGGGGAAACTGAGGTTCAGGGAACTGTTCAGGGCCCGTAAGTGGTCAATGACTTGGCTTCAGTTCAGAGCCAGGTGCTCGGACTTCGGTGGCATGCGCCCCCCCTTGGCACCGCGCTGCCCCTCCGGGAGGCCGGGAGCACCCTGGGGCCCCCCTCCCCTTCCCTCGGGGTTCAGACACACAGCCTCGTGACACAAGCCGCTTTGTTTGACAGCCGGCCCGGACAGCTCCCGGGGGCGGGCCCTGTGGGGCGGGGCTACACTGGAGTGGGCAGGGCCTAGCGGGCCCGTGACCAATGAAGAGCCGACGGGGCGGGGGTGGGGCTTGCCCTCCCCTCTGGCTGGCCGGCGCCCTCCCTGTCCACGCCCCCTGCGCGCGCCCGGCCGTTGGGGCCGTTAGGGGCGTGGCCTCAGCCCGCGCGCCCCTCTCCCCATTGTGTCGCCATGGCGGCAGCGGAGACGGACGCTGCGGAGGAGGAGGCCCCGGCCTGAGGAGGAGGAGGAGTGCAGTTTGATCCCCTCCGGGCCCCTCGCCCGCCCGGGGTGACAGGGTGACGGCGGCGGCGCGACTGGCCATGGTGGTGAGCGGGGCGGGGGCGGCGTCCGGCTGTCTGTCTGTCCGTCTGGGTGGGGGGGCAGCGGGGGCGGGGCGGGGCCCTGCCGCTCAGGCCGGGCCTCTATTCTCCCCTCCCGCGGTCTTCACCCTGCCCTCAGTGAGTCCTCCATCCTCCCCACCCAGGGTCTCCGTCCTCCCCTCCCAGGGTCTCCATCCTCCCCTCAGTGAGTCCTCCATCCTCCCCTCCTGGGATCTTCCCTCAGTGAGTCCTCTATCTTTCCCTCTCGGGGTCTCCGTCCTCCCCTCCTGGGGCCTCTATTCTCCCCACCCAGGGTCTCCGTCCTCCCCTCCTGGGATCTTCCCTCAGTGAGTCCTCTATCTTTCCCTCTCAGGGTCTCCGTCCTCCCCTCCTGGGGCCTCTATTCTCCCTTCCCAGGGTCTCCATCCTCCCCTCAGTGAGTCCTCCATCCTCCCCACCCAGGGTCTCCGTCCTCCCTTCCCAGGGTCTCCATCTTCCTCTTCCAGAGTCTCTGTCTTCTCTCTCAGCAGGTCATTCCATCCTCCTCCTCATTGGGCTCTGTCCTCCCCTCAACCCAGCCTTCTTCTGTCTGGTCAGCCTGACTCTATCTTCCTCTAAACCTGATATGTCTTCCCCTTCAGCACTGCCTGACTTCCTTGGCCTTGGCCACACCTTCCCCCTTATCTGTCCTCCCCTCACTCTGCTCCATCCTCCCTGGCTCCTCTGCAGCCTAGTCCCATCCTTCATCCGACCCTGACCTCTCCCTTCAGCCTGATGATGCCTGGTCACCTCAGGCCACCCAAGGGCTCCTTTTGTCCCTGGCCCAGCCCCTTCGATGTCTCTGCTGCATAGCCATAGCTTGTTCCCATCCCAACTTAGCCCTAGCCCACTTGGTCCATTTCTCCCCTCCCCAACTACCCATTCACCCGCTCCCAGCCCTAGCCAGCTACTCCGACCCTGTCCCCTTCAGCCCTTCTGCCTTGATCCCATCCTTTGCCTCTAGCCTGAGCATTCTTCATGTCTGCCCTGTCATCACAGCCTTCCCCCTACTACTTTCCCCTGGCCTGTGGCCACCCTGTCCCAGCCCCATTTGGTTCAGCCAACCATTTCTGCCTGATGGGGGTCTTCTTTCACCCTTCCACTCTCTTCACTGGCCCTCATTTCTTTCTTGGGTCTATCGGAACATTATCCCATCCTCACTCTAACTACAGCATCTTCCTGATTTGCCAGTCTCCACAGAATGCCTCATTCCCTACACCCCTTCTGCATCCTTTCTTCTTGTCCCATGTTAAGGGGGTCTTGGAGCAGCTGGTGGTGCAATGGATAGAGAACTGGGCCTGGAATCAGGAATATTCAAGTGTGAATCCTGCCTCAGATACCCAC
Organism: Phascolarctos cinereus; assembly: GCF_003287225.1. Classification (NCBI taxonomy): domain Eukaryota; kingdom Metazoa; phylum Chordata; class Mammalia; order Diprotodontia; family Phascolarctidae; genus Phascolarctos; species Phascolarctos cinereus. The sequence continues at coordinate 406,786,384 of NW_027556098.1, read as the reverse complement.
TACCTAGGTGACCCTGGGCAAGACATTTCCTCTCTGTCAGCCTCAGTTACTTCATCTGTAAAATAGGGATAATAATAGTACGTACTTCCCAGGGTCGATGTGAAGATCAGTTAAGATAATATTGTAAAGCATTAGGACAGTGCCTGGCAACAGAGTAGTGCTATATAATTACTATTATTATTACTGACATTGTATCTATGGCCTCCTCTCCCCCACTCTCTCCATCCAAAGATTCCCCACCACACACACACACACATGCACGCACGCATGCACATATACACATACGCACACGCACATGCACACACAGGTACATACACAACTTCTCTTCTGTGCACTTCCTGACATCTCGTTGCAAAGGATAGGTGCTACCTTCAAAGTGTCTGGAATGTTCTGGCCCTGCCTTTGCTTGCACTCGAGAGTCCTATTGGACTTCTTTTTTTAGTCCTATCCCAACCACGCATGTGGCCACCTTGTCTTGTTCTCTGGCTCTACTGTTGAAGAAATAGCATCTGGGCCTCCTTGGTAGCTCTAGGTTCTAGGGACACTCTAGCTAGGGGCCAGGCATTCCTCAGGCACCTTTTTCTTCCCACAGGCCAGAAGCACAGATAACCTGGATGGTCCAGGGGAGGGGCCTGTACAGCCCCTACCCCCTTCAGGGAGCTCTAACGTGAAGGGGAAACCTGGCAAGAGGTAGGAAGAGATGGGTGCTGCTTGGGATTGTAGGAGGTGAGGTCATATCTTGAGCTTGGCCAGGTCTCCCCAATTCTGGGGGACCCCAGTTCTAAGTTTAGCTTAGGGGACTCTGGGCCAAGGTGCTCAGGGTGACCTGTGACTTACATCCCTAGGATCTCTGCCCCTCGTGGCCCTTTTCCCCGGCTGGCTGACTGTGCCCATTTCCACTATGAGAATGTCGATTTCGGCCACATTCAGGTACTTGGGGTCCCCCATCTGGGCATGGCAGCATGAGAGCCCTGAGATGACCACTGCCCCCCAGAGCAGCCCCCCTTTCTATTTGCCTGCTCTCTCTCCTGTTGCATATTATATGTTTGGGTTCAAGTAGTTGAGGTTGGGTTTAGTGCTGGAACCTGGGCCTTGGGTCCTTGATTTTTGCCTTTCAGCTGCTGCTATCTCCAGATCGTGAAGGCGCCAATCTCCCTAGCGATAATGAGCTGGTGTTTGGGGTCCAGGTGACCTGTCAGGTAAGACCCTTGATTCTACATTTTGCCTCTCGACCCTACACTGACTGATCAGGGTTAACCTAACCTTGCTCCCAGTTTGTCAGAGATCAACCCGTGAACCTTCTTCAGCCTGAAGTTATGACTACAATCAGTCACTTCAACCCTGCTTGACTCACTGTTTCCAACAGGGCCGGTCCTGGCCTGTTCTCCGAAGCTATGAGGATTTCCGCTCCCTGGATAGCCATCTTCATCGCTGCATCTTTGACCGTCGGTTCTCTCGCCTTCCAGAACTGCCCCCAGCTCCAGAGGGCTCCCGGAACCAGGTAGAGCCCCACCCTCTGCTTTGCTCCCTACCCTTCAAAACTGGGAACAAGTGGCATTTCAGCAGAGAGGGATGGAGGGAAGGGAGCCTGCTGGGTCCCACCTAAGCCCGACCCCCCTTTCTTCCCCACCCAGCTGCTAGTGCCACTGCTCCTACAGTATCTTGAAACCCTCACTGGACTGGTGGACAGCAACCTCAACTGTGGCCCCGTGCTTACCTGGATGGAAGTAGGAGTTGTGTGTGGGGGTGTGTGTGTGTGTGTGTGTGTGTGTGTGTGTGTGTGTCTGTGTCTGTGTGTGTGTATATGTGTTCTCAAAAGAACAAGAGTAAGAGAGGGAGAGAGGGATAGACAGAGAGAGGAGAGAGAGGAGAGAGAGAATGAGGGAGAGAAGGAAATAGATGAGGGTGTGGGAAGCGAGCCAGGCTAAGTGTTTCAGCTGAGGGGCTGGATCAAGGGTAGGGTGCATGAAAGATGGCTGTGGGCAACTAAGGGAAGAGCCACTTAGCAGAAAGAGCTGGGTTATGGCTCTCTGTGCCACTGCATCCTGAAGCGAACGTGAGCTGTGGTGAAGAGTGTGGGCTTCGGGGCAGGGAGGCATGTGCATCTCAGAAGGGCTTGGGAAATGTCTGGGGGAAGTGTGTAGTGGGAAAATCCTTGAGTGGGAGGACGGTAGTGTGCCTACCACGAAGGCCACCATCTCTGTCTCCCTCTGCCCCTCCCCCAGCTGGATAACCACGGCCGACGGCTGCTCCTCAGCGAGGAGGCCTCCCTGAACATTCCTGCGGTGGCTGCGGCACACGTGGTCAAACGGTACACGGCCCAGGCCCCAGATGAGCTGTCCTTTGAGGTAACGTTTCAGGGGAAAGGGCTGCAGGGCTTGTTTTGGATATTGACCCTCCCCTGACTCCCACTTGCACTCCATTCTCAGGTTGGTGACATTGTCTCTGTGATTGACATGCCACCCACAGAGGACCGAAGCTGGTGGCGTGGGAAACATGGATTCCAGGTAGACAGGGGGCAGGTGAGAACCTAAGAGGGCGAGAACCTTGAAGGATGTTGGGCCATCTGACCTTTGGCTTTTGATCCTTCTCCTTAGGTTGGTTTCTTCCCCAGCGAGTGTGTGGAGCTGTTCACTGAACGACCAGGCCTGGGGGTCAAAGCTGGTAACAGCAAGTGGGCAGTGCCAGGGGAGAGGGTGGGGGAGGGGGAAGGGACCTCAAGCCATCCATGCTGGTTTCCCCCCACAGATCCTGATGGCCCCACATCCAGCATCCCAGCTCCCCTAAGGGAGGGCCCTCCCTCTCTCACGTCAGGTAACAGAACTGAGGCTGTCATCCCCTGGGCCCTGTCCCAGCCCACCCCCTCCCCTCTGTGCCTCTCCCTTCCATTGAGTACCCTCTTTCTCTCCCATCACCACCACCGCTGAGCAGTGCCCCGGCCCCGAGGAAAGCTTGCAGGCCTCCTCCGTTCTTTCATTCGCTCCCGCCCATCTCGTCAGCGGCTACGGCAGCGGGGCATCCTTCGGCAACGTGTCTTTGGCTGTGACCTCGGGGAGCATCTCAGCAACTCTGGCCAAGATGGTGAGGTCCTGGCCCAGGCCTAACCTTGATTGGCCACTCCCTAGCCTCCCAGCCCTCCCAGCCCTCTAAAAGGGGTTACTGTAGTCTGTCCTTGTTGGTACAATTATAATAGCTGGCATTTACATAGTTGTTTAAGAGTGTATCTTATTTGATGTTCTCAACAATCCTAGGAAGTAGGTGTTACAGGTGTTACGCCCATTTTACAGATGAGAAAAATGAGACTCAGTAACATGAAGTGATTTCCTTCATGGTCACTAGTAAGGGCCAGAGGTAGGATTCAAGTACAAGCCTCATCTCATTCCAAATCCTGCATACTCTGTTAGGCCATGCTGTCTCCAGAGAAAGTGTCTCACAGTCAATCAATTACAAGTGAAAACACAACCCTCCTGGGGACCACCCCTATCTTATCCCCTACAGGACATCCCTGTGTGTTCGGCTCTGTTCTTCCCCCACCCCTTTTATAATTCTCATCCCCCTCACCTGATCACGGCCCCTTCTGCCCTGACCCTATTATCCTTTCTAGTTCCCCAAGTCTTGCGCTGTTGCTCAGAGTTCATCGAGGCCCATGGCGTTGTGGATGGGATCTACCGCCTCTCAGGTGTTTCTTCCAACATCCAGAAACTGAGGTGGGGAGGCCAGAGGCCAGGGAGGGAGGGAGGGAGGGTGGCTTGGAGGGTGGGGGGTTTGGGAGGAGAGCACAGGAAGGCGGGCCTTGCAAGGAAGAGCTCTGACAGCTTCTCCTCCCTTGTGGGGTCTCAGGCATGAGTTTGACAGTGAGCGGATCCCGGAACTGAGCGGACCAGCCTTCCTCCAGGACATCCACAGTGTCTCTTCCCTTTGCAAACTCTACTTTCGAGAGCTGCCTAACCCCCTGCTCACCTACCAGCTCTATGGAAAATTCAGTGTAAGTGTGAAGAGGGCCATCCAGGGGAACCCAGGCATGAGGCCTCAGCCCCAGCCTGCGCACACCCTTCTCCTTCACCCTGTTCCCCCAGGAGGCCATGTCTGTGCCAGGGGAGGAGGAGCGGCTGGTTCGCGTTCACGATGTCATCCAGCAATTGCCCCCACCTCATTACCGGTATGGGTAGGAGGGGCTAGGTCCAGGGAGTGGGGGGCAGAAGGGGGTCGGGCTGAGCCCCTGAGGGAAGGGTCACTGTTGGAGAGGTGCTCAGTGAGCGACCATGTCCCTCCCTGCCCTGCACCAGGACTCTGGAGTACCTGCTTCGGCACCTCTCTCGGATGGCCCAGCACAGTGCCAACACCAGCATGCACGCCCGAAACCTGGCCATCGTATGGGCTCCCAACCTGCTTCGGTGAGTTGGGGAGGAAGCAACCAGCCTGCTCCATGTATGGAGGGAAGGCACGGTTTGGTTTCTTTGTACCATTAGCTCTTTGCATAGTGCCTTAATCTTTGTAGGCATTTAATTAATATTGAATTGAACTAAATTGTCCTGGTCTCAGGGGCGCTCCCAGATCTTTGGGGACCTCCTAAGCTCCGCATTCCGGGTGCCTGCAGGTCAATGGAGCTGGAGTCAGTAGGGCTTGGTGGGGCTGCTGCCTTCCGCGAGGTTCGAGTCCAGTCTGTTGTTGTGGAGTTTCTTCTCAGCCACGTGGATGTTTTATTCAGCGACACGTTCACCTCGGCAGGCCTAGATCCTGCAGGTATGCCTGCTCCCCAGTGCTTGTGGCCTGAGCCTCTTTGGAAATGGATGGAAGCTCCCTCTCCTTGGGGCCGGGAAAGCTAGCCATGGGCTGGGGGAGGGTGGGGCCCCACGATTGCTGCCCTGAGTCTCGCTGCCCCCTCCCCCAGCCTCCTTCTCATTTCAGCTCCTCGACTCAGGATTCCCCACTGTCCAGGATGCTGCATCTCCACCACCCTCCCTTAGCTCCCTCAGGGGCCCCTTGGGACTAGTGGAAACTGGGCAGGGTGCCGATAGGTCTGGATATTCCCAGTTCCCTTAACTTTAGAGCCCCTCTCCCCCCATTTTAGAGATCACCTTTTCCCAAGAAACCCCTGCCACGTCCCCTTCTCTCATTCCCACCCCCTGCCCCACAAACCCTGGACCCCTGCAGGACGCGGATCATCGGCCGGCCCTCCTGAGGTAACTGAGACGGCTTTCCTCCTGCAGCTGCTGCCGCCTCTGCCTCATCAGCTCATTCCTGCCTCCTCCTCGCCTGTTGCTGATGCCCCTACTCCTTTCCCCTCTCCTTCCCTTCCCTCCCAGGACCCAAGTTGCCCTGACCCCACCCCGCCACTCCCCACCCCCACCTCCATCCCAGGGTCCCTGCCTTGCTGATCCCTGGCCGGGGGCTTGGCCTTCCAGGGCTCCCAGGGGAGGTGGGGGCTGTGCTTAGCTTTGCCTGCAGGGTAGATAGGATGGCTTGATGGGCTGACAGAGTTTTCTACCATCACTCCACCAGGTCGCTGTCTCCTCTCCAGGCCTAAGTCCCCTTGTGGGCAGCGGACCCTCCACTCGCCTCCTCTCCCTAGAGGAGGCTCAGGCTCGGTCACAGGGTCAACTGTCTGGACAGGGGGCCAAGGCTTCTACTTCACCTGAAGACCAGTGAGTAACACTCAGGATCGGGGAGAGTGGGGAGAAAGGCCCTGACCCAGAGGTTGTCCCATCTCACTCTCTGTCCTGTATAGGAGGAAGGGGGTCATTGGAGAGAAGCGTAGGAAACCAGGTGGCAGCAGCTGGAAGACCTTCTTTGCCCTGGGCAGAGGCCCTTCCTCGGTCCGAAAGAAGCCCTTGCCCTGGCGTGGAGCTGGTCAAGGGTCCCAGCCGCCCCCAGGTGAGCAGGCTCCTGGGCCCAAGGCGGTAGGGCAGGCAGATGTGGTGGGGTGGGGCCTTCCCACTAACTGTTCCTCCTGTCTCTTCTTGAAACCCAGGTGGCCCAGTGGAAGCAGCCCCTCTGCGCTCAGCCAAGAGTGAGGAGTCCTTGTCATCCCAGGCCAGTGGAGCTGGTGAGAACCCACCCAGGGGTGGCCGGTTCCCGGGGCCTCTGTGGGAATCACAGTCAGGAGGAGGTGGGGAGGGAGGGAGACTGGGCTCAGCAAGTGTTTATTGTGTCTCCTATGGGCAGAACCTTCTACTTAGAGGTACCCAATCTGTACCCTCCAGGGGCTCCCCATCAAGCAGAGTAGATATGTGGTGCACAGAATAATGCATCACACATGGTGCTCCATGCCGTCCAAGGTTGGGTCAGGGGAGGTTGCTTCCAATAGGGCCTCAGAAAAGGACCATCAGAGTTGGAAGGAACCCCAGGGGTCATCTAGGCCACCGCCCTGAGGCCCTAAGAGGTTATGGGATTTGTCCAGGTCACCTGGGTATTGGAGATAGAGCTGGCATTGAATGCCAGGTTCTTGGACTCCAAATCTGGCTCTTTCCACTGCCCCAGGCTGCCTCTCCATGGACATCCCAGAGGAGAGGAAAGGGAATTGTCTTGAGATGTGGATAGAAATTCAACACGGAGAAGGCAGATCACAGGCCTACAGGACAGCAAGGGTGTGTGGTGGGGGCAGGAGCAGAGGAGCAGGAGACAGGAGTAACCTGGTTGGGCTGGGGCAGAACATCCCTAAAGGGGAGGATGAGGAGGTGAAACTGGAAAAAGAGCTTGGAGCCAGATTGTGAAGAGCCTTGAATGACAGTGTGAGTGGGTCCTTGTTCTAGGCCCTGGGGAGCCACGCTTGGCTTTTCAGCCAAGCAGTAGCCTGACTGTCTAGGAAGATGGGTGGGGAGTAGCAAGGACAGCTCTGTTCTGGCTTCTAGCCTTAGCTCTAGAGGCAAGGCCCTTTCCTTCGTCGGGGCTGTTTCCCTGTCTCTGAGGTCTCTGTGAACACTGAATGAGTCTGTTTGATTCCATTCAGCATTGATTTTAAGTGTTCTGGGCCCCGGGGATACCTTCTGTAAGTAGTTCCCACTCTCCTGGCAGTCAGGAGTAGGCATGGGTGGGTACGGAGAGCTGGCAGGGACACAGATGGTATAACGAGGCAAAGGAGAAAAGCAGCTAGCATGCTCCTGGAGAATTAGGGAGGAAAGCTTTATTCAGGCAGGACCAGTAGCAAGGGAGCCTTTGCAGATGAGGCTGCAAAGCTGGAGATGAGGGTTGGGTGCCAGGAGACAGGCCCTTCCCCTCTCTAGGCCTCGCTTCATCTATAAAGGGGAGGAATTGGCCGGAGGAACGTCCGAAGTCGCATCCAGCTCTGGGTCTGTGACCCTGTGATAGTCCAGCAGCGAGCTGCTGGGGGCTTTGGGCGTGAAGAGAGTTAGCTCTGTCTTCTGAAGAGCAGTGGACAGATTTCTGAATGCTGGAGCAAAGATGTGAGAGTCAAATAAGATGGGCCACGAGGGGATGGGGGCAGGCTTAGATACAGAGCTGCTGCCACCTGAGGGAATGGCCTGAGAAGTTGGGAAGGAGGGGCCAGCTTGGGAGCCACTAGGCAGAGACTGGGGCAGTCATCTCTCTAGCTGGGCCTGGGGGTGCATCCACCTGTCAGTGCCCTCCGGCCCCAGCAGCTGCCTTCCCGCCTCCCCGCAGGCCTGCAGAGGCTCCACCGATTGCGCAGGCCCCGGTCCAGCAGCGATGCTTTCCCCGTGGCTCCTGGTCTGGCCGGCTCCTGTGAAAGCCTTTCTTCCAGCACGTCGTCTTCCTCCTCCAGCAGCACCACCTCTGTGGGGAGTGGGGAGCTGGTGGGCTCTCCCCCACACCGAGTTTCAGCCTGGCTGGATGATGGTGACGACTTGGACTTTAGCCCCCCTACATGCCTGGAGGGGCTGAGAGGCCTTGACTTTGATCCTCTCACCTTCCGCTGCAGCAGCCCTACCCCTGGGGACCCTGCCCCTCCTGCCAGTCCTGCCCCCCCAGCCCCTACTGGCTCTTTCATCCATAAAGCCACCCCCCCAACTCGTTCTCCTCGAGGCCCGGCAAGCCCTGCCCCCCCCACAGCTCTGGATATCTCTGAGCCTGTAGCTGTTTCTGTGCCCCCTGCTGTGCTGGAGCTGCTGGGGGGTGGTGCCCCTGCCACCCCATCCCCTCCACCTGCCACCCCTGCTCCCCAGCTCATCCCCCTGCTGCTGCGCAGTGCCGAGACTGAGCTGAGTGACAGCTGCCAGAGGGAAATCCGGAGTAAATTGTCCTTAACCAGCCAGAGAGACCTACAAGGGTCACTTAGTGAGTACCCCCCCCCCCCCCCGCCCCGAGCATGTGGGCTCAGCCTCACTCCTCTCAGGATCTTCCTTCAGGGTCTCACACGACAGAGCCTCCATTTCCAAATTCCCAACCAAGCCCTCCATTCTGAGGCTTTCCCCATCTCCTGACTTTTGTCTCCTCTTCCTTTCTGTACAGGTCCTGTGCCTGGGTTTGAGTCTCCACCTCTGCCTGTGCCCCTGTCTCTCCTTCGCCCCGGAGGGGCCCCTCCCCCACCTCCCAAGAATCCAGCCCGCTTGATGGCCCTGGCTTTGGCCGAGCGAGCTCAGAGGGCAGCCCAGCGGCAGCGCCAGCAGGAGATGGGGGGTACAGTCCCACCCTTACCTCACTCCCCTTTCCGACGTTCCTTGTCCCTGGAGGGAGGTGGGGAAACTCCAGGGGCTGGGAGCCCTGGGCCTCTCTACTCCATGGTGAGCTCCAGCCACCAAGCCCCAGGTCCCCCAGCCTCCTTGCAGCGGCAGCAGAGTGACGGTGGCCTGTTGCGCACACACGTTTCTGGTCCCCCACGGAGGGAATGGAGAGGCCCTGCACAGGTCAGTGAGAACAGCAGGAAAGTCTGTCCCTTTTTCTCCAGGTTGCCCTTATTTTTGTAGGGTTTTGGCCCAGTTAAGATTTACCCATTTCTTCTCTCTCTCCTCCCAACCCTCAGCCCCAAAACAAAGCATTAATAAAAGTTGAGATAGCACATGTTATCTAGATACCCAAGTTCCCAAATGGAAGGGCTCCCATCAGCCCAGACAAGCTGTAAAATCTGCAGCTCTCAACAAGTCCCCTTCTCCTTCACAGGTGCCTGCCTCCTTTTTCTCCTCTGCTGTGACCTCTCCCAACCCCGAAGAGCGCCCCTCACCTTTCTCTGGCCCCCCCTAAGCCTCCTCTTCACTCCCTGGGTGCTCCTCCCTTCCGGCCCGGTCCTCAGCTCCCTACCCGCAGGACCCCACATGCTCCCACATTGCCCCCTGATAAGGGGGAAAACCTGTACTATGAGATCAGTGGGGGTGAGGGGCCTCCCTACCCAGGCCTGCCTAGGCCTTGGGCTTCCTTCCACCAGGCCCCTGAGGGGCTCAATGCTTCCTATGGGATTCGGGAACAGTCACCACCCCAGGGACTTCCTGACTTCCTCTTCTGCTACCCCCCACCCCCACCTCACCCATACCCCCCAGCATTGCAACCTTTTTCCCAACATAGCCGCCTCTGCTACCACCCCCAAGAATCCCGGCGGCGCCTGGCCCATCTGGAACCTGTCTATGTCAACTTGCCCCTAGGTGGAGGTGGACCCTCCCCTACCTCCTCCTCTTCTTGTTCTTCCTCCCCTCCTGCCCACCCCCGAAGTCGCTCTGACCCTGGTCCCCCAGCCCCTCGACTCCCTCACAAGCAGCGCTCACCTGGGGACCCCGGCCTCCTCGACCCTGGGGGCCTCCAGATCCCCTCCTACTCTACCGGATGCCCACCCAGGCCTATGGGAAAGGAGCTGGGGAGGGTCCTCATGGGGTTCAATATGGAAACGTGGGGGATGGCCATGGAGAGGGGGCTGGCCCCCCACCCTCCTACCTGCCTCCCCCAAGCTGGTCCCTCCATGCTAAGGGCCAGACACACAGCTACTGCTGAGTCTCCTAATGATTCTTTTTTGTAACATGGCTCCCTATGTTGGTGGACGGGAATCCTTGGAGCCCTAGCTGGCTGTGCCTGTTGATGATGACCAAGGTCCCCACAGAGGACCCTCTGCCATCACTGGCCCTAGGGCCCCAATTCAGTGATCCATTTTGTAATTTTTCCCAATTCCTCAAGTTTCTAACTTTGTAAACTGGTTCCAATGTGATCTCATAACCTGTTAACTGTAGTTTCTCTGCCCTCCCCACAAAAAACTTTTTACACCTCTACTGCCCTGGGGTTTCTTGCACTAATTTGGGGGAGACTGAAGATGAAAACACTTCACCTCCCCCCAACTCCCAGGATCCCCCAGCATGTCCTGATCCCCTCCCCCTTCTCATTGCCCTGTACGTGCAGCTACGAATGTGTGCCCAGATGAAGGGCATTGGGGGTGTGTGTATATATGTGTGTGTGTGTGTGTGTGTGTGTGCGCGCGCGCCCAAGTATGCACATCTGAGTGCGTGTATCCCTGCTGAGCTCCAATCCTGTGTACTAAACATTTAAAAACAAATTTTAACATTAACAGAAATAAAAGTACAAATGATCTGTGCATTTTGTCATGTGGTATCTAAGCTGTAGTGAGAAGCAGGGAGAAGCTGACAAGGTGGCTGACTGGGAAAGCTTTATTGGAGCAGGGTCAGGTGGCCTACATCAGCCCGGCTCAGCCTCGTCCACTCTCAGCTCCTTGGCTTGGAGGCCCCTGAGAGGCAGTCAGAGAGGCAGTGACTGAGCCACATTCCCCTCAGGGACTGGTATTCCAGCTAGAATGACCAGGGTGTGGTTGGGGGAAGAGCTCAGTCTTGTCCTTGTCCCACCCTCACCCCATCCCTTGTCATCCTTCACCTCCCCCCCAGCCTCACCCTGGAGCTCTGTGATGATCTCTTCTAGCAGGTCTAGCCTAGGGCAGGGGGGGAAAACCCAAGAGGCTGATGTCATGGTGGGGACCCCACAGAAAGTGGAGAATGCTCGAGAGGGGGAAGGGATCAATAGCTACGTACTTCTGCAGGCTGGTGAAGGGACCAGCTTTAGCCAGCTCAGGAACCGACACCTGGCACAGGAGAGAGGGTGGGTGGAAGTGTGGACCTGGCACACAGTAGGTGCTTCATCAATGATGGCTGATTATTAGGAAAGTGCTAAGACCTAGCTCCAGGAAGAAATCCTAGCAGCTGTGCCGCCGGGAAGGCGGACCCTGGCAAGTCAGCCCCTGGGAGCTTCTGCTCCCTCTAGCGTCCCCAGAGAGCAGACTTCCTCTTCCGTTGGCCACCTGGTCTGGCCAAGGCCAGCAGAGGCCAGGCCAGGCTGCCCTCTCCATTCTGTGCTCAGTTCTGCTAGACTCCCATGCAGTGCTCACCTTTAGGCCTCATCGAAACACAATCATTCTTCCTCGTTCTGCCTTTCAAAGCCCAGCGCCTCCCTCCAAGCCTTCCACCACCCCTGTCATTTCTCTTTCTGAATCCCTGTGTCTTTGTGTCCTATCTTACGCACTTAATCCATCCCACTGATTAGATCATGTCAATCCCAGGGACCCTCAGCACCCCAAAATGTCTACCGAATGACAACATGAAGGAGAAGGAGGATGGGCAGCCTCTTAGGTCCTTAGTCTGAGGGTGGGCAGGGCAGAGCCCATGAAAGTCGATCAGTCTGTATTGCTCTCCTTGTGATGAGGTGCCCAACTGAGAAGTGGCCTAGCTCCTTTCTATCCAATGTCTCTGAGCTCTTCAGAATGCGTGGGACTCAGGAGAAGGAGCCCCATTTTTGTCAAAGACACCTTGCACCCAGCCCCCAGATCCCTACCTGGGTCTGACCCTCCTGTCTGTCCAGGTGTCAGGCCTGGGCCGCAAGGTCTATGCATTCCTGAAGACTGGGGCCACCTGGGGATGGGGGTGGGGGTGGTCCTCAATCACTGGAAGAGGAGGGAGGAATCCTCAACTCACTGGGGAGGGTATCTTCACCCACAAAGGAAGGGAAGGAGGAAGGGGCTTGTCCTCACTCACTCTGAGGGCAGGTGTATGGGGATGCGGATGCCTCTAAGACATCTGATAGATCTTGCAGGGCCCAGATCCTGGCTGGGAACCTTCTCTCCAGTTCCTCCAGGGAGCCCTGGACCTGGCCCAGCAGGGAGGCTGACCCTTCCAGACTGGTCAGCAGGGCTGGCCTCTGGTGAGATGGGAGGAAGGGCTGGGTCAGTGATGGGGCAGTTAGCAGGCAGCCAGGAGATGAAAGGACTAAAGGTAAGCAGAGGCTGAAAAGCCCTTACTACCTCTGGACTGGGTATCTTCCTCTTGTCTGCTGGTGACGCTTCTTCAGTCTGGGAGCTCAGGCTTAGGCTGCTTCCCGAGTCCAAGGCTGGGGAGCTCCAGGTGTTTCCCCAGGCCCCACTGCTCTCAGGGGACTTCAAAGTCTAGAGAGGCATTGGAGGAACACAGAGCCTCCTCTCTCTATGCCCCGGCCAAGTCCCCACTGCCCCCAATTCTTCCTCCCACAAACACCCCCATTACCTCAGATGGTTTGGGGTTTGGGGCCATCTTGGGGGATGGAGGTCTAGGTGTGCTAGTGACCTTGAGATCCACCTCAGAGAGCTGCTCTGTGTGTGCAGGGCAAGGCAAATGATGCTGGACTGGAGGGTGGATGCCTTCCCTGCCCACTTGCCCCTCCTTACCAGGTGGCAGTGGTAGGGTCTTTGGCTCTGAAGGGGGACCGCCCAGACTGCCCAAAGAGGCTTCTTTGAGTGCAGACTCCTAGGGATTGGACAGCCCTGTCATTGTCTGCTGGGGCCTGCCCCCGTGCCACGCTTCATCACCTAGCCCAGCCTGTACCTGAGCTAACACCACCCTCAACTTGTATCGGGTGTCCTGTAGGCTGCCTTTTCGGTCTCGAGGCCACAGCCCCAGTCCTGCCTTGACCAGGGGCTGGTAGGTCAGGGGAACCTGGGGATCAAGCGCCGGCACCTCCCCGGACTCCAGCTTTGCTTTGACCTGCAGGCCTTCTTGCCCAGCCCAGGGAAGGTTCCCTATGGCATGGTGGGTGGGGATTAGGGGACAGACAACACTGAGTGGGGGGGGTGTGGAATGGAAAAAAGGTGGTCAAGGGTGTTTCAGGGTAGGAGGTTAAATCGGCCGGGGGGGAGGGGGAGGCATCACTAACCAGTAAAGACCTCTTGGGTCAGAATGCAGAAGCTGTAAAAGTCAGAAGTCAAGGTGGGAGGGTCCCCCCGAATCAGCTCCAGTGGCAGCCAGGGGTACAGCTCAGAGGGTGGAGATGGCCCTGGGCTCGGGCCTCCCCAAGGAAATGCTCGCTCTGGCCTGCAGAGCCAGAGGGAGGGAAAGTGAGATAGATACATAAAGGCAGAGGCTGTGGCCAGGGGAGCAGGGCAGAGCAGAGCTGGGCCTCAAGGGTCACTCACTGGGGCCGGGGCAAGGATCGCCCGTGCTCCAGGTTGCTGACTTTGGCCAGCCCAGGTCGAACCAGCTGGACTGCGTGGGAGCTGAGGCCCCCGTGGGCCCGGGCCTGGCCTTGGAGGAACAGCAGGGCCTCCAGCACCTGTAACAGCAGCTGCCCTGGGAAGAATCCAGGGGGAATTCTGGGGCAGGCCACATCCTAGTGGGGAAAGAGGCCAGTGTCTGCATTCAGTTACCTCACCTGGCCAGGCCTCTTCCCTTCCTGGTGCCTCTCCATTCCCATCCTATCCCAGCTTATCTCTGGCCTGGCTATCAGAGCAACAAGACAACTCTGAACCTCAGCCACTTACTACTCCACAAGGAGGTCACCTCCATCCTCATTTTTGATCCTCAGTGTGAGAAAGGCCAAGTAGGCATTTACATCCCCATTATACAGATGAGGAAATAAACACAGGCAGGCCAAGCAGTTTGCCCAGGATTACATAGCTGACAAGTGGCAAAACCAGAATCGGAACCCCGGTCTCATCCTAATTCCACAGTGCCCCAGGTACCCCTAAGATCATCCCTAACAGAGGAAAATGGGATCCCTCTGCCACTGAAAACCGACCACAGGCAAGGGGAATGTCTCCTTCCAAGACTCCACTGTCGTCCAGCCAGGCCTGAACTCCTCGTCCACACCTGATGGCTTCCCTCTGCTCTCTCTGTCCCTTTCTGGCCCCCAGTCTTTCTTTCCCTCTGAGTAAGTCCAGTATCCCAGGAGGAACTCGCCACACGCTAACCCTGGGGTCTTCAGAGGCTTCCCAGGGAGGGCGAGAAGCAGAAGGGATCTGGGACTTGTCCTCATGCTACCATCCAAAAGTGGAAGCATCAGATAAGGGGGGGGGGTGCAAGTATAACCAGAGAGGGCCTCCCTATCCCAGGCCAGCTCTCCCTCTGGAGCTGGGTGTGACTCACCCCTTGGGGGTGCAGCACTTGGTGCAGGGAGCCCTCCTGGATGGGCTCAAACAGGAGAGACAGGCCGGCCAGGTCAGGGGAGGGGCTCAGGGCCATGAGCAGCAGTAAGTTTGGGTGATGGAGGAAGCTGTGGGAGACAGAATTCCAGGGAAGGCTTCCGGGGGGGCCCTGCCCCAGCCTGCCCCACCCCCGCCTCCCTGGGGCCACCAGCTGGAACCTGGGGGGCTCCATGGAAGACGAGGATTAGTCATTAGATTGGAAGCTTCTGGAGGGCAGGGACCATCCTTTGCCTTTTTTTTTCTATCCCCAGTACTAAGCACAATGCCTGGCACATAGTAGGTGCCCAACCAGTGTCTACTGATTGACTGAGGATGAGGGAAGAAGGGTGCAAGGCTGTCTCCCAAGCCAGGCAGTACCTGCAATGCTTCAGGTCAGAGAACAGCAGGTCTGGGAGGGCCGGGGCTGGGGGTGGCCTCAGTTTCCGAACGGTCACTCGGTGTCCCCTCCACAGGAGGCTTTAGGACAGAACACTAAAATCAGGGAATAAGGGGAGGCCTAGGGAGAGGAGACTGGGAGAAGAGGGGTCCTGGTGTGGGAGTGGGAGGGGTGGGATTAACAGTGTACAGGGCTGGGCTGACAGCTGGACATCTGGATCGATGGGCCTCGAAGGACTTTCAGCTTTCTTACTTGATCATAATGGTGTGGGCGCCGCAATCATATGTCCGGTCAGGCTCCCCCTGTGCTGGGAGCAACTCTTCAGGATCAACCAGGGGAACCCCAGAGGTAAGGCCCAGAGGTCTCAGACTGCTCAGCTTTTGCGGGGAAGAAACCCTACTTAGCAGGTCCCAGCTGGAGGCCCCCCACCTCTCCCCTTCCTTCCCTTCCTGCGTGTGCCTCTCCTGCTTACCTGGCCAAACCCCAGCCCTGGGATCTGGGGGGACCTCTGCATCCGATTGGGCCACAGTGACCTAGGGGTGGGGGTGAGGTCAGCACCCAGCAGGTTCTCCTTCCCCTGGGGATAACGGGAGTAGGGTCGGAGCAGGGCAGCGAAGGAACAAGCAACATCAGCTATTACCCTTTGGCCAGAGGCCAGAGCTGGGAGGACAGGGCCAGGTGCAGGTTTCCCAGAGTTCCAGCCCGGAGCCCCCACAGCTCCCCCAAGGACGAAGCCAGTGCAGTCTCACCCCCCTGGGCCAGCAGGGACATTCTGGCTCGGCAATCTTGAAGGAGCTCCAAGACCTAGAGGGGGAGGTTTGGGACAGGGAGAGCCAGAGACATGTTCATGTGCTGCCAGGCCTGACAGGATGGGCAAACCTTCAAGTATAAGAGAGAGGTGGCATCTGGGGCCAACTGGGGCCAGCTTGGGGGCAGAGGCCTCCCGGTATGGAAACCCCCTCTCCCTCACCAATTCTTGGTTCCCTCACTGAAAGGCTGCCTGGCATGGTCTGTATGGAGCCATCTTTTGGATCTGAGGCTTGTTTCCAACCCGTGCTGGCTCTTTTCAATGCAGCTCTGAACCCAGAAAGGTGCTGCCCTCAGCCATGAGTTCCCCCAGAGCAAGGAAATCCCCGCTGGAGTCTCCATCCCTATCACACAGCCAGGAGTCGTCAGAGATGGGACTTACCAAGTCTTCCTGTCTTGGAGGCCAGCTCACTAACCACCATATGCCATCATTTTGTCTCTAAATGTGAGTTATCAGTATTAAGTCAGGTATCTCCAAAGGCCTACTCCTCACCTTCCCTCCTCCCCATTCCCAGTTCTCTTTTGTTGGACTCTGCCTCAGTGCCCATGCACAAGCACATGGGTCCACATACACACATACACACACACACACACACACACACACACACACACACACACACACACACGCACACACACACGCACGCACGCAATGCTTGCTCACTTCCCGGCTCTCTGATCTAGCCTGCCGGGCCCAATCCCCGGCTGTCCAGCCCTGCTGGTCATGCAGCCTCAGATCTCCGCCAGCCTCCAGCAGCCAAAGGAGGACCTGGCCACGACCGGAGAAAGCTCCTGCATGGACTGGGGTACTTCTATCCAAGCAGCGGCTATGGGAGAAAGATGGAGAGAGGGAAACTGAGTCAGTGGGAGAGAGGGGAGGAGGGGGAAATGAAGGGAGGCTGATGGGACTGTTGATAGGGAGGAGGCTGAAGTTCAGGTGGGATCGCTAAAGAAGTTTGGCTTTGGGGGAGAGGTGCCGTGGGGCTACAGGCTGACTCACTGATTGGGGTCTGCTCCAAAGTGGAGAAGAAGTCTAACAGCACCGGCTTGGCCCAGGAGCGCTGACAGGAAGAGGCTGGTCTGACCTGATGAGTTTTCCCCATCCACCTGTACCCCTGGGGGGAAAAGGAAGGGGCATGGCGCCTTCGTGGCATTGCCCACCCCAAAAGAGTTCCTCCATGCCTACGCCTCCCCTTGCTAACTCCCTAAACTCCACAGCTAGTCCCCCCCCCCACCACCATGCTGGGCGTCTACGAAGAGAACCCTGAAGGACCACCTTTTTTCAGGACCCTGGCCAGCCGCCAGCAGGGTCCTCCGGCAATCGCCAGTTGGTGTAGCTGGGCCAGGGGGCTGTCCTGCTCTCTGAGGGAGCCCAGCTCCACAGGGCAGTGAGGGGGGAGTGTGGGCATGAGGGGGGCTGCCCAGTGGTCAGCCTAGGGCCAAGCTAGGGATAGGAGGAAGGGCCTGAAAGGGGCAGAAGCCTCATGGGAAGGAGGGTGAGCAGAGGCAGAGCAGAGGCTTAGCAGCAATCAGTCAAAGGAGATGGGTGTGGGGGTCCAGGGAGAATAAACGGGGGAGGCTGGGGAGGGTCTTTGAAAATCAGAAGTGATCTTGAGATGGAGGAAGGGGTCTGTAGGGGTGAGAAGTTCAGGGAAATTAGCAGGGGGATATGGAGAAATGAAAGGAGACGGCAGTTTAGGGGAAGGTGAAGGGGGATTAGGGCGGAGATCTAAGAAGAGCAGGGGATGGGGTTCGGAGGATCAGGGAGAGGGTTGAAGCATGCGGGAGATTTGGGAGGGAGAGGAGGGAGATCTGAGAGGATTAGGAGACAGCGGATCGGAGGGGAGCGGTCTGCGGGTATTAGAAAAGGGGGCTCTGGGCAACGAGAGGAAGGGGCTGGGGGATAAGGGAGAAGGGGTGGGAGATTGAAGTAGAGGGATCAGAAGAACTGGGAGAGGAGGCTGGGGGGAGGATCGAAGAAGAGGGACATTCGTAGGGGGGATTTGGAGGAAGAAGCCTCGAAGGACGTCAGTTTGGGTAGAGCCCCGACTAGGTTTGGGGACTGGGCTCGTTGGAAAGGCGGCGGGAGGAGGCGCGCATGCGCGCGCCCTCCCCTCCCCTCCCCCACACGCGCACTGCGCTTGCCCAGTCGGAGCGGCTCGTGCGTCCCGAGCGGGAAAACGTCAGGGGTGCGAGAGGGCCCGGAGCCGTTGAGACCGTTAGTGCCGTCAGAGGCGCCAGAGCCGGCGGACTGAGGGAGGCAGAAACCTGGAAGACCAAGGAGACAGACCCCTTCCCCGCCAGCCCTCAGCTTCCGTGCTGATTGGGGGACTCCTCCCAGAGACCTGAGGGACCGCCTTCACCCCAGAGACAGAGGGACCCCCTCTTAGAGACTTAGAGACTTCCCTCCCCCCCAACCCCTCAGAGACTGGAGAGACCCCCCTCATCCGCCCCCTTAGAGACTTCCCACCCCCCTCAGAGACAAGGGGGACCCCCAACCCCTCAGAGACTGGAGAGACCCCCCTCATCCGCCCCCTTAGAGACTTCCCTCCCCCTCAGAGACTAGAGGGACCCCCCCAACTCCTCAGAGACTGGAGAGACCCCCCTCATCCGCCCCCTTAGAGACTTCCCACCCCCCTCAGAGACTAGAGGGACCCCTCATCTGCCCCCTTAGAGACTTCCCTCCCCCCTCAGAGACTGGAGGGACTCCCCTAACCCCCCCCTTAGGTCTCTGGAAGGACCCCCCTCACCCTCCTTAGAAACTGAGAGATCTCCCTCACTTAGAGACTGAAGAGGACCCCTCCTTACCCCTAGAGACTAAAAGGGACTCCCTTACCCCTTTTAGAGACTGAGAGACTTCCCTCACCTTCCCACTAGAGACTGAGAGACCTCCCTTACCCCCTAGAGACAGGGACCTCAACCTCCTAGAAACTGAAGGACCCTCTCACCTCCCCAAAGACTAAGGGACCTCCCCCTCACCTCTCAGAGCCTGAGAGGTCCCCTCTCCCCTCATAGAGACTGAGTGACACACCTCCATATTCCCAAAGACTGAGGGACTTCCTTCACCCTCTTAAAGACTGAGGGATTCCCCCTCATCCCCCAGAGACTGAAGGATCCCTCTCAAGACTGAGGGACCTCCCCCATCCCACCAAAGGATTCCCCTGACCCCATGATGCTGAGGGACCCCTCTTACCCCTCCCTAGAGGCTAAGAGATCCATCCCACCTCACTCTCCTTATATGCTGAGGTACCCACCTCATTTCCCCTAGAGACTGAAGGATCTCCCCCCGCCCAGAGACTAAGGGCTCTCTCATCATCCCCCTAGAGACTGAAGAAACCCCGCTCCCCACAAGGGACTGAGGGCTCTCCCTCAAACTACAGTACTTCTTTTACCTCCCCAGAGACTAAGGGACTTCCCTAGAACACAAAATGATGGTCTCCCACAGATTCTATCGACTGAGGGACTTTCCTAGAGACTGAGGGACCCTCCCTCCCCCTAGAAACTGAAGGACCCCCCATGAGCTCCCCTCATCCCACCTCCCGGAATGAGACCCCCCTGATCCCACAGACTAAATGGCCTCCCCTTATCCCCACTAGAAACTGAAAGTCCCCTTCTCCTTACCCCAAAGACTGAGGGACTCTTTTTCACCACCACCCTCAGACTAAGGGACTGTACCTCACAGACTGAGGGACAGCTCTCACCTCAACCTAGAGACCAAGAGATAACTCCCTCCCCCAAACCACAGACTGAGGGACTCCCCTCACTCCAGAGACTAAGGGACATTCCTCATAACACCCACACATAGGCTGAGGGAGCCCTCCACAGACTCCATTGATTTGAGAGTTCTTCCTTACTCCACCTTAAAATCAAAGGACCCTCCTCACCACGACAGAATGAAAGACCCTCTCACCTTACCTCAGAGACTGAAGTACCACTTAACTCCTGCCTCACAGACTGAGGGACCCCCTCCTCACCCCATAGACCAAAGGACTCCCCACACTCCACCCTAGGAATTGAGGGGCAGTCTTGTCAGACTAAAGAACCCCTGCTCACTCCACCTCAGAGACTGAAGAATTCTCTTCACCTTACCCCACAGACTCAGACTTCCCTTCACACCAACCCATAGGTTGAGGACCCTCCTCACCCCACCCCAAAGACTGAAAACCCCCATAGATGAAGGGACCTTGCTGAACCCTAAAGACTGATCCCCACAGACCAAGGGACCCCCCCACATCACTTTACATACTGTGGGACCTCCTCACCTCATCCCTGAGACAGGTACCCCTCCTCACACATCCCATAGACTGAAGAACTCCCCAAACTCCGTAGACTTAGGGCATCTCCTCACCAAACCCTACAGGGTTGGGAACCATCCTTCATCCCACACTAGAGACCAAGAAACCCTCTTCAAATCTTCAGAAAACAAGGACTCTCCATAGACAGGGACCCCTCCCACCTCATCCCAAGCAGAGAGACCTTCCTAAAACTCCATAGACCCTCAAACCCCACAAGCTGAGGGATATTCCTAACCCTCTCCAGAGACCAAGGGACTCCCTTAACAGACACTAAAGACTTAGGAACCCCCTCTTACCTACCCTAGAAACTAAGGGATCTTCTTCACACCACCACCACCCCGAGACAAAGGTACCTCCCCAGACTTCACACTAAGGGACCAATCTCCCTCAAGATTTTACAGACCAAGAGACCCTTGACACAGACCTCACAAAGGACCCTCTCAGATCATCTAGACTATGGACCCCCAATTCCCTAGAGACTCCACAATCTGAGGGATTCCCCTCACCCCCCAAGACTCCATAGACCAAGGAACCCTTTCTACCCTCCCAGAGACCCCAGAAACTGAGGTACTCTCCTCATAGACCTTGTAAGCCAAAGGACATCCCTCCCAAACTCCACAGACTGGAGCTCCCTTCCCTTTAGTGATCCCTCCCTTAGCTTCCTCAGAAACCCCATAGTTCAAAAAGATTCCATCTCCTCAGCCTCCTCCCTCACCTAAAACCCTTCACAGGGTGCCTTCTTTGTTTCCCCTGAGACCTCATGGATGGAGGGATGCCCGCTTATCCTCTTCTTCAGCCCCCGCAGTCTGAAGGACCTTCCTAAATCTACCCCAGAGAGGGGCCTTCCCTTCAGTTAGAGAGCCCACAGTCCAAGGGATACCAGCCACCTCAGCTTCCCCCAAAGGGGTACCCCTCCTCCTTCAGGGACTACAGCAAAGGTATCCATCCCTCAGCTTCTTCTGCCCAGAGACTCCTTGGGATTCCCTTTAGCTTCTCCCAAGTCAAAGATTTCAGAGACTGAAGGGTCTGCTCCAGTCAAAGACCCCACAGAAGGACCCTATTCATTGTCTCCCCATCAAAGACCCCATGGAGTGATCCCTTCGCCTTTCCCCAGTCAAACTTCACAAAGGGCCCTCCCCTCAGCCTCTCTCGACTCAGACACTTTTTAAGGGTAGCAGAAACCAAGACACCTTGCAGTTAGTGCCCTCTCTCAGTCAATTCTGACAGAGGTCAGGGGTCAGAAACCCCCTAGAGAGGGGCTCAGAGATGGAAATGTTCCCTTCATTCCCTATCCCCAGTTCAGAGAACCCATGGGCTCTGAGACCAATATATCTTATTCACTGTTCCCCAGTTAAAGACCTCTCAAAGGGACTCGGAGATGTAGGCATTCTTCCCTTCAGGCTCTCCTCAGCCAGAGACCCCAAAGTAGAACTCTAGGCCCCTTTTTTCTTAGAACCCCCAATCCCCAGACACCCCATAGAGGAATTCAAAGGCCGAAAGAGTCTCACCTCTGCCTGCTCTGTAGTCAAAAGGCCTCAAACAGGAGCTTAAAGTCCAGAACAACTTTCCCTCAGCCTTGAACCCATGCCTTCCCCAGATACCTAACAGGTCTCAGAAACCAAGGCACCTTCTCAGCCTCTTCTCCCATTTCAGAGACCCTGCAAAGTAGCTTAGAGAGTGGGTCCCTATGTTCTCAGAAGGGACTTTGCCCTTCAGCCCTTACTTAGAGACCTAGGTACCCTCACCTCCAATTCAGGGATTCTACAGAGTGACTCGGGCTGAAACCCTTATGGATGATCTCATCCAATCCCCTCATGTTGTGGATGAAGGAACGGAAGCCCAGAAACATGAAGTTGCTTGCCCCATGGTCAAAGAGACAACTACAAGGAAACTGCATTTCCTGGCCCCAGCTCCAGACAGCAACAGATAATTAGATGCGATTTTCTCTCAGAGACTTTAATGTCAGATGTTGGGGTGAGGAGAGGGGAGGCCAGAAATGAGGTGAGGTCTTAAGGACGGCGAGACAAACGCCGAAGAAGCTCCTGGCTCAGCAGCTCCTGCTCTCTCCTGGCCCCTTGAAGCACACTTCGGTTCTCCTGGGCCCGACGAAGCAGGTAGGGAATCACCTCATCCAGAGAACCATAGGGGATAGACTTGTAGATGACATAACCAGCTTGCCCTGGGTGAGAGGAAACATCAGGGCAGGGGCAGGACTTTCTCCTGTGTTATTATTCCTCCTGCCCAGGCCCAGGCCTTGACTCAATATTGTGGGCTAGAGGTAGGCTTGGGGGTTAGCATGGATTCAAATTGTGGACAGAGAAGGGGAAGAGGGCCAAGGCTGTCCCATCTTAACCATGGAAATTTTGCCCATGTTAGAGGGATTGAGAGCAGGTTGTTCTGTGATGGGAACACATACCCAAGGCAAGGGAGACATGGTCACACATGCCTAGCAACTGTCCAAAGCAAACAGCACCATCCAGAGGAATGCCCAAATCTGACATCCTGTGGCATTTGAGATCAAGGTTAATGCCCTACAGTAAACACTGGAGTGCCTACTATGTGTGGAGCTCTGTGCTCAGCATTGGCTTAGTGGGTTAGGTTAGACCTCACTCTTGCCCCCCTGGAGCTGCCAGTCTAGTAGAGACTTCCCAGAGAGCTATAATGCATGATAGTATGTGGTTGCCTCAGAGAGGGGGCTAGGAACCCTCAGCCTGCCATGTAACCCTCAGCCTGCCATGTAAAGCCCTCCACGATCTGGCTCCCCCCAACCCCCCCAGTCTTATTTCCTGTTACTCCTGTTCTCTAGTCTCTTTAAATGCGTCTACGTGCTCCTGACCAGAGATGATGTTGTATCCTCTCTATGCCTTTGCATGAGTGGCTGGTCCCCCCATGCCTAGAATGCATTCCCGTCCTAGACTACCTCATTGGTGCCAAGCTTTTCTTGTTCCCCTCCCTTCTGGGTTCTCTCTTCCCTCTTGAAATTGACTTGCTTTATATTTACTTATCTGTGAACATATTTTATCTCCCCTGAGTGGAACATATGCTTCTTGAAGGCAGAGACTGTTCACTCTTATCTTTGAATCTCCAGGGCCTAGGACAGAGCCTGGCACTGAATAGGTACTAATAATCTTGGTGGAACTGAAAGACTTTTAGTTACAAAACTGTACAATGTAAAGTTCGTAGTAAACAAAAGAGGCAAATTTAGATAGTGCTTTATCTCACTTGCTCCTTCAACAACCTTTTGAGGTAGGTAACAGCAGATATTACCCCATTTTACAGATGAGGAAACTGAGGATCAGAGAGGGTTCAGTGACTTTATCATGGTTTCACAACTCCAGCAGTGTCTAAGGCAGAATTTGAACCTAGGTCAGTCCTGACCCTGTCAGTCCAACACCCCTTCCACTACACCATATATTTTGGTGTAGCTGCCCATTTCCCTGTCCTCAAACCCTAAATCTCTCTCTTGGTATGATGGAAAGAACCTTGGCCCTGAGAGGAAATCAAGATTCTGCCTAATCTTTAGGATCTGTTATGGCCTCATAGGAATCTGAACCTCTTTGAAATAAGGGGATTAAAGTGGTTACCTCTAAAGTGCCTCCTCGGCTCTGATGGTTTCTGAATCTCTAAGTTTCTCATCTTTGCTCCTACCCTCTTTGTCCTTCCCTGCCTCCTTAGGGACACTCCCTTGGCTCCCCACTGTCTTCTGGCCTCCACCTTACCGCTTAACGGCCTGGGTCACAGACTCTTCATTGTGGGAAGCTACCATAAGCTGACACCGTGAACCCCGGCGGCTAACATGTCCCAGCATCAGCTCCAGGCAACGGTTATAACTGGGAAAAAAGGTGAATGGGAAGAAAGGCATTGGAGTCCATGGCCCATGGTAAACCTAGTCTAGGCCTCTACCCTCATTCCCTCTGTAAGAGTACCCCTTTTGCCTACCTTCGGCTCGTGGCCTCGTAGTTGGGCTGGGTA
The DNA here is from genome assembly GCF_003287225.1 of Phascolarctos cinereus. Lineage (NCBI taxonomy): Eukaryota > Metazoa > Chordata > Mammalia > Diprotodontia > Phascolarctidae > Phascolarctos > Phascolarctos cinereus. The sequence goes on along the minus strand of NW_027556098.1, from coordinate 406,762,590 downwards.
GGATCTGCTGTCCTGTTACGCTGAGCAACTGCCCTCTCTGAATCCAGATATGCACCACGAACCAGCTTTACTCCAAAACCCAGACCTTTTTGCTCTGCTGCCTCTGCTGCCTGATTCAGCTGCTCATATGTATCCTGACATGGTGGAGAAGGCAGGGGATATGATAGGCTCAAGTGCTTTTGGACTCCCTTTCCCCAGGCTTCCTGTTACCTTGAGATAGGCCTGGTAGGTGTTCCATACCCAGGGAGCCCCATCCTCATCAGCCTCCTCCCGGCAGTTCCAACGGACAGCCAGGGAAGACACAAACAGGGTCAGTGCTGGGTTCAGACTGGTGTACTCGGCGTCCACTAGCAGCCGGACACCCTGGCTCCGGGCATACTGTGGAGGAGGACAGAAGAGACTGAGATCACTGGACTCTGACTGTAGAAAGCAATAGGAGAGATGAGGGCTTTGTGTAAAATGAGGGCAAGGGTAAGAGTTCAGACCTTTAAAAGAATTGGGGCTGAGTTTCAGGTTTACCTGAGCAATGCGATGGAAGCGGCTCAGTGAGGCTTTGAGATGCTGATTCAGCTCAGGACTGAGACTGGAAATCTGTAGGTCCTGAGGGAAAGCAGAACTCAGATTTGGGGGCTTCAGAGAGACATTCATAAAAACTTTGGGGTAATAGGTAGTTGGAGGTGCTCACCTTACCACTTTCCATGGTGGAAGCAAACCTTTCAGGACTTAGCTCTTTGGAAGTCCCAGTCTCCCTGAGTCGGAGCGTCAGTTCTTTCTGAAAAGAGCAAAAGGGATAAGGGGTACACAGTTCAGGAATTCAGCTTTAGGCCTAGCCCCCCAAATTCTCCCCATCTTAGGTCTCTTACACAGAGTTGGGCACTGGTCAGTGCTGTCACTCTGAGCTGCATGATGACTGGCTGGGGTGGTAGAGATCCTGGGGGCCCACAGGACAGGTCCACACAATGCAGCATAGCATTCAGGTTTCCCTCATACCAGGCTTCTCTGCAGACCAGAAAGAGAACCTGATTTGTCAGGGTCCTGCTGGTCCTTTCCTTTTAGGCTCCTCAACCCCAACGCTCCTTTTTTATCCCCACCAACTTCCTTTAACTGCTCAACCCCATCTTACATTTCATCCTCCCCTGAGCCATGTTCTTACCCTCTCCAGTCTGTCCCTGGCTCCTCCTCAGTGGGTACAGCCAGCAGTGGCCGCAGCCCAAGTCTTTGAAGCCTCTGGACAGAGTCTTGCACCTCAGCCGTTGTCTCCCCAGCCACAAACTGCCCATACACTGAAGCCCGAAGTAGTGCCCCAGATAGCCGGGAGCCCAGGAGCCTCCGGGACCAAGACAGAAGCTAGGTGATAGGGAGAAGGAAAAACAGAATTACAATTGGAAAATTCTGTAGAATTATCTTATAATTAGGATTGAGGATATGGTAGAGAATTCTCCCCTTGGAGGTGAGGACCAGAAGACACTCACCGTTAGACCATAACTGACCAGTGGGGGCCATGCACAGAGCCGAAGCACTAACAAGGCCCGGATTAGTTCGCCTGTCCTTTTGAGACGGAATGCTTCCCCATCAAACCGCAAAATTGGCCTCTGGGCTCCTGAGCCCTGCGTAGAGGAGGTAACCCGAGATAGTAGTACTTGGCTGGTTCGAAGCATTCTGCCTGCCTCCTAGGCTGCAGTCTCAAAGGAAGGGAGCATCAGGGCAATCAGTGGAACCACAAATCCAGTTTGCCCACCTCTTGGGTAGCAGATGACCAATTAACTGGGGGGAACACAGGGTCAGTGGCTCCTTGGTGGGTGGATAAGCAGATGGGTAATTCATTAACCAGACTTGGGGCAGAGTTCAAGTTTGGGATGGGGGGCAGGGGAGGAGACCTAGAATTCTTGGGGGTTCTGAAAAACATGTTCCCAAATTTCTGTACTGGATTGAGTTATTTATTAGGACTAGACAGCAGTCCAGGAGCTACCCATGTGCCACTTCTCTTCTCCAGTCTAACTCTTTGGGAAAGAGAGTAGCCTGAGCTTCAAGGAACTACCCTTGATTCTGGCACCATTCATAACAGTCTATTCCCAGCCTTAGTTGCCTTGTTAATAAGAATGGTGGGAGAATGAGAAGCCTGTACCCCAAATACCATGGTTGGAGAAAAGGAGGGGGAAGGAACTTTTTACTCTGCCTGGCTGAGAGCCAAAGACTACCGCTGTAGGGTGTCTGGCCCCTGGCTGGGTTCATTGGGGGAGTATTGTGCAATCTCAGGACCAAGATGGAATGGGGGGAGGTAAGTTATTATGACTTCCCTGGGCTCAAATAAGCATAATTGCTAGGCTCTAGGTTCATATTAGGGCAGCTAGGTGATGTAGTAGATAGAGCACCATGCCTGGAGTCAGGAAGACTCATCTTCCTGAGTTCAAATCTGGCCTCAAAAACTTCCTAGTTGTGTGACCTGGGCAAGACATTTCACCCCATTTGCCTCAGTTTCTTCATCTGTAAAATGAATGAACTGGAGAAGGAAATGCCAAACCACTCCAGTATCTTTGCCAAGAAAACTCTAATGGTGTCACAGAGGGTCAGAGGTGACGGAAATGACTGAATGACAACAACAAATGTTGATATTGGAGTTCTTGGGCCAAGGTGCCTTAAAAGCTATTTATGTAGGGTCCAGTGGGACTTTATAGTACCGTTATTGTGAGGCCTTTGGGCTCCTAATTGCCATCCGTTGTGTGAGACCTTGTGGTGGTGTGGAATCTCTCTAGTTTCAGGAATTCAGTTCAATTCAGCATTTATCAAGAACCTCTCATGTACAAATCACCATATTAGGCACTGAGTATACTAAGAAAGAGGATGTTCCCTGTCCTTCAAAAACTTACATTCTACTAGGGACAGGGGGAGAGAAGGAAATACAAAATGTGTGCTAAATATAATACAAGGTCATTTGAGGAAGAGAAAGAAAACTGACAACATGGGGGGAGGGGATCAGAGAAGTCTTCATCTAGGACACCTTAGTGGAAAGTATTTCTGGAGATGGAGTGCTAAGTTTGAAGAGCTGGCTTAAACATGGAATTTGTGAAGAGGAGATACTAGAGGGGTTTAATGTAGTATGTGCTCCTGACAGCTAGCTATGCCTTCTTGTAGAAGTTTTGACTGGGAAGCCATTGGAAAGTAGAAAAATGTAGGGCAGGGGCAGCTAGGTGGTGCAGTGGATAGAGCACTGGCCCTGAAGTCAGGAGGACCTGAGTTCAAATCCAGCCTCAGACACATAACACTCACTAGCTATGTGACTCTGGGCAAGTCACTTAACCCCACTGCCTAGCCAAAAAAAAGAAAGAAAGAAAACTATATGTCAGTGTATACATTTCCCTAAATCCCTAAATCTCTTCTTCCTTTCCACTTGAAGAATCTTTCTACCACCAGATTTGGAGAGCAGAAGCAAAAAGCTATGCTCCACCAAGTAACTTAACCATCATTTTGTTTCCTTGTATGATAAAATGTGTATGGCTGCATTGTTGGATTGCCTGTGCATTGGGAAATGGTGGTCAGAATGTACATGGCAGGGACAAGAGCCAAATCAAGATTTCTCTAATTTTATGTTGGAGGGGGAGGAGGAGAGGGTAAGAGGAGGAAGGTTTTTATGTTTTCCAGATGGGGCCACTCAAAAATCTGAAAAGGCTTTTCTGCCCCACACCCATGCAAACTGCAAATGTGAAAGTCTCAAATTATAATTTCAACAAGTGGACTGGGGGACTTAACTGATCAAGGACCTCCTCAATCAATTCCCTGTTATATTTAATATTTCAGAACAATGTTCCATTTTCTTTTTTCATATCGCTAGATAAAAATTGAATCAGAGTCAGCCCTGAATGTCCCAAACCATATGTCTATTCAGAGTAGTCTAAAAGCTTGTAAGTCAGTGTCCTGTGATAAGGCATGAAGATACTGTAGCCTTAGCAAAGCCTGTACATGCACACTGGATAATGTGCTGTTGAAAACACTGAACTGTGAGATTGCATGTATTGCCATCTGGTTACTTAATTAATAAAGTGAAAACCTGCTTTGGGGCATGCAGAAAGGAGAAAGTGAGCCAAGTATGGGCAATTCTTACTATGTGGCAGCACCTCAGTTGTCACTCGGGACGCCTGGTCAAGTGCCCAGGCAGTCTGTACCACGTAAGATTGGACAATTAGAACCAGAAGGCATCTGAGAAGTCATCTAGTCCATCTCCTTCAACTGAGCCCCATTATATTGGGGGGGGGAGTAGAATCAAAAAGAAAGGATAAGACCTTCGCTGGGGGTAGAAGGAATGATACTAACTGATGATAAAGAGAAAGAGCTGCTCCATTCTCATTCTGTTTTCTCTGTAAAGGAGAATGACCTTTATACTGGAAATGAACAGCAAAAAGTGACTACCAGAGAGGTGATACACAAGATAAGGAGATAATGAAATCACAGCACCTCATTGTTCTTGGTGAATTCAAGTCATTTGGCACTGATGAACTACATCCCTGGGCTGTGAAAAGACCTGGCAGATGCCATTGCAGAGCCACTTTCATTGATATCTGAAAGATCGTGGAAAGTGGGAGAGATGCCCCAAAAGTGGTGAAGGACAAATGTCCTGCCAAATTCAAAAGGGAAAGAAAACAGAATCTGCAGACTGAAGGCCAATAAACTTCACTTAGATTCCTGGGAAAATTCTAGAATGAATCATTAAATATATGGATGGCAAGCATCTAAAAAGGAAAACAAATTTACAAAGAATCAGCTTGACTTCATCAAAAACATATCATGCTAGATGACCTCATTTCCTTTTTGGAAAGGGTTGCTAAAGTAGTAGATGAGAAGGATGCTGTGGCTATAGTTTACCTGGGTTTCAGCAAAGCTTTTGAACAAGTATCTCATACTTGTCATAAGGAGAAGATGGAGGAATATGGGTTAGATAATAAGACATTCAGATGGCTTTGGAGTTGGTTGGCTAGCTGGATTCCAGGTATTTAATTGTTCAATGCCAGCATGGCAAGAAGTTTCTAGTGGGGGATTATAGGAACCTATGTTTGGCCCTGTGCTGTTTTAACGTGTTTATCAATAACTTGGATAAAGGTACAGATGGTAAGTTTACCAGATTTGCAGATAACGTAAAGCTGGGAGGGATAGCTAACATCAGTGGATGACAGAATCAGATTCCAAAAGAATCTGGATAAGCATTGGTCTGAATTGAAGAAGGTAAAGTTAGAGATAGATTTACACTTGGATACAATAAAGTAAAATAAAGATTAAAGCAATTTCACAAGTAGAAGACAGGGAAGCACAGAGTTGTTGAGAAAAAGATCTGAGGGTTTTAGTGGATTGTAAATCAGTATAGGTCAGCTATGTGCTGTGGTAGCTAAAAAGGCAAATGCAGTCCTGGGCTGCATTGATGGGGGGGCATAGCTTCTAGGAATAGGGAAGCTGTAGAGCTCTGTTCTTTGTTTCTGTTGGACCTAATCCTGGAGTATTGTGTTCAGCTGTGATATATAAGGATTGGCCGAGGGAACTGGGCTTATTTACTCAAGAGAAGACTCGGGGACATGAGAGTCACCTTCAGGTCTTTGAAGGACTGTTTGGTGAAAGAATTAGATTTATTCTGTTTTGCCGTAGAGAGCAAAATGAAGAACGATAGATAGAAACTGCAAAGCATCAAATTTAGACTTGGTGCCAGCATATTGAGCTCTTTGGCTTCACTTTTCCGGAGCTAGCTGGTTACATCTCTTCCCTCAGAGTTCTAGGGGTATCCCTAAGGGGTTGGGATAGCTCTTCTTCAATGCCCTGATGTCCCCCACTGTTAGCCATCAGTTACTAGCACCCTTGTTCCATTTGAGCAATTACCTCAAAGATATGTAGCAAGAACATAAGTACAAACCTTCTCAATATTTCACCTTGGTCTCTGGAGTGAATGGGCTCAAACTGAATTCGATTTCTACATAATATTGATCCCACCAAGTTCAGGTCTAAATGTAGCATTGCTACTAGGTGAATGTTAATGGAGGGTTCTTCAACCTCTTCTCTCAAATACTGCTGAGCTAGGTCCTGAAGGGTTGCTTCTCTAGTCCTCAAAGCTGGCTGCAGGGGCAGCTAGGTTGCACAGTGGATAGAGCTCTGGCCTTGATAGAGTCAAGAGGACCTGAATTCAAATCCAGCCTCAGACACTTGACACTTAGTAGCTGTGTGACCCTGGGCAAGTCACAACTCCAATTGCCTCACAAAGAAAAAAAAAAAGCTGGCTGCAAATCTTAGCATAGGCTTCACTCCTAGACCTGGTGACTCAATCTCTTGACCTTTTGAGGCTTACAAGATCATAGCCTCCAATCTCCTTTACCTAAAATGAGAAAAAAACAAAGGTAAAGACAAAACTGTCATGGAGAAAAAAATTACTACTGTGAATTTGAGGCACAAGTCTGCAGAACATTATGCTATATCCAAACCATTCCTAGATGAGAGAGATTCAACCTGGCATAGTTCCTCCTATGCTGAGATGCCTCTCTCTAACCTGAGATGATTTGAGGTAACATTTATAGGACTCTTGAACAAGGCAAAGATCATAACATGCTAAATACAGTTTGGGGTTAACACTCCAAAAACAGTCACTATACAGTTCCTTCCTTGATCACTCCTTAAGGACGGAAAGGCGTTCCTTTGATCAGTAACTCAATTCTTGAATGAAAAAGAGGACATTATCCATAAATGGGTGATGGCACCAATCACTGCAGGGGACGGATAGGCAGTGATCTTATCTAGATGAGAGTTAAGTTTCGTTATCACCTTTTATTCATTTTCTGGGACCTTTGCCTTTTTTCCTTTGCCTTTGATCCATTTCATGGGACCTTAAGAGGGAAAAGTCTGAAAAGGGTTTTTAGTCTGGAGAAAACATTATTTCTTAGTATTTTCAGTTGAACTAAAAAGTAGGTTTTTAATATTCTTCCACAGAACTCAGACCCATATTCACTGACCACAGGTCAGCATTGGCTGGGTAGAGCCCTGGGCACATCCCCTTACAGCATTGTCTCTCTTTTCTCATTGGAACTAGCAGACTGGAAGGCAAGAAAAAAGTTGAAAAAAGAAATGAGTTTAACTAATCTGTTTTAAATACATAGCCAGTTCTGGCTAGGAAGTTGTGGCCAGTTGAAGAGGCTCCTTTTCAACATTAGGTTAGCAGACCAAAACTAGTTATGGAATGTCTTCACTTGCTCCAAAGTGCATGTGGAAATTGCATCAGCTGAGCCCTTTGGCTTTCTCATTACACTCACCATTTACTGTGAGCTTCATAGTGGTTCAGGATGAGAGTCTCCTGATGCATCAGGAAAAACAGGCTGTTCTCTTATACATCGCAAAAAATTCCTAAGGAACAAAGCTGTCCAAAGTGGAATGGCCTGCCTGTAGAAGTGCTAGTTCCCCTTACTTAGAGGTCTTTAAATAGAGCTTAGGCAACCACTTGTCAGATATGTTATAGTAGGTATTCTTTTAATGATGGACTAGATAGCCACCAAATTCCCTCCCGACTCTCACATGTAGTGATTTTGTAAAAGGTTAAGTTACTTGTCCCGAGGACCAAGCAAGTCAAACCTCTCAAACCCTAGGAACCTGGCCTCCGAGAGTGTTGGCATCACTTCTAGCACAGTGCCCACAGCCGTCATCCTAGGAACCTGCTCCCACAGCTAGTGAAGATTGCAAAGAAAGTTGTTGCTACCCAAGTCCTTGACGCTGCCAAATCAGAATCTGATTTTTATCAGAAATGACACGTTACCATCTTCTTTAATCTCCAGGTGTACCCTAAGGACTGTGGGACCTTTTCATCTGACTTGTAACTGAAACCTTCCATATGTGTTGTGTCTCCCATTAGAACGGGAGTTCCTGTCCTTGCTGTTTATATCCTCTGGGCTTTGCACATCATAATTGTTTAATAAATACTTTTAAAATTCATTTTCATTAATTTATTCAATGTCACAGAAAAAATAATGGTTGATCCAGAATTTGAACCCAGCTCTTCTGACTCCAAATACCCTATTACTTTTCATTTGAAATAATGCTGGAAAAATAGGCTGGAGGCAAACTGAAGAGCCTTAAATGCCAAGCAGAAGATTTTGTATCTTATCCTAGGAGCGACGGGAAGACAAGTCAGCCCTGCAATCCCCTCAAATTATCATCCTATATAGCTTCTCTTTTCACTGCCACTCTTAGGAAAAATTGTTTATATTAATTTCCTTTACTTCTTCACATTCTACTTACTTCTTAACCCTTTGCAAACTGGCTTTCAGTGGATAGTGTCGTGGGCTTCGAGTCTCAAAGATCTGAGTTCAAGTTTAGCTTCAGATACTAGTTGTATGATCCTGGGCAAGTCATTTAACCTCTACCTCAGTTTCCTCAACTGTAAAATGAGGATCAAAATAGCACCTACCTTGCAAGGTTGTTGTGAAGATCAAAGAAGGCAATTGTTATAAAGCACTTAGCAGTACCTGGAACTTAAATGCTCCGGCAGCTAGGTAGCACAGTGGGTAGAGTGTCAGGCCTGGAATCAGAAAACTTATGTTCCTGAGTTCAAAACTGACCTCAGACACTTACTAGCTATGTGATCCTGGGTAAGGCACTTGACCCTGTTTGCCTCAGTTTCCTCACCTGTAAAATGAGCTGGAGAAGGAAATGGTAAACCACTCTAGTATCTTTGTCACAAAAACCCCAAATGGGGTCCCAGAGAGTCAGCATGACTGAACAACAAAAAACATGCCCTCCCCCACCACTCAACTGACGCTTCTTAAAGTCTCCCATATTCTCCTAATTGGTAGATACCCTGGCTTTTCCTTCTTCCTCATCCATCCTTTTTGGCCTCTCAATAGCATTTGACACTGCTGGCCAATCTTTCTTAGACATATTCACTCCCAAGATCTTTGTAACACTGTTCTCTCTTAGTTCTCCCTATTTGGCTTCTTTCTCCTTTTTAACCCCTTTGCTGGATCATCATTCATGTCTTGTCGCCTGTAAATGGATGTACCCTCAGAACTTCTTCCTGAGCCCCCTTTTCTTCCCTCTCCACGCATTCTTCCATGGAGATCTCATCAACTGTCATGGGTTCAGTTATCTATGCAGATTCCCCAATCTGCATATTCAGACCTTACTTTTCTCCTGTGTTCCAGTCCCCCATAACTAATTGCTTGCTTGACATCTCCATCTAGATATCCCATAGGCCTCTGAAACTCAACGTATCCAAAATAGAATTCTTTATCTTCCCTCCCTAAACTCACTACTCTTCCTGTATGCTTTGTTTTTCTTGAGGGAACCATTATTTTTCAGGTCATGGAACCTTAGAATAATCTTAACTCTTCCCTCTCCCTCAATTCCCATATCCAGTTTCCAATCCTTTGGATTCTACCCCCACGACATATCTCTCATTAGTCCTCTTCTCAACTCACAGTTCCCCCACCCTAATTCAAGTCCTCGTCACCTCTAACTTGAACTATAGCAATAGCATCCTAATTAGTCTCCCTGTCTCCATTTTCTCAGCTCTCCAAACTTCCACAGAGCTGTCAAATTTTTAATTGATTGGGTTTTTTTCCAGAATTTAAACAGAGCACCTACATGCATGCAAGCAGAATATAAAACAAAGATTGCATGTGAAGTATTAGTCTACATAAAAAGAGGTAAAATACCTCTTTTTTAAAAAAGGCTAAGCCTGACTAATTGTTATCAACCGATAATCACTTGCTTTTTTAAAAGTATATGATAAATTCAGCATGTTACTTTTCAAAATTGTCCTGCTTGTCTGTACTTCCTAATGAACTTCCTCCTATTCTCTGTGCATTAAAAATATTTCAGGGGGCTTTTTGGGCATCATTATTGTTAATCCTCCTCCCCTGCCCCATTCCATCATTTAAAAGGGGGGGGAAAGGAACCTTATAACAAATAAGCATAGTCAAGTAAAACATGTCCACATTGTGGTCATCATGTCCAAAAATATGTCTCTTTCTGAACTTTAAATTAATCATCTCTGTCAGGAGGTGGGTAACATCCTTTGAATACTTGGTTTTCAGAGAGTCCAAAAATTCTTAAATTATCTTTCCTTGAGATATTTTCTCGGTAAGTTGTTTTTTATATATTCATTTTCCTACTTTTTTCAACCTTCTTATTTTGTTCTAATATTCCTTGCTGCTTTGTGGAGTCATTGATATCTGATCTTTTCTAATTTTCAGAGCGTTTATTACTAGGACTTTCTTTTCTAAGCTGTTTATTCTTCTAATTCATTCCTCCAGATCTTTTATTTCACTTTTGAAGCCAGTGAAAATGATAAAATAGAATAAGTGGCTTTTTCTACTTGTTTGTCTACACTAGTGCAGGCTTTTCTCTTGCCCTAGACTTCTGGCTTTTTGCACAGTTCTGGGGTAGAAAAAAGTCACTTAACCTTTTGTGTCAATTTCACTGGCTGGCTGCCTCCCATGCCTGGAACTCTCTCCTTCTTCACCTGTGCTTCCTGGCTTTCCTGGATTCTTTCAAGTCTCAGCTAAAATCCCACCTTTTTTTTGCAAGAAGCCTTTCTCAGGGCTCCGTAATCTTAGTGCCTTCTGTCCTAGGTTTTCTCCATGTTATCCTGTCTTTTTCTTATTGGTACATAGTGTTTTCAGGTTATTTCCACCATTGGGCTGTGAGATCCTCAAGAGCAGGGACTGTTTTTGGCCTATCTTTGTGTCTCTACACTTAGCACAGTGCCTGTCACATCACAAGTGCTTAAATATTCCTGTTGACTTTTCATTGGATTTCTATATCATTATTTGACCTGATGGGATTTTTTTAGATTTTTGTTGTAGTAATGTAGGGGAGTTCATCTGCCTGCCTCTGCTCAGGCAACTATCTTGGTCAGAAGTCCACATAGCTGCCAAATTACTCTTATAGATCTAACCATGTTACTCCCCTGCTCAAGAAGCTTCAATGGCTCCCTGAAGCCTCTAAGAGAAAACACAAATTCCTCCATTCCACCTTTAAATTCTTTCTCAATCTCCAACCTATCTTTCTACACCAATTTTGTGCTACTTCCTTTCATTCATTCCTACACTCTAAAAAACTGGTATACTTTCTGTTCTCTGTATAGGTTCTTCTACCTCCTGCCTCTGTGCATTTCCACAGATGGGCTCATATTAGTTTTGTAGGGGTTTCTGAAATCATTTGGCATCACCTAGGTGTATTGTGGGGTCTCCAGGTCTATAGTGGAGCCAATTTTGGAATTTCTATGCCCTTGCTTACCTCAGAGGACAATTAGTTTATAGTCTTTGGTCCAAGGTCAGATAGTCAAGGATGTTGTTATAGGTTCTTTGGGCCACTAATGAATGCTCTGGGATTTCTGATAGGGTCCCTTAAGTCATAGTAGGTTCACAGAGGTGCTGACCCTGTTGGGTCCTTGTCAGAGCACATGTGCTGGAGGGCCTCGATCTCTATAGTAATGAGTGATGGGTCATCTCTAGGTTCAGGCTGGGCTCTTGTTTTCTCTTGTATCCCATTCCCTTCTCTTCATACAATCATCCGCCTCACACTTCTTGCCTGGACTATTTGTGATAGTCTCCTAATTAGTCTTCCAGCTTCTGGTCCCTCCCTTCCCTAGCCAGTTTGCCTCCTCCCCACAAAACACTAGGATGACCTCATCACTCTCTTGCTAGGGAACCTCCTGGGGCTCCTCATTGTCTTCAGCTCCTCACAGCCTGGTTCCAGCTGCCTTTCCAGGCTTAGTGCACCTTGCTCCCCCTCACATGTTTTTTGTTATAGCCAAAATGGCTTACTTCCTGTTTTCTAAAACTCAGAATTCCATCTCTCACCTCCATGCTTTTGCCTCAGCTGTCCCTCATGCCTAGAATGCACTTCCTCCTTCCCTCTGAGTCTTTGAATGCTGAGCTTCCTTCAAGGCCCAGGTCATGAGTAATTTCCACCTTCTTTGGAAAGCCTTTCCAGAGCCTTCTAGTTATGCTATTTCCCTCCTCAAATTGTCATGTGCTGTATATACTTTTCTGTTCACATGTTTTTCTCTCCTCCCCAGGAGAATATAAGCTCCTTGAAGGCAGGAATTATTTTTTGTCTTTGTATACCTGTCACCTCAGTATTTACCACTCTTCTCATACCTCCCCTTTATGTGTTGTAAATGCTTGAGGGCAAAGACTGTCTTGCTTGTATTTGTATCTCTAATGTTTGGCACAGTTCCTGGCACATAAGTAATCACTTTATAAATGCTTTTTTCATTGATTCATTCATGAGAATTATCCTGGAGCCTCTGGGATCGAGTTGGGGTCTCCCAACTTGATTTCTTGGATTCTTGATTTCCCAGTGGGCTCACAAATATATTAGTCTGGATGGTTTGGGACTCTGCTGTCTTCACAGTGGATGCTGTTATTATAGGTTGTTTGAACCCAGTTGGCATTAGTGTTATTTTGAGATCTTAGTGGGCTCATGGGAGTGATTGTAGCATTTCTGGATACCAGCTGGACTTAACAGCAGTATTATGGTGGGATCTCTAGGACCAGATGGAGCATCCTCTTGTGTTTCCTGTGAGGTTTCCAGGGGGTTCACAGATGACTTACTGTGGAATTTCTGAGTTCCCACTGAGCACCCAGGGCTGCTTGGCTAACATTTTGTACCCCTTACTATATGTGTTTGTCATTATGGTATCTGAAGGGTCCTTTTGGTCTCACATAGTTGTTATATCATAGGTAAAGCCACCAGCTGTGTTTTTGTGGGGTTTTCCCTGGCCCCAGTGGGGACTCAGGGGTCTTATCTGTTGTATCTCTGAGCTCCAGTTAGGTTATGGAAGTGGTGGTGTTGAGATATGTGGTCCCCATACTACTTAGGGTAGGCATCCTTAGGCCTCACAGGTATATAGATTTGTGTTTCCCTGACTTCAGCTGGCATCACAAGGTGTCATTATGTGATCTCTAGGCCTGTGGTGGGCTCAGGGGGTAAAATTGGGTGATCTACAGGTCCCTTCTTGGGCACTGGGAAGTTTTTTTCAGGGGTTCTGAACCCAATAAGTGTTAACTAATGAATAAATGTTGTTTCTTGTCAATCACTCTGTTTCTTCCCTTACCACATCCTATAATTCCTGGACCATATGCTGATGTCCCTTGTAAGGGATAAGCCTCTTCTGCTCTCATTTTAGCTCCCAGAGATTTACTCACACAATCACATCACTCCACACACCCCCATCTCAGAGTCCTTCCTTCTGGCAATTTCCTCCCACCATGTTCCTGAACACTTCCTACCCAGTTTTTAGCACCCCCTGTTGAGGGAAGACTGTTTTAGAGGGAACCCCAGTTTCCAGGTCTCTAAACCCTCTCATGTCACTTCCCCTCTGTTCACCTACTTCTTTAGATTCCTCTTCCTCCTCTTCCTTGCCCCAGCCTCTTTTCTCAAATTTTTCTGATTTGTATTGTATTTGTATTGTAGTCACCCTAAGCCTTTCTCGCCCTGGGAAAGCCAGCTCTGGAGAATCTAGGCGATCTTAGGAGCTGGTATGTGAGCTGTTAATGGGCAAGAATCTAAGAGCACGAGGGTGGAAACCAGAGGGCCACATCCCTAGGGTCCCTGGGTGGTAGAAGGGTGCATAAAAGAGCTGGGGGCTTGGGAGTTTGATTGGAGCAGACTGGAGGGCTGGGTACCACCTGTATCTGGAATTATGGACCAAGGGTAGGGTTTGTGGTGCCTTGCCTCAGATCAATATGCCTTAATCTAGGGTGGTTATATCCAAAGAGTCTTAGAGGCAGAGAGAAGGTCTGGGGCACTTGCCTTTAGCCAGGAATCTCATCATCTTTAATTAGCATCAGATCTCACCATCACCCTTCACTTCTCCTCCCCCAGCACTTTTCTTTTCCTTCCCTTTGCCCAGCAACAGCTTATTTCCTGACTTGGCTCCCTAGGGCCTCATCCCAGATGCTCCCTCTTTCCATCTCCATCATGGGGGGGGGGCGGTAGAGAGCAAAAGCATCTGGGGGAAATTGTTCACAAGTTTCCTTACTCTCGTCTCTGCACTGCCCTTCTTTCCCCTGGCCCCCCCTCCCCCATAGCTCTGGAACCCAGGCATTCAGCCAGATGTCTAGTGTCTGCTGATCCCCAAATCCTCAGGCAGCGTGATGGGGGGGGCTGTAGTACTGAGGTAGGCGTTTGGATTGGTGGCTAAATCCAATGAAGTTGGGTGATTTAAGGCCGGATTTCTGACCCTGCAGGACATGGCATCCTCTCAGAGTTGAGCCTGAGGCATCTGCCCTTTTCCCCCCCTTCCCTCCCCCTGCCCCCAGCCATTTAAGTCCTTGGGCATCTAGCCTCTCCTCAGAGACCCAGGCTTCCAGTCCTCTCCCCACCCTCTCCTCAGAAGGACACCCAGGTGTTCAGCTCCCCAGCCTCACCCCCCACCCCCCCACTCCCCATCCCAGAATCCGAGGCATCCATCCCCCCTTATCTTTCCCTTTTCCTAAGGACCCAGGTGGCTAGTCTTCTGTTCTCTAGTTGTGGGAAGAGGATATTTCTCAGGGATATGCTCCCTTCCCTCCCACCTGCCTGTCCCAGCTGCCGGTAGACCCCTTTAGCCCTCGTGGGAACGCACGGCTGGGACCCTCATTGAACCGTCAGGACAAGCTGCTCTGTTCCCAGCCTCCTAGTCCCTGGCTCCTCCTACTTTTCTTGTGTCTCCAGGGTGACCACCGAGGCAGTGAAGAGGCAGAGGGAAGTGTGGGGACATGAATGCCTGAGATCTTGCGGGGGGGAGGGGAGGGGATGGAGGGTGGCAACAAGAGATAGGAGACAGGATGCTTAGTCCTGTGGGTGATTGTGGACAGAATGTCTGGACCCCCAAAGAGATGTGGGAAACAGGATTCCTGGTTTCTGATTTAAAAAAAAAGGCAGGGGGAAGGGTTGGCAGAGTTTAGTAATAAGAACTTTGTGCTATAATATCCATAATCAGACTGAAAACTCTAAAGGAGGATGGGGTCCCCAGGATCAGGGGTGGGGAACCTCCCCCATGGCTGAGTCTCAGTTCCCCCCCCCAACTACTGACCCTGATCTGACCTTGATCTCAAGCTAAAAATAGCCCTACATCCTGTAGGTCCCCAGCTCAGCTGGAACCCTTGAGGCCTGGACCGTTTATATCTTCTTTTCCACTCGGGGAGCCCTGGAGACTCAGCTTCCTACCCTAGGGCCCTGCCTGAGCAAGTTTGTTCCACTAACTGAACGAGCTGCTTCCCTGGAGTCTGGAGGTGCAGCCATGCCCCAACAAGAGAACCTGGCGTTTGGTCCCCTAAACCCTGCTCCTATGTTGGGACCCACACCTCTGTCCCCTAGCCCACTGCTCCCCTTCCACCTCCCTTCGCGACAGGTGGCTCCCCCCCACTACACACTTCCTTTCCTAAACTGTCCCCCCTCTCCAGTCTCTAATTCTCAGCCTGAGGAGGGTTTTCTCAATGAGGAGGGGCGTGTCCAGTTAGGGGCGGGGCAGAGGAAGGCTGCCTAAGTGTGTAGCCAGGCCCAGCCCCCCCCCCCCCCCCGGGACTTACTGAACATCAGGCAAGCAGAGAGATTGGGAGCAGAAGCCAGAGCCAGACTTCCAGGAGCTTGAGCCTGAGGGGTCACAGAGCCCGCCTTGGGGGCCAAGGGCACAAGAGCTGTCAGAATTTCTTCTTATTGGGCCAGAGTGAGCAGAAGTGTGGGTGGACGAAAGACCAGCATTTTGGTGGGGACTACTATTAGCACAGAAAGTTTGAGGACTTGAGGGAGACACAAGAACACCAAGATGCTTTCATTACACTTACTTCTTTTCTTCCTCTTCTTCGGCTCCAATGCAGGTACGGGATAGGATGGCGGGTATAGGATGTGGACAAAGGTGCCACCCTCTTGGATGCCTAGGTTAAGTGGGAGGAAGGGAGTAGAGGAGGGACAGTACCCATGTACCTGTTTCCCCATATGTTTTTTCAACTCTAGCTGGTGGGGTGGGAGAGGCCCTCAGAGCCAGGAGTACCAGCTCCAACGTTCAGGGAGGGAAGGAGAGAAACAAGTATCATTGTCACTTTAGGCTGCCAGGATTACCAGTAGCAGCATTCCAGGATAAAAGGAAGATGACAGATCTGGATGCCTGGGTCCTGGGGGAAGGGACTGGTGGAGTGGAATTCTGTTACCTTGCACCAAAGATCATTGAGGTTGGGGACAAAGGGAGAGGCTGGAGTAGATGCTTGAGGTCCAATTCTGCTCCCACCACTACCTTGGGGGAGAGGTCTAACTGAAGATCTGGGCATTCCAAGGCCTGTGATAGAGGCTGATGAAGGTTTGGCACACTGCATCTCCCTGAGAAGCTCTGACTCATCTTTCCCCTCACGCCAGGCCATGCTCCCCACTTCACACAGCAACCGGAGGACCTAGAAGTTGTCCTGGGGGAGGAGGCAACGCTCCCCTGTGCTCTCAGCGGCTACCATGGCTTGGTTCAATGGACAAAGGATGGATTAGCCCTAGGGGGTGAACGGGACCTGCCTGGTGAGAAGAACCCTCTGGAGTGATTTAGGGGCTGGAACATCTCTCTAAGGGGGATTAGGGAAGTCTGCATTGAGACTGTCTAGGCTTGGATTTAGAAATGTGAACCTTCCCCCTTTTATTATGTGCCTCCCCCAGGGTGGTCCCGTTATTGGATAGTGGGAGACAGGACCAGTGGCCACCATGATCTGCACATTGGGACAGCTGAACTTGGGGATGAAGCATCCTATGAGTGTCAGGCCACCCAGGCTGCCCTTCGATCCCGGCCTGCTCGGCTCCAAGTACTGGGTGAGTAACTCCTGATCCTTTTTCTACCTGGGATTCAGGCATTTCCCCACCCCACCCCACACTCACATGCCCAGCTCCTTCCCACCCCTGATTCATGTGTTTGGTCTCAGGGATTCAAGGACTTGTCCCCTCTGTGTCACTTCAGGGTCTCAAGTATCTGCCTCCCCTGTTCCCCAACTATCCCCAATCTTAGTAGGCACAGGATGGAGTCTCTAATGGGATAGGGAGGTCTGGAAGTTCAGTGTTCTCCTATTCTCCTCAGTTCCCCCACAAGCACCTGAGGTGCTAGGGGCCCCAACTGTGGCTCTGGTTGCTGGGGTTCCTGGGAACCTGACCTGCCGGACCCGAGGTGGAGCTCGCCCCATTCCTGAGCTGCTCTGGTTTCGGGATGGTGTCCGTCTGGAGGGAGCCAGTTACAGCCAGGTCAGATTATAATATGGAGCTGTCTCCTACTTCACAGCATGGGGAGGAAAGGGAATGAAAAACATTTATCTATGGAGGCTTTGGCAAAAGTTTTGGAGGTAATAGTGACCTTAGATTGGGGCAGGAGGGATGAGAAATAAGCTAGGCCATTCCTTTGATGAGGGTCAAAGAGGTCAACCACCACTCACCCCATTCCTTTTTTCTACTCACCCACCTCCCAGACCCTACTGGCCAGTGGGATTCTGGGAACAGCTGAGAGCTCCCTCTCAATCACCCCCACTGCCCGGGATGATGGTGCCTCCTTCATCTGCCAGGCCCGAAGCCCAGCCCTGCCCAGGGGGAAAGACACTGAGGTCACCCTCAGCCTGCAGTGTAAGTGAAAACTGGACTTCTGGGTTCTGTAGGGAACTTCAGGGGAATCTTAGACAGAGAAGAAAGAGTTGGATGAAAAAAAGGATGCTGGGCAGGTTCTTCTTTACTCTGACTTCAATCCCCTCCCATCTTCTAGATCCCCCTGTGGTGACTCTGTCTTCCGAGCCACAGACAGTGCCTGAGGGTGGGAAGGTCACATTTCTGTGCAGAGCAACAGCCCATCCCCCAGTCACTGGCTACAGGTGAGCCCCTGCACATACTCCCAGCCCCCAAAAGATGGGACTCTCCCAGGACTGCATAGCCCCCCCATACTTGAGACCCTCTCCAATATTGGTCTTTCCCATCTCTCAGGTGGGCGAAAGGGGGATCTGTGCTTCCTGGAGCTCGTGGGCCCCTTTTAGAGGCAAAAGCTGATGCTTCCTTCCTGACTGAACCTGTGTCCTGTGAAGTGACCAATGCTGTGGGCAGTACCAATAGGAGCACAGCATTGGATGTGCAGTGTGAGTAGAGTGGGCCCAAGCTCTGTGGCTGCAGCAGGTGAAGAATCTGTTTGCCAGGGTTCCTACGGGCTTGGGAAGTCTCAGTGCCTTGGTTCCTCGGGTGACAGGGCCCTGAGGTGCTCCTAATGCCTCTGTATGGAAAGGAGTGTGTGGGGGGGGGGAAGTTAGGAGGTCTGGATACCTGAGGCTCTGAGTTAGGAGACAATAGTCCTGGGGCCTTAGTCTCACTGACAATCTCCCTTAAACCTCCAGTCGGTCCCCTCCTCCTGTCTCCACCTGAGCCAGTGGCTGTGGATGTGGGAGAAGATGCCTCTTTCACCTGCACCTGGAAGGGAAACCCTCCCCCACAAGTGACGTGGACTCGCCGTGGGGGGACGAAGGTGAGGGCTGGAGTGCTGGGGGCAGAGGCTTTGGATTTAACTCATCCCCTCCTTGCCAGCTCCCCTGATGACTTTTCCCCATGCGTCCCCAGATCCTGGGCTCGGGGCCCACGTTGCGTCTGGTGGCTGTGGGGCCCGGGGACGCCGGATATTACGAGTGTCATGCAGAGCCGGGACCCTCAGGAGTGGGGGGCGGCATAGGAGAGGCACCCCTGACTGTGCATGGTGAGCAGAGGCTTTGGGGGACGGGACAACAGGGAGGGGATGGGCCAGGGTGAGGGACGGGGTCATCTCTGATTGGACCTTGAATCCTCCCAGGCCCCCCAGCAGTGACTGCCCTGAATTCGTCCCCCGCTGCTCTGGGAGCCCCTGCCCGGCTAGAGTGTTTAGTGCTCGCATCTCCAGCACCCGATGCAGTGGTAAGGTTTCCTAATCGATCCCCATTTCCCTTACTCCCGACGCTTCCGCCTGGGCCTCCACACCCCCGACCGTCAGTCTCATCTCCCGACCGCTCAACCGTTTTTTGTTCCTTCTCCCCCCAGGTCTGGTCCTGGGGCGAGGGCGCACTCGCCTCGGGTTCTCGAGGCCGCTTCCTAGTAGAGACGTTCCCCGCCCCGGGGGCCACGGGGAGTGGGCGACGGGGACTGCTCTCGGTGCTGCACATCTCGGGGACTCGGGAACCAGACTTCACCAGAGACTTCAACTGCAGCGCTCGCAACCGGCTGGGCGAGGCAGGAGCCCGGGCTGGGCTGACCCGCACTGGTGAGCCCCGAGGATCCCTGGATCCCCAAAGGGCCCAGAGAACCACAGGAGGGGAGCTGGACCTCGCAAATCCTTGTAGATCTCCCAAACCTTAGGCCCCCAGCAGGGCCCCATCACCTCCACATTCCCCAGGGACTCCTCCCTTTGCAGACCCAAATTCGACGAGACTTTTTGCGGGCCTTAAAACTCCCCAAAGTGGCCTACTTTCCGGATTGCTTGGATCCCCGCCCCGGGCTCCCGAAACTTTTCCTTAACCCCTTTGACCCCTGTGTCCCCCTCCCAGACCCACTGCCCCTGGTGCGGATCGTGGCCGGAGTGGCTGCAGCGGCTACTGCCTTACTACTACTGCTCATCGCGGGGGGCGCCCACTGCTGCTGGCACCGAGGCCGAGGTCAGTGTAGTTGCAACTGCTCTTCGAGGTCGGGTCCCTGCCTCAGCCCGCCCCCTAGTCACTCATTGTTCAGTTTTCTCCGTTTCTGGAGTACCGCCCTCTAGCTCCGCCTTCTTCCCCACCCTCAGGCTCCAGAGCAAAAATCTCCAAGCGGGACATACTGGTCCAAATCACCAACAGCAATGGTTGCAGCCCTCGGGCCCCCGAGGAAGAGGAGGAGGGGAGCCAGGAAGACCAGGTCTGGACCTCTGGTCGCCCCTTCGCGCTCAGCGCCCCACGACTCCCGTGAGCCCCGCGAGATCGGGGCATGGGAGCTGAAGGCTTCCGAAACCCAAGTCGGAAGTGGCGGCCTGGGCGGTGGCTCATAGGGGTGGGAGGGGGTCTCCCCTGGACACTCAATGATAGTCACGACCCCCTCCCCTCAGGTCCCCAGCAGCGAGTCCACCGGCACTTCCCACACCAAGCAGAGCGACTTCGCTGGAGATGAGGAGGCGGGGCCTGAGTCCAAGGTGGGCGGAGCAGGGCGAGGGCGGGGCCCGGAGCCTGTAGGGTCTGGGTCCCCCTCCCATGTCTGTCTTCATATCTCTTTATGACTTCTTCCCTCCGTCTCTTTATGGGCCCCCTCCGTCACTTCCCTGCTTTCTCCTTCCATCTCTTCCTCAGTCCTTACATGGGTCACCTTACCACCTCTTTTCAATCGCTGTGTCTCCTTTGTCCTGACGTATGCATTGTGCTGGCCTAACTCTTGTCTCCCTTCCCTGACACATCACTGCTGATGTCTGTATGTTTTCCTGTCCGTCCCCCGCCACCCAGTTTCCCAGCCCCACCCGTAAGCCTTTCCACCACTGTTCAGGGACCTCTTAGTTGTGTCTCCTCTGTCTTTCACCCTGTGTTTCTCCATCTGTCTCTCCTTGTCTATCAGCCTTACTTCTCTCTGGTGGCTCCCTGTTTCTGGTAGTTCTTTTATTTCTCTTTGGCCTTGCCCATAAGTGTCTTCCCATCTTTCTGTCCTCATTATACTCTGTATATCTCTTCTTGTGGCTCTGTTGGCCCCTTTTCTTTACCTCTGTTGCTTACTCCTGGGCACCGCCTCTTTGACCTTCCTCTCTCCGTTTTTCCTTATCTCTATAGGTCTCATTTTTATCTTTTTTATCTCCCCCTAGGATCCCACTAATGGCTACTATAAAGTTCGAGGTGTGAGTGTGAGCCAGGACCCTGGAGCTGCCCTGTTCTCCTCTTCAGCATCCCCTGCCTTCCCTACCAGCCCTTCTGGGTTCTATGATCTTACCCCTCACTTGGCTGTATTCCCCCCAGACCGAGGTGGTCTCTGTAGGCACCAGGACGGTTACCTCACCACTCCATACACTCGTGCTTTCACCAGCTATGTCAAATCCACACCCTATGGGACCCCTGACCCAGTTCCTGGGCCCCCTCCCTTTTCCTACACTATCCTCCCTGTTCCTGGCCACCATCGCCTTCAGACCCATGTGTGACCTGCCCCTCAGACTGATAGCTGGTCACCCACTCCAGCCAATGGAAGGCCTTTGTAAAGTCTCCAGTCCTTTCTTGTGTGATGAACTGGTCCAGTCGTTGAACTGCCAAGATTTCCCCCTCAGCATAGCGGCCCAAGTCTGGGAATGGGGGGAGGGGGAAGAGGAGCAAGACCTTGATGGACATTTGGCCCAGCAAATGGAAAAGGCCAAAGTGTAAACATGCCTACACTTTAGAACTCAAAAGTGGCACATGGGCTAGGGTGGGCTCCTTGGAAGGGGAAGTGTACAGGGTAGTGGCAAGGCCAGAATCAAGGGCACACAGATGTAGCAAAAAAGTCATTCCTGGCCCAGGAAGCAGATTCATGACAGTGTGAGGACCAGGAACTGATGGTCCTTCCTTGCCTGGTAGATGCTCAGTCTCATGGAAACTGTGCCAAGATGGCTCCTGACACCAGAAATCCAAGATGGTGGACTTAAGGTGGCCACCTCATCCTTCTGTAGGGAAGGAGGGAATTTGGAGCACATTTCTTAGGGTGACCCCATTGCTGGGGCAAATATGCATTTGAAAATATGGGGTGAATGTTGGGGTTTGAATATTTATGTTTAATTAAAAAAATGGAAAAAAGTATGTGTGAGAACTCTTTTACCATCAAGTAACTAACCCAGAGGGCCCACGTAGGTCAAAGACTGCTTCTTATGGCTCAGGGCCACAGGTGTCGGGGTCCTAGCCTACCCTTCCCCCCTCTCAGACTCAGGTGTCCAGGTTCCCAGACCATTCAGTGTCCCACCTCCACATTTCATCGGCAGGTTCTGGGGACTGCAGAGCAAGAGTTGGGTTGGGGGGCTGGGGGTTCTAGGCATCTGGGTCCCCCACCTTCCCAGAAGCCAGACTTTGTCCACAGGTTTATATCCCTTCAGCCCCAGTTTTTGTGAACCAAGTCCAAGGGAAAATTAGCTGAAATGTTCCCAATTCAGGAACCTTCCCTTATCCACCACCTTCAGCTACCGAGGCAGCCCATGGAGTGGGGAGTGGAGATGCCGTAATGTTGAGGTTTTGACATTCCCTTGCATCTAGGATAGGAGGCTGGACGTGGAGGTGGGATGCCCAGGGCTTTGAGGGGGGTGTCACCCCTGAAGGTCGAAGGGGCTGAGAACATTACTGCTTATATCGCCCAGGAATGGCGGGGTCCCCGAAAGATCTAGGAGGAGCGTGTGGCAGGGCAAGCACTCTCACCCGCGCTATTGTCCCGGCCAGGGAGGCGGGGCCGGGGCGGGGCTGGCGGCGCCGGCGCAGCCCGGGGCTGGGGAGGGAAGCAGCAGGAGGAGGCGGCGGTGGTGCTGGGAGCTCCTGTCACCGGCGGGCCCAGGGCGGGGAAACCCGGGGGAGGGGGCTGGCGGAGCGAAAGGAGGGCGACCAACCAAGGACTGAGGAAAGGGTAGGGCGAGCTCGGCTTAGCCAGGAGAAAGGCCGGCCGAGCCGAGGAAGGAGATCGCGGGCCCAGGGCTCGCTGCAGGGCCGGGCAGGGGAGACAGAGAAGGGGGCTTGGGCCCCAGCCCCGGCCCGGACATGGGGTCAGAGAACCCCGCGGCCCGTGGGCTCAGCCGCCGCCTCGGTTCGCTGCTGCCGCCGCCGCTGCTGCTGCTGCTGCTGCTGCTGCTTCCAGCACCCGGGAGCTCATCCAGGGGGACGCCTAGCCCTGGGGAGGTGAGACTCACGCCCCCGGCTACGGGTGAGGTGGGGGACCCAGATGCCTAATAATCCCCAGCCCTCCACATCCCACCCCACCCCGACTCTTGCTCTGCAGTCCCCAGAACCTGCGGCTGAAATGGGGGGTGGGGCTCCGAACGGGTTGGGGGCCTGGACGCCTGGTCTGGGAGGGGATGGGTGGGCTGGGACCCTGACACCTGCGGCCCTGAGTCAGCGGGACCCTAGTCTTTGAGGGGAGAGGGTTGGTGAGTGGCTGATGGGTGCAAGGGTTATAGGATCAGGACGTTTAGGCCCTTGAGTGGGGTAGGGTCTGGAGGCCTAGGCTCCTGGGTCCTTGCATCGTGGCCTAGGGGACCCAAACACCAGGGTCACGGAGTGGAGTAAACAAGACCAGAGAAAGACCCACGTCTACGCCGTCCCCCACCCCCGCGGGCCAGAGAGGATGGAGGTGCGGCAGTGGGAAGGAGGGTCGGTCTCCGCGGTAACCAGCCGGTGATGCCAGGCGATTCACCTGGGACCCAGTCTCCATGGCGACTCCCCCATCCCCTCCGGAGCAGTTGCCTTGGCAACACCGTCTGCACCGCAGCGGGGGCTGGGGCCCGGATCCCTGAAGGGGGACTAGAAATGGGGCTCGGATGCCTGGGTCCCCGAGGGGGGCGATATTTGGGGGTCTGGATGCCTGGTATCTCTGATGTGAGGGTCGGGAGGGGGGCGGGGCCGTGGGCTGGAGCCGGCAGCCCAGGCGCTCGGTTCTTCGCTCTCACGGTTCCTGCTCTTTTCAGATCGCGGGGGTCCCTCAGGTGGCTGGGCTCTGCGGGAGGCTGACCCTACACAGAGACCTGCGCACAGGCCGCTGGGAACCTGACCCTCAGCGCTCACGCCGCTGCCTCCGAGACCCGCAGCACGTGCTGTCCTATTGCAGACAGGTGGGCGGGGCCTGAGGGGGCCGGACTGGGCCGGGGGTCTGAAGGGGAGGGGCTTAGAATGGCCAGGGCATCGGTGGGAGGAAACCTTTGGGGGCGGATCCTATGTGGGGCCGTGGAAGCCTAGCTGAAGTCTTAGGATTCAGGAAAAGCCCTTGGGAGGGGATTTGGGTGGGCGTAAGGAGAACCGTGAGCTTCCTTCTCCATGGAGCCCCCATCCCATCCCCCCCCAGGTGTACCCCGACCTCCAGATCGGCCGCGTGGAGGAGGCCTCACGACCCATTCCTATGGAGCGCTGGTGTGGGGGTGCCCGCGGGACCAGATGTCCCCACCACGTGGTGATCCCCTATCACTGCCTTCGTGAGTGAAGGGGCCTTGACCCCAGGTGTCGCTGAGAAAGTGGGAGCAGGGACCGGGATACCTGGGGAGCAGGTTTGGGGCAAAACACCTGAATCCCTGAGGTGGGGGTCTGGGCAGGATAGGGATTATTTGGAGGGGGAGGGAGGAAAGGGGAGAACCTCCTTTATCTCCCCACATCCCCCTGCAGCAGGTGAGTTTGTGAGCGAGGCACTTCTGGTTCCGGAGGGATGCAAGTTCCTGCACCAGGAGAGGATGGATGAGTGTGAGGGCTCAGCCTACAGGCACCGCCAAGCCCAAGAGGTGAGGCCTGGACTCAGGCATCTTGGCCTCTAACTACAGAATTTTCAGAGACTGCGTATTCGTGCTTCTATCCCCCATCTCCCTCCAGATCCCAGGGTCTAGTTTTCCATCTCTTCAACCCCCCCCAGGTGTCTAACTTCCTATTCCCCCTCAGACCAGTTCACTCAATAATCTATCTATTCTCCACCCCCTTCATTGCCAGTCTATCCCACTACCCAGGGGCCTCTATCATTTCCTCCCCAGGCTTGCGGCTCTGAGGGCCTCATTCTTCATGGCTCTGGGATGCTCCTCCCATGTGGAACAGATCGATTTCGAGGTGTAGAATATGTCTGCTGCCCTGCTACAGGCACCTCCATACCTCCCCAGACCCCTTATAGGTGAGGTCCTGAGTCTCCATGAGGGTGAGGGCTAGCCTGCTAGGTGTGTGAAAGTTGGAAGGGATGGTTGGGAAACTGGGGAGCCTGAATGACTGGGACGCTGAGGGTTGAGAGCTGGAAGACCAGCGTCCCTGAAAGTTGGGAACCAGGGGCTGGATACTTAGATGCCTGTGGGCCACACAGCCAGATCTGGGAGTCTTTTCCTCTTTGCAGTGATACTCCCACCCAGCCCCAATCCCCGGGGGGAGATGAGGAAGAGGAAGAGGAGCCATTTCCCCAAACGGTAGATGACTATTTTGTGGAGCCCCCAGGGGAGGATGAGGAAGAAGAGGAGGGTGAGGCCAGAAGACTCCAGCAGCCCAGCACCCAACCCCCTTCCAGGGCCAGCAAAGGTGAGACTCACCCCCAAAGCCTGGGTATCCAGATGCCCAGAGTCTAAGCCAGGCTGGCAAGAAGCCTTGGCTTCTTTACTGAGGCTAGCACAAAGCAGTCCTAAAGGGGAAGGAGAGGAGGTCCCAGCTGCACCACCCACAAAAGCCTCTATGTTCTGGGGTCCAGGCTCCCAGAAGGAGACTATATATTCCTTGGTAGCCCAGGGTAGCCTAGGTGGTGGTTAGAGAGGGCATCATGGTACAGTTGTTCTCAGGCTCTGACAACCCATATCCTGGACCCCACAGGGAGCCCAACCGCCCGGCCTACTGACGGTGTGGATGTGTACTTTGGAATGCCGGGTGAGGGTGGTGAGCACGCAGGCTTCCTAAGAGCAAAAATGGATCTGGAGGAAAGACGCATGAGGCAGATTAATGAGGTGGGGACCAGGATGCCCTATCTGCCCCTGGAACCCACACAGATTCCCTCCAACCAAGAAATACCTGTTTGCCCAGGACAGTCCCCCTGAATAATTTTCACGCCTCCTTAATCATTCCTGGACCTCTCTCAATAACTTTGAGACACCCAGAATATTGCTCCAATAATCCTAGGGTGCTTTCCTTAATGGAGCAGATCAATGAGGTGAGACTATGACTCTTTCCACAGTACTTAGACCCCAGAAATGCCAGTAACCTCAGTATTCCATATAATATGATAGATTAATAAATTGGGGGGGGGTCATGAATCATCTCATAACCCTGTCCCTAGATCTTCTGAAATAACCTTAATGCCCTAGCGATTCCCACTATTACCAGAAACTCCTCCCCCAGTAATGCCCTGGAAACCCTGATAACCCCATAGACCCCCAATAAAGTTTCAAGAAAACTTCAAACTCCCAAATAACACTGAGTTCCCCCCAGCCCATAACACCTTGGAATGCTCTCCAAAAGATAGTCCCCTCCCTATAACTCCTTGAGTCCCTAGGGGAGGAGTTTTGGGGAGAGGACCAGGGGATCTTGGGAGGCAGTCTTGGGGGACTGATGTGACCACCCCTATCCCAGGTCATGAGAGAATGGGCTGAGGCTGACAATCAAGCCAGGAACCTACCTAAGGCTGACAGGCAAGCTCTGAATGAGGTGAGGACCCTCTGACTTTGCCCCACTTGGACTGGGAGGGGAATGAGCTAGGTCCTCACTCAATGTAACCCCAAATGAACCTTGGTAACTATGTTGACTCTTCTTGGCCCAATGAAAGATGTTTTAATGACCATTGGTGTCCATCCCTCCTTGAGTCTATTAAGCCTCTATGAATGAGCCAGTGGCCTCAATAATCCCTTCCTCTCCCTCTAGCATTTTCAGTCAATCCTACAGACATTAGAGGAGCAGGTGTCTGGGGAGCGCCAGCGACTGGTGGAGACCCACGCTGCCCGAGTCATTGCACTCATCAATGACCAGCGTCGAGCAGCCTTGGAGGGCTTCCTCGCCGCTCTTCAGGAGGATGAGCCCCAGGTGAGGGGGCTAGAGGCTGACTCCAGCGTTCCTGAGGGGACGCAGCTGGAGACTACAGACTTCTGCTACATGAGGAAGCAGGGACTGTGGACCTGGGGATTGGTGACCCAGCAGACCTGTCTCCTTAAGGGGTGGAATCTGGGGACCGTGCGCCTGAGTCTTTGTGGGTGCTGGAGGGCTGGACACCTGGGTCTCCCCCGCAGGCAGAACGGGTGCTCCAGGCCCTGAAACGGTACCTGAGGGCTGAGCAGAAGGAACAAAGACATACCATACGCCATTACCAACATGTGTCTGCCGTAGACCCTGAGAAAGCTGAGCAGATGCACTTCCAGGTAGGGAGGGGCGAGGGACCCACTTCCTGGCCCCTAAGCCCTGTGCAGGGGCTGTCTACCACCCCCTCTCCACCTTCTGCTTGTGGTCCTCGTTTTCTGCCCCCAGCTGATCATTGTCATGGAGCTCCCTGGTAGTGGGGACCAGAGCAAGGGACTTCTCCTCTGACGTCCCTCCGTGTTAACCCCCGTTTCTTTCTAAACTCCAGGTTCAGACCCATCTCCAGGTGATCGAGGAACGCATGAATCAAAGCCTGGGACTGCTTGAGCAGAACCCACACCTGGCCCGGGAACTTCAACCCCAAATCCGTGGGTACCCCCTGCTCCTGACCCTCAAACTTTACCTACAGCCCATCCCCCAACACCAAATCCTGACCCACATCACCTCCCCAACCCCTATTCCTGGGGTGACAGTTTCAGGTTCTCTTCCCAATTCTCCCCTGCAGAAGAGCTGCTCCGGGCTGAGCATCTTGGTCCTGGAGAGCTGGAGGCACCTCCCCCAGGGGGCAGCAGTGAGGATGGGGGTGGCCCCCCACCACCTGCTGCAGAAGAAGGTGACCGCCCCTCACTGATGGGGGTGGGAGGGCAGGAGAAGGCCAAGCCTGGGACTTCACCAAGGGACATTTCCTGCCTCTTTCCCTAATCTCTTGCCTTTCTCCCCTGCCCAATCCTTCACTCTCCCCATCACCTCCTGGCAGACCTGGGTGCAACGATGCCTCTTAAAGGTGAGTGACTGGAAGACCATGAAATCTTCTCCGGACAGGCTGTCAGAATCACTGGGGTGGGTGTGGGGGCGGTTCACTAAGGCCTTAAGAATTATTGAGGCCTGAGGGGAGGGGCTCAGAGGGATGGATCTGGGCCCAGCTGGAGTCTAAGTGAGGGTTTCCCGGGTGCAGGGTCCACAGAAGGGGATGGAGCTGAGCGACTCCAGGAGCATAAGGTGAGGGGATGCCAGTGCCTGGACTGGCCATGGGTCCTGGAGGGGGTGTGGTCTGGAGTTCTGGATGCCTGGTTCTCAGAGTGGGTGGAGAAGGAAGGGTCTGGAGGCTGGACCCAGTGTCCAGGAGGGGCCAGGGAACAGAGGCCAGATGCTTGCCACTTTGAAGGGCCAGGGGCTGGACCTGAATTTCTCCCTCCCCCAGGTGAATGTCTCCATCCCTCGAGGTCTCCCATTCCGCTCTCCTGAGATCCAGAGAGATGAGCTGGTGAGTGTGGCTTGGGGCAGAGGTACCGGGTTGTCAGAGGTTGGGGACCGAGTCTGGGATCGTGTCTGCCTACAACATCACTGAATGTTAAGGACTGGCTTTGGCGCAGGTCAGGCTGTGATCCTGCTTTTCCCCACAGGAGCCAGGAATGGGTTCGGGGACAGGCGTGGCCCGTGGGGCTGTGGCAGGGCTCCTGGTGGTGGCCGTGGTTGTAGCGGCTGTCGTTGTCCTGTCTCTGCTGGTGGCCCGGAGGAGGCGGCCCTATGGGGCTATCAGCCACGGGGTCGTGGAGGTGAGCCTACCCCCCTCACCCCCACCCCCCCGCCAGGATTGGGAAGCAGGGGGTTGAGGTATCCTGAGAGATTACTAGGGCGGGAGTCCATGAATCACTGGGGGTCATCAGGTCACTTAGGGACGTCCACAGTTCAGAGATTTCAAGGCTCTCCTGATTCCATCCCTGGCCCCAGGTGGACCCAATGCTGAGCCTGGAGGAGCAGCAGCTCCGAGAGCTGCAGAGACACGGGTACGAGAACCCAACCTATCGGTTCCTGGAGGAGCGACCCTGAGTGACCAGACCCTATCCCCAACCCATGAGTCCCCAAACCCTAACTCTGGGGGAACCCCAAACCCCCAATCTTTGACCCAGAAGGATCCCCAAGCCCCCAATTCCTGCCTTTGAGGGACCCTTAAACCCCAAACCTCTGACCCTTGGGGCCCTGAAACTCCTGCTCTCTGACCTTAGAGGCCCCCTAAGCCCATGGCTACCCCATCTCCTCCCCTAATTTATTTTCTAAGTTAATTGGGTGCAGAAAAGCTGCCCCACTCCACCCCAGGGCTCCCACTCTGTCTCCTATCTTGTGACCCAGTGAAACTAATGATTCAATAAACCTTTCCTGTCCAACAGCCCAGTCTCTCTTGGCCAGGCAGATAAGTGTAGGGGGATGAAAATTATGGATTGGAATTATCAAATGAGACAGTATTTATAAAGTGCTTAGCACAGTAAAGCCTGGCACATAGTAGGTGTGATATAAATGCTTATTACCTTGGCCAGGTGGATATGGGGGTGGGGTAGGGGGGATAGAGAGCATGCCTGAGATCAATGTGTCCCAGTAAAAAGGACAAGCTAAGTTGCTACCATCTTACAGAGAGGCCCAGGGAGGGGAGGGGAGGGTACTGAGCTCTGGCTTAGACTCCCTCCACCCCAAATGCCCAGGATTGTGTATGGACTGCCTCCCAGAAGAGGACAGATTTGAGTTGGGTCTGGAAGGCCAGGGGGAATTCAGCACCAAGAAAATCAGAGCGTTTCATGGTGGTGGTGGTGAGGGGGACCAAGTGTTGTTGGGAAACTGTTCAGGAGAAATCAAGACATGGCCCTTTCGTGTAGCAAGGGCCCACCATTCTCTGGAGGGACAGCTAGGGGCACGGAGAATTCTCCTGGACATTTTTGACCACTGGGGAGGCAAGTTCTTAGAGGCTGGAGCTGCCCAGAAACAATGAACACCCCATCTTCTGAAGAGTGCCCAAACTGACGTAACAGAAGGGATGGAGCCCTGGGCTGGCAGTGTGGAGCCCTGGATTTCAACGCCATCGCTTGTCTTCTCCACTCTGGGCCTCAGTTTCCCTGCCTATGACACTATGGGATTCTGTGTCTGAGGGTCTCTGTGCCGCTTCTGCTCCTGCACCCTCCTCTCCAGTAATCAGACACCCAAATCCAGGTCACCATGGCGATCCCCCTGTATTATGCCCCACCTCAAGGACAGGAGAAAATTGTACGGGATCCAAATCGAATTTAATCGAAGGGTTGGAGGGTTGGATGGAATGTCTGGGGCTAAATCTGTTTCACAGAAACAAGTTCAGGGGGGCTTTCAATTTCACAGAAATCATCACAAGCTCCCCCTCCCCCCCAGCTTCCCTGTCCATGACACCTCCCCCCAGGGTCAGTGGACATCACAGGAGTTTTAATGTAAGACTCCCCGGGGTAGAGGGGTGGGGAGAGTGTTGGATAAGGATCCAAATAAATTATCATAGATTTGCATACATCAGCATACGCTTGGTTGTCCCTCAGGGACAGGAAGGTTGAACAGATGTGGACTGAAGAATCAGTCCAGGTAGTGGGCCTTGAGTCCTACGAGGATGAGGCCAGAGGGAGGGTCCGGCTTCTCTTCAACAGCTGCCGAAGCTGGGAAAACAAGTCAGAGATCAGGGTGGGCCAACATTCTGGGTCTTAGGGGGTCAGAGATCAGAGGTCTAGGTCAGAGGTCAGGGTGAATGGGCAGGCACAGGCAAACATTGTTTTGGGGTCAGAGGTCTAGGTCAGAGTTGGAAGGGCAGCATCCATCAGAGGTCAAGTTCAGGGTGGGAAAAGCAAATAGAGGAGGGGCAAGGGGCTGCCCTTACTGCCTCCGAGGCTGGTCCAGGTCCCAGCAGGTGTGCAGGCTGCTCATTCTCCAGATTTCGCAGGGCAGGATCTGCCCCAGCTGCCAGGAGCCCACGAATGATGGGCTCCTGTGGAAATCCTGGGGGCAGGGCAGCTGCCATGTGCAAGGCTGTGTTCCCGTGGGCCTGGTGGGGACAAAGCGGTGGAGGGAGACAAGGTCTATGTCCTGACCTTGCTGGACAGCGCCACCTCCCTCCCTAAAACCTGTCTCTGTCTTCACTGGGCCTGTTTCTCCAGCTGCCAAGAAGGCCTCCTGTGAGATGTTCTAAGGGCCCACTGGGCTCTAGCACAGGGTTTTCCAGTGACGTCATGATCCCTCCCCGAGCTCTCTGGACCCTCATCCTCCATCCCCAGGTGTACACCCTCTTATCTGCCCCTCTCATCTCTGGTCCCTTCTCCCAAGGTCTTGGTCCTACCTTCATGTTCACAAAGGCCCTGGGATCCCCATTTGGCAGGTCCAGCAACATCTGGACGAGGGAGACATTGCCACTCTGGACAGCCAGGTGCAGAACAGTCTTACTGCTCTTGAATTCCTGGAAAAAGGGTCAAGTGAGGATCAGGGCCTTCCCTTCCACAGGGAGCCAGGCCACCCCATTCTCTAACCTTGGGAACCCAGGCTTTGGGACCTCCTTTTTATATTCTCAGGGACTGATGCATCCAGCCCCTACCCCCACCTCCTCAGGGACCCTGCCCACCTGGCTGGTATGGTCAGCCCCCATCTGTAACAGCATCTGGACACAGGCCAGTCTGTCCCGTGCTGGGACAGTCATTGTCCTGGAGCCGCAAGCTGGCTGTTGGGTGGCCTCATTGAGGGAGAGAACAGCAACATGCAGAGGGCTGAAGCCTGGGGGATAGGGATCCACGGGGGACCATAAGTCCTGACAGTCCTTTAGAGACCCCCCACTTTATTTTGCCCAATAGCCCCTATCCAAATATGACTCACCCTCAAAATCCCTGGTCTCCATGTCCACCTGAATGCCTGAGTTAAACACAGCCTGGGGAGAAGGGTGGAGGTCAATTATAGTCAATGTTCCCCCCAGGTTCCCTGAGAGCTGGGCCTCCAGTCTCCTTTTTCTCTCTCTGGGTCTCTAGGTCTCTCAGAGACTCTGTCTCCCACCCACTCAGGATGCCAGCATATCGTCCCCCTGAGGACCCGGAAGGCCAATCTCCAGGACCCCAGGCATCCCGGAGCCATTCTCACCGTGAGGACCCCGGGCAGGCCATAAGTGGCCGCCAGGTGGAGGATGGTACGGCCACGGTGGTCAGTAGCATTGGGGTCCGCTCCCAGGGTTAGCAGGTCCTGGACAATCAGTGGCTGGTTGGCTGTGGCAGCCACCAGGAGTGGTGTCTGCGGGGAAAAGGGTGTTAGGATATGAGACTGAGACATACAGCGCCACTGACCCGTGCCCTTCCTGCTGCTACGGCCCCTCACCTTTCCTTGGTGTTCCTGAATGTCCAGCTGTCCACAGCCCTGCAGGACCTCCGCTGCGGCATAGGCTGACCAGCGTAGGCCTTGGGCAGCAAACAGGTGAAGGAGTCTAGTGTGGGGAGAGGTGAATGATGAGGTGATAGTCACATCTCGGTCTTGGCCCTCTTCAAATTCCCCTGGCCCCCCCCAACCAAACTCACGTGTCCCCCTCCTCGTCCTGAGTCAGTAGCCGTTGCAGCCCCAGGGCTTGAACCTCAGCCCGAGCTGTATCCAGGGAAGCCCCATGTGGAGCCAGGAGCTGAGGGGGCCCTGGGGCCCCCCAGGGGCCAGCTGGAGGAGGGCTTGTCTCCACATAGAGTCCAGTGGCATCCACAGGGCCCTGCAGTTGAGGCGAAGGAGGGAATGGAATAAAGCCAGCTTTGGGACAGGAGGGGCTGCGTCTTTGTAACTCAAAGCCAAAGGGGGGAGGGGACTAGGACACCTAGGTCTAAAGAGGAAATTGTGGGGGGGGGGATTTCATGGATGGAAGATGGGGCCCTTCTAGAAAAAGATTGATCTTTCCTTAAAATGAATCATCTATTCCACAAAGTGAATCACCATTTCCTCCTTTCTTTTCTACGTATTTTAATTTTGTCATGGGTGGGTGGGGTTAAAATGCGGAGGGGGGAATGAAAGAGAAAGAGAGGAGGAGACAGAGCTGCATCTGGGCCTCGGAAACCCTCTCGGCTTCCTCCCCCATCCCTCTCCCTCCAACCCCGTGCTCTGGGGGCCTCACCTCCAGGAGGGGAGGGAAGGAAGGCAGCCCTCCAGGCTCCGTGGCTGTGAAGAGGCCAGGGGTGAAGAAGGCTTCGGTAGAGGCTGCGCAATGGTAGTGGCAGTCGGGGTACAAGCCATGGGCTTCCAGGTCCCACCCTGGGGCCTGGGCTAGGGGAGCAGACGGGGCCCCAAGGCCAGCCACCTGAACTTCCGGGGCCCCTGGGAACGGGCCAAGACCTGCAGGGTACGAGGGGTCAGCCACAAAGAGAGACTCGGGGCCGCGGGGCTGGGAGCCGGGATGCTCGGGGTGGGGGAGACTAGAAAGTGAGTTCGATCCTTCGTTTGCGGGCTCACCTGGTTCTGTCTCATTTGCAGAGGTCGCAGGGACTTGTCCCTGGTTAGAGGGGGAAGAGGTGAAGGTCAGCTTCAATTTGGAGGCCCCCTCCTCCTCACCCCACCCATCCGCCCAGGGAGTCCTGAGGGATGAAGGACTACATCTCCCAGCAGACCGCGGGAGCCGAATCAGGCCCCAGGGCCAGGTGGCGGCGCTTGGCTTGCTGGGAGATGTAGTTTGGAGCCCCTGCCGCCTTACCTGAGGCTGGTAGTTGGTGCCAGATTGCCTCCGCCGCCTCTGAGCCTCCAGCAGTTTCTTCACAGTCTGAGATGGGATGTGGCTGCGCTCGCCCCGGCTCACTGTGGCAGTGGGGGTGGGTGGGAAGAAGGGGAGCCCAAGGGTGAGGGTTATCAGGGGTCCAGGGTGATGGAAGAGCCCCTCCCCCCTTTCTTCCCAGGCCTCTCTCACGAGAAAACCGAGGCAGTGTTTCCCACATGGGGGCTCTTCCCCCACCCCACCCCCACCGCAGTTTCCTCCCGACCCCACCTCCCTGTCCCCACGTCTTGGAAACCAGGGAGGCGGCCCAACCTCATCCAGTGCCCCTGAGCGTCTCTCCCCCGGGATCCGGCCATCTGTCCCGCCCACATTCCGCCCCAGCGGACCCCTGCTTCTGCTCGCGTCCCGCCGCCCCCTCTAGTCGTCCCTTCTCTGAGATCCAAACTTGGGTGCCCCAGCCCTTTATTTCTGTGTCGCCCAAGCATCAATCCCTTCTAACGTCCTCCTCGGGAACCCATGATCTCTTGCTTCTGCGCACATAGGCGCCCCTCTTCCCGCAGCCTCAACATCCCCCCCACCCCATCCGCAACTCAAGGACTGAAGTTC
The DNA here is from genome assembly GCF_003287225.1 of Phascolarctos cinereus. Lineage (NCBI taxonomy): Eukaryota > Metazoa > Chordata > Mammalia > Diprotodontia > Phascolarctidae > Phascolarctos > Phascolarctos cinereus. The sequence continues at coordinate 406,728,561 of NW_027556098.1, read as the reverse complement.
TTGGACCCTGAGTAGCTTCTACACCCGAGAGGCTTCCGAACCTCTCAGCCCCTCCTGTCTCTCAGGGAGAGCTGCCACTCAATTCGAGTCAATTCCACAAGCGTATTTATTAGTTTATGTGTCTGGCACAACACTCGGTGCGGAAGATGCCCAGACCAAGATGAAAACAGTCCCCGCCTCTAGGACTGCCTGAAAAGAGCCTAGGGCCGGAGGTCAGGATTCCCGGGTTCTAGGTCTAGGCTTCTCAAATTAAGAGGGTGGGACTGGATGATCTCTAAGCGCCCTCCCAGTTCTGAGAATCTATAAACCAGGCGTCCAGTCCCTGTCCCTCGGGTGCTCAGGTATTCCAGTCCCCTGCCTCTTTAGAGCCAAGCAGCCGGGAACTCAGCTCTTCCCCCAGTGCCGAAAGATACAGGTGCCCCAACCCTCACTCCCCTCCAGCTCCCTGGGGTCAGGCTGAGAAAGTGGAGGCGGGAGGTTTCGGAAAGGAGTCCGGAAAGAACGCGATGACGTCACGCTATCGTCACCCCTGCGCAGGGGAATCTTCCATCTGCCACCCGCCCTCCCCCGGGACCCAGGTGTCCAGCCCAAAGGGTGGGGGAGGGGGTGGGGAGGGCAGCCAAGCATAGTGACCACGGAATCCCCGCGTTAAGGGGAATCCCTGTTCGGCCCCAGGTCCCTCGAGGAGGGCGGGGGAACTCCCAGGGCCAAGGGGTCACTGGCACGCCCTGTACCGGGACCCAGGGAACCTAGGAGTCTGCAACTCCCCCCCCCCCAATTCTGACCGTCTGAGATTCAGGAGTCCCTCCTGCCTCAGTCAGCTCTGACTGTCCCAGATCCAGGAATGCCCCTCTCCTGCCCCTGGCTCTGACTCCAGTACCCGGGAGTTCTAATACCTTCCATCCCCGACCTCTCAGAACCCAGGAGTCCCATGCCTCTCAGCTCTGACCCGTCGGGACCCAGGAATGTAGATCTGGCCGGCTCTGATCCTCCTCTACTACAGTCTAGTTTATCATTCCTTACTTTCCAGGAGCCAGGAGTCCCAAACCCCATAGCTCCGACACTCCAGGATTCAGGAGTCACGCCACCACTTTCTCCACCTCCTGCCCTATCTCTCCAGCGCTCTGGATTCCAGCTCCCCTCCCCTTTCTCCAGTTCTGATCCTCAAGAAACAGTCGTCCCTCTCTCAGATCAGCTATGCCCGTTGGGACGCAGGAATCCTTAACCTTCAGGTCAATCTTCGTCTGACTGTCCTAGATCCGGGAGTCCAGATCTCTGACCAAAATGCTTGTCGACGTGATTATTCCACAAGGGCTCAGAGGTCCCCAGCAGCCAGATCTTCTCCCTCCGCCCCCCCGCCCTGCTCCACTCCCCGGATCCGAAGGCAACATAGTCTGGCCTCTGACATCCCATTCTTCACTCGCCTCGGGTACCAGACATCTAGTTCTCATCCGTGCTCCACATCCCCCAGCCCTGTCACAGACCCATGCATCCAGACCCTGGGGTTACCTTTAGAATTCCGGGGCGCGGGTGGCGGGGCCCCCGGGCCACCCCTGCCTCGGCGCTGCGCCAGCCTCTTCTCTGTCCGGGGAGCCGGAGCTGTTCCCCGATTCTCGACCTGACCCGCGCGGGCGCTTTAAATCCTGGCCCAGTCCCGCCTTCGCCCCGCCCTGGGGGCGGCCCCGGGGGTTACAGAATCACCGAAAGACAGCAGTAAGGGGTTTCTGAGGCATCCACACTGCTGCCTATACCTGACCTTGCTAGAATCCCCTCCGTGACTGACGTTCAGACGAGCGATCGTCGGGCCTTTTCTGGAAGCTGTCTAGGTCAGGGGAGTTCGATACCCTTCTCCAGGCCCACTGTTGCACTTCCCCATTTGATGAACACATGTAGAGTCCGCTGTGTGCCAGGCTAGGGGCTGGGAGACAAAGATGCAAGCCCGCCTTTCCAGCACTCCCCTTTTTGGATAGTTCTATTGTATTTTTACTTATTTTTAAAAAGTATTTCCCAATTATATCTTCAATATCATTTCTTTTAAACATTCTTTTCTTTTTCAATTTTGACTTCCACGCTCTCTCCCTCCCTCCCACACCTCCCCCACTCACTGAGGCCAGCAAATGATATCAATTATACATGTGAAATCATGCAAACCATATTTCCATATTAGCCATATTGCCAAAAAAAAAAAAAAGGCAAGAAAAATAAGGTGAGAAAATTGTATTTCAAGTGCGCCCAGGGTTCAGCAGTTCTCTCTGGAGATGGATAGGATTTTTTCCCTCATGAATCCTTTGGAATTGTCTTGGATCATTGTATTGATCAGAGCAGCCAAGTTTTTAACAGCTGATTATCATTACAACATTGCTATTCCTGTGCCCAATGATCTCCCCCTTCTTCTCACTTCATTTTGAATCAGTCTTGCCATGGTTCTTGCCATGTTTCTCTGAAACCGGCCAGTAGTCCTTCCATATAGTACAGTGGTATTCCATTGCAATCATATACCACAGCTTGTCTAGCCATTCCCCTATTATATATACTCATTTCCCTGTATATACTCACTTTCTAATTCATTGCCTTTACAAAAAGAGCCGCTGTAAATACTTTTGTACAGATAGGTCCTTTTCCTTTTTAAAAATCTCTTTGGAGTAGTGCTATTGCTAGGTCAAAGGGCATGCACAATTTTATCCACCTTTGGGCTCGGTTTGGATAGTTCTAAGTCTGCCTCTGCCCCCACTGTTGCTCCTGGCCTCAGTTTCCCTTGAAGTAGTTGATATCTCCAAGAAAGGGTCATTGACAACACTCTTCTCCCACTTCTCCCATTCTATGGGGGTGACAGCTACTTACAAGTCTATTTATCACTGGGGCTCCAAGCTCCCTGAACTCCAGCCCTCTGGGGACAAGCATCCTATCTCTCAGCCTCCTTTCCTTAGGAGACCTAGGCACCTCTCCTTGAAGCCTTTCTGGGGACCTAGGCATCTTGTCTCCCACCCTTCCTTGTGAAATCCAGTGTGTGTCCTGTTTCCCAGCACCTTTCTTTCTGGGACACCTGAGTCCTAGCTCCCAATTATTACAGCCTCCCTTGCGGACACGGGCTTCTGAACCTCCAAGCCAGCTCTCAGGCGCCCTCCTGTGGTCCAGGGGGCCTCTCCAGCTTCTTGTTACCCTTTATTTCCCCGCCCTTTTCCTCCCCCTAGATCTTCCGCCCCCACTTTGCTGGGGGCAGGAAGCTGGGTTGCTGGCCTATGCCATCTTCTTTCCTAGCTGCCACAGCCGTTGCTCCTGCCTCCTCTTCTGGGATACCAGAGCCCCAAGATCTTAACTCTGATCTCAACCCACTAGCATGAGTCCCCAGGTACCCCACATGCTCTTGGCCTTGCTCACAGGTCAGTGGTCCCCTCCCCCCCCCCCCCTCCCTCCCAGTTCAAGCCCAGGTGAAGCCTGGGGCTGGGGCTGTGGCTGAGGGCCCTTGCTTTCCCTCTCTGGGATGGAGGTAATGTCCCTCTGACTCTCCTTCCCTGGGTCCCTGGCTCTTTCTCATCACTCTTCTTAATGTCTCTCACTCTGTCTCTTTCTCTTTTTCTCTTCTTTGAATCTCTGTCTCTCTGGTCTTTTCTTTCTCACCACCACTTCCATCTCTCCCCCTTCTTCTGACCCTCTCCTTTCTCTCTTTCTCTCTCTTTCCCCCTTCTCTCTATTTTTATGGTTGTTCAGTCATTTCTCAGTTGTGTCTAATTCCTCATGACCCAACTTGGGGTTTTCTTGGCAAAGATACGGGAGTGGTTTACAATTTCCTTGTCCAGCTCATTTCACAGATGAGGAAACTGAGGCAAACAGAGTTAAGTGACTTGCCCAGGGTCACACAGCTGGTAAGTGTGTGAGGTAAGATTTGAACTCAGGTCTTCCTGACTCCATGCCTGGTGCTATATCCACTTTGCCACTTAACTGCCCTTTCTCTCTATTAATGATGTTTAAAATACCAAGTTTTGGTCCTTTGCCTACCTGCTGCCCCGTCATCAGCCTGCCCAAACCCATATCTTCTGACTTCATTTTGTCTATAGCAGCATCATACTTACCCTGCCCCATGTTTGAATCCTTTGATTTTTTCCCCCCTCTTGTTCGTGTCTTATTCAATAAATTGCCCAGTCTTGGACAGACAGTGGGGTGGGGGGGGCACTGGAAAGATCACTGGCTTTGAATTCAGAATTCACATGTCCCACGTACTATGTGACCTTAGGCAAGGCAAATCACCTGTTGAGCCTGTTTCTTCATTTTTAAAATGAGAGGGTTGACTTCTGAGGCCCCATTTCATCCCAAATTTATGATCCTGTGATGCAGTCTATTCCACCCCTTCATCATCTCTCCCTTCCTCCTTATTTCCCCTGAATTATCTCAGTAAGCTCTGGACAGGTCTTTCCCTCTCCCATCTTCCCTTTCTCCAATCAGTGCATATGCTACTGCCTGAATAACCTGTCTGATGAATTTATCTTCTGATCAAAAGTCTTTACTAGCTCCCTAAGGACTCACGTTTGAAGCTGGCATACAAGGCTTCCCATACTCGGGTCCCAAGCCTCACACATGCTGCAGTCCAGCCAGACCAGGCAGCTCCCTGGCTCTGGCACATGTGCTGAACCTCACCACTTCCCAGCCCTCAGATGCCCTTTGAATTCCTACCAGTTCTTTGAATCCCAGCTTAAACAGCTTTCCCTTCTCTCTGCCTCCTTACCTACCCCCCCTCCCCAACATGATGAAATCCATAGAGGTAGACTGGAAAAAGTGGCGGTTAAAATCCTGCCTCAGCCACTTATTAGCTGCATAGCTGAAATAAATCATTTAACTTCTCTGGGCATAAATTTCCTCATGGGGAAATGAGGAGTTTGGACTCGGACATTCCTTCTAGCTCTGCTAGGTAATGGATAACATTAATAGTGCTTTAAGGTTTACAAAGCACTTCACAAACATTATCCTTGCAATAACCCTGGAAAGTAGGGGCTGTTATTATCTCCATCTTACAGATAAGGAAGCTGAGACAGAAGTGACTTACCCAAGGTCACACAGATAGTAAGTGTCTGAGGCCAGACTTGAACCCAGGTCTTCCTGACTCCATGTTGGTCATTCTAACCATCACATGGCCTGGCTGCCTGTGAACCTCTCAGCACTTTCTATTTGGCCTTCCCTGGGCCTCTGGGTCGTTCTCTTCTCTATTGTCTGTATTTGCATACATGTCTTCTCACCCCCAACCCTGGTAGATTGTAAGCTCTTTGAGAGCAGCCTGTAAGTCAGTAGTTTTGTATCCCCAGCACAGAGCCCTGCATACAGCATAGGAACTTAATGGTGGCTGAGTGCAATTGTACAATCCTCTCTGTGTTTCTTGGTTTCTCTCCCCCCCTCCCTTACCCCCTCTATTCCTCTCCCCTCTTCTCTCTCTCCCCCCTTCCTCTCTCTTTTTCTCTCCCTCTCTCTCTCTTTTTCTCTCCCTCTCTCTCTCTTTTTCTCTCTCTCCCTCTCTCCCTCCCTCCCTCTCTCCCTCTTCTCTATCTCTCCTTGCCTCCCTCTCTCCCTCCTTCCCTCTCTCTCCCTCCCTCTCTCTTCCTCCCTCTTTCTCTCTCTCTTCCTCTCTCTCTCCTTCTCTCCCTCCTTTCTTTCTCTCTCCCTCTCTCTCTCCCTCCCTCTCTCTCTCCCTTTCTCTCTCCTCTCTCTCACTCTCTCCTTCTCTCCTCCTCTCTCTCCCTCTTCTCTATCTCTCCTGGCCTTCCTCTCTCCTCTCTTCCCTCTCTCTCCATCTGTCTCCCTCTGGGTCCCTCCTCTCTCTTTTCTGAGACATGCAGCCCAGTAGCTGCCGAGATCCCTCCCATTCTCAGAGCCTGGAATTCATGGGGCAGTAAAAGGATTGCTGACCTTGCAGTCCCAGGCCTCTAGATTTTTCCTTTGTAAAAGGCTGGGGTTCAAGGTGGTAGCTACATGCTGTTCTAGAAGGCCAAATACTGAAGCTGAAATCCTTTGGCCCCATGATGAGAAGACAAGACTCGGAGAAGACCCTGATGCTGGGAGAGATTGAAGGCGAAGGAGAAGGGGACAGCTGAGGATGAGATGGATGGGTAGAGAGTGTCATGGAAGCGATGAACCTGGGCTCGGACAGACTTTGGGAGATAGTGCAGGGTAGAAGTACCTGGCATGCTGTGGTCTATGGGGTCAGGAAGAGTCAGACACAGCTGGATGAATGAACAACAGCTCAAAGTCAGGAAGAGCTGGGTTCAAATTCCAGCTGACACTGTGTGACCTTGGCCAAGTCTTTTAAACTCTTTAAGCCTCAGTCTTTTCATGGGCCAAATGAAGAGGTTGGAGTAGCTGACCTCTAAGGTCCCTTTCAAGTCAGGCTCTAAAATTCTCCTTATCTCTGTTTGTGTCTGGGTTCTGAATCCCTGACCTGCCCCACTGATGCTCTGTCCTACGGTTCTCAAAGTGGCTGCAGCCCAGACTCCTCCAGGTGAGAAGGAGGGACCCAGGCAGCCCCAGGGCCCCTCTCTCCCCATCTCACCAGTGCTGGGGTGGGGGTGGGGGTGCCCTCCCAGCTTTCTGGTATCTCCATTTCACTCAGTCTTCACTCATCTTCCATCCCTGACTGTGCCTCTGCCTCAGTTTACCCCCCCAGTCCAGGACCCTAACTGTGGGCCCCTGTCCCTGCCCCTGCCCCTACCCCTCCTCGTGGGGATCGTAGCAGCTGACGCACTGATGACTCTGCTCATCGTGGGTGCCGTGTTTGCCTGTGCGCGGCCCCGGGGGGCCCTCCCAAAAACCAGGTAAGAGGCTGAGGAAGGATGGAGGGCCTGCATCTCTGTGAGAGGAGGGAGAGTGGGTGGGAAGGGCCTCTCAGGGGAGAGGGGGGTGGAGATGGATCCCTGGGTTCACTCTGATGTTGTCTTTTCTCCCCAGAGAAGAGCAGGGTCTACATGAACATGCCTGGGAGAGGCTGAGCCCCATGGCACCCCCTACTTTGTGGACAGACACCCACATCCCCTTCAGAGGATCCTGGCATCCTGTCCAACCAAAGATAAACCGCCCCTTGTACCACCTACATGGCAGAGTCCGCCTTCACTCTGGAAATAAAAGAATCAATTCTTATTTTCAAGACATCGAGTCTTTCACTAGAAATCCAGATATCACTCAGAGTTCAGTCTGGAAGTCAGGCATCCCCAGAACCCAACTGTCTGCTTAAGTCACCCTCCTGGAGCTCAGGTATATCTATAATTTAATAATCTAGGATCTTATGGTTTCCACAATCTCATAAGCAAGGATCTGGTGTACCCAGTTTTCAAACCCTCCAGGATGAAGGATCGCTGGTTCCCAGGCCCTAAAAGGTAGACCTTCCTGGTCTCTGATCACCTTCAGGAACCAGAAGTCTTCACAACCCAGTCCCTTGGGACCCTGGCACCTTCACAATCTAGCCTCCTCCCCTCCCCCTTACCTCCTGGAACCCAAAAGTTCAGCACAAATAAGGTCTCTGGGGGCAGCTAGGTGGTGCAGTGGATAGACATCCAGCCTTGGAGTCAGGAGAACCTGAGTTCAAATCTGACCTCAGACACATGACACTTACTAGCTGTGTGACCCTGGGCAAGTCACTTAACCCTGATTACCTCACCAAAAAAGACAAAAACAAACAAACAAATAAGGTCTCTGCTCCATGTTTATTGTGAGAAGAATAAGGAAAGGAGAAAAGAAGGTCCTTAGGATCAGAGGGGGTCAAGAGAAAGGAGTAGTAAGGGGTTAGTGGGTCTGGGGTTCTTAGATTAGAGGCTGTGAGCTTCCCACTGGCCATCTTCAGTGTTGAGTCACCATTCATCGGTGGAATCCTTGTTGGGGAGTGAGGTCACTGTAGACATCTGATCTATGGCCCTGGAGCTCCTGGGTGGGAATCAGGCCAACTTTGTCAAAGGAGAGTTGTTGGAGACACATACCTAGGGGACCCTAGGAGAGCGAGTACCCCAGCCCCCCCTCCTCTTCTCAGTCATGAAGATTCTTAGCTGTGTCCCAGGGGTGAAGATGTCCAGGGCTTGGCAGCATGGACTCAGAGGGCCAGCTCTCCCCAGACCTGGGTAAGGGAGGTCTTGGGGATCCCATTAGGGAGTCAGAAAGCCTTAGCACTGCCTCTCCTTCCCCCCAGCTTCCCACATCCAGTCCACTGAGCTCTCCCCCCCTGTATTCTCATCATTCCATCTGGGTGGAATTGAGTTGGCTTGGTAGCCACTATATGCTGCTATCAAATTGCCTTCCTTAGTCAAAGCCTTTCCTTCATCTGATTCTTCCTGAATTAAAATCTGCCCTAGGCCTGGAGATGGTTCATTTGTGACCCGGTGGACCTTTGGTTTCTGGGTCAAGAGGAAGAGTTTTAGCAGAACTTAGATATGAGGCCCCAGGGAGGAACTGGGGGATAAGGGGATTTCTCTTACCTGGTAGGGGGACTCTGTCTCTGTCATTCTCTGTTTCTTAGAAGCTGGGTGGGTGGAGAAGGAATGAAGGAAGAACTGTATGAGACCTTCAGGCCTCTGGATAAGAGGCCCAGCCACCCAGCTCCTCCCCATCCACCATTCACTTCCCCAGTCACCCATCTCTCCCCAGTCAACGCTTTGTGCTGCCCTGGTCAGTTCCAACACCTGGGTTGTCCCACTCCTTCCCGCCTTCCCCACGCCGTCTCTCCAGTTCTTATAGGTCACTCTTCTAATCAGTCCCATCTATAAGTCACTCTGTCACACTGATTAGTCACCAGTCCCCCAATTCGATCCCTCACCCTCTGGGGCATTCCGACCTGAAGGCACAAGGCGGCCCAGATAGTAAACAGCCAGGGCGATGAGGATGGTCAGAACAAGATCTCCAAGTACAATCCCAGCCAGGACCCCTGGGCCCACAGCTGTGCAGGGGCTAGATTCTGAAGAAGACACAGGAACCCTGGGATCAGTGAAGAGATAGGATAGGGCCAGTGGGAACAATCTGAGGAGGTCACTGGGAGGGGCTGGGAGGGGGGGCTGAAGGATTTTTCAAGGGATGTCAAGAGTAGACTTTCTGGAAGGGTGAAGGGTCCTAGGGGTCAAAGGTGAGTCTTGGAAAGTGTGCTAGGGAGTCAACAGGAGGGTCTGGGGGTCAGTGGGAAGGACTGGGGGCAGTCAGCAGGGGAGAGATCTTAGAGAGTTAACAGAGAAGGGGTCTGGGGTCCTAGCAGAAGGTCTGAGAAGCAAGCAGGGGAGGGGGTCCAAGCTCCTACCATTTTGGGCACAGACGGGGTTGAAACCTGATTGGGGGAGGGCAGAAAAAATAAACTTTCAATGCCTGGGGGTTGAACTACCTGGCCCAGGGACCCCAGATTCCCAGCCCCAGAGGGGTCAAGTCTCAGCGAAAGACAAAGCATAGCAGGAGATTTTAGCTGTTCAATCTGACCCATGCCAACCTTCTCCCTGACCCACCCGGGGCCACTAAGGTTATGAGGAAAATATTTCAACGCTTCCTTTCCTCAGTCCCCTCAGACTATCCCTTTCTGTCCCAACCTCCTGGACCCCAATGCCTAGACACTAAAGAGCTTTAGCACTGGGTATTGGGAGGTCTAGGATCCCAGGCCTTTGAATCTCCCCAGAATACACAGAGGACCCCCCCCAACTCTTCCCACCAGATGTCTCCTCCCCATCATGGATCTTCCCAGGCTCTAGGTCCTGAAGTTACTGAGAAGGTTTTCCTGTCCAGGGCCCAAAGCAACCCTGACTCACCCCCTGGGGTCAGGAACAGGGCCAGGACTAGGGCCAGGTGGAGGGTGGGAGCTCTGCCTTTCCCCATGGCTGAGCCAAGGGAATCTGGAGACTGGGGTCTGAAAGGCCAGGCAGGGTGTGGCAGAGAGTCTGAACAGAGAGGAAGTAGGAGGCGGGGAGAAGGGGGAAGGGAGAGTTACGACACAGGGGGACCCAGGCATCAGGTCCCCCCAAGTTCCCACCCCATCAAGGACCAGTCATCAGACCCCCAGCCCACAGGCCTTCAGTAAGCTGCTGATGGAGCCAGTTGAGTTGTGAGCTTAAAGGCCTAATTGTGACATTCTCAATTTACTGACCCTGTTCCTGCTGCCTCCCACCCCAGCAGCAGCAGCAGCAACATATGCTGGTACTGGGAAGGACAGACAGAGGAAGAGACAGACTCAGAGACAGACAAACAGAGAAAGAGGAGAAAGACAAAAGAGACGCAAAAGGTGGTCCCAGATAGAGGGACTCTGTGGTGGTCTTCTGTGGAGTCTATGGGAATGACCAGCAGAAAGGTGTGGTGATGGGGGCCAGGGCTGGGATGGGGGATAGGAAATGGGGTGGGGGGAGTTCTTCAGTCTCCAAGCCCCAATCCTTGACCCCCTCAGGAATCCAGAATCAGTCCTCTAATGTTTGTGAGCTTATCTGTTGGGTGGGGGCACTTTCCAGGAGAAAAAAAAGGAGGAACCTGTGGCTTGGGCTCTGGGGAAATGACGTGATGGACCAAAGAGAGAAGGCCCAGAATGCAATCACCCCTCCCCCTTCTGTTTCCCTTCTTCCCTCCAGTCCACTCATAAGAAATGAGAACCTTGGCCTCTGCTGGAGTCCCAGACCCCTGCTGCTAGTTTACAAACGTCCTGAAGACCTTAGAGGCTGAGGGGAGTTGGGAAAACATAGGACCCAGAGCTTGGAGCAGGCTTCACAGGCCTCATTTTTTAGGTTAGGTTAGACCTGGGGGGGCCCTAGGCCTGCACCTAATAGTGCAGAGTTCTATCTGCTTAGCTGCTAAGGTTAGATTTAGGGATGAGTTATTAGACCTTGCCACAGACTTTGCTAGACCTCACCAGTCTTCTTGGTAAGGAGTCATTCAGTCTAGCTGTCAAGGCCTATCAGGTTAGATTCGGAAGGTGGGAAAGCAGTCCTCACTAGACTCTGTTGCTGGTTGAGATAATGTTTGTGTAAAGGTGGAGTCCACCCCACCCCAACCCTGATTTATCACAGGAGACTCAGAGTTCTCCACTGAATCAATCAATGAAAAAGTAAGGCAGGTATGGCCAGGTCCTCAATCCAATCCAATAAACATACACTAAGTGCCAGGCTTTGTGCTAAGCACTGGGGAGACAGTACAAAGGAAGACAGTACCTGCCCTCAAGGGCCTTTCAATCTAAAGGAAGAGACAACACACAGAGGGGAGCAGGGCAGGAGCTGGGGACAGGACACCTGGGCATGCCTAAGAAGGGGCCATCTTGCTCCGTGCAGTGGAAACCAGACAGAGCAGCAGACACAAAGTGGAGTGAGGGGCTTTGGGGCCACGGATTGAATCGGGTGAAGCCAGTCAATCAATCAACATTTATTAAGTGCCTACTATGTGCCAGGCACTATGCAAAAGACAGTCTCTGCCCTCAAGGAGCTTACAGTCTAATGGAGGAGACAACATGCAAACAAATATACACCAAGTAAGGTATATACAGGATAATTAGGAAATAAGTAATGGAGGGAAGGCACTAGAATTTAGTGGGCAGCTATGGGATACAGGGATAGAGTACTGGGCCTCAAGTCAGGAAGCCCTGAGTTCAGATATGGCCTCAGACACTTCCTAGCCATGTGACCCTGGGAGAGTCACTTAACCCAATCTGCCTCAGTTTCTTCACCTGTCAAATAAGCCGGAGAAGGAAATGGCAAACCATTCCTGTATCTTTGCCAAGAAAACCCCAAATGAGGTCACAAAGGATCAGATGGGGCTGAAACAAGTGAACAACAGCTAGAATTTAGAGGGATTGGGGAAGGCTTCCAATAAAAGATGGGATTTTAGTTGGGACTTAAAGGAAGCCAGGGAGGAAATATCTTGAGATTGGCTGCAGAGAATCAGTCATGCCTCATGGGGGCTATGTCTAAAAACAGCAAGCTAGTTCAGAAGCAGTCAGGCAAATGGTAGTCAAATCTGGCAGTAAAGAACTCCTGAGAGGGAATTCTCCCCACCGCCTGTTCCACTCCTCCAGAGCAACATTGGAAGCTGCAAAACACACCTAGAACATACCAGACCCATAGAGGAAAGGAAGTTTTCAGGACTCTACATGGATACAAACCCCAGAGCCCAACAGAGAATTACACCCATGGGGGATTTCATGAAAATGGCAGAAAGAGAGAAAAAGACTTCCAGTAACCAAGAGCTGTGAATTTACCCTTTGACCACACATGCACTCTGATTTTGGGCCCACTCTCACCAGGGACTTTGTGTGGAAAAGGAAGGTATTTCCCTGGTTTTGGGGGAGATTGAGGTGGAGGATGTTTCTGTAACAACTGTCCTTGCTATACCTACTTAGTAAATACCCGTTCTAAAAGTTCATCCAGTCTGGCTGATAAGCAATGGAAAGAACACTAGTGGGGGCTTATGAGTGACACTAAAAAGCCTGGCTCCTCAAGGTTACTCCAAGAACCCTCAGCAAAAATAATAGCTGCCTTCTGAGGTTTTGGCCTGCGAATGTGAGTGGTGGTTGGGAAAGTAGTCTTGGAACAAATCATTTTGCAATCTTTTAGGTGCTACATAAATTTCAGCTATTATTATTATTTCTTCCTCATAGTCCCTTTCAGCCTGGCCATCCTCAGATCCCACCAGGATTTTTGTGTCCAGTTCTGGGACCACATTTTATAAAGGCCATTGGCAAACTGGAGAACAACCAGAGGAAGATGACCATGGTGGTGAATAAAACCATAGGATCATATACTTAGAGCCCGAAGGAACCTTTGAGATCACAGAGTTAATCCCCTCATTGTACAACTAAGGAAACTGAAGCCCGTGGAGAGGGAGTGACTTGGGTTTTGAGCTCATGCCATATGAGGACTGGTTAAAGAAACCTCTGGCGAAGCTTGTTACCTGCCTCCTAACAGAGAGGCATGGATGGATGATATGGATTTGCTTTACTTGACTATGCTTATTTATAAACAGGGCTCTTTCTCCCCTTCCTCTGTTTTTAAGCAGAAGGGGTATTGGGAGGACAACAGCAAGAGTGATGGGAAAAAGAGGACCATTGAAATATTTTTTGTGCACAAAAGAGAATAGAAGTTGAGAAAGAAGCCCAATTGCCTCACCAAAAAAAAAAAATCCTAAAAGAAAAAGAAACACAGATAATCAGGACAGCTTTGAAAGTGATATTTAGAATTTATTATATGCTTTTTAAAAAATCAAGCAGTATGAAATGGAATGTTTTTATATACAATTCTCTTGTGTTCTGCCGTGTATAGGGAAATACTAATTTTTTGCATATAAGTTTAGAATAATAAAAAAAACTAATTCAAAAAAGAAAGTGATCTTCAGCTTGGAGAACAGAAAACCTGAGAGCAATTGTCAAATGACCACCCCACAGAAGAATGATTAGCCTTGTTCTGCTAGGGCCCAGAGGGCAGAATCAAGAGTACAAGGGAAAGAGGATGAATTAGACTGAATATCAGTAAACTCCCTGACAACTGAAGAAATCCAGTAGGGAAAGGGGTGTGTCAGAAGGTCCTGGGTTTGCTCTTGTTTAAGTAGGGGGCTAGAGGACCACTTGTCATGAACATCAGAGAGGAGATTCATACCATTTAGATGTTCTTTGAGGTGCCTGCCAGTCCTGCAAGTTTGTGACTGTCCTTCTCTGTGTCAGGAGCTTCTGGGGTTGGCTTTCTGTCTCTCCCATAACTCTATATGACTGTGTCTATCTACCTGTATCCCTAATCCTTTCTTCCCTACCCCATGGCTTTGAATCTTTGTCTCAGATTCTCTGTCTCTCCCATAACTGTGAGCGCTCTCTCTCTCTCTCTCTCTCACTCTCTTTCACTCTTTCACTCTCTCTCTCCCTCTCTCTCTGGCATTTCCTCTAGTGATGGGAAAAGAGCTACCCCCAGGCCTGAGTTAATTTTAGATGCATTTTCTCATTAGATACAATTAGGAAGGAGTCCAGAAAGCATCTGCTAGAAACCTGAACAGCTTCAGTCACTGAGGGCAGGCACAGGCCCTGCCCAAGGTCATTGACTCCCCCATTAGACCTGGGACCATGTCAGTTCATCCCAGTTAGACTTAAATACTGCCCTCAGACATTCAGACCCCTAAACTTGGATTGCCATTTCTCCCCTCAGACATGGTCAAGGAAATGAAATGGAAAAGAAAGCCAGAAGAGGAAAGAGAGGGAGGGTCATTGGAAAAGATCCAATGGGTAAAGGAGGAGGAAATAGGAAGCTGGGGAATGTGGGAAAGGAGAGTCAGGGGTGGAAGGTCAGAGTATGGAGAATTAGAGAATGTAGGGTCCATGTGGGAATGGGGAGATTAGATGAAGAATAGTCAAGAGGACTGGGCCGGGGGGGGGGGGCGGACAATGACCAATCAATCAACAAGCTGTTTATTGACCTTTCAGAAACATTCCACACTGTTAACCAGCCCTTCTTTCCATGTATATTCTCTCCTCCCCAGCCTTTCATGGCTGGTTGTCAGAACATGGCTTCTGTTATAGTTCTCCTCCCGCTCTGACCAATCCCTTCTCAGTCTCCTTTGCATGGTCATCATCCATGGCCCACAATCTAATGGTGGGTGTACCCCTAGGCCTTTGTCTTAGGCATCTTTCTACACTCTCCCATGGACTCAATTACCATCCCTATGTAGGTCCCTCACTTATCTACCTATTCATCTAATAACTTTCTTGAACTCCAGTCCCACGCCTCCAACTGCTGGACAGCTCCACTGATACAGATTGACCTCTCTTAACTCCTCATGTCCAAATGGAATTCATTATTTCCCCCTAAATCCAACCCTCCTCCCAACTTTCAAGGACACCCCCAGCCTTCCAGTCATCCAGGATGGTGACCTCAGAGTTGCCCTCCACTCTCCCCTCTCCTTCACCCCCCCATATTCAATCAGTTGCCAAGTCTTGTTGATTCCACTTCTGCAGTCTCTCCTATCTCTGCCCTTTTATTTTTCTTGTTGTTTTGGTGGGGTTTTTTTTTTGCAACATGGCTAATGTTTTGCATGACTGAACATGTATAATCTATATCAAATTGCTTGCCTTTTTAAAGAGGGGAGAGGGAAATAAGGGAGAGAATTTGGACCTCAGAATTTAAAAAATTAATATTAACAATTGTACATGTAACTGAGAAAATTTCAAATAAAAAAAAAAGAATTGATATAAAGTGAAGTGAGCAGACCAGGAAGACAATTTATGCAGTAATAGCACTATTGTAGAGACAACTACATACGAAAGACTTAGAAACTCTAAGCAAAACAATGACCCAGCTGGGTGCTGCCCTTCTTTTAACTCACACCACAACCACCCTAATCCAGACCTCTTGCCATCATCACCTCTTGCCTGAATGACTGCAAAGTCCTCCTAATTCTCTCCAAATCATCGTCCCACCCCACTGCCAAAGGGATCTTCCTAAATCACAGATCTGACCATTTCATAGCCCAGCTCAAGAAGCTTCACTGGCTCCCTATTCTCTATAGGGGGAAAAAAAAAAAAATATATATATATATATATATGTGTGTGTGTGTGTGTGTGTGTATTTATACACACACACACACACACACACACACTCCTCTGTTTGGCATTTAAAGCCCTTTACAATCTGGTTCAGGTTACCTTCCCAGGCTTATTACACCTGGCACATTTACCATTCAAGAATCATCTTGCTCGTTTGTATTTGTAGCCCTAGAATTTAGCATAGCATCTGGAACATAAAAGGCGCTTAATAAATGCTTTTCGTTCATTCACTCTCAGCACACATCATTCCATTTCCCACTCACACAGGCTGTCCTCCATGTCAGGAATTCTGTCCCTCCTCACTACCTCTTGGAATCCTGAGCTCACTTCTTCAAGAAGAATTTTCTAAATCCCTGAAGTTGTTAGCATCCTCTGAAAACCACATTTTGTATCTATCTTCCAGTCACCCTCCAACTGAATATCAACTCTGTGAGGGCAGGGCTGGCTCCCTTTCACGTTTGTATCCTCAGCACCTTGCCCAGTGCACATAGTAGGTGCTCAACAATCGAGTAAGTACTGGTTAGTGCCCTACTACAAGCCACGCACTGTGCGAGGTGCTGGGCATACAAATGCAAAAGGCAACCAGCCCCTGCCCTCAAGATGTTTACATTCGACTTGTTTATAGTCAAATAAATATGAGATGGATACAAAATAAACACACATTTATGGGGGTGGAGTGGACACTAACAACTAGGGGAATAGAGATGGTCTCTGGAAGAAGGGGGCGTTGGAGCCGAGAAGTTCTCAAGCATGTGGGTGTCCAAGGATGGAGGATCAGAGGACTGGGGGCCAGAGGATTAGGGGCCCGATGGACAGAGCATGAAGGAGCACAAAGAGGTTTGAGGATGGGGGAGTCAGAGGATCAGGGGTCAAAGGATTGAGAATCATAAGGAATCCTCGGAGCATGGAGGGTCAGAAGGAAGGTCAGAAGATGGGGGAGGGGATTTAAAGGATGGGGGACCAGAAAAAGAGGGGTTAGAAGATGGGGATCCACAAGGGGGTCTGAGGATGCGGGTGGATGTCCGAGAAGATGCGGGGCGGGGCGGGGCGGAGAACGAGAGAGCACCAGAAGGCTCCAAGGATGGAGGAGGGGGCGGCGAGTGTTCCTGTGTCGTGGGTGAGGGAGGGCGGGACTCCAGGGTGCCCCCGGCCCGGGGCCGGCGTCCATCGGCATAGATGACCGGTCGCCTTTAATCGGGGTCGCGCCTTTCCCTTTGCCTTTAATCGGGGCGCTACTGTCCCTTTAATCGAGACCGCGCCTTCGCCTTTAATCGGGGCCGCGCCTGCGCCCGGCTCTGGGTTCCCGGAGCGACCCTCGCGGAGGCCGCCACGCGCGGAACAGACCCGGGGCGGGGGGCCCCCACGGAGGCGGCGGCAGCGCCTCGTCCCCCTCCTCCTCCCCCTCCCCCTCCGGCCGGTCCCCGCTTGGGCGCGCCCCCCCCCGCGCCTGGGCCACGGCCACGGCCACGCGCGGGGCGGGGCGGGGCCTCCTGCGGCCCGCGGCCCCTCCCCCCCGGCCCCGCGCGGCGGCCGCCGCTGCTGCTGCTGCTGCTGCTGCTGCTGCTATTGCTGCTGCTGCCGCCGCCGCCGCCGCTGCTGCTGCGGCTGCGGCGCCGCCTCCGCCCCCCACGCGCGGCCCGGCCTCCCGGCGCCCCCCATGGCCCCCGCGCCCCGGGCCCCAGCCTCCTGCCCGCCCGGCCCCGCCCTGCCCCGCATCTCCCCACCCCCCACGCGTGTGCCCGGCGCCCGGGAGTCGGAGGCTGAGCAGCAGCCGGGGATTGGCGGGGCCCGAGCCACGGCCTGATCTGGCCCGGGGCCTCGTGGGCCTGGGCCCTAAGGGGCCGGGCCTGGCCGCCCCCCCCAGACCCCCGGGCCTGGGGGTGAGCTGTCACCTGTGACCCCGCCCCAGGGGGCTCCAGGTAAGAGGCGAGCCCGCGCTGTCCATGGTCTGAGCGTCCCGACAATGCCGTCCTCTTTGTGGTCTGTGCCTCTGTCTCTCCAAGTGTCTCTGTCTCTGTGGCTCCGGCCCAGTCTCTGAGGGTGTCTGTGTCTTTGTGGCTCTGTCCCTCTGTCTCTGCCCTCCGTGACTGTAGCTCTGTCTCCGGAGGTCTCCAAAACTCTGTCTCTCTAGCTCTGACCCTATATCTGTGTGTCTCTCTGTCTTCCTGGCTCTGTCTCTCGGACTGTTTCTCTGTGGCTCCAGCCCTGTCTCTTTGGGTGTCTCTATCTCTGTATCTGTGACTCTGGCCCTATCTCTCTGTCTCTCTCGTTGACTTTGGCCCTATCTCTGAGTGTCTCTGTAGCTCTGGCCCTATCTCTGTGTGTCTCTATCTCTGTGTCTCTGTATATCTGGCCCTATCCCTCTGTCTCTCCCTTTGACTTTGGACCTGTCTCTATGTGTCTCTGTATCTCTGGCCCTATCTCTGAGTATCTCTGTGGCTCTGGCCCTATGTCTCTGTCTCTGTCTCTCTCTTTGACTTTGGACCTTTCTCTGTATGTCTCTCTGTATGTCTGGCCCTATCTCTGAGTGTCTCTGAATCTCTGGCCCTATCTCTGTCTCTGTCTCTCTCTGACTTTGGACCTTTCTCTGTATGTTTCTGTATGTCTGGCCCTATCTCTCTGTCTCTGTCTCTCTCTTTGACTTTGGCCCTATCTCTGTATCTCTAGCCCTATGTCTCTCTCTTTCTCTGACCTTCTCTGTGGCCCTAGCCCTGTGTTTCTATGGCCTTAGCTTTGTTCCTATGTATTTCTATGTGGTGCCCTCCCCGCACTCCTGCCCCATCTCTCTGTGTGTCTCTATTTCTCTCTGTGTCTGTCTCTGTGTGTCTCTCCATGTATCTCTGTCCCCATCCTGTGTGTCTCCACATATCTGTGCACCCCCCTCTGTGTCTCTCCATGTATCTCTGCCCCCTCCCTTGCCTCCACATATCTCTGCACCCCCCTGTCTCTCTATGTATCTCTGCCCCCATCCCGTGTCTCTCCACATATCTCTGCACCCCCCTCTGTGTCTCTCCACGTATCTCTGCCCCCTCCCTTGCCCACATATCTCTGCACCCCCCTCTGTGTCTCTCCATGTACTTCTGCCCCCAAGCCCGGTCTCTGGCCCGCTCTGCGCCAGCTGCCCTGACCCTGGGCCCCCACCTCTCTCCCCAGGGCTCCTGGGCGCCAGCCTCTGTGTCTGTGGAGTGAGGATGCTGGGCTTGCCACTCCTGTGCCTGCTGGCTCTCAGCCCCCCACGGCTGGGGGCGGCCAGCGCAGTCGGACCAGCGTCGGTGCCGGATGGTTCCGTTTCGGGGCCTTGCCCCCGGCGCTGCCGATGCCAGACCTCCGCGCCACCCCGGAGCGTGCTGTGCCCAGGGGCTGGCCTGCTCTTCGTGCCCCCGGGGCTGGACCGCAGGGCCTCTGAGCTTCGCCTCCCTGACAACTTCATCGCATCGGTCAGGCGCCGTGACCTCGCCAACATGACGGGCCTGCTGCACCTCAGCCTCAGCCGCAACACGCTGGCCCACATTGCGCCGGGGGCCTTTGCTGACCTGCGCGCCCTGCGTGCCCTGCATCTGGATGGCAACCGGCTGTCCTCTTTGGGCGCAGCCCAGCTCCGGGGACTGGTCAGCCTGCGCCACCTCATCCTGGCCAACAATCAGCTGGGAGTCCTGGCAGCCGGAGCTCTCGCTGACTGTGCTGAGACCCTGGAGGACCTAGACCTCAGCTACAACAACCTGGAGGCATTGCCCTGGGACGCCGTGGCCCGCCTGGCCAACGTGAACACCCTGGGCCTGGACCATAACCTGCTGGCGGCTGTCCCCGCGGGGGCCTTTGCTGGGCTACACAAGCTGGCCAGGCTGGACATGACAGCTAACCGGCTCACCACCATCCCACCAGACCCACTTTTTTCCCGCCTTCCCGTGCTGTCCCGGCCCAGACCGGGCGCACCAGCCTCTGCCCTGGTACTAGCCTTCGGGGGGAACCCGCTCCACTGCAACTGTGAGCTGGTGTGGCTGAGGAGGCTGGCCCGGGAGGATGACCTAGAGGCCTGTGCCTCACCCCCAGCCCTGGGAGGCCGCTCCTTCTGGGCCGTGCGGGAGGATGAGTTTGTGTGTGAGCCTCCGGTGGTCACCCACCGATCCCCACCGGTCGCTGTCCCTGAGGGCCGCACGGCCTCCCTGCGCTGCCGGGCTGCCGGGGATCCCGAACCCAGGGTACGCTGGGTGTCCCCCCGAGGCCGGCTTCTGGGGAACTCCAGTCGCACTCGGGCCTTTCCCAATGGAACACTGGAGCTGCTGGCAGCCACACCTGGCGATGGCGGTGTCTTCACCTGCATCGCGGCCAATGCTGCCGGGGAAGCTACTGCCTCTGTGGAGCTCACTGTGGGGCCACCCCCACCCCAGCTGGCCAACAGTACCAGCTGTGAGCCCCGAGGGGAAGGAGAGGATGGTGAAGGTGGGGCCCCTCTCACCCCCTCTTCTTCATCTGCCTCCTCATCCTTGGCCCCCATAGATCCCCAGGCTGGGCTCCCACAGACCCCCGAACACGATGGTGATAGTGATGGGGGCAGCGTCCAAGTGGCCGAGCGCAGCGCCACTGCTGCCCTCATCCGCTGGCCGGACCACGGGCCCGTCCCTGGCCTCCGCATGTACCAGATCCAGTACAACAGCTCTGCCGATGACATCCTCGTCTACAGGTGAGTGAAGAGGAGGTGTGAGGGAGCTCGAAACATGTTGGGTAGTGGATAGGACTCCAGAGGTGAAGTCAGGAGGGTCCAAGGTCAAACCTGCCTCCAATATTTACCACCTGTGTGACCCTGAGCAAGTCCCTTAATGTCCCTCGACCTCCATTTCCTCATCTGTAAAGTGGGAGGATTGGTCTCTATAAGGCCCCTTCCAGCCTTCAACCTATGATTGGGTGAAGGTGAAACTGGAAAGCGGAACTAGGAGGAAATTGGAGGATGGACCTAAGAGGAAAACTGGGAGGTTGGCTAAAAATGGGCTGGGTGGCAGAGATGAAAGGAAATGGGATGTCTGAGAGAAAAGGAAAGGGATCCCCTTTCCTAAAAGCAAGGCTGAGCTGGGGGGATGGGGAGATGTGTTTCTGGAAGACAGAGAAGGGGGGGGTCAGCTGGGAGGCACAAGAGAAGGGAGAGGATAGTGGAGGAATTCAATTCAATTCCAGCCTTTCCCAAGTGCCCACTCAGTGCCAGGTGCTGGGCCGGGCACAGGGAATAGAAATGAGGAGACAGTCCCCACCCATGCTGGACCTGAAGCCAAGCTCAGTTCTGTTCTTGCCCGTAGGATGGTCCCGGCTGGCAGCCGCTCCTTCCACCTGACAGACTTGGTGTCAGGGCGCACCTATGACCTCTGCGTGCTGGCAGTGTCCGAGGACGGGGCCACTGGGCTGACGGCCACACGGGCTGTGGGCTGTGCCCGCTTTTCTACGGAGCCTGAGCTGCGGCCGTGCCGCTCACCCCACACAGCGGCTCCCGTCCTAGGGGGCACCATGATCATCGCTCTGGGGGGCGTTATTGTCGCTTCCGTGCTGGGCTTCATTTTCCTCCTGCTGCTCCGATACAAGGTGCATGGTGACCAGCCTCCAGGCAAGCCTGCGGCTCGGGGAGGAGTCAGCAGCGTCTGCTCCCAGACCAACGGGGGGGCTCCAGCCCCTGGGCCTGAGAGCTCAGCCTCAGACTCGGACCCTACACCTCCAACACCAGTCAAGGGGCACACCTTGGTACAACTGGACTTTGAGCCTTCAAGGGGGCCTAGGGGCCGGTTTGCTCATGAACGTGGAGGGCAGTGATCCTGAGGAAAGCCCCTCAGACATCCCTAGCCCTGGACTGCTCCCTAAAATATCTCCAGCCTCAGCCTGGCACCACCTTGGCCCTTTGGATGCCCCAAGACCTGGCCTTGGTCCTGGAATGCTCCTTGGCCTTGCAGGCACCCTTAGCCCTGGCCCCCAGGGAAGGACATGGACAGAGTAGACCCCAGGGGCTGGGGATGGGCATGGGGGGAGTCCATGCTTGGATTCTGGCCCACCTCGCAGCTCCTGCCCAACCTCCTATTTTTAACAATCCCGCAGGGACTTGGCGGGACAGTGGGGACACTATGGAGATTATGTCAAGAGAAACCTATTTTTCTAAGCTCTGGCCTCATTCGTTCCCTTATCTGTCTGTCTGTCCATTCTGCCATCCATCTGCCTGGGGTGGGGCCTTTGCAGGGGAGAAGATAAGTGGAGTAATCATCACCCTCACACGTACCCTTGGCCCTATTCAGAGAACCTCCCTCAACACCAGAGTGAGTCCTGCCATGCCTGGGGTCCCTGAGCCGGTCCCTGGAGCTGAGAAGGTCTAGAACCCCAGGGCCCAGGGCATGTGTGACTGTGGATTCACCAGGAGCCAGAGGCCAGGAGTTGTCAGGGTCTGGAGCTCTGCAGCTTAGGGGCTGCACTTAGAATTCATTGTTTGCTTCTTGAGTCCAGCCAGAGCCCTGACCAGAACCTGGTCAGAGCAGACCAGATAGTGAGACTGGCCCAAGAGGGCATCCTTCTGATAGTGCAGACCCAGTTTGGCTAGATTGAGAGGTACTTTATTCTCAGACCTGAGCAGGTCAGCCTGGCTAGGTTTGACAGAATCCCCAGATGTCAGAGCTAGAAGAAACTTAGAGACTTGGGCCAAGCCTCTCATTTTACACATGAAGAAACTGAGGCCTAGAGGGGGCAAGGGAGCTGCCCATGGTCACACACTGAGCTGTGGCAGAGTCGAGGCTGGTACCCAGTACTCAACTCCATCTCTGACACTTGTGGTTGCCTGACCTGAGTGGCCTAAGGAGAATGTTCTCATCTTTAGTTAAGTCCTGCCCCTTCTCTCCAGGGTGGCTCACATCCCTTGTCTAGACCTCAGTGTCCTCACCTGTAAAATGAAGAGGTTAGACTTAGTAGTGACTTTCCAGGTGCCTTCCACCTACAGCTCCATGATACTATGCCAGTCACCCAGTAGATGACGTCTAGGACGAGGTCAGGGCCCGAGCATAAGGCTGAAGAGGTCAGTGCCTGTGGCCTGGACCAGGCACCTGAACTGGAATGGGGCAGTGGGTGAACTGGAGGGGCAGAGCTTCCAGGCTGAGAGGCCACCCTGGGGAGAGGGGGATTCCAAAGGTCGTTTGCTCCAGTTTGTCTGGAGTATAGAATGTATGAGGGTCAGAGGGATGGCTCTAAATTGCAGATGGCTTTGACTGTTAGCCAGAAAAGTCTGGGCTTGGTCTTCTGTATTTCAGGGGATGTTTTTGAGCTGGGGAGACATGGGAGATTTGAAGATCACAGGTTTAGAACTAGAAAGGACCTTAGAAGCCATCTAGTCCATTTTACAGATGAAGAAACTGAGGTCAAGAAAAGTTTCAATGACTTACCCAGAGTCTGAGGTGGGAGCTGAAGCCAGATCTTCCTGACTCTAGCTCCTGTCCCCTAACCCCTGTTTTACACCACCGCTCCACAGTGACACCAGGTCCTGTGGTCCTCTGTGAAGTGTGGGTAAGAAGCTGATTTCCCTGCAGTCACTAAGAATTTCCTGGGTCCTCAAACTGGCCACAGCATAGGACAGGCTGGGCAAGTGTCGTGATCATCCCACTGGTCATGTGTGGTTTCTTGTGGCCAACGGAATGGCCGTGTTATCAGTAATGATGGATCCGGATCATTACCCCAGGGAACACTCAGTTCCAGGACTCCTCGGTTATCCAGCTGTGGTCCACAGCTTCTCCTGATCTTGTTCCAAAAACTGATGTGCCCAGTGTCCTCAGGGGGATGGAAGCCAAGCCAGAGGTAGTTTCCCTTCTTTGTAGGGGGAAGGGAGGGATGGAGTGTGGTCCCTTGGCCCTCCCCAGGAGAGGGAGGAAAGGCTATGTGGGACGGGTAAGCATTCTACTAGGCCAAGATGGGACAGTGAGAGGGGTGGAGGGGCAGGCATTCCAGACTGAGGGGCCAGTAGGAGTGAAGGCAGGAGAAGGTGGGGCAACTCTGGTGCACAACGGCTTCAGTAGTGCCGAGTATACAGTGGAGAACAGGGAGAGACCGTGTTGGATCCAGATTGGAGAGAGCTTTGGACATCAGAGGAGTTTGGACTTGGTCCCTTTGGTTCCAAGGTATGTTTTCTGAGCTGGGGAGATGCTCAAGCCACCGTGTATAAGTCAAATAGTGGGACTGAAGCCCAACCTCCCACCCTGAAATCCAGTAGGGTGGCTTGGAAAGGGCACCAAACTTGGAATCAGGAAGACCTGGGTCAAATCTTGCCTCCGACCCTTTTGCTGAATAACTGGATACATGTTCTATAGCCCCTCTGTGCTGGAGGTTCCCTATTTGTTGAATGAGGGCTCTAGGCTTGATCTCTTCCAGCTCCAAACCTGTGGGCCTACGAAATCCTTCCAGTTTAAATTCACGAGGTCCCAGGCAGTTCAATAGAACAGAGCTGGCTAGCTTTTGGTTCATTCAGAAACTGAACCAAGGCCGTGGGACAAACCCAAATCCAGCCCATTCCACAAGCTTCTCTGCAGGAGCTCCTCCCACCTTCCCTTTGGTACCTCCCTGCATGGAGAGATCCTTCCCTTCAACCTGGCTTAGAGACAACAAAGGTCATTTCTTAGGAACTTTTTCTACCTCTGTCTTCCCTATTGTTTCACCTTTCGATTAATGAATCAATCATTTATTAAGTGCCTACTACTAGACATTGTGCTAGGTGCTAGAGACAAACGAGAAAGAATGCCTGCCTTCAAGGAGCTTACATTCTAGTGGTAAAGAAGGAGAAGGGAAGAAGTTTCTGCCTCCACCCTTCCTCAGTTGCAAGCAGACCCTTTCCTATTCCTCCCCTTCCCCATAGGGCCCTGGAGAGACACACCCTGGCTAAGACCCACCTTGGGCCACTGGAGACTGCCTGTATGCAGAGAGGCAAAACATTTCTCCCTGCAAAGAGAAATCGTGTACTAGAGGAGCAGAGTGGAATGCAACTTTGTTGTTCAGTCATTTTTCAGTCCCATCCAACTGCCCGTGATCCTGGAACAAAACTTTGGGGTTTTCTTGGCAAAGATACTGGAGAAGTCTGCCATTTCCTTCTGCACTGAGGCAAACAGAGTGAAGTGACTTTCCCAGGGTAACACAGCTCATAAGTGTCTGAGGCCAGATTTAAACTCAGGAAGACGAGTGTTCCTGACTCCTGGCCTGGTACTTTATCCGCTTTGATACCTAGCTGCCCCATGAATACAACTAGGGTGGGGCTAATTGGGGAGGGTCCCTGAGAGGAAGAGGGTGCTACCTCATATCTCCAACCCCCAGTCCTCTCACATTATCTCCTGTGTAACTTCACACTGTCCTCCTCGTCTCCCGGTGTTTCTAAACTGCTCCCCAACACTTACCCATTGTGCCTGTATTCCCCTTCCTCAGATTTTCATGTCTCCCTTTGTCTTTGTCTCTCTTGCCTTTCCACCCCATCTCTCTCTTCCTCCATCTGATTCCAATCTCTGCCTGTCCCTCTACCCTGTCCGCACCCAATTTCTATCCCAATCTCTCTTTTGCCTATCTATCAGACACTTTACATGTTACACCCCTCCCTAGGGTCCCCATGTTCCTCTCACTAACCCTGGAGTCCTTCCCTTACTGCCCACAAGGTCCCCACCACACTATCTCCCATATCCTGCACATGCTGCCCCCTCACTCCCTCCCATGTGCCCCCAGAGTATCTGTGCTCTGTGTGGCCTATCAAGTCTTTCTCTGCTCCATCCCATTGTCCCTAACCTTGACATTGTCCCCCATATCCAGTAGGTCTCCCCACAATGCCTCTTTGAGCTGTCCTGTCTCCCCACACTGTATCCACTGTGCTTCCAGCACACTCCCCTTACATTCTCCCCCACCGTTCTCATGCCCCTTGAACAACACAGTCTTTCTTGTCCTTACACTATCACCTATGCCGCCTTTCCACTCTTTCCAAGTGCCCCCCATTATCTCCTTCGTCACCTTCTCACTGTTCTCTACACTATTCCTCTCATCCCCCCCCATTTCCCCTAAGGTCTTTCTACCAGAATACTGCTCTGTCCCTACACATTGTCCCCTTGCTACCTCAAACCTTTGTTCTCACCTCATGCCATTGTCCTCCCAAATTCTCCCACATGCCCTAACTTTCTTCGGGTCCTCCGTACAGTTCCTCACAGCACCACCCACTACACTATCCCTCCCATGCACAGTTTATGGTGTCTGTCTGACCTTCTTGGCCCTCTCCAATGCTGTCTCCTCAATCTCTGTTCCTTGTGCCTGTCCCCCTTTGGTCTCCAAACCGCACTGTCCCTCCTCATTTTGTTCCCCACAGTCTTCACTCCGTCATCCACATTGTAGACTATTTCCCCCTCAGTTCCCCATGTCACCCCATATCTCCTCATACCATTCTCTCCATGTTTACCCAATTTGGGTCCCCTTCTGCTCTCCCTCTCTGTTTTGTCTCCCATTTGTCTGTTCTCTCTGTGTCACCCTCACCGTGGTTTTTTGTGGCTCTCTTCCCCCCATCTCCCCTTGTTCCTGGGCAAGTGACCAGGGCAGCGCATTCCTGGCTCCAGATTGGGGTGAGGCATCTTTGTTCTCTGACTTGAGATGTTCTGGGATAAGGGGTAAGGTCTAGGCCATTGTCCATGCTTGCCCCCCCCTTCAAACTGGCATCCTGGGACAAAGGCCTGCCAGGTCTCTGCCAGGACCCAGGCATCCGGTTCCTTATCATCCCTGACTCTTCTCAGGGACCCAGGCCCCCAGGTTCCAGCCCTTAGGTCCTTCCTGATTTTGGGTATAGAAAGTTTCTACTCAGCCCACTCACTGTACTCTTCCCTCTGCCTAAAAATTCTTATCCCCCACTCTCTCCCGGGCCTCATCCAGAATACTGGACTTGAAGGCAGGAAATATGGGTCTGGGTCTGGTACTTACCAGCTGTGTGATCATGGGCCAGTTATTCAACCTCTCTGAGCTTTAATTCTACACTTACAAAATGGGGATAATACCCACTTCGTAGGAGTGAGGACCCAACAAAATAATGTATATAAAGTGCTTTATAAATGTCCATTATTAGGCCTCCCAGTCTCTACTTTTTGCCTGTTTCTATTTCTTTTTGTATCTGTCCCCAGCTCTGTCTCTCTTCCCTTCTGCCTCTCATCTTTCTCTTGGATCTTTTTCTCTCCAGCCTGTTTCACCCTTCCATCTTTTCTTGTCTTCCTCTCTTTTGTCCTTCTCCTGGCTCCTCTTTCTATCCTTCTCTTTCTCTTTTGTGATATCTCCATCCAGTCTCCCCCCTACCCTTAGCCTAGCTTTGACTCCCTCTCCATCTGTATCACCATCCCTCTCTGTCTCATCTCCCTCTTTCTATACCACACTCTTATCTCTACCTCTCTCCTGTCTCTCCATCCTAATCTGTTTTCCTATCTCTGTCTCTGTCCCTCTCTCTCCTATCTCCCTCTTTCTTTTCCCTCTCCATCTCTTTCTTGTCTCTCTCCCTCAGCCGTTCTGTGTGCTTGGCAATTTAAGTTCATTAAGGTTAATTACCGGCCCTGGTCTGCCCGGAGCCAGCACTAATGGGGACATCCGTGTGGGGAAAGGATGTGGCTCGGGGCTCAATGTTGGTCGCAAGGGTTGGGGAGTATAAATACCCCTGTGGAAGGAGCAGCCCCAGCCAGGCTCCCCGGCAGGTGAGGCCCCAGCCATATCCTAGGCCAGTCCTATATACTTCGAGCTGTGGAGCGGGATGCTTGGGTCTTGATCCTTCCCCTTTTTCAAGGGGCGGGGGGGGGGGGGGGGGGGGTATGGGGGGTGGTCCTGGGGATATGGGGAGGGCTACGGGAATAGGCCCAGATGGAAGAGCATCTTTTCAGTCCTCCCTCTCCCCCAGCCATGGCTGCCTGTTTACCCACTCTGCTCTTCATTTACCTCTGGCTTCCGTGGGGTGAGTCTTAAGGAAGGGACTTGAGAGGCAAGGAGGCTAGTGCAGTTAGTTGAGCTTGGAGAGCTTGCCCTGAGCGATGAGGTTCTTCAGTAGGGGGTGGCTTGTTTTGGCTGGGGGGAGGGTGGGCTATAGTGAGCTGGTCTGCTCGGCTTTAAGTCAGAGAGGGAGGGGGATGACCGGGAGGCCTGCTCAGGGGTTGGATATGCGTCAGGGCCCTTGCTGGTAGGGGTGGCCTGGGAACTTGACCCAGCTCTCTCTTCATCCTCCGCCAAGGTTTGGTCACCGGGGGCCTCCTGGGCCGCTGCTTCCTCACGGCCTTCCTGCAGAATGGAGGCACAGCGGGGCCAGACTTTCGCCTGTACGTGTCCTCACCGCAGGAGGTGCCGAAGCCTGAGCAGGGGCTAGCCCTGGTGACTGTGGAGGCTCGGGGGGCCTTTTTCCGGCAGGAGCTGAACCTGGAGCCCGGGCGCATGAGATGCGTTCGGCTGCCACCGGGCGTGGAACTGCACGGCTCTGGAGTAGGCCTCGGCGCCGTCCAGGTCACGTCGTCACGGGATGTGTCCGTGATGGCCATGAACGCCCGGCTGCGCTCTCTGGACACGGCGCTAATTTTCCCCTGCGACCAGCTGGGCAGGCACTACACTGTCGTCACGCCGGCGCTGCAGCCCAGCGACAGGTACAAGGAGTTTGCGGTGGTGGCAGGCTCCCTACCCACGCGGGTTCAGCTGACCCCGCCGTGCTCTGTGACCCTGGATGGCGTGACTCACCAGGCCGGCCAGCCCTTAGATGTCAGCCTAGGGTCGTTCGAAGTGGTGCAGGTGCAGAGCGAAGCCGACCTTTCCGGGACCTTGGTGAGCGCCGAGCGCACCGTGGCAGTGGTAGCGGGCCACAGCTGCCTGCGCTCGGGCAGCGACTGCGAGCACGTGTCTGAGCAGCTGCTGCCCATGGGCCACTGGGGTCGCCTCTATGTCGTGCCGCCCTTTGCCACATGGGTCCCAGGGACGAAAAGTCCCCGCGACTACGTCTATGTGGTGTCTGACAGTGAGGGCCGCCTGAACTTCTGGAGTGGCGGCACTGCTGGCGAGCGAGCGCTGAATCCCGGCCAGGTCCTGCGTTTCACGGTGGACTCGCTGAGGCCCCTGGTACTCCGGTCCTCTGCTGCGGTCCAGGTGCTGTTCTTGGCCGGAGGCGGGTCCCGGGAGGGCGTGGCCTACGACCCCTGGTTTGCGCTGGTGCCGCCGGTGGTCTCCTATGGCCGCCGCTACTCCCTGACTGCGCAGTCAGGCTTCTCCAACTTGGCCCTGCTCATGTCTCCTGGAGAGGGGCCGGAGCCGGGGACAGTGCTGCTAGATAAGCGACCGCTGACCGACTTGCGTTGGTGGCCTATTCCCTGCGGAGATGGAAGCTTCTCCTGGGCAGAGGTCGCCTATGGCACTGGAGGCGGCGGGAGCCACCAGCTGGAAATTCTCGGGGGCCAAGCAATAGGGGTCCTCAGCTGCGGGACCTCGGCGAACGCTGGCTTTGGGACCCAGGCAGTACGGCAGGCTGGTGAGCCGGGCTACCAGGGCTTCGGAGAGGTCGAGGCTGGGGTCATCTGAGTCCCTAGGGGAGGTGGGGAATCCTCAGGGCTTGGGGACTAGGAGGGAGGGAAGGGGACGTCCGAGTCCCTGAGGGAGGTAGGGAGCCCGCAGGAGACCGGGGAGGGGAGGGGGGAGGAGAGGGGAGGAGAGGGGGAAGTCTGAGTCCTAAGGGCTTGAGTTGCGCGATCCTTATGGATAGACAGAGGAGCTAGAAAGCTGGGCACCTGGGTCCTAGTCTCACTTGCCGCGCCCCTCTCGTCCCCTGCAGTCGTCCAAACTGGGACTCCATCCGAACCTCAGCAAGAGCTCGGATCCTTAGTTCACCCTCCACGGATCTCACTGCTACAGACAGAGCCCCGTCCCCTCTCTCAGCTCCTCCCCCTGGCCTACCCTCAGCCCGAGACCCTTCCCCAAGCAGGATCCCTCACTCTGCCGCACCGCGATCCCTTTCCTCATTCCCTGCCTCCACCACCCGGGCTTCCCTCACTTGCTTTTCCTGTGGATCCTGGCTCTGTCTACCCACCAACCTGCAAAGATTATTTCTGCGCGGAGGGTACCTCATGTCACCTGGTGAAGAACTTCCCTCAGTGCGTGGCCCAAGGGCCACCAGTGGCTGTGGCTGAAGCTGTAGCCAAACCTGTGACCATCACTGATCCTGAGTCTTTGTCTGGGGCCAAGGCCGTGGCTGCTTCTTCGGGGGCTGTGATCAAGCCTGCGGCCATCTCGGAACCTGTGGTTTTAGCAGGACCTGTGGGTGGCTCTGGGGCAAGGCCTGTGGCAGAGACCCTGGTGGGGTCTATACCGGGACCTATTGTTGTGCCCGGGCCTGTGGGTGGGTCTCCATCAGAACACCAGCCGGGACAGCTGAGTGCATCTCTGGCAGAACCCTGGACTGGTCCCATTGCGGGCTCTGTGGCACAATCCGGGCTCGGGAACATGAGGGTGTCTATAGCGGAATCTGGGCTTGGACCCATTGGGGTATCTGGGAAGGAATCTGAGCTTGGGTCCTTGTCAGTGTCTACGGCAGAATCCGGTTTTGAGTCCTTGGTAGTACCTGTGGGGGAACCCGGGCTTGAGAACGCGCTGGACGGAACAGAAGACACTGGGGTCGAAACTGAGCCTGTGTCTGAACCTGCAGCTGCAGGGACTTGCTGGGCGTCGGGGCTCCCCTACTTTCACACCTTCGACGGTCATTCTTTTGCGATGCCAGGAGCCTGTGCATACACGGTGTGTCGCTCTACCCAAGGTGTCCCCGGGGCGGGGCTCCCAGCCTTCCACGTGTGGGCTGGTGGCACTGGGGGCCGGCTGCCACTCCGCTACGTCGCCCTCAGTGTATTCGGCCACACGATCACAGCTGCTAGATACGAGTATGGCTTCGTCAGGGTAAGGACCTGGGCGTCTGGACCTCAGTCCTTTCCCCTTAGTGGCTCAGGTATCTGCGACCCAGGCCCATTCCTTTCCTATAGATCAAGGAATCAGACCCCTAGTAGGACGACCCATTCCCTCCCCTGAGCCCCTTTGTTCGGTGTTGCCCTGCCCTGCCGCTCTTCCTCAGGACTTATGGGTCCTTCACAGACCTGTCTCCCCCCAGATCGACCAGCAGCGAGTACGTCTACCGGTGACCCTGGCAAGCGGAGGGCTTCGACTCTCTTACCGAGGAACTGAGCTGTGGGTCGAGGCCCAAGTCGAGGCAGTGATCGGGACCGGAATTGGGACTGGGACCGTAGCCAAGGCAGGGGCAGGAGCAGAGGCCGGAACCGGGAAGGTGACCGGGACTGCAGCCCAGGCAGGGGCCGCAGCTAAGACAGGAGCAGGGGTAAGGGCAGGGACAGGGATCGGGACCGCGACCGGGACCGAGACTTGGGCAGGGACCGGGGCCTCAGCCAAGATAGGTGCAGGGTCTGGGGCTTGGACCGGGACCAGTACAGAGACTGGAGCCAAGGCAGAGGCAGCGGTATGGTCCGAGACCGGGACTGGAGCCCAGGAAGTGGCAGGGGTAGCGTCAATGACCTGGACCGGGGCAGAGAGTGCCACTGGTGCCAAGGCAGGGGTAGGAGTCGTGCCAGGGGCCGGATTCAGGTCTCAGGTGGCTTTCCGCCTGGTCTATGACTGGCAGCAAGCCCTGTGCCTCAAAGTGTCTGGCGGGTACCAGAACCACCTGGGGGGCCTCTGCGGAAACTTCAACGGAGAGCCGGCAGACGACCTCAGCCTGCCACAGCGGGGCACTGGCCTAGTTTCGGGCCTTGGGTCCTCTGTCTCTGCCCGAGTCTTTGCCCAAGCTTGGGCCTTGGAGCCATCTAGCGCCTCCTGCCACTTGCAATGGGGGTCTTCGTGCATTCTGGGCCCCGAGAGGCGCGGGGTGAAAACGTGTATGCTCATGGAGAGCCAGCTGGGCCCCTTCCAAAACTGCCACCAGATCCTGAATCCTAAGCCCTTTGTACTCAGTTGCCTGGAGGCGGCTTGCGCCTTCCCTGGCTATACACCGGTGATTTGCAGAGAGCTGGAAACGTATGCCCACGCCTGTCAGCGGGAGGGAGTATCCCCGGGCCTCTGGAGGCTCCTGACCAACTGCTGTAAGTGCACGGGGGTCTTGGGACAGAGGTGTGGTGACCCTGGACTCTGGGGTGTCTTCTGGAGGATCCCTGGGTCCTTGGGCTGAGGAATCCAGGGGTGTCCTTGGGCGGGTGGGCAGTGGATTTCAGGATCCTAAGGAGCAGAAAGAGACCTCCTGTGGCCTGGGCCAGGAGGGAAGTAGCCAGCTCATTATCAGTGATTTGAATGAAAGTGCGTGTGGAATACCTATCAAATTTTCAGATGGCCAACAGCTGGAAGGGTTACTCCCCCATCTCTTCCCAGTCTCCTCTCTTCTTCATCTCCCTTTCTAAGGGTCTCCCTTTCCTCCTCATTTCCCTCTCAAACACAAGCCTACTGTTTCTTGCTTGTCTAGTCTCCACTGTTCTACTGCCCCATTTTAAAAAACCGTACCAAAATTTTTATGATTGCTGTCTTATAATTTAGTTTGAAGTCTAGTAATGCTATGCAACTTCTCCTTATTATTTTTCTTGAGTTTCTGAACTTTTGCTCCTCCAAATGAATTTCTTGTTAAGTCATGCCAGACTTTTTGTGACCCCATTTGGGGTTTTCTTGGTAAAGACACAGGAGTGGTTTGCCATTTCCTTCTCCAGCTCATTTGACAGATGAGGAAACTGAGACTAACAGGGTTAAGTGACTTGCCCAGGATCACAAGCTACTAAGTGTCTGAGGCTGGACTTGAACTCAGATCTTCTTGACTCCAGGTCTGGCACTATCCACTTTGCTACCTAGCTGCCCTATATCAAATGAATTTATTAATTTTAATTCTAATCTCTAAATTTTATCCCTATAGCAACTTGATTGATATAGCACTAATTCTGCAGATTAATTTCAGTGAAATTGCTATTTTCATTATGTTGGCATAGCCCAAATATGACCAGTGAATATTTCTCCAATTATTTGTCTTCCCGTAAGGTGTTCTGTAGTTGTATTTATGTAAATCTTGAATGTGTTTTACTAGGTAAGACTTGTAGTTATTTATGCATTTTAAAGTTATTTTGAGCAGCTTCTATTGTTGCTTCTTTCTGGGTTTTTATATAAAATGCTAATAACATTTGTGGGTTAATTTGGGTCCTTCCCTCTTCTTTTCCGTTCTGTTCTCCTCTTCTATTTTACTCTACATCTCTATTTCCCTTTTCTTCCTTTACCTTCCTTCTCTTCCCTAAATTTGCAGATGACACAAAGCTGAGAGATCTGAGAGATTCTGAATACCAAAAAAAAAAAAGCTGATCAGGCAACATTAGAATTCTGGGACCAGTCTGATAATGTTAAATTTATTAGTGATAAACATTAAGTCCTTTACTTAGGTTCAGAAAGTCAGCTTCACAGTTGCAGAATCGAAGTCTGGTAGAAGGGCAGATCCTGTGAAAGGTCTGGTGGGGCTAAGCTGGCTATAAGCTAATTTTTTGTTTAGTCATTTTTCAGTCATGACCACCTCTTCTGGACACCTTTTAGGGTTTTCTTGGCAAAGACAATGGAGTGGTTTGCCATTTCCTTCTCCAGCTCATTTGACAGATGAGGAAACTGAGGCTAACAGGGTTAAGTGACTTACCCAGGGTCACATAGCCAGGAAGTGTCTGAGGTCACATCTGAACTCAGGTCCTCCTGATTCCAGGCCTGACAATCTATCCACTGTGCCACCTAACTTCTGTAAGCTAAATGTGAGTGTCATAACACAGTTCAAACAAGAAATAGTGTTTGGGTCAACAGAGGCATGGTGTCCAGGACAAGGGATGAGATGGTCCTCACTGTTTTCTGCCCTATACAGAGTACATCTAGAATGTTATATTCATTTCTAGCTACCACATTTTGTTTCATTTACTTATTTATTTATTTTTGTGAGGCAATTGGGGTTAAGTGACTTGCCCAGCGTCACACAGCTAGGAAATATTATGTGTCTGAGGTTGGATTTGAACTCAGGTCCTCCTGACTCCAGGGCTGGGGCTCTATCCCCTGTGCCCCCTAGCTGACCCCTAGGTAGGTACCACATTTTAGAAGGGACAGCCAGAGGAAATGACTAGAGATGATGCTGTTGAAAGAACTGGGATTCTTTAGCCAGGAGAAGAGAAGCCTCGGGGTGGAGGGGAGGGGGTGCATCCATGATGTCTGGCTTCCAGAATAGCGTGTGGAAGTGGGATCTTGGCTCTGAGAGGGAAGGACAAGGCAGGCACAGTGTGTGGATGAGAGGCAGATTTTCACAGCCAGAGCAGCCTTCAAATGGTTGTTGGAGCTGTCCAATAAAGGCCCAACAACTCCAAGAGGTTTAGAGTTCCCTGTCACTGCCGCTTGGTCTTCAAGTAGAGTTTGAATGACTGCGTGTGTGGGATGCTGTAGAGAGGATACTTAATGGGGATTAGGCTGGTATTCTGAGCTTTCTTCCACCTCAGAGACTGAAGATTCTGTGTCCTGGGGCTGGTGAGAGAGCTAAGGGGTTCTGGGTCCTAGGAAATGAGACGGTTCTCTTAGATCCAGGATGGGAGGGCTGGAGAGGCTTGGCTTTGGGGCCTGGAGACTCCTGGGGAGGGATGAAGGGCTCCTCATGGCCCCTCTTTGTCTCCTTTATCCACGAAGACCAGATCTGCGGACCCAATAGTCACTATGAGTCGTGTGGCTCTGCCTGCCCGGCCACATGTGCAGACCGAGAGGGGGGATCACCCCGGCAATGTGCACTACCCTGCCTGGAGACCTGTGCCTGCAACCCTGGCTTTGTGCTCAGTGGCACGACGTGCGTGCCTCGAAAGGGTCCCGGCTGTGGCTGCCTGCTGAATGGAGTGCTCCTGGGGCCTGGGGAAGCTATTTGGGTGGGCCCAGGCTGTGGCCGCCGCTGCTGGTGCCCCGCCAGCGGGGGCCAGGCTCGCTGTGGTGCAGCAGGCTGTGGGCCTAATGAGCACTGTGCCGTGTCGGGAGGTGTGCGTGGCTGCCGGGCCACCAGGATCACCACGTGCCGGGCTGCAGGCGCTGGCCACTTCAAGACCTTTGATGGGCTCCGCTACCGCTTCACTGGTTCCTGCAGCTACCTGCTCAGCGGCCTCAGAAGACGCAGCCCTGGGAGGAAGCAGGCTCTTACCGCCTTTCGTGTCCTACTCAATACTGGGCCTGCTGGAATCACAAGAGGGGTGGAGGTCTATGTACCAGGATGCCATGTCCGGCTGGACCAAGGCCAGTCTGGCAGGGTTCTGGTAAGGGACGGAGAGATCCCCAGGCCCTGACTTTGTGTCTTCATGACCTTGTGACCCAGGCCTCCTTTCTCTGGGTTCTTCTTTTCTCTTTGTTTCTTGGTCTTCTGGTCCCTTCTGGCCACTGTGTCCACTTCTTTGGTACTTGCTTATCTCATTGTCTCTGGGTTGTGCATGGGCTCTCTCTTTCTCTGTCTCTGTCTCTGTCTGTCTCCATTTCTCTCTCTCTCTCCCTCTCTCTCTCTTTCTCTATCTCTCACTCTCTCGCTTATTCTCTTTCTCTGTCTCTCTGTCTCTATCTGTCTGTCTCTATCTCTCTGTCCTGTCTCTCGGTCTCTCTTTTCTTCCTTCTCTCTCCCTCCCTCCCTCTCTCTCTCTCCCCCTCCCTTTCTCTCCCTCTCCCTCTCTGCCTCTCTCTCTCTCCCTCTCTCTTTTTCTCTCCCTCCTTCTCTTCCTCCTTTCCTCTCTCTCTCTCTCTCTCTCTCTCTCTCTCTTCTCTCTCTTCTCTCTCTCTCTCTCTCTCTCTCCCCTCTTCCTCTCTCTCTCTCTCTCCCCCTCTTCCTCTCTCTCTGTCTCTCCCCATGTCTCTTCTCATGTCTCCCTCTTTCCAAGTGTCTCCCACACTCTCTCTAGGGCTCTATCTCTTTCTGTGTATCTCTGCGTGTCTAAGGAGATGGTGAAGGCTGGCTCTCCCTTTATCTCTCTGTCTGTGACTTTCTGTATGCCCTCCACCCTCTATGTGTGTCTCTGTCTCACTGGGTCTCTCCATATTTTCAGTGTCTCATTATCTCTGTCTCTCCACATGTTCCTCCCTCTTTCTCTTCTTCTCTCTGTCCCTCTCAGTATGTACTTCCCCCTTTCTGTCTCTGTCTTTCTCTGTGCGTCTCACTATCCACATATCTCTTTCTCTCTGTATTTCATCTTGTCCATGTCTTCTACAGTCTTTTTGTACCTCTCAGTATATTTGTCTCTCTGTGTATCCCTCACCTGTTCTCTCTGTCTGTTCTTCCCTGCATCCCTTCTCTCTCCCCACCCCCAACATGGTTCATTCCAGTAACCTGTGTCTCCTGGGTATTTCTCCTATGTCCGTTATGTTTGCAGGTGAATGGCGTGTGGCGGAATCTTCCATGCCAGGTGGGCGGCCGTGTCCTGATTTTCCGCAGAGGGTGGGATACTGTCGTGAGCTGTCCTTTTGGCCTCGAGGTGGCCTTTGATGGCGGCAGCCACCTGGTCCTGTCGCTGCCTAGAAGCTATGCAGGACAAGTGGCTGGTCTCTGTGCGAACTTTGATGGAGACCCCACCAATGACCTGTTCCCCATCTTGGGACCTCCCCCAGTCTCTGGCTTGTCTGGTGCCTTGGCCCTGGTCCGTAGCTGTCGTATCAGGACAACTCGGGGCTGTAGGGAAGAGGTGGAAGAAAGCTGGCGGGGTACAAGTGGCAAGTGTAAGGGAGCCATCAGTGGCTGTGATGTCCTCATAGCCCCTCATGGACCTTTCCATCTGTGCCACGGTCGACTGCGCCCCCAAAGCTACTTCAATGACTGCCTTCGAGATGCATGCCTCATTCCTAGGACAGGGGCCTGCCCAATCATTGGGGACTACGCTGCTGCCTGCCAGGAGGAGGGGATTCTCATCTATCCATGGAGGACCCCAGACTTTTGCCGTGAGTGCAGAGATCCTGACATCTGGGGGGGCCCCTAAAGGAGCCAGGCGTCAGGGCCTCAGGGGTTCAGGGAACTGACTTTTAGGCTACAACCATCCAGGCATATAGAGCCCTTTCCCCCCAGGAATCCAAGCATCTGTGGGCATCTGACTTCAAAGGGAAATGGGGAAGGTTGGGGGTCTCACTTGCACTCACTTGGCCTAATTCCCCACAGGCCCATCATGCCCTGCTCACTCCCACTATGAGCTGTGTGGGCCAGCTTGCCCAGTCACCTGTGGGAGCCTCTCGGGGCCTACAGGCTGCCAGGCTGGACGATGTCGAGAGGGCTGCGTGTGTGACACGGGCTTTGTGCTGAGCGGGGCAAGATGTGTCCCCCTGCATCAATGTGGCTGCCTCCTCTCTGGTCACTACTATGAACCAGGCCTCCAGCTCCCAGGGATTTGGGGGGCACCATGCAGAGGCCCCTGCATCTGCCAGCCTGGAGGCCAAGTGTTCTGCCCCTGTAGGGCTTCCCAGGGTGCCCTGGCCCCTGGGGTCTCAAGCCCAGGCCTCTGCCTGGTCTCTGGAGGCCCTCATTGTCGAACCTTTGATGGTACCACCTTCCACCTCCGTGGGCACTGCTCCTACACCCTGGCTGGTACGGTCCCCAACTGCCCAGCAGGCCTCCCACCCTTTTCAGTGATGGTGGATAATGAGCCCTATAGGGCTGCTGTCAGCCGTATTGCCCTCACTGCTGCTGGACACCACTTTGGCCTTGATCGTGGGGACTGGGGCTACGTCACGGTGAGTGGTGCCAGCCCCTGGCATCCCTGACATGCCTTGGGAGTTGGAGAGAGGGCAGGGCCAAGGTTCCCAGCCTGGGGAAAGGCAGGGATGGAGAGGAGTTTGGGAGTCCTCCCAGAGATGGAGGATTCAGGGCCAAGGCAGGGGATGAGGTGGCTCTCAATTCCTTTCTCTAGATAGATCTGTGGATCATTCTGTTGCTTACATGTCTTAATTCGTCTCTTGCTATTTTTCTGTGCATCCATTCATCTGTTTCTCTGTCTCTGTTCTGTCTCTATTCTTCCTCTTTCTCCCGTCTCTCCACCTCTCCCCTCCTTTCCTCTCTCCTTTTTTCTTCTTCCTCATCTCCTTGACTTTGTGACTGACCCCCCAAAGCCTGCAGGTTATCCCCTGATTTCAGGCTGTCTCCCTGACTCCATCTCTTTCCTGACCCCAGGTGGATGGAATACAATACTGTCTTCCGTTTGGGCTTCCTGGAGGTGGGGTCCGAGCCTTCATGCAGGGGGCATCAATGGTGCTA
The DNA here is from genome assembly GCF_003287225.1 of Phascolarctos cinereus. Classification (NCBI taxonomy): domain Eukaryota; kingdom Metazoa; phylum Chordata; class Mammalia; order Diprotodontia; family Phascolarctidae; genus Phascolarctos; species Phascolarctos cinereus. The sequence continues at coordinate 406,690,807 of NW_027556098.1, read as the reverse complement.
GTGGCCCGGGGAGGGCCTCGCCTGCTCCTGAGCCAGGACTCCCACCTCACCCTGACACTGCCTGCTGCCTATCAGGGCTATACCCTGGGGCTGTGTGGGAATTATAATGGTAACAGTGCGGATGACCTACCATCCTTAGCCCCAGGCCCTGGACTTCAGTCCTGCCCTCTGCCCCAGCCCTGCCCCAGCCCGGGTTGTCCCACCTTGGGGGAGGCTGCGAGTGCCCCATTCCGGGGGTCCAATTCCTGCGGGCTCCTGCTGGCAGCCCAGGGCCCATTCGCCCCCTGCCACAGGACTTTGTCCCCTGGACCCTTCTTCCAAAGCTGCCTGGCTGATGTCATCCATAGCCGGGGGAGTCACCCCGTCCTATGCCGCTGTCTCAGGAGCTATGTGGCTGCCTGCCAGGAGGCAGGGGCCCATGTGCTGCCCTGGAGGAGCTCAGCCCTTTGCTGTGAGTTTGGGCACCAGCAGGGCCCTGAGGGAAAGGGTTGGCTACAGCTATGTCGAGAGGCCCAGGACTGCTGGACAGGCAGGGGACCAAGTCTGGGAGGCTAGGGACTGGGCTTGTTGTTTGAGGTCAGAGAGAGGGGCTGGTGCTGACCGAGCACTAAGACCAGACAGTGAGGTTGGGGGCTTCTGAGACCCAGGCTGAAGTAAAGAGGTCTGTGGGGCAAGATGCGTGGGACAGACAGAGATAGGGAGAATGTGGGCTTGGGGACCAGAGGAGATCGGGTCCAGGCAGGGCAGGGCATCTGATGGGGGTGAGGCTGAAAGGGTGGGGCTCAGGGAAGATTTAGGGGCCAGAGAGGCTTTGGCACCTGACTTCCCACCTCTGTCCCCATAGCTATGCATTGCCCTAGGAACAGTCACTACAGTCTGTGTGCAGACCCTTGTCCAGCTGCCTGCCCAGGCATCCAAGCCATCATCCAGATCCCAGCCCGATGTGCTGAGGGATGCCAGTGTGACCCAGGCTTCTTCCCAGCTGCAGGGGCCTGCGTTCCCTTGGAAAACTGCCCGTGCTTCCACCGGGGCCTCTACTTTTCAGTGAGAGTGTTGGGATGCTCCTCCCCTCCCCTGTCAGTGTCCCTGCCATTCTCCCTAAACCCCTTCCTCCCTTCCGGCCCCAGGGTTCGAATCTTGCTCTAACCTTGATCTTCTGGTCTGAGCTCTCTCTCTTCTGCCTTCAGCCCAGCCAGCCAGTCCTCACCAGCCACTGCGCTTCTGCCTGCTCCTGCCAGCCCGGGAAAGGCGTGACCTGTGTCCCACACCAATGCCCCGAGGGGCACATTTGCAGCGTCAACAATGGGGTCCTCAGCTGCCTTGGGCCAGGTGACCTGGATGCTAGCATCCCTTAGGAAGGTTCTGAGTGCTTGGGGACCTGAGGGCATGGTGCTGGCTAAGAACAATGAAGCCTGGATTCTCAGCCAGGCTGGGGAATCAGGAAGCTCCTGGATTCTTGGGGGGAGGGGACCGCTACTATCTCCCCAGTTAGAATGTAAGCTCTTAGAGAGTAGGGATTGTTTCATTCTGTATAGTTGTGACCCCAGGGCCTAGCCCAGTGTCTGAAACATAGTAGGTGCTTAATAAATATTTGATAATTGATTGATTAATTAACTAATTAATTATTTGGATAATACCCCCAAGGTAGGGAGGTAATGAGTACAGAACACCTAGGTCCCCAGGGAAATGGGGCCAAGGGGCTAGACCCCTGGGTGCCTAACTCTTCCTCTCTCTTCCCCTCCAACAGCTTACCCTCTGGTGCCCCCTCTGGTCCCGCTGACCCCACCACTAGCCCCAGGCATTGGCCCTGCCTGTTCCTTATATTCTCGCTTTGTCCCCTGTGGTCCAGCCTGTCCAGCTACATGTGCCAACCCAGCAGCCCCAGCTCACTGTAACCAACCCTGTGCCCCCGCCTGCCAATGTGTGCCAGGCCGACTGCTACAGGCTGGACGCTGTGTGCCCAGTCAGCAGTGCGGCTGCCTCCTAAGGCCAGGCAAGGCCTTCTGGACAGAGGGATGCGCACGGCGCTGCCGCTGCCTGGTAGCTGGGGGTCCCTGGAGGACCGGCATCCAGTGCTGGCCTGCCCGGTGCCAGGGCCGCTGTGAAGAGGCCCCTGGTGGGGGTCATCGCTGCCAGCTGATCCGTCTGGGCCCTGAGCACCAGCATGTCACCTGCACTGCATCTGGTGATTTCCGCTTCCAAACCTTTGGGGGTACGAGATACAGTTTCCCTGGCTCTTGTGTATACCGGCTGGCGGGCCCCTGCCATACCGATGAGAGTAGTGGCCTCGGCCCCTTCTACTTGGACATGGCCACCCACATCCGACCTCTTGGCTGCTCCAAGTCACTGACCCTGCGGGCCTGTGGCCTCAGAATGGACATGAGCCCAGTGGACCCAAACCTTCTCCAGGTGAGGCCCACCCCCTCAGCCATCACTCCCCACTATTCCTCACTGAGACCTTCCTGACCCCCTGCTGACCCCTCACTGTTTCCTCAGGGATGCTCAATGACCCTTGCAGACTCATCCCTGCCCTCCTTAATCATCTCACAATTTCCCCTCTTCCCTTAGGGGAACACAAGGGCTGTTTGCAAGCATTTGAACTACCAATCCCCTTTCTACCTGGCTCCAGTATTCCAGCCTCATGCTCCTCCTCCTTGGGCCCTCTCTCCTTGCCTTTGCACAAGCTGCCTGGAATGCGCTCTCTCTTCACTTCCAAATCTTGGAAACCCTAGCTCTCTTCAAGGCTCAGCTCACAAACCAGGCCTCTCCTGGTTCCCCCGGCCCCAGGTGCTACCTCTCTTCCCATTGCATTTACTTACCAGCATGCACGTTGTTTTCTCTCAATAGATTGCAAGTTCTTCCGAGCAAGGACTGTTGCGTTACTGCCTTGGCATCCTCAGAACTAGCATAGTGCCTGGAACATAAGAGGGGCTTAATAAATGTTTGTTGAATGACTAAGGAAAAAGAATTAGATTGGTGTGCTCCCAGAGGACCACTGGGTGGTGACCTCGATGCAGAAAACTTGTTGTAAAGGGAGAACTTGCCAGATGTCCTCGAGTTAAAAGGGCTGCCTGCCCAGGGCACTGGGCCTGGCTTAATGGGATTCTTAGGTTCCTGGAGCTGTTCTTTGGAGGCTAGGCTCCCCAAGGCTGGGATGTCCCTGGGCTTGGGGAGACTGGGCACAAGTCCTCTTGCCAGCTGAATAACCAGATACATGGGTCCTCCTTCCCCACAGGTAGATGGAGTCCTCGAGTTGCTGCCCTTCTTCCATGGACGCTGTCTCCGGGCCTATACCTGTGGGGGTCAGCTGTGCCTGGACACGGCCTCAGGCCTCTCTCTGACCTATGACTGGGACAGTCTGGTCCGGCTCTCGGTACCCCGGGCCCTTGCTGGAAGCCTGTGTGGGCTCTGTGGGGACAGTGCTGGAGGAATACCATCATCTCCACTCTCTAGACTGGCCCGTTCCTGGAAGGTGGGAGAGATCCCTGGCTGTGGCCCATCCTGTGGGCCACGCTGTCCGCTCCCCTGCCCGGCTACTCAGAGCGGTCGCTACCGAAGGCTGGGCTACTGTGGACTTCTGGGTGCGTCGGCCGGACCCTTGGCCCCTTGCCACCGGGTCCTGAACCCTGTGCCCTTCATGGAGGACTGCCTGGATGATGTGTGTCAACACCGGGGCTGTCAGCGAGCTTTATGCCGAGCCCTGGTGGCCTATGTGACAGCCTGTCAGGCACGAGGGGTCCGTCTCAGGCCCTGGAGGACGCCCAGTTTATGCCGTGAGTGACAGGGCCAGAGGCCAGGGTCCCCAGGGTGCTGGGGGCCAGGGAGCCAGGCACCAGAGTCCTTGGTGGGTAGAGCATGGACACCCAGATCACCAGGCTTGGGGTGGAGGGAGCAGGGAAGAGACTTTGAAGATGTGCACTGGTGGAGACTGGATTAATTGGAATACTTCTCTTTCTTTCCTTGATATATTTCCATCTCCATGTTTCTCTCCTGGTCTGTATCTTCTCTGTGCTCCATTTTCCCCCTGACTGTCTGTCTGGTATTTGATCTTCCGTGTTTTCTTCTGTCTCTCCCCTGCCTCTGACCCCCCTGGGCTGTGTCTCTGTTTCTGTCTCTGTCCTATCCTCTGTCTTTGGTCTGTCTTTCCCTGCCTGATTTCTCTCTTTCTTCTGACTTTGTCTTTCGCTTCTTCTGCTCCTCTTTCTGTCTCTCTTTCTTCTATAATTCTCTGGGGTGATTCTCCCTTCTACTCTGTCTCTGTCTCTCTGTCTCTGTCTCTTTCTCTTTCATCTTTCTCTCTTTCTTTCCTCTGTATCACCTGCATATCTCTTTCCCTCCCCACCCATCCTGGGCCCCCAGCGCTTCAGTGCCCAGCTCATTCCCACTACGAGCTATGTGGACCACGCTGCCCCGTGACATGTGGGGACCTGAAGGGAGCCTACGGCTGCCAGGCTGGGAATCATTGCCAAGAAGGCTGCGTGTGCAATGCTGGCTTTGTGCTGAGCGGGGCGACCTGTGTACCGAGGGACCGCTGTGGCTGCCTCCATGAGGGCCGCTACCATGCACTAGGGACCACTTGGTATCCAGGCCCTGGGTGCGAGAGGCGATGTCATTGTGGTCCAGGTAGCACTGTGTCCTGTGGGCCGGGACCCTGCAGCTCCCATGAGGTCTGCACCATCCATAGGGGAATTCGAGGCTGTTTCCCAGATGGTCAGGTCAGCTGCTTTTTGGCAGGGCCAACATATGGCCTGACCTTCGATGGTCATGTCCTTGGAGGCCTGGCTGGACAATGTACTTATCTGCTGGCCCGGGCTACTGGCTCTGGTCTGGAGCCCTTTGGTCTCCAGGTGGAAAAGGATGAGGCTGGACCCCGTCAAATCCGCCTTAATCTTTATGGGCATCAGCTAGTCCTAGACCGCAGAGCACCTGGCATGATCATGGTAAGAGCCCATGACCCAGACCCTGGGGTTCCTGGGAGAATCTTGGGTGCTGGGGGCCTAGACTCTGAGCTCCTCAGAAAGGTGTAAGGACTAGTATTTTGGACACCAGGGGGCTTGAAAGGAGCAAATGCTGAAAATCTTTACCCTTGGTTCTCATTCCCTGAGATCCTATGGAAGGGGTGAAATGAAAAGGACTACAGCTGAAATACTAATACCTTAGAAGTTCAGGACCAGGGGAAACTGGAAGCTGGGTGGAAGAGGCTGGGGGCCTAAATCCAATTAATTAATATCAATCCAAAGAGCATTTACTAATTTGCCTACCATGGCCAAGTCACTGGGAATGCTCAATTTGGAATTAGAGGATTGTTCAAATCCTCATTCTAAACAATTTCCTAACCTTGGACAAGCCTCTGCCTCAGTTTCTTCCTCTGTAAAATGAGAGGATTGTTTCTAGATAATCTCTGAAGTTCCTATGATCCCGTTATCCTCCGGCAACAGACTAGATGCCTTCTCCCTCGCAGGCCCTTTTTAGCCCTAAATCTTCGGTCTGTGGTTGAAGCTGTGATTACTGGGAGGGCCTGGATGGACGTGAGAGAAGCCAGGATTCCAAGGACCTAGACAGCGACATTACTCTCTCCTCTGTCTCACCAGGTAGATGGAGAGCGCTGCCGGCTGCCTCTGGTCCTGCTTGAAGGGCACCTGTGGGTCACCCGGGAGGGCCGGTCGGTGGCCATCCAGGCAGCCTGTGGCCTGCGCCTTTTCTATGACTCTGCCCGACACCTGCGGCTGACCGTCCCGTCAACGTACCAGGGCCACCTCTCTGGACTCTGTGGGAACTTCAGTGGGGATGGTGGCATAGATGACTTCAGCCCCACGGGCTCTCTTGAAACCTTTGTGCCCAGCTGGGCCCTGCCTGGGCCTGGCCCCTGTTCTCCTGCTGGGCCCTGCCCTCCCTGTCCCCGGGGGCTAGACGCAGCCTTCTCAGGATCCTCAGCCTGTGGGCTCCTCAGGCTGCCGAGAGGGCCTTTCGGCCTCTGCCACAGCTTTGTACGGCCTGAGCCCTTCTATGGATTCTGTCTACGGGACATGTGCCAGGGCCGTGGAGGCCGACTGGGGCTTTGTGATTCACTGACTGCTTACACGGAAGCCTGCCAGGAGGCAGGGGCCCTCGTGCGACCCTGGAGGGGCCCCAAACTGTGCCGTGAGTGACTTCCCATCCCTGGGCAGGGGGCGCAGAGGGTGGGCCTGGCCTCGGTTTGACCAAGAAGAGGGGACCACCCCAGGACACAGGGGAAGACCAGGGCTCTGGATTTCCAGTCAGTCAAGCAGCAAAGGGCTGCTGCCCTCCCCAGGGCGTCTGGCAGATATCACAGGCCTTAGGAGCATGCCTCAGTGTCTGGCCAGCTTCCTGGCCAGTCCCTTTATTCTCTCACCTGCTTCTTTTTGCCTGCTTCCCCTTCCTCCTTCCATCAGGGTTCCCAGAATCCCAGAGCTAGAAGGGATCTCAGATGCCCCTCATTGCCTCCCGAGTCTCCACCCACCAGCCTCTAGCTTTTCCTTAAAGGCCTCTCTCCTGTGAGAGGGAACCCACTACTTTCCAAGGTCCACTGACCTCTTGGGCAGCTCTCATTGGGAGGAAATCCTTCTTGAGGTCAAGCTAGATGTGGACCTTTGTAACTTCTCCTGTCGCTCCCAGTTTGCACAAAACAGGGCTAATAATGCTTGATGATATTATTCCCTTCCTGGTAAATCTTCTCTGCAGCCCCAGGCCCTTTCCTAGGGCCTCCTACAGTCTGATCTTGGGTCCCCTGACCATCCAGTGACCCTCCCCTAGACAATCTCCAACTTGCCAATAATCTTCTTCCAGTGTGGTGCCCAGAAGAGAACACAACTGCAGAGGTGAAATCACCAAAGAATAACAAATTCCTCTCTTTGGGGACAACGCCTTTCTTACCTCATTCAAAGACTTATATTGAGCTTGTGGTCCACTACAACCACCAGATCTTTGTTAGCAGAATAATTATCTAGTATCTAGGAAGCTGATTTTTCTGACCATGTAGAACTTTCTACTTCTTGCTATTAAATTTAAGCTGATTAGATCAACCCATCATTCTACCTTGTCAAGACCTTTTTTTGTATCGTGACTGACTTTTTTTTGTCAGCTGCCTGGCTTTGTGCCATCTGAAAATTCAACGGGCAAATGAATCATTCATACTGTGTTACTATTAAAAATGAACAGCCTAGAGCCAAGGGCAGATCCCTGGGGTCCTCCACTGAGCACTTCCCTCCACACTGACATTAATGACCACTTTGGATATAGTAATTCCATTACATTAGCGCCTGGAGGGAATCAGGGAGGAGGAGACACTTGGTCTATGCTTTGGAGGAAGCACAGGATTCACGTCTGCATCTCAGACTTCAGGGACAGAGAGAGAAGTTAGAATGAGGCGCTGACCGAACAGCTGATAGGTCAGCATGACTGGAATGGAGGAGGCCTGAAAAGTATGCCTCCTTTATATGTAATGCTGGCCCACCTCCACCCCCCTTCACCTGCCCTAAAAAATGCATACTCAGTGGTGTGCTGACAGATGTTTAACACCTGGCTTTCCAGTAGTGGGGATGAGTGGGAATACGTACGCATGGCACACTTCTAAATTCAACATGTATCATTAACACATTCTCCATCACTTGGACAATAAATCAGGCCTGTTTTGTAACCTTTGGCAATTTCCAAGGTGTAAATGGTCGCATGGAAAATTTAACAATCAGCTCTTGCAAGCCAACATGAGCTGGCACCAGCACCTTCCTGTGTATGTCCATCCAGAGTGATAGCCCAGTCGTATGTTTCATCCCACCAAGTCTCTGTGACACCTGTGAGGTCAAACTTATCTTTTTTTTTTTTTTAACATTAGGACTTCAAATTCTTCTTCTTTGTTGACTAAATGTAGGGGATTTATCTATAGACACTTGAGGTCCTAAGTTTGCTCCCTGGTCATCTCTTGGATTTTGTCTCCTGGGGACTTCTGGGTGTCTGCTTTCCTTCAGTGGGCTCCAGCTTGGTGAATAGATAGAGTGGGTTTTCTCCCTCTCCCATCCTTTTTTCACGTTGTCTTATTTTGCTAGACTCACAAGACAGTAAGCAAATACATTTCTTGCTGACCTTAAGTCAAATGCCCTCCATCTCTGGCCAGGGCTCTGTGATTTCTATATCTCAAACTATAAATCCCATTCCTGAACACCATCTTTTCTGTCGTTCACTTCCCAGCTCCAATTTTTCTCTTCTTAACCCTCGCCTTCAGTCCTCGGAAGTGATCAAAACTCCACCTATGCCCTTAGGGTCTTCAGCTTCTAATCCAAGATTTTCTCTTTGGCAAATACCTTGGCCAGACTTGCTAGGTTCCTTCTGGCAGTGTAATTTGTGCCCCTGTGAATCACCAGCAGTCCATAGTATTTATCCATTTTGACAGGTCTTGAGAGGTACCCTGTTATATCTTGGATACCTACCCCAGGAAGCCACATGATTTCTCTATTGTTGATGCTAGATTAACATATAGCAGTATTCAGCAACTCACATGTTGGGGCGGGGGGAGTGAACCAGTGTGGGCAAGATGTGACTAGTATTAGGACCAGGAAGCAAAGGGTTCGAGGATTAGCTGAGAAGAAACGGCTGAACTGCTGGACCATAGAGACAAGATTGTGAAGGGCAGAGCAGTGAGGCCAGAGCTGGGGTAATGAAGTAATTGGTTTCCAATAAGCAGAAAGGACAGGGTTAGGAAGAGTGAGGCTGGGAGGGAGAGACCACAAGGTAGGAGGCTGGGCTATTAGAACCTCGACGGTCAGCTGAGCCTACCTCGCCTCAGACCTGATCCTTGCTTTCTGCCCTCAGCCCTGAGATGCCCACCCCGGAGTCACTACAGCGTCTGTGCTCGTACGTGTGACCTCGGCTGTGCCCCCCTCTTCCGTCCTACTCACTGTTCACCTCAGTGCTTCGAGGGCTGCGAGTGTGACCGTGGCTTCATCTATGACGGGGCACGCTGCGTACGGCAGGAGCGATGTGGCTGTTTCCACCTTGGCCGTTATATCCCGGTGAGCAGGGGCCGCTGGGGGAGAGAATTCAACTCAATTCAACTCATCTCCTAAGCATTTGCATGCTGGACCCTAAGCCAGGCATTGAGGCAGGTACAATGTAGACACTACAGCCCCTGCCCTCAAGGAGTTTATGTTCCAATAAGGGTGGCAATATGTACATAGATGAGTAGATACAAAAGAAATTCCAGATAATCTGTTGGTGGGAAGGGGGAGTGATTAGCAATGGGGGTGGGGTGGGGAAGTTTATCAGGAATGGCAGCACTTGAAACTTGAAGGAAACCAGGGATCTTAAAAAGCAGAGATGAGGAGGAAAAGTATTCCAAGCATCTCAAGTATAAGGAAGGGAGAACATGATTCCCCCTTCCCCCATTCCCAGCTTATCTGATGGGATTACAGGAAGAAAACAAGCATTTATAAATGCCAGCTGTGTGCCAGGCATGGTGGCAAGTGCTTTACAAATATTATCTCATTTGATCCTTACCCCAGTCCTGGGAGGTCGGCACTATTGTTATCCCCACTTTACAATTGAGGAAACTGAGGCCAACAGGTTAAGTGACTTGCCCAGGCTCACATAGGCTAGTAAGTGTGTCTGAGTCTGCATTTCAACTCAGGTCTTCCTGATTCCAGTGCAGGCCCTGCAGTCTAACCACTCTACCACCCACCATTAGGCACAGAATGTAGTTACACATGATGATATTTTAACATGATGTATCTGTGGCTTATGATCTCTATGATGTGAGAACCTCTTGACTGGATGAAGAGGTTGCCTGAGCAAACAAGCCAGTCATACTTTTCAGAGCATTAAGTGTCTGGATGAAGTTCAGCAGTTACACTTTGAGAGCTAAGGAATCCAGGATTTGTGGGAGAGATCCCTGCAGGGAGGAGACTTTCCCCCCTACCCCTACCGGCCATGTCATCAGAGCTACTGGACCAGTAAGAAACAGTGCCTCCAGCCAGGAACAGAAACACATACCCAAGAAGAGATAAGAACATAGAAAATAGTTAGCCAAGGGAGGAAACCCCCTCACAGCACAGAAAAATGCCAGCTATGAACTCAAGAAAGGCGTAGACCCTGGGAGCCTAGCGGAGTAACCTGCCAAGCACAATGTGCTCCAGGAAATCTGCATGAGGACTCTTCAGAGAGAGAAAAGGACTTCCAGGTCATGTGGAGTTACCTTTTGTTCCGTCTGTTCGCTGTATGTTTGCCTCAGTACCGCTGTGCTCTGAGTTTAAGTTCGTTCCTCTCATGGGTGGCAGAACGCACCCTAGGTTTTAGAGAGTTTTGTCACTATTCTCACCACATTGTCTTCGTAAATGCCTTTGCTAAAAGATAAGTCTTTCTACCTGCTGTTTGTTAATGAATGCACACTGGTGGGGGCTCATGAGTTACATCAGTGGGAGCCACTGGAGCTTTAAAAGATGGGTAGGGATTTAATAGACAGAGAGGAGGAGAGGAGCTTACTCTAAGTACAGAGGAGAGCAAGAGCTAAGGCAGAGAGCCCTCAGGACATAGCTTGTGTTCAGTGGGCAGGGAGCTATCCAGTCTGTTCAAAACATAGGGTCATTAGAAGAGAATTAGACTAGAGAGATAAGATGGCACCAGATCATGTCAGGCCTTGAATGACAGTCAATTGACAATCAGTCAAGCAACAAGCATTTATTAAGCACCAACAAAGTGGTGGTCACCCTGCAGCTATGCCGATGGCTCAGAGAGATGGTCATGAGGGCTTGTACTGGGCTGGTAGAATAAGAAGGGAAGAGACAGAAGATATATTGCTTGGAGATGAGCAGAAAGGAAGAGGAAGCATGGAAATCAGTGCAGTGAAAGAGCGCTGGCTTTGGAAGCAGAAGTCCTGAGTTCAAATCCCATCTCCAACTCTTACTACCTGTATGGCCTCGGTCAAGATTCTTTCCCTCTCTAGGCCTCAGTTTCCTCATTTGTACAATGAGGTGGTTGGACTAGGTCATCTCTAAGCTCTCTTCTAGCTCTAGAGCTGTGATTTCATGAGAAATCAAACTAAGGTTGCCATCATGGAAGGAAAGAAACAAACATTTATTAAGCACCTACTGTGTGCCAGGTACCATGCTAAACACTGGTTTGGTCCCAAAACAACCCTGGGAAGCAGGTACCCATTTTACAGTTGAGGAAACTGAGGCAGACATTGGTAAAGTGATTTGCTCAGGATCACACAGCTTGTATATTTCTGAGGCCAGATTTAAACTCATCTTCCTCACTCTAGTGCTGGTGCTCTATCCAATGTGCCATTTAACTGCCCCTAGGGAGTTTAGACAAATAACAGCATCCCAGACATAAAGAAGGAAGCCAGGAGGGGCAAATCAAATTCAATAAACATTTATTAAGCACCTACTATGTACCGTGCTAAATCCTGGGACAAAAAGGTCCTCAAGGGAACTTCCGTTCTCTTACTTTTAGAAAGGAAATATGTTCATTTCAGGATGAAAGACCCCTGAAACAACCGAGTGAAAATTTCCCAAAGCCAAGTGTCACCCGAACTGCGCCTGTACGTGGATTTGGAAAGGCAGCCACAAGATGGTGGATCCCAGGCAGGGCTTGGGCCCAGTCTCAGAGAATGGCTGGTGTTGTGGTTTGAGGAGAACAGAGTTCTCCAAAGGGAATAATGGGAAATAAGGCAGATGGGAGACAGGCAGAGGAGGGGTCGGGGAGGGTGGGGGGGGAGATGTCGGAAACAGAAAGATGGTGTGTCTGGGGCTAGTGCAGTGTCCAGTTGACAGCTGATGAAGTCGCTGCGTAGGTGGAGAGAAGGAATTGGTGGGAGACATATTGTGGAATTAGCATTGACTGGCCATAGAGCGATGGAGAGAGAAATCTAGGACGATTCTGAAGTCATAAACCTAGGCCAGAGGGTGGGACCCAAAATATGTGGGTGGAAAGGTGAGGGGTCAGGGGTTGGGGCACCGAGCACATCAGACCTTAATGTTGCAGGGTTGTCACAGAATCCTAGACTAGGAGAGTAAGATGGCACCAGATCATATCAGGCCTTGAATGACAGGGAGAGAGATTTGAATTTTACTTGGAAAACAATAGATTTTTTTTTGCCATGGAGGAATGACAGGACCAGATCTTTCTGTAAGGAGGATTGCTTATGCAAAAAGTAAGAAAGATGGGCTGAAGAGGGGAGAGTGACCTGGGGTAGACCGGTTAGGAGGCCATCCATCAGTCAGTTATCAAGCACTTAAAGTCCTGGTCACTGGCCCAGTTCCCTCTGGGTCTGAGTATGATGGGCATGTGTCATTACCACACTCATACTTGCATGTACTGATGCAGAGTGAGGTAAGCCGGACTTGTGAGTGCCTTTTTTTTCTTTTGAGGGAAGATTCTTTCAAAGGGAATATGCCACTGGGGCTGGTAAGCGTGCCTCTACAGTCACTCGGGGTCCAGAGTCAGAGATGGGTAGGGAGAATAGAGATTCACCTTCCTGCTTAGAGACCCCAGATTAAAGCTGGAAAGGACCCCTGAGGTCCTCTAGTCCGGGGCCCTCATCCCCCCAAAAGATGAAATACCTTGCCCAAGGTCACAAGGGATGGAGGACAGATTTGAACCCAGAGCCTCTTCAAGTGTGCTATCCTGGCAGAAGCTGAGAAACCTGTGGTTATCGATCCTCAGTCATCTCCTCAAGCAAGTGATGGAGACGTTAGAAGCTGCCCACGGCCGAGCCAGCCTGAAGATCCACCTGGGTGGGCCAAATGAGCTGACATAGGAAAATGCTTTGGAAACCGGAAGCATTCCATCTGCATTAGCTATGGTTATTGTTGTTACGGTCACAAGAGAAGGCCTTGAGAATGTCATCAAGAAGATCTGAATCATTGTAATGATGGCAGCTAGCACTTACAGAGCACCTGCTGTGTGCCAGGCACTGTGCTGAGCTTCACACATCTGATCTCGTTCGATCCTCACAACGATCCTATTATCTACTATTATCCCCATTTTTCAGGTGAGGAAACTGAGGCAGACAGCGCTTGCGTGATTTTGTCCAAGGTCACACAGCTAGAGAGATTTGAACTCAGGTCTCCCTGACTCCACTTCCAGCTCTCTCTCCACTGCGCCACCTAGCGGCCAAGAAAAGCAACACTCAGAGTGGCACTCTAATTTCTCGGTTTATGTACAATTTTTTTTTATTTTTGTAAATAGTCTTTTTTCCAATTACATGTAAAGATGTTTTTCAACATTCATTTTTAATGATATTTTGAGCTCCAAATTTTTCTCCTTCCTTCCTTTCCCAAGACAGTAAGCAATCTGATATAAGTTATGCCTGTGCAATCATTATATACAATTTTTTAAAAAAAGTTTATTGATCTTTTTTTCACCTTCATTTCTGAATCCATCCCATCCTCCTCCACCCAATGAGTTATCCTGTATAACAAAGAATTTTCTTCAGAGAGGAAAAAAATAATCCAGTAATAATTTTTTTCATTTTTTGAAGGTTAGATTTTTTTAATTTTTACAGTACTCCTTGCTGTCTACCAACATATCAACCCAGTCCAATAAGGTGACATTCCACACCTACTGTCCTGTACCTGCGAAATGCAGGGAGGTACATTTTCCAACAGAGCCCAAACATCTCGCTCTCTTAAATTACAAAGCATTCGGTCTTAGCCTTTATTTACTACTGTTCTTTCCATTTACACTGTGCTAGTCTCCTTCTACACTGTTTCCCTGGTTCTGTTTCCTTCTCTCCGCCAGGCTCCTGTGAATCCTTCCTATCCATCCTTAAGGCATAGTAAGATTCCATTACATTCATGTGCCCATTTTGTCAGTCATTCCTCAGTTGGTGGGATCACCCCTAATTTTTATCCACTCCCTGCTCCCTGGCAAAGGTGGCTGGCACACGTGTGTGCAGGCAAACGGGTGCTTTTACGTTCTACGTACATTAAGGCAGTTAATAAGAAAAAAGACACCCCACACACACACCCTAAAAGAGGAATTGAGGGGTGTAGTGGAACAAACCCCAGCTCTGGAGTCAGAAGACCTGGGTTCAAATCCCACCTTTGTTGTCTACCATATGTATGACTTTGGACAAGTCACTTCCCCTCTCTGGGCCTCAGTTTCCTCATCTGTAAAATGAGGTCTCTATGGTCGCTTCCAGCTCAAAAGCCATGCTCCTATGGGAAAAAAAAAATCCAGAGCCTTGGGGAAGTCAAAAGAAGCATCATATTAACAGGCTGGAAGTGTGAAGAGGCAATGGGCAAGGTGGGTCAGTGTCATGAGGTCAGAGAGGCTGAGGGTGCTGGAATTCTCTGGAGCCCCTGCTCTCTGGATGGCAAAGATCTGGAAGCCACGGGGCTGACAAAGACATTTCTGATGCCTTGGGGCGACGTGGTTCTAGGAACAAGGTCTGAAGGAAGGGAGATGTGCACCATAGCTCCAGCCATGCAAACGAATGAGACAAAACAAAGCTGTGGGTGACTTAAAATGCCCCGTTGTGTCCCAGAGAGGACATGGAGAGGTGGGAGACGAAGGGTGTGGAACGGCCTGTCAGCACTGGCCGCTCCTCTGTTCTTTGTCCCCAGGGAGGGCTCCTTAGATGGGGAAAGATGGAAAGTAACCCTGAGGTAAAAACAAATGCTATCAAAACAACTTTTTGTTTTTTTAAGAAAAAGGAAAGACAATTAATTTGCCAATTAAGAAGTGACCTGGGCGAGAAGTTTCAGGAGGGTGATGAGGGTAGAAACCAGATTGTGCTGGGCCTGAAGAGAAAGTGGGGAGTGGGGAAGTGGAGGCCCCAGGCTGCTTTTCCCAAATGAGTCAGGATGCATTGGCCTTCCAATGTAGCAAAGGGAGGCTTGTTGGGGGCATGTTTTAGCAAAGAAGCGGAGCAAGGGAGATGCTGAAGGCACTGGTGAAGGAACGACTTCCTTCAAGGAGATTTGAATCATTGTAATAATGGCAGCTAGCACTTACAGAGCACATGCTGTGTGCCGGGCACTGTGCTGAGCTTCACACGTCTGATCTCATTCAATCCTCACAATGATCCTGAGAAGGAAGTGCAACTATTATCCCCATTTTTCAGGTGAGGAAACTGAGGCAAACAGAGCTTAAGTGACTTTGTCCAACGGTCACACAGCTAGAGAGATTTGAACTCAGGTCTTCCTGACTGCACTTCCAGCTCTCTCCACTGCGCCACCTAGCAGCCAAGAAAAGCAACACGCAAGAATGGCGATAAGGTCCCAGAAGGCGCAGGAAATTAAGGATGCAGGCAATCACCATAGCTGCTTATTATTTCATAGGACTTTTTGGGGGGAGGGGAAATTGAGAATTTTTTTATGCATCTACCATATATGCCAAGCATTGTGCTTTACAAATATTACCTAATTTAATCATCACAACGATTCTGAGAGGTAGGTGCTACTACTGTCCCCATTTTACAGTTGAGGAAACTGAGGCAAAAGTTGTGACTTGTGGGGGGGGACCCACAGTGTGGACTCATAGGCTTGATGCCAGATTTGACCTGTTCCTGAACTGAAGCAGGTATTACAGCCTCAGCTACCCTGGGCAGCAGGTATTACAGGCCAATGCTTCACTTCTAAGGCTTACAAACACCTTCCTCAAATTACAGGGATGGTCGTCCATTTTGCAGATGAGGTAATCAAGGATTTGAGTAGAAAAATTCACTTATTGCCTGTGTAACCTTGATAAAATAACTTAATTTCCAGAGGCCTCATTTTGCTCATCTGTAAAATGGACTAGATTTATGAACCCTACCCGTCCAAGTCTCTGTATGACTTAACCTTAGGAAAGTAGACTAAATCTCCAAGTGCAGGTCTCTTAAGACAAGGGTTGAGACACTGAAGAAAGAGGAGGAGCCAGTTTGAAATAGTTACCCTGGGGAATGAGTGAGTGGATTATTGGAGAGGGAGGGTCAGGTCTGACCAGGTGCCCTCCCCTCAGGTGGGGGAGTCTCTGGTCCTCCCAGGCTGCCGGGAACGCTGCATCTGCCAGTCAGGGGGTCGCCTAAGGTGCCAACCATTCCGATGTCCCCAAGGCTTGGGCTGCATCCTAGACCAAGGTGTGCGCCTCTGCAGGGGACCTCTGGGCAAGGGCAGTGCCACCTGTCGCCTGGTGCCTGGAGGTCTCTTCACCACCTTCGATGGCTTCCAAGGCAGAGTCCCCATCCTTGCTGCCCCAGGCGCCTACGAGCTGGCAGTCCTGGGTGGGGCCGACTCCCGGAATCCTGCCTGGTTCCGTGTGGTCACAGAATACCCCCCCTGCTCAGCCTGTCCAGCTCCACAAGCACGGGTCGTCATTCGCTTCCTGGATGGCTGTGTGGCTGTGGGGCCCAACAGGGAGGTCTGGGTAAGTCGCTGACCCCTTGATAAGTTACCCATCTCAAAGACCCTTATGGATCACATCCACACCTTCAAACGACCTTATACTGACCTCCTCCAGACAAGAATGGCTAGGAGGACCCAGCCTGGGTTCTTGCCCTAAAGAGTCTTCTCTCCTACAATCTAGGCAACTTCTCATTCTTCTTCCCCAGTCCCCAACCTCCAGGAACACCCGTATCCCGGCCCCCCTCCTCACCCAGTCCTCCTGACTTCCTTTTCTCCTCTTAAGGTGAATGGGCATAGGGCCCAGCTCCCAGCGCAGGTCTGTGAAGGGGTCACAGCCCGATGGGCTAGGGCAGGAAAGGTCCTTGTGGAGAGACCACCTCTTCTCCGGGTGCTGGTGGGGCCAAAAGGTGCAGTGGTACTGAGGGCTGCCGGAGCTCTAGGTGGGCAGCTGCAAGCTGCCTGTGGTGACTTCAATGGGAACGCCCATGATGACCTGCGACTCAGGGGTGGGCTTCCTGCTACTAGCCTGGAGGACGTCTTCCGATCCTGTCGAGCTCAAGACTTCAGTACCTGGTAAGGACCTTTAGCCCTGACCCTTTTCAGGACCTCAACCCAATAATCCCTCTACCAGGGAATTAAAATCCCTTGTCTGTGACCCCAAGGGTCCATTGTCCGAGGCAGCTCTGGGCCTCCCATGTAGTCCCTCCCCAGGGCCCAGGCAAACAGAATCCTGGACAATTTAGCCCCCAAAAGCCAGGGGAGCTTCCAGTCCCCTAACCCCAGCCTCTATCTCTTGCCCACAGCATAAAGAAGGCACACTCTCCTGTCTACAATGAAGATTATTTTTCCACTTGATAATAATGTAGCCACTCTGGTCTGTGGTTACCCCCCACTCCCACAAAGGCCTGGCACCTCTGACCAGGGCACTGTCTGTCTCTGCTGAAGTCGTCAATAAATGGATTTTGGCAAATGACCTGAAACATTTGTGGCCTCGGAACACTCCCCCTCCCCCATTCTACTCTTTCCTCCTCCCCTATTACTCCCTTCTTCACAGACTCCTCTCTCCTTGGAAAGTCGGGGCCCCCCAGCCCTTGAGCCCTTGGGGACTCAGTACTACACGGCCCCTTACGTCCAGATTTGCAGAAGTGACCCAACATCTACACCCTGCCTGCCTCTATACCTCCCAAAGAGACCCAGGCTTCTGTCTCCCCTCTCCCCTCATGCTTTCTCAGGGACCCAATCTCCCTAAGTCTCCGCTCCATCAGAGCCCTGAGGGTCCAGCCTCCTAGCCTTCAGGCACCTAAGCACCAGTCACTGAATCCCAAACGTTCAGGTGTGCAAAGGACCTTCCTTGATCCAAGAGAATCCCTTCTGTGGCATTCCAGAATAATGGTCAGCCAACCTTTACTGGAAAGCCTCCAGAGAGAGGGAACCCACTACTTCCTCAGACCGTGTATTCCACTTTGGGATAGATTCTCCTGGGTTAGCTCTTCCCTCTGGAGCCAAGCAGAGCAGCCCTAAGCTCACTTCCAAGTGAGTGCCCTTTAAATACTTGGGACACCATCCCGTCTCCTCCCAACCCCGCTAAACGTCCCTTTTTCCCGGCCTCCTGCCCCTCCGCAACCCCACGTGCAGTCGTTCAGCCCCGCCCCGGCCCTGCTGGGGCTCAGCCCAGCGGCCAGGCTCTCTCTGCCCCGGGTGGTCAAGGACACACGTGGAGGGAAGGGAACACCCCCCCATTGTGACGTCAGTGGCCCCGGCAACCAGTCGGTGGCGGGAGATCCGGAAGGCTGGCCGAAGGAACTGTCTGCCCTTTCTGCTGGGACTGGCAGGCCTGGCCTGGACTAGAAGCCTCAGGGCCGGATCCCTGATCCCCGGGTGAGTGAGAAGCCAGCTCGGGCGTCCGGGGGAAGGAAGGAGATGCCTGGAGGTTCGCATAGCGTTTTCCTCCTTACGCTGGGAGGGAGGGAGGGAGGGAGTGCGAGCGCCCTCGTCCCCGTTTTCCAGATGAAGAAACTGAGGCCCAGAGAAGTGACGTGACTCGCCAGCGAAGTGTCCGAGGCGGGATTCGGGGCTGCCGGGCCTGCGCTTGCCGCCCCACGCTAGGCCATGAGCCGCCACAGCCGGCTGCAGAAGCAGGTGCTGAGCCTGTACCGCGAGCTGCTGCGCGCCGCGCGGGGGAAGCCGGGCGCCGAGGCGCGGGTCCGAGCCGAGTTCCGGGAGCAGGCGGGCCTGCAGCGGACCGACGTGCTGCGCATCGAGTACCTGTACCGGCGCGGCCGGCGCCAGCTGGAGCAGCTGCGGGACAGCCACACCACGGGCATGGGCGTCTTCGTCCCCGGAGCGTCCCCGCGGCCGCCGAACCGGGACCCGGACCCAGACCCAGACCCGGGGCTGCAGCCAAAGCCTGGGGCCGGACCCAAGGAGCGCTGAGAGGTGCCCGGCCCTGGCCCCCCGAAGCCTGGGCCCCCACGGACCTCGTCAGTGCACGCCCACCGAGCTGGGCACACTCTCCCTCCCCCACCTTCCAGGCTCCCGCGGCAGACTGCCCTGGACCCGGGGGAAAGGAAGAGAAGAAGCCACAGAAAACCCCCGGCCCCCTCTACCTGCACCCCAAGTCCCAGAGTTTGACCCAGATCCTTCCAGGCCATCCTCGTACCTCCAGAGCCCTCCAATCTGCTCTGAGGGTCCTCAGGGAGGGCCTTGGGCCTGATTCTGGGGTAACTGTTCTCCTCCCCCCAATAAAATGGGCCCTCTTTGCTGAGACATCTGTCGCCTTTTTCTGGGTGGAAGGGCAGATACAATTCTAGATTTCAGATGGGAGGGTGGGGAATCCCCTAATCCAGAGTCGAAATGGTAGCCCAGGGATGCAGACTTCCTCCCTCCCTTTCTTTCTTCCTTCCTTCCCTTGTAAAGTGCCAGGCACATAGCAGGTGCTTAACAGATGCTTGAGACACAACTTAAACATTATCAGATCTTTTCATTAGGTCTTTTTTCCATCACGTCTGGCACTTCGTGACCCTTTGGGGTTTTCTTGGCAGAAATACTGGTAGTGGTTTGCCATTCCTTTCTCTAGATTATCAAATCTACAGGAAGCATTTTCTGATCCCCAAAGTGTCTGTGTTCTCCCTCTCAGACTGCCTTGTATTTAACCGACTTTGCTTTTTTTAAATTTTCTGCATGTGTACATATTTACATTATACATACCTCCTGGTTTTCTCCTCTTCCCCAACCCCCTTAGAATGTCAGTTTCTTGAGCCTCCAGACTGTTACATTCATGCATTTGTATCCCACACACAGTAGGCACTTGATAAATACTCATTGATTTCTCCTCTCCTGGTTCCCTCCCCAGACCTGAAGGCTGGCCTGTAGGTCTGCAGAGTGGGAATAAGGGACATATTGAAGACCTTGGAGCAGGAGATCCATTTCCACCCCCGCAACCCTGCGTCCTTAACCATGGTCCTTCCTCCTAAAACAAAGTTACATTTTTATGTCCAAGTATCTGTGTTTCCTTGGGGATTGAGGAGAAAGAAAGCCTGAATTCATCTGTTCAGGATTATTTTTAGGATTAGGTTTAAGATTGGGATTAGGCCCAGAATCATCTGGAAAGGGTTTCCATCATCATTGTTCAGTCATTTCCAACTATTTGTACCCCTGGCAAAGGTGACTGGAGTGGTTTGCCATTTCCTTCACCAGTTCATTTCACAGAGGAGGAAACTGAGGCAAATAGGGTGAAGTGATTTTCCCCAGGGTCACACAGCTAGTAAGTATCTGAGGTCATATTGGAACTCAGGTCTTCCTGACTCCAGGTCTGGCATTCCATCCACTTGGCCACCTAGCCACCCTCCCATCATCATGGCTAGTGAGAGGAAACCTCTGTAGAACCAAGGTTAGGGTTTGGTCAGAGGTGGATCTAGAAGAATGATACCATCTAGCCTCAAAACAGGAATTTCTGGCTTAGACATTTTGGACACCCCAGTCTTTGAGTTGGGATTTGGTTGAGTTGATCTGGGGAAAGGGACTCCTGTTTTTGCTGAATCTCACCAGAGGATTTCATCTTTTCATCTCTCCCTCTCTTTCCTGGATCTGGGCCAGTGTCTGCTGAGTTGAAGACTGGGGATACCCTAGGAATATATAGGCCTTCAATGCCTCTGGTTATTGTTTATAGTTTCCACTTTGCATTTTATTTTTTTTAACCTTTTATTGATATTTTCTGTTTCCTTTTTTTTTTTTTTTTGGTGAGGCAATCAGGGTTAAGTGACTTGCCCAAGGTCACACAACTAGTAACTGTCAAGTGTCTGAGGCTGGATTTGAATGCATTTTATTTTTACTTGTAAGTTGATTTTTTTCTCATGTGAATCTCAGTGCACTATTTTTCCCCTGAGCTGTCTGACCGAGGAAGAGAAGGGAACAACCATTTATTAAATGCCTACTGTGTGATAGGTACTGTGAAAAGAGTTATCTCAAGATTAGACTGGTCCCTGGTCCTCCCTTATTAGAAGGTAAGCTTTTTGAGGGCAGATGTTGTTTTTGCTTTTTCTTTGTATCTTTTGTGCCTGACGCCTAATAAAGACTTGTTGATTGAGTAATTGATTAGAGAACATAACTCAACATCCTGTGAAGGCCTGGAGAAGCCAGAGAGTTGGGGAAAAAAACCTGAAATCTCTGAATGACTCGGGCTAGGCACTGAGAGGGGAGACTGTCAACTGGCAAACTAAGTATTTATTAAGTGGGTCCTTTGAAGTAGATTCTGAGATGGAGAATTGAAGCTTGGGTGGGTCTTTTCCACTTTGAATCTGTAAACCAAAATCCTCCCAGACCCTCAGGCTCATAACCCAGGAGTCGTCCTGGATTAGTCATTATTGCTAGCTCCCCACATCCAAGCCGTTGCCAAGGCTCGCATTACAATGTCTCCCAAATACCCTTCTCTCCTCTGATAGCGATACCACCCTGATGCAGACCCTCATCACCTTGCCCCTGGATTACTGCAGTAACTGCTGGGGAGGGGTCTGCCTGCCTCAAGTTTTCCCCACTCCAGTCCAGCCACCAAAATGTTTTTCCTCAAGCACAGATCTGGTCATGTCACCACCCCCTCCTCAATAAATTAGTGGCTCCCGACCGCCTCCAGGAGCAAATACATCATCTTCTGTTGGGGCAGCTAGGTGGTGCAGTGGGTAGAACACTGGCCCTGGAGTCAGGAGGACCTGAGTTCAAATGTGACTCAGACACTTGATGCTTACTAGCTGTGTGACCCTGGGCAAGTCACTTAACCCCATTGCCTAGCCAAAAAAAAAATAATAATCTATTTGGCCTTCAAAGCCCTCCCTACCTGAGCCCCCTCCTCCCTTTCCAGCTTTCTCACCCCTTCCTCCTCTGTCTTGTCCTCTTCCATCCAGTGACACTGGCCTCCTGGCTGTTCCACCCATGACCCTCCATGTCTTGGCTTTTTTTCTGGCTGTATCCTATTCTGGGAGCGCTGCCCTTCCTCATCTTTGCCTCCTGCCTTCTCTGGCTTCCCTAAAGTCCCAGCTAAAATCCCACCATGTACAGGAAGCCTTTCCCAGGCCCCTGTCTATCGGTACATTGTTGTTTGCTGACTGTCTCCCCCCACCCCATTAGATTGTGAGCTCCTCAAAAGCAAGGAACAGCACCTGACATAGTGCCTGGCAATAGTTGGAGCTTAATAAATGGTTATTGCTGACTGATTAATAGACCTTGTGCTCCTTGAGGGGAGGGACTACTTCATTTTGGTCAGCACCCGGAGTGAGAATGTTTGTGGTCTTTACATAACTGACTCCATTTTAAAAAATATTCTTTTTTTAAAAGTTCTAAATGTTCTCTCTTTCCCCTGTTCAGAAGGCAGGCGATATGATACCAATTATACGTGTGAAGTCATGCAAAACATTTCTACATTAGCTATGTCACAAAAAAAATAAAGCAAGAAAAATTAAGAAAGTGAAAAAAATCTGCTTCAGTCTGCACTCAGAATTCATCAGTTCTCTCTCTAGAGGTGGATAATATTTTTCATTAAGAGGCCATCAGAATTGTTATGGACCATTCTATTGAGCAGAGTAGCTAAGTCTGATCATTGTACAATATTGCTGTTACTGTATGTGATGTTTTCCTGGTTCTGCTCATTTCATTTTGCATCAGTTCGCCTGTGTCTTCCCAGGTTTTTCTGAAACCATCCTGCTTGTCATTTCTTCCATCACAATCATGTATCACAACGTGCTCAGCCATTCCCCAGTTGATGAGCATCCCCACAATTTCCAATTCTTTGTTGCACACAAAGAGCTGCTATAAATATTTTTGTACAAATAGGTCCTTTTCCCTTTCCTTTGATCTCTTTGGGATACAGACTTAGTAGTATCATTACTGGGTCAAAGGGTATGCACCTACCTCCCAGGGTGATTGTGAGGATCAAATAAGATAATTACTGTAAAGTGCTTAGCACACTGCCGGGCACGTAGTAGGCACTGTATAAATATTAGCTACTATTGTTGTCGTACAGTAATGTCTGACTCTTTGTGACCCTGTGGACCATACTGTCTGTGGAGTTTTCTTGGCAAAGATACTGGAGTGGTCTGCCATTTCCCTCACTAATGGATTAGGGCACATCGAAGGCAAGTGACTCGCTCAGGGTCACACAACTAGGAAGTGTCTGAGGCTGGATTTGAACTCAAATCTTCCTGACTCTAGGCCCAGTGTTCTACCCACTGAGCCATCTAACTACCTCAAGTTATTATTATACCAAGATAAGCTCAAAGTGGGTTCATGATTTAGACATCATTAATGAATCATTAAGAAATTAGGTAAGCATGGAAAATATTACCCATCAGATCTATGGAGACGGCGTAGTTTTAAATTGTTCTCCAGAATGGTTAGACCAGTTCACATTTCCACCAGCAGTGCACCAGTGTCCCTGTTCTTATACCTCCCCTCCATCATTTGTCATTTTCATTTGCTGCCCATCTCAGCCGCTTTGATGGGTGGGAAGTGGTACCTCAAAGTTGTTTTAATTTGCCTTTCTCTCATTATTAGTGGTTTAGAGTGTATTTTTCACATGATTATTGATAGCTTTGATTTCTTCTTCTGAAAACTACCTATTCCTACCTTTTGACCATTTGTCAATTGAAGAAGGACTTTTATTTTTTATAAATATGGCTCAATTCCCCACTAATGCATTGTTGGTGGAGTTGTGAAATGATCCAGCCATTTTGGAGAACAATTTGGAACTATGCCCAAAGGGCTATAAAAATGTGCATACCCTTTGACCCAGCAATAGCATGTCTAGGGCTATATCCCAAAGAGATCATACAAATGGGAAAAGGACCCACATGTACAAAAATATTTATAGCAGCTCTTTTTGTGGTGGCAAAGAATTGGAAATTGAGAGGATGTCCATCAGTTGAGAAATGGCTGAACAAGTTGTGGTATACGAATGTAATGGAATACTATTGTGCTTTAAGAAATGATGAACAGGCTGACTTCAGAAAAACCTGGAAAGACTTGTATGGTCTGATGCTGAGTGAAGTGAGCAGAACCAAGAGAACTTTGTACACAATAACAGCCACGTTGTGCGATGACTAATATTGATAAACTTAACCCTTCTCAGCATTACAAGGATCTAAGACATCTCCAGAGGCCTCGGGATGGAAAATGCTGTCCACATCCAAAGAAAGAACTATGGAAGTCGAATCGCTATCACTTATTTTTACCTTCTGTTGAGTTGTGTTTCATCTTTCTGATGGTTCCTCCTATTGGTTTTAATTTTTACTTACAACTTCACTAATGTGAAAGTATGTTTAATGGGTGTGTAAATATAAAGCCTATATCAGATTGTGCACCGTCTTGGGGAGGGAGGGGGGAAGGAAGGGGGAGAAAAATTTTCAACTCAAAAGCATATGGAAGTGATTATTGATAAATCAAAATAAATTAATAAAATTTTTAAAAAAATATGGCTCAGTTCCCTACATATTTGAGAAATGAAACTTTTATTAGAGAAACTTGATGTAAAAAATTTTCCCCCCGTGTCTTTCTTCCTTGCTGCCTTGGTTTTGTTTGGGCAAAACCATATTAAGGTAATGTAATCAAAAGTATCCATTTTACCTCCCGTGACTCCATTTCTTGTTTGATCATAAACTCTTCCCCTATCCATAGATCTGACAAATGATATTTCCATACTCCCCTAATTTGCTTATGCTTTAAATCTAAATCATGAACCCATTTTTAACTTATCTTGGTATAATAATAACTAATAATAGTTAATATTTCCATAGTGCCTGCTATGTGCCAGGCACTGTGATAAACCCTTTACAATAATCATCACATTTGATCCTCATAATAACCCTGAGAGATAGGTGCTAGTATTGCTTTATGCCTAGTTTCTGCCAGACTGCTTTCCAGTTTTCCCAGCAATTTTTGTCAAATAGTGAATCCTTGCCCCAATAGCTGGGATCTTTAGATGTATCCAACTGTGGTCATTTTTGTGTGCCTAATCTATACCATTGATCATCTGCTCTATTTCTTAGCCAGTACCAGATTGCTATGATGATTACTGCTTAGTAATATAGTTTGAGATCTGGTTCTACTTGACCTCCTCCCTTTAATTTTTTTCGCCATTGGTTCCCTTGATATTGACCTTTTATCCCTCCAGATGATTTTTAAAATTATTTTTTCTAGCTCTATAAAATAATTCTTTGGTAGTTTGGCATTGAATAAGTAAATTAATTTAGTTGGTATTGTCATTTTTATTATACTGGCTTGGCCTATCCTTGAACAATGAACATTTCTCCAGCTGTTTAGATCTGTCTTCATTTGTGTGAAAAGTGCTTTACAGTTGTGTTAATATAGTTCCTGTGTGTATCTTGGCAGGTAGACTCCCAAATATTTTATACTGTCTTCAGTTATTTTAAACGGAATTTCTCTTTCAATCTCTTCCCGCTGTTGTTTTTGTTATAGATATAGTGAATTACTCTGATAGTTTTCTTAGTATTGAACTAGTCCTGCATTTCTGATGTAAATCCCAACTGATCATAATGTATGATCTTGCCAAGTATTTTGTTTAAAAATTTTGCATTTTAAAGAAATTAGTCTAGTTTTCTTTCTCTGTTTTTATTCTCCCTGGCTTAGGAGTCAAAACTATATTTATGATTCAGGACAGCGGTGCAGAACCTGCAGCCTCGAGGCCACATGTGGCCTCTAGGTCCTTGAGTGTGGCCTTTTGACTGAGTTTTAAGTTTTACAGAACAAATCCTCTTATTAAGGGGATTTGTTCTGGGAAGTTTGGATTCAGTCAAAAGACTACATGTGGCCTCGAGGCTGCAGGTTCCCACCTTTGTCTTAGGAAGAATTTGGTAGAACTCTTTCTTTACCTATTTTTTCAAATAGTTTGGAATTAATTTGGAAATAATATTAGAATTAATTGTTCTTCAAATGTTTGGTAGAATTCACTTGTAAATCCATGAAGTCCTGGATTTTTTTTTTCCCTAGGAAGCATAGTTATGGCTTGTTCAGTTTATTTTTTTTAAAGATAGAATTGTTTAAGTTTTATACTTCTTCTTCTATTAATCTGGGCAATTTATGTTTTTTTTTTAAATATTCACCTATTTCATTTAGATTGTCAGTTTTGTTGGCATGTAATTGGACAACAAAGCTCCTAATAATTGCCTTAATTTCATCCTCAATGATTGTGCTTTCACCCTTTCCATTTTTGATACTGGTAATTTGGTTCTAAGATATCTGAGAACTTTTCCTTTATAATTTCCTGAAATATGGTAGCTAGGTTCTTTTTTTGATTGTGGCTTTCAAGTACTCCAATAATTCTTAAATCATCTTTCCTTAACTTATTTTCCAGGACAGTTATTTTTCCTATGAGATACTTTACATTTTCTTCTATTTTTTTTAGTCTTTTGACTTTATTATTTCATGATGTCTCATGGAGTCATTAGCTCCCACTTGACTAATTCTAATTTTTAAGGAGTTATTTTCTTCAGTAAAGTTGTGTACCTCTTTTACCATTTGGCCAATTACTAATTATTATGGAAGTTGCTTTTCTGTAATAAGATGACTTAAGGGGTATAGCTTGATAATGGCCTATGTGCCCCAAATTTGATAAACAACTATTAATGACATATGTTCACCATAGTTAGTAAAACATTAATGAGATGTATTCCCCAGATCTGGTAAACAGCTAATAAAACGCTTGCTAATGATGTAACCTTTGATGCATATTTTCCTTTCACCATAAGCTTAGGTAATCGATCACCAGTCAGAATTTGAGTTTAACCAGCTAATGTCCATAGCTAGCACTGTTGGAAATCCACCAAAGACCCTTCCTCTTCTGACCCCTGTGTTTCTCTGCTTGAGACTCAAGCATCCCCATGTTTGCTTTCAGGCAGTACTGATTGGCTGGCAAAGATCTGCAGACCCTCCAGGCCGCCATCTTCAGGGAGGGAGACACACTGTTCCAGGTGGGCCAAGAGAGAACCTTCTCATTGAGGACTGGTAGGAGCTATGCTTACTGGGTAGCCCTAGGAAATTAGGTTCGTGGTTTGTTCCTAGTGGGGTCTCATAGAAAGTACAAATGATGGACCCCCTTTTCTCTAGATTGCCCTATGCGGGGTTGCCCGGTCGAGAGATGTCTCTGTCCAAAACTGAGTGATCAAAGTCTGTGCCCCAGCTCCTCGTCAGAATAAATCTACCTCTCATTATAATATTCATTCTTCTCATTAATTGTTAACCAGTCAGAGTCCTTCAGGAACACCCACTCTTCCAATGGCATATAAGCATCGAGTGGGTTCCATGAGGGGTCTTTGGCATTCGAGAGTGCCACTGACCCCTTTTATTAATTATCTGCTAGCATGATAAAATGATTAATTACCCAGAAGCTATGTCACTCCAACTTTTTATACATCACACATCACATTAGTTAGCATAAAGAAGGATAAACTGATCTTGTGCCTGTACACAGAAATGCAGTAGGTGCATTGCAGCTCCTATGCCCTGGCACACACTAGGTGCTTAATAAATGCTTATGGATCTATCAGGTAGATTAACACATAGAGACAAGATGTTGAATATATGTAAATATATAAAAACGAAAAACCCCATTATTTAAAAAGGCACTCTTGACAAGGACTTTATGGGCTAATATGAAGGGCACAGCCATTTTGGAGTTTTTGAAGTTCAAACAGTCCCAGTGCCTGGTCCCAGGCTAGCACAGACACCTGCATTGATGGGAGCAGCAGAATATAATATAACCAGGACCCTCCTGGGTTGGGTTCCTTAGCATCCTCTGAGCAGTGGGCCACACAGTGGACAGGTATGTCTATAAAAGATCTCAGATGTAGAACTAAAACGTGTTTTAAGAGTTCATCAAGTCCAACCGCCCATTTTGCAGATGAGGAAACTGAGGCACAGAGTCCAAGTGACATACCCAAGGTTATACAAATGTGTCTGAGGTGGGATTTGAACCCAGGCCCTCCTAATTCCAAGTCCACTCAAATTCCAAACAGTCTCCCTTCAGTAAATCTCATCCACTCTACTGGACTGACCCCGAGGTCCACAAACAAGGCTCCTGAGGTGCTGGCTGGCCGTAGTAGGGGGTCTCAGTAGAAGGAAGAAGGTGGCTCTGTGGTTCTTGAGATCAGCAGCCCAGAGTCTGAGCCCAGCTCTGCTACTGGGTGAGTGCCGTGTGACTGAGGGGCCCTGGAGTAATAATACACACACAGCCCCTGGAAGCCTCAAACCTGACCAAGGACGCAAAATGTGGTTAGTGTGAGCGCCCCACTGGCTGCAGTGTGTCCATCCCTACAGGGTGTGTGTGTGTGTATGTGTGTGTGTGTGTGTGTGTGTGTGCGCATGCACACTGAGGACACAAGTGTCACTGGGGCACAGACTGGAGGTGGGTGGGTGAGCCAGGAGCAACGCTGGCTCCAGAAGGCCCCTCTGAAAGTGAACGAGTATCCTCTGGGCCCGGCCCTTCTGGCTCCTTCCTATCAGCACGGAAGCAGGGATTGTCCACCTGGAAGGTGGCCAGAGCCAGGAAGCGTCAGGAGGAGAGGTAGAAACCTCACATACCAAGAACTCTACAGGAAGCTGGGTTTTCAACATTTATTCCAGGGATCCAGAGGAAGAAAAGGAGGTCTCCTCAGAAGACCCTCGGGGGCTCAGGTTGGGGGAGGGCCGTTGACGTAGTTGAGGACGAGGTGCAAGGGCCCACGGAGCCGAGGAGGGGGGCAGTGAGGCCCCCCGGGGGGCGGGAGAAGACATGCGACCCCCAGCAGGAGCAGAAGCAGCAGGAAGAGTAGGGTCCGGCGGGTCCAGCGGGGCCGAGCTCCCCCCTCCTTATGACCCCCAGAGCCCAGAGGGATCTGCACAGTCACGTTTCGGAGGCTTGGTTGCTCCCTGTCCTGAGTGTGGAAAGAAGACCGGGAGGGGCCCCACGGCCTGTGGGACCACACCTGCAGCAAAAAGTGCAGAAGCTGAAAATCCAGAAAGACTTCTCCGCAG
Source organism: Phascolarctos cinereus (assembly GCF_003287225.1). Classification (NCBI taxonomy): domain Eukaryota; kingdom Metazoa; phylum Chordata; class Mammalia; order Diprotodontia; family Phascolarctidae; genus Phascolarctos; species Phascolarctos cinereus. The sequence continues at coordinate 406,661,954 of NW_027556098.1, read as the reverse complement.
TCCAGAGCCCCCGAGCGTGTCAGGCCAAGGGTCAGATCACTGGCATCCCCACTCCCCCCCAGTGCAGGATCAGAGACGAAATGAGAGATGACACCCAACATGGCAGAGACAGATGTGGGCTCCCCAAGGGCAGCCCTCCCCTTCTCCCCCTGAATCTCTAGTGATCTTCTAAGAGTCTTTCTCCAGGCCGTCTTCTCTCTCTCTGTCTCTCTCATTCTCTCTCTGTCTCTCATTCTCTGTCTCCCTCTGTCTCTCTTATTCTCTGTCTCTGATTCTGTGTCTCTCTATCTCCCTCTCTGTCTCTTTCTGTCTCCGTCTCTCTCATTCTCTCTGTCTCTCATTCTGTGTCTCTCTGTCTCCCTCTGTCTGTTTCTGTCTCTCATTCTCTGTCTCTCATTCTGTCTCTCTGTCTCCCTCTCTGTTTCTGTCTCTCATTCTCTCTCTGTCTCCCTCTCTCTCTGTTTCTGTCTCCCTCTCTCTCTGTCTCCCTCTGTCTCTCTCATCCTCTCTCTGTTTCTGTCTCTTTCCCCTCTTCTTTCTTCCCCATTCTCCACCACTCCCACCCCTGCATGAGATAGATATGGGAAGGGCCAGGGAGAGCCACAGAAAGACAGTGGAACAAATGTCGGAGAGGAAGAGAGGACAGACAGACACGGAGACAGAGACTCAGGGGATCAGAAAGCTGGGGACGGGGCTCCCAGGAAAGACAGATAGAAAGGCATCACAGGAGGATTATGGGAGAGACAAAGGTCTCCCTGGGGAGGGTCATCAGAGACAAAGGGAAGGAGACAAGACTGGAGAGAGGCAGACATTGCATGAGGCCGTTCTAAAAGACAGCAAACTCTCTCAGGGGTGGGGTATCCGAGCTGAGCCAGAAGAACCCGTCCTGAAGTCTGGACCCCTAAGCCCCGTTCCCCATCCTCTGATGCTGTGTGCCCCAGACCCTGGCCCTGGCCCTCCAAGGCCACACTCCTGAGACGGAGAGAGGCCACCACCCCGCCCCTGCCCCGGCCCAGCTCTCACTCACCGCCAGGGGCTCAGCACGTCCACACACTTCACAGGGAGACCCCGGTGTCCAGACTCTCCTGCTCCTGAGGGCACCCAGCCACCCCACATCCCCAGTGGGGTCCCATTCCAGCTCGGCTGTGGGACCTTCCAGCGGGGGACCACCCCTCTCTCTCCCAATCCCAACCCTTGGGCCAGGCCCAGGCCCATCTGAGTCAGTATCTGAGTCTGGCTCCTGGATTGAGGCAGGGTCCTCAAACACCTGGAAGCAGAGGTCAAGGATCAGAGGGGCTGGGGGAATCACAGATGGCTATAGTGGGGAGGGGGAGGGCATAAGCAGATGATGCTAAGAGTCAACAGGGACAGGGTCCCAGTGGGTTACATTTGGAAGGGCCGGGATCAGAGAGGGGTCAAGGTTAAAGAGCTGTCAGGGATCACAGCTGACTGAGGGGAGGCACTAGAGCCTCAGTGGTCCGTACCAGGCTGTAGGCAATCAATCGGCCACGATGCCGACTGAGGCGTCGGAAGATGCCCTCATAGTGGGCAGTTGGGGCCGGCCCGCCCTCCTCAAGGGTGGCTGTGCTCCAGGGTTCTCTCCTTCGCATCGGACCCTCCCCCCGACACCAGCAGGACCCTGGCCTGCTCTGCTTCTGGCTGATCATTAACCAGGAAGGCCTAGGGGGAACCCAGTTCCTAGAGACCAGTCCTTCCCCCCAATCCTGAGAGACCCCGGTCAGCTGGCACCTCTACATGGGCCCACGCTTCCAGGATAGGCTTGGCCCACCATCTCAGGCACCCAGGTGTCTGGGACCACCAGCCCCTCTCTTCCTTATCTGGAACAGGCTGCCATCCCCTCAGGGACCCAAGTGGGCAGCACCCTCACAACTCTCCTAGAACCCCAGTGGCCAGGCCTCCATCTCCTCCCATGAGGACCCAGGTATGCAGCAGTAGTCCCTAAACCAACCCTCAGGAGGCCCAAAGGTCTAGGTCCCATCCCCTGCACCCTCAGGGTTTGGGGGTACCCACTCATGGACTCAGGTGTCAGCCTCTTGTCCCAGCTAGGCCAGTCACAGGTGTGGAGATCTCCTCCAAGGACCCTGAGGGCACAGCACAGATCCACCATCCTCCCCCTGGAGTCCAGTTCTGTAAGTTTTCCTAGACTTTCCCTCCCAAGCCTCTCCCCGAAACCTTCCCACCTGAAAGCCGGCTTGCCAATCTCCTCCTCTTCTCCCTCCCCACCATACCTGCAGCTGCAGCGTCAGGTAGGACCAGCAGCTACTCCCGGCAGGGGCCAAGGTCCAGGCATCTGCTGCAGGGAGCGGCAGTGGGAAGGTTCAGGGTGTCCAGGTCCAGGAGGGGCCTCGAGGGCCTGGCGGGGAGGAGGAAGCGAGAAGGGGAATTTGGATACAAGAGTTAAGGGGGAAAGAATTGGGATTCTGGGTGCCAGCCTCCCGAGGGGCAGCTGCCAGGGTCCCTGATGACACCTGGGACCTACAGGGACGGGGGCTGGAAGGGGGTGGGGCATTTCTTGCTAGGTGCCCCCGCCTGGGACCCAAGCATCCTATCTCCCAACTTTCTATCCTCCAAGGAAAAGGACCAGCCCCTTCACAGGGATCTCCAGTCTCACCCAGGACGGGGGTGTCTCCTCAGGGAGGCCTGAGACCTTTCCCTTCCCCTTCCCCTTCCCCTTCCCCTCCCCCGAACTGGGGTGGAACCAGCACCAGGAAACTCGATGCCCAGCTCAGGTGACGCTTGGGCAAGTTAACCCCTTCACTCCTGAAGACTGACCTTCCCTCTGGCTCCTGGGGATCTTGAGGTCCACTTCCTGCAGGGACTCAAGCTCTCGGTCCCCCCTACCCCAGGCTCTACATCCTCCCTCAGTGACCAGGTGTCTGCCCCACCCCCAGCCTCTGCCTCCTCCCTCAGTGACCAGGTGTCTGGTCTCCTCCACCCCCAGCCTCTGCCTCCTCTGTCAGTGACCAGGTGTCTGCCCCCCACCCCAGCCTCTGCAGGCATCTTGCCCACCTCCCCGTGCCAGCCTCCTTCAGGATACCTGCACTTGCTGCCAACCCCGCCTCTGCAGGGATAAAGGTCTCCACCCCCCAATAAATCTAAAAGCTCGAGGTAATTGTAGTTTATTCCTGAACCAGGATGGGAACTTGGCAGGCAGAATCATCTCCCCAGTGACTGGGATGGGGCTGTTTTCTCCCTAAATTCTTTCTGCTGACTCAGAGCCAGGAGTCTTGAGGCAGACAGGAAAAGTTGTATGATGAGCTGGCTTCTTGGTGCCGGGAGATCCCTGGGTTCACTTGGTGCTTAGGGATTTCTTGCTCAGCAAGAGGCTGGTCCGGAGCACTCGAGGGACCCTTCGAATAGTGAGGGAGATGCGTGTGCCCCGGGGCAGCAGGGCGTCAGGCTGGGCTGAGGGGCAGGCAGCAGCATTGGCCACAGGGGTCTCAGTCAGAGAGTCTATCAGCGTGGGGCGGATGCCATGGAGAAGGTGAGTGTAAGCTTCACCTCGGAGGACCAGGAGGCTTCGAGGCTCCACTAGCAGCGAGAACTTGGGGAGAGGCTGGGGCTGGAGAGAAGAAAGGGCAAGGGTGGAGGCTGCGCCCGTCAGGCCTGGCGGGCTCCAGAGGGTCCCAACCCCCTCCCTTCGCTGGCCCCTCACCTGCTCCTCACGCAGGTCCTTCTCCAACTCAGGCCCTCGGGGCAGGTACATATCCAGGATGGTGTGGGAGCCCAGGCTGATGGTGCTGACCGTCGGGTAGTACAGAGGGCCATCCTCATGGGGCTAGGGGGTAGGCAGAGCCACAGTAGGGAACTCATGACCCAGACCTCAGACCCTGCAGGTGGGGGCAAGTCTATCTGGAGGGCACTTACAGGAATAACTACGGAGCACACAGTGGGTATGTTGGGATGGGAGGGGCACTCCGAGCATATTCAGGGAGGATGTCTGAGGCTTCCCCGAGGGGAACACCTGGGGAGGGCACATTCAGGGCCTCTCTTCTTGCTCCACAGGATGCTGACAGCCCTGGACAGTCTCTCCTCTGACCTCCATGCCCCCCGCCTCTCTACTGATCTGACCACTCCATGACTTGGGCATACATCTGCCTCAACATCTTCCTGGCCAGCCTCGCCCAGACCTCCTGCCCCCCGTCAGCTTTGGGGATTTCAATTCAGGCCTCACATTTCCTGGGTCTCCTTGGCACTCCACCCCAGCCAGCTGGTCCCCCCAAGCCCTCACTATCACTCTCTGAAGCTGCACCCCAAGATTCAGAACTCCTAGTGTCCTCTCTGGCCAGAACCAGAGGTTCTTCCTTGTTCCCCTGCCCACTCTTCAGCTAGGTGGCACAGTGGGCAGTCAGGAAGAGCCGAGTTCAAATCCTGCCTCAGATGATTACTGTGTGATCACTTAACTGGTCTGTGCCTTGGTTTCTCCATCTGTAGAGCTAGGATCATAAGAGCATCTCCCTCCCTGGGTTGTTGTGAGAATCAAAGAAGTTACTACATGTAAGGTGTCATTTTTTAACAGGCCTTGCCCTCCAGGAGTGGGCATTCCACTGGTGCCCAGAGGGCTTTCTGTCTCTTGGTCTCTGTCCAGGCTCTCCGTAGCTCCAGCCACAGCCCTGTCAGTCACCTCCTGTCTCTGGCACCTTCAGTCCCTCCGGTTCCTTCCCTTCAGCCTAAGATCGCAGCCCTGTCTCCCAAGCCTAAAACAGAAGACCCTCCCCGGGCTCTGGAGCCTTCTTCTCCCTCCCCTCCCAGCTGACTTCTCCACCACTGACTCCTCTGATCCCCCTAGGATCTGCCTTCCGGCCCCCATCCCTCTCCTGGAAGTCAACTCTCAAAGGTCACCTAATCACCCCATCCCCTTTTAACTAAGCTCTTAGGCATTTCTTTAGGGCCTGACCCTAAGGATTACTTCCTCCTTCCAGATTCTTCTCCACCCTCGGCTGAGTAGAGATGCCCCAGCACTTCCCCTAGTTCTGCTCTTTGGACCTTCCCCTGGTTCTCAGTTCTCCTCCTACACCCCCTAGGTTGGAGGCTTCATTAGGGGCTTTCTTCTCTTTCATCCACTCCCTGGACTGGAATCAACTCAATGAAGATGAGCCCCTGATGTGCAGCCCGTCTGACCTTTTCATTCCCTCCCAGATATGGCAGCTCCCCAGGATGGTGTCTGGAGAGCGCCTGGGGCAGGCCTGCACAACCTGGGCCCTCAGGTCACTTGCAGCACTCGGAAAATGTAGAGGAAAACATCCTTTGCATGAAGAGGAAATCTTTTGGCCTACTGCAAGTGGCCCTCCGGCTGTAAGCTGGCCCCAGGTTGTGCAGACCTGGCCTGGAGGATGCCCACTGGAGAGGGTGTCAGGAGATCCACTGTCTGAGGGTACAAAGAAGATTACACACCTGTGTATTCAGGGGCTCTGACTTCCCATGATGCCCTCTCTGTGAGTACAGTGGCTGGGTGCGAGAAGGTTACACATTCATATGATCAGGGGCTCTGACTTCCCATAGTGCCCTCTCTGCGGGTACAGTGGCTGGGTGTGAGGTTACACACTCATAATCAGGGGCTCTGACTTCCCATGATGCCCTCTCTGTGGGTACAGTGGCTGGGTGTGAGGTTACACACTCATAATCAGGGGCTCTGACTTCCCATGATGCCCTCTCTGTGGGTACAGTGGCTGGGTGTGAGGTTACACACTCATATATTCAGGGGATCTGACTTCCCATGATGCCCTCTCTGTGGGTACAGTGGCTGGGTGTGAGGTTACACACTCATAATCAGGGGCTCTGACTTCCCATGATGCCCTCTCTGTGGGTACAGTGGCTGGGTGTGAGGAGGTTACACACTCACATGTTCAGGGGCTCTGACTTCCCATGATGCCCTCTCTGTGGGTACAGTGGCTGGGTGTGAGGTTACACACTCATAATCAGGGGCTCTGACTTCCCATGATGCCCTCTCTGTGGGTACAGTGGCTGGGTGTGAGGTTACACACTCATAATCAGGGGCTCTGACTTCCCATGACGCCCTCTCTGTGGGTACAGTGGCTGGGTGTGAGGAGGTTACACACTCACATGTTCAGGGGCTCTGACTTCCCATGATGCCCTCTCTGTGGGTACAGTGGCTGGGTGTGAGGAGGTTACACACTCACATGTTCAGGGGCTCTGACTTACCATGATGCCCTCTCCTGGCCGGTACTCATTCACCAGCACATGATTAGCTTGGGCACCCCCGAAGAGGCCGAGACTAGAGACAGTATCCACCCAGTGCTGAAGCCACCGAGGCAGCTGCTCAGGGACCATCCCCTTTGGGTGGGGGAGCCCACCTGGGGAGGATCAAGGCAGAGGCAGAAGAAGGATGTGACCTGTCACTCCCAGGGAGCAAGGGAGTCTCTCCAGCCATTCCTGGGACCACAGAAGGCCTCTAGACGAGGCCCAAGTAGCTTGGCAGGGTTGAGATCCAGAGCCCCGGACACCCACCCTCTCCCTCCGGATCCCACCTGTGGGTGTGTGTTCATGGGGGGGGTCAGGGGAGCACTCACCCCAGTTCTGTAATTTCCGCCCAGAAAGCTGTGTCCATTTGGGCTTTGGAGCCTCATACACCTAACAGGGGTGATCAAAGCGTGACCACAGCATGACCCTGGCCAGACCCAATCCAATGACAACATGCCAGGCATTGTGCAAGGGCCAGAGATACAAAGGAGACCTATGAACTGTCCCTGCCCTCAAGGAGAGTACAAATATGTACACACACTAATGTGAGGAGAGAAGAGAATGCTAACAACCAGGGGGACCAGGAAGAGCCTTCAAGGAATAAATGCTTGTGGAAGGAAGGGAGGGAGCGCGGGGTGGGCAGCCTGTACAAAGGCACACAGGTGGGAGATGGATTTCCACAATAAAAGAACAGCAAAGGGACCAGGAGCTGAAGTGTAGGAGTTTGGAGACAGGAATCAGCCGTCACCTGTCGGAGCAGCTGGGTCTCTTCTTGCTCAGAGATGAAATCTGGGACATAGTAGATGATGGGTGGAACCTGTGTGTGGGAGGCAGAGGGAAGGAGAAAGAGAGAGAGAGAGAGAGAGAGAGAGAGAGAGAGAGAGAGAGAGAGAGAGAGAGAGAGAGAGAGAGAGACAGAGAGACAGAGAGAGAGAGACAGAGAGACAGAGAGACAGAGAGACGGAGATGTGAGGCTGACCTGGAAGCGGGCCTGCCTGCCCCTTCTCAGGCTCCTCCCTCACCTGCTCTACCCTGAAGGGCTCCAGGGAAGGTATCACCGCATCCAACTCGTCCATTGCTGCTGGGGAAGGCAGGAAAACAGAGGTCACCGTTGCTCCCCTCCATTTCCTTCTCAGCTTCCCCCACCACCAGTGACCTTCAAACACTGGCCCCATTCCCTGCCCCCATCCTATCTCCTCCACCCCCTCCCCCCAACCATCCTGGACCATTCTTCATCCCCCATAACCCTTCCCCCATTCCAAGACCTGTCTCCCACATTATTAACCCAGACCAACCCGTTCTCCCCAGCCCTCAATTCCTTTCCCATCCCAGATCAACTCCCCAACCCATTCTCAGTCCCCTCCAAACCATCCCGTCCCCCATATCCCTTGCCTCCTCCCCCAACTATTCTGGACCAATCCATTCTTCCCCACCTAGAACTAATTCTCTACTCCAACACTCCTGGACCAATGCTCCCCTCCCCCTTCTTCCCGTCCCTCCAACCTCCTCCCTGCCCCACTATCCTGGACCAATCCATCCCAGGACCATTCCCCCAACCTCCGCCCTCCCCCCCCAATCCCGGACCAAACCATTCTCCGCTTCCCCCGTCCTGGATCAAACCATCCTTCGCCGCCACCCCTATCCTGGGCCAAACCACTCCCCGCTTCCCCCCCACCCCCCCCCGCGCCCATCCTGGATCAAACCATTCTTCGCCGCCACCCCATCCCGGGCCAAACCACTCGTCGCTTTCCCCGCCCTTCCTCAACCAAACGGTTCCTCGCCACCACCCCCATCCCGGACTAAACCATTGGTCGACGTACACCCCTCTTTCAACTAAGTTCACTCACAAATCTTGCACCAACCCACTCCCTCCCTCCTCTCCTAGGACGAGTTCATCTGCTGATCCCCACAATTAATTTGTTCCCTGTTAGTAAACCACTTCGCGGCCTCCATCCCGCTTGGGTCTCACCCTCAGCCGGCCAGCGGCCCGGATTGGTTCGGTCTTCTGTCTCGATTCTATTTTCACCCCTCGCGTTGTTCTCTCAATGGTCTCGAACACGGCCTTCGCGACTTCCGGACTCTGAGACAGACACATGTTCTTTCCAATGGACGGTTCGCGGCCACATTCTTGCCCAATCGTGTGTCTGGATACTACCGGGGCCCGCCCCCCCACCTCCTTCTCTACTCTCCCCCCAGGGAAAGGCGGTGTTCCAGAGAGCCTGACCAATGAAACATGGAGGAGGCGGGGTTCCTCTCAGAACTGTCCAATCCTAGGGAACCCAAACTGCCCTCTCCCTTCTCCTTACTCTTCAGTCAGTCAATGGAAAGAATACGGAGGCGGGCTTTGTTCAGATCTTGGCCAATCGCCATGCTTGCACCTCTCAGCTTACCCCCCCCTCCACTATCCCTCTCTTCACGTGTCTGTGCTTCAAGCCCAAGGACCAATGAGAAAGCTTTAAGATCTGGAAAAAAAGACACATCATCTTACGTCACGTCGGGTGGTCTTAACGGTGCTAGCCATATGTTTAGTGTACAAATGTCAAGGAAAGCCTTCAGTTTCCTCATCTGTAAAATGAGGATCATAGTATCTGTATTACCTTATTATGAGAATAAAATTAAAATGTTAAAAGTTGTACAAATAAAGCCTTGGGTAACAGCCAGATTATGATGTCATCAACATCATCATATTCGTCTCATTCTCATCTTTTATTTTTGAGGGAGTTCCAACAGAAACACTTCTGGAACGAATACCCCCTGTTTCGTTGTAATTCTTGTTTTATATTTATAGGCTATAGGGTATGTGGATAAAGTGACTATATTTGATAATTAGATTAAAAGGGTTGCAATAGAAGCTCCTCTTTAGGACTCATATCTCTGGGATAAGTCCAGTAGCAGACAGTCTGTCAATAAACATTAAGCACCTGCTGTGTGCCAGGTATTTTGCAAACATTCACTTTGTGAGAGATGATCTCTCAGAAGTGAAGCCTCCTCAAAGGGTCATTAGTCCTTGTTAATGGTTCTGGTTTGTTGCTTTTGAGTGGTACATGTGTACCAACACTAAGTGAAGACCCCTCAGAATACGAGACCCCCTCCCCTACTCTTAAACTCCTGAGCCATAAGAACATCCTGTCTATCTCATCCTCTAGCTAGTTATGTGACCTTGGGTAAAAGGCTGCTGAAACTGTGAGGCCCTGAAAAGGGGAACATGCTAACATAATTTCTATACCTCTTTGTTCTCTCTGTTACTGGAGTAGTTTTTACACGAATAGATTGTACACCTGAGGCTCAGCCAATGAGCTGACGGGAAGTGGGTTAGGATGGGCTGCTGCATTAGTGTCTATATAATCTTGCCTTAAACAAAGAGCACTTGTACTCTTGGGGCAGCTTAGGCAGCACGGAGGTGCCCTTTCTTGAGAAAGTATTCAATAAGGAGATTTCTCCTTTTTGCACTTTTGTCAAGACTGTGGTTTTTAATTTGGGTAGGTGGTCTCTGTCCCACACAACTTGTTTAAAAAAAATCCCACAACCCCTGGGAGGTAGGTGCTATTATTATCCCCATTTTACAGTGTAAGAAACTGAGGCAAACACAGGCTAAGCGACTTGCCTAGAGTTACACAGCTAACAAGTGTCTGAGGCTGTATTTAGAATTTAGATCATCCTGATGCCAGGCCCAGTGTAACACCACTCAGCACTCTCATGTAGTTGGGGGACCAGATTATGAAGGGCTTCAGATACCAAACAGAGCATTTTTGTATTTGATCCTGGAGATGACAGGAGACACTGAAATTTACTGCATAAATAAATTTATATGGTAAATAAACTTTTAGCAGTTATACGGTCAGACCTACACTAGAAAAATCCCTTTAGTGGCTAAATGGAGGATGGACTGAAGTACGGGGAGACTTGAGGCAGGCAGACCCGCCAGCCACTACTGCGATGGTCCAGGCATGAGGTGATGAGGGTCCACATCGGAGAAGTGACAGAGTCAGAGGAAAGAAAGGAGGGGTCCAGGAGAGATGTTGCAGAGGCGAAATCTACAAGAGATATTGCAACTGTGAAATTAACAGGCCCTGGGACCATATCTGACATGGGGGATGGAGGAGAGTGATTCCTTTGTTGTGAGCCTAAAGGACGGGAGGATGCTGTTGCCCTCTACAGGAAAAGGGAAGGTGGGGAGAGAAGGTTTAGTGGGGAAGGTGATGAATTCTGTTTTGGACATATTGAGTTTAATTGGACATATTGTCTGCTGGACATTCAGTTCTAAATGTGTGAGACACAGTTGGAGATGGGAGATTGGAGGTCAGCAGAGAGATTGCGGCAGGAAAGGTAGATTTGAGAATCATCAGCATAGTAATGATAACTTAAACGTGGGGGGTGATGAGATCCCCAAGTGAAATAGTATGGAGAGAAGAGAAGAGGCGCAGGACAGAGCTGTGAGAGATACCTGTAGTGAGGGGGCAGGCGAGATATAGATGAAGAAAGACCCAGCAAAGGAGACAAAGCAAGACTGGTCAGACAGGATGATATATCAAGTTAACAAGTATTTGTTAAGCATTTACTTTGTTCTAGGCACTGTACTAAGATTCAACATAAGGTAAAAAACAGTCCCTACTTCAAAGGAATGTAAAATCTAATAGGTGAGACAACAGGCAAACAACTACATACAAGCAAGATGTATAAAAGAGATAATTTGGAGATATTCTCAGAGTGAAGGCACTAGCATTGAAGGTGATCTGGGAAAACTTCTTGCAGAAGGTGGGATTTAGCTGATCAGAGCCTTGAAGGAAGCCAGGAAGCAGAGGTAGAAAGGGTTTACTCTAAGCATCAGGAACAGTGAGAAGTCACAAAGTGGGGAGACAGTGTTAAGCTACAGATAAAGAGATGGATCATTATGTTGGCGGACAATAAGTAGACCGGTATGCATGGTGGCACAGGGGATAGAACACCAGATCTGGAGTCAGGAAGACCTGAATTCAAATCCAGCCTCGGACATTCACCGGCTACGTGATCCTGGACAAGTTACTCAATCTGTGCCTCAGTTTCTTCATCTGTAAAATGGAGATAACAATGGCATCTTCCTCCCAGGAAGGGCTGTCATAAGGATTAAATGAAGTAAAATAGGTAAAGAGCTTTGTAAATGTTAAAATAAAATAATATAAATAAAAATAAGGTGCTATTATAAAAATATAAAATATAAATATAAAATGCTATTATAAAAATATAAATATGCTATTGTAAAGATATAAAATAAATATAATGTATAAATAAAATATAAATATAAAATGCTATCATAAAAATATAAAACATAGATAAAATATAAATAAAATATAAAATGCTATTATAAAAATATAAAGTAAAATACAAAATGCTATTATAAAATGTAAAATAAATATATGAGTATAAAATGCTATTATAAAAATATAAAATATAAATGTAAAAATGCTATTATAAATGTATACAATTAATAGTATATAAGTAAAATATAAATGTAAAATGCTATTATAAAAATACAAAATAAATATACAAATATAAAAGTGGCATTATAAAAAATAAATTTAAATGCTGTTATGAAATATAAAATAAATATACAAATATAAAATGCTAGTATAAAAATAGAAAATAAACATAAAAATATAAAATGCTAGTATAAAAATAGAAAATAAATACAAAAATATAAAATGCTATTATTATCATTATTATGATTAATGCATCAACATTGTGTTTGGGCGCTAGTGGGCAGCAGTTTTTTCTGTGAAAATACTCTAGTTCCAGTACAACTTATTTGTTGCACTCTCAAAAATAGCTTGGTGTCTCTATTTGTAGCTCAGGGATTTGTCATCTGTTAATCTATGAAGGTTAGTGAGCATCTGGTATCTAATTCTGCCCACATGATAATTTCTTTCTAGGTATTACATTTTTGTACCCTGTGGGCATACATGTATAATTTCTACTGTTTCTTTGCAACAGCACAGCTGGGCTCTTAAAAGATCATCTCTTTGTAATTTCTGGTGGTGAAAACCTAACCCTAAGTACTGTCCTATATCTGTCTATTTCTGTAAAGAAAACCACAGGATTCAGCCATTTGCTCCACGTATGCATACAGCCCAAGAAAGGCCTTTTGATTCAATTCTTGTATCCTCACCCTTCAGCACTGCTAGGTGGTGCCACGGTGCATAGAGCACTGGGCTTGACTGGTAAGAAGACCTGAGTTCAAATATGACCTCAGATGCTTATTAGCTGTGTGACCCTGGACAAGTCACTTAACTCTGTCTGACTCAGTTTCCTCATCTGTAAAATGAACTGGAGAAGAAAATGGCAAACCATTCCAGTATCTCTGCCAAGAAAACCCCAGATGGGGGCACAAAGAGTCAGACATGACTGAACAACAATAACAAAAGTCATGGCCAGGCAATTATAGGCAACAATTTTGTTCTTGTCCTGTTTGTTGTTGAATTCTCCCCGGCATTGTGGTATGGAGAGGAATTATTAATTATTGTTATTATTATGACCTTCTACCTGGAGGAATACAAGAGCATGGTGATATGAGGCAGGAGACAGTGCTTCCCTAACACCTGGAGGACGAGGGAAGGCTTTTGGAGCAGGTGGTGCCGGAGTGGCGGCTGGAGTGTTTTAAGTAAGGGAGAGGAGGCGTTGTAGGCACCGGGGCCCCACTCACTGAGCTGGTGCCAATGCATGGGGCCGAAGGAGGAGCATCAAGGTTGGGAAGCCGCTGATAGTCTAATTTGTCCAGAGTCGGTGATGAGGCTTAAGGTGAAATCCATCTGGCAAGGAAAGTAGAAGCCAGATTGTGGAAGAGCCAGGCTGATACATTTGGATCTAATCCTAGAGGCAGTAGGGAGCGGCGTGGTCAGGGCTGTGTTCTAGGATGACTAATTCAGCGGCAGAGTGCAGGGTGGATTGGAGAAAGGGGGAGACAGAAAGCAGGAAGCCCAACCAGCAGGCTACAGCAGCTGTCCAGGGGAGAAGGGATGGAAGAGATGGAAGGTCTGAACCTGGGTAGAGGCGTGGAGTGAGTGTGAGTGGAGAGAAGGGGTTGGAGGGGGGTTCTGGAGGCAGAATTGACAGGACCTGGCAGCGAATGACCAGGTGATGCAATGGATAGCACATGGAGCCTGAACAATGTGTTCAAATTTTTCTAGATACTCAGACACTCCCTAGCTGTGTAACCCTGGGCAACGCAGTTAACCCGTCTACCTCAGTTTCCTCATCTGAAAAACGGGCAACATAACACTCACCTCCCAGAGCTGTCATGAGGATCAAATAAGATATCTGTAAAACGGATTTTGGAGGAAAGGGAATGAGTTGTTCTGCATATATTGAGTTTTGAGGTACCAACGGGATATCCAGGTGGAGATGTCCCTAGGAGGCTGGAGACGTGGGGCTGGATCCCAGGGGAGACACGAGGGCCAGATATATGGAATTGGGAGTCATCTGCACAGAGAACCCTCGGAATGCGTGGGACTAGGTGAAGTTACCACCAGAGAAGAGGCCACGGATGGAGCCCTGGGGTGGGGGTGGATGCATGATGACCCTGCAAGTCTGAAAACGTCCCTGATGTGCTGTTTGGATACGCCAGGCCGCAGCTGCCCCTGCTACCATCCAGCCCTTTCCCTCTGCTCATTTGCCCCGGCTTGGTTCCAAGCCAGGTGGTCAGTGGGAAGGCAGTGAGGACAGGGCTGCCTACTTTCCTATCCCTTCTCTGTCCTCGCCATAGACTGGTGGGCCTGGGGCAGGAAGACCACAGGCTGGCCCCCAGGCAGGACTTCCCCAAGCATCCTTGAGTGGCCTATGAACAGGCACAGAGACAGGGGCATGGCTGAATGGTCTGTGTAGCGAGCAGAGGGCTGGGCCTAGACTTGGCATGACCCCAGTTACTTACTAGCTATGGGACCTTGGACAAGTGATGTCCCCTCTCAGCCTCAGTTTCTCCCTTTGTAAAACGAAGGGGTTATGCGCCACAGCTTCTAGAGTCCCTATTAGCTCTGAATCTGTGATTCTATAGTAACTCAAACAAAGTGACCCAAAGACCCTTGGCCATAGAAATGTCTTTATTGAAGCCAGGCAGGGTGAGGGAGATGTCATGCTGAGTTGGGGGGGGGAGGCATGCGGGTCAGTGAGTGACACCCCAGGCGGCTTTGGGGGCCCTAATGTGAGTGTGGGGCTTGGCCAGGATCTGGGGGGGTCCAGGAATGGGCCCGGGGGTTGTAGTGTCTTAAAAAATAGAGATTTCTCTAAGGGGGAGGGGCTAATTGTGAATATCAAGGCACTGGGGGGTTATAGGGAGTCACTGGGGGGGTCACCAAGGGTCTCACCAGGAAGGGGATAATTTGGGGTTATTTCAGGCCGTCTGGGGCTGCTCTGGGGTCAGTGTCTCTGAGGGGATGTCGGATGGCACGGTCAGCGATAAGTAAGGGATAGCTCTGACACCGATGCCCACGTTAACTGGGGTCTGATCCAGAGGGGTTGGTACGCTGGGGGGGAATTGGGGGTGGTGTATTTGGGGTGAGCTGGGACTTGTATTTGAGGGGGTCAGTATATCGGGGGGTAGTTCGGGCCACCATCAGTTCCCGGTTCCTACGACTGCATTTCTGCCCGAAGCATCCAGGGAAACCAGCAACAGAAGAGTAACCTAGGAGGAGAAATGGGACCAGCCATGGCACACAAGAAGCAGCGGGGCACCAGGCTTGCTGCCTTCATTCCAGTCCCCTCTCCTCTCCTCCGTCCCACCTCCCATGATCTCATCCCAGCTCCCTCGTCCCTGACCCTAACCTCTCCCACCGCCATCTTTGTTCGTGCCCAGCCCCTCTCTGATCATAGCCATCCCTCTTCCCCAAATGCTTTTCAGGTCCAATATTTACCCATCTCAAGCCTCTCCTCACCCCCGGCTCCAATCTCTACCCATCCTAGACTTTTCCCTATCTTTGACATCCTTCTCCTTCCTTCTAGCCCATCCCCTCTGGCGCTGACCACTCTCCAGTCCCGATCCATCTCCCCAATACTCCCCCCCATACTCACTATACCCCAAATCAGACTCGTATTCATGATTCCAAACTTGCCTTCTCTTTCTCCTCCCCCAACCATGGACTCAGCTCTGGCTTCCTCTCTCCCTCCACATCCACTCCCACTAACCCTGTCTCTTGCCTTCCCAATCTTGGGCTCTAAAAAGCTGGACTGAATTAAGGCGGGCTCCTGCACCCATACCTGGAGATAGAGTTTTCTGATGTGATGTCCTTGGGAGTCCGGACGGTTGGGAATGTGCGTTTGGGCTGAGTCACTACGGGGAAAAGCAGCTGTGGTCAGGACGGGGTAAGAAACCAAGCTTCTGTGGCTAGGGACCCTCCCAGGGCCTCCCCAGACCTCTCTAGGACCCCCCTTAATCCTTCTCTGAGCCTCCCACCTCATGCATTCCCAGGGCCATGAAATCCCCAAAGTCCCCTTGTTATCCCTTCAGGGCCCCCACACCTACTGGTCACTTGGACTTTCTTGGCTGTGATGCTGTCCTTAGGGGGCTCAGTGGAGCCACCAATTCTGGAGAGACATCAAAGGGTACATGTCAGACAGGTTGCAGGGGAGATGCAAGCAGGGGTGATGTAAAGTGAGGGTCATCACTGTTTTAAAGTTTCTTAAGTCTTGGCTTTCAGTATTTCCTGAGTTTGAGGACAATATGCTGGAGCAGGGTGGGGGTGGGAGGGTGCTCTTGTGTCTGAGCCTCTCTTGGTCTTTGGCTGGGGAGGCAGGTCTCTGGATTTGGAACACCAAAGGGCTGCCCATCTCCTGCTGGGTCTGGGGGAGTCCCTGATTAGCAGTGTCTGTGTTCCAGAGTATCCTGGGTTTCTCTCCAAGGTCTTTGGAGAGGACCTCTATCTAGATCTTAAGGTATCTAGGTTTCTAGTGTCTGGGATGTGTGTCTGGATCACCTAGGTTTGGGAGGTCATTGCACTGCATGGGCTCCTGGATTTTTGTTTTTGTTTTTTCAGGGAGAATCTCTCAGGTCTGGGGGTACTGAGTTTTTTGTGGTGGTTGGTGTTCAGGGTGCTGGGGCTTACCTTTGTATGCGGGATGCAGGGGCAAAGACCCCCGTGGCGAGGAGGACATGTGAAGTATCTGACACCAAAGACAGAGCCATCGTGTTTTCCTGTTGGGTGGTCCAGCTCAATGCCAAACCAATACCCTGGGGATAGAGACAAGGTTGAATCACAGTCCTTGCCTGGCTGGATCTTGGGTCCCTCAATTTCTTCCCTCCCCACAACCTCTGCCAGGGGCCCAGAGCATCTGCCTTACCAGGGGCAAAGTCTGTCTTCCCATAAAAGCGAATCACACCCTGCTTCTGCCCAGCCACCAGCACTTGGTCCCCAACTTCAGCTTTTAATCCCTCACGCTGGAGGCTGCCCAAGGAGGGCGATGGTGACTTTTTCTTTGCTGGAGGAAGGGGAAGGGAGAGGGCAGGATGTAGAGGCTAAGGGTCCAGAGTTTCTCCCCCAACTTTGGACCTCTTAAACCCAGGACTCCCATGAATGAAGGATAGTCTAAAACCCCAGAACCCTGAAATTTGGTACCCCCTAAACCTAAGACCCATTGGGCCCACAATCCTAAGTCTACCCTTGAACACAGAATTACTTCAATCTGGGATGCCCAAATTAGGGATCCCCAAAACTTAAGAAATCTTTGAACCAAGGACCCTCTAAAATCAGGATTTCCCTAAGCATGGACACCCCATCCTCAACCACCTCCTTATTTCAGAACCTTGAACTGAAAAAGGACAGAGACGCTTCTGTACTATACACACTTCCAACAGCCCAGTACCACACTAACCACTGAAACTCCTGTCCCCTAAGTAAACCCTGATCTCTCCTTAGGCCCAGAGGAACCAATGGCTCTGCCCTTGGTCTCAAAGAGACCAGTGACCCCTTCTGACCTTTGCGCTCCTTTCGACCTTTGCCAGTGACACGGGAAAAGTCCATCCGAGGGGTGCGAGGGGTGGAGGTGACAGAGGAAGGAGGGGCGTCGGCTGCTTTTGACACCTTGGAGACAGAGGCAAACAGCCCTGGAGAAGTAGGGGGTGTCAGCAGGGCTGGCACCCCAATGACCCCCCAGTCCCTCCACAGTGGGGGTCAGCTTTCAAGTTCAGGACAGAAAGTAACTCTAATCTGGTCCAGTAAAGGGTACTACCCTCCCGGGACAAGGAATTCTGAGAATAGGGAGTGATACGAATTTGGGACAGGGAGATGGCCACACTGACCCTGCTTAGGGGGGCAGATGAAGTACCGCACACCCCCTACACTTCCATCGTTCTTGCCCTCCGGCTCGTCCAGCTCCACGCCCACCCACTGGCCACTGGCGAACTCTGTGGTCCCACAGAAACGCAGCGTCCCTGCCTGGGTGGGGAGGGACAATGAAGAGGTTCAGGGTCTGTGCACCAGTCAAGGTGTGCAGGGCCTGAGGCCGAGCTTCCCCCCCACTTCCCTCTCATTTCCTGCCTAGACCCCTAACTCCAACCATCCTAGACCTCGTATTCCAACTTCAGACATCCGCATGACCCCTCTATGGTCTCATCCTTGACTTCTGTCTAGATTTTGACCCAAGAATTTGGATTCTCCACCCATCAATCCATGACACAATCTCAGCCCTCAGGATGGTTGACTGCTGCCTCCTATGACTCCTGACCTTCTGGCCATCTAGCAGGACCCGGTCTCCGAGCCGAAGGCCAAGGGCGCTGAGCATGAGGTTGCCTGGGACGTTGTCATAGTTGGGTAACGTGACCTTGGGGAGGGCACAGGACAGGGGGACAGCCTCCTCCAGCAGCGTCCTCAGCTCCTTGGCCACGAGGGCAGCCTCGGCCTTGTCCAGGGACATGTCCATAGGGTCTGGGACAACCTCAGCTGGGACTTGGCCCTTGCGGTTCTGTGGGGGGACAGCCATGGTCAGGGGACCCAGGTACCTAGGATACATCTGGCTGCCCTCAGAGGACCCAGACTTCTGGGGACATGGTACCATAGGGCATAACGGGGGGATGCCAGGACTGAGGTAGGGGTCACATACCCGCAGAGCAGGGTTGGCACCATGCTCCAAGAGGCAGCGTGCGGCCCCGAGGCACAGGTTGGAGGCTGCGATATGCAGGGCTGAGCCATGATTGAAGTCACTGCATGTAGAGTTCACCACTAGGAGGGGAGTGGAGGCGGGGCAGAAAGGGGCATAGTCAGGGTAGCCAGAGACACTTCAGGTCCCAGACTCCCTCCCCTAATAGTCTGGGACCTCCCCCCACATACCTCGGGGCCGGGCCCCCTTTAGCAGTACTCGGATGAGATCAGGGACGTCAAAATATGCCGCATAATGGAGTGCGTTCATGTTTGTCCAGCGGCTCCGCAGGGTCACGTCACCCCCCAGGGCCAGCAGCTGCTGTGACAGGCGGACAGCGGCTACTGGGTCGCCTGTTGGGAAGTTGGCAGGGTGGGCACAGGCTGGTCAGTGGAGACAAGAGCTTAGGGGTACCTGGCATTTGGGGATCTCAAGGGCATGGAATCTCAGGGGCTTAAAAATTTGGTTCTGGGGCTCCAGGGAGCTCACTCACCAACACCATGAGCCCCGGCTTTGCAGGCATAGTGGAGCAAGGTCATGTCTGTGAGCCCATCCCGGTCATTCACATGACATCCACGGCGTAGGATCTGGGGACACAGGGTCACAGCGTCAACCTGGGGAGGGCTGTCCCTGGGCCCCCTGTATCCTGCGGGCAGCCTCTAACCCACCTCATTGCCAATGACGTCAATCTTGTGCTGAACTTGGGGTACCCATTGACGGATGATGGCAAAGAGCTCAGGGATCGTCGTGCGAGGGTCCAGCAGAATCTCCTGGCAGGCGGGGTCATTGGGATCAAAGAAAGTGAAGGCTGGTGGGAGAGACAGAAAGAGGTCATCCCTTGGCCAAGACAAAACCACCCCCCCCCTTCCACCTGACAGAGCCAGAGCCTAGATTCCGCCTGAGCTTCTGTGCCAGGGTCCCTAGAGAGCGGACCCCTCCTTTGCTGCCTCATCAGACCCCTTTGGATCATCCCAGAACAGAACCTACTGGACTGAAAGACCTCACCTGGAATCCTTTCACACTCACCCCCCAACCCAGCACCCTGCTGCATCCCTGGGCTGAATCTCTCCTTCCCCCCTCCCCTCCCCCACTGCCTTCTGCTCAGTCTCCAGTGTAAGATCCACTAAAAGAGGGGTTCTTAAAATGTGTTTTATGGCCTGGTCCCCGTGGGCTGGCAATCTGGTGAAGCCTACGGGCCCCACCTCAGAACCATGTTTTTAAATGCATAAAACAGTCAGAATCACAAAGGCAACCCGACAGCGAAATGCAATTATCAACAAATACCTTTAAAAAACAACCAAGTTCATGGACCCCAAGCCCCAAATCCCCCTACCCAGATACATCAGATCCCACAAACTCTTGGGGGGCTCCAGGTTAGATTGTTCTGGATTCCCACTAAGTCCTCCCAGCTGATCCCTCAGATCCTGGGACAGAAACCTCGGCAGAAAAGATCGCATCCTGTTATGTCACAAGACTGAATCTCAGAACCGAATCCTGGCATGGCTCTGGAGCGCGGAGCCCGGGGGTTCCCCAACCCCAGGTCCTGCTGGATGCATCTATGGCGAAGCCACACCTCGGAGAATCTCCGATCTTGGGGCTGTTTACCATAGTCCTTGGGCAGCGGGGCTGGGGCTGAGGGGTGCACCACTGGCTTCTGCCTGCGCTCCGGGATGGGGCTGGGAGCTTCTGGCAGGCGCTCCTCCTCCTCCTCCTCTTCTTCCTCCTCCGGGGGCAGCGCTGCAGCGTCCGTCTTCGTCATGGCCCCAGGGACGCTCGGGGAGGGGGGCCTGGGGCACTCAGGGAGGCTGGGGTCTCAGCCTGGGGGGGAGGGGACAGACAAGCGGGTGTTAGGGCTCGTTGCCCCCCCCCCAAGCCAGGGGCAGGTGGTATACCCCACTCCCAGGGTCCTGGAGATCCCTTCCAAAATCCAAGCCCCCCCCCAGTTAGGGAATCTACCTCCCCCCACCCCGCATCCTCTCCCCTCCCCTCCCTCCTAGACCAAGGCGTTGGGCCCCTCTGGCCGTAGGAGATGCAACCAGGGACCGCGGGGGTCGGATGCCTGGCTACCTGTTCATCCCGGTCAGGGCCGGGCCCCCTTACCCCGGGTGCAGAGACAGAGAAGGGGAGAGACTGATGCAAAGAGAAGAGGATGGAGAGACGATGGAAATGGAGAGACCTGGAGACAGAGACGGGCCGGAGGGCGGGGCCCCGAGTGCGCATGCGCACCGCAAGGCGCGCCCCCCCCCGGGGCGGGGGACACGGAGAAGGGAGGCAACGGAGACCCTCCCCTCCCCTCCTAGACGTGCAGGGAAAGATACACAGGCAGAGATAGTCCAAGGTGGCTATAAGGGGTGAGACAAAAAGAGGCGCAGGTCCCACAGGCGCCCCCAACCCCCAATTCAGAGACTCGAGGTTTTTTCAAGTTAGTTTATTGAGTCCAAAAGAGCCACTGAGGCACGCAGGCCTCTTCCCCTGGGGGGCTCAAGGGTCGTGGGCGGGCGTCAGCGTGTAGAGGACGGCGGCCGGCTGCTCCCCGCACACGATGGCCACCGCGCCGGCCCCCGCGGGCTCGGGGCGCGTGGGGCCCCCAGGCACGCATGTCTGCGGGAAGAACAGGGGGAACGTAGTGAGTGGTGGCCCCCGCGCGTGGCCCGCACCGCACCCCCCATCCCGCGCGCTCACCGCGCCCAGCAGCCGCAGGCGCTCGTGAGACAACAGGTGATCCCGGCGCAGCTGCTGCACGAGCCCCTCGAGGGCGCCCAGGCGCGCCCGGTGCCGGCGCTGCCGCTGCTGCAGCCCCCGCACCTTGCGCTGCAGCGCGGCCACCACCCCGTCCAGCCCGGCCTCGGGCTCCAGCCGCGCGCGGTGGTACGCGTGCTCGTCCCGCGGGGCCGCCCCGGACGGCGCCCCGGCCGCCCCGTCGGGCTCCCCGGCCCTCGCTCGCTCAGCCCCGGCCGAGGCCCTGGCGGCCGCGTGGGACACGATGGGCAGCGTGGAGACGATGGGAGTGACGAGCGCCGACGACACCACGGTCACGGGGGGCAGGGGCCGCGCCTCGTGGGGCTGGGCCGCCCAGGCCTCCAGGTACGCCGTCCCCGGGAGCGCAGAGGCCCCCCAGGAGGCCACGGTCACGGTCGCCTTCAGGGCTGCTGCTGCTGCGCGGGGATCCCAGCCGTCAGGGCCGCGCCGTCTCGGTTTCTGAAAGACACCAAGGGTGGGCCCCCAGTCAAGGTCATGAGCCGTGCCCGGTGCCAGGCTCGGGGCCAGGGACCGGACGGGGGCAGTGGGGGTAGGGGTTGGGCATGATGTAGTCGCAGAAGCACTGCCTTTGGAGCCAGAGGACCTGGACTCAAGTGCTGGCTCCGCCTTGTGACGTGGCAGCAGTCACTGCGCGAACTGTGCCTCAGTTTCCCCATCTGTAAAAGGAGGGAGTTAGACTAGAGGGCCCCTCGGGGCCCCTTCCAGCTCCAGATGTGACTCTAGGATCCCCATCATGCTGGAGCATCTATTATGGGGGTGGAGTTGGAGGGGACTGTGACCCCAGCAGGGCCGGGAGGACCTAGGGTCCACCCCTGGGGGGAGGGGGAAAGCTGTTTTCACAGCCAGAGGCCCTATGTGGGAACCCCGACTCAGTCACTTACTCCCGGGGTGACCTTGGACGAGTCACTTCTGCCTGGGCCTCAGTTTCTTCCACTGTAGAGAGAGGGGGTGGGGCTGGATGGCCTCTGGGGCTCCTTCCAGCTCTAGACCTGGAATCCCAGGGCTCCTCTCCCTCCCTCCGCCCCTGGGACTTGGGGGGGAGGGGGAGAACAGAGGAGGAAGCCCCGCCCACAGTGCCCTGCGCCCCGCCTCCCAGGGCCTCGCTCTCTTCAGGAGGGGGCGGGGATCAACGTCACCACGGCGTCTTGACGTCAGACTCTCAGAGCGCCCCGCTCGCCCTTCCCTGACAGTGACTCTCACTTGTGGAAAAGCTGAGGCGGAGATTGTCGGCGCCGAGTAGGCCAGCAGTGTTGGGGCAGGGCGGAGCCAAAGAAGACGTGGGCATGGCCCGACCTCTGTCCCGGCCCTGTCTGGCTCCCTCCCTCGGGGCTCCGCGGGATTCCCGGGTCGGTCTGCTTCTGCGCGCCGCCCTCGTCACGTGATTCAACGTTAGCTTTGTCACGTGGCAAGGGAAGCGCCCGGGCGCTTGCGCAGTTGTAGCTGGATACATGCACACGCGCAGACCTGCAGGCCTCAAAGAAAGAGGAATGCGCCTGCGCAAAAGTAGAGGGCGGGGTGGATTCGGAATCCTTTCCATTTCTGTGCCAAGGATATATTGGGCCCAAGGGGAGAGGGGCTGGAGGCCATACAGAGGAAAGAACTGCGAAGTTCCTGTCGTCAGGGAACCTATAGTCTAACTTGAACGATTTGTAGATTTCTAGGGGCATTCCTCACTGAATGGGCCATTCTCTTGTCAGAACCCAGAGCTTTCTTACTGTCTGAATTGTGTGTGGAGAAAAGTTTATTAATGGAATGAAGGAGGCAAGGGGTGGGGGTGAGGGAGGAACCCCCGGAAATTCAAGCAGCATAGCAGCCTCATAAATGGAATAAACATGAGAAGTTTCAGCTTGAAAGGAATTGATAATATCACCTCCTTCTTAGGGTTATTGTGAGGGTCTCAGAGATGACTTCCATAAAGCAGTTTAGAGACCTTAAAGTTTCTAAGTACTATATATAAATATTATGTGCAAATACGTCATATATAATGGTTGTAAATAATGTGGGGAAGTTGTATTAAATATAGAGTGTGTAAATACTGTTTATTATTCTTTCCAGTTTCCCTCATATGTGGCCTTCCCCCCCAACTAGAATGTAAACTTGAGGGGAGGGACTGTATTCGCACAGTACTTGGCATATATTAAGTGCTTAATAAATGCATCTGTCAATGTCCATCTGTCTATATGTGGAGAATTTGTTTCATCTTTTTGAATCTTTTTAATTATTTTTTATTTAGTATTTTATTTTCCCCTAGTTACGTGTAAAAACAATTTTTAACATTTGTTTTTAAAACTTTGAGTTCCAAATTCTCTCTCCTCCCTCCCCCCACCACATTGAGAAGGCAAGCAGTTTGGTTATACATTGTAGTCATGTGAAACATTTCCGTAATAGCCATGTTGTAAAGGAAAACATAGACACTCCCCCCAAAAAAACTCATGAAAAATAAAGAAAGTAAAAAAAGTATTCTTCAATCTGTATTCAGACACCATCAGTTCTGTCTCTGGGGATGGATAGCATTTTTCATAAGTCCTTCAGAGTTGTCTTGGATCATTATATTACTGAGAATAGCTAAGTCATTCACAGCTGATCATCTTACAATATTGCTGTTACTTTGTACACAGTACATTTCTATGTAATGAATTCTTAATTGAGAGGAACCCCATAAGTGCAATGGGCTTTCATTACTCCTTATCCCTTAACATCAGAGAATTCTCAGAAAGAAAAGAAGGAAGGAGGGAGGAAGGAAGGGTTTATTAAGTTCTTACTATGCACTAGAGTCCTGATCAATTCAACAAATGTTTAGTCACCACTCACTTCATGTAAATCAGCCCACAATGAAAGTCACTTCCATCAAGGAAACATAGTGGTGTATGATTTGCTGCTCCTCACATTTCACCTCCCTGTCTTTGTACAGGCTGTCTCTCATGCCCGGAATGTACCCCTCACCTCAGCCTTAGTGTCCCAAATGTTCTTCCTTGGGCCAGCTCAAATGCCCCATTTTGCAGGAGGCCCTTCTGAGTCCTGCTGGCTGCTAATTCCTTCCACTCTGAGAATACCTCCCAGAGAATCATATATCTAGACTTAAAAAGGACCTTGGAGGCCGGCGAGTTGCACTTTCTAATTTTGCAGGGGATTCGGTGAACCAGGAAGAAGCAGCAATTTGACCAGAGTCATACAACTAGTAAAAGTTTGAGCAATATTGAAGGCCAGTTCACCCTGACTTCTATGTGCGATGCTCTGTCTACTCTAACAAACTGACTCTGTCTATATCTTGTATAACCCTAGTTATTTTGCCAGTAGCAACATATAGCTGCAAGAGTTGGACTATAAGGAAAACTGAGCTCCGCAGAATCAATAATTTGAAATCCTGGTGCTGGAGAAGATGTTTGAGAGTTCCTGATACAGGAAGGAGATCAAATATGTCAATGCTTACGTTAATTCAGGCGATTCACTGAAAGGTGAAATACTGAAGCTGAAGCTTTAATACTTTGGCCACATAATGAGAAGACAGGACTCATTGAAAAAAACTCTGATATTAGGAAAGATTGAAGGCCAAAGGAAAAGGAGATGGCAGAGGATGAGAAGGATGGATGGTCTCATGAACTCTATGAGCATGACCTTGGACAGACTTTGAGAGACAGTGGAGGACGGAAGGGCCTGGTGTGCTATGGTCCATGGGGTCACAAAGAGTCAGACATGCCTGAACAATGACCAAAAGTTATTTACCTGCTTCTCCTGTTAGAATTATTAGAACTATTTTCCCCTTTGTTTATATCCCTAATGCTTGCTTAAGCACAGTGCCTAGAACATAGTAGGCACTTAATAAGTGGAAAGAATGCTGGATTTGGAATCAGGAGAGACAGTTTCAAAGCATTCCTCAGATGCTACTGTTGTGACATCATTTGAGCCTCGGTCTCCTCATCTGTAAAATGGGCTTATAATATCAATTTCCCACTTCTGAATTTTACTGACTGTGTGACCTGGGCAAGTCACTTAACTTTTCTCACTCTTCAGTTTCCCTATCTGGAAAATGGGAACAATGATAGCATCTACCTGACAGAGTTGTTATGAGGATCAAATAAGATAATACATGTAAAATGCTTTGCATGTATGAATTTAAATTAAGATTTAAAATTAAAGTTAAAATTAAAAATTTTTAAGGCACTGTGGGAATGATAGCTCTTCTTTTTATTATTATCCCTTTTTTGATACCAATAGCACTTATTCCAGGAGGTTTATATTAAGTTCAGATGAAATAATGTAATTATATGCAGCACTATATACACAGACCTGTGTGTCCTCAGCAAACATTCGTCTCAGTTTTCTCCTCTATAAGACAAGGTGGTTATTTGTTGTTCCGCAGTGTCTGACTCTTCACGACCCCATTTAGGGTTTTCTTGGCAAAGATGCTGCAAGGGTTTTTCATTTTCTTATCCAGTTAATTTTACAGATGAGGAAACTGAGGCAGACAGGGTTAAGTGCCTTGCCTAGGGTCACACAGCTAGGAAGTGTCTGAGGCCAGATTTGAACTCAGGTCTTCCTGACTCTAGGCCCAGCACTGTATCCACTTCTGCACCTAGTTGCCCGTAACAGGAAGAGGATGGATTAAAAGACTTTAGAAGTGCCCTTCCATCCCTACATGTATGATCCTATGAATGCCCCTGTGAGGTTGGTAGGAGCAAGGCTTAATTTCCACGATTTACAGTTGAGCAAAGTAAGATTTATGGAGGTGAGGAGACTAGGCCAGGGTCAATAGCTTTAATAAACCTACGCTGCTATGACTGCTGCTCTGCTCCTCATCTCGTGTCTATGAGATGAAACCCAGTTGCCTTTGGGAGTTGGCCTGGCCAGTCATTGTTTCCCAAGGTTTTACCTTAACTTTCAGGCCTCCCTACATTAGAAAAGTTTCTATAGAATACCAATAAAACCCAGCAGGAAGAGCTAAAGAGAGAAACTATTTAAAATTACTACAGAACGTGGAAAATACTTGAGGTTCTATGTGCTAAGATATACACACGAACTACAGAAATACAGCTACAAAGGTTTACAGAAAAAAAGACAGATGTCATTGATTGGAAAAATGTTAATTGCTCCTCGGTAACACAAGCCATATTCTACCCCAAAATGACAATAAACCTATAATTAATGACTAAAAGTCAAGATAGGTGACTCAATGGCTAGAGCTCTGGGCCTAGAGTCAAGGACAGTTGAATTCAAATGTGACCTTAGACACATAGTAGCTATTTGGACCTGAACAAGGCACTTCCCTCCTATTTGACTGTTCCTTCTCTGTAAAATGGGGATAATAATAGCACCTCCTTCCCAAGGTTATTGTGAGGGTCAAGGGAAATAGTATTTGTGAAGCACTTAGCACAGTGCATGGCACATAGTAGATACTATATAAATGTTAGCTATTATTATTATTATTATTAAATTATATACCAAACTACCAAAGGATTACTTCATAGAACTAGAAAAAATAATAACGGAATTTATCTGGAGGAGCAAAAAGGTCAAGAATATTAAGAGAAACAATGAAAAACAAATAGGAAGGAAGGAGGCCTAGCAGTACCAGATCTCAAACTGTGCTACAAAGCTGTAATCATCAAAATAGTCTGCTACTGGGTAAGAAGTAGAGAAGTTGCTCATTGAAACAGGTTAGATACAATACATGGAAACAAATGAGTACAGTAACCTAGTCCCTGATAAACCCAAAGATCCCAATTATTGGGGCAAGAACTTATCACATGACAAAAAACTATTGGGAAAAATGGAGAGTAATCTGGCAGAAACCAGGCATAGACTAACATCTCACACCATATAGTAAGAAACTTCAAAAGGAGTACATAATTTAGACAAAAAGGGGAATATAAACAAACTAGTGGAATGTGGAAGAAATGAAGTGTCAGGTCTGTTGATAAGGGAAGAGTTCATGGCTAAATGAGAAACAGAGAGGTTCACAGGAGGAAGAATCAATCATTTTAATTACATCAAATTAAACAATTTTGCACAAACAAAACCAAATGCAGCCAAATTGGGAGGAAGGCGTAGGAAACCAGGGGGAAATCTTTGTAGCAAATTTCTCTGATAATAATCTCATTTCTAAGGTATTTAGGGAACTGAGTCAAATTTATAAGAAAAAGACCCATTCCCCAGTTGATACATGGTCAAGGGATATGAATAGGCAGTTTTCAGAGGAAGAAGTCAAAGCTATCAATAACTATATGAAAAAATAACTCTGAATAATAATTAGACAAATGCAAATTAAAACAACTATGAGGTACCACTTCACATCCATCAATTTGACTAAGATGACAGAAATGCTGGAGGGATTGTGGGGGAAAAAAAGCACACTAAGGCATTGTTGGTATAGCTGGTCCAGCTGGTTCAGCCATTCTGGCAAGCAATATGGAGCTATGCCCCCAAAGTTATGAAATTGTGTATATCTTTTGACCCAGCAATGACTCTTCTAGGTCTGTATCCTAAAGATATCAAAGAAAGAGGAAAAGGACCCACATATACAAAAATATTTATTGCCTCTCTTTTTGTGGTAGAAAATAATTTGAAACTGAAGGGATTCCCATCAGTTGAGGAATGACTGAACAACTCATGGTACATAAATGTAATAAAATACAAGGTTCTGTAAAAAATGATGAGGGGGATTGTTTCAGAGAAACCTGGAAAGACTTGTGTGAACTGCTACAAAATGAAGTGAGCAGAACCAGGGAACAATTTATACTGTAATAACAATATTCTAAAGATAATCAGTTTTGAAAGACTTAGTAACTTTGATTAAATACAATAACCACCACAACTCCAAAGGACTCATGATGACACATGCTATGGAGAAATTTGTTTTGCATGATTATACATATTTGCAATGGTTTTTATTTTACTTGTCTTCTCAATGGGTAGGGGAAGGTGAGGGGAGAGGAAAAGAATTCAAAACTGAAAACTAAATCAAATTTAAAAAATTAATTTACATGAGGTAGAGAGGGAAGGTCAAAAATCTCAAGAAAAATAATGAAAAGAAATGGAAACAAAGAAGGCCTAGCAATACCACATTTCAAACCATACTACAAAGCAGTAATTCTCCAAACAATTTGTTATTGGTTAAAGAAAATAGTTTGATCAGTGGAATAGATTAAGTAAATATATCTAATACTCTAGTTTTCAATAAACACAAAGACCCCAGCTACTGAGATAAGGACCCAATATTTGACAAAAACTTTTGGGAGAATTCAACAGCAGCATGGAAGAAATTAGATTTAGTCCAACACCTTATGACTTACACAAAGATCAGCTCCAAATGGGAACTAAGACCTAGAGATAAATTACCTATCAAATCTATGAACAGAAAAAAAAAGTTCACGGCCAAACAAGGGATAAAGAAGAGCAGAGAAGATAAAATGGGTCATTTCAATTATATAAAATTTCAGAGTTTTTGCATGACCAAATCCAATAAAGTTAAGATTAAAATGGAACCATCTGGGGGGAATCTTTGCAGCGAGTTTCTCTGATAAAAAGAAAGGAGAATGAATAAGAAATTATTAAGCACTTACGATGAGCCAGACACGATTCTAAGCACTTTACAAATATTGTCTTATAATTTCAATTACATTAAATTTAAAAGTTTTTGCACAAACAAAACCAATGTAACCAAGATTAGAAAGAAACCTGGGAAATAATTTTTACAGCCAGTGTTTCTGATAAAGGCCTCATTTCTAAAATACTTAGAGAACTGAGTCGAATTTATAAGAATACAAGTCATTCCCCAATTGATAAGTGGTCAAAGGATATGAACAGGTAGTTTTCAGAGGAAGAAATTAAAGCTATCTATAATCATATAAAAATGCTCTAAATCACTATTGATTAGAGAAATGCAAATTAAAACAACTCTGAGGTATCATCTCACACCTATCAGATTGGTTAACAAGACAGAAAAGGAAAATGATAAATGTTGAAGAAGATATAGGAAAATTGGAACACTGATGCATTGTTGATGGAGTTGTGAACTGATCCAGCCATTCTGGAAAGCAATTTGGAACTATGCCCAAAGGACTATAAAACTGTTTATACCCTTTGATCTAACAATACCACTACTAGGTCTGTATCCCGAAGAGGTCATAAAAAAGGGAAAAGGACCCATATGTACAAAAATAGTCACAGCAGCTCTTTCTGTGGTGGCGAAGAATTGGAAATTGAGGGGATGCCCATCAATTGGGGAATGGCTGAGCAAGTTGTGGTATGTGAATATAATGGGATACTATTGTGCCATAAGAAGTGTTGTTGAGCAGACAGATTTCAGAAAAACCTGGAAAGACTTGTATGGTCTGATGCTGAATGAAGTGAGCAGAACCAGGAGAACACTGTACCCAGTAAAAGCAACACTGTTCGACGTTTAACTAGGATAGACTTAGCTCTTTTTAGCAATACAATGATCTAAGAAAATTCCAAAAGACCCATGATGGAAAGTACTAACCACAACCAGAGAAAGACCTATGGAGTCTGAATGCAGATCGAAGCATGCTATTTTCACTTTTTGTTTTGTTTTTTCTTTCTCCTGGTTTTCCCCTTTTGTTCTGATTGTTCTTTCACAACATGACTAATGTGGAAATACGTCTAGCATGATTGTACATGTATAACCTATATCAGATTGTCTTGGGAGGAGGGAACAGAGGGAGGGAGAAAAATTTGGAACTCAAAATTTTACAAAAATGAATGTTGAAAACTATCTTTACAAGTAATTGAAAAAAAATACTATTAAAGAAAAAACCCCAAATATTATCTCATTTGATAAAGGATAAAGGTCTTCTTTTCTCTCTGTGTCTCTCTCTCTCTCTCTCTCTCTCTCTCTCTCTCTCTCTCTCTATATATATATATATATATATATATATACACACACATAGACACACACACTCTGCATGTATATACACATGTATATATGTATACACACACATACATATGAAGTCAGTTCTTAACAAATAAACACAGGCTCTCAGCTATGTTGGGGGAAAAATGTTCCAAATGACTACTAATAATTAGAGAAATTCAAATTAAAGCAATTCTGAGATTACATCTTACACTAATCAATATGGAAAAGAGGATAAAAAAAGAAAATGATGAATGTTGGAGGGGCTAGGAGAAAACATTCACATTGATACACTGTTGGTGGACCTGTGAATAGGCACAACCCAGCTATACCACTAGGTCTATACCAAAAGAGATCAAAGAAATAAGGAAAGGCCTTATGTGCGCAAAAATATTTATACCAGCTTTTTTTTGTAGTGGCAAAAAACTGAGGAACTAAATACATGCCCAATATGCCCATCAATTGAGGAATGGCCGGATAAGTTGTGGTATATTGATGTGAAGGAATACTATTTTGATATAAGAATTTCAAAAAGACACGGAAAGACTTAAATGGACTGATGCAGAGATGCGAGCAGGAGCAGAACAGTTTATCCTATAACATCTATATTGTAAAAATGACCATTTCTGAAGACTTTTGTAAACTGATGAAGAATGAAATGAACAGAAGCAAGAGAACGATTTACCTGATAACATGAAAAACTTGGAAAACTGTAAGAACTGCCTCTTTTTGTATCCCAGTGCTCTTAGAACGAGGTCTGGCGCATCAGTGCTTAGTAAGTAAATGCTTAATAAATGTTTTTGGATTGATTGAACTCAGATCAATACAATGACCGTGATTTCGGAGGATGGATGATGAAACATATTATTCATTACAGAGGTGATGGATTTAGGGTGCAGAGTGAGACATATCTGTATCTATTCATCCATGCATCCATCCGTGCAGCTATCCATCCATCCTAGATATTTATGTAAAGCCCTTGAGGGAATGTTTTTCTTGACTATGTAGAAATTTGTGTTTCTTTTATTTTCTTTCCAATGAGCTGAGGGTAGGAGGGAGAGAAAATGGATTTCTCTTCACTTTAAATAACAAAAAGACAGGTGTGTGTGTGTGGTGGGGGGTTCTTCAGAATTAGGAAGTTGCAGGTTACTGTTATTAGTTTCACTGATTTTATTTTGTTACAAGAGACCCGTCGTGGAGTCGGGATAATCTGTAAAAGTTTGTCGCGTAAAAACACACCCATAAATTTTTAATTTAAGAAAGTTTCCTGCGTCAGGCCACCGAGGAGCAGGGGGCTGGAAGCGCGGCTCTCCCCCGCCTCCGCCGCCACCCGCCAGTGACGCGCGTCCGCTCAGGCCCGCCCCCGGCCGCTGATTGGCTGGCCGCGGGACCGGTCGCTCGGCCATTGGCCGGGCTTGGAGCGGGACCTAGCCAATCGCCCGGGAGTGCCGGCTTTTCCCGCGGCGGTTCGGAGCGAGCGGCCGTTGCGACGGCTAACGGTCTCTCCGCTCGTTCCGATCGACGCCGGGACCGTCGGGAGGGCGCCGGGGGCCGGGATGGCGGCCTCGGAGCCCGGCGTCGGCGGCTACGCGCGGAGCGAGGCGGGGCCCCGCGGGGAGAGGGAGAAGCAGCCGCCGCTGGCGGCCGGGGGCCCGGGCCCGGCCCGCAAGAGCCTGGTCTCCCCGCCGCCGCCGCCGCTCTGCCTGAGGCGCCGAGTGAGGCTCCTGCCGGGGCCCGAGGAGACCGTGCACAGCCGGGTGAGGACGAGCGCCGCCCCGCCCCTTCCCCACGGACCGCCCGCCCCCTCCCCTGAGGGACCGCCCCATCCCTCCCCTCCCCTCCCCTCCGGGGCCGCCTCACCCCTCCCCTTCCTCGGGATCGCCCCGCCCCCACAGTCCCCTCTTCCCCACCCTCACCCCTCAGGCCCTGCAGACCCTTTGGGGCCCGCCCTTCCCCCCTCCCTCTGCTATCCTCGCCCTGCCCCCTCCTGACCTCGCCCCTTCCCCCACCTCCTAGATTGGGAGCCCAAGAAAGTCTGTTGGAACCTCGGCTCTGCTCCCCGGGCCTCAGTTTCCTCCACTGTAAAATGAGGGTCTTTGAGGGTGACCTCAGTCACTGACCTTCCCTTCCCTTGAGACACCCCCTCCCCTACACTGCCTGTAGGATGGGGAGAAAGTGCCCTGGGCGCCCTCCTCCCTTTCTGCCCTCCCTTCCCCCCAGGCAGTTGGAGGGGGTCCGTGGGTAGAAGTTCAAATCCAGCCTCATCCATCTACTAGTGTATGACCCTGGGCAAGTCATTTAACCCCTCTTAACCTGTGTCCTCGTTTGTACAATGAGGGGGTTGGACTGGATGGCCTTAGATCTACAGTGCTAGGATTCTCTGGCCTGACCTTTTCTCTGGCTAGGGTCATACCCCGACTCTGGGCGGAACCTTCCAAACTGACCCTCTTTCTTCTAGACCTGGGGTGTGTGGTTTTGCGTGTGTTCCACCAACTAACATTTCCTTAGGATCTGCTTCCTAATGTGACAACTTGACCCTCCATGCTTTGGCCTGTGGTTCTAACTCTGCCTGGGACCCTTTAGGCCCTTGAAAGAGCTGGGTCACCCCTCCCACCCTTACTTCTGAGCTATCAGATAATCATGCAGAGTTAGAGCCAAAGAGCACCTTTGGTGGTCTGGGAAAGTCTATGGAGCCTCTCCTACAATAATGTGTTCAAATAATCAAAAAGTTTTTTGAAAGTTCACAGATTTCCTCCCTTCCCCCAAGAACTCCTGCTCTGGTCCAGCCCCCTCATTTAAAGGGGAGGAGATGAAGGCCCATGGGAGGTGAAATTCCGCAGTCACACTGCAGGTCTTCTGGTCCTGTGGGTTTCTTATTTTTGGTATTGTTAAGTTATTGTAGTTGAGTCCTACTCTTTGTGATCCCATTTGGGGCTTTCTTGACAAAGATATTAAAGTAGTTTGCCATTTCCTTCTCCAGCTCATTTTACAGATGAGGAAGCTGAGGCAGACAGGATTAAGTGAGTTGCCCAGGATCACATAGCTAGGAAGTATCTGAGGCCAGATTGTAATTCATGAAGAGTCTTCCTGACTCCAGATCTGGCACCCTATCTATTGCGCCGCCTATTTGCCCTCCTACTTTTGTTAGTCCAGTTCTCACCCCCGTGGACCTAGACCCTGATGGCGTTCTTCAGTCTCTAGAGCTAAAGAGATTGGTATGAGCAACCATGGGCTTGTTCTCAGCCAAGATGTTAGAACAAGGTAGATAGAAGGGGGAGAGGAGCCTTGGAAGCCTGAAGGAGGTAGCTTTGGATACAGAAAGTCCTTGAAAACACTTCTTTTTATTGTAGGGGTTCAGATCTTACCCTTGAAACCCAACTTCTCAAATCGGAAAGAACTGGGGATGGGACTTAGCCTGTGGCACATTTTTAGTCCTGTGTTAGGAACAAGATATTTCACCAGATGGCTTGTACAATTCAAGCTAGTATAGATGAATTCTTAGATAAAGAGTAATAAGGGGAATTACTAAGAGCAGTTGGAACAGGTACTTGGCATGGAGATAACATTGTGGGGGAGGCCCATCCTGCTGCCTTCTGGATGCCAGGAGAGCTGGGGGTATCCAGGTCATCCTGGGACTACCCAGTCCAGCATTCTGTCTGAGGGATGGCAGCATTGGATGGCATGGAATGTAGATCAGCAGCTTGTCCCCTGGGAAACTGACCTCTAGAAGGTAAGGGTCAACCCTGAACAGGGCTAGCTCAAGTCATCATGACCCTGTTGGGTAGGGGAGCAGTAAAACTTAATTTGGGAAACTGAGACTCCACCACCTTCTCCTCTGTCTCTGATGCATCTCATGTGTGGTAGGTGTGTGAGAGTTAGCTATTGATTTCTTCTGGAGAGCAATCAAGGGCTATATTCTGGCCGTGCCATCAAAGACCAGGCATCATCCTGGCTGTGCCTCATTTTCCCTCCTCTGAAATGGGCAAGATGGGTCCAGGCCTCTCTTTACAGACTTAGAAAGTGTTACCGTTCTGAATTTTGTCACAGCTTGGACCAAGGCTCCACTTCTGGCCATGTGGAAAAAGTGAAGAGATATGGTCCAGGTGACAGGGCTAGGACTGAATTCTGTACAAGTTAAATGACTGGACCCAAAGAGGCCTGGCTCATTAATGGTTTGTTGTCAGCTTGGAGGGAGGTCTCTAATGGAGTGCCACAGGGATCCAGCCTTGGCTTCGGGCTCTTTAATGTCATTGTTAGTGCTTTGGATGGAAGCCAAGATAGTGTGCTTGCTGAATTACAGATGGCCAATCTGGCAGGGATAGCTAATGCAGAGGTAGATAGGTGTGCAGAGTCAGCATTGAAAGAGAGCTTCAGAGTCGGAAGGAAGGGCCATGCTGATGAGGTGACATTTAATAGGCAGCCTCTCTAAAGAATTAAATCACAGAGGGTCACCCAAAGGGCAGCAGAGTGGTGCATGGTGGGATAGAGCCGTCTAGAACCCACGACAAATGCAGTGTTTCAAAGGAGGTAGTGAGAGTAAGGGGTAATTAGGTAATTAGAGGCCCCATGGGCTTCCCAGGAGAGGAGCCGATTATGAGGGGCACAGAGAAGAGGCACCCAAGATGGCCAAAGTTGTTTGGGTTGGGTGCTGCATCACTGCAGGGGAAGTCATATCACTATCGCAGTAAGTGGAGACTCTGACCCTGGTAAAAAGTGCCATCTTTAAGTATAAGCTAGAGAAAGGAAGGAGAGGCAGTAGAGATTCAATGAAAAAGGCTGGCAGTTCTAGTGGTAAACTCAAAATGAGTCAATTGGGGAGCTGTGGCAGCCCCCAGCAGGTGAGGTTGTAATCCCACAGAGATAAGAGAGGGTCCTGACCCCAGCTGACAGGCCATAGTTGGAAGATTGTGTTCAGTTCTAGGCCCCACACTTGAAGAAGAGCATTTGCAACCTGGGCTGGGACCAGAGGAGGCTGTCCAGGATCTTGAGAGGCCTGGAAACCATGCCTTATGAGCATCGGCTGAAGAATATTTAGTTTAAAGAAGAAAAGGCCTAGGGTTGAGGTATGGGGGAAGACATGAGCCAGATCTCCAGTCTTTGTCTTGTGGAAGAAGGACTGTTTGTTATTTGTTATCCTTGATCTCTGACCTGAGAACTAGGGGTAGTGAATAGAACTGGGAGAAGTGGTTCCAGCTCAATTCAAGGAAAACTTCCCTGGAAGCAGAGACCCAGCCTCAGGAGCTGGGGGCTACCCCTGGACTGGAGACCTTGAAGCTGTCTGTTAGGATTGCCTGTTAGAAAAGTCACTGAGAAAATTTCTGGATGAGGATCCATGCCCTGTGAGCTTCCTGCCCGCTTTGAGGTCCTGTGAATTTTAGCAAGGGCTCTGGAGGGAGTGACTTGGCTGTGCTCCCTTGTGGGGCTCCCTGTTTTTTCCTTTGTGCCTAATACCCATCCCAGTTAACCAGCCTGCCTAGGATAAACCTACCTAAACTTCCTTACCAGGTGCTCGGGCCCTGTGCTGCTCACCCCATTCTTTGGAGTTCAGGAGTGATTTGGGATCCTGTTTCCTATATGTGGCTCCTGAGGTTTCACTGGTTCCTGGGAGCAAGCAGGCATGAGTGCCCTAGGCTGGGTTCAGTGGACTCTACTTTGCCAGCAGGTCTTTGGGAGGTCTCTGATTTTTGTTTTCTCCTTGGGAGCAGGTAACGCTGGAGAAAGTACTGGGCATTACAGCTCAAAACAGCAGTGGCTTAACATGTGATCCTAACACAGGCTACATTGCCTACCTGGCTGGGTGAGTAGTACGGCTGGCGCTTTTCCAAGCTAGGTGGTAAGATCCCTTTCCAGTTGTTCATGGCATGCTTTGTGGACTCCAGGCCTCCCTTATTGTTGTTCACAGGAGATCCTGCAACCTACGCTTTGCCTTCTTCTCGAAGCTTGAGAAGGACTAGATTTCAGTGAGAAAAGCTCTCAGTGTCTTAATAACCAATTGTAGAGCTCAGGGGGGAAATGAGCCCAAGTTCCCCAAAGTCTTTTTCAAGAAGATGTCCAAACGGGATGTTCTCAGCTTAGGAGTTCTGTGTATGTGAACACTTAGAACAGTAATTGACAGATGCTGTGTTGGGGCTCATTGAAAACTTGACCCATTTGGTTTTGACATGATAATCATTCCCTAATACACAACCCTCTGGTACGCCTCTCACGCCTCACCCTCCCCTTTCCCAATTTTAACTGTTTATAACTCCAGCTTGGTCATAATAAACCTTTCTTTTGGACATGTTGCTATTGAATGTTTGCTAAAATTTTGTTTAAAATTTTTGTGTAGTCATTAGTGATTACTGCTCTATGGTTCTCTTTCTCTGCTTTACTCGTAAACTCCTTGATCCAAGGCGGTCAGTGACAGAAAGTTCCCATGACTACCTTCCAGTTAAAAAATTCAGTTCAGCAAAATCAGGTAACATTGTCATTGTAGCCGATTGACGCCCTCGAGACATTCTGCTCTTACAGAACGTTCACCTCGATAGAAAGGAAGGAAGTGTGCTCTAAACATCATTCATCTGGAACCAACCTAGGCCATTGTTTTTGACCTGAATTCGATGTACTTGAACACTATCTTCATTTACATCATTGTGGTCATTGTATATATTGTTTCTTGGGTTCTCCCCAACCCTGTATCAATTCATACTAGTCTCCTCCTATTTCTCTGAATTATTCATATTTACTTTTCCTTATGGCACCGTAGTATTCAATTAATTCACATGACAGTTTGTTCAGCCATTCTCCAATCCATGCGTGCATAATTGGTTTTCATCTTTTTGCTGGTACCAATAATTCTATGAATATTTGGTACCCTTGGGAACTTTCTTTCTGTCAGTGACCCCCTTGGGGTATAAGCCCAAACCAAGGAGGGGTAAAGCAGAGAAAGAGAACTATGGAGTAGTAATCACTAATAAATATTGATGCAAAATTTTAAAATAAAATTTTAGCACACGTACAACAGTAGTCTGTCTGAAAGAAGTATCCATTATGACCAAGTTGGAGTTATGCCAGGGCTCAGAGGAATGATTCAGCAATAGAAAAACAAGTAGCAAAGTTAATCATATAAACAACAAAAATCACAATTGCATCAATAGGTTCAGAAATTCCTTCAGTAAAGCATATCAATCCTTTATGTTAAAAAATGCTAAATCAGGGTGGGGATCCTGTGGCCCTCTAGGTCTTCAAGTACAGCCCTTTGAATCCAAACTTCACTGAACAAATCCCCTTAATGAAAGGATTTGTTCTGTAAAACTTGGACTCGGTCAAAAGGCCTCACCCAAGGACCTATGAGGCCACATGTAGCCTCGAGGTGGCAGGCTCCCCACCCCTGTCTGGATTTGGAAAGAGTTTTTTTCAATAGGATCGAAAACATTTGTCAGAAAGCTGACATCGTCTTGTAATGGAGGAATCCTGGAAACTTTCCTAGCCTGAGCAGGGCTGAAGCAAGAGTTCCTCCTCTCTTCATTAGTACTTGACGTAGGGCTAGACATGGAAATTATGTCCGTGAGATGGGAGAAAGGAATGAAAGGAATAAACAAGGAGAAGAGGAGGTAAAGTTATCTGTATTTGTAGACATATGATGGTTTATTTAGACAACTGTAGGGCAGGGGATGGGGAGCCTGCGGCCTGGAGGCCACATGTGGCCTTCTAGATCCTTAAGTGCGGCCTTTTGACTGAATCTAGATTTTACAGAACAAACCATCAGGCCATATGTGGCCTCAAGGCTGAAGGTTCCCCACCCCTGCTCTAGGGAATCAGTGAAGAAACTCGTTAAAATCATCAATAGCATCATCAGAGTAGCATCCACAAAAATCCTCAATCTTTGTGTACATTACCAACAAAAACCGGGAGGAAGAAACAGACCTCCCTTTCACAACAACTACAAAATGCATACAGTTTTGGCCATGAACCTACTACGATGCACTTGACACTTACTTGGATACAAAACTGTAGAAGTAAAGAAAGAGATTGAAGAGACAGTCAGTGTTAATGCCTGGGCCAGTATGAGAAGAATGATGGTTTAAATGGATTTGCAGTTTTACTCCTTTACCAACTAAACTACCAAACATATTCTCTATAGAACCAGGAAAAACAATAAGAAAATTCTTGTGGTGGAAAAAAAAAGTCCCCAGAAATGAAGGGGAAGATGAAAAATATATAGGAAGAAAAGGAGCTTCTTATTGTCAGATCTCTATATTTTAAGGTAAATATATCAAAACTATTTGGTTACTGGTTAAAAAGGAGAAAAGCAGGTCAGTAGGATGGGCTAAATGAGCAGGACTTAGAAGCAGACAAGTCCAACTGTCCAGGGTTGGATTAATTCCAGAATTTGAGCTTCTCTTTATTTGCTGAGAACTGGCAGAGGATGATGGTGAGGGGGATGGGGAGTCAGTGTTTGGTGAAGGACAGGTTTAAACATTCAGCTTCTGTAATATGCCATGTTAAATTCGAAATAGAAAAATTATCTAAATACAGACAGTCATATCATTAAAAAAAAAATTAAAGGACAATGGAAAATCAGGAATTCCTAACTGAGAAAAGGATGAAGAAGATTTTATAAAAGACAAAAATAAACCAAATCAGTGCAGCCAGAATAAGAAGAAAAATCGTAGGAAAAACTTTGTATCAGCCATTCCTGATAAAAATGTGCTATCCAAAATCCACAGGAAATTGATACAAATTTCTAAGACTGAATTATTCCCTGAAAGATAAAGGGTGAAAGGAGATACACAATTTTCTCAAGAAGTGATACAAACTCTTAACAAATGAGGAAAAAATGTTCCAAATCGTCAGTTAGTGAAATGAGGCTATCACCTCACACCCATCAAAATAGCCAGGGTGGTAGACGAGACAAAGGAGAGGCTGGGGGAAATGGGGTAGTGGCCCTTCGAGGTGACTCCATTGTTCTAGTTGAATTATGAAATTATCTGGACCCTTTGATCATCTTTATTGAGATGATACCAGAGGAGTCTGGGATATAAAGCTGGCTGACCATTTTCCCTAAGTTCCTATCAAACAGGTGAATTGTCTGAGGCTCATAAGGGTGAAACATGTACAATATGGCCTCGACACAATGAGGCCCCAGCGAGGGAGCCACGTGGCCATGATGGGCGGGAGGTATAGACCATGGCGATGAGGGGGATGTGTCTATTGGGAGGCCGGGTTCTTCCACTGGAGCCCAGGGGCTACAGTATTGGTGTGGTGGCTCAAGCGTCTGCCTGTCTCTTTGCAGGTGTGTGGTGGTGATCTTAGACCCCAAGAAGAGTAAGCAGCACCACATCTTTAATACTGCCAGGTGAGGGTAAGACGTGGCATCATGGCAATAGCCAGCATTTCTCTGGCACTTTATGCTTTTCAGGTGTTAGCTCATTTGAGTTTTACAATGACTTTGGGAAGTAGGTGCTATTAGTATCCCCATTTTATAGGTGAGGAAACTGAGGCAGAATGAGGTTAAGTGACTGAGGCAACATTTGAGCTCAGGCTTTCCTGAGTCCCAGTCCAACCCTATCCACTGTGCCGCCTAGCTGTCTAGTTGGAGCTAGGAACAGTTTGGTGGGCAGCTTTGGGGCCTAGTGGAATAAATAATGCCATTCCCTCCTAGCAGAGGTATGTGTGGGCAGACACCCACATACCCCCCTACCCATTTTGCTCTGAAGTGTGTTTAATCCAAGGGCTCCCCCCACCTCCCTCCTGCCATGTTGTCGTAGGACTGAGTGCCAGCCCCAGGAGTAGGGCATGGATTAGGCCACAGGGAGGGCTGCTTAGCTCATTTGTTCAGCACTTACAAGGATCGCTACCCAGTGGTTGTCCTTGTGGGGAATAAGTGGCTACCTTCTAATGTGCCCGTGGGCATAGATATTCCCTGAGCATGGAAACCGAGGCGAAGTTTCTCTTGGTAGAGTCCTGATTATTGCTTCCTCTGTTTGACCCTCTGACCTGGCTCATAGCCGCCGGCCAGCTGTGCTGCGTTTTCAGGTACCCTGGCCGTGGTGGTGAGGACACGGGTGTGTTGCTCAGCCCTCAAAGCTCCTGTGGGTCAGGGCACTGGGGCACTAGTCTTAATCTCCCTGCTCAGCTTTCTCTGCAAGCTGGTGCTGGGAGAATGGTTTCAGTGACTTGTAAACCATTTCTTGGCAAGTAGAAAACTAATAGCCTCCTTCTTCTGGGTCCTCAGGAAAGCCCTGAGCGCACTCGCCTTCTCTCCTGATGGGAGATACATCGTGACTGGGGAGGTGAGTTAACAACTGGTGGATGATGAGGCAGCTCCATAGCAGCCCCTGGTTCTATCGGCTCCTCCAAGCTCATGGGCATGTCCTCCTGGTACTGGCCTCTTGTGGCCCTGAGGGCTGGCAGAAAGCACAGAGAGACTCTGGATTGCGCCCTCACCCACCCTCTGGGCCTGGTCTGGGGCTCATCCTCACCCTGTGTGAGTCCAGAGCCATAGGGTGCCTGTCCTGCCCAGACTGTACCCTGGAGTCAAGCCGTGTGGTTGATACTGCCTGCCTCCTACAGAATGGGCATAGGCCAGCTGTTCGAATTTGGGACGTGGAGGAGAAGAGCCAGGTGGCAGAGATGTTGGGCCACAAGTACGGGGTGGCGTGTGTGGCCTTCTCACCGAACATGAAGCACATTGTGTCCATGGGCTATCAGCATGACATGGTGGTGAACGTCTGGGACTGGAAGGTACCTGCCTCCCCCCAAAACAGGGCCCCAGCCCCTCTTCTGAGCTTTCATTCGGTTCTTAAAGTGCTTCCTCTCTCCCGGGGATGGTTTGGAAAGTGATTGGAGTGAAAGCAGATCAAGTATCTCCTGCCTGGTGAGTGATGCCAAGGTTGAGGCTGAATTGGCAGGGTATTGCCTGGGCTGTGGGACACAGGGATCAAACATGCAGGAGGAAGGGTGGCCCCCAGGGGTCAGGATTCTGAGGGGACACTTGGAGGTCAGGCCAGGCCAGGCATTGATAACAGTCATTCTTATATCTGTAATGGCACTCCCAGAGTTGCGAAGGGCTTTCCTCACCACACGGTCCTGGGAGGTAGTTAGTGTGAATATTATTACATACTTTATTTTACAAATAAGGAAACTGAGGCTCAGAGATGCTGACTGACTCACCCGCAGTCACACAGGAAGTGTCTGGTGTAGGAATTGAATCCAGGCCTTGAAATCCCAAGCTCCGTGCTATTTCCACTGTCGTGATGCTTCTGAGTAGGAATCACTTGGGCCCTCCCCAGCATCCCCCTCCCCTTGGCACACTTCTCCCCTGGCCCATTGTTCCATGAAGGGGCTGAGTCCTTTGTGGGGCCGCTGGTAGAGAAACAGGTTTGGCCACCTCAGGTCTGAGGTGAGCTGGGGACAGTGGCCCTGCTGCTCCTCTCCTCAGGCTTTGCCTGGCTCTGTCCTCCCTCACCCCTCCTGGGAGTGGTAGGATGGGGGTCATCATCTCCTGGGAAATTCACCCTGCCCATCTTCCCACCATGACTGCTGAGAGGAGACTCTGTGCTGAGAGGGGTAAGGAGAGGAGGCTGTGATGGCCCACAGAGCCAGACTAGCTCATCACCCCCAGGGCACACTGCCTGGA
The DNA here is from genome assembly GCF_003287225.1 of Phascolarctos cinereus. Classification (NCBI taxonomy): domain Eukaryota; kingdom Metazoa; phylum Chordata; class Mammalia; order Diprotodontia; family Phascolarctidae; genus Phascolarctos; species Phascolarctos cinereus. The sequence goes on along the minus strand of NW_027556098.1, from coordinate 406,620,387 downwards.
AGGAGCCGAGAAGGGGGTCAAGAAACTGAAGGTGTAGGACAGCGCATAAGCATGTTTAATGAAGCACCTGCTTGGTGCCAGGCTCTGGGCTGAGTGCTGGGGGGACAGAGAAAGGCAAAAACCCAGGTCGTGCCCTCTAGGAGCTCCCAAGCCAATGGAGGAGACACTAGGTCAGGAACTTGGCACAGAAGGAGCCACGTGCAGAGGAGACAGAAGGGATGGGGCGCAGAGGCTGGGAAAAGCAAGGCTGCCACAGGGGACCAGGGGATGTCTGGGAATGTTGGGGACTAGCCTTTTGTCCATGACTTTTCTAGAAAGACAGTGTGGTCGCCTCCAACAAGGTGTCCTGTAAGGTCATCGCCATCTCATTTTCTGAGGACAGCAGCTACTTTGTGACTGTGGGCCACCGGCATGTCAAGTTCTGGTTCTTGGAGGTGTCCAAGGACCTAAAGGTAAGAGAGACGGAGATGGGGGTGGGGAAGGCATTAGGGGGGTCCAGAGATAGAGTTAGAGAGAGATGGGAGGGCGGGGAGGGACAGAGGAAGGGGAAGAGGAGGGCAGAGGAAAGCCAGGAGGCTTGGCCTGGGGTCCCTGGAGGGCTCCCCAGGATCTGGGAAGTATTCCCTGAGCCTTCCGCTTTGGTTCCATTCTGTCCTTCAGCACACACCTGTTGAAGCCCTGCTGTGTTTAAGGCCTCAGTGGTTTCCCCTTTGTGTTCTGTTTTGTTTCTGGGTGGCCATTGCTTAGCTCCTGCCCCCCATTATGACTGCCCGCCTTAGACTCCAGCTCAGCTCCTTGGCTGGCTGCAGGCTGTGCCCCAGGCACTAGCTTTGAGTTCTTTGACTCCCCTCTTCGTCTTGCCTTTGCTGGCCCTGGGTCTGTTTCCCAGCTTGGCTCCTTTTCCTGTTCTCTTCCTGCCCTTGCCCCCGGTGGGTGGTCTGCTATTCACATGTTGTTCTAGGTGGCTGTCTCCTCTCTGGCCTGAGCATAGGCCCGGCGTGAGGCTGTGTTGGGTGCAGGGCTGTGACCTGGCCCCTTTTCCCTTAGGTGACTGGCACGGTGCCCCTCGTGGGGCGCTCTGGCATCCTGGGAGAGCTGCACAACAACGTCTTCTGTGGGTGTTGCCTGTGGGGAGAGGCAGGATGGCGGGCAACACCTTCTGTGTGTCCTACTCTGGTCTCCTCTGCCAATTTAATGAGAAGAGAGTCCTAGAAAAGTGGATCAACCTGAAGGTGCCCACATCCTTCTGTTCTTAGGAGTCTTTCTCAATGCTTTGAAATCTCTTCCATGCCTGGAACACATGGAAAAACCACCCCCACACCCCAACTTGTGCATCTGAGTTAGGCTCCCTAGGTGGGCGGCGGGGGCGGGGGAGTGAAGTGAGCTCTAAAAGATCTCTTGGAGGCCAAGGCCTGATCCCATGCCCCCTTCTCCCTCTCCTTTGCCCACAGGTCTCCCTTTCATCATGCTTATGCGTCAGTGAGGATCTCATCTTCTGTGGCTGTACCGATGGGACAGTCCGCATCTTCCAAGCACGTGACATGCATTATGTGACCAACTTACCCAAGCCTCACTACTTGGGAGTAGACGTGGCCCAAGGCCTGGATCCCAGGTACTTCAGCCACAGAGCCGTGGTCTTAGAGCTGCCCCTGCCAGGGAGTGTCAACCTGAGCAAAGATAAGCGGGGAAACCTGACTGGGTCTTTGGATATGTCTGGAGCCATGGCCCATGCCCCAGTGGAGGGAAGGGCTCCAATAGGCTCGGGGTAGGAGGAGCAGCCACTGTGCTTGGCTGAGGCTCAGTAGGACCGTCTGGCCTGGGAGAAAGTCTCCAGTGCCCAGCTTGGAAGAGACTGACACGCCTTCTTGAAGCTGTCTTCACCATGGCTTCCCAGGGGCTGTCTGTGGGCTGAGAGCCAGCTGGGGTGCCCCAAGGGAGGGGCACATCTCCCCTTCCCCCAGCCTCAGGGCAAGGAGACAAGGGGTCAGCTCACAGGTGCTGGTGAGGATGGTAAAGGAGACATCTTCTCTTGTCCAGCTTCCTCTTCTGTAGGAAGGCTCAGTCAGTCTATCCAGACACAGTGGCGCTGGCCTTTGACCCCTGCCACCACTGGCTGTCCTGTGTGTACAAGGACCACAGCATCTACGTTTGGGACATCCGAGACCTAACTAAAGTGGGCAAAGTATGGTCTGATCTCTTCCACAGTTCCTATGTCTGGAACGTCGAGGTGAGTTGGGCCCTCTCTCTCCCTCTCCCACAAAATCTTATAGGTAAAAGGTCCCAAGTCTTTGTCCCTGGAGGCCTGTGGGGGCTGGCCACTGGCTTGGGCAGAGTTGTGATGAGAGCCGACTTGCACTGTCCTCGGGGGGGCTCTAGGTTTACCCGGAGTTTGAAGACCAGAGAGCCTGTTTGCCTTCAGGATCCTTTCTGACCTGCTCCTCCGACAACACTATCCGCTTCTGGAACATGGAGAACAGCCCGACTTCTGGCCGTCCCAAGAATGTTTTCAGCAATGTGAGTAGTGTAGGGCTGCTAGGCTTTTGTTTTCCCTTTCTTCTTTCAAGTCAGGGGGAGCCCCTGCTCTTCCCAGAGCTCCCCCAAATTGCACTTCGCCTCTGAGCCATGATAGAGGGCAAAGATGGGTAAAGAGCACCCACTGGAGGATAGAGATGATTTCCCATTTCTCCATTCATTCCGTAGTCCGTCTTCTCTGGCCAGCATTGGTTTGCTCCCTTTAAAAGTTCAGCTATCCAAATCATGCTTCAGGAGTTTTGACCAACTTGTCTATTGAATTCAGCTTGGCTATACTGTGTGCTTGACCCCGTCCAGATGCCAGGAGCTAAGAGCAAGTGAGGGGCGGGCATTTTCCCAGGTCTCAGTTTCTGAGGCCTTCTTGTAGCCACTAGACTCACCTATCTTTTTTTAATTGTTTGGTATTTTATTTTCCCCCGGTTACATGTAAAAACAATTTTTAATTCATTTTTACAATTTTGAGTTCCAAATTCTGTCTTCCTCCCTCCCCACCCCCCTCTTTGAGAAGGCAAGCAATTTGATATAGGTTATACATGTAGGTATACTCATTTGTCCTGCTTAAATTGTTCCAAACCAATCTAACTACAAACGTGAAGACATGCCATTAGTAGCAACAAACCTTTCTTGGGCACCTCCTATAGACAGGGCTCGGTGCCAGGGGTGGGGATCCCTGCCTTCTGGATGGGGCAGTGATGGCAATAAAAATGGACCAGCGCTCTCTGGTATGAGGAGCTGTGGATCACTGAGGGTTGGAAAAGGCTTCACTCCACAGGGATGTTAGGTCCAGCTCTTGCCCCTCCCCCTTCATCAGTCACACTGTTTCAGGCCTGCAGGTGTCTCTCCACTGAGGCCTGGGTCCGGCCCCGCTCTTGGGTTTGCAGTCGTCCTGAGCTCTGCATGGCGGTGCCTTGATGGGAGCACCCTGGGCCTCCAGATACTGTTGATGGACACTCTCTGGACCTTTGGCTCTGATCTCAGGGCCTTCTTTCCTGGATGACTGGCTTATTGTTGCTTTTTCCTTCTCTTCAAAGAACCTGCTAAAGGTGGTATATGTAGAAAATGACATCCAGCATCTGCAGGACATATCCCACTTCCCAGACCGAGGAAACGAGAATGGGACTCCTGTGGACATGAAGTCAGGAGTTCGGGTCATGCAGGTCAGTCCTGATGGTCAGCATTTGGCCTCAGGTGACCGAAGTGGAAATCTGAGGCAAGTGTCACCCTCCCATGGCACCGGTTTTGGTGAGGGGCAGACTCACATTAGTCAGAGGCCTTAGGTTCATATCCTCCCCCGGTCCCCCAGCCCCTCCCTGTTGTCTTACCACTATGACCCTTGGGTTCTAGCCTCATAACCTTGGGCTGATGGCAAACCTGGGGGTATGCATGCATGTGCAGCTGGGCCAGGCAGGGCCATGTGTGTAGGGCTGGGTAGACCTGGCTCTCCTGCCCACTGGCTGTGGTGTGTCTCATTTTGCAGGATTCATGAGCTTAGGTTCATGGATGAGCTGATTAAGGTGGAGGCCCATGATGCAGAAGTTTTGTGTTTGGAATATTCCAAACCTGAAACTGGTGAGTTTTTTTTTTCCTTGGAGTGGGCAAGAATATGTGCAAGGAAGTGGAGAAATAGATGAACGAGGGAGGGGCCAGGGAGCTTCTTCTATGCCGTGACCACACCGTCCATCTCCTTCAGATTTCTTGGTGCAGGCATGTAGAGAGCTCTGGATTCATCTCAAGACTTTTAAAACTCAACTTGGAGCTTGAGAGAAATTCCTGGATATTGTAAGGCAACATGACCCTTTGGAAAGGCTGAGTTCTCTGGAGCCTGAGCTAACAGAGCCTGAAGCAGGGGTGTGCTCAGCAAGCTAGGACGAGGCTCCCCAAGCAAGTCAGCTTGGGGGAGGCTGAGAAGGTGGGAGGACCTGCTGGGCAGCCTGGGCCCTCTTCTCTTGCCAGGGGTGACATTGCTGGCCTCAGCCAGTCGAGACCGACTCATCCACGTGCTCAACGTGGAGAAGAACTATAACCTGGAGCAGACCCTGGATGACCATTCTTCCTCCATCACAGCCATTAAGTTTGCAGGTGAGGGCACACATTCGCAGAACTTCCAAATTAGAGAGGACCCCCGTGGCCACGTGTTCCACAAAGAGTCGAGAAGGGGCTGTAGGCCTTTGCCTGACGAGCTCCAGAGAGACTCCCTCGCCCCACCCCGCCCTGGTTCCCAAGGCTGCCCATTCCACCTTTGGGCAGCTCTAATTCTGTTCCTGAATCAAAGCTCGAATTGTTTCTTTGCAGCCTCCTCCCGTTCCTGGTTCTTCCCTCTGGGCCCCAAAGCCCAAGGCTCATCTGCTTCTGCCCTGTGGTCTTGGTCTCATTCTGGCCTGAAGATGATAGGGGAGGGGTGGGGTCACAGGGAGACCTCTGGGTGGTCAGGAAGGGTGGCAGAGATGACAGGACTGAAGGTGACTGATGAGGGTGAGGGGAGGCAGAGAGGAATGCTGGTGGGTGGTGGGCATGTGGCGGTCGGTCAGGAAAGATGGGGAGGTGCCTGGCAAGTGGCTTGTTTACAACAAGGACTGATTGTGTGGGAGAGTGGGTCCTTCTTGCAACGTGATATGGAGCAGAGGATGGAAGCTCTGGCAGCTGATGGGGGCCATGACCTCAAGATTTGGGGGGTAAAGATGACTGGCAGCTCGGGGTGGGGAGGGGGCATGTGACAGGCAGAGATGGAGATTACAGTGAGGTTAGGAGGTTTTTAGGAGGCCCTGGGGAGATCTCAGTGAAGATCCCAGCAACAGGTACAGAATGTTTTAGGGCTGGAGAAGTATTATCTATCATCATAGGCAGAGGAAAGAAGGTGCTTCCATTTTCACTTGAGACTCTCTGTAAGAGGACAGCTGAACACCTCATGTTGTTGCATTAGGGCCTGGCAAGATTCTTCCAGTTAGCAATCAGAGGCAGCTGAGCAAGCTCGTGTCATGTCTGGAGAAGAGGCAGGACCTCTTCAGGGAGTCAGTGTGAGCAGGCAGCAGGGCTGAAGGAACATCTCTCCTCTCCAGGGTATCAGAAATTCAGCTCACAGATATTACATGCCCACTCTGCAGGCAGTGAGGCCTAGTGGCTAGAATACCAGCCTTGGAGCCAGGAACACCGACCAGGCCTCTGACACATCCTGGCTGTGTGTCAGACCTGTGGAGTCAAGTGTAAATAGAAACGCGGCAGCGACTGTGTTGTGCTGTATTTTTATTGGTTTTGTTCAACCTTTCCCAGTTAAGATGTGTCTGGCTTGCACTCAGGCATTTTGCAGGCCTGGAGTTTTAACTGTTATGCTCTAGGCAACTCTGTAAGACCAAATAAAGTGCACAGGGTGGGCTACTCTGCATTCTTAGGAGAAGTTTCCTCCCCTGGGAAATTCCCTCATCCAGTGACATCACAGATCCAGTACTGATCTCCTCTGTTGGCCTCGCGCTGTGCTCGCCAGATCCTAGGGATACCAAGATAAGAGCAGACAGTCCCTGCCTCAGGGAGATTCCAACCTCCCTGGGGCTAGGGTGCCCTGTGTACACACAACTAAGAAAACAGAAGGAAATGTGGGGAGGAGGGAGAGAATACAAACACATGGTGAAAGGGCTTCATGTAGTGGGTGGCTCCTGAGTTAAACCTTGAGGGAAGTGAAGAAATCTAAGGTGGAAATGAGGAAGGAGGAGTGCATTCCAGGCGTCCTGGGCCTGGGCCAAAGCATGGAGACACAAGATGGAATGTCAAGTTGGGGGACTGCCTGATAGCTCCCTTTGGCTAGGACATACGCTTTGGGAAGGGGAGTAAGACAGAGAAGGTCTGGAAGGCAGGCCAAAAGCAAGTCTTGGAGGATTTGAAATAATAGCAAAGCTATTATGATTTTTTAAATAATGAATGTTTAAGTTAGTATTAAATGCCGGTCTGAGGAGTTTACATTTTATCCTCTTCTCATTAGCAAGTCCCTAAAAATTGCGTATGGCAGTGAGCCGTTCAGGTCTTTGTCTTAGGAAGATGATTTTGGCTCTTGTGTGGTGGGTGGATTGGAGAAGGGAGATGCTGGAAGTGGGAAAATGAGGAGGAAGCTATTGAGGAGAGGAGTGATGAGGATCTGAGCTAGGTTTGGGGCCCTGTGAGTGAGGACAGGGAGGGGGACAGATGGGAGAGAGGCTGTGGGAAAGCTCAACATTTGATTGACAGTGAGGAGTCAGGGAAGGAGGAGTCAGGAGAAGTTGAGGAAAGGTCAGCCTGGATAAGGAGAGAAATGAAGCCTGGTTATCATCCGCATAGAGATGATCATTGACTTCATGGGAACTGATGAGAGAAGAGATCTTTGGAAGGAGCTTTGGTGAATAACCACAGTTCTGAGGGTGGGAGATGGCTGCTGATGATGATGAGAGAGGCAGGAGGAAGGCCTTCAGAGACAAAGCAACCATGGAAAACACTCTTCAGAAGCCCTGGAGGATCCTAGGTTGTGCCAAGAGAGTAGAGGATGGAGGAACAGCCCAGAGAAGGAGCACTGAATGTTTAAAGCTTGGTAATTGGTACAGGGTTCACTGGAATGGGAGCACAGAGCTGAAAGGGTCCATTGAGATACCAGAGTGCTGGCCTATCACTTTACAGAGGAGGAAGCAGACTCTCAGGGCAACTTGCTGAAGGTCATACTGGTAGTCAGGAGTCAAGATTCAATTCCCAGTTATTTTTAAAGGCAATGCTTTTCCCACTAGGCCCTCAAATAAACCACTAGGTAGCTGTGTGATCCTAGGCAAGTCCCTTAACTCCTGTTTACCTCAGTTTCCTCAGCTGTAAAATGGGGATCACAATAGCTCCTACCTCCCACAGTTGTTGTGAGGGATCAAATGAGATGATATTTGTAAAGTGCTTAGCCTGGTGCCTCGCACATAGTAGGTGCAACATAAATGCTAGCTGTTATTGTTATTAATATCCAGGGTCCAGAAAGAAATGTTTCCTAGAGAAGAATAGTGCATGGTGTCTTCTGAAGTGGACATTTGCACAGAAAGCTAGTGATAAATGCTATGGTGACCCCACAGTGAGCTGAGCAGAGAACCTTCCGGCTGGAGTTAGCCACTCTGTTGTGCCATGGCACCCTTGCCTGAGTGGGCCAAGCTGGACCCTCTGCAGAAGCTTGTGCTTCCAGGAGAGGCCAGCGCACAGGGGTCATTGAGTAATGCTCAAGGAAGGAGATTCAGGGGCTAGTGGTTGATGCCTGTACAGAGGACTCTTTGCTGACAAGTCATGAGATGAGTAAGGCAGGTCTTGGTATGTTTCAGAGAAACTCCTGAGCCTTATTCAGCGTATTGGCCGATACTCACTGATGGTGGTCTATTTCCAGAGAGTGCCACCTAGGAAATATCGCCAGGGACTGCTAAAGTATAGGACAAGAAATCGAAGACTTTGGGGGCACATGGGAGGTGTTTTCATCACAGCTGCTAGTTGACGGTAGGAATTCACTTCAATCCAGTGATTATTAAGTACCTACTATATGCAAGGAGTTCCTAAGGAGAAGCATATTTGGTTAGTTAACTGTTAGTTTGAGAAGATGGCATGAGGGCACAGGCTTTGGAATTTAAAGTCTGTTAAAGGCTGCTTAGGGGCAGCTAGGTGGTGCGGTAGATAGAGCTCTGGCCTTGAAGTCAGGAGGAACTGAGTTCAAATCTGGCCTCAGACACATGACACTTACTAGCTGTGTGGCCCTAGGCAAGTCACTTAACCCTGATTGCCTCACTAAATATAAAGGCTTCCTGATCAAGGTGGAGCGCACTTAGGAGAGATCTTAAAATTTATTCTGTCTGGAGTTTTGTGAACTTGGTTGAGAACTTTAAATGCAAAAGGAAGAATAAGGGAAAAAAAGCGTCCATATCTGCCCACCCAAATAGCTGCCACTACCATAGGGTGAGGAGGAGAGTCTTAGAGAGGAGACGGTACCGAAGAAGGAGCTGGCAATCAGACTCATGGCCTTTGAGGTCTCTCCAGAAGCAGAGGAAGCACAAGACAGTAACCAGTGAGTGGGAGGCCAGAACACCAGGCAGTGCGTGTGGCTCAGCAGACCTTCCCAAGACTTGGGACTTGGGTGGGGACGCCCGACCAGACCAACCTGACCACAGCTAACTGAGTTTTCAAGGACAGAATAGATTTAATAGGCAGACCAGATGAAACAGAACAGCGCAGGAGCTTTTTGGACATAATTTGTTTTGACAAAATGGACACCTCTCAACAAACATCCAGACCAGCCTGGCCACAAAGTATATTCTCTGCACACAGTTAAACCAAACTGTCTTACAGCATGTTTGTACGAGCACCGGATTGGAGAAGATACACTTGTGTGAAGAAATTCTGAAGGGGGAAGCTTGGCCAAAATAATTTGGGGGAGGGGAAGTCAGAGGAAGGTCAGAGAGGAGGAATTTGAGGAGGAGATGACAAGCCAGGCCTGGAAGCAGGAGGCAGACACAGGGCCTCCCACTGATGGGGTTTACTGATGTGTGTTATCTGGGCGCAGCCGACATTTTGCATCACACATAAGCACCTGCCCCTGCACTCCAAAGTAATTCCCCCCGAACAGTAACAGGTGATTGCTTCTTGACTTTCCTTGATGACGATTCATTCGACAAAAAGTGGAATACGTACCAAGGACTTGTTCTGGATCTAAGTCTGACCAATATGGATGGACTGGTCCCCAAAGTAAAAATGCTGGGAACTGTTGGAGGAAGGAGCCATTCTATCTTCAGATATGTGACACGGGAGAGGAAAGCCAAGCATTGTCTGATGCACATTCCAGGTTTTCAGAGAGTACTTGGAGCAGTGGTTAGGGCACTGGACTGATCTGAATGTGAATCCTGCCTCAGATACTTACGAGCTGTGTGATCCTGGGCAAGTAGCTTCACTTCTATTTGCCTCTGTTTCCTCTTTTTTTTCCTCTTCTTTTTTTTTAATCTTTTTCCTTTTGGGGTGAGTCAATCGGGGTTAAGTGACTTGCCCAGGGTCACATAGCTAGTGAGTGTCAAGTGTCTGAAGTTGGATTTGAATTCAGGTCTTCCTGACTCCAAGGCCAGAGCTCTATCTGCTGTGCCCCCTAGGTGCCCTTGTTTCCTTTCTTGTAAAATGGAGATAGCAGTTGTGGTGAGCCTCAAATGAGCTAATATGAGTAAAACCCTTTAATGTAAATATTAATCATTTTGAATAGGCCATGTAGGCTGGGCTAGATGACTCCTCGGGTCCTTCCAACTCTCAAATTCTGTAATTCTGTGGTGTAGTAGATATGGTTTTGGACTTCAACTGAGGAAGATCTAAGTTCAAATCCTACCTTAGATACTAGCTGTGGGACTCTGGGTAAGTCACTTAATCTCTCTGTGCCTCAGTTTTCTCATTTGTTAAATGAAGGGATTTGGACCTGATAGCTTCAAAAGGCCCTTTCAGTTCCAAATCTAACCCTGTAGAATTCTTGGGCTACAAACATGGAGGAACTTGGTTGTTGAAGTAGAAGTGATGGGAACTTTGGGGGGAAATTACTACATCATAGTACTTGTGATGGGAAATTGAACAAAGTGACATGTGCAGACTGGGGAAAAGTAGAAGGAGCTGTTTAAAGAGACTGATATTTACGCACAGGGAACTCACTTGAAAAATTATGCGTTATTTTTATTGGTGCCATTTGTTTTCACATCACATCTTTTTTTATTATTATATTTATTTCTGAATATATCTTGCTCCTGACCCTTGGCAATCTTTCTCGTGTAGCAATGTTTCAAAAAGAAAGAGGAAAAAAGTTCAACAATACTAACCAATACCGTGCTCCGTATCTGACAGTGGGCACAGTATTCCATACCCCTACTCCCCTAACTCTGCAGTGAAGAGAGGGCGGTACATTTTAACTCTTCTCTAGGACCGTACTTTGACCAATTAGGTTTTTGTTTTGTTTTAACATAGACGATAGAAGCAAAGGAAGGTAATGGAGGATGAGTACGAAAGGGTGATCTAAGCGTGTAAAAACTGTGCCAGGGATACCAAGGCTTGCAAATGGTAAGGGCAACGAGAAAGGCATTTTAAGGTGTGCTGGGGGCAAGAAGAATATGAAGGAAGAACTCCAAGGGAGTGGGACGATGGTAACGGTAATGGAATACAGAATAACCCTCTTCTGTTTTCTAAGAATGACCTTCCAAGTGACAAGCTCCAAAGCAGGGCCCAGTGAGTTGAAGTTCCATGTAAGTTTTAAGAAGGTGGGAAGAGCACCTTGCTGCCCTCATGAACTCAGGTCACCAGGTCCAGACCAATGACATCGTCCTAGGCTGCTGAAGGCAGTGGTGGTTATAACTGCTCAGCCTCAGTCATTTTTGGAGAATTCCAGAGCATAGGGAAGGATCTTTAAGACTAGGGATGGACAAATCTTCCAGTTTTCAATAAAGAGAAGAAAGTAGACTCTCCAGGCTGTAAGCCAGTGACTGTGGCTTTGATTCCTGGCGAACCTGTAGACTTGTATTATTAAAGTAAAGGTTTATAAGTGGTTCCAAAGAGAAGCAGGGATCACTAAGAGCCAGCCTGGCTCCACCAAAGCCAAATCAGGCTGGACCTTCTTCTGTAAAGTTCCTCAATGGGGAAACGCTAGATAGCATGCCTAGAATGCAGGAAAGCTTTTATCGGTGTCTCTCACGAAGTCTTTGTGGACAAGGCAGAGAGGTTTGGGCTCTGTGGTAGCATAATTAGGTGATGTACAACTGGTTAGCTGATTGGACCCAAGGAACAGTATCACAGTGAAGGAAAGTTTCTAGTTGAGTGCCCAGAAATCTGACCTTAGCCTTTGCCATTTGTCATGTTTGTTTATGACTTGAATGAAGACATCAATGAAAACATGTTTATTAGACTGGCAGATGACATCAAGTTTAGAGGGGTAGCTAAAGTTATAGTCAGGATCTAAAATCAGTCTATTAAGTGCTTACTGTGTGAAGACCTTGACAGACTTGTGTGATCACCAGACTCTAATAAGATAACCTTCAGTGGTGAGATGTGGAACTACCATTTGATCTGAAAAATAAACTGCCTTCTGCGCCCTGAGCCTTGGGATGAGGAAGCATAGTTCATGGGGGAAAATGATCTGGGAATTTCAGGGGACTGTAAGCCCAATAGGGTGTGGTGGCTGCATTAAGAGAGGCCTGTGCCAAGAACAAGGGAGGTGATAGGCTCACTGTCTCACCTGCTGCCCAGGCCAGACCATAGCTGCAGTCTGGAAGGTGGTTGGAGTTATAGGCACAAGTGGGATCCCAGTGAGGTGGGATTTGGAGGAAAAGATGGATCTAGAGATGAGAGGATGTGAGGGGTCCCAGTGAGTGCTGAAGGTGACCGACCCATGGGAGGGCTGGGAGTTTCCACAGAGCCCCTCCAAAGTGGCAACTGTAGAAAGTCAGGCCTTCCTCAAGCCAGGCTGGGCCAAGCTGTGGTCAGGGGCCCAACCTTTCTACCCTCCTGTAGGGAACAGAGACATCCAGATGATCAGCTGTGGAGCTGACAAAAGCATCTACTTCCGCAGTGCCCAAAAGGTCAGAGGGCTGGCTATTCTTGTTCCTCCCAGGGACTGGAGTCGGGTGGGGGGTGGGACTGAAGGTAGGGGATTGTGGAATGCTTTATGGGCAGGCTACCTTCACCCTTAGGGACAGAGTGATACTTGGTTTCAGCCAATTTCTCTGTTCTTTTTTAAAAACCAAGATGGTGCCCAAAGGTAGGGAGTGGGAGGTGGGTTTTCCTGGTCTCTGAAAACCGCTTGTGGCCCTAGGTGTCTGATAGCCTTCATTTTGTACGTACGCATCATGTGGCGGAGAAGACCACCCTGTATGACATGGACATTGATATCACCCAGAAGTATGTGGCTGTGGCCTGTCAGGACAGGAATGTGAGGTGAGCTGGCTTTGCCCTTGGCCTGATCTCGGTTCCTAGCTCATCCCTGACCCTGGCTGAAGCCTTGTGGCCCTTCCCTTGGTCCGCACTGACTGGGGCCCAGTGAGGTCCGAGTCGGCCCTCCTTCCTGCTCCCCTCTGAGCCTCTGCAAGGGGCAGGGCTGAGGGTGAGTGGAGGGAGCTGGCAGCCCGGGCTGGGGTCAGGTGGGCTTCGGAGACCCTGAGGGTGCCTGGTGTTCTCCCCAGAGTCTACGATACGGTCAATGGCAAACAGAAGAAATGCTACAAAGGCTCTCAGGGGGATGATGGCTCCTTGCTGAAGGTGAGAGGACAGGCGGGGGGAGCAGTGTGTCTGTCAAGTCCGAGGCCTTTCGAGGCTGGGCGTTGATTTACTGAGGGCTCCGCGCACTGGAGACAGGCCCCAGGAGGGAGGAAGAGACTGGGCAGTGAAAGAAACACCAGAAAGCAGCATGAATAAACCATGAAGAATAGAGTGAAAAAACAAAAGGTTCAGAAGGGGCAAGAGACGGGGCAGTTTGGTGAATACCAAGTCCAGTTTAATCCAGAGAGAGCAGGCCAGCACCGACCCTGCAGTCAGTAGTCTTGGAGAGTTGTCTGGGGCATTGGGAGGTGATGTGATGTGATGTGATCTATGCAGGGGCCCCGCCTGTACGGGCGGAAGCTAGTCTTGAACCCAGGGCTTCCTCGCTCCCAGGCCAGCTTTCTAGCCGTGATGTTGTATGCCTCTCAAATTGAAGAGATGCTTTCAAAAACTCAAACTGCGTGGAACCAAAGCTCATGGTTTCAAAAATAATCTTCTTTCTCTATTTTTGTATACTGAAATGTTCATAATTAACAAGAATGTTTGCATTTTTTAAGAAGTGGCCTTTCCCATAGTCACGTGCTAGCCCTTTGGAGATTTGCTGTGAGGCCCTGCTATGGGCCAGGTGACTCTAGAAGGGGTCGGGGGGTTAGAGGGGCAATCTCCCCTCCCGTTGGGGCAGAAAAGTTCATAGGAGCTGCCTCCTGGAACTGTGCAGAAGGACCGCTGGGGAGTAGGGACGAGACAGGCATGCTGACCTTCTCCAGGAGGAGGGGCTGAAGGCCCAAGGGGAGGTGCTTCCCATGCCAAGGAAGAGTAGAATTTGCAGTCAGGTTGATGATGTTGTTTCCCCCTTTCCCCTTGGGCAGGTGCAGGTAGACCCTTCAGGCACCTTCCTAGCCACCAGTTGCTCTGACAAGAGCATCTCGGTGATTGACTTCTATTCTGGAGAGTGCATTGCCAAGATGTTTGGGCATTCAGGTAGGTCCACCCACTTCTTGTCTGGGCCCAGGTCCCAGGCAGGGCCTCTCCTCAGGATCCACACCTCTTTGGCTGCTTTCCCACAGAGGTGGTTGTGAGAGACTCTTCTCTGATTTGATTGCAGAAATTGTCACAGGCATGAAGTTTACTTATGACTGTCGCCACCTGATCACTGTATCTGGAGACAGGTAAGGAAGTAATCTTGAGACAGGACACATTTCTGAACCATTGGGGTTGTGTGGGCGGGGGATGTGAGGTGAAGAGGCAGTAGAGAAATGAAAATAGTATTTTATAATTTAAAGTTTGTTTAAACCAATTTCAATGTCCATAGTTTCATTTGAACCTCATGACAGTTGACTGGTTGACCAGCGTGGATATATCTGTGAAAACTCTGAGGTGCTGTGGGGCCCACGGGGGCGCCATGGGCAGCGTACATGGAGCCAGCACAGATATGTGTGCCATAGCAAAGGCTCCTGTGACCAGTGGGGATATTCTCCAGGTAGCTCTCACACAGTAGCCATGTGGACAGAACACCCGGGCCTGGTGGATGCGTCCTAGCTGGGGAGTACTTGGACCTGTGCAGCTGTTCCTAGGGTGTCCCTCTGTGCTCTGTAGCTCAGGCACCAAAGTGCCAAAGCTCGTGGCTGCTGCAGGGCTGTCTACTTTTACCCTGCATAGTATGGATGTGCCTTCGCTCATTCTCAGGGATTTACATCTTTTCTTCTTGTTGTTGTTCAGTCATTTTTCAATCATATCTGACTCTTTGTGACCCCATTTGGGGTTTTCTTGGCAGAGATACTGAGGGGTTTGCCATTTCCTTCTCCAGGTCATTTTACACATGAGGAAACTGAGGCAAACAGGGTAAAGTGACTTGCCCAGGGTCACACAGCTAGGAAGTATCTGAAACCAGATTTGAACTCTGGAAGATGCATCTTCCTGACTCCAGGCCCAGTTCTTTATGCACTATGGCACAACCTAGCTGTCCCAATGGTGCTCGTGAGTTTTTGTCAAATTTTTCAGTGTCATGGTCCTACGATGGAGCTGCCCTCTGACATGAGGCTGCTGAACTTCCTTAGAATATTCTCAGGGAATTAAAGTTTAGACTTCTCAACTGGGAGAAAAAAAAAACCTAAAAATTCAAAGGATGGGAGAGAGGATGAGATTGAATTTGACTTTGATTTCTAGAATATATTACTAAAGGGATGATTTGTAAGCATTTAGAAAGGAAAGCAGCGATCACCAAGAGCCAGCAGCTTAGGCCAGTCTACCATTGTGTCCTCTTTTGGCACGTCATCAGCTTGGTAGATGAAGGGCACACTGTTGACCTTGCACTCCTGGATTTTGGCAAAGCATTTGGCAAAGTCTCTTGTGCTCTCTCGGGGGATGAGGTCCCATATAAGGGTTAGAGGACAGGGCAGTTAAGACCCAACTTGGCTGAACGAGTGAACCCAAAGATAAGTCCTGAAAGGCAGCAGTCAGCCTGGAGGGAGGAAGCCTCAAGTGGCCTGTCTCAGAATTTTTGTCTGTACCTTGGAGGATGGCACTGGCGGTATACTTAGCAAACAGGCCACTACCACAGAGCCTGGAAGGCCACCTAGGGGGACACATACCTGGAGCTCAGCTCAGCTGTCGAGGCTCACAGAGGCCTTTATATGTAGGATCCCATGGCGGCCTCCCTCCTTCAGATGAGGCAGCTGAGGTGTGACAGGGTTTAGATGGTCACACAGCATCAGAAGCGGGATTCGAACCTGGATCCCTCTCGTCCAGAGCTCTTTCCACTGGGCCATCCTGCTTCTTGGTCTTTAAATGTCCTGAGCTCTCCCCTCACCCCACCCCTTTCTCTTTCCTTTGTCTGAGGACCATAAGGTGCTTCCATCTGACTCAGAGCTGAACCCTCGTAGATGATGTCACCCTCCCCACCTTCAAATGGGAGCTCTTGGGGAGCAAGGACTCTTCTCAGCAGTCTGTTTGTATACTGAGTGCTTAGAATAGCCCTTTGTGCATAGTGAGTGTTCAGTCCATTCTTCGGTCCTTTTCCTCCTCTTCTTCCTCCTCTCTCCCCCTTTACCAGTCTGCTCACGTCTTGCCTGGTCTTTCCCTTTCCTCCAGTTGTGTATTTATCTGGAAGCTGGGCCCAGAGATCACCAACTGCATGAAACAGCACTTGATGGAAATCGATCACATTGATCAGGAGAAGAAAATGAAAGAGAGAAAGTGGTGCAGCCAGCTGAGGTAGGTGGCTGCTGCTCTGGCTGCCTCTGTCTCACGAGGTTGAGAGCCTCTGTCTGTATAGTGGCACAGAGCACTCCAGTTACCTCCCAAGAGGCTCACAGTGACCCTGAAAGTGGTGGTCCAGGGTCTGAGGGCTAGAAAGGGGCTCATCGCTCCTTCTTCCATTGGGAAGCAGCTTGTGAGACAGTAGCTGTGAGACAAGCAGTACCTTGGGCAAACCTAGCCTTTCCCTTCCTCCATGTCCTTTCTGTCCTTCAGCCAGAGGCCATGGCAGGGGAAAGGGATCTCAGACGGAGATTTTCTGGGCCAGAGCTGAGCTGCAGAGAGTCAGTCGTGTCCTGCTCAAGGTCAGGGGCAGCCAGTTTTCTGGGTTTGCCTGGCCATGGTGGGGCGGCCTCAGGGAAGGTCCTAGAGCTGTCCCCTCCTCTGCCCTTTGAGTTCAGGCGGGAGACTTACGTGTCTGTGCCCGGTGGAACTTGCTCCCTGAGCCCTGGAGAACAGACGGATGATGAGCTGGAAGAGGAGTGTGAGCAAGAGTTGCTGCTGAAGACCCCCACTAAAGACAGCTTTGAAACAGGCAGGTCCCTGCTTGCCCAGGGAGGACAAGGGCCAAACACTTGGCCTCTAGTGCTCACTCCCTTGGGCTTCCCCTCCCTGCGCCTTGGGCTCCTCATCTGTAAAAGGGAGATGTTAGCCCGGCTGGCCCCTGATGCCCTCTAGGTCAACACCTGGGATTTCACTGCCATGAAATGACATGGCTCAGGGGCTGTAGTCTGGCCCCCCCAGCCTTCGTGCTCAGAGGTTTTCCCAGGGGGCTGCCCACTCCCTGCACTGGAAAGGTTTGAATCGTGCCACAGAATTCCAGTATTGGAAGGGCACTTGGTGGGCATCTGGTCTGCAGTAGCTCCAGCCTCTGCCCCACCTCTGCCCAAAGCAGCTCCATCCCATTTCTTGGCAGCTGCTCATTTGGGGGAAGTTGTTCCGTCCCTTGTCCCTTGGGGGTAAGAGACCCCTGAGCTCCTTTGTGCTTGGGTGGGGGGTTCCCTTTTTCTCATTAGGTAGTTGGGGTCAGGTCTGGGTAGCTGTTGAGGACAGTGAGCCCCTGCTATTGTAACTCCTTTCCCTCCTCTAGCCCCAGGGCTAGAGACATGGGGAGAGGATGTTCCTCCTGACCTTGAACCCTTTGGCTTTGTAGATCCCCGGTGCCTGCTGACAAATGGCAAGCTTCCTCTCTGGGCAAAGCGGCTGGTGAGTGCTGGTTTGGCTTGGGAGGGGCAGCTCCAGGCCTAGGGGCAGTATGATCAAGTGAAGGCCTTGCCTTGTTTCTGAGGCCCTCACTTCTTTGCTGGCTGTTTCCTGGCTTGGGGCTCATAGCCCCTCTAAAATCCAGGGGATTTTAGGAGGGGATCTGGCTCCCCTCAATCACCCAGGAAACCTGGTCTGCTGCTTCTGCTAGGCAGAGGTGCCAGGG
Source organism: Phascolarctos cinereus (assembly GCF_003287225.1). NCBI lineage: Eukaryota > Metazoa > Chordata > Mammalia > Diprotodontia > Phascolarctidae > Phascolarctos > Phascolarctos cinereus. The sequence continues at coordinate 406,602,935 of NW_027556098.1, read as the reverse complement.
GTCCCAGGTCACTTGGAGCTGCTTCCTGTGCCCTCTCTCAGGACCATGGACCACGTAGTTGGTCCAGAGGGTGCTAAGTCTCTTTAAAGGGTAGCACTGTCATCTTCATGGGTAGCTATGGTGCCAGAACCCAACTTGAGGCCTTGAACAGAGTTAGTGCTTCATAGGTATCTGTTGCATAATCAAAGAGGCTTAGCTGCTCTGGTGGCATGCCCAGCCACTGGTCAGCAGGACTGAGGAGGAGGCCTGGCCAGCCAGGGTTCCCCACCACTGGCTCTTGTCCTTCCCCCAGGTAGAGGCCCTTGAGCATTCTGCTGGGAAATGAGTAGCTGAACAGTTGGCGGGCAGGGGCACAGCTGGCTGTTACTTTGTCTTTGTAGCTGGGGGATGATGACGTGGACGGGGCCACGTTCCATGCCAAGCGGAGCTACCAGCCTCATGGCCGCTGGGCTGAACGGGCTGACAGAGAGCCCATCAAGACCATTTTGGATGCCCGGGACCTGAACTACTATTTCAGCCCCGTGAACCCTGACATGCTGGATGACTGTGGCCTAGAGAAGGTGGAGCCCAAGAGTCTGGCCCAGCTGCTCACTGAGGTCAGTACCCCAACTCTGGGTTTCCTAGGCAGACTCAGACACAGGCTTTGGTGATCACACTAGGGTAGCCTGCTCTCTTCTCACCAGCTGACCTGCATGGAAGTCAGGCCTGGCTGGGCCTGCCCTCAGACCATGAGCTTCTGTCTTCCTTCAGACAGAGGGCCAAGAGGACCGAAGCCAGACAGAGAGTGGTTTCCGGTGTCCGGACTTCCTCCAATTGGATCTGGGGTCTTCTAAGGCGAGTGACATCATCATTTACACCCTGGAGCCAGAGGCCATCCCGGACAGGTGTGCCTTTTCTTCTGGCAATAACTACTACTTCTGTTGGTGGGTCCTTTGAGGATGGAGGGGGTGGGCTTTGTCAGCTGGACCCGTGGGCTTCTGGATAGGAGGATGGCTCTGGGGGGATGAGATCTGGAAGGGCAGCCTGAGCCTCAGAGCAGAGGGTGACGGGCAAGGAGTGAACACCTTCCACGTGTGCTGCACGCGAATCTCTCTCTGGGCCTGTTTCCTTCTCTGAGGGCTAGAGAGAGAATCTGCTTCTCCCACTTTGATTCACATCCCCGCCACTCGGGCACACAAGAGTTCACAAAGCACTTTTCTCAAACAATGGGGATAATAATCCCTGTTTTGAAAAGAGAATTTGAGAAGTGCAGTGACTCCCTGGTGGTCTCACAGTCAGCCAGTATAAACATAGATACAGGATTGAAGCCTCAGCATTTCTGCCTCCTCGTCCAGCCTCCTTTCCTGGATCCTTGTGGCCAGCCCAAGGAGGTGTTTCCCAGGACCCAGGAGGTTGGCGGCCCCTTTGGGAGATTACCCAGTGAGCTTTGAGAAAGTGCCAAGTACATCCTGGGCTCTGTGCTTGCAGTGGGGGCATGGAGACCCAGGTGAACAATCTCTGTTCTTGAAGGTTTATGCTCACGTCAGGGAAAGCCCTCTAGCCTGAGGTAGACATCCATCTGGGGCACTTCTGATTGTCCCTAGGAGCAAGAAAGGTCAGTGGGGGTGCCGTCAGTGATAGCCTCTCCCTTGGGTTTTCTCCCTGCTTTCAAGTGAGTACCATCTAAAAGAAGTGGACATCTCCCCCTGCCAGCGGGGCAATGGTTTTCTTCGAGTCAACTCACTTCTGACTGGGGATCTGGACAGCCGGGCCCCGGAGCACCAGCCCGAAGGTAGGCTTGAGGCAGACAGCCCCCTCTGTGGGGTAGAAGGGGCTCCTGGGGCTCCTGGGCTCTGACTGGGTCTTCTCTGGGCTTTGTGCCCCTTCCCCAACAGAATGCATAGATGTCGAGTGGAAGAGGACCTGCCTCTGCCTTGTTGGGGTGGGCTCCCTGCCTCCTGGGGCAAAGCCTGTTCTTTGTAGGGGTGCTTCTTCCTCATTTGGCTGGCTAAAGTCTGTCGCTCTGCTCATAATTTGGCATTAGCTTCCTTCAGGCTTTTCATTTGGTTATTCAGGGCCCTTCCCAGCCTGGCAGTGCCCTGTGAGTGAGTGCTTTCTGCCTCTTCCCTCCTGCTGCGATGACTGGACTGCTCTGGGGGCTTCCAGAGCTTATCTACCTGGCCCAACTCAGGATATGGTGATGCTGGCCGCAGGGTGACTGGGCATACCTAGTGAGAGTCCCCTGGGCCTGTTCCCAGCAGGTGGGGAGTCACTGGAGTCCGAGGCTGAAACGGAAGTTGAGACTGTTGACTTGGAAGGTGGCTTCAAAGCCATTCACTCCTCCCCCACCCAACCCAAGGCAGAGGAGAGCCCCTTAGAGCTGATCCCACTAGTCCTAGGTGAGTCCCATCCTCTTTGGCTTGGGGCAGGGTGCTGGGAGGCATTCCTTTGCTCTACGAGGCCTGGCTCTCCTTTCTTGTTCCTGTTGTGCTGTCCTGGAACACAGAGAGTGCTTCGGAAGTGGAGCTCGTCAGATCCGAGGGGCCCATGCCCCCCAGCAGCTCTTTGCCGCAGACACCAGAGCAGGAGAAGTTTCTTAGACACCATTTTGAAACCCTCACTGATGCCCATCCTGAAGGTAAGGCTTTTGGACTGCACAGGGTGTGTCAGTCCTGACCTCCTCACACCTGGAGGACCAGGAGCTGCTGCTCTCTGTGGGTGGGGAACAGAATCTGGACCTCTTCCATCTTGGGAGGGAGAGGGAGGGGGAGGGCCTGGCACGTAGTAATCACTTTGGAAGTGCTTGCCAATTGATTGACTGTCAGGTTCTGTGGGGGATGTTCTTTGGTCTGCTCCTTGCTTCCTGCTAGATTCCCCAGTGCTAGTGGAGTGAAATGCCTCTGAGTACCGGGGAATGCTGGGCCTGTCAGTGTGGGAGAGTGGGAGGGCTGTTAACACTGGGGACCTGGTTGGATTCTTCTGGAAACAAGGCTGTACTTCCCCCCTAAAAAATAAACTCCCTCTGAGTTACTGCAAAGTGGAGCCCCTGGTTCAGCTGGGCTGCTGTCCTCACTCTCTCTCCTGGTTCAGCCGGGCTGCTGTCCTCACTCTCTCTCCTGGTTCAGCCAGGCTGCTGTCCTCACTCTCTCTCCTGGTTCAGCCGGACTGCTGTCCTCACTGTCCTGGTTCAGCCGGGCTGCTGTCCTCACTGTCCTGGTTCAGCCGGGCTGCTGTCCTCACTCTCTCCTGGTTTAGCCGGGCTGCTGTCCTCACTGTCCTGGTTCAGCTGGGCTGCTGTCCTCACTCTCTCCTGGTTCAGCCGGGCTGCTGTCCTCACTGTCCTGGTTCAGCCGGGCTGTTGTCCTCACTATCTCCCCTAGTCTGACACTTCCTTCCCTGTGCTGGGCGTTGGCTTGTGCCATTGCTTTTGCTGATTATTCTCTGCCTTCCCTTTTCCCTGCTGATTTCCTCCCTAGCCTTTATCTTTTTTATTCTGAATTTATCCCACACCAGTAAAGTGAGAGAGGCTTCTGAGTGCCACCCTTCCCCGTTGTCCTCCCAGACTCTGAAGGGGATGGGCTTGGTTCACTCCCTGAAAGCGGCGTCGCTACAGTGAACTCCCAGGTGTGCACACACTTTCTGCCAATTCAGACCAGCAGCTGCTCAGCAGCTTGTCTTGGCGAGGTGTCCATGGCCCGGCCCAGGGCTTCAAGCAGCGTAGTTTAATAAAGTAAATAAAAATAAGACAGAGAGAATCAGAATTTGTGGTTTCCTAGGTCAGTGTGCAGATGTTTCTATTGGAGTTTGACCCCACGGGCCTAGAACCCAACGTGGCCGGGCCTCATTGCAAGGGCTCCTCCAAGATCCCCTTTTCTGTTCCCCACCTGCAGAGATGAGTCTTTTCTGTCTGGGGCCTCATTTAGCTACTTTTTTGGGGATGTCTCTGGTAACACCCCCCGCGGCCCTCTTCCTGCAGAGCCGGACAGTTGCTCAAGTTGAAAATGCTGTTTTCGCCCACCCAGAACTGTTTAATGGTTCCCTGAAGGATGTGGAGCCCCCTGAGGTGGATTCAGAGTCTGAGAAACACTTCTTCTTCAACCCTCGCCTGAGCATTTCTGCCCAGTTTCTTTCTCGATTCCAGAAAAGTCCCAGGTAGGGAAGAGAGTGGGAGGGAGAGGAAAAAGGTGAAGGAGAGGATGTGGCCATGGCTAGGGAGGGAGCCTGCCATGAGTCCAGCTCCCCAGTGCTCTGGTCCCTGGGCTGACTGAGGGCAGACCTGCAGACCTTCCCCTCTGGGAGTCCACTGCTGTGTGGCCCAGGATGGAGGCCTGTCCAATCCCATGGTGATTCTTCCACCCCTTCCCCATCCCCCAAGCCTGTGCCCCTCTCCATTCCCTTAGAGCTTCCCTCATCCCAACCCCTCCCCCTGCCAGATCCTCTGTGATGTTTCCCCTTAGAAAAGTCTTTGCTAGACCCATGACTTTGTGGAAGTCCCCTTTGCATCTCTGTGTGAGCCCCCATCAGCCTGTGGCGCTGTGTGCAATGGCTCCTGGGATGGGCTCTCCACCACCCCATCCCCCCTCTGGGGCCCATCCCCTTCAAGAAGTGGGAAGAGCCTGCTTTTTCCTCTTGTTGAAAGTTCCCTGTCCGTGTCTGTGGCTTGGGGTCCTGAGCACTTACCCCCTTGAGGGAACTGGCTTCCTCCTCTCTAGTCTAGACGCTGGGGCCCTGTGCTCGCGGGCTGATGTGGGGAGGTATGCAGAGCCCAGGCCCTCTCAGCCCAGAGTTGTGTGTTCCTCTGGAGAGCGCCCTGCCCTCAGGGCCTCAGCTGGCATCGTGTGCAGGCTTGATGTCACTGTTGTTGGTCTCCCCAGTCACCCACTGCGAGCCTGGCTGAGGGTGGGGCCCATGCCTTCGTCATCAGACTGCAGCTCCCTTCCTTGTCCCACCACGCTCATCCTACTTGATGCACCTGTTTCCCCTCCAGGTTTGCACACAGCTTCCCACCGACACTGCCCCTTCAGTTAGTGAAGCCGCTGGAGGCCGTGGCCCAGAGGGCTGACGGGAGCCACGGCACTGCAGATGCCTCTGATGTGAGTGTGGCTGCCTTACTGGCCCGACGGGAACTGGGGACAGGGAGGGGCAGGCTGGGTGGCTCCTTGCTTTTTCTGGATAACTGTGTGACGGCTTGGGCTTGAAGGGACTCCTTGGTGAGAAGACAGCTGAGAGCACAGAGACCCCAGCGCCTGCATCCTGGTGCCCGCTGAGTAAGACTGACCCTTTGGCCACTGTGCCCTTTTTCCTGCCCTGTCCTAAGGCCCTGCTCCTGTTGGGTAAGGCCTTCCTGTGTTCTCCCCACCCTCCCAGCACCCTAAGGCCTAGTACCTTTTAGACAAAGCTCTTCCTAGGCATCAGTCATCTGGGAACCCTCTGAACCAGGACAAGAAGGGTGCTGACCCCACTGTAGCTGCTGAGTGGCTCCCCCTGTAGGACCCAGACATCAAGCCCTGTTGAGCCTGAAGCTGTTGGGGTCTGGCCAAGGAGTCACCCCTCCTTTGCTCAGTGATGGCTGAAGGAGTAATATGTCTCTTTGTTTTCTGTCTAGGCTCTGGCATCACTGGCATAGTGCCAGGCCCACCCCTTGAGGCTTTCCCGGGCCTCCCCCTGGAGAAAGAGAGGGAAAGGGTACCAGAGCAGTTGCCTCGACTGCCCTCTGCCCTGGCCCAGGGCAGCCGAGAACTCCCCACCCGCTCCTGCGTGGAGGCTGCTAGGAATTCCCGTGCAAAGATGTCCCGAAGTGTATCTCTTGGAGAAAACCTTACCCCTGCCCTGGGAAAGTACCCCCAATCCTTGTATGGCTTAAGGAAGCCTCTGTCAATGGAAGAACTCTCAACAGTGGGGCAAGATGGTCTGCCAGGCAGCACCAGTGAGCTGAACAGCAAGGAGGGGGGCCAGGGCCTGCCCCTCTGGGGTAATCATGAAGCCCGAGCCAGCCTGAGGCTGGACCTGCCCAATGTCTGTGACCAGCTCCTGATGCCTCCCCGATCATCACCCCCTACCCCAGCCTGTAAGCTTCCTGAGACAGGCCTAGAAAGAGGCTGGACTCAGGGCTCTCTGGCCACTGTGGAAACTGCCCCAGCAGCACCCCTGGCCAGTGACACTCCTGAGGTGAAGGCCATGGGCCTCTCTGAACCCGGATTCCTCCAGAAACTGTCGGGGTCTGAGCTACCAGCTCAGGCCCGCACCAAGGGCCCGGCCACCAAAGAATCTCTGGGGCCCAGGGGCATCAGTTCTGAAGCCTCCCTCTTGGAACCTCTCCCTGGTGAGTGTCTCTGCCTCAGGGACTCAGGAGGGGCCCTTCCCCCCAGCCCCCCAGCCCAGGCTTAGGGTTTCCACCTCACAGGTGCAGAGGATTGTACTCTCTCTGTCCCACTTAGAGCAGAGGCATTCCTGTATAGGGCTGCCCCATAGGCCCTGGCACTGTCACCTCATAGTTATCTTTACCCCTTCAGCCACATACACTGTCATTGTTGGCCCCCTCCCCATCACTATTGGTACTCAAAATACCCCATGACCCTCTTGTCACTTGCCCTGTGCCCTCACATCCATCCTGAGGATGGAGAGTTTCAGCATCCACCGTGCTGCCAGCCTCCATGAGCCCAGCTCAGCTCCTCCCCCTGGAGATCATCCCCTCTCTGTCCTGGGCCTGCTGGCTTTGGGGAGTCTCCTTTTGCTGATGGGGCTTATCCTCTCTCAGTCCCCCAGCTCAGCATGAGCAACGTGGAATGTATCACCCTAAAGCTGAGGCGCAGCTTTCAGGAGGCCTTGAACCTTTACAACCTGGTAAGGGCTGGGAGTGCTGTGGGTCAGGCCTGGGGCTGCTGAGGGGAGGGGGTGGAGATCCTGGCCCTCCACTCAACGAGTGGTCCACCTCTCCTTCTGCCCTTTGTTCTCTGGGGATTCTCCCTGATGACAGCTGTCTGACCCCAAGCCTGGGTGCCACGGCCCTGGGCCAGAGGCCCCGCTGGCCGAGAGAGCTGGCTGCCTGATATCACCTCCTTTCTCTCCTCCCAGGTGGTTTCCAGGCCCCAGGTGAGTGGGGAACAGCAGCAAGCCCGATCAGAATTGTCATCGACCTTCCGGTGGATACAGGGCCAGCTGGAGGCGGTGGCCTGGCTAGGGGGGGAAGAGGTGGCCCAACTCTCATCCCCATGCTTGTCTCCAGTCCCTTCCCCAGCTCAGGGCCTGGCCCCAGCCCCAGGCCTCCCGTCCCCTCTGCTGTGGTGCTTGCCCAGCTCAGAGGTCCGAGCCCTGTTGGAACACTACTCAGAGCTGTTGGTGCAGGCTGTTCGAAGAAAGGCGGGTGGCAGGGAGATGAGGGCAGACCAGGGGAGCAGGGCCTGAGCCTCCTTTAACACCGCCATCCCTTCTGGGGAGTCAAAAGCCATAAGCCACAACACTGACATGACAACCTCTTCCTTCTCTGCTCTACTGCTTTTCTGAAAAGGTCTATTTTTTTGAAAATAAACGACTTTGATGTGAGTGGCTCCTGGTGCCTCATCCCCACCCCCCAACTCCCCGGTCTCTCTCATCCGAGGGCAGCTCCTTTGGGCAGAGGGGGCCTTTCCCTCAGGCTCTTCTCTTCCCCCTCAGACTTAGCAAACACCTTAGACGGTCTGTTCTTCCGGCTTCTCCCTTCCACCCCCAGCGCCTGTCCCAAATGGCCAGCCAGCCTTTTCTTGATTGCTGCAGGGGCGGGGAGGTCACTCCCTCATCGAGGCAGCCTGTTCCACTGTGACGGCTCAGATGGTTGGAAGTCCCTTGTATATAACAAGCCCAGATCTGTCACCGTAACTTCCACTGACTGTCCGTCAGTTCCAGTTCTGCCCCTGGGGGCCAAGTGGAGCCTCGGCCCTGTCCTGGAGGACAGTGGTCCTATGTCCCATGTCTTCTCTCTTCACGGCATCCTTTCTTGGGCGTGGTTCAGAGGCCCCTCCCCAAGCTTCCCGTTGGCCAGCATCCCTCTGCCCTGGACAGGAGACCCCGGATGTGGCCACCCTGGAGGGGAGGAGGCCCATCCTTGCCTGCCTTGTTCAGACACTCTATTAATGAGGCTTCAGCAGCCACATCTTCATATGGGCTTGTTGATCCTTTTCCCCCATAGCCTGGAAACTTGTACATTTGATGTTCAAAAAACCCCCAAACCATTAGGATGAAGAGGGTAAGGAGATAGAGCATGGAATGTGGGCAGGAAGATCTGGGTCCCAATTCTTCCTCAGCCACTTAACTAGCTGTTATGACCCTGGGAAAGTCATTAGGCTGCCCTGAGCCTGTTTTCCCACCTACAGAATGAAGAAGGGTTGGAATGGATGACCTCTGGTGGTCCCTTCCAGCTCTAGCTGTGACCTGATCTTCAGTTGAGCCAAAAGGTCTTTGGATCATCTAGAGAAGCCTTGAAGGGCATTGTTTTCCTTTTTTCCTTCCAGATTGTTTTTGAGAAAGGCGCTCACCCTATGGGTGTGGCTCCCTGGGAGACTGATGGAGGTCTCCAGCCTTACACGAATTTCTGGGTGATGGGAGATGACCCCGAGTGATTTTAGAAGTCTAGATGTGTTTTCTCCAAAACTCAATCCCAGGCCCCACCTGGAGCTAGAAAATCAGAGCACTCCCCCCTTCACCCCACTTGGAGACAGCTGCAGTGATTTGAATAACCTCTCTCCAGAGACAGCTTCCTCAGGGGCCGTTGGACACTGTGCGGGGGCTGATTTGACTGGCAAACAGACACCCCTCCCACCCCTCCCTGAGCCATCGACAATTTAGGGAGTGGGCAGTATGATCCTTTAATGCGCTCAGCCCTCCCCATCTAACTCCTCCACATGTAGCCAAGGCTTTCCTGCAGAGGCCTCTGGGAAATGTCTTGACTTCCCTCACCCTAGGGTCTAGCATCCACCTTCCTATTATAAATTAGATTGTTTGCCCAGAGAAATGGCAAATATGCTGTTGGCGTTGGAGGGAGGGGGCTGAGGTAACTGGAGCCCAACCAGGGCTCTGTTGGCTGAGGCCCATCCCAGATTTGCATAACAAGGATGAGGAGGTCTAGGTCCCATCCACCCTTTCCTAGAAGCAGGTGGGCAGAGCAGGGGGGTCATTGGAGAGCACACAGCCACCAGACTTCAGGTCTCCCAGCTTGGGCAGTAGCAACAACGGCTCCCTGCTTTTCCCCACCTCTCACAGGACATGCCTCGATCCTTTCTGGTGAGGAGCTGCCGGCCCCAGCCCCGAGACTGGGGCCACATTACTGACCAGCACCGGGGAGATGCCTATATTCCAGGTAACAGCTTCCCCAACTGCCCCGACACCTGCAGGGAGGAGCCAGATGTGCTGAGAAGGACGTATGTGGATGTGATCAAGGGAAAGTGCCCTCCAGCCACATGCACTAGGGGTGCTGGGTTATCAGTGGAGGGCGTCCACACTGGGAAAGGGGGGAACAAGCATTTATTAAGCACCTACTATGTGCCAGGCACTTTGCTAAGTGCTTTACAAATATTTGATTTTTGCAACTACCCTGAAGGTAGGTGCTATTATGACCCCCATTTGGCAGTTAAGGAAACTGAGGCAGAGATGAAGTGATTTCCCTAGGGACAGAGCTGTAGTGCTCTATCCACTGCCTAGGAGAGAGGCTCTAAAGGAGAGTGTGGCATGGCAAACAACCTAGATCCTTTCCCACTGTCAGAAGTCTCGGGGTACAGGGGCACATGCCAGTGATTCCCACATCCCACATTCCCTGGGCTGCAGGGTATGAGAGGACGGCTTGGGACAAGATTCTCTTTCAGACTGCAGCCTGGACAAAGGGCTGGTTCATCAAGGAAGCACCAATGTGGGGTCCCTAGGCGGAGAAACCTGCAGAAGCATGGCAGCCTGTTTGCCACCCAACAGCGGAGAGTCCCAAGCACCGGTGAGAGCCCCCAGCTCATAGGGCAACTCCAACAGTCTGGGCGGGGGGGGGGGGGCGGGGGGGGCGGCCTGACCCAGGTCTGAGCAGGCTCTTCCTTCTCTGCCCCAGGATGAGCAGGGTCCTGCAGCAGGGCAGGGCCCTGGGGCGTTGAGCTGCCCCCTCTGCCCTAAGGTTTTCCCACTTCAGCGCATGCTAACCCGCCACCTCAAATGTCACAACCCTGCCCGGCGCCACATTTGCAGCTGCTGCACCAAAGGTTTTCACGATGCCTTCGACCTCAAGCGGCACATGAGGACCCACACTGGTGAGGGGCGGCTACGTCGGGCCCGGGAGGCAGGCTGGGCGTCCTTGTCCCGCCCCATTAACAGCCTCTCCTTACACGCCCCCAGGAATCCGGCCCTTCCGCTGCCCAGCCTGCGGCAAAGCCTTCACCCAGCGCTGCTCGCTCGAATCCCACCTGGGGAAGATCCACGGGCAGCCTCCGCGCTACGGCTACCGGGAGCGCCGGGAGAAGCTGCACGTCTGCGAGGACTGTGGCTACACCAGTGCCCGGACCGAGGACTACGTTCAGCATCGGGCCCTACACCCGGGCCGGCCCTCGTCCCTGGCCGTCCCCTACTCCTGAGTGAAGACCCCCTCCTCCCCATCCCCCGCCCCAAAGAGCGGCCTGGATGCCAAAAATAAAACGTTTTATTAAGAAACTGTGTGCGGCGGCGGCGGGGAGCTCGGGTCACTCTGTCCAGCGGTGGCCGCAGTGGGGAGCGGTGCACACGTAGTAGAGCCTCATGGCGTCCTGGGGGAGGGGCGGGAAGGCCAGCATAGTCAGGGGAGCGGCCCCTCCAGGAGCACTGCCCTTTGCCCTCCCCTAAGGCTGGGGAGAGGTCCCCCCTTACCTCGGCCCGGGCGCTGTGGGACTGGAAGAACACTGCCTCCTTGTGGCCACACCTGCGGAAAGACACGGCAGGTGGGGCCAGGCCTGGGCCGCCCCCTCCCCTCCCCCCAGGCCTGGCCCCTCCAGCCCAGGGGTACTCACTTCTGGCACGGGTGGTCCTCGGTCCTGGGAAGGGTCGGGTCCTGCGACACGTCCGCGATGATCTGGGTCAGCTCGCTGTGCATGGGAGAGACAAAGGAGGATCCTGGGGGAAACTGAGGCCAGGCCCAGGGTGACCCCCCTCCCCATGCTCCAGCCCTTTGACTTACTCCACCTCGTGGGTGATCTTGTTCACGTAGATGCAGCTGTTGTCGGCTTCCTGCTGGTAGTCACAGTTGCGACACTGTAGGGAAGGGGTTGGGGGCTGCCCTGAGTGCCCCCGGTTGGGGGGAAGGAGGGGCCGCCCAGAGTGCCCCCGGTAGGGGGGAAAGGAGGGGGCTGCCAATAGTGCCCCAGAGTAGGGGGGCCGCCCTGGGTGTCCCCAGTTGGGGGGAGGGGGAGGGACTGCCCTGAATACGGGGGAAGGGGGCGAGCGAGGAGAAAGGATTCAGGATCAGTATCTGGGTCTAGGGGTCGGGAGAGGATGGCCGGATCGCGGTGACCAGCTAGGGGGAGGTACCGAGGTCAAAGTGCACATGTAGGGGGGGCGCTTGGTGGGCTGGGGTCTCACCGCGTAGAGAAGGATGCGGTTCTCCTTGTCCTCCTTGGGGTACAGCATGTTGTTACTGGGGGTGGGAGGTCGGAGGTCAAAAGTCACCCCAGGCCCTGGTCTATTTGTGCCCGGTCTACCCCCCTCCACCCCGATCTGATCCCGGATCTGGTCCCCTCACCCCCAGCCCCTAGCCCCAGCCCCTAGCCCCAGCCCCGGCCCCAGGCCCTGAGCTTACCATTCCTGGCAGAAGCGGATTCCCACGAAACCCGGCTCGTAAGTCCCATCAGGTTCCATGGCGATGGCAAGCCGTCAGACACCTGGGCTCTACTGCGCGGGCGCAGCTACGGGTCGCGGGAAGGTCCACAGCGAAGCCCCACCCCCACCTCTGGGGGCGGGGCCAACATACACGTGGGAGCTGCCTGGGAGGTCATCTAGCCCAACTCCCCCATTTTACAGATGGGGAAACTGAGGGCCTACGGCTGCCTGCTCTGCTCGGGACCTTCTTGACCGTGGTCACCCATCAGGACGGTGCCGCGTGGTGGGAAATAGTCTCGCCGTGGGGCCCCAAATATGTGGATGGTGGGATGGTGTCCCCTGTCTGTCTCCACCTCTGGGGAACCCGTGTTCTGGCGTGGGATCAGGCTGCCTCAGTTGAGAGGATTCCTCTCCCCCCCATCTCGGGGAAATCTGGACACACCCCGTGCCGAAGGACCCAGGAGAAAGAAAATAAAGTAACTATTGAGGTCATCTCCAGCCTTGTCATCGAACAAAATGGAAAACTGAAGCGTCCTGATGGGCCCGGGGGGGCACGGGGTGTGTGTCCGGCCGAAAGGGGCCATGGGAATCCCCTAAAGTCTAGGCAGTTGTTGGGTGCTGCCCGCCCCTCCCCTCGGGGCGGGGACCAGCCCCAAGGGGACCACCCCGGCTCCGCCCGGGCTGGGGAGATGAATGGAAGGCGCGCCGTTCACCGCCATATGCTCCACCCCGCGCCATAGCGGAGCAGGCACGCGCCGCGCATGCTTCCTGGGGCTGCGGGGGCAGGCTCTTGGCAGGTCCCTCTCACCGACTTCAGCCCGCCTGGGCCCTAGCCGAATACCGTATTCCCATTGGTTATCAGGGTTCTGCTGCTCCAGCAAGAGGATGGCCGATTGGCTGAGTCTCGTCGGAGGACTCGGATGAGCTTCACCATCTGCGGAAGGAGGGACGATCTCGTGAGGAGGCGGTCTCCTGAGGAAAGAGTCAGGTGCCGATTGGTCCGAATGAACGGGTTCAAGGCGGTGATTGGCTAGCGGAGGAGTGCAAGGGGCGGGGCGAAGCTTCCAGAAGCGGTGGCTGTGTCTGTAGCAGTGGCAGCAGCGACGGCGGTTTCGGAAGGCCAGGCCTGAAGGGAGCGAGGAGGCAGCGGCCGGGAAAGAGCACCCGGGGCCGGGGGCCCTCCGCAAGCATGGATCTGGCCGGGGTGTCTGCGCCCACGGTCACCGTGTTCATCAGCAGCTCCCTCAACAGCTTCCGCTCGGAGAAGCGGTACAACCGGGGCCTCACGCTGGCTGAGTTCAAGGTGCGGACCCGGGAGAGGACTAGGGGGCGGGGCCTGAGGAAGGGGAGCTGGGAGGGGTGGAGTCTGGGGAAGGGGAGATGAAATGGGGCGGGGCCTGGGAAGGGAAGGTGGGGGCTAAAGAGGGGGCGGGGCCTCTTGGGTGGGGTAGAGGATGAGAGGGGTCTGGGGGCTAACGTCAGTCAATAAACATTTGAACAACACCAACCGCTCTCTGGTTGGTGCTGGGAGTACAGAGAGGCAGAATACGGTTCCAGCCCTCGAGGAGCTTCCACTCCAAAGGGGGAGACAACAAGCCAGCAGCTGTGTACAGGATAAATAGGAATTAATTAGCAGAGAGAAGGCACTGAGAAGACGGGGTGGGAAGGCTTCCTGTAGAAGGTGGGGTTTTAACTGGGACTTAAAGGAAGCCAGGAAGGTGGGTAGTTGGGGTGGAGGAGGGAGAGTGTTCCAGGTATGGGCCAGAGGGACTGCACAGAGCTGAGAGATGGAGGGTCTTGTTCGAGGAACAGCCGAGAGGCCGGAGTCACTGGATCGAAAATACGTGTAGGGGGAGCAAGATGTAAGAAGACTGAAAAGGGTAGGAGGTGAGTGGTTATGAAGGGCTTTGGATGTCAAATAGCATTTTGCTTTTGATCCTAGAGGCCATAGGGAACCATTGCAATTCATTATGGGTGCGGGGGTCCTGACATGGAAGTATTTGTGCTTTAGGAAAATCACTTTGGTGGCTGTGTGGAGGACAGATTGAAGTGGAGAGAAACTTGAGGCAGGCAGACCCGCCAGCAGCAATTGCAGTAGTCCAAGCATGAGGTGACCAGGGCCCACACCAGGGTGGGGCCAATGCCTGAGGAGAGAAAGGGGCATATGAGAGGTGCTGCAGAGGTGCCATTGCCAGGCTTCGGCAACAGCTTGGATGTGGGGGGATGAGAGAGCGTGAGGAAGCCAGGTTGGCAGCCTAGGGGACCAGGAGGGGGTTTTGCCTACTGCAGTAATAGGGAAGGTAGCCGAAGTGGAGGGTTTAGGGGGAAAGATGATAGGGTCTTTTTTGGACATGTTGAGTTTCAAATGTCTAGTGGACATCCACTTTGAGATGTCTGAAAGGCAGCTGGTGATTTAGGATTGAGAGTCAGCAGAGAGGTCAGGACAGGAAAGGTAGATCTAAGAATCATCAACATAGAGATGGAAATTAAGTCCATGGAAACTGATGAGATCACCAAGTGAAGTAGTCTAGAGGGAAAAGAGAAGAGGGCGCAGGACAGAGCCCTGAGGGATCTGGTGGTCAGAGGGTGTGATCTGAAGGAGGATCCAGCAAAGAGAAGGAGGAAGAGAACCAGGAGAGAGAGGGGGGTATCCTGAAAACCTAGAGAGGGTGGACGGGGTGATCCCATGTCAGAGAGGTCAGGGAGAATGAGATTGAGAAAAGACCATTGGATTTGCGGCTTAACAGATTATTGGTCACTTTGGAGAGCAGTTTTCTGTGGAATGATAAGGTCAGAAGCTGGATTTTAAGAGGGTTAAGAAGACAGTGAGAAGAAAGGAAGTAAGTTTATTGTAGATACCTTCTCAAATTTAGTCCCAGAAGGGAAGCGAGATATGGGACAAGAGCTGGTGGGAATGGAAGGACCAAGTGAGGGTTTTTTGAGGATGTTCGTGGGAATCAGCCAGGGGACAGGGAGAGGCTGAAGCTAAGTGAGAGAGTAGGGATGATAGAGGTGGAGCTGCCTGCCAGATGAGATAGAATGGGATTGCTTCTGCATTTCGAGGGGTGAGCTTTATTGAAGATTAAGGCCACCTCTTGAAGTGAGACAGGTAAAAGGGTTGAGTGAAAGTGATGAGGGATGAGGAGGATGGAGCTCACGTGGAACAGCAGGGTTCTTGGCTGGGAGAATGAGAGCAGAGGTTTGAGCAGGGCTCAGTTAGTCAGGGAAGGGTAAATGGATTTCCTGGCAGCAGTGAGGGATCGGTGGAGATTCTCTAACGGAAATGTGTAGCCTCATGGAAGCTGGAGTGATAGCAGTGAGTGAGCCAGGGTTTGGGTTGGACAGGGCAAGGTCTTCAATAGGATAAGGAGGCGAGGGGCTGAAGAGAAGAGGACAATATAGAGCTAAGGTGGTTCACCAAATTCAAGGGGTCATGCTCAGGAAGAGAGGATGGCCTGGAGAGAACACAGGGCCAGAAGGATGCAGGGCTTTGGGCTGCAAGGCAGAAGGGGAAGTAGAACAAAGCATATAGGGAGCACTTGTGGGTGGGAATGCCCACCCATC
Source organism: Phascolarctos cinereus (assembly GCF_003287225.1). Taxonomy (NCBI): domain Eukaryota; kingdom Metazoa; phylum Chordata; class Mammalia; order Diprotodontia; family Phascolarctidae; genus Phascolarctos; species Phascolarctos cinereus. The sequence continues at coordinate 406,587,599 of NW_027556098.1, read as the reverse complement.
TCTGTGGGCAGCTAAGGGGACGGGGAGCAGGTCATGGGGAGGCAGTAACTAGAGACAGAGAGGAAGGGTCACTGTCGTGCATGAGGGAGTTGCCTGGTACGAAGGCGGGCATTGAGGAGCAGAGAAAGACAGACAGGCAGCAGCCCTTGACCAGAGTGGAGAGCGGTCAAGAAGGCTGAGAACTGAGAGAAGGCCCTTCCTTTTGGCGATGAAGGAGTCACCGGTGACTTCAGAGAGAAGTAAAGCCAGATAGCAGAGGGCTGACGTAACTAAGTGAGAGGAGAGGAGGGGGAGGCCCTTCTCCAGGAGAATTAAGGAGGCGGGGGATAGGGTCATGTCAAGGCAGCAGGGAAGGAGCCCATAGGAAGGTCAGAGGTGAAGATTAGAGAGTGGAGAGTAGAGAGATCATAGAAGGGATAGCAGACAGCACCGTGGCGCCCTGTTACCTCCAAACTTAATGCAGGGTGGCCCAGAAGGCATAGTACAATTGTAAGCTTTAATAACTTGAAACTGCACTAAGGCTTTTGGGACACCCTGTGTAAAGAAAATCCTGTCTACTGTTCAAAGCCCTTCAGAGAACCTGGTACCCCGGCCTTTCCAATCTTCTTACACCTTACTGTGGAATCCCGTGACACCGGCCCTCTTGACTATTTCTGGAACAAGACCCACCATCTCCAGCCTCCAGGCATTTTCCCTGGCTGTTCCCCCTCCCTGAAGCACTCTCAACCCTCATCTCTGCTTCCCAGCTTCCTCAAATCCCCCCTTCTGCTGGAGGCCTTTCCCAGCCCCTCCCCCTGTTGCTTATCTCCAGTTAATCCTGCCTATGTCTTGTGCCCAGGCCATAGTGAGTGCCTAATAAATACTCCTTGACTGGCCTTGAGATAGAGCGAAGGAGATGGTGAAGGAAGGAAGACCAGGGTGGTGTAGGGGGAGCTTTCAGAGAAGGGCCTCAGTTTTTTTATGAAACAAATTTCTCAGCTGAGATGGTGGGAGGCTCGAGGCGCAGAGCTCTGAGGGGGTGAGACCTATGGACTGGAGGATGGGGCCTGGAGAGGAGAGGACAAGTCTGGGGATAGAGGGAAGGGCCGAGTGTGGAAGAGGACGCGAGGTCCAACTCGGGGTGAGCAGCCTTAGAAGGTATATCTGGGAGACCCTGTCCCTGCCACAGGTATGTAAGGTGCGCCTTCCCTGGTTTCCCTCATGTAAGCAAGCTGCACAGGATGTGCGGGGCATAGTCAGAGGGCCTGGGCTTGGGGCGCACCTCCTGATTTATCAGCTGTTTGACCCTGAGCAAGACTTTCCTCACCTGTAAAATGCATTGTGGAGTCAGATCCTCTAAGGTTGCTCCAAGCTCTGACCTGCCATGATTCACTGTGAGTCCCCATCCCTCAGTGTAAGCTGGAGCTGGTGGTGGGGAGCCCGGCCTCCTGCATGGACCTGGAGCTCTACAGTGCCGATGACCGCTTCTGCATGAAACTTGACCAGGACGATGCTCTCTTGGGCTCCTACCCAGTGGACGATGGCTGCAGGATCCATGTGAGAGATGTTCCCCCTGCCCCGCCCCTCCTCCCAGTCCTTGGGCCCACTGCCGTACGTGGCCCTGTCACCCTGGGCTGTGAAATCCCCATCAGCCTTCATGGTTCAGCTCTTCCAAGCCCTGCCCTCTTCCAGGTCACTCCTCTTAAGATCCTAGGGTGATAGAGCTGTCAGCGCAGTCCCTCATTTTATATGGGAAATAGAGGAAGAGGCAACTTGTCCAGAGGCCTACAGGTAGTTAGGGATAGGGCTGGGCCCTGAAGCAGATCTTCTGCCTCTGAGGCTTGGGATTTCCTGCATGACAGCCGTTCTTACTGTGTGTTTATGGCTGCCCTTGCTGACCTCCCTCACATTTCTGGCCTGAAATCCCTCCTGGACTTCATCCCCTGATGTTGCTATGCTCATGGCACCTTTGTTCGAAGCCACCCTCACAGATGGGACCTTTCCTAGAGCCCCCAGGCTCAGTCACTGTCTCCCCACAGGTCATTGACCGGAGTGGGGCCCGTCTGGGCGAGTACGAGGACCTGTCCCAGGTGGAGAAGTTTGAGCTCTCCCAGTCAGCCTATGAAAGCAGAACTGGTACAGGAGCATGAAGAAAGCTGGGGGGGTTGGGGGAACACTGGGGAGAGTGGAGGGGCCATGAGAAAATGGGGGGATGAGACCGAAAGGAAGGGGCCCAGGTATAAATGGGAAGGATAGAAAATGAGGGAGAGAAGAGACTCATGGCCTGGGGGAGCTGGAGGGGCCTGGGGATCGGGGGGTTTAAGTTTGGGGCAGTGACCCCCCCTGACCCCTGGCCTCCAGACTCCGTACGCTCCTTCCTGAAGCGCAGCAAGATGGGCAAATTCAATGAAGAGGAGCAGAAGCGGCGGGAGGCCGAAGCGGCCCAGCGACTCGCTGACGAGCAGGCCCAGGCCCGGGCCATCACAGTGGGGAGCCGCTGCCAGGTGCAGGCGGCTGGCCAGCCCACCAAGCGGGGCACTGTCATGTATGTGGGTGAGTCAGTGGGCCAAGGCAGCATGGGACATTTAAGTGGGCATCATGGCGCAGCGGGGTGAATGAGTTGGGCTTGCTCAGGGCAGGGGCAGAGCCTCAGGATCCTCAGCTTAAGAGCCAGTACTCATGCAGTATCTGCCCTGTGCCAAGCAGACCCTAGCGGTGCAAGAACAAGGCCCCTGGGCCTGCCAGTCAGGAGCTTCCAGTCTAGCTGAGAAAACAGTGTGAACAGCATCTAAGTGTGTGTAGACAAGGTCATTTCAGAAGCAGCTGGGGATTAGGACGGGCCTCAGAAAGCTGAGCTTTCTAGGAAACTGGAAATATTAATAGAGAAGGAGGAGGAGGAGGAAGAGGAGGTGCAGCCCAGGCATGGACAGCTGGTGCGAGTCACAGAGATAGGGGATGGGGGGGGGTCTGCAGTGATGAATGGAGGTGGCAGGACCCACTGGAGCTGAGCACATAGGGCAGGGACCAGGTCTGGCAGCCGTGTGATAGATGAGAGCGGATCGAAGGGCCTGCGGGGCCTGGTGGCCTGGCCGGAGGTGACAGCACCAGCTTCTCTGCAGCGCAGTCCTTGTGAGGACAGCACGTTGTAAACCTCAACAGGCTAGAGAGACAGGCACCGCCGTGGTCGTGGCCCTGGTCAGCCAGGTCCTCACTGAGCTGCTTCTTGTGGGCAGGACTCACGGATTTCAAGCCCGGCTACTGGGTTGGCGTCCGCTATGATGAACCGCTGGGGAAGCATGATGGCAGGTGAGGTCAGACTCCCTCAGGCGCCCATCCCTGTATGTGTGAAGGTGTGTGTGAGAACGTGTATGTGTGTGTGTGTGTGTGTGTGTCTGAGTGAGTGTGTATTGTGGAGGTGTGTGTAAGAATGTGTATATATGTGAGTGTGTACGTGTGTGTTTGTGTGAGTGTGTACATGTGAGAATGTGTATGTGTGTGTGTGCGTGTGTGTGTCTGAGTGTGACTGTGTATGTGTGAAGGGGTGTGTGAGAATGTGTATATGTAAGTGTGTGCATGCACGTGTGAGCAACCCTGTGACCTCTGATACTCTTTTTGTCGTCTGCAGTGTGAACGGCAAACGCTACTTTGAGTGCCAGGACAAGTATGGTGCCTTTGTCAAGCCACACACGGTGACCGTGGGCGACTTCCCAGAGGAGGATTACGGACTGGATGATGATGAGATGTGACCCCCTGGTGGGGTTGGGGGGGTCAAACACTACTGGGGGGGGTCGTCCCCTTCTCTTCCCCACCCTCTAGCCTGGGCCCCTCCCTCTTTTCTGTGTCTGTGGCGTCCCCTTCCCTCTCTTGAGTTGTATTTTTTATCTTATTTTCCCCTTGGCTCTTGTGTGGTTGTGAGACAAGTGAATTAAATGCCTCTGAATCCCTTGGAGGCAGCCTGGGTTCCTGGTGGGGGGCATCTCACTGCTAAAGGTGGTGGGTGGCCAACGAGGGGGAGCGTGGACAGGAGGAGCAGCAGTGAGCCCAGCCTCGGGGCCAGCCTTTGCTTTCCTTACATCTGGTCAGCCTGGAAGTGGCGTGTGACCTGCTTGTGCCTGTGCTGTCAGAACAGCCTTTGGGAGGCTCGTTTGGAAGCTGTGTTGAAGAGGAGAGAGACTGGAGACAGGTGGCTCATTTTATTCAGCATGGATTGACTTCTTGTTATATTACCTCCTGCTTCTCCCAGAGGCCCATCCCACATCAGAATAAAAATTAAAAACCAGACCAGCCCATCCCCATCTGCAGCATCTGCAGCGCTCAACAACCCATAATCCTTCAGCTCTGCAAAGAACTGAGGGAAGTGTCTCACCTCTCTTCTCCTGGCCCAAACTTAGTTGTTACAGTTCTACATCGGGAAGATTTTAATAGAAAGCTGCTGAAATGCAGGCGCTAGGGGGCGCCATAGTGCACAGAGCCCTGGGCCTGGAGTCTGGAAGACTCCTCCCTGAGTTCAGATCTGGCCTGGGATGCTTCTTAGCTCTGTGACCCTGGGCAAGTTACTTCACTCTTTTTGCCTCAGTTTCTGATGAAGAGTTGGGTGCAACTGAACAACTGAAATAGAGCCAGCAGACGTAATGGACTAGAGGGCTGAATTTGTCAGGAAAACCAGGTCCATTCTGGCTTGTGACCCTGGGCAAGTCCCATCACTTTGCCTTACTGGGAGGGAGGTCACCACAATGATGAAATTAGTGGTCTGAGGCCTCTCATGCCCATAAGTTAAAGTGAAAAATTTTAAATAGTCTGAGACCATCCCTTCCCTTCGTCATTCTTATCAGCTTACTGAGTTTAAAGTTAAGCCTCAGCACCATTTTGATGGGCATTTTTCTAATTCTTGGTCATTTGGAGTATTTTTTCATATGGTTACTAATTTCCAATTCTTTTGAAATCTGTCCCAGATCATTTGCCCACATCTCTATTGGAATGGCTTTTGGTCTTAGATGTTTCTGTCAGGTTTTTGTGTAGCTTGGATGTGAAACCCATATCAGATACAAAGATTTTTTACCCCACAGCTGACCACTTCTTACTCTTTTTGCATTTTGTTCATGCAAAACTTTTAATTTCAAGTAAGCAAAATTACCTATTTTTTGTAATTTCCCCTATCCCTTATTTAGTAAAGAAGTTACCTCCTCAAAGTTATAAAGATCAAACATGACTCCAAAAAAGAGATGTGGACACTCCCAACCCATGCCCCCCTTTTGGAGCTGGGAGGACCGCAATTGCCTGTCTTAAGACATTTTTTGATATGTTCAGCAATTGTGATTTTTTTTTCTTTTTCCTTTAAAAATAGTTTGTTATGAGATAGCTTTCAGGGAGGGGGAGGAAAACTAAAAACAATAACAAAAAAATTTCACTCTTTACCCATAGCTGTGAAAGGTGTATGTTGAGCTTCTAATTTTTTAAATAATTCCTTTAATCATACTCTAATTAGGCATCTGTGGCATAGTGGATAATGGGATGCCCAGGACCTCTCTGGAACAGATTTTAAGCCAGTAACAGCCTCCCAGTGCTTCAACGCACTAAATTGCAAAGAGTGGGCCAGAGAATTAGTGGAGGGAATGCGTACACGCGGGAGGTCCCTACTTCAGTGAAATCAAAGGTCTTGCCCTTGGCTCCGAAGGGCTTTAACATTCAGGTCACCTGTCCATTTTGAATTTATTGTGGCCTATGGTCTGTGATGTCCAGTTTCCCCAGTAGTTAGTGAATTTTTTCCGAGGTTATTGATGTTTTCTGGCTTATATGGCCTTTACAGTGGTCGTAGATGACTAAGTATTTATCAATGCCTACTAGGTGCCAGACATTGTTCTAGGCTGTTATTGGGGAAACAAGTACTGAGAACCAAGCGATCGCGTTTGTAAACCTCTTCGCTCCACGCTTGGAACGTAGTAGGCACTTACTAATGCTTGCTTGCATTCCATTGCAAACAAACCAGCCACGAGCTCTGGGGAAAAGCCCCCCCCTTCCCACTCATCCCCAGCCACCCACAAGGAGGGGTGGCTGGAGATGGCCCCGGGGCCACCTGGCCGTGCCCCCCCCCCCCGCGAGGTGTAGCGCGTCCTCTGCCCCGACCGCTTCCGCGTCTCGGCACGGCCCCAGGAACTGGGGGATGAAGCCAGGCCCCGGCTTCCGGGGGCGGGGACAGGGATGGGGCCCGCCATGGGGCCATTTCCTCTGTGCCCTTTTCCCCCCGGCCCCTGCCCCGGCTGCCGGGGCCCAGGAGTCCCGCAACACCCCCTCGCGTGTCCGCGACGTGTAACGCGTAGCCCCGCGTGGCCCCCGGGACGCCGGGATGCGTCTGCCCTGAGTCACTGGCTGGGGGGGGACTCGGATGGGGCTCTTAAAGGCACAGACACCCCCTCCTCCCGTGTCTCCGGGACCCCGCAGAGTGGGGGGCTGGGCTCCGGTTCCGGGGAGCGGCAGGTGGGCGGGGACGCCCGGGTCCCGTTATGCAGCGGGAGGGGGCGGGGCAGGACCAGGCAGGCTCGGGGGCGGACTCTAGGGCCGCGCGGACGCCCTAGGAAGGAGCATCGCCTCGGGCGGGGCCGCCCCTGAGTCACCCCGGCCCCGCCCGACCCTCCTGCTGCCGGACCCTAGTGGAGCATAGCGAGCAGGGCAGGAGGCCAGGCCGGAGCCGGGGAAACTGAGGCCGAGGCCGAGATCAGGGTGAGAGGAAACCCCGAGCCCATTCCAAGAGCCCCCCAGGCCCGGGCCCCGACCCGGAGATCCTCAAGCCCGGGATCCCCAACCCCGCTCAAGTCTCCTCCAGCCTGGCCTTGAGCCCCTTAAGCCCGGGACCCTGAACCCCAGCTTCAATGCCCCCACCCCCGCGCCCCCTGAACCCCAATACTTGGGCACGAACAAGAGCCCCTCAAAGCCCCCCGAGCACCCCAAGAACCCGGGACCCCCAACCCTGACTCTCCAAAGCCAGCCTCAGGCCCCCAGCCCCCAGCCCCCAAACCCTGCCCCAGCATCCGCCCCCCACCGTGCCTGCAGGCCCCCCCTGCCGCCGCATTGCTAACCGCTGCTGGGTCAGGGTCCTGACTTCTGCCCCTCCCCTCCCCGGCCCCCAGGTCCCGGAGACATGTTCCTGGTTAATTCATTCCTGGGCGGGAAGGGCGGCGGCGGCGGCGGGGGCGGCATCGGCAATGTCATCGGGGGGCTGCTCAGCGGGGGCGGCGGCGGCGGCGGAGGGGCTGGGGGCGCCATGGGCATCCTAGGCGGCGTCATCAGCGCCATCAGGTGAGTGGGGGGCTGTCCGGGACACGGGGAGCCACGCACTTGGGGAACCCCAGGACATGTGAAGGTCTTGGGATTGTGGGAGCCTCGGATATGGGGAGCCCCGGGGTATATGGTGGGGTCCTCTTAATGGGAGCTCTGGAAGGAAGCTGGAAAGGGGAGCCGGCCTGAATAAGCACGAGCAATCTTAGCCTGTGGCTGTAGGCAGTCATGGCAGGCATGTGGCAGAGGAGGGGGCCTCCGACCGTGGGAGGAACCCCAGGTTCGTGGGCTCCAGGCCCAGCCCAGCTCAGCAGAGCCACGAACCCCCATGGTTGAGAGCGGTGGGATTCGATGGTCTTTTTAACGTTGAAAAGGCCCTGAAGTTTATGGGGTGCGTTCCTCGGCCAGGAACGTCTGGTAGGGGCCCTCACTGGCCCACCTCGCACACCCCTCGGTTTACAATTGAGGAAACTGAGGGCCACGTGGTCACGCTGCATCGGAGGGAACCCAGGCCCTCCTACCGCACACTGTATCGGGAGGTGGGGGAGGGGCATGGACAGGACTGGGGGTCAGCCGACCCCTCCTGCGGAGAGCCTGGAACACCCAAAGTTTAGATAACATGGGGACTCAGCTGGAGTCTGGTAGGGGCCTGAGCCACCAAGGGCCAGCCCGACACATTCCAGGGGGTCCTGTGGGGAAAGCATTCTCTCTTTGGGAGACAGCTTGGTTCAGAGGATCTGGGTTCAAGCCCTGCCTCCGAACTTCATATTTGTGTGATTTGTCTTCCTCAGGCCTCAGTTTCCTTCTCTGTAAAAGGGGGCTAGACTAGTGACCTCCTAGGCTAGGCCTCTTCCAGCTCCAAATCTAGGGTTCTGTAATTGGAGACCCAGAACTTGAGTAGTAGCAGGTGGGTAGGAGCCCAGCAGCTGGGGTTGGGGGCCGTGCTGGGATAGGTCAGAGCTTGGGTTGGGAGGGGTCTGGGGGGAGGGGGCAAAGAGTCTTCCTGGTTGGCTGGAGAATAGAGTTGGTGGAAGGGCCTGGTGAAGCAGGCCTGGGAAGGTGAAGGGTTGACTCCAGGTTAGGCGGCAGAGTGTGGAGGCAGTGTGGGGGCCACTGGTGGTTTTTGAGCAGAGGGAGCAAGTCAAGGAAAGCACTGCCATCCCTTTTTTATCCATTTCCTGTTGGGCAGTCCCTACCGAACCTGGTTCCCCTCCTGATGAGGTCTGTTTGGGGCAGAGGACATTGGGCCACCATCTCCTTGTTCCCGGACTCTGCCATTTCACACAGCACCCGAGCATAAAAGGCCGTACCAGCTTGGGCAGAGCAAGTTAGATGGGTCACTTAGTAGGGAGCCAGGGAGGAAAGCCCACTCCTTGGGGTCAGCTGCTGGCAGGCAGTAGGGGTGGAGGATGGAGGAGATGCCGAGTCAAAGGGCAGAGGGTGCCGGGGCTCCATTCCTGGGCGAACACTAGTCCAAGGGAAGGGTCTTCTAAGACTGGGAAGACATGAGCAGGCCCTCCCCCTTCTTGGTTTCTGAGAATCCTGGGCCTCCTCTTGCATATGCCCAGCTGTTGCTGAGGTCTCTTACCTGACTCTGGTTGCTGTTGCGTTTTTGGGTGAGGGCAGGCTTTAAAAATGTAAACCCAGCAGGAGAATGTAAGCTTCTTGGGGGCGGGGCCCGTTTCTTTCCTTGTTAGTGTGTTTTGCACAGAATAGATGTTTAATTGAACAACCAGGTGTAGGGGTAAGAAAGAGGTTCTGCCCACAGAGGAAGGGGCGGAGAAAGGAGAGACACCTGGTCTGGAGACAATCTTAAGCTCTTGGCTGTAGATAAAGAGAGGCAGGGCAGCCCGGCTGGGTTCAGAATGGAGACCCATGTTAGGGGACGGGAGGAGCTTGGTGTGGGATACATTGAGATGGAAAGAAGAAATAAACGAAAAAGCATTTATCGGGTGCTTTCTGTGTGCCAAGCCCTGTGCTAAGTAAAAGAGGGTGCCAGGCGCTGCTTCCATTCTGACAGCCACAGACAGAGGAGGTCTGGGGCTGCATGTCATGTGGGGAAGGGGGGGCCCTTAGGTGAAGTTGTAAGTCAGAGGTTGGAGACAGATCTGGATGTTACCAAGGAGGACTTGGTAACAGGGCATGTGGGTGAGGGAGAAAGACTGAGCGTGTAAGCGTAACAACTCTCAATAGGCATCGTGACAAAGAGGTGACCTTGGGTGATGCTTAGAGGGCCTGCCTCAGAGTCAGGTTCAAATCCTGCGTCTGATTCTTTCTTACCAAGCTCCCCCAAGGCAAGCCACAGAAGCCTCATAAGACAGTAATTTATATTGGTGGAGGAGAGTTTCCCCAGCAGTGAGAGAGTTCTGCATAGCTGTTGAAATCACAGGCCCAGACCAAGATAAATAGGTAGTTTTCAGGGCTTTTTTTTTTTTGGTCTGGATGGGTGGTTTCTGGTGTTGGGAACTCCCAGTGAGAAAGGCCCTTCTCTCAGTGCAGAATATAAGTGGTCTCAGAGTTGTTGGGGCCACTGAGACAGTGTCACACAGGGTCACACAGCCAGGGGGCCTCTAAGGCATCCTCAAGACTTGAACCTCCCAGGTCTTCTAGCCATTGTCCACGCTGCCTTTATTTGATGTTGTCCAGTTGTTTGTATCCAACTCTTTGTGTCCCCATTTGGGATTTTCTTGGCAGAGACACTGGAGTGGTTTGCCATTGCTTTCTTTAGCTCATTTTACAGATGAGGAAACTGAGACAAACAGGGTCAAGTGACTTGCCCAGGATCACACAGCTAGTAAGTGTCTGAGGCTGGATTTGAACTCAGGTCTTCCTGACTGCAGGCCCAGCCCTCCATCCACTGTGCCACCTGGCTGCCCCTCATTTTATTGTATATGATACAGAGATTAGCTATACCTTTTTTTGAGGTTTGAAAAGTTCTCCATCTCTGTTATCTGTTTGGAACCTGTCCATAATTCTGTGAGGTAGATACTTACACGTTTTATCATCATTTGGTGTAGGAGGCCTGGAGAGGTCATGTAGCTTGGCCATGATCGCCAAGTGAGAGAGGGTCAGAGTTTACATGTAGGAGTATTTTTGTCTTCTCAGTGGGTGGGAGAAGGGTAGAGGAAGGGAGGAAATTTGGAACTGAAAACAAAAATTTTAAAAGGGGGAGTGGGTCAGAGGTGGGATTTGAACCCAGGTCTTCCTGCCTCTTGAGTCTTGGGCTCTTGACTTCAGGCATCCAATCCTGGATGACAGACTCTTGAGGTCAGTGGGGAGCAAGGTTCTGTTGGCTCTGACCCTCCACAGCACCTAGCACAGTACTTAGGACATGTTTGGTCAGAAGAAGTGAAGTCTCCAGAAGGCATGGGCTGAGGCACGGCAGTGAGGTCAGCTTTGATGTGCAGTGACATTGGACTTTAAGGTGACAGCAGTCTCTTGGTTGTGGGAGATACAGTACTGGGGCTGAGGGAGACAGAGAGAGACAGACAGAGAGAGAGAGAGAGAGAGAGAGAGAGAGAGAGAGAGAGAGAGAGAGAGAGAGAGAGAGAGAGAGGAGAGAGACAGAGGACGGAGAGAGAGAAGGAGGAGAGAGACAGAGAGAGAAAGAGGACAGAGAGAGAAAGAGGAGAGAGACAAGGAGGGGGAGAGAAGAGAGAGGGAAAAGAGAGAGGGGAGAGAGAGAGAGAAGAGAGAGAGAAAGAGGAGAGAGACAGAGAAGAGAGAGAGAAGGAGGACAGAGAGAGAAGAGAGAGGAGAGAGACAGAGAAGAGAGAGAGAAGGAGGACGGAGAGAGAGAGAGAAAGAGGAGAGAGACAGAGAAGAGAGAGAAAGAGGAGAGAGACAGAGAAGAGAGAGAGAGGAGAGAGACAGAAGAGAGAGGAGAGAGACAGAGAAGAGAGAGAGAGAAGGAGGACGGAGAGAGAGAGAAGAGAGAGAAAGAGGAGAGAGACAGAGAAGAGAGAGAGAAAGAGGAGAGAGACAGAGAGAAAGAGGAGAGAGACAAGGAGGGGGAGAGAAGAGAGAGGGAAAAGAGAGGGGAGAGAGAGAGAGAAGAGAGAGAGAAAGAGGAGAGAGATAGAGAAAGAAAGAGGACAGAGAGAGAGAGAAAGAGGAGAGAGACAGAGAAGAGAGAGGAGAGAGAGAGAAAGAGGAGAGAGACAGAGAAGAGAGAGGAGAGAGAGAGACAGACAGAAAGAGGAGAAAGCGAGGGAGGGAGAGAAGAGAGGAGAGAGAAGAAAGGGGAGAGAAAGAAGGGAGAGAGAGAGAAAGCCTAATGAGAAATGAAGAGGACAAACCTGGGGGCTGGGGGCACCCGTGTTCAGGGTATGGGAGATGGTGAAGGATCCATTAGGACATGGGGAGAGGGGCTTCTCTAAGGAGACAGGAGGGAATGGGTTAGACAGGGATTCTTCCTATGAAGGGATCACAGCATGCCAGATGAGAGTTGGAAGGAACCTCAGAGTCTAACTCCTTCATTTTACAGATAGGGAAACTGAGGCCCAAATTGACTAAGAAACCTGCGCAAGCTAGTGTAGATAGTAGAGACCCAGTGCATTCTTTTTTTTCTATTTATTTAGATCTTAACAGACACCAAATAGCTTGTCCTTTCTAGGTACATAAGACAGAAAAAAGATTGTTCATGAAACAGTAGATGCATTATTTTCTTACTCTGCAAAAGTAGAAAATCTATCTCTTTCAAAGCCGTCCTGCTTTTCTGCGCTTCTCTCTGACCCTCCCGTTCTCTTAGCTGCAATTTTAAAAACTGTGCCTCAGCCACCCTCTGTAATTTTGCTGTCCTAGCCCTCTCCCCTCTCCTCCCACCCCCTCTCATTGGGAGAGAAAGAAAAAGAAAAATTGAGCCCTTGGTGCTAATCTGCCACGTTGCCTTTGTCTGAGAAGGTGTCTCATCCTGTATCCCAAGGCCAGCTCTGCAATCCCAGCGGGTCGTCATGTGGCTCAGAATTCTCAGGTCTTTCAGAGTTACTGGTGCGCACTGTGTAAATTATTCTGGGTCTGCTCACTTCCGTCCACATCAGTTCATACAGGTCTTCCTAGGTTTCCCTGAAACCATCCCCCTCGTCATTTCTTAGAGCACAATAGGATTGCGTCACATTCATAGGTCACAACTTGTTCAGACATTCCCCTGTGGAGGGACATTCTCTCAGTCTCCAATTCTTTGCCACCACTAAGAGCTGCCATAAATGGTTTTGTACCTGGGGGTCCTTTTGCTTTTTCTTTGGGGGTAACCAATGTGCCATACTGCCTGTTAGGAGAGACTTGTGGGTGAGATGGGTAGCAAGGGGTGAGAGCGGGAGTCAGCGCCTGGGGGACTGGATTAATGTGATGGATGAGTCACAGCATGCAGAAGATCACTTAGATGAGCCTTACGGTTACGCAGGATAACCGGGGTTATTGGAGGGATACCTGGGTGTTGTCTTTTGGGTGGCAATCAGCAGCTACCTGAGGGATAGGACCAGGGCCCAGCCAGCTGCTGGGCCTCCTGGGGCTGCAGCCCAGGGCCCGAGGGCCTCAGTGTCCCAGAGACGGGGAGAGGTTTTGTTACCAGGACGATGCTGGTGGAGCAGTCTTGAGGCATCTTGGGGGGAGAGTGGGAGGAGCATGAGATATCAGGGCTCCTCCAATCTAGACCAAGCAGTCTTTATTTTTTAAAATATTTGTATAATTGTATTTAAATGCAATTGGTTTCCTTTGTAATCCTATGTGTTTTATTAGTTTAAAAACCTGCTTCTGGGAAGGGGTGCAGAGGTTTCACCAGACTGCCAAAGGGGTCTTGGCTGGGACCCCAGAGGCCCCCCCCTCATTTTACAAATGTGGAAACTGAGGCCTCAGGAAATGAAGTGACTTGCGAAGTTCACCCAGGTAGTCAATGGCAGGGGTGGGTGTAGGAGGGGCGGCTGCTGGACACAGGTCTGTAAACGTTAGCTGAAAAGCAAAACTCAAGACAAGTAGTCACAGAGTTAGTTCAGCAGTGATGCTATTGCTGGGAGAGGCTCGGACCGCAGGGGTGGAGGAAGAAGGCTGCCCCCTGTCCCCCCCATCCTCTTCCCTCCCCTACTTCCCTGCCCCCTACTAAGACCTGGGGGGTGTGGATGTGAGGGGGTGATTAGGGCCGGCTTCCAGCAGCAGGTATCTGCTGTCTAAAAGAGATGACCCTGGGAAAAGGTGGGGGAAGGGCTTGCCCGGGGAGGGCTGACTGCTTCTGTGGAATGCCGCCTGCACCCTCCCACCCAGGCCTGTTGGGTCTGTTTTCCTGAGCCCTCTCTGTTACCTGGGAGGGTTCTGTGGGGGCTGGGCAGGTTATCAGGAAGTGAGTGTCATTTTGAATGAAACCAAGGAGCATCAATTGTGTGTGTGTGTGTGTGTGTATGTGTGTGTGTGTGTGTGTGTGTGTGTGTGTGTGTGTGTGTGTGTGTGTGTGTGTGTGTCCCAAGTTGGGAGGCAGTGAGTGGAGAATTCTGGAAGGGTCACTTCTCTCTCGGGGGAGGGCTTCTTGGCAGGGATCTGACCCTGGTTCTGAGTGTGAGGAGTCACTTGGACCCGGGCAGAGAGGTCCTCCTGTAGGTTGCCAGACTGGTTTTGTGGAGGGGGTAGGGCCAGTCTCTGCCCCTTCCATGACATCCCCCCTTCCCCATTCTTCTCTCTAGTGAAGCTGCAGCCAATTATAACCCAGAGCCCCCGGTAAGTGAATCCCCCCTTTTCATCCCCGCCTCCTCTTCCTGGGGTTGAGGGTCACAGCCTACAAGGGAGGGCCTGCCTGCGTTCTTGGGCTGGGGGGATGGACAGTGGAAAGAGGAGGTGGTTTCTCCTCTGAGCCTGCTCTTTCCTAGCAGCCCCCTCGATCCCACTTCTCCAACATCGAGGCCAATGAGAGCGAGGAGGTCAGGCAGTTCCGGAGGCTGTTTGCCCAGCTGGCAGGAGACGTGAGTGCCCAGCTCCCTTCCCACACGCCATCCCTTCGGTGTCCCAGTGAGCTTCTCCAGGAATGGATGGGCCCCTAGACACAGTCCTTTCCCTCACCCCTGGGCACTCCAGGAGGCCTCCTAGGAGTGGGCTTTTGGCAGAAGAAGCCCCAGGGTAAGGGGACCCCTCCCTCTCTCCTGCTGCCTCAGTCTCCCCTCCTACCCTCTCCCCACAGGACATGGAAGTTAGTGCCTCTGAACTCATGAACATCTTAAACAAGGTGGTGACTCGACGTGAGTGCCTGGTGACCCTGGGGGTGAGAGGGCTGGGCTAGGGCCAGGGATGGTAGAAGTGGTGTGAACTCTGACCTTGGACCTTGGCATCTACAGACCCTGACCTGAAGACTGACGGTTTTGGCCTCGACACCTGCCGGAGCATGGTGGCCGTCATGGACGTATCCTTGGGGATTTGGGGTGGGGGGGCGTATTCTATGTGGAGGGTCCCCACTCTGCCCTCTCCTGCATGCTGTGACTTTGCATCATGGCCCCCCTTCACAGAATGGCCCCCCTTCCTCCCAATTTGAGCCTTAACTTCCTGCCCCCACCAGAGCGATACCACCGGCAAACTTGGCTTTGAAGAGTTTAAGTACCTTTGGAACAACATAAAAAAATGGCAGGTGGGTCTGCCCCTAGGACCAGCCTGCCCTTCCCCAATCCCGGGCCTTTCTGCTAACCTGACTTCCTGAGAGCCGCCCATCCCCAGCCTGCCCCTCTCACCACCCCCATCCCCCTGCATCTTGGGCCTTTCCCTGCCCATTCCTGGGGGCCTAGCTGTACATCCTCATCATGGACCTCTGTGCTGCTCTGACCTCTCCCCCATCCCCCTGCATCCTGGGCCTTTCCTTGCCGGTTCCTGGGGGCTGAGCTGCCCCTCTGTGCCACTCTGGCCTCTCCCCCATCCCCCTGTGTCCTGGACCTTTCCTTCCCGGTTCTTGGGGGCCGAGCTGCCCCTCCCCGCCATGGACCTCTGTGCTGCTCTGACCTCTCCCCATCCCCCCTTTCCCTCTTCAGGCCATCTACAAACAGCACGATATAGACCGCTCAGGGACCATCGGCAGCCATGAACTTCCAGGAGCCTTTACAGCTGCAGGTTTGGGGGCCCTGGGGTTAGAGGGGAGATGGGGAGGGACCCGAAGGTGAGACAGGACTCAGCCCCAGCACTCCCAAGGTCTGACCACTTTGGATCTAGAATTTTTGAGGGAACAGATTTGTGATTTGATCAGTGCAGGAAACCAGGCCCTGTGGGGTGGGAATTTAACTTGGAGTCTGTGGCCCCCAGGGGCCCATGGATGTGGCCCAGGGGTCCACGACCTTGGATGGAAAAAAACATTCCGTCCTTATTTTCAGAAACCTCTAATTGGAAATTCCACCATAAGCGATTCCAAGTAGGGATGCCTAGGCTTCCCACACTACCCGGGGTTCGGGACACAAAAATGGGGGCCCCTGAACCAGGGTCCTGATTTCAAGGCCACACAGGGCCTCAAGGCTCACATAGAGGCTATCACTGACTTGGAATCTCTTTACAAACATTATAGTAATCAACAGCTAATCAATTACTGTACAACATTTGATCTATAAAGATTCAGCAACTGACTGATCACTTAGCCAGATCTCCTCAGTGGAAGGTACTCCCTTCGTCAATACAGATCACAGCCTCCACCACAACTCCTCCTGCTGTGATTCTTCTCCCCTGTCCTTCCAGAAGTCTGGGCTTCAGAGCTGGACCTCAGGACATATCTAACCCAATCCCCTTATTTTATGTAGAGGGGAACTGAGGCCTAGAGAAGATCCACAGAGTCAGGGGAATCCTGGGTTCAAATCCTGCCTCGGTCACTAGCTGGCCACGACGTGTCATCTCAGCCTCAGTTTCCTCATCTATAAAAGGGGGAACGAATCCGTACCTCATGAGGTCGTTGTAGGGAACCCGCTCGTAAACCTGAGCACACCGCAGACATGTGCGCTATTAAAAGCCAGTCAGTACTTCCGTGATATCTCATTGGTCACTGTGTAACAACTGATATTCATTTGATAACCGCACAGCAGAGGCGAAAGTCTGCAGCCTCAGACGCTTGGTAGTGCTTTGGGGTTCATATCCAGTCAGTATTTATTAAGCACCTACTATGTGCTAAGCTGTGCCCTCAAGGAGCTTACAGTCTAAAGGATGTGAGGATACTCAGCCGACAAGCATTTATTAAAGTGCCTACTGTGCGCTGAGCACTGTGCTTGGGTGCTTCAGATACTAGCTGTGTGACCCTGGGTGAGTCAGCAGTTTGAACCTCAGTTTTCTCATCTGTAAAATTGAGGATAATCAAGTCCCAGAGGTGTTGAGAGGATCCAAGAGACGTCAGACGCCGGGCAGACCTTAAAGGGCTCTGGAAGTGTTTGGTGCGCTCCGTGGGGGAATTTACAGCTGCGTGGTACTTAATGCCTGGCTCTGGAGCAAGAGGATCTGAGTTCTAATTTTACCATACTATTTATTGACTGCCTGTGTGACCCTGGGCAAGGCAGCTCTCTCCTTCTGCAGGAGAGTACTGAGGGGGCTGGTCCATTCTGGGTCTGTGAGCCCCTGACTGTAGGTGAGGGCAGGCAGGGCGGGGTCTTGGTGGGCCGGCTGGGCATTGTGCCCCCGGCTCTCCGGGTCAGTCCCTGGATATGAGGGGAGGGGGGCAGGAGGGCAGATGAGGAGCCTAGGCCGCTGACCCCTGCTGGGCCCCCCAGGCTTCCAGCTCAGCCCAGAGCTGTACCAGATGATCATTCGGCGATACTCAGATGAGGACGGGAATATGGATTTTGACAACTTCATCAGCTGTCTCGTGCGCCTGGATGCCATGTTCCGTGAGTGATTCGGATCCCTTGAGCCCTGTCCTGGCATGGGGGTGGGGCGTCCGTCCCCAGGCCTTCCTGTGACACCCCACCCTCCCGAGCCGCAGGCCACGTGCACTTGGAGATCCTCTCCTGCTAACTGTTTCTCTCCCACCCCCAACCCAGGTGCCTTCAAGTCTCTGGACAAGGATGGCAGTGGGCTGATCCGGGTAAACATCCAAGAGGTGAGGGCCAGCCCCCCGCCCCGTGTCGGTGGGGGTCTGGTCTGGGCAGTGCTGGCAGATTCCTGGGGGAGCCCCCCAATTCACTCCTCCTCCGGCTTCCCCTCTTCCCCCAGTGGCTGCAGCTGACCATGTACTCCTGAGGCCCACGCGTCTGTCCACGTGACTGGTCATCGGCCCCCTCTGCTGCCCGGGACAGACATCACCAGGAAGCTGGCCTCCCCCTTCCCTGCAGTTCTAGCATGGGAACCCTCTGGCGCTGGCACCACCAGCCAGAGGCTGTTATTCCTGGGGGGCCCCTCCTACCCCCTCCTGTACAAATATGGCCACCACCAAGGAGCCCCTGCTCCCCACTCACCCACACCCCCACCTCCCAGCTCTGGAATGTGCCAACCGACCACATGCTCCCCCCCAGCACCCCTGTAAACATGTCACATGCTTTAACACTCCAGCCACATGCTTCCCAGCTTCCTTAGACAACTTATGCTCTAATGTGCTGTCTCCCCCCCCAGCTCCACCCCCATGCCTGTAAACATATCACGTGCTCGCTGCCCCCAGAGCCCCCACAAGTACATGTTCCCTGTTTTACCACGTCAGCCAGGTGCCATCACATGCTGCCCTCACGGGGTTCATCTGGTATCTAGTGCCTTCGCCCACTCCCCACGTGCTTCAGCCCCCTCCCCTTCTCTGGGTGGGCCTGGGAGCAGGGGCAGGGCTTCACGGCTGCCCTGACGCCCAAAATAAACAGTGGTCACAAGACTGACGGCCTCCTCTGGTGCATACCGCCATCATTGTGTGCCATCATATAGGAGCTTGGGCCAAGGTTTCTTTATTCGGGAGGTTGGGAAGTGGAGACCCTGGGTCCTTAGCATTGCTGCGGGGCAGGGCTCCCCTCAGCTCATCTTCTGGCAATCCCAACTTCCGCTAATGAGGACTCTGCAGGTTGAGGGGGGATGGTGGGAAGGTGTTTCTGTCTCAGACCGTGAGACCTGGGTCACCATGAGCGCCTAACATTCGCACAGCTCTGATTGCCTTGGGGAGGAAAGGTCTTTTCCCTGCCTTTTATGGAAGGGGGGGGCGGGGAGGGCTGATTTTGGATTGAGTGCTCTGGGGGTGTCTGAGCAGATATGGGGCCATACCCTAGGAACCTGGCTGAAGGACTGTCCATGGGGGACAGTTTCCAAACCTGCTCCTCTTTTCCCCTTTGCCTGCTGAGCCACGAGGGTCCCCCTCAACTCAGTGGTTGATGATTCCGGGAGCTGACCCTGCCATCAGCCTGGGCCTTAAGCTATCCCTACCACAATGGGTTTGAGCTCCCCCCCCCCCCCCCCCCCGCAGGCCTCCGTTTAGGGAGGGTGTACACTCCTGAGAGCCGGGCTTTTGCACCTTTTAGGATTCTCCCCTCTGCCTCCCTGATCCCCAGAGACACCCTGGAGAGAACTAAAGGCCCAGAATTCCAGACCCACGGGAAGGACTCCTCCCAGCTCAATACAGTCACTTCACACAGACCCAGACCAGACTGCCCACCCCTCCAATGTCTGATTTCCTGTGACCACTCCCGTGTGACTCAGGCCATCCAGGGTGATGGGTGTCATCAGCTGGGGGCAGGGGGTGCAGGGTAGCATCCTGGAGAACCCTCGGGGGTATGACCCTCAACAAACCCAAGGCAGACAGCAGGAGGGAGTGAGGGCCTGCCAGCTAGCAACAGAAGTAACAGGAATAGACAGGGTCATGTCAGGTAAGCTCGCCTCTCTAGGACGGATTCCCTTTTCTGGGGATCCTGCCTGGTTCCCCAGTCTTTCCCCCAGGACCGCCAGTCTCCTGGAACCTAGGCTTCTGCTCTAGTGTGGGTGTGTATGTGTTGGGGTGAGGGCAATGGTCCGGGTCCGGGTCTCCCTTTGGGAGAGGGGGAGGGAGGGAGGCAGGGAGATACATTCGGGTCAGGGTCCTCAGTCTCGCAGCACCACCACCAACACACAGACTTGCTCTGGATCAGCTTTCTCCCAGCTAGGGAATTTATTTCTGCCCAGCCCTGACCCTCGCCCCAGGCCCTGCCAAGCCTTTCCCCTTCTGTCGGGTCCTGGTGTCCACTCTCACTTCTTGTGGGGGAAGGAGGCCCAGCCAAGGTAGAAGAGGCTGTAACTAGCACCTGGGGGGAGGAGGATGGAGTGAGAAGAGAGAAGAAAGTGAAGAGTGCCCAAGCCTGATCTCACTTCCCCCAGAGCTCCTGAGTCCTCAGAGCCCGGAAGTCAGCACCCCCTCCCCTGCCCTCCCCACATGGAGTTCAGGATCCCCTGGCCCTGGACAGAGACCTTCCACCACCCCGTCCCCCACCCAGCTTGGGGCCCAGCTCTCCCGCCCCTCCACTCACCTCCCAGGCAGATGGCCATAGTTATTCTATATAGAAGGTGGTCTTTGGCTCCACCCTTCAGGTGGACTGGGAGGTCATTGTTTTCCTAGGATGCAGAGCAAGGCATTAGGCATGAGGGAGGACAGTCCTGGTCATCACCCCCAAAGAGTTGGGGGACCCACACAGCCAGGACTCCTGGAAGCATGGGGAGAAACTGGGGTCTCTCGGAAAATGGGGGGATTCTTAAAGGGAACATAGCAGGAAACTGCGAAGGAAGGGGCCACTTTGAGCAAGGATGCATCAGAGTACCCAGGGAAGAGGGCCATGGGGCATGCTTGGCAGATGTTGGGGTGTCTGGGGGAGGGGGGTTCAGGTCCTGGGCTCCCCTCACCTGGAAGAGTTTTTGTTTTTCAGGTACTTTGTTCACAATGTGGTTTCTGGCGCTGGAGCTGAAGGGTCGGATCAGGGTCCGGGAGTGGGATACCTGCAGGGGATGGATGGGAGGGAAGTAAAATGAGTGGGAGGGTGCTGCGGCAGGGCTGTCAAGGGCAAAGGTCAGAGGGCAGCCAGCAGCTGGATCAGAATCTGGAAGGAACCTCAGAGATCACCTGGCCAAGAATTCCCCCCAAATGGCCCCAGACTGGGGGAAGAGGGATGGCAGAGTAGGGGGCATTCCCCCTGAGGGGGTCATTGGAGAGTTCTAGCTGGGGACTCAGAATACAGAGGAGGGAATCCCAGGTTGAATGATATAAGGGGGTTCCTGGGAAAAGGATACCCCATGGGGGAGGGTTCCAGACCCAGAGGTCAGAGGGGGTTTTTGGGGTTGGAGGGTCCCAGTGGATCCCAGCTCCAGAGAAGACTCCCTGAGAAGGGACACCAGTGGGGCCTGGTTCAGGAGGTCAAAGGAGACTCCTAGGCCTAGAAGTCCCAATGGGTCCTGACTCAGATGGTCAGAGAGCTCCTGATGGGGCCTAGCTCAGGAAATCAGAGGGTAGTCCTGGGCTCAGTGGTCGCAATGGGTAAAAAGTCCTAGCCCCAGAGGGCAGGGGGTCCCCATGGGTCCTGGCTCAGGAACTGAGTATACTCCTGTGCTCATGCATCCTGGTGGTTAGTAAGGGTTCCATCCCTGAAGGTTAGGAGGGCCCCAGTGGGTTCTAGCCCAGGATGATGAGGAGGATAATGATAACATTTATTTAGCACCTACTATGTGCCAGGCTGAGAGGAAGTTGGGTGGCTCAGTAGATAGAGCACTGTGTGCATTTAGGGTTAGTGAGTCAGGAAGACCTGAGTTCAAAATCAGCCTCAGACACTTACTAGCTGTGTGACCTCGGGCAAGTCACTTAACCTCTGTTTGCCTTAATCTACTGGAGAAGGAAATGGCAAACCACTCCGGTATCTTTGCTAAGAAAACCCCACAGACAATATTGGTGTGATATGGTCCCTCAGGTCACCAAGAATGGAACAAGACTGAACAACAATCTGTTCTGACCCAAGAGGTTAGAGGGGGCTCCCTCCTGGGCTGGGGGTCCTGATGGGTCCCATCTCAGGAGGTCAGAGAGTGCTCCCCCTTTTCTGGGGCTGGGGGTCCTGGTGGGTCCCATCTCAGGGGGTCAGAATGTTCCCCCTTTTCTGGGGCTGGGGGCCCTAGTGGGTCCCATCTCAGGAGGTCAGAGGGGGCTCCCTCCCAGGGCTGGGGGTCCTGGTGAGTCTCATCTCAGGAAGTCAGAGAGTGCTCCCCCTTTTCTGGGGCTGGGGGCCCTGGTGGGTCCCATCTCAGGGGGTCAGAGTGCTCCCCCTTTTCTGGGGCTGGGGGCCCCGGCGGGTCCCATCTCAGGGGGTCAGAGTGCTCCCCCCTTTCTGGGGCTGGGGGTCCTGGTGAGTCTCATCCCAAGAAGTCAGATGGGGCTCCCCCCTTTCCGGGGCTGGAGGTCCTGGTGGGTCCCATCTCAGGAGGTCAGTGGGGGCTCCCTCCTGGGCTGGGGGTCCTGGTGAGTCTCATCTCAGGAAGTCAGAGGGGGCTGCCCCCTTTCTGGGGCTAGGGGCCCTGGTGGGTCCCACCCCAGGAGGTCAGATGGGGCTCCCAGGCTGGGGTCTTGGGCTGGCACTGGGCGCTCACCAACAAGCCCCTCATGGCGCGTCCTGTGCGTGTCCTGTCCGGCGCTGACCGCCCAAGGACACGAGGAGCACCCAGCCCCTGCCTCAACCCTTGGCCAGACTCCAGGAGCGACAGCTGGGGGGGCGGGGCCTGGCGGGGAGGGGTGGAGGATCGCGTAATTGGAGGAAGGGTTCAAGGGACAGTCCAATGAGCGCGAGAAACTCCTCCCGTCTCCCAGCGGCCTGGGCTCAGAGGCCGTGCCCAGGCACCTCGTGGAAAAGGCCAGGATTGGCTGCCATGCCTATCAGTCTAGAGCTTTGCGTTCCCATTGGTCAGAGCGCGCAGAGCCCGCAGTGGACAGAGAGACTCCTTGAGCCCAGGTTAGGTGAAATTGTCAGTCAGCTTCTGGGGCCAGTGCAGCGCTGTTCCCAGACTGTCTGATGCACTCCCTCTTCTGAAGACTGCAGGTACTCCCCCGCACACACCTCATTCACTTCCTTGTGCCCTGAAGCAAAGACCCACTTGCCCTATGCTACTTCTGCAGCTCTACTTGCCTCAGTTTCCCTTCAATCTCTCCAAGGGATAGTTGACCACTACATTGCTTCCCCAAGAGAAGACCTTTTTATCTTAACTAAAAAGATAAGGGAGATAAGTCTAGGAATAAGGTCAGGGTTAGTTAGATTTAAGCCTAAGGTCACACTCAGGGTCAAGGGTCACGCTGCCTTTATGGCCTGGGACCTGGTCGAATTTAGGCTTCTAGTTCAGGGTAAGATTTAGGACCAGTTACAACCAGTTAGCTGTAGAGGGAATCCCTGTCACAACTAGGGGATGTCCAGTGACGTGTCTTCCCACTCTGAGACTCTTAGCCTGTGGTTGTTTTTTGAGACCCAGAGGTCGCTGGAAACCAAAGCTCCATTTAAAAAGGCTTCAAGCAAGGGGAGTGGTTTTATTGGGTCACCGTGTGGAGAATGTTACAAGGGAATGTGTCATCTCTAGTACAAGCAGGTTAAAGCCCATTACCACCTCAGGCATCCTGGGCAATGGTGTCAAAGAAAAGTAACATTTTTCATTAAGAGACACAGGGGCCTCAATACTGCTGCTAGGTCTGTATTCCAAAGAGATCATAGAAAACGGAAAAGAACCTATTTGTACAAAAATGTTTAAAGAAGTTCCTTTTGTGGTGGCAAAGAATTGGAAATCCAGGGGGTTCCTGTCAATTAGGGCTGAACAAGTTGTGGTATATGATTGTGCTGTAAGAAATGACAAGACTTAGGTGAACTGATGCAAAGTGAAGTGAGCAGAACCAGGAGAACATTGTACACAGTAACAGCAACATTGTAACAGCGATCAACTGGGAAAGTCTTAGCTAAATGCTGTCCACCTCCAGAGAAAAAAAATTGGTGAACTCGGAGTGCAGAGTGAAGCATTCCTTTATTCACTTTATTTTTATTGTTTTATTTTGTTTGTGTTTTGCAAAATAGCTAATATGGAAATATGTGACTTCACATGTATAATAGATATCAAACTGCCTTCTTAAAGGATGGCTATTTACTGAACTAGTATAAGAAAACTTTTTATTTAAAAAATTATATTAAAAAATTTCCCCTTAAACTTGGGATACAAGTGCAACAAATATATTCATGATTAGTGGGAAAAGGGGACATATGAAAGACACACACAAGGAAAGGTTTATATATAGGAAACATGTGGCCAAGAAGCACACACACACACACACACACACACACACACACACACACACACACACACGCACTCACCCAGAGAAAATATATGGTCAGGGTGCATCTGTGGAGGGGGAAACTCATGCCTGATGCTTGCAGCACCACTGTTCCTAAGCCGCTGGTCATCTGTAGCACATCTGTATTTGTTGGTGATGGCTTTCTTAGAGTTGCTGCTCAGTGGGTCCCAAGGTTGCTGCCTGGCATAGCTCCCCTGGCATTTGGCTGTGGAGCCTATATTAGCCCCCCCTTGGGGTCCTTAGGTGCCCTAAGGTGATTCTTTTTTTTTTTTTAGGCAATTGGGGTTAAGTGACTTGCCCAGGGTCACACAGCTAGTTAAGTGTCAAGTGTTTGGTCTGAGGCCAGATTTGAACTCAGGTCCTCCTGACTTCAGGGCCAGTGTGCCACCTAGCTGCCCCTGGGTGATTCTTCTTTAAGGCCATGGCTTGAGCCCCCACTGGCCCTTCCCCCCTTTCCCGTTAATAAGGGTCTTCCAGTACCATTTAGGCAGTCAACATCGATTAGCTCTTACAAAAGGATATAGACAAAGCAAGAAGTGTCTCAGGGAGTTCTTTAGTTCCTACATAACCTTGGACCCCCTCCCCCTCATCCGTGTCCGATGCAGCATGACTCCTAGAGGAAACCTTAGTCTGGGCTTCCTCTGGCCCAAGAGTGAGTGAGAACAAAATAGAGTGACCAGTGCCCACCTAAGCCAATCAAAGAGCCTCCCTTTCACCTGGTAGCCAGCTGATCACATGTACTCCACAGTTTCCCCAAGGCCTGGGTCTGGATGACTGCTCCTCACTCTTCAGGGCATGGAACCCTGGAATCCGGAATGCGCAGGCATGCTCAGCTCAGCTCACCTCCAGTGGAAAACAATAGAGGCAGAGAACCAGGGCCCTTCCTGGACAGCGGCTCGGAGGTTTCCTGGTCTCTTCCACAGGCGCAGAAGCCCTCTGTGCTTCATCTGGCCACTGAGGCCTGCATTTCTATCATATCTACCTGAGGTTAGGGGCTGGAAGTCTTTGTAACTCGCCGTCTAATTTCAGATTGGACGCCCTGTGCCTTCAGGCTCGTGTTAGTGGGGCTCTATCTGCCACAGAAACCTGAGAGAGCTGAATTGGTCTGGCCCCTTGCAGCATTTTTAGGGACCATTGTGCTTTGGACCTGCTATGCAAATGAATCTAATTAGGCACAAAAGCTAAGCTCAGGTGGCAAGGTCATTTTTTATCCTCTAAGCACCTAGACATGTTCCTGGACCTTGCATATATATACATATATACACACACATCATTATATATTTTTTTATATATATATATATATATATATATACATAAATTATATATATATACAAATTATATATATATATAACTTATATATATACATATATATACATATATACAAATTATATATATATACATACATACACACACACATATACGTCAGCAAATCCTTTGTTCAGCCTTCGCATGTACCTTGCACATTTTAATTGGGTGGAGAGACCAACACAGACACACGTATAATTTTCACACTAAAGGGTAAAACTGAGACTTTAAAAGAGCACTGGGTCTGCCTCAGATTGGCAGCAGAGAAGAGAGCCAGCCTTGGAGGAAAACCCCCCAGCTCTTGAATTTGCTACATCTTTGTGAGGTTTGTTGAGAGCAGCAGGACAAGGGAGGAGGGGCTTTTTCTCTCCTCCACCCGCTAGCAATGACATTTTGCCCAAGAGGTACATGGCAATGTCCAGTGGAGAAGAGTGCAGGTATGAAATAGAACTGTCAAGAGAGGGGCTGAAAGTCTGGTGCCAAGAACTAGAATCCTGCCCAGGAAATGGAAGGCCCCAGAGTGAAGACTCCTACTGGTCCTAAGGTGTTGGCTCTGATTCTTTCTAAAAGTGCCTCATGGTTCTCTATGCCAGACAGCAGGAAGACCATGGCCAAGCCCCAAAGCCTCGCGCCTTGTCCTGGAGCAGAGCCAGGATTAGCAAAAGTATGGGAATCTCCCCAGCTCGGCCCCACTAAACTTGTCTTGGGGAGTTTCCTGCTCTCTGTCAACAGCTGTGGGCATTGATGATTCACAGGGAATTGACCTTTCTGTGGCTGCATAGTTTATTAGGCATAGCTAGCTTCCAGTAGAGAGTGTTGCCCATTTATCTCTCAAACCTTCTCCCTTCCCCACCTGGGGTTATAGGGGAAGGGCAAGAAAGTGAACCAATTACTTTACCTTTTCACCAGCCTGACCATCTGGGGGCACCATAGTGCATACAGCGCTAGCCCTGGGGTCAGGAAGATTCATCTCCCTAAGTTCAAATCCAGCCTCAGACACTTAATAGCTGTGTGACCCTGGGCAAGTCAACCCTGTTTGCCTCAGTTTCCTCATCTGTAAAATGAGCTGGAGAAGGAAACAGCAAACCACTCCAGTGTCTCTGCCAAGAAACCCTCGAAAGGGGTCATGAAGAGTGGGCCACAAGTGAACAACAACGTTCTGTATTGATAGTGGCTTATTGTGTATGGGCTCTTTAAACACAATGTAGTTTCCTGTCTATCTCTTGGCATTGTGACTCTTTAGGATGACCACCATTCCTGTTTGTTTGGCCTCACCTGATGCATAGTACATACATTTTGTTTCAGCCTTCAATTTTCTTTCCGTGTGTGTATTTATTCTAAATGCACTTCTACAAAAACAACCACCACCACCCCCCAATAAATGCATTTCTTGTATATAACAGTTTGCTGGGTCTTATTTTCCTATCTATTCTTTCATTCTCTTTCAGTTTATTGGATTGTGTAATCCATTCATTGGAGTAGGAAATGGCAGACCACTCCAGTGTCTTTGCCAAGAAAACCCCAAATGGGGTCACAAAGAGTCACACATAACCGAAAGGACTGAACAACAAAAACAAAAATCCATTCATATGATAATCCTACCTAACATTTAGATTGTTTTCTGGTTAATAAAGCACCTTGTAGATATATCCCCATAACATATAACCTATATCTCAAAATAACCCCAAGACTATCTTAAATATATACCTAGATGCTGTTATTATCATCAGTGGTGGTAGAGTAACAACAGAGACCAGTATTCCACTCCTCATGCTCCTGCTAATTGGAATTCCTTCTGACCCAAGCAATTTCCACTTAAATTTTATAAGAATTCTAAAATAAAATATGAAATTTCACGGTAACTTAAAATAGAGATATATAATTTTTGTTTGGGATTTAAAAAAAAATTTGCCAAATAGAAAATGTCATAATAATGCCAGTGTACCCTTGCAGAAAATATCTTTCTGAAACTCTCTTTACTCCCTTTTCAAATCCAGTCAAGGGTAAATGAAGAGTTACTTCTCTTAGTTAAATCAAACAGAGTTATCTCTACTCTTCGTTCTACCATAAATAAGCCTAAATCTTCTAGTTTCAAGGAATCAACTCCCCAGCTCCTGCCTGGAACTGGCCTGTCAGATCCCTAGAAACCAGCTGATAATTATTCCCCAATGGGTTCTAGGGATAACCTTGAGAATGTCTGGCGTTTCTAACACTAGTATTCCCGAGTCCCCATCCTATGTGCTTCCCATTATCAGTCAGCCAGTAGCAGTCTCTTAGTTTTTAGAAAAGGTGCTTACAGAGAAAGTATCGCAAAACCATTTGCAATTCCCCCAACCTGGGTGAGTACTCTCCCCTTACACACATACAAGGTCCCTGGGAAGAATGGATTCAAAGTACAATGGGAGTGAGAAATACTTGTTGAGAATGTGTGAAGGTGAGGAGTACCTCAAGACTCCTGGCCCTAGGGGTCCTACTGTCCTTTCCTAGTCCTCACAAAGTTCCTATTAGTCGGAGCTCTCTCCTGAGCTCTCAAGGCAATGCCTTTCTAGAGCCCATAACCAAAACTTCTCACTGCCAGGAGGAGTCACAATCCCTGAAACTACCCCCTCCTTGGGTAATTGGCTTTCCACTTCCATTGTCTGGTACCAACTACTGCTGCTGCCTCCAGGGTACTTTACCAGCAACTCTGATTTGCTGGCACCTCAGACAGCGCTCATGGCTCTCCTGGTCACCTGGATACTCTCCCCTTGGAATACTCATTCACCTAATATCAGGAAAGAAGAAACATCCAAGAAATGAGTCAGTGTGTGCACTTGGACACAGGGCGACCAGGTGGGAGATAGGTCAGTCACCTTTCTCTCACCTAGCAGCTCACTGGCTGCTAGGAAGGACAAATTTTTAAATAAGAAAAAAGGCAGATAATCCTCTTTTCATGCTCACTCAGTGCATGAGCTTAACAGCTTACGAGTCATTAACCTTTTCAGATCCTCAGTCAAGCAGAAGACCCTTTATCACCACCCTTCAGTGACACGTGGCCACAAGTAGGCTCACCAAGCTTCTCCGTCTTAGAGTGGAACCAGATCTATCTACTTATCTTTGTATCTATCTTTTAAATACATTAAAAAAAAACCCATAACTTTGGAGCTCATTCTGTCTAGCACAAAACCTTGCTTTTTTCCCTACATTTGGCAAAGCTTCCAAGTGCTGACCTTGCATGAAAATGAAGCAAGCCCTATTTCCTAGGGATTGTGAGTCCACCTGGCAGAGAGAGTAAAGGGTCCCTTTTCTTTGTTCTCAAGCAGCCCAGCCCTACCATATCAGGACAACTTCAATCAATCACTCAATGAAAATTCACTAAGGGTTTGCCTCTTATTCACAGTACCAGGCCCTTGGTGTGCTAGGTGCTCAGAATACAAAGCCCTCACTGAGAATGAAGGCAGAGCCAAGATGGCAGAGTACAGGCAGGGACTCCCTGAGCTCTCCTCCAAACCCCTCCAAATACTTTTAAATAAGGACTCTAAACAAATTCTAAAGCAGCAGAAGCCACAAAAAGATGGAGAAAACTTAGAAGATCAGCAGGAAAGGTCTGTTGCACCAGGGTGAGAGAGGAGTTCAGTCCAGCATAGGCTCGGCTAATACAGACCAAGCCCCAGCAAACCAGGAGCAGACCTTACGAGCCACTGAATCAGCGGCGGCAGCAGCAGCTGCTTCTGGAGCTCTCAGCCCACAGATGGTAAAGGGGTCAAAGAACTGATCAGAAAGACACTATAGGGGTCTCTTTGCTAGCACCGAGGCTGCACTCTGTTGCTTTGTCTGTACTCGGGTTCGGTCACAGTCCTGAGTGACATTCCCAGGGCAAGGAGGAGCACCAGTACCCCACAGCTTGTGGCCACAGTGGAGGAGAGACCCTTGTCTCAGGTCCAGGGCAGAAAAGAGTGCTTGTGGTCACTCACAGACCAGAGCACAGGCCAGGAGAGTAGTAAACACACCTCTCCTTAGAATATACCGCCTTGGAAAAAATGAAAGCTGAAAGGTCCCTAGAAGTATCTCTGACAAAACCTGGACAAAATCCCTGAAACTTATGACAGTGCACCCTCCACCCTGGAAGCAGAGAACTACTTTAACAAAGAGTTAAAAATCAAGTAATAGGCTGGGAAAATGAGCAAACATTGGGAAAAAAAAACACTGACTATAGAAAGTTACTAGGGTGACAAGAAGATCAAAGCACACACTCAGAAGAAGATAGCAAAGTCAAAGTTCCTACATCCAAAGCCTCCAAGAAAAATATGAATTGGTCTTAGGCCACGGAAGAGCTCAAAAAGGATTCTGAAAAGCAAGTAAGAGAAATAGAGGAAAAAATGGGAAGAGAAATGAGAGTGATGCAAGAGAATCATGAAAAACGAGTCAACAGCTTGGTAAAGGAGACCCAAAAAATACTGAAGAAAATAACACCTTAAAAAATAGATGAGACCAAATGATAAAAGAGGTTCAAAAATCCAATGGGAAAAAATGCCTTAAAAAGCAGAATTGGCCAAATGGAAAAAGAGGCACAAAAATTCACTGGGAAAAAAAAAAAACTCCTTAAAAAGTAGAACTGGCCAAATGGAAACAAAGGTCCAATAGCTCACTGAAGAAAATAATTCCTTAAAAATTAGAATTGAGCAAAGGGAAGCTAATGACTTTATGAGATGTCAAGAAACAATAAAACAAAACCAAAAGAATAAAAAAAAATAGAAGACAATGTGAAATATCTCACTGGAAAAAAACTGACCTCAAAAAATAGATCCAGGAAAGATAATTTAAAAACTCTTGGACTAGCTGAAAGCCATGATAAAAAAAAAAAGAGCCTAGACATTACCTTTCAATAAATTATCAAGGAAAACTGCCCAGAGGGTATAATAGAAATTGAAAGAATCCACCCATCACCTCCTGAAAGAGATCCCAAAATGAAAACTCCCAGGAATATAATAGACAAATTCCAGAGCTCCCAGGTCAAGGAGAAAATATAGCAAGCAGCCAGAAAGAAATAATTCAAGTATCATGCAGCCATAGCCAGTATAACACAAGATTTAGCAGTTTCTACATTAAAGGATTGGAGGGCTTAGAATATATTATCAAGGGCAAAGCAGCTAGGATTATAACCAAAAATCACTTACCCAGCAAAACTGAGAATAATCCTTCAGGGGAAAAAAATTGACCTTAAGTGAAATAGAAGACTTTCAAGCATTCCTGATGAAAAGACCAAAGCTGAACAGAAAATCTGACTTTCTCATTCCCCAATTGATAAATAGCCAAAGAATATGAACAGGCGGTTTTCAGAGGAAGAAATTAAAGCTATCTATAGTCATGTGAAAAAAAATACTCTAAATCACTATTGTTTAGAAAAATGCAAATGAAAACAACTCCAAGGTACCACATCACACCTATCAGATTGGCTAACATGATAAAACAGGAAAATGATAAATGTTGGAAAAGATATGGAAAAATTGGAACACTAATGCATTGTTAGTGGTGTTGTGAACTGATCCAACCATTCTGGAGAGCAATTTGGAACTATGCCCAAAGGGCTATAAAATTGTGCATACCCTTTGACCTAGCAATATCACTTCTAGGTCTATATCCCAGGGAGATCATAAAAATGGGAAAAGGACCCACATGTACAAAAATATTTGTATCAGATATTTTTATGGTGGCCAAGAACTGGAAATTGAGGGGATGCCCATCAACTGGGGAATGGCTGAGCAAGCTGTGGTATATGAATCTAATGGAATACTATTGTGCTATAAGAAATGATGAGCAGATGGACTTCAGAAAAACCTGGAAAGACTTCCATGAACCGATGCAGAGTGAAATGAGCAGAACCCGGAGAACATTGTGCACAGTGACAGCCACATTGTGTGATGACTGACTTTGATAAGACTTAACCCTTCTCAGCAATGCAAGGATCATCTCCAAAAGACTCATGATGGAAATTGATATCCACATTCAGGGGGGAAGAACTATGGAGTCTGAGTGCAGATGGAAGCATACTATTTGTTCTCCTTTTCTTTTGTTGTTTTGTTTTGTTTCTTCTTTCTTGTGGTTCCTCCCATTAGTTCTAATTCTTCTTCACATCATGACTAATGTGAAAATATGTTTAATATGAATGTATAAGTAGAGCTTATATCAGGTTGTATGCTGTCTTGGGGAGGGGGAAGTAGAGGGAGGGGGAGAAAATCAAAACTCAAAAGCTTACGGAAGTGAATGTTGAAAACTTAAAAATAAATTAATTACATATAAAAAAAGAAAATCTGACTTTCAAATTCAAGACTCAAGAGAAGCATAAAAAGGTAAACAGGAAAGGGAAATCATAAGAGACTTAATAAGGTTAAACTGTTTACATTCCTGCATGCGAAGATGATAACTTGTAACTCATAAGACCTTTCTCATTATTAGGGTAGTTCAAAGGAGTATATACAGACAGAGGGCACAGATATGAGTTGAATATGAAGGGATGATATCTAAAAAAATAAAGGGGTGAGAGAGGAAATATATTGGGAGAAAGGGAAAGGTAGAGGTGGAATGGGGTAAATTATCTCACATAAAAGAGGCAAGAAAAAGCCTTTACAGTGGAGGATAAGATGGGGTAGGTGGGACAGGGGGGTGGCGAGGGGTGAGTGAACCTTTCTCTCATCGGAACTGGCTCCAGGAGGGAATAACATACACACTCAATTGAATATAGGAATCTACCTTACCCTATAGGAAAGTAGGAGGAGAAAGGGATAAGAGAAGGGTGGCAGGGTGGTAGAAGGGAAGGCAGATTGGAGGAGGGGGTAGTCAGAAACAAAATACTTTTAAAGAGAGACAGGGTGAAAAGAGAGAGAATAGAATAAATGGGGAGGGG
The DNA here is from genome assembly GCF_003287225.1 of Phascolarctos cinereus. Lineage (NCBI taxonomy): Eukaryota > Metazoa > Chordata > Mammalia > Diprotodontia > Phascolarctidae > Phascolarctos > Phascolarctos cinereus. The sequence continues at coordinate 406,555,932 of NW_027556098.1, read as the reverse complement.
GGAAATATGATGGAGGGAAGTCCAGTTAACAATAATAATTGTAAAAAAATTTTGAGGCAAATTTTTCTGTTAAAAGGCCTCATTTCTCGAACATATAGAGACCTGAGTCAAATTTATAAAAATGAGAGGCATTTCCCAACTGATAAATGATCAAAAGATATGAACAGTTTTCAGATGAAGTAATCAAAGCTATCTATGGCTGTATGAAAAAATGCTCTAACTCACTACTGATTGGAGAAATGCAAATGAAAACAATTCCAAGGTACTACCTCATACCTATTAGATTGGTTAATAGGACAGAAAAGGAAAATGACAAATGTCGGAGGGGTGTGGGAAAGATGAGACATTAATGCATTGTTGGTGGAGTTGTGAACTGAATCAACCATTCCACAGAGCAATTTGGAACTATGCCCTAAGGGCTATAAAACCATGCATGCCCTTTTGACCTAACAATACCACTACTAGGTCTGTATCCCAAAGAGATCATAAAAATGGGAAAAGGACCCACATGTACACAAATACTTATAGCAGCTCCTTTCTGGTGGCAAAGAATTGGAAATTGAGGGAATGCCCATTAATTAGGAAATGGCTGAACAAGTTGTGGTATGTGATTATGATGAAATACTATTGTGCTATAAGAAATGATGAGCAGGATGCTCTCAGAAAAACCTGGTGTGTTGTGCACAACTAATTCAGCTCACCACAAGAGCCAGGATCCTATACAAACTTTGAAGGGATGAGACCAGCTTAACCTTCTATCTCGAATGCGCATTGATGAGGCAGGAGGCAGGATGGAAGCAACTCCGTTTATTTTTAGCAAACCACTTACTTATATAGTAAAATAACAGGAACTCAAGTTACAATGGCATATAGCCCATGCTGTGCTCAAGGACAGCGCATGCACGGCCTGTGCACTTATCTGACTCCAATCCCAGAACAGACTGCTAATGACCATATAATAACTAGGGGAGTTAAAGATTGTTAAAGATCCATACAATGGAGCACCGAACGAGGTGACCTTTGCTCAGAGATCAGCACCCGAGAGGGGTGAGACCTCATGAACAGCCTGTGGCCCTCTACAACCTTACAGATCCCCAACAACTCCCCCTTTTTGTTTTTGATGGAGACGGAGCATATGAAGCTCAGTCCCGAAGTCCTTTATCTGATTAGCTATGCACCTGAGCAAACACGGTCCAAAACACAGCATGGCCAGCAAAATCAAACATAATGGCAATAAGGAAGACAATAGAGACATAAACCAATGTCCAAGGTCATTAAAAGGATTACGGAGTTTATCTATCCAATCAAGTATATGTTGGGCAGTTTTATCTGGCATCAAATCCTTATCAGCCGCCCTTGCAATATCTTTAGCAATTTCGTATAAGTCATCAATATCCACTGCAATAGCAGAATTTCCAAACAGCCCATTTAGATGCCTACGTATTCTTTGCCAATCCCATTGGGATTTATTGTATTTAGCATTGATAAGGCAAATGAATTCATACCTATAATCACATTTTAAATGTGTTCTATATTCTAAAATATCCAATTCATCACCTATTTCGATAATGGTTTCCTTCATTCCCTCAAGTATATGGTAAAATTCATCATCTATCCTTTTTTGTGTTTGAAAACCTTTAGATACATTGTGAGCTAATTGATTCATAAAATCAGCTTGAACCATTTCATTTCTTGCGATAGATATAGATTGAGATAAAGATACAGAAGCAGTTATGATAGCTATAAGTGAAACAATTCCTAATACTACACATGAAATACATCTCTTTTTCCTAGCAACTGCTAATTGATTACTTTGGCCTATTATTCCAAAAATATGATCAGAACGTGACTCATACCAATCTTTGCTTTTCACAGGCACCAAGGCAAACTTTTGTTGTGTAATAACAAAAATAATTTGGTCTCTAATCTTGGTTCCTATACATTCAGACATCCTGCAGTTAATACAAGTGACATTATATTCCCCTGAATCCATGGCCATTATATTGACATTCTGTGCTCTTCCCCACATAAATGCATGATTACCAGTCAAACAAGCTCGCATTGTCATATTATCATGGAAGGTCCCTTGCAAATTCGTAATGTTTATGGGGCCTAAGTCTGCCCACACCTTCCACAACTGATTTTCAACCCCTCTGTCATGAAGGGAAACCCACTGAGGAAATGGAAACCCGCCAAAAGCTCAAGTATGGTTGTTTTTCTCCCTAGTATAATTGTGCCAGGATTGTAACGTAAAATTCTTTTGTAACACAACACACTGACGTTCTGAAGTATAACAAGATAACCAAGGAGGATACCCTAAGCTCTTGCTAATCGGTGTCACATGATAGCATGGCTTTGAATTACTTGGATGTCTGATAGGCGTGTCATTAACACACTGTGACCCCAAGATGCCCGTGTAAGTAACCTTATAAAATTGAAAAAAGACAACAGTATAAGGAGGGGGTACCGTGTTATTAAACACATACCCATCAAAATGGGTGGTGACATTAAATAATTGTAAACACGTGGAGTCTTTGGTGTCATTGCCTTTTGTAACACAAATAGGCGGCACCAAAGCCACACCAGTAAAGTTCATTTTTACAGTGTGTTGAGACCGGTTCTTAGGTGATATGAAATGAAATTCCTTGCCAAAACCTGTGGAGGCATTTCCTTGCAGAATGACCTCAGGTATTGTCTCTCCCCATGTAACTAGTCTGGGCCATGGTGGTTTTGTCACAAAGGCCCATCGTGTTGTATTTCCTGTCTCTGCTGCTACTGTATTCTGCATCCCTGCTGATGATAATGACAAGAGGCAGAGCTTGGTTAAAAGTTCTTGTAGTACCTTCTTCTTATTCTTTCGGCTCCTTCAATTTCCTGGCCGGCCTGTGTTTTCTCTTCTGCTTGCCTTGTCCCTTCTAAATGGATAATGCGGACATCCTTTGTTCTGACCCAGAGTTCTCCATCACCTGTGAAAATAAGAACAAACCCTTGCCCCCAGGTTAGCACTTGCCCTGGACCCTGCCAGACACCGTCAACATCTCTCCACATAACTTTCATATTATGTTTAGGAGAAAGGAATCTGTTTGATTTAGTGGTGTCACTAGTACTGTTGTCATTTCCTGCCAGATATTTCATTGCAGGAGAGAGGTTACAACTATCGAATTTTAAATAATTTATAGTGTAGAGTGCAGTGTTCAATCGATGCCAAGGGGATCCCTTAGCTCCCCTTTTTGTTTTTGGAGCACCATTTTCAAGGTACGATTGGCATTTCAACTATGGCCTGACCACGAGGATTATAGGGAAGGCCAGTAGTGTGACTAATAGAGAACTCAGTACAAAACTTTTTAAAACCTTGCGAAATATATGCAGGACCATTATCAGTTTTTAAGCATTGGGGTGGGCCAGCGAAGGAAAAACAATGAAGCAAATGATTAACAACATTGCCAACAGCCTCACCCGCTTGAACAGTAGCAAAAATAAAGCCTGAATAAGTATCAACAGAAACATGAATATATTTTTGTCTTCCAAAAGGAGAATAATGAGTAACATCCATTTGCCATAAGGTGTTAGGTGTAAGTCCCTTGGGGTTACGGACATTAACATGGAAAGGGGGCTGAAAAGGTACACAATCAGTACAGTGCTTAACAATTTCATGTGCTTGTGATTTTGTTATGCCATATAAAGTTCTTAAAGACTTAGCAGATAAACGTAACTTATTATGACTATTCCTTGCTATTTCCACATTCATTGTTAAAGACCTATCAACCTTCAAAAATTGGTCCTGGGGCAAGAGTGTGGGGACGAACTTGCAAAACATAAAATTTTTCTGTCCTATTCTGTATCATAAGTTGTATAGCATTAAGCAGCTGACATATATTGTTACCAGTATTTTTTATTACAGCAGTCTCTAGATGTTTTAGAATTCCTTCAACATATTTACTATCTGTGATAATATTCATTGGCTCCTCATATTTTTGAAATGCACAATAGACAGCATATAATTCATTCTGTTGTGTGGATATAAAGAGTGTTTCAATCACATGTAACTCCTTTCTTTTGTAGGTTGTATCCAAGGCCAATTCTCAAAGATTGAGTGATATTTAAGGGGTTTTCCATGCACAAGTTTCAAATTGATATTCGCTTGCCAGTTAGGCATTGTTTGTATTGCTGTTGATCATTTGTTGAGAAAATGGAAGGTGTATAACTTCCCGATTGTGTGCCACATAATGTTAAACACCTGTTGTCAATTTTATGTATTAAGTCCCCTATCAAGGCCATATAATTACTCAAAGTATTGTTAATTTGGAGTGTTAAATATAGAAGCCTCCATACTTTCATGCCTATCAATCCTGTTTGTGTGTGCTCCAACTACTTGTTCCTGAATATACAGCAATGTGTGTTTCGCCTCAGGGGTCAGTATTCAGGGTGATTCTAATTGAGGATCACCTCTAAAGCAATCATATAAAGATATCAATTCATAATTTGGAATGCTTATCTGTGACCGAAGCCACTGTACATCTCCTATAAGTTTCTGAAAATCATTAAGTGTTTTCAACTTTTTGTAGGTCTATTTTTGGAGGATGTAGAACTATTTTTCTTGAAGTATCTGGTGACCTAAATATTGATATGGAGGAAGTTTTTGGATTTTTTCTGGGGCTATTTGAAGCCCATGACTTTGCAACAAATTTTGTATTTTTAACAAGATTTCTTCCAACCCTTCAGGATTGGGATGAGCACATACAATGTCATCCATGTAATGTATCATTTTTAGCTTTTTGTCATGGAATAGTAAAAAAGCAGTCTTTTAAATCAATAACTATCAAAGGCCAGGAAGTCATAAAGCATCGTTAATTTTCCTGACTTCTTTGCAATAATGAAAACAGGTGAATTTTAAGGAACCCAAACAAGTTCATTGGATTTCATTTTGTATTTTGTCAGTCTTATGGATAGAAAAAGCACAAACAGTGGGCGGGAGAAAATAACAGCTCTCAGTAAATGTAAAATATTGTGCCCACAAATTAAGGGGAAATGAATTGAGCTTTAGCTATCTGCTATCCTAGTAGTTTAACTTCATCTTAAAATAATTGATTAGTGGTGATTTATTAGGCAAGCTAAAAGTAATTAATATCCGTAAAAAGGCATGTGAAAATTATTACTGAAAGGCTTGTTGACTGAAAAGCTTGTTAAAACTTGGGCATTAACAAGGAAAGTTTGGTAGTAGTAGGACAACTGCAGAGTTTATCATCCATACAATAAATTATTTTTGTCTGGGAATATTTCTGACTAACAAGTTTAATAGTGTGATGAACAAAATTTCGGCACATGGTAAGAAACATTCCTCCTTAAAGGATCATAATAGGGAAAACGGGAAATACTGATTTAATAACACAACCATACCCAAATTCAAGCTCAAAACAAAGTTAATTATAGTTCTAAGAGTCTTTTACCTCAAGCAGTAAGTTTCACTGATTATGGCTTAAAGCCAGATACAGTTGTTTTCATAGAAGTGTAATAATCAATAAAGATTTACTAGGACTCACGTACATAAGAAATTTTACTTAACATCCTTTCTTTCCCACATTTAAACTTGTCTTGGTGAAAAAGCCAATTATTAGAAATCATTTATATAAAGTTGCAGTTTCTCAGTAAGCTAAATGAATTGTTTAGGAACTCAATAACATAAACAAATTCTTCTCTCAGAGCAGACGACCTTGACACAGTTGGTAGGAGCTTTTGGCAAGCTTACAAAGTTAAGGGAATTGCCTTGTGTCCCTCCTTTTCACTCAGAAGTAATTAAGAATTCTAGGTCTTAGCTTTAAAACAGTAACTTCAAATAACTTAGTTAACAATTTTGGTAATTTTCATGAGTGATAGTTAAATTATTTTAGCTCTAAGCTGTTCTTTTAATCATAGGTAAAGATAGAAATACCTGATTTTCTAAATGATAGTTATAAAACATCATAGAACAAGATTAACCAGACTTGATAAAATAATTTAGCTGGATTTACACAGTTATCTCACTACCTTGCAGTTTCTTTTAGTTCACGTTTTAATAACATCAAAATTATTAAAAATTGCTTGATAACACATAAAAGTGTACCAATTTGTAATGAGACTAGATTTTTAAAACTTGAAACATGCATATTACTAATGTGAATGAACTAAATTATCTTTAGATTGTGTTCCAATACTTAAAAACTTTTCTTTTTGATTTGAAGAGGAAAACTCCTCCTTCTCCTTCTTTTCTCCCCCACCCCAACCTGGCCAGGGTTGGAATTCGAGAGAAAGGAAGAGAATATTTTTTCAACATAATCTTTCAATCTTACACTCAAAGCTTTGGCCAGAGCTTTAGAATGCAAAAAAGAAAGAGAATTTTTTCTCCAAAAGTTTCTAAATCTTTTACTCTCAAATCATCTATTTCTGCTATTCATGCAAACAGGTTATACTATTCTTTCCACCCATACTTTTCTTATTCCTGTATGTTTAAACTTTCTTGCCTTTCATCAAATTATTTATCCTAAATAATGAAGTACTTTTTCTCCCATTCTCTCCCCCACCCACCGGCTCCCGGGAAATGCAGCTGGTATTAGGGAGGGGGAAGGGGAGAAAGTCACTAACAGCATTTCAGAATCCCTTAGCTGCCTGGCAGTAAAAGATTAAACAAATCACAAACATTAAGCACAGACCATCATTCACACAGACACACACAAACATAGAATCCAAAAGCGAGAAACTTGTCAGAAATTCCCTACACAAATGAAATAATACTATTTTTATTTTATTTTATCTTTTCTTTTCATGGTATTCTAAAACCAGGCAAAATCTTTCTTAAGGTTTTGGTTTTTATAAAAGGAAACTTTTTCACTTTGTAATGCTCCACAATGTCCACAATATAGTGCTGTGACTACACGTTTCTTTTCTACTTCCCCTTGGGGATTTTTGAATTCATGATTTTGAAATTCCTCATGGCACATGGGGAGAGCTTCCTTTGTTCTCACAGGTCCTACAAGCCCATTTTTATAAGATTTTAGATAGTGAAAGTACCCAGAGGAACTGATTTTTGGCCTTTGGTATTATAAAATTCTGTTGATTGTTCTCCCACTATTTTCCATTGTTCTAAATCTAAACTCCCTTCTCTGGGGTGCCATGGAGATTTTATATCAATAATATCTAGAAACTCTCTTATTTTCTTAGGAGTTACCGAGCACCCCTGTTCCTCAATCACTTTATATATTACTCTAACATTCTGTTCCTTATCTGAGAGTTTACCTAGATTTTGCCTCATGATAAGACTGTATCTTACCTCTCCATAGTTTTGTGCCACAGGATATGATTCGGAGACCTCTCACAAGGAGGCTGCCTGGCTTCCCAAAGACCTCAGTGTCCTGACTGTGGGGTGATTTCTGCAGCTTTTCTCTGGCGCGGCCCTTCGCTTTTCAGGCTAAAGGGGGTCCCACATTGTGGATTGTGGGTTGTTTTCTCAGTTTCCTCCGATACCTGCCCTTCGGTCTTCAGACTACCAAAGGGGGCCCCACGTTGGGTGCCAGTCTGTCGTGCACAACTAATTCAGCTCACCACAAGAGCCAGGATCCCATACTAACTTTGAAGGGATAAGACCAGCTTAACCTTCTATCTCGAATGTGCATTGATGAGGCAGGAGGCAGGATGGAAGCAACTCCGTTTATTTTTAGCAAACCACTTACATATATAGTAAAATAACAGGAACTCAAGTTACAATGACGTATAGCCCATGCTGTGCTCAAGGACAGTGCATGCACGGCCTGTGCACTTATCTGACTCCAATCCCAGAATAGACTGCTAATGACCATATAATAACTAGGGGAGTTAAAGATTGTTAAAGATCCATACAATGGAGCACCGAACCAGGTGACCTTTGCTCAGAGATCAGCACCCGAGAGGGGCCTCCGCCCGTCAGTGAGACCTCATGAACAGCCTGTGGCCCTCTATATCCTTATGGATTCCCAACACTGGTGAGACTTGCATGGGCTGATGCAAAGTGAAATGTGCTGTGTACAAAGTAACAGCAATATTGTAAGGTGATCAGCTGTGAAGGACTTAGCTATTCTCAGCAACACAATGATCCAAGACAATTTTGAAAGACTTATGATGAAAAATGCCAGCAATCTCCAGAGAAAGAACTGATGATATCTGAATACAGACTGAAGCATACTTTTTTTATTTTATTTTTCTTGAGGGTTTTTTTTGGGGGGGGTTATTTTCTTTCACAACATGATTATTATGGAAATGTTTTGCATAACTACTATTTTGAATTGCTTGCCTTCTCAGTGAAGGAGTAGGGAGGGTAGAAGGGAGAGAATTTGGAACTCAAAGTTTTAAAAATGAATGTTAAAGATTGGGGGAAAATAAAATATCACATAAGTCAAAAAAAAAAAAAAGCCCAAAGCCCTCACTGACTGAGTTCTGAATGAATCTAGGGTGTGATAAGAAATACACCTTGGGATTTTAAAATTTGAAAACCTCTATGGCTCACCCCTACTGTACTTGTCTTGGGAAATTTCCTATTCTCCATCAACAACCTTCAAATTGATGATTCATAGGCAGTCAACATTTCTGTGGCCACATGGTTTATTAAGCAGCAAATTTGCAAGAACCTGCCAACCACTCCCCTCCCATAGTCATGTCCCAGCCTCCTCCCATTTCCCCAGAAACAGAAAAGGAACAGGGAAGTGTGTGTATGGAGGGGGGAGGGGGAGGAATTCTGTGTCTGTGACCTAACTGAGATGCATGCTCTCACCTCCCACCAGCCCAGTAGCCGCCATGACAGTGGCAGTGTTGTCTTGCTCTTCTCCCATTGGCTGGTTTCATCTCAAAACTTGGGATAGGTGTGGCATTGGCCACACAGCAGTGCCCTCTGCTCCCCTCCAGCACTGTCTTGATCACTGGCAGCCGGGGGGGGGGGGGGGGGGAGGTCATCTCTACCCTCCCCCCCATCCCAGCAGTTTTCATTTTTGATAGCAAAGGGGCAAAAGTTGGCTTCATTTCTTGCTTTCTCTTCTGCCCCTGGCACCAATAACTGGTCACTGCCCACATGGTAAAGGAAGGTCGAAGTCTGAGGTCGGAGGGAAGGTAGGAGCAATCGTCTAGTCCGAAACACTCACATAGTGGTTTCATCGTGGTCTTGGCCTCCTGCCCCAGAGGGATGGAGCACTCACCCCTGGAATTCCCTCCAGAGGCAGAAGAGTGTTGACAATCATGTGGTGAATGTAGAAAAGGTAAGGATCACAGCTCTAGAAACAAAGGGAAACTCAGAAGCCATGAAGTCCAATTCCCTCATTGTACAGATGAGGAAAGAAACTCCTCTTCATGAATTCAAATCCAGCCTCAGACACTGGGCAGTTTCCTCATCTGTAAAATGAGGCAATGTACATTCTATGTGTAAATGTGCATTACGTCTGTAAAATGTCAAATGAACTGGAGAAGGAAATCGCAAACCACTCCAGTATCTCTGGAAAGAAAACTCCAAATGCGGTCCCAGAGAACTGGATATCATTGACATGACTGAACAACTTCCAAACCCAGTAGTCTCCTGACAAAACTACACCGTATCCAAGGAAGTGCTTCCTGGTGTGGCCACTCCTTATACTTGTCTTGGTTGAACAAAGGAAAAGAAATCTAGGGCATTAGACCCATAGAATCAGTGAAGGATCCAGGCTCTTGGGGATTCGGCGTTATGGAGGGAGGCCAAAATTAAAGGAAAAAAGTTCCCCAAAGTGGCTGCAGACACTCAGATTTTCAAGGCATTTCCGTGTGTGTGTGTGTGTGTGTGTGTGTGTGTGTGTGTGTGTGTGTGTTACAAACCTAGTAAACATCAGCAAACACATTCAGATACATAAAACAGAACCCAAGGGGAAAAAAATCACACTTGAAACCATAAAATTTGTTTTTCACATGTAGCTTATTTACCAACAAAGGTGAGTATTATCTTTCACAAATTAGTAACAAAATTGTTCTGCTTATTTTCTCTGTCATCTTCCAAACTTCTTATTTTTTTAAATGCTTCTGTTTTTCCAGACTGGTGCCCACAGTGGGGAGGGGAAGGAGCTCTCAGTGAGGGGGACCAGAAAAGGGCTGCTGAGGGAATGAATGGGTGGATTGTGTGGTCCTCTCAGCCTCTCTGCCTTTCTGGCTGCACCCTTGAGGAGGGCATCAGCCAGATGCCGCTATGCCTTCTGTGGAGCCCTGGCTGCTGTGTAGGGTGTAGAATGAGGAGGCACCCCAAGGGCAGGGGGGAGAGAAAGAATTTAACTAGGAAAACAAGGCTAAGGTGGGGAAACATCCAGAAAAAATAAGATGGTACAATAGGAGGGTGAGAGACCAGAGACACACAGCTTGAACTCTATTTAGACAAGTGCCAGAACAGCCCAGCATTTGGAGGATAAAAGCATTGACAAGAAAGGGGAGGGGTTGTTGTTCTTCTGACCTAGAGAGACCCTCCCTCTTCACGCTGGCAGCAGTGACTGGATCAGTGTTCCGCTGTGACTACTGTGGGGTCTGATTTCTCACCATGTTAGTTGATCGATTGATAATTAGCTGATGACAGATTGCTGTATCTCTCAGTAATTCTCGGTAAAGGGGAGGTCCTATGGCCAGGCTTTGGAAAAAGACACTCTCTTCTTACAGGCAAGGAGACAATGGCAGAGGTCAGTGAGGGTTCCTTAAGGCATTTCTGTGGTTGCCATCCCGGGTATGTCAGATTGCTCAGACCATGGAAAAATTCATGTTGTTGTTACTGGTTTATTCTGAACATTAGTAACTACCAACAAAAACAAATCTTACCTTTGAAAACCAGGTTCTAGAATACTCCTACAAAAAACTCAAAACTTTGCAATTTGTTCAAATATGTGCTTGTTGTCCTTTGTTTTCAAAGAGGACCAAAATGATACTGCTATGCTGGGGTTAACGTACAGTGTGTCCCACTGTGGCTGATCAGACCAATATAAGCTTGGAAGGCTCTATCCCAGGTCGAGCACAAATAGTCCACATGAACATTTGGAGTGGAGGCATCTCTAAAGTTGCATATCTCATGCTTCTTTTGAGCTACTGCAATTCTGCTTCACTCATAGAGCCCAGGACCACCACCAGGGCAGTCCTTTGCCAGTGTCTCCCATGTCTCACAATTGATTCCGAAGTTCTTCTAAGAGACCTTGAGAGTGTCTTTGTATTTCTTCTTCTTCTTCTTCTTCTTCTTCTTCTTCTTCTTCTTCTTCTTCTTCTTCTTCTTCTTCTTCTTCTTCTTCTTCTTCTTCTTCTTCTTCTTCTTCTTCTTCTTCTTCTTCTAGACAATGGGTTAAGTGACTTGTCCAGGGTCACACAGCTGGGAAGTGTTATGTGTCTGAGGCTGGATTTGAACTCAGGTCGTCCTGAATCCAAGGCCAGTGCTCTGTCCGCTGTGCCAACTAGCTGCCCTGTATTGCTTCTTCTTACCTCCATGGGAGTGCTCCTTTGATAAAGCAGCAACAAAGTGTCCTGTTGGCTTCCATATCCTCTTCTCATCTCTTTTTCTGATTTTTTTTTGTTAAAGAGCCTCCTAATTGCTCTCCCTGCCTCCAAGTTCTCCCTTACCCAATCCAAATTATCTTCAAAGCTTAACTATACATGACCATATTATATTCCTGCTCAAAATTTTCCACAGCTCCACACTGCCCCAGGGATAAAATGTAGATCCTTAGCCTGTCAGGAGCTGTCCAGCAGTCAAGAATGAGATTTGTATCAACCTCACTGGGTCCTCATTGCTGCTAGGCAACCCTACTATTCCTCCCTTGTCACCATACTCTCCCACTCTTCCAAACCTTTCATCCCTCCTCAAACCTCCTATGGCTCCCTCTGCCCCCCATCCTCTCCTCTAAGAACCTCTGTCTCATATTTACGGGAAAAAATTGAGGTCATTTGCTGTCTCATATTCTACAGGAAAGAATTCAGGTCATTTGCTGTGAGCCCCCTCTTTTCCACTTTTCTTCATTTTCTATCACTCAAATGCCTTTGGCCACTCTCTCCTCCATCACCCCTGTCTCACTTGATGAAGGAGCCTTACTCTTTACCAAGGCTGACCCCTCTACTTGTTCAAGTGATCCCATTCCATGCTGTCTCCTCCAACACACCGACCCCTCTAATATCCCTATTCTTCCAATTATCAATCCCTCTCTCTCTCTACTGACTCATTCTTAACTGCCTACAAACATGCCCATGTCTTCAACATCCTGAAAAACCCCCACTTGATCCTTCCATCCCTAAGTATCATCCCACTATTTCTTCTGCCCTTGGGAGCTAACCTTCTTGAAAAGGCATCTGCAACAGGTTTCCACTCTCTCTTCTGACCTTATCTTTCCCCCAAAACTGCTCTCTCCAAAGTGACCAGTCATCTCTCAGTTACCCAGTCCAATGGCTTTTTCTCAATTTCATTCTCCTTAACTTCTCTGCAGCCTTTGGCTGATCACTCTCTCCTCCTTGATACTCTTTCCTCTCTAGGTTTTCAGGACACTCTCCCTGTCCTTGTTCTCCTTCCAGCTGACTGCTCTTTCTCCCAATCCTCCTTCAGATCAAGCCCTCAGACCCTACACATCCCTCAGGGCTCTGTCCTGGATCCTCTTCTCTTCTCCCTCCACCCATTTCACCTGTCAATCTCTCAGGCTCCGATGGATTTAATTACCATGTCTATGCTGATAACTCTCAAATCTACCTTTCCTGCTCCAAACTCCCTGCTGGAGCACATCTCCAGGTACTTTTCAGACATCTTGAAGTAGACATCTGAAAGTCAATGTCCAAAATGGAACTCATCACCTTTCCCCTCAAACCCTCTCCCTACCCCCCTTACTGCAGAGGGCAGCACCATCCTCCCAGTCCCTCGGGCTCACAAAGTAGGGAGTCGTCCTGGACTCCTCACTCTCTCATCCCCTACATCAAACCTGTTGCCAAGGTCTGTTGATTTCACCTCCACAAAGTCTCATATGCACCTTCCTCACCTCTAACACTGCCCCCACCCCAGTCCAGACCATCATCACTTGTAGGCCTGGATTCATGAAATAGTTGCTGGGGTCAGGGTAGGGTCTGCCTGATTCAAGTTTCTCCCACTCCATTTAGCCACCAAGTGATTTTCCTAAAGCACAAGTGTGACCATGTCACCCCTACTCAATAAATGAGCCACTCCAGTGGTTCCCTATTGCCTCCAGGATCATACAAAATATTATGTCTGGCATTTGAAGTCCTTCTTACCCTGGTCCCTTCTACTGTTCTTACTTGCCAATGCATACTCTTCAATCCAGTGACTCAGGCTTTTAGGCTTTTCCCAGGACAAGATGCTCCATCTCTCAATCTGGCTGTCCTTCATGCTGGGAAGGCTCTCTTGTCTCCTTTAAGTCTTAGCTAAAATCTCACCTTGGGCTGGAAGCCTTCCCCAATCTCTTTTAATTCTAATGCCTTCCTTCGGCTGTTTCCTATTTATCCTGTATATAGTTTGTTTGTATATATTTATTTGCTTGTTGTCTCTCCCATTAGATTGTGAGCTCCTTGAGATCAAGGATTGCCTTTTGCCTCTTTTTGTATTTCCAGTGCTTAGCATGGTGCCCAGCATCTTTTTATTGTTGTTGTTATTCAGTACTTGCAGTCATGTGCAGCTCAAATCTTCATGGCCCCATTTGGACTTTTCTTGGCAGAGATACTGGAGTGGTTTGCCATTTCCTTCTCTAGTTCATTTTACAGATGAGGAAAATGAGGCAAACAAGAGTTAAGTGATTTGTCCAGGGCCACACAGCTTGTAAATGTCTGAGGCTGGATTTGAGCTCACAAAGATGAATCTTCCTGACTTCAGGGCCACACTACACCACCTAGCTGCCTGCCTGGTACATAGTAGGTGCTTAATGTTTATTGATTAATTGATTGGATTCCTTGGATGACCACTTGTCAGTCATGTTGTAATGAACATTCCTTTAGGGCTATGGTTGGACAAGATGGCTCCTTCCCAGTCTGAAATTCTATGTGTAGCTCAGAGATTCAACTCTGCTTTTAAATCTCCTTGGAGATCCTTTGAGTCCAAAGGAATGATTTGGAGTAGATTCTGAAGTCTCAGCACAGAAAAGAGATTGATTGCTCTAGCTTTCAGTGTGGCTGCAATAATTCCTTTGTGACAGGAGTATAGATCTGCACGACAGGATTTTTAAAAAAAATCTGTTGAAAAAAATCCATCCTGGTACCTGTTTGGTAGGCACAAGCCTGCCAGAAACAATTCCACCAAATTTATCATTATTCTAAATCCAAGCAACATTCAGCCAGGAGAGTAAAATGTCCAAACTGATAGAGACACCTAATGCTCTCAGGCAGCTCTCTAAACCAAGACATTTTAAGGTAACATTTATAGGTTTCCTGAACAAGGAAATTTAATATAGTTATACAACTGAAGATAAGGTAAAAGTTAACATTTTGCTCCATCAATCAAGAACAATTATCACTTAATCTTGGAAAACCATTTTCCTAAAATTCATTCAAAGGGCCACTCCCCTCAAAGACTCCGGTCTCTCCCCCACCCCCACTCCTACTCCCAGGTTATAGGAAGTAAAAAGGAGGTGGCATCTTCTCTTGAACGGTTTATCCCATTCATTAACCCTTCAGGGTGTGGAGGGGTGAAGCTGCTACTTCTATGTGCACAAGTCTCTCCTCCCTTACCTTTGTCCTGTCTAGTCACTGCCCTAATTACTTCAAAGGAAGAGTCTAGCCTGGGTTGATAAGAGAGAGGGGGATTGTTTAAGAACTAATAGTAAGAAAAAGAAGAGTTTTTCTCAGAATAGTCCAAAAGCTTCAGACCAGGCTAGCACTATTAAGAGGCTATCTTAATATTTCTAATAGGGGGTGGGCACTCATTGTACTTTGTCATCTTTTTTCCCCTTACAGTTCTCTGGTTTTGAGGCAGCCAGTGCCAGAAGTCAAGAGGTGAGTCCTGAGATTCCATCTGGGCAGTTAGGAGAGAAAAGTAGACTACGGTCATATGCAACAACATAGCCACACAACATACCCCATTAGCTTCCGATCGCTTTTCTAGCATCATCCAGAATCTATCAAGTGTCTAACCCCCCCAAATCTCCGGAGGGCCTGCCATGGCAATGAATTCTGTTCTCCAGCAGACTGCACAGCTGGAGAAAAACCATCATCTTCCCATCTTTCCCTGATTTTGAGGCGAGGGAGGGAACACCTGTCCTCTGTTCCTCTTTTAGGGGCCCCAGGTGCGAGTGCTTAGGAGGGATGAGCTTGACTGGGACAGGATATGGAGGATTTTTATTTCCTTATGCATTTTAATTCTGTGCCATTAAAGCTATATGTTCATATATTGAATGTCTGAATCTATGACTGCTAGGAAGGAAGAGAGGGAAATATCTCAGGGAGTGGGGACACTGAGCCATGTAAATGTAGTAAATGTCACTTTATAATACCTGATATTTCATTTCAAAGAAAGCTAATTTGGAGCTCAGCTTAGGGTGAACCGCTCAGACATCTGTAGGCTTTAGTACCCTCTGGTGGCCAGTAGGGGTACTGCAGGCTATTGAAAAGTGGCTAACCCATGTACATGGTCGCTGAGACCTTGTAAATCAAATAGACTCCCACCTGGTGATTAACTCAAATATTGCACCCTAAGACAATTCAAACCTCTTGGCTGTATTTTTTTTTTACCAGTCTCAGCAGATACACCAAGTGAATACCATCACCACACATATTTCCTTATCCCACATATAGGTCACATGTGCTTACATTTATCATCTGTGGGGACTTGTAGTTATCACATGTAATTCTGTGATGTCAATTCGGAATAGAATGAATGGTTAGGAAGGTTCTCAGCTTAGACTCTGGGGGGCAGGGGAGCCATGGGAGGTTTGAGGAATAATATAATAATGTTGTACCGAGAAATCAGCGAGTTGAGATCCAGGCGTAATTTAAGATGTGGATTTATTAGCGCGCGGCTGCCAGGGGTATTTACATCCAAATCAAGCAGCCCCCATCAGGGGTCGAGCTAGGGTTTATATAGAAAAGAGCATGGGAAAGAAATGCGAGGAACACTGATGAGGTAATCCAAAGATGCAGGTGTCTTTGGGGCTATGGATGGGAAAGTACAGGGAGTGTACAGGACAGGGAGGGGGATGGATCTTTGAAGTCTGGCAAGAGGAAGAGTTCTTGGGCTGGTCAAGGACACCCCTCTCCCTCTGTCTTGATGAGAGAATGCTCTGCAACAAGGGAAAACTTTCTCACAACACAGGAACTTACTGAGGAATTGGGAGGCTTCCAGAGACATGATCTGAGGGCTGGGGCCTGAGCAGCCCAGCTCTGTGTAGCTGTACCAGGGAGAGAGGTAAGGGTCGTGCTGAGGCCCATGCATGAATAACTGCTAGGCACAGTGTCCTTGGGCTGGGGAGTGGTTGTTAGAGACAGTGTTTCTGAGACTAGGGAGAAATTGGGGCACAAGTACAAGCACAAGCACCCAAGCACCCCATTATTACGGGTCAGACATCACACAAACCAGACCAGGTGTCCTGGTCTCTGGTATAAACATAATTATCTAACGCAATTATATTGCAAGCTTTCTTATCCATTTGCGTTGGAGGTACGGGCTATGCTGAGCTATGCAAGAGTACATTTCACTATTGTTTAGATTTAGGAGGAAAGAGGTCTGGGGCAAGATTAAGCACCAACTTTTGCTTTTCATGGCTTAAAGGGCCCTACTACCTAAATGGCAAAATAATGTTCTGTATTACAATAATAATAGCTACCATTTACATAGCACTTACTATGTGCTGGGCACTTTACTAAGTACTTTATAATTGTTATCTCATTTTACTAAGCTTTTTAATGACTATTATCTCATTTGATCCTGGGAGATAGGTGTTTTCCGCCCCTATTTTAGATGTGGAGAAACTGAGGCAAAGAGAGGTCAAGTGACTTGTTCACCCAGCTAGTAAGTGCCTGAGGCTAGATTTGAACTCAGGTCTTCCTTACTGGTACTCTAATTTAGCTGTTCTGTTCAGGAGGAAAAGATTTGGAAAAGACCTGGTGAGTGAAACAGTGAGTTGATTAGGGAGGTATAAATGTATTACCTGGCTATAGTGAGGGCCCATATGAGATTATAGAACATAAATTCTTAGTGGATTCAGTCATCAGGGTTTCATGATTTTTTCAGATCCATTCATAGTAGCAGGTAAATTGGAGTAAAGGCAGTGGATGATGGAGTAATCGAAGGCTCAAGTTTGGTCAGAGATAGAATAAGGGGGCAAGAGGCTTGAGGGAAGACAATGTAGAGTTGAAGTGGCCCCTCAAGGGATTAATATGGGGAAGGGAAGAGAGTGTAGCTAGAACAGGAGTGATGCATGACCAGGAAAGAGCTGAGAGGTGGAGGGACTAGAAGTTGTGGTGAGGATAAAGAACAGAATTAAGGAAAGAGTACGATGAGATTAAGATATTTCAGAGTTCATCAACATGGAAGTGGAAGATTTGTGGGTAATGGCAAAATCCTAGGTATGATCTTTACTGTGTATAATGGTGGGAGGGTAGGTCATGGGATATGAACAACAAGAAATGATAAAACAATGTCAAAGAAAACATATAGAAGAAAATGTAAGGTATCTCAGCCAAAAAAAGAAAAAGACCTGGAAAACACATTGAGATGACATAATTTACAAATCATTGGACTACTTGAAAATCAGTGGCCAAAAAGAGAGCCTAGACATTGTATTGCAAGAAATTATAAATAAAAACCACCCAGACCTCTTAGAACCACAGGGCAAAGTGGAAATAAGAATTTACTACTCAACTCCAAAATGAAAACTCCCAGGAGCATTAGAGTCAAAATCCAGAGCATCTAAGTCAAACAAAATATACTGCAAGCAGCCAGCCAGAAAGGAGCCCCAGTCAGGACTGCACAAAATTTAGCAGCCATCACAATAAAGGAGCAGAGAGCTAAAAATATAGTATTCCAGAAGGCAAAATATCTAGGCTTACAACTAAGAATAACTTGCCCAGCAAAACTAAGTATAGTCCCACCGGAGGACAAATGAATCTTTAATGAAATAGAGGATTTCCAAGCATTTCCAATGAAAAGACCAGAGCTGAGAAGAAACTTTAATATAAACACAGGAGTCACTCATTTGATATGCCCAAGAAGGTGTGATAGCTGATTAATTGGATCCCTATTTTATTCCCATCAGTATTAATCAGTTTGACATGATTCCATAGGGGTAGTGATTATAAGTTCTGTATACTAGGCCCCAGAGCTGTGAACTGCAGATTGTAAATTCACTTGCTTAATCATAGGAAGCTAACTAGAGGACCTCCACCCTTGTTTTTCCTTGTTATGGTGACCAAGCCCAGCATGGTGGAGGTGAGTCAATGACATGGAAAGTTCCCCAGCTATTTTTGTTGCCCCTCTGTCTTTCTCCATCCTTCTATTGCCCAACACGGGAAGATGGCCATGAGCATTTGGCCAATAAGTGACCCTGTCTGCCAGCTTTTCACCTGCCTTTCTACCAGCCTATTAGCTCATGTCAATGTTTTGACATCAGCCAGTCCATGAATCTGCACAGCTAGGTAGGACCTCCTGAAACATCAAGATAGGTCTGTCAAGGTCTGCTCATAGGCTCGTTTGTCAGCCAGCGGGATTCTGTATTTTATGTAGACCCTTCTGGAGGATCAAGGTCAAGATCTATCAGCCAATGAGATCTGCATTTTTAGTTTGCCTCATTTGTATTGTCTGGGTATCACACCCTATAAAACTAAGGCCCTGGAGGAAGGGGCATCTCAGAATGTAAGGAAGATTGAGGTCTACTTCATTAGAGGGGCCACGGACCCTTTAATAAAATTCTCTGCCTTAGTTTCTTTTATTGTAGGTTGGACAAGATTGGACTGCACAAAGGGAAGCAGGTTTAACAGGTACAGGAAAGGAAAGCCAGCTATTCTCACCAAGAAAGAAATGTTCCTGGAAATTGAAGTGCTAGATGAAACAGAACTGACAATGGACATTTCCTAAAATGCTTGCTCATCAGCCGTATTGGACCAGAAACAAACTCATCACCAATAAATGAAATATTAAAAAAAAGGGTGGGGCAAAGGGAGGGCAAATACAAAACCCTAGGAGGGTGAAGGGCTAAGAAGGATGGGAAAATTTATTCCATGTTATTGGAGTGTACAAGAAGTCTATACAAACAAGGAGGAAAGTGGAGCGAGCCACACTTGACCGTCACTTTCATCTGAACTGATCAAAGGAGGCAAGAACATATATACAACAGGGCACAGAAATGCATTTCACTCAACAGAGAACAAGAGAAAATGGACAGATTGGAAAGAAGAGAATAAGAGGGAGGGTAGATTAAAGGAGAGATGAATTTTAAGCAAAACAAATTCTTAAAGAGGAGAATGGGAAACAAGGATGAGGGAAAAAAAGATAATAAGAGATAGAGGGAAATACACAATTAACTGTCACAATTGTGAACGTGAATGGGATGAACTCATGTATAACCCCCCAAAAAGGGTAGCAAGATGGATTAGAAAGCAGAATCCAACAATACTGGTTGATAAGAAATACATTTGAAACAGAAAGATGTCCACAGGGTTAAAATAAGGAGCTGAAGCAAGATAGACTATGCTTCAGTTGAAGTTTTAAAAAGGTAGAAGTAGCAGACAAAGCAAAGGCAAAAATAGACTATTTAAAAGAGATAAACATTTTAAACTACCTAACTACCTTTTGCTGAAAGGTCTCATAGTTAATGAATGTATATATGAATATTGAATATTTAATTTCCTAAAGAAAGAGTTAAATAAGTTCAACAGAGAAATAGACAGCAGAACTATAATAGTGAGGGACCTCAACTTACCTCTTTCATACTTAGGTAAATTTGACCAAAAAAGAAATTAAAGAATAGAATTTTAGAAAAGTTAGACATGATAGCTATCTGGAGATTAATGGATGGGAATAGAAAGGAGTATACATTTTATATAAACACACACACACATACATATATATACATGCGTGCATACACATACATATTATATGTATACATACACATATGATACATAATCATATCTATGCATGGTACCCTCACAAAAATTGACCATGTAGTAAGACATAAAAACCTCACAAATAAATGCGGAAAAAGCAGAAGCATTAAATACATTATTTACAGACCAAGAAGCAATAAAAATTATATTCATTAAAGGATCTTTGAAGCAAAGATTAAGAACCCCAAACTAAATGCCAAAACAGAGTCCTGAAAATTGAAATGCAACCCCCCCCACTGAATTAATAAATAAAACTAGGAGCAGTTTTTTAAAAAGACAGCAAAATAGTAAGTGACCAGCTAACAATTTTTTTAAAAAAGAAAACCAAATTACCAGTATTAAATTCCCAACAAATGAAGAAATAAGAGAAATTATTTGGAACGATTTGCCCAATTGTTTGCCAATGAAATCACAATTTAAATGAAATGGATGAATATTTACAGAAATAAAAAATGTCCAGATTAACAGAAAGTGATTAACAAGAAATAGAGGACTTTAATCCAGTCTTTGAAACAGAATAAGCCATAAATGAACTCTCAAAGGAAAAAACCCTAAAGACCAGATGGATTAACACGTGAATCCTATCAATCATTTAAAGGACAGTTAATTCCAACACTACATAAACTGTTGGGGAAAAAAAGGAAAAAGAGTCTTACCAAATTCGGGGGAGAAGGCAAGAAGGAAGGGGAGAGGGAGGAGGAGGGAAAGGGGGAGGGGAAGGAAGCAAAGGGAAGGAAAAAGAGGGAAAGGGAGGAGAAAGAAGAGGAAGAGGAGAAAGAGCAGAAGGAGTCCTCCTGGCTCTCTTATGATTTTCACACAATCAGCCTACATAGAGGCAGGGCTGTGGAGACAGCCTGGGGCAAATCGGGGGCCTGACTCCGGGTCTTCGGTGATTCTACAGGGGCTCAAGGAACAACTGTCCCGGATGTCTGAACATTAGCATCCCTAACCCTCCGGCTTCAAACCCAACCGCATCTGCCCCAGGAGCGCTTTCCAGCTGAGAAGCGCATCTCTGTGGTCCATCGCTGGCCCCTCCTCTTTCCCTTTAGGCCAATAGGAACCCGCGCGCCTGCAGCCGCAGCCCCAAGCCAGTCGGAGCCTCTTCTCTGAGGATGCTGCGGCTTTAACTCGGGACCAAGGCTGAAAGACGCGCAGGTATGAAAGGTGTGGAAGGGGCGCGGCGCGTGAGGCCGAGAGCATTCCTCTTGCTGGCCGAAGGTTAAAGGGGAAGGCGGCCTCGTGCCCTCGGTCTGTTGGAGTAGGGTCCTTGTCACGGATAGCACGCATCATGAGGGGCTTGCTGGTGAGCGCCCCCAGCCCCCTCTGACTTCCCGATGTGGATCCCTTTCCTGATGCCCTTCCGACCATAGGCAGGGACGGAGCCATCTCCCATACCCCGTTACAAGGATTTTCAAGTTCCTTACTAGCCACCGTACGAACAAGCCAGCCCAGGTGACAGGTACAACTTCTTTAGCCACTCAGGAGTGTGACCCACGCCGCAGGACAGGTGATAGACACGTGTCTCTCACGATTCCATAGAAGACAGGTAGAGTCTCACCCCCTGAGCTCGGTGACCCAGAGCTGGGGGAGGATGAGGTGGTTCGCGTAGGCAGGCTTACAAAGCAGGTCAGGTAAGACTTGGAAAGGTGTAGTTTTAGCAAAAGAAATGCTTAACCGGCGACAACGATCTTTAGCACAGCCATTTAAACCGGACCTAAGCAAACTATCTATTTTTATCAGTCAGTTAATTAGCATTTGTTAAGCTCCGACTGTGCGCCCTATTAGAATAAAGAGAAGAGGATGAGTTATGGGTAACTATTCAAAATACAAAGAATTTTCTTTTATAGCTGAGAAGAGATTGAAGGCAGGGAGGAACAGAGAAGGAGGCTATCAGTAAAGTTACCCAGAAAAAGAAAGAAATATAATTAACAGCGAACATAGCACTAAATGGAGTCAGCTCTGTTCTCCCCCAAAGCCACTTTCTGCACCTCCCATCCCTGCACCCCCACCCCAATCTGGTGGCGAGTGCAGAGGATTAATGAGGTTCCATCCAAAGCTGAGATTCTGATGGAGGTGCCAGAAGCCCCACTCTGACCTTAGACCCTCACCTCGGCTCCTTCTAATATTATAGTTCCCTGTAAACCCTGGGGCCTGCCTCATGACATCCACTGTGTGCCCTCCCCTCCCCCCCAGGTGTCCCATTCCAGAACTCTCCTCCGATCCTTCAGCTCCAGCGCCAGAAACTTCTTTGAGAACAAAATAGCAGAGAAACAGAAACTCTTTCAGGTTGGGGGGAGCCCAAGACCTGCCCCCTCTTTGCCCGGGGACTGCAATGGCCCCCTTCCTTGGGATTCCCCCTTGATTCACAGTTCTGTCCTCTCCCCCAGGGACCCCAACACATTCCTCTGTGCTCTGAGGGACACTGGTTTCTGGTGGAGGGCTGAGACCTCCACTCAAGGGGTAGGGGGAGGAAACCCCTTCAGGAGTCCAGGCTGTAGAAGCTTGCTTGAACCCTTGGGAGTGAGGGCAAAGACTCTGCCCTCACCTATCCTCATGGTCTCCATCCTAGGAAAACAATGATCTCCCAGTCTACCTGAAGGGTGGGCCCACAGATAGATTACTATATGGCATAACCATGGCGATAACCTTGGGAGGTGAGTTACCAAGAAGGGGAAAGAGGAGCTGACATTGAGTCACTGGGTGTTTAAACCCTAGATTGGGAGGCTTTCTGTCCAGGGTGTGAGGACCCTAAATTCTCTCTGGGCATCTGGGTCTTGGTTGGGCTGGTGTCTGCAGCCTCTGGACACTCTAGACTCTGGGTGGGGGTGTGGGGAGGGGTACTGAGTGCTGCTGGAGCCTGGGGATCCGCTGGGGAGAGGTCAGGTGCAGGCTGGGACACCCCTCACTTTTCCCTTTCTTCCTTCACCCTCCTAGGAACTGGTTATAGTCTCTTTTTCTTGGGCTGGGCCTCCTTTCCCCATTCGAAGAAAAAGTAAGACAGCACAGAAGATGGGCCTGGAAAAGGTGGGGCCAGAGCCAGAACTGAGGTGAGGGCTGGGGCTGGGAGTCAGTAAAACTTCCCCCCAAGGGGACAGCTAACAGAGCCAGAGTTTGTCTTTTGGACTGTCTCTACAGGCACCCCAGGACCCTCCCCACCCCCAGCAGTCTCTCCAAAGCCCCTAACTGCTAGCACTTTTTGTATCAAAGCAGCCCCCCTCCCCCATTCCAATAGAATGCCAGTACAGGATAGGTTGGGGGGAAAGGGGTATTTCCATGGAAAGAGAGCCTTCCCTGGTAGGGTCATCCCCTCATCTGTAGTATCTTCCTGGGGTGAGGTCTTGCCTCTCTCTGTCCCATGTTTCCAGTGGTTTGTCCTCACCTGCCTCCATTCTGAAGCTCCACTCAGATCCTTGGGCTCACCATGATGTTTCCAAACCCCTCAGACCTGGGAATTCCCCTTTTTGGGGGTCCTGAGATGCAGGGGAAGGTTGGGGGCAACCAAATTCAAAGGGGTCATCCTGGTCATGTAGCAGGTGGAGTTATCTTGGGGGTGAGGTGACCCCTTCTACCTGCTGGGCACACGGATGTCTGTCCTTTCAGCCCTCTAGGCTGGACCTTGGACAGTCCACCCCTATTCTTTGCTAGTAGTCTCAACTTTAATTCAGTCTTTATCATTCAACCAACTAGTATTTATTAGGTGGCTGCTGTGTGCCAGACACTGCTCTGCACTGGGGTTACAGAGACAAAAACGAGCCCCCCTGCCCTCAAAGAGCTTACATTCTACCAGAGGAGACATAACCTAAAAAAATATAAAAATGCAAGCTATCCGGAGGGCCAGGCACCAGAAGCTGGAGGGAATCGGAAGAGGAATCCGGGAGGGCGGGGCATTGGAGCTTTGTTTTGAAGGAAGTTGGTGATTCTAAGAGCAGAAGTTGAAGAGGGAGGGCACTCCTGGCCTGAAGCACAGCCTGTACCAAGGCTTGGAAATGGGTAAGAACATCAGTTTGGCCAGCCTGACTGAACGCACGAAGCTTTCAATGCTTACTCTGTGCAAAGGGCAAATGTTCTAATGGGGGAAGGTTCCAGTGTCAAGTCAGATGGGAATGTCCAGGGGCAAAGCAGATGGTGATGTCTCCTTTTTAATGTCATTTTCACTGAGAAAACCACGTCAGTGCCAAGGACTTTTGGTGACAAGAACTTTCCTTTCCAGATCTTCAGTAGCAGTGAGAGAAGGAGGAAGAAGGGGAGGGAGGAGAAGGAGGGAGGGAAGGGGGAGGAGGAGGGGGAGGAGGAAGAGGGAAAGGAGGAGGTGAGGGGAGGAGGAAGAGGAGGAGGGAAAGGAGGAGGGGGAGGAGGAAGAGGAAGAGGGGGAGGAGGGGGAAGAGAAAGAGGGAAAGGAGGGGGATGTGGGGGAGGAGGATGGAGGCGGGGGAGGAAAAAGACGGAAAGGAGGAAGAGGTGGGGGGAAGGAGAAGAGGGAGAGGAGGAGTGGGGAAGAGGAAAAGGGAGAGGAGGAGGAGGATGGGGGAGAGGAAGGAGGGGGGACCAGGTGGGAGCAAAAAGGGGTATCACTGGAATTACTCCTTCCAGATAAACACCCAGCCTAACCCAGCATTCAGAGATGCCAAGTATTAAGCACACTGATGTGACAACTGGACGGATGTGTGCTTATAAGCAGTCCCTTGACCCAGTACTGGCCCAAGGTAACAGCTGGTCAGGTGAGGGCTGGCCTCAATGCACTGAGCTGCCCTCTAGAGCTGAGGGGCCCCCCTGAAAGGCATCCCGGGCTCTCATCAGCCAGAGGGACAGTTCAGAAACTCCCTTTTCCTCGTCAGGATAAGGCAAGGAGGAAGCCCACTTCCAGGGTGGGAGGGCTAGGAGAGGAATCCCCAGGAGCCCCACCATCTCCCAGATGCTGAAACTTCCAAGAGTTTCCTGGGTTTGTTGGCTTCCCCTTTGAGGCTCAGCACACATTTTCCTATAGAAACAATGGGAAACTCACAGGGCTCTTAAAACCATCTATCAGCTGTCCTATGACTTAACATGGCTTCTGTGGGCTAGCCTGGGAACCCAGACACACTTTGGAAAATTGCTATCGTTCAGCCGTTTCAGTTATGTCTGACTCTCTGTGACCCCATCTGGGATTTTCTTTGCAAAGACTGTAGTGATTTGCCATTTCCTTCTGCAGCTCATTTTGCAGATGAGGAAATTGAGGCAAACAGGGTGAAGTGATTTGCCCAGGGTCATACAGCTAGGAGGTATCTGAGGCCAGATTTGAATTGGAGAATTACCCTGCAAAAATGCATTCTAAGTCTGACAAATTTGGAAATTATAATAGGTCACACTGATATAGCAGCTACTGTGTGCCAGGCGCTGTACTAAGCATTTTACTTTTATCTTGTTTGATTATATGGCTGAGGAAACAGAAGTCAAGTGACTTGCCCAGGGTCATACAGCCAATAAGTAAATGCCGGAGACAACAGGCCTGGTGCTTTATCTGCTGTGCCATGTAGGGCTCTGCTACTTACTGCCTACCTGATCAGGGTTACTTAGCTTTTCTCTGCCTCACTTTCTTTATTGGTAGAGTGAGAGAATTAATACTAGATGGTTTCCAACATCCCTTATAGGGATGCCGTTTTCTAGTTTGGGTCACAGAAGCTTGTGGGGGCCCACCCAAGAGCAGGAGGCCTTCATCTTTGCACCTTGAAGCCCTCTGGTGGTCAGTCTGGTGATATCTAGGGACTCCTCAGGAAGCATAAAATGAAATACATAAGAAAGCAATTAAACCTAAACACGGCTGTCCGGTAACTCAGGCTCTGGGGTTAAAGTGCAGTGACCACGCACCACCAAATTCAATTAAACAACATCACTAAGGGAGTAAATGAATGCAACGTCCAAAGTTTAAACTAAAGGACGTTAGCTCCCCTAAGATGTTACTCAGCTCTGCCTCCATAGCCACCATGGTAACCCGCCAGGCCAGGTCAGGAAGGCGTTCTCCAGGGAGCCACAGCTCCAGTAAGATTTCTGACACCTCAGTTCTCCCTAGGCTGGGCCCAGGAGACAGGCAAGCCCAATAGCTTGCACTTGAGTCACACCCTGTTCTGAAGGACGTCAGGCAGGCTGAGGAGTAGGAGGGAAGGAAGAGGGAGATGGGGACAAAAGAGAAAGGAGGAGGTGCCAGCAGCAGCCCGGTGTGTGGGCAGGCCTGGCCCCGCTCCTGCTCTTACTGGTACGTGGGCACTGAGGGCTGGCTGCTGCTTGTCGGGGGCTCAGTGGGCCCACCTACCCTCCTCTTGCCTACCATAACCACCAAAGAGTGGCTGCAGCAGAAGTGAATCATGCCCCCGGCTGCATAAAATATAGGACTCTGAATAACTGATGGTGTGTAAATGAATGGAATACCACTGCATGTGCCATAAGACAAAAGGAAAGGGGTGGTGTTAGCAAAACCTGGGAAGACCTGGATGAATGGATACACGGAAGTGAGCGGAAGCAGGACAACAACCCTGGGGAAACAGACTCCGAAGGCCCGAGGCCCATGACAGAGCACGCTGCCCTCCTCCGAGAGGGGCAGGACTCATGATGCAGAATGAAAAACGGATATATTTCTGGACATGGCCAACATGGGAATTTGTTTTGACTATGCATATCTGTGGCCAAAGTTTTCTTTTTCTTTTTTTTCTCCCAGCAGGCTGGGGTGTGTGCAGGGGAATAGGAAGAAGAGAAAATACGTTCATTCTTTGAAAAATTTAATAAAGTGAAAAAAAATCCACCCAGGTATCTCTCTTTCCACAGAGTCTTCCATTGTGGAAGAACTAGGGTATGGTTCTTAAGGGTTATTGTGAGGACTGAATAATCTATGTAAAGTCATGACATGATATGTTAAGACTGACAAAACAATGAAACACAAGAAATGGAATGGTTGCTTCAGGCTGGGGATCTTTTGTCTCAATTCTTACCTAGCCCTTAGTCCTTGAATGGGTGCTGCCTCACACAAACTGAGGCCTGGCAAAGACTTTAATTTAGAAAGACCAAGGTCATCCACTGCATCCCAGGCCATCTCCAGTTGACTTGACCTTTGTCCTGCCTCTGGACTTTGATGACTTCAGGAAAGAGTGAGGCTGACGACTTTGTGCAGCTCTGCCTCACTTAAATCCAATTTATGGCCAAGTCAACACATCACCCATGATGCTGCTGGTCCACTTCCAGAGCAAAGGACAAACAACAGAAGGCCTAGAGCCAGGAAGACCTGAGCTCAAATCTGGCCTCAGACTAGCTGTGTGACCCTGGGCAAGTCACTTAACCCTGTTGGCCTCAGTTTCCTCCTCTGTAAAGTGAGCTAGAGAAGGAAATGGCAAATCTCTCCAGTGTCTCTGCCAAGGAAATCCCAAATGGGGTCACAAAGAGTCAGATGCAACTGAAAAACAACTCTCTTATTTGCTTCTTTAGTAATTTATCTCATTTTCTCCAGGGAAGTGTTCTGGAACCATCACAGATAATGGCTGTCTAGTCCTGACAGCTTTCCAGACCATTACCAAGAGAGAACATATTGATATTTATCAGCTTTTCCTTTCACAGCACTATAGGATTGGGAGATGGATATTCCATATGTCTGTATGAGGATAAGCCTTCAGGCTGGGCCTTGGAGAGCTGTTGCCAGGCCTGGACTTAAAGTCTTGCCAGCTCAGTAGGACCTTTTGGATCCTATGTTCCACCAGCATAACATTCAAGTGCCCAGGAATCAGGGGAGAGGTATTTATAAGTAAATGCAGTTTTGTGGCTCATTCCTAAGATCCAAGGTTACTGGTACTTTAGGAATGTCAACAAATGTGCAAGGCTCTGTGGAGACATGAAGATAAAAATAAGCTGCCTGCCCTCCAAAAGCTTTCAGTCTTAACAGGCTGAGCAGACAGGCCAATAACTCCAATCCAAATTAGACTATGTCCAAATGAGTGGGAGAGACCCAAATGGCCTACAAAATTCAGAGGGAGGAATCACTCCTAGCTGTAGGGATGTGAGAAGGCTTCATGGTGGAGGTGGCCCCTGAGACCCTAAAAATGAGGGGATTTCAACAGCTGGAGGTGTGACCAAACCATGAGTCCTGTGAAATAACACTTGGTGAGGGTGGTCCTTTGTTTTCCAAGAGGACCAGTGATGTCATAGAATGAAATAAGACCAGAAAAGAGAGAGAAAACTTCTTTTATTCTTCATGACAAAGGATGGCTTTCTGGGGAAGGGAGGGAGGCGAGAGAGATTTGGAAATGAAGACGATGGGAAAGAAAAGAGACCAATCCTTTAAAAAAAAAAGATTGGTAAATGTCAAAATGAGAACAAAGACAATTATTCTGGTATCCTGGGGACACTGCCAAATTAAACTACAAAGAGGGACAACAAAAAGAAAAAAAATACAATCACCATAACAATGTAAATGAAGACAACAGCATACTAGTCAAGGAAGGTGGCCAATGATATACCTTACTCTCAGACTGATAAGCTATCCTGCAGGGAATACTTTGTAATAGGGTTTGTTGGGTAGGGGGCCTACTGTGTCCAAAAAATATACATCACTGTAGGATCCAGATTGGGAAGAAGCCAATACAGTAACAGGTGAAAAGCCATAAAAACAAACTCTGTGAAAGGTGGAAGCCCAAACATGGGGACCTGTTTACCGTTATACCTTGGATACTGAACTATATTTTAGACACGAGTCATAACTTAAAACACTATGAAAGCCAAAACAAGAATATGATGACCTCTATGTGACTGGGACAGGATCGATAAGTAAATTCATTGGCTTAACTCCCAAGCTCATTACTAAGCAGAAAGCCAAACATATCCACCAGTCATCAGTGATGCATTCTCTAGCTCCTCCTGCTTTTGTCTGTTTTCTATAATTACCATGGGGATTTTTGGATTTCTTCACAGAGATCCACTGAACTGTCCGGCTGCTACCCCAGACCAAAGATTGCCCCCTGTTTGTAAGTATTCATAATGACTGATTAAACTACTACCTATAACCAATCTATCCACTTCGCCACCTAGCGGCCCCCAGCCAGACCTTACATCACTACATTTTAAAAAAATAGGGCTAGAAAGGGAGGTTAAAGTGAGACTACGAGGGTGGGATGAGCACAAAGGGCAGTTAGTGTACAAACCATTTCTACATAGCAGTGAGCACCATTCCAACCCTCCAAGATTCCCCCCAGGTCCCATGGCCTGAGACTGGGGGGGATCTGTATTCCTTCACTAATTCAAGGAGTGTGAAAATGCCAATTCTCAGCTTCTTTTTTAGTCCACATCCTTCCCATCCCACAAAGTACTGAAGACAGCCCTGGGGCCTTCATGAATCCAAGGATTACTTTGATAAAGATGTCTTCTGGCCCTCCCACCAGCTCCATGGTTGGGTGAGGTTCCAGGAAGTGTAGATCTAGGCCTAGATTTGTGCACAGCACAGCAGAGGAGTGGGCAGGGAGATAGTGTATGAGGAGGCCTGGAGACCGGAAGCTACCATCAAATCAGTAGGCCATCAAACTGAGCAAGGGAGAATGACCTAGGGGCTCAGTCAGACAGGTTGATTTAAGGCTTATCTGTAGTTTCCTGGTGCTAGCCCCTACCACATCTCTCTCCCCCAGGCTCTATAGCTATCTCTCACTTTTTATTTACAGGTATCTTTGTGCTTTTTTTTCCCCTTAGGCAATTGGGGTTAAGTGACTTGCCCAGGGTCACACAGCTAGTAAGTGTCAAGTGTTTGGTCTGAGGACAGATTTGAACTCAGGTCCTCCTGACTTCAGGGCCAGTGCTCTATCCACTGAGCCATCCAGCTGCCCCTATCTACAGGTATCTTTGACCACTCATAATGGATCTTACAGGTTGGTGTGAACTGTTTCTGGGTTTTCCAGGTAAGCATCAGTTACTGGTGTGGTAGCGTAAGCAAGACTGAATATAGGTACAAATCAGTTTGGATAAAAAGGTGGAGAAGGGAATAGTATTATGGCAACTGCATTGTGGTGAGCAGAATAAAGAAGGCACGAGTTTAACAGAATCAGAAACAATGAGCCCCATATGAAGGCACAGTTTGCCATCTTGAAGGCACATGCGTGTTTTCGTGCCTGGCTGTGGGAAAGCATGTTCATTTTCCAGGTTTTCATAAATGATCTTCAGTTTGGCTCTGCTTCCATTAGTGGAAACATCTGTCTCAAAGAGGCAGCGGAGAGGGTACCCAGGAAGCAGCGGGGGACTTGTAACCCACAAATGTGGGGAAATGAAAGGTTCTTCCCAAAGCAGAAAGAGCCAAACTTAGGGAAGCACTGGTTAATAAAAGCTGTATTTGGTGTTAAGGGTATTTAATTTGTAATTAGGTGTTTCCAATTCCTTCAGCCTTGCTCTAACTGGTGTACTACTCAGCTTATAAGCAAGGAAAATATCTTGGAAGAATTGTCAACATTTAGAGGGTTGGCTCTGCAGCCCTAAATGTACAATGTGACAAGTAGAAAGTCACCTAAGTTGACAACTGAAAAAACCATTTCCTGAATGCCGATCGGTCCCATTGCCACCGGTTTGGATTTCCTTGGGAATCCACTGCAGTAACTTCATTTTCCTGTGCTACAGTCCTTGTTGGTTTTTCCCAACCACATCCCATCCCCGAAGCCCTCTATTCACCTCTCTGCTCTCCCAGGATTTGTTCCAGCCCTTTGCAGACTGGAGACAGTCTCATATTTTCCTTTGCTAATATTCAAATACCCCTTTATTTTCTGTTATGTACAGAGCCATGGGAGAGGAGTGTGAAATGGACACCAGAGTCTATTTTAACATTTCCATAGACCCATTACTTCACAGGTGAGAGTATTTCTTTCCCCAATGCATCCTACGGTTCCTCCTCCAGACTTTCTCATCTTGTATGACTCTGAACCATCCATCTATGAATCCTTCACCGCTGAGTCAGCTGGAGGATTTCCTCTAGTCCTTTTAGTGTCGTGTGGGTGTCGATGAGGCAGACGAGCTGTCCATTTATTCTTTCTTATTCTCACTCCATTACCAGCTCACCTCCTATCTCAGTCACACATATGCTTAATGATTTCTTTTACGTCAC
Source organism: Phascolarctos cinereus (assembly GCF_003287225.1). NCBI lineage: Eukaryota > Metazoa > Chordata > Mammalia > Diprotodontia > Phascolarctidae > Phascolarctos > Phascolarctos cinereus. The sequence continues at coordinate 406,524,779 of NW_027556098.1, read as the reverse complement.
TTGTTACACATAAACGATCTCAGGAATTATGTTGCCGCCTACATTATGCCCAACAAGTCTCTTTGCACCATACTTTGGATGACTTTATGATTTCCACTCTTCTCAGATTATGCTCTTTCAGTAGTCACAGCCCAGTAAGTTACAGGGTGAACACAGGACATAAAGAGATGGGGCTGGGGGCAGCAAGCATTTTGAAAGCAATGTACAATTTCATCTGTGGTTAGGAACACTGGGACACACCACGTCCCCTTTGACTAGGAAACAATAAACTAAAAATAAAGGATACTTGGGTACTGAAAAGTTAAACTTGGAGTGAGGCCAAGAAAAAAACAAGCCTTAAGACACAAAAAGGATTAAGGTCAGACACCTTAGGAAGACATCTAAATCTAATGAGAGTAAGAAGAATAATCTATATATTTCTTTTGTTCCTTTGTTCTAAACGCTTACCTTTGGGGCAGCTAGGTGGCACAGTGGGTAGAGCGCCGGCCTTGGATTCAGGAGGACTTGAGTTCAAATCCGACCTCAGACATATAACACTTACTAGCTGTGTGACCCTGGGCAAGTCACTTGACCCCATTGCCTAGCCCCCTCCCCCCCAAATATAAAAGCTTGTCTTTAAATTTTATTGCATTGCTTAGTATTCCCATCTAACTTACTTTGTGACCAACCCACAATTCCAGAGGCCTCGTGATGAAGCATGCTGCCCACTTCCTGGCAGAGAAGCGATGCATTCAGAGTGCAGGAAACACACTTTTTTTTTTTTTTGGTGACACAACCAATGTAGGAATTTGTTTTGTTTGCCTGTACATACGTGTTTAAAAAAAAAAAAGGTTTGGTTCTTCCTTCTTTTTCAGTGAGGAGGTAGGAAGGAGAGAAGGTGGATTTTTATTAGTGGGAAAAATTAAATTTAAAAAATTATTTCGACCAAAAAAGGTTTCTATCTTTCATTTCATTTATTTATTTATTTAGGTTTCTATCTTTTAAAGTGGATTCATAAGTTTGGGAGCATTAGCTCTATGCCCAGACTAGGGTCCAGCCTACTTGAACCTGTAAGAGTCTACCAGCTTTGGAGACTGCTAGAGCAAAAGGCTCCCCACCAACCGTTTTTCCCCACTCACATCCCAATGTCATCCTTGCTGATGTTATCTGGGTATGTAACAAAGTGAACAGTCCAAGGTAAGCTTCCCTCCCTCTCACTGTACTCCCGGGGTTAATTCTGCAGCGTGCAGTTTTTGGTGCTTGGTGAGGGCTGCACGCCTACTGAAGGCACTCCCACAGTCATCACATGCATAAGGTTTCTCTCCAGTATGAATTCTCTGATGCTGAGTGAGGAATGTCTTCCGGCTGAAGGATTTCCCACATTCACTACATTCATATGGTTTCTCTCCAGTATGAGTTCTCTGATGGTAAGAAAGGGATGAGCTCTGGCTGAAGGCTTTCCCACACTCATTACATTTGTAGGGTTTCCCTCCAGGATGTGTTTTCTGATGTGAAAAAAGAGCTGAGTTCAGTCGGAAGGCTTTCCCACATTCACTGCATTCATAGGGTTTTTCTCCAGTGTGTGTTTGCTGATGGCGAGTAAGGGTTGAATTCTGGCTAAAGACTTTTCCACATTCACTACACAAATAGGGTTTTTCTCTAGTATGAATTCTCTGATGCGAATAAAGGGCTGAGCTCTGTCTGAAAGCTTTTCCACATTCACTACACTCATAGGGTTTCTCTCCAGTATGAGTTTTCCGATGCTGCGTAAGGACTGAGTAGTATCTGAAGGCTTTTCCACATTCGCTGCATTCATAAGGTTTTGCTCCAGTATGAATTCTCTGATGTTGAGTAAGAGATGAGCAGTACCTGAAGGTTTTCCCACAGTCAGTACATTCATAGGGTTTCTCTCCAGTATGAATTCTCTGATGTTCAATAATGTAAGTGCTCCGACTAAAAGCCTTCCCACATTCGTTGCATTCATAGGGTTTCTCTCCAGTATGAGTCTGCATATGTTGAGTGAGAGATGCATGGTAACTAAAGGCCTTCCCACATTCACTGCATGCATAAGGCTTCTCTCCAGTATGAGTTCTCTTATGGGAATAAAGGGATGAGATCTGGCTGAAGGCCTTTCCACATTCATTACATTCATAGGGTTTCTCACCAGTATGGATTCTCTGATGTTGGGTAAGGCACGTACTCTGGCTGAAGGCCTTCCCACACTGATGACATTCATAGGACTTCTCTCCAGTATGGATCCTCTGATGCTTAGTGTGGTCTGAATTCTGTTTGAGGCTATTTCCATGTTTATCACAGTTTTGGGGTCTCTCATCTTCAGGGATTCTCTGCTGCGTCACAAAGCTCCCCTCAAATCTACCACACTCAGAGACTCTCTCTTCAGTGGCATTTTTCTTGTATGTGATTGTCACTCGCCTCCAATGTCCCTCCTTAGTTCTCTGCTCCCTCTCAAACCTGCCCTCACATTCCCAGGCTTCTTTCAACTTGGACTGTGAGGGACCATTCTTTGTAATTACTCCCTGAGGTGATCTTTCTTCAGAACTGTCCCACTTCGGAGATAATACCTTAGTCTTGGCCTTGATCTCCCAGGCTGAAAGAAATTTAAAAAAAAAAAAGAAAGAAAAGAAAGAAATATTCTCTGTGCTCTGGGTTGAGAAAAAGGAAACTGCTGTGGTGAGATGGGGATAATGAAGCTGAAAATAACATCTGTCAGGACTATATGTCTTTGATAACTCTCCAATAAAGCCCATGCAATCCAGGAAGAAGATCAAAAGTGGAAAAGGAGAAGTGGGTTGAGGGGCAGAGGTCTAGTGTTTAGAGAATAAAGTCCATGCAGAAGGTGGGCTGGGAGGTGGGAAGATTGGTGGGTGGACAGGTTAAACTGAGGAACTGTGAATGAAAGGAAACTGAATGCAGTCAATAACGCTGTCTCCCTAAATATTCTCCCTTCTACCTCCAGTCTATCCTGAACATTGCTACTCATTAAATTGCTGAAAATATCAACTTTACCGGATCTATCCCTTGCTGAAATCCCTGTGATGGCTTCCCAGCTCTAAGGCAAAGATGAGCATCCTCCTGGAATTCAAGAACTGTGACCAATTCAAGAACAAATGTCCAACGGCACATACCCAATCCTACCCATCGCTACATGCTGGGATGGACCATTCTGGCCTTGGGCTCTTCCTTCACCTGCTGGGTTCTGGGCCTTTCCCCTTCCTTCCAGCTACCTAAATCTTACCCATTTTTCAGAGCTCAGCTAAAGTTCCACCTCCTTCCATGGAGCCTTACCTGACCACTGCAGCTACAGATTTCTGCACCCTCCTTTTCAGATGTTCTGTAATACTCCTTATCTCACAAATTGTGTAAGAATTTAATCACTTGTTGTCTACTAACTCTTTCATATGCAGGGTAGGGAATAAATCACATTTCTTTTGTACTCTATTTTGTGCCTGGTAGGTACTCAGTAAATATCTAAAGAATGAGTAGGTAGCCTCGGATATAAGGCAGAGGAACAATACTATTATTTTTTTAAAGATAAATGTAAATAAATGGGTAATGGTTTCTCCTGAGCCTGACGTCAGCTGTAAATACCTAATCAACTGATCAACTGTTTGAGTACTAAATACTGGCAAACACAGCAAACAGGCTCATAGGTCCGAAAGTCTAGAACTGGAAAGGCTATGAGGCCATCTAGTCCAACCCCAACACTTTACAGATGAGGAAACTTAGTCCCAGGGGTGAAGTTACAGTACGCTGGAGGAGGGGCATTGGGCTTGATGTCAGGAGACACCTGGGTTCGAATCTAGCCACTTACACTAAGTGCGTGACCATGGACAACACACTAGAAGCCTCAATTTTTTCATCTGCAAAACGTGGGTTATATCTATAGCATTACTGGGTTGTTGTGAGGATCACAGGCTTCCTACGAATATGTAAGTAGCTTGCCAACCAGAAAGTGCATATAATTGTCAGTTATCATGATTACTGTTTTACTCAAGAAGTATATGGTACATCCTTTCCCTCTAGGAGTTTATAATCTACCTGGAAGTAGACGAGTACACGTGAAACAAGAAGAAAATAAGGCAGGACAATGCCCCATCAAGTATGAGATCAGTGACAATGATCATAAAACCTGGAGGAAGGAGGTCAACACGAGGTGGTTTCATTCCCTTAACACTCATTAGACACTGATTTCATGCAGCACAGGAACGCTTCGCAGAAGAAGCCTGACCTGGGCTTTAAATGAAGGGGAGACTGGGAAAGTCACAGATAATCTTGGGGGTGGGGGGATACTATCTCATGTTTACACAGCATTCTGTGGCCCATAAATTGATTTCCTCACAACAACCCAGGGAGAAAGGTCAAAGACAGATGTGAGAAAGAGCATGTCGGGCAGAAAAGGGAAAGAAGGCTGTTGTTGTTCAGTTGTTTTTAGTTGTATCTGACTCTCTGGGACCTCATTTGGGGTGACATTTCCTTCTTCAGCTCATTTTACAGACGAGGAAACTGAGGCAAACAGGGTGCACTGACTTGCCCAGTGTCACACAGCCAGATTTGAACTCAGGAAGATGAGTCTTCCTACTTCCAGGCCCGTAGCCCTATGTACTATGGCATCACCTAGCTGCAAATAAGGTTGGGATGGGGCCAAATTACGGAAGGCCTTGAAAGCCAGGGAGTCCGGATATACTCCAGAGCAGATTTAGGGAAGATGTGGATTACCACACCAGCCAATGGGTGGTAGCAACAGGAGAGAAAGCAGTCAGTCCAAAGGTCAGTGGAAAAGAAGAAAGGATGCTAACGTGGTCACTGACTGCGTATACAGTGTAAAGAAGACGGGAGGTTCAGGGATGATCCCCCCAGTGTCTAGCCTGAGAGTAAGAAGAGTACTAGTCCCGTCAGTCGCTCTTATTATCCTCGTTATTTTACTTATGAAGTAGAACATGCGATAGCCCCCCCCACTGTTCCCCATCCCCATGGGGGTGAATGTGGTGCAAAGTAAATATAAAGTTTTATAATTTTAAATGGTTTAAGAAATGACAATTCAGGGCTTTTTTTTTTTTTTGGTGAGGCAATTGGAGTTAAGTGACTCGTCAGGGTCACACAGCTAGTGAGTGTCAAATGTCTGGTCTGAGACTGGATTTGAACTCAGGTCCTCCTGACTCCAGGGCCAGTGCTCTATCCACCGCCTGACCTGGCTGCCCCTAACTTAGGGCTTTTTAGAGCAAGATGGTCATGACTATTTCTTATAATATGAATAGATATTTGAACCACATTTCCCCACAAGAGGAGAGGGTAGCCCCTGAGGAGTGGCTGGACAAGGTGGGCGAGTAATGCCAGGAAGTGGAGTTTTAAAGACATCAGGGAGCTTTTTGAGTCTAAACAGGGCGTCCAGAAATGAGCTCATCCTGGGATGAGCTGATGGCAGTGGAGATACTCTAACAAACCACCGGTCAGTCAAAGCTTTACAAACAAGGGCTGGAGAGAAGAGACCTTGTTTAGTGGCTGAAGGAAAACCCAAGACAGGAGGACTGAAATTACTTCTCTAGGGACAAAGAGGGCCGAAGGAGATAGATGAATCTAGGCCTGGAGCCAGCAAGATGAGAGTTGTAAAAGGTCAGATATTAGAGAAGGGGCCTCTGGACTGGAAAGCAGACTGACAACTCCAGGAGTTCCCTGTACCTTCCTTCACTGCCCTAGTTTATACTCTGCTCCCCTAAATCCTCTCATACCCTAGTGAGGATGAGTCCTGTACTTTGCATCAAATCAAATGAGGTAATATTTGTAAAGCACTTTGCAAATGTCAAATCCTGGCTACGGTCATTATTACCTGCACTGGGGTCTGGAAACTGCAGGCGGGGAAGGGAAAGTAAAGAAGGCCATGAATCCAGGGAGGGAGGGGCTTCCTTACCCTCTCTTCCCTAACCCCCTCCTCAGAAGCCTCAGCGTATTGAGGGGGGGCCTGTGGCCCAAGCCTAAGGTCTGCTAGATCCCACCAGGCCATTAGGAGAGGCTAACAAACAAGCTGCTTTTACTGCGCACATAAAGGAAACAAGGACTGGAATTTCACGGGATGACCTGTTATCTCACCCTGTAGCCTCAAGGGGAGCACAAGCAAACAGGACATCAGGAAGATAATTGGAGTTTATGAGCCAACATCTGTTGGAGGAGGAGCAAGAAGAGAAAGAAACTAGGTCAACATAAAGTGTGTGTGTGTGTGTGTGTGTATGTGTAATATATATGTATGTATTTATATATTTACATATGGATATATATATTTTGTCATTTAGTCGTGTATGACTCTTCCTGACCCCATTGGGGGTTTTCTTGGCAGAGATATTGGAGTGGTTTGCCATTTCCTTCTCCAGCTCATTTTACAGATGAGGAAACTGAGGCAATCAGGGTGAAGTGACTTGCCCAGAGTCACACAGCTAGTAATTGTCTGAGGCTGGATTTGAACTCATGAAGAAGAGTCTTCCTGACGCCAGGCCCAGCACTCTATGCACTACGGTGCTACCTAGCTGCCCTTATGCATACATGTATGTATGTACATATGCACATACACACACATATACAGTAGCATAGATTATAAATTTATTTAGAAAAACCTTAGTGAGAATAGAGAAAGACTATGAAAGGTGCTGCTTCATAAGACAGCAAGGTGAAGCAGAAGGTTAAAAATAAGTCTGTTAAGCGTGGTGTGAAACCCAGCTAAGTTGCATCGTCCTGGGAGCATTTATAGATGAATGTGGATACTGTTAAAGGAGATCAGGGAAGATGTCACCTGACGATGTTAACAGAGATGCAGCTGATGCATCTGCGGCAGCGTTCTCGAAGGGAAACCTCGAACTTTTAAAGGAAGAAACGTTAATATGAACCCACAAAGAGCCGACATGTGGACCGTGTTAAGGGACCTGGAAGGGCAGAGGTGTGGCCCCAGGCAAAGCCAGCAGAATCAGGACTGTCCACACACAGATCACACAAAGAAAGAAGGAAATAAAACAGGGCCAAAGGTGGTAGAATTTGGGGTCAAGGAGCCAAAACATCTTCTTTCTTTGTTTACTGCTTGTTCCTTCTTCTGGTTCTACTTTGACAAAGGCCATGGATCTGGGCCAAGACTCCGCCCTGTTTCCTAAGCCTATCTGGCTGACTGTTGTGTTGATCCATATTAATAAAACTGGTAATTAAAAAAAAACCACTCTGCTGACCCACAGGCCTGTCTTTTCATCTCCGCAAACACACTGAGTGTGAGCTCAACAATAACGAGGAGCAGGCAGACCACGGCTGGCCAGCGCCCAGGTGCCTCCAGGCATGGTGCGCACCAAACCCAAGGCTCCCCGGCGTTTATTGGGTGATCGTTAAACAAAACCAAACCGTTTGATTCAGGGGTATAAAACGCAGCCCTAAATGTTTGACATGGTGTCATCCAAGGATTATTTCAAGGGGGAGGTAGGGAAGTGTTATAAAGAAGACCCAGAGAGAGAAGGGGATAAGACTCCATGACGGATGCGAGTAGACAGACATGTGGTCCTGTGATGAACACCACCCAACGTGGCACAAAACAGGCCTGATGCCATCATGAAAGATGGCACCCACAGGGTCCAAATGCAGGAGGGCTTCCCTAGACGCGATAAAGTCCTCCAGACACTCACATGTGGGGATGGCATTGACTGACTGCGCTAAGTCTCAGGGTGTGAGGGAGCCTTCTCAGTGGGTTCCAGGCCACTAAAACAATCCCCAGAGGAAAGGTCAAATGGATGAAGAAGACCTACTCTCCAGGCTGGGGTCTGCGGCTGGATGGCAAGCCCACTGAATCAATCCAGAATTCAGCCGGCTTGGTCTTCCTAATGCCTACCTTTGATCAGCTCACTCCTCTGTCCCCCAGCCTCCCACGGCCAGGACGACGGCTCAGTCAAGTTTAGACCCCTGAGAGAAAGATGATTAGTAACCCATATCTTGGGGATTCAGAGCTCCCCCACTTCTCACAAAGTCTTGACTTTAAGTTCAGTTCTTAAGGACCCTGCTGATGATGAGACGGGACGCACTTGAAAGTTACTGAGTTCTGCTCAGGCTGGGGTGGGGCACACATTCTGCGAACTGGTAGCCTAAATTTATGGGTGGTCTGGTACAGAAACACTCCACCACCATCCCACCCCCCCAAGGCCATTTCCAGTCATCTGGATCTAGATCTTGCCACTGGTCCCAGATGGTGGGGAGGACAGACTGAGGCTGGTGACTCTGCACTGCCCTCCCTCACTTACATCCAATTCACTCGCAAATCAAGGCATCATCTTCCTGATAATCACGGTCTTCTTCCAGAACCCAGGACAAACAGCTACTTTCCCAATCCAAAAGATACTCAGCCCTTCATTTTAACATAGCCCGCCTTGGATCACATTAACTAATTAGATTTGATGGACCACCTAATGTTCTAAAGGGTATATAAACTGAGTCTGCCACCGTGATTGTCTTTGGTCTAAGAGAGATGGACAAATGACCATCCTTTTATTAATAACCTGCTGGCCTTATTAATAAAATGATTAATTTACCCAGAAACCACGTCTCTTGAACCTTTTTAAACATCACATCCCTTAATTCCAAGCCCTTCATAATCTTGCTTTGGCCTATCTTGCCCCTTCTTCTCATACTGGTGTCCATCACAAACCTCAGGCCCTGGCCAATTGGAGCACTCATCCTGCCCAGACTGTGCCCTGCCCTTGCCTGCCTCCTCCTCAGACTGGCCTCCCATCCCCATCCTGCCACATGCTCCTTGCTCCTGGTCATGGCCTCCGCGATGATGCCCTGAGCATGTTCTGATATGGCCTGTGGTGATTTTGCTCCCCATCTTATCTCCCCTTCAATCAGCCCCTTGAATCTTTTTCATTTCTCTACACTCAATAGCACCTAGCCTCACATACACAGTAGGGTTTTACTAAATGTTCACTGAACCCAGAGAGTAAGGATGATAAAGACAGAGCACACAGTTGTCTGAATAAAGACCTAGAACAGGTGGAAAGAAAGTCTCTGGAGTTAAGGTGGAAAGATCGTGTCTAGAAGTGGGGGCATAACCCTTAAGCTTACAATGCCAGGCCTCAGGATAGAACAGACTGAGGTGTATGAAAGAACCTCAGTTTCTTGCACAGACCTCACCAATACATGCAAGGTCTCACCCCTCCAGGGCAGCAGGCCCTCATCATTTCTGACACACCTGAGCATAGGACTCCATGTTCTGGCTTCCACAGCTCACCCCCTTGTTCCAGGTGGCAGACGACCTCAGGTTTGGCAAGGATAAGCCCTGTTTGTAGAAAGAGAAATGGGCCTGTTAATGTTTTGGGGATAAAGAGCCAGGTCGAGGCTCAGCCCCAGCCACCTGGTCTTCAGGGAAGAGTGGACATGACGGGACGTCCTGAGGGTGGGTAGGGAGCAGGGGGTGGTTGTGACTGGTTCCCTGGAAGGGTGTTTATCTCAGAAAGATAATGAACTTGTCTGTTGATGGCAGGCTGGGAGTTTGCCCCCGGAGGTCTCTGCCCTGGGAAGAGAGAACGCTGGAGGGATGGCCTTCAGACTGGCAGAAAAATAAAGCTGCCCGATTCTGATGACACCTACAAGGCGCAGACCTTTCTCCTGGGAGCTGGGAGCAGAAGCACCCCATGCATGGACCACAAAGGGTTTGGGACCCCGGGATCACAGGAGCATAGATCTAGAGCTGGAGAAATCTGAGGAATTGACAGGGCCGACCCCCTCATTTTACAGATGAGTAAACTGAGGCCCAGAGAGGCCAGCAGCTATGCTGTATCTGAGGTAAGATCTAAGCCAGGTGTCCCTGACTAATTCTTCTCCCTACACTGAGCTGTCCTGAGCCCCAGCATCAAGGGCAGAGAGGCTCCCAGAAGCCTCACACCCAACAAACCGTGGGGGCCAATATGCCCCAAGGGACTGATTCTGGGCCTCTGGGGAAGTCGTCCTTACCCAGCGAGACCAGGTTCCTGTAATTCTCTAGCATCACGTCCCTGTAGAGGTGGCGCTGGGCAGGGCCCAGCAGCCCCCACTCCTCCTGGCTGAAGTCCACGGCCACGTCCTTGAATGTCACTGGCTCCTGAAACACCACATGCATTCCGGCTTGTCCAGGGACACCTCCACCATGACCCCACGGTGGAGCAGCAGAAGGGGCAATACGTACAGGGAGGCCAGCCGGACACTGTCCAGCACCCTTCCCACTCCAAGTCAAGTCTTTATCGAGCAGCTGCCCTGTGCCTGGCACAAAATCAATGTGACACTGTCACAGGCTCTGCTTAGAGGCCAGTGAGTCTTACTGCTCTCATTTTATAGATGAGGAAACTGAGGCCCAGTACAAGAAGCGCCGCCCATAGACAGATGCACAGTAAGCAAAAGTGGCAGGATTTGAACCCCATGCCCTAGGAGAGTACATCCTTTAATTAGGGGCCAAACTGTGTGTGGTGATCCTAACCCCTGGAGCACTTCAAGATTTACTGGCATAGATAGAGAGTGCTCCCAGGCATAGAAGGAGCAAACAGAGCAGGATATGGTAGGAATGGAGGGTTGGCAGCCACCCGGGAGGGTCTTCAGAGGCTCGCCAATCCAACCTGTCCTTATAAGGATTTCCTCTGCAACATCCAGGCAAGAGTCAGCTGGCCTCTGCTTGACAGCTGTCAGTGAGGGAAGACCCACGACCACACCAGAGGGACCTCGCCCCGATCTTGAGCAGATACCCCTCTGCACCTTGTACCCATTGGGGACCTCACCCTGATCTTGAGCAGATACCCTTCTGCACCTTGTACCCATTGAGGACCTCGCCCTGATCTTAAGCAGATACCCCTCTGCACCTTGTACCCATTCACTGCTCCTGGCTTTGCCCATTGGGGCCAAGAATAACAAGGCTAATAACTTCCTTTTCCCCGGGACAGCCTCTGACATACCCAGAGACATCGATTACATTTCCCTTACTTCTCCTCTCTCCAGGCTAGACTTCCACAGTTCCTTTGATCACTTTTCACTTGGCGTGAACAAGGCGTGTAACAAGGTGGCATGCAGGGTCTGACTGGGGCAGAGGATAGGGTGACCTCAATTCTGTACTCCCGGAAGCTCCACCTCTCAAAGCTTATGGAAGTGGGACTGGAGGAAGGTTGAGCCAGGTTGAATTAAGGGGGGCAGAGCAGTCCTCAGTCAAGAGGGAAATAGGCTTAAGCTGAACTTGACCTAGGAAAGTGAGTTCATGCCAGGGACTGGTGGGAGTGGAGGGGGAGCTCTACAACCTTCTTCCTGTTGCCTGTGTCTTTCTGGATATTATTTCTGACACGGAACAGAAAGGCTTCCTTCCTAGGTGCTGTCCATGGGGTAACACCACTGCTGTCCAGAAGGCCCTGGCATAACATCCTTCAAAGTACAGGTTCTACACAGCAGAAGGTTGATTTAAGCAGGCTAAGAGTTAATCCGTATCCACTGAATTCTCTCTTCCTCATTCTCCAAATCTTATCAGTCCCAAGTCTTGGTGGTTCTTCAGTCTATGAGGGCATACGATTAAGTGCTAAATTCCCTTCAAGTCCAGTCAACAGATGATGAACACGGAGAAGAGACTTCTCTTTGTCTAAGGTTATCTCGAGTGGTGTCTTTCCTGGGGGTTCCAGCACAAGCAAGGCAGTGAATGAAGCTGTGTACTTTTTTTTTGGTGAGGCAACTGGGGTTAAGTGACTTGCCCAGAGTCACACAGCTAGTGAGTGTTATATGTCTGGGACCAGATCTGAACTCAGGTCCTCCTGACTTTAGGGCCAGTGCTCTGTCCACTGTGCCACCTAGCTGCCCTAAGCTGTGTACTTCTAATCACCCGTCTACACAATAGGAAAGGAGTTTTGTTCCAGGTAGGACTGTTAATGATGTCTCACTCTTGAGGAGTTCTGGGAGATGGAGAAGGAGAAAGGCTATGACCCCTGTCGGTTATCTTCATCTTTCATCACTAAAGCATTGGGAGTTGCTATCACTGCCTACGTGTGTACTGGATGGAGGGCTAGCCTCAGAGCCAGGATGTTCTGCCTTTGACACGTATGGGCCATGATGATGTTGCACATGCCACTCAACCTTGTGGTTCTCTGGGCAACTCTAAGACCCTTAAATTGTGGCGAGGGTGCTGCCTTGCCATGGCAGGAGTGTCCTCAGCAGGGAATTCCTGCGGCAGAGCAGTCCCAGGGCCAGCCTCCCTCCCCTTCCCCCGCTGACAGGCCGAGGGCGTTTGTCCTGCCCTCCTCAGCCTAACCTGATGTGCTCTTCACACACACACACACACACACACACACACACACAGAGCAGGCTAGGGCACAGGAATGAACTTTAGCCAGGTAGTGGGGGCCAGGTCAGGGGGCACTGGAAGGCAGGTGTTAAGAAGTGAAGGGGGACGGCTCCTATGGCCCCAGGCTCCCATCTCAGCTGTCCTGATGTCCTTTCCCAGAAGCCTTAGCAGGGTGGCCACTGCCCACAGATGAGCCAAGGGGTAGGGAGGGGAGGGCAGCTAAGAGGGGGAAGGCTCTGTGATCTTGTCCCTCTGCCCATAAGCTGGAAAGACAACACCTCCGCTGTCTGGAACTGCCTGCTAGCACAGAACCAGCCTCAGGGAACACATCTTATATCAATTACATTACACTTCCCACTCTCAGCAGATGATTTCGTTTCTTACTTAAAAAAACCAAACTGAGCATATGAGTGTAATAATATTACTGCACCATGGGGATAAGTATGAAGAATGCAAAGAAATATGGGAAGACACTCATGAAGTGATGCCGAGCGATGCAAGGAGAGCCAAAAAAAACAACAGCTGTTATCATCACGACTATGGAAACGAAGGCACCTCGAACAACAGGAAAAGCAGCCCCACGGCCCAGAACGAAGTGACTGCTGACTTGGGAAGCTCTCTCTCACTCTCTCGGTCTTCTGTTAATGGAAACCCCGCCCGGTGGTGAGACCCAGCGGCCCAAGCCCACCGACACCCTGTTAGGCTTTTGGGGGAGCATTCCCCAGGGAACATTCCACCAGGACCATGTTGTGGGTTTGTGCAATGGGTGAAAACAACATTTATCAATCCTAGATAACAGGACAGTCTTTCCTTACCTGTTTGCTAATTCATTTGGCTCTGCTGTGTTAAAATCTAAGGGTATGGTGTGACATTTTACCCCCTTTTTAAAGTATGTTTAATTGTCTTTGCTGATGTTTGTTAGGTTTACAATAGATTTTTTTTTTAAAAAAACACAAATGTTTGTTGAATTGAACTGAAGATGGTCACAGGCCTGTCCCAAAGCAAGAAAGACTCTGATGTGGCTTCCCAGTCTTGAGTGTCCCCCTTCTCTGGGGTCATCCTCTGGACTGTTGCTAGAGTGATACTTCTGAAGCCCAGGGATCACCACTACCCTCCCCTGCTAAAGAAAGGCAAGTAGCTTCCTACTGCCACTAGGGTTAAGTTCAAATTCCTCCGCCTGGCATTGAAAGCCCTTCACGACGGGCCTCTAGCCAGCCTCTCTAGAACGATCACACACATACACTCTATGTGCCGGCCAGAACAAAGAAACCTTCCACTTCCCACCAACGCGCCTTTGCACGGGCTGCCCCCCATGCCTGGAATGTCCTCCCCCCTCCCCCATCTCTAGGATCTCTGGCTTCCTTTGAAGCTCAGCCCAAGTGCCACCTTCTCTAGGAGACCTTTCCTGATCCCCTCCGATGCTACAGCCTCCCACCACCGCAGAAGGGACCCAGTGTTCACCACACACATATGTGGCACAACCTTGTCCGTGTCCATGTCGCTCCGCACCCCCCTCTCGTGGACCCTAAGACCTTGAGAACACGGACTGTTTCATCCACTGCATCTGCACGGCCAGCGCCTTGCACACAGTAGGTGCTGACTGGACTAATCTCTTGATGGTTGTCTGGGACATACCCCACTGATGCTGCTCCTGCCCTCTGACGGTGTCCCCAGATTCTCCCCCAGTGACTCTTATTAGGGGGATGCCAATCAAAGGCACAGGATCAGAAGACGGAATGAGGGTCTCATGCAGGGCACAGCAGTGAGATGGGTTCCACTAGAAAGCAAAGGGCATGAGGGGAACCAACATGAAATCAATCTGGAGAAGCAGGTTGGAGCCAGATGGTAAAATGCTTTAAATACCAAACAGGGGGGTTTGCCTGTTATCCTAGAGGCCAAGACCCGGGCCTGGAATCAGGACGACCTGAGTTCCAATCCAGCCTTTGACACTTACTAGTCATATGACCTTAGGCAAGTCAATTAACCTGTCTCCCTCAGTTACTTCATTTGTAAAATGGGCATAATACACAGGGTGGTGGTGGGGATCTAATGAGGTGTTTGCAAAGTGCTTTGGCCCGATGCCTGGCACACAGCAGGAGCTTCCTAATCGCCTGCTCCCTTTCCCCACACAGAGCCACGGTCAGACCGAAGCTATCCTGACGTCAAGTGACGGCTGATATAAAGGCAGGATTGGAGGGGAGGGCCCAGAGGCAGGGAGTCCAACGACGAGACCATTTCAGTGGTCCAGGCTGAGGGCTTGAGTCAAGATGGTGGGAGGACTCTGGCCAAGGGGAGGGACACGAGATGCTGAAGAGCCGGTATCAGCAAGGCTTGGTAAATGCTTTGGGGAGGAGTCTGAGGTGGTGAGCCCCTGGTGCTGGCTGGCAGGGTTTGGGAGGTAGAATAACCAGGCCGACTAGAATTCACTGCTGAATCCCCCAGCTCCCAGGCCCATCTCTGCTCATGCATCACAAACCCGGTCTCGCCCCACCATCCACCTCTTCTACTCCTCCTCCGCTGAGAGCCCCAGCGGCCCCTCTCTGACGGACATCATCAGACCCCCTCCATTGGGTGGGCCAGACTGGATTCCTACACCACATCTGTCCTTCTTGGCACAGGACTTCCCCTCCTACTATCCTGAGACGATGTTGGATAATGCTAATTTAACCAAGTCCCTAATTATACAGAGTCAAAATATGCCTTCACCCCACAGTTCTAATTCTCTGAAATCACAATGGAGAGAAAATCTAACCTCTTGTTTTCAGAGGACAACCCTTGAAGTGTTGGGAAAAGTGGATCATCTGCTCCCATTACATGAGGCAGGCACTGGACAAAGAGGAGGAGGAAGGATGAGCAAATGTTGGGTGGAGGGGACCCCCAAAGCAAATAGAGAAAACCATCTCCCATCCCTGTGGAGGTCATCACCACCAGAAACAGCTTCATAAACACGGCTGAACTTGGGAGTCAATAAAGACCTGGGTTCAAATCCCATCCTTGAAACTTACTAGTTGTTGGCCTCTCTGGACCTTAGTCTCTTCATCTAGAAAAGGGGAGAACTCTGTAAGTACCGACCTCTGGGAGTTATTCAGTTCAATGAACATTCATTGACTCCTAGCCATACAGAAGATGCCTTGTGGGAAAACCAGAGATAATGTTCACGTAAAGTACTTTGTAAAGCTTCACATGTTATAGAAGTATCAGTAATTCACATGATTTAGTCTTCAAACAGAACCCAGCTTCCTGGGGAAGGGGAATTAGGTCTCAGTTCCCCTCAACTGGGCTGGTTTTGGCAGGGCAGACACATTACAGGATAAAGGGGAGAAATGTGGGTGACACAGATGTCATGTGGGGTAAAAAAAAAGATTCCCCCCACCCAACTCACCTGAGGCCCAGCAGTCAGAATCCCAGCTGCCATTCCCTCCTCCTCCTGAAGAAAGGGCAGAGTCCTCAGAAGACCGAACTAAGAGAGAAGAAAGGAGGCACGAGACAAAGACAGGCTAGCCATTCACACATCCATGCACGCACACACACACACACACACACACACACACACACACACACACACACAGTTGGAGGATGACTCCTTTCCTGTCCAATCCCAGGGCTGCGGGTGAGGCTGGTGGGGCCTCCATCCTGACCTTGTAATCACAGCAGGCTGGGAGGGACAGGTGGGGCCTGGGATTCGGACACAGAGGTTGAATTTGAAGCTCTGTGCATGCAAGCTGGTGCCCTGGCACACATGACTGAAAACCTTCTATGCCTTGGGGATTTTGTTTTTTTTGTGTTTTGTTTTTTTGTAGAAGCACCTTCCCTCCAGGCTCCCGATAAAGAAAAAATAAAATCTCAAATGGGACATATAGAAAGCTAAGGTCACACATTACTGAATGAAGGCTGGTAGAAAGATGGGCTTCCAAAAAGTATCCCCAGAGAGGAGCACAGTGGTGGGTATTCTCCTCAATAAGGCTTCAGAGGATACATCACCAAACAGATTGCTATAGGTGGAGAGCCCACAGAAGTCTCGGGCCAGGGAGATCTTCCACTACCTTATTCTACCCAATGACTCCTTCTCCCTCCCAAACCTCACTCCAATTTTTCTGAAGTCTCACTTTTCAAGCAGATGGTTCAAATATTGCAGGTCACGGCCTCCTTACTTGGGCTCTGGATGCTGTGGCTTCTCCAAGGTCCCCCCACCTTCCCTGCCAAATGGACAAAAACCACCCTGGGGTCTACCCAAAGAGTCCTCCAGAGGTGTCTGCCCCTTGGGCCGGCCGACCTGAAATAAAGAGGACGACCAAAGTAGCAACCAGGGTCTGTAATGGAGGCATGGCGCACAGCACCCCAGTACTGGAGAGCCCCGGAAGGCCAGAAGAGTGGGTTTAAATGCACTTCAACAGGGAGGGAGTCTTTGGGGAGGCACAGCCAGGAGCAGCTGCTACAGAAGTTGTTTTGCATACAAACTAAAGTCCACAGAGGGAGGGGGGGGGCTGTCACACCTGGTCAGTGCAGAGGGCTCCAGGAGCAGTCACAGGAAGTTTCCAGAGAAACCACCAGACTCCATCCAAGTGGTTTGAACCTGCTCTGAACCATGGGGGCAGGGTCGGGCAGCACCCCCCCCCCCCATGGCAGCAGGCAACAAGGGGGGGAGCGGAAAAAGGGGAAGAGAGGGAGAGAAAAAGAGACGGGGGAGCAGGGTGGTGAAGGAGACAACAGGGGGAAGAGAGGAGGGAGGGGGAGAGAAGAAAGAGAGAGAGAGACTGGGGGAGAGAGAGAGAGAAAGAGAGAGAGAGAGAGAAGGGGGAGGGAGAGAGACAGGGAGAGAAAGAGAGAGAGGGAGGGAGAGAGGGAGAGAGAGAGAGAGGGAGGGGAGAGAGAGGAGGGAGAGAGAGAGAGAGAGAGACTGGGGGAGAGAGAGAGAGAAAGGGGGAGGGAAGAGACAGGGAGAGAAAGAGAGAGAGGGAGGGAGACAGAGAGGGAGGGGAGAGACAGAGAGAGAGGGGGGAGAGAGAGTGGGAGAAAGAGAGAGAGAGGGAGAGAGAAAGAGAGAGAGAGGGAGAGAGAGACTGGGGGAGAGAGAGAAAGAGAGAGAGAAAAGGGGGAGGGAGAGAGACAGGGAGAGAAAGAGAGAGAGGGAGGGAGAGATACTGGGGGAGAGAGAGGGGGAGAGAGAGAGGTAGAAAGAGAGAGAGAGAAGGAGGGAGAGAGACTGGGGGTGAGAGAGAGAGAGAGGGAGGGAGGTGAGGGGAGAGGGAGAGAGAGGGAGAGAAGGGGAAAGGGAGGAGAGAGGACAGAGAGAGAGAGAGGGAGGGAGAGAGACTGGGGAGAGGGGAGAGAAAGGGAGAGAGAGAGGGAGAGACGGGGGAGACAGAAAGGGAGAAAGAGAGAGAGAGAGACTGGGGGTGAGAGGGGGGAAGGGAGGGAGAAAGAGAGAGAGAGAGAGGGAGAGGGAAAGAGAGAGAGAGGGAGAAAGTGAGAGAGAAGGAGAGAGGTGGGGGGAGAGGGAGAGAGAGGGAGAAGAGAGAGAGAGAGAGAGAGAGAGAGAGAGAGAGAGAGAGAGAGAGAGGAGAGAGAGAGAGAGAGAGAGAGAGAAGAGGAGAGACTGGGGGGGAGAGAGAGAGAGACTGGGGGGGAGAGAGAGGGAGAAAGAGAGAGAGAGAGGGAGGGAGGGAGGGAGGAAGGGAGAAAGGGAGAGACAGAGAGATGGAGACACAGAAAGGGGCACACACCCACACCCACACCCACACCCACACAAGGTCTGGGCGGGGAGCCCCTCTGACCACTTGAGCAGTCCGTGGGAGGGCCACGCACAGTGAACACTCACAAATGTACACTCTCACAAATGCACAAGCTCACGCCCCCTTGGCCTGCAGTGCACACAGACACAAACACACTCACACGCACCCGGCCACACCCACTCTGACACTCTCAGAGAGTGCGCACACAGAGACACACACACAAACATACCTGGCCACAGACACACCCACAGCAGCCCCCCTCCCCCCGCCCCATTTCCCCCACGCACGAGCACGCGCACACACGCGCACACACGCGCACGCCCTGCGCACAGTCCCGCGCGCTCCCACAAGGAGCTCACCTTCAGGCCTGTAAGCAAGTGCGCCTGCACGGAAAAGGCCGCGGGACTACACTTCCCAGAATCCTCCAGGCGGGAAGTGGTCGGGGTTGGTCTCTCGTCCAAGACTCCATTTCCCAGAGGCCTCCGCGGCGGCCCCCTACTCCCCTGTGATTGTTCAGACTCCACCTGTTTTTCCGAATCCGCTCCTCCCCTCTCCCTAGCCTCCCCACACAGCTCTACGTCCGGGGGCGAAGCGCAATTTAGACAGACAGACAGACAGACAGACAGACACACACACACACACACACACACACACACACACACACACACACACACACACACACCCTTATACAGACAGCGATGGACAGAGCATTTATTCAAACACACTGACAGAAACGCACACTGACACCAGTATTGACATCCACGTGTACATCCACAATCATGCACACATACGCTGGCTCAGGTGGGTATAGATAGGGGCACAAACACACAGTTAATCTGGGAAACACAAAGACCCACAAACACATACACACAGGCACGCCCGAAGCTGCAGACAGACGCAGGGACACAGGCACAAAGACACACATTAGAGGTGGAAGGCCAAGGCAGGGGTGTTCACCCTGAGAAGGGGTTCCAGGAATTCCCCCATAGATAACTGATCAAAGGCTATCAACAGTTTTTTGAAAGAATTTCTTTTTTTTTTTTTTGGTTAGGCAATGGGGTTAAGTGACTTGCCCAAGGTCACACAGCTAATACGTGTTATGTGTCTGAGATTGGATTTGAACTCAGGTCCTCCTGACTCCAAGGCGGTTACTCTATCCACTGCACCTAGCCCTGAAAGAATTGCAAAGTATCACTGTCTGCAGGAAAAAAAATATTCTGAAGCACAACTAATGAGAGAAATTCAAATGAAAACAACCCTGAAGTTTTACCTTTGACCTAAAAAATTGTCAAATATGACAAAAGATGGAATAGTCGATGCTGAGGGGCTGGGGGAAGGCAGGCACCAGAACATGCTACTAGTCTACACTGGTCTGACTGTTCTGGAAAACAATGTGGAATTATACCACAAAGGGCTCTGAACTGTTTGTATCCTTTTGATCCAGAAATCTCTACTGGACCTATACCCCAAGGAGTTAAAGGTAGAAAGAGAAGTCCCCTATTTACCCAAGTATGCACAAAGTGGGTGCCCAAGGACTGGAAGACAGTTGAACATACACATGTGCAATGAATGTAATGGAACATTATCGTGCCATAAGAATTCAAGGAAATAATGAATTCAGAGAAATTTGGGAAGACTTCTATGAACTGCTATAAACCCTTCTTGGTATTGGAAAAGTGACTACTACTCATCAGTCCCTCGTGTTTGCCCTTGCCCTGGTCTGGCCACTGCCCTCTTTAGTCATTAGAGGGTGGGTACACTGAAGTCGGGAAGACTTGACTTTAAATCACACCAGAGGCGCGTCCTGGCTGTGTCCCCCCGGGGCACAGGGCGCCCTCCCTGTGCCTTTCATCCTCATCAGTAAAATGAAGAGCCATTACTTCATGGCCTTCCAGCTCTGAATCTAGGACCCTCTGAATGAGCTTGGTCAACCAAGAGCAGGAGGTTTTTCAGACATGGGGTGAGGACTGAGAGCCAAATTAAGACCGACATCATTTTAATATTTCAAGGTCTCATCCTATTGTCTACCCTACTTTGCCAGCTGGGAGGTTGGTGGGTGGGGAAGGCTAAAAAGTTGTAAACCAGCGCCCCTTGGTGGGCAATAGGGATACTGCACCCCCTTGAAGCACTGAAACCTAACAAGTCACTTGAGTCAAGTCAAGAAGCATTTATTGAGCACCTACTGTGTTCCAGACGCTGTGCTAAGTGCTGGGGATACAAAGAAAAGTAAAAAAAATGGCCCCCGCCCTCAAGGAGCTCATAGTCTAACGGGAGAAACAGTGAAGACATGTGCGAACAAGACATGGTGGAGATGATGAGGGTGCAGTGCCACCTGGTGGACAATCCATGTATCACACTGCCCTGACGGTTAATCCATTGACAACCTTCATTTTTGTAGTTTGGGGAAAACAGGGCAAGGAGCAGAGTGTGAGCTGCTATTGCTATGGCAGCACCTCACGCTTCATCTGGGAAGCCCAGCAAGGGCAAACCTAGTCCACTGTTGTCCCAGGAATAGAGGACAAAGGGTCCCTAGCTCCCTTCTGCTCCTCCCTCTGGGATAGCAGTCATGGCGGGGATGAGTTTTCCATTGCACTGCCATCTTCCTGGGCCCTTCTGCAGATTCTGTGCTGAACCGATGCCATCTGCTGAGTCTTGGCTAAACTTCAGCTGTTGTGTGGACTGGTCCATCTAGCCCCCATCTTAGCTCTTTGGATTAACTGCACTGGTGATGAGAAACATGTTAATAATACAGGGCAGCTAGGCAGTATGGTGGATAGAGCACCAGGCCTGGAGTCAGCAAGACCTGACAATGTTCAAATGGTCTCTGCCCCATCCTCCCTCCCTCCTTCCCATTCTTCAAACAGAGGCTATAGAGGAGGGTTTCTGTTCAGCCACACATTGGACTACTTCACTTGCTCCAGCTTGGAGATTCCATGAATATTCAGTCCCCTAAAACCTTCAGTTGTTTTCTTATTTGAATTCATCTAGACAAGCCTCTTCCAGCCCCATGCAGAGACTAGAATGACAAGTTATTGCTGTAGGGTACTCTCTAACACATAATGAAAACCTCTTTGAGGCTGGAGAGAGACTTCCAATGATTTGCTTGTGGGACGAGGCTGATGGTATCACTCACTAGTCAGAGCTCGCTACAAGCCTCATCTCACCCAAGGGAATTAGGGTGTGTGAGCTAGGCTCAGCCACCAGCACTTGGGAACTCTGCAGCAAGGGTGGGGATAGAGAAGGGTCTACGCTGCAGAGGGGAAGTGGGGGGCTGAGGTGATAAACACTCTGTAGGAGCATATCCCCTATAAGTTGGACTATAACGAAAGCTGAGCTCTCCAGAATCGATATTTTTGAATTATGGTGCTGGAGATGTTTGAGAATCCCTTGGACAGCAAGGAGATCAAATCAGTCAATATTTAAAGAAATTAATTCAGGCTATTCACCAGAAGGTCAAATACCGAAGCTGAAGCTTAAATACTTTGGCCACATAATGAGAAGACAGGACTCATTGAAAAGACCCGGATATTGAGATAGTCTGAAGGCAAAAGGAAAAGGGGATGGCAGAGGGTGAGATGGACAGATAGCATCATGCAAGCAATGAGCATGAGTGTGGACAGACTTCAGGAGATAGAGAATAGAATGGCCTGGTGTGCTATGCTTTTTGGGCTCATGAAAAGTCAGACACAACTGCATGACTGAGCTACAACCATATTCCCTTTCAGAAGTGGTGGAGGACTGGACTTCTGGCCCAGGGTGATGGTAGATGTAGTAACTGTCCCTCTGTCTGGTGGCTCTGTATGACACAGGGTGGGAGGAAGCATCCTGAAGCCCAGCATGAAACACCACCTATTGGATGGAGAGTGGGAAGTCTTACACTTGACCCACACCATCCCTACTTTTGCAATAGTGGCCCTGCACTGGGACCCCCTGGGAGCCGAGGCAGCAGCTGGGGATGTTCCAAAGACCAGGAGCAGCCTTCTGCTTGGTTAGAATGCCCTCTTATTCCCACTGCCATCTGGCTCTCCCCTCATCTCTCTCCTTCCTATCTGCTAACTTGTCAAAATCAACTCAAAATTGTTGAATACAAACACAGGAGTCATATCAGGGGTAGTTGGAGACTGTGTTCATTTGGGTTTGATTTGGCAGTTGCCCATGACCGGACAGCCAGCAAGTATCAGAATGATTGAATGGGTACATTTGTACAACCTCCTTGCTGGAAAACCCTCAAATATTAAGAAATAACATTTCCTCTGGTTTATGAAGCCCTTTCCAGATACCTCCAAAAGGTCTCTTGGAAAGGGAGGTGAAAGGTTGAGGACTAAGAGGTCTCTCATAAGGAAATGAATGTAGGGTGGTCCTGGTGTGAGAGTGGGCACAGAGAAGAACTCTGCTCTTAGAGTTGTTGCCTTCCTTATCTCCAGAAAGAAGTAGCCCCAGATCCCCTCAGGGGAAGAGCCTCTTCTATTCAGAAGGATTCTGGATATTGATATAGACACTGATCTCTGTGAGGAGTGGTCCAGGAAGCAATGAGGGTGACTGTGTTACTCTGATATTCAGGGATGTTAACTTCAAACTGTATTTTATGTACGTGATTTTTCTTCTCTAAGATTTCTAAATTTGTTACCTTGGGGACAGATATACCAGAGGGCATGAGAGAACTAGGCTGCCTTAAATGTCTCTCTCTAAGCCAGAAATGGCCCAGTTAATAATGTTAAATTAAATAAATTTGTTTCTGACAGACTTGTGCCTAAAACAGAGTACAATATTATTATTTTTTTTAAACAGCTATCTGAAGGGGGGGAGAAGGGGGTAGACTAAACATTTGAATCTGCCATTCAAATAACAGAAAATTTTTGTGTGTGCCTATCTGCCCAGTTATTACTCAATGTGCCGAGTTTCCTTTTCTAGCTTGTTTTATAGATAAGGAACCAAGGCAAACAAGGTTGAGTGATTTACCGAGGGTCACACCACTAAGTGTCTGAGGCCAGATTTGAACTCAGGAAGAAGAGTCTTCCTGATTCCAGGTCCAACACTCTATCCACTGTGCCACCCAGATGGCCCGTTTGGTAATCGCATTAAAAAAAATTCACAAGGAGGTGAGGGGAGATGCCCCAACCATTTTATAAAGCATACAGAACAGAATCATTCCCCTTTCAGACTCAGATGTCTCTCATTCCATTGGGCAGGAGATTAGAAAAGATCGTAGAGAAAGGAAAAGCAGACAGAGGCTCTACTTCCCCTAGGAAAGGATGGGAGCAATACAACCCCAAGAAAGACTTCTTAACTAGGATCCATGAACTTGATTCTTTTAAAGAATGTTCTGATAACCCTGTCTCAATAATCCATGTAATTTTATGCATTTAAAATGCAATTTTGAGAAGGGGTCTATAAACTTTGTCAGGCTACCAGAGGGGCCCATCCATGATTCAAAAAAGGTGAAGAGGGGGCAGCTAGGTGGCACAGTGCATAGAGCACCGGCCCTGGATTCAGGAGGACCTGTGTTCAAATTCGGCCTCAGACACATATCACTTACTAGCTGTGTGACCCTGGGCAAGTCACTTAACCCCATTGTCTAGCCAGAAAAAAAAAAAGGTGAAGAACTCTTGCCTTCGAGTGATGCCCAAGGCCCTCTTGGCTCAGGGAAGCTTCCTGTCCACTTATCCTCCCATATGGACACCCCTGTTGCATCCTTTACTCATCCAGGCTCTAGGCAGGCCACGATAGGAATACTCCTAGGAATAATTCCAAATTAAGGGGACCCTCTGTGGTCCTGGCCTTGAAAAGGCTAAACTTGGGGCATGTTGAATCCTTACAGCCTACAAGACATGAGGATTATACAAATTCTTCATGGAATCAAATAGAATCTCAGAATAGGAAGGGACCCCAAGAGGGCTTTTTATCCAACCAACCCCTCCTGGGAACACAAGTCCCCTCTACTACAAGCCCAGCCAATGATTATCTACCCTCTGTTTGAAAAGCCCCCATGACGAGGTACCCGCTACCTCAAGAAATGGCTTATTTCTGAAATAGGGAGCTGAGATGTCCCCTTCTAACTTTTCCCAGTTGGACCTACTAGTTCTCCCCTCTAAGAACAGGCCATGCTTTCCTTCGGCAACTCAAGGAGCAGAGGGGCTTGGCCAGCCTTACGCACAAGAGACATGCTTCTGGGTATTTTTTCTGGCCTTCCTCTCACCCTGTGCTCCAGCTGAAGACCACAACTTTTAGGCAACGTTAGGGGCTGCATGTTTTACTGAGTTCTGTGGGCCTGAAAGAAGTTCCTGTCCTTTCTTTTTGTTTCTCGGCCTTAGGGTTTGGTCTTCGTACCAAGTATAGTGACTTTACATCCTGTTGGAGATGGTTTCTCTCTGTTTTCTTATAGCCAGGATGGGGAAAAGGGGAAGGTGGTGATTAACAGTTTTTTCTACTCTTAACATTCACCCTTTTTGAACTCTTCTTGAGTTCAAATTTGGCCCTAGACATTTACTAGCTGTGTGACCCTGGGCAAGTCATTTAACCGTCTGCCCCAGTTTCCTCCTCTATAAAATGAGCTGGAGAAAGAAATGCCAAAGCACTCCAGTATCTTTGCCAAGAAGACGCCAAATGGAGTCATGAAGAGCTGGACATGACTGAAAAAACTAAATGCTTTAAAATTTATTTAAAGGCAGCTAGATAGTGCGGGGCTTGGAATCAAGAAGACTCATCTTCATGAATTCAAAACTAGCCTTAGACACGTACTAGCTGTGTGACCCTGGACAAGTCACTTCACCCTGTTTGCCTCAGTTTCCACATCTATAAAATGAGCTGGAGAAGGAAATGGCAAACCACTCCAGTATCTTTGCCAAGAAAACCCCAAAAGAGTTCACAAAGAGTCAGAAATGACTGAAACAAGCCAACAACAACAATGTCGACCTATCAGGACCACCTTTTGAAGGCTGGAAAGTCCCACTTTGGGAATTTCTGGAGGGGGCTCTGATTGATATCTGTGAATCACCTTAACTATCAATGATTCTATAAATTTTAACTAAGGGCTTCCCTGGATCTGTCCCAGGAGTAGGTAAAAGAAACATTCAATGAAATAATCCTTAGGTGGTCTTTTCCAAGGCCTCTTGTTCTTGTATGACAAAACAAGTAAATAGTTTTCAGGCCCACCCTTATTCTTTTTTCCTGTAACTTGTCCTGAATTGAGATTTCACTGGCATAGGAAACGCCGGAGGAAGAAACCCTTCCACCGATGCTTATTGGCAACTGTTGAGAAACTCACTAGTTTTACAGTTTCCTGGGTCACAGAGAAGTAAATTGCCCAGGGCACCACGGCCTGTGATATGTTGGAGGCAGATCTGAACCTCGGTCTTCCTGACACTGAGGCTGGTTCTATGTCCAGTGTGCCATGCACACTTAGGTGGTGCGATGGTGAGTCTACAGACATCTCCAGCTACTCTAGAAACAGCCGGAAGAGAGAAGCTAAGGAAGGAACCGAGCCCTCAGAAGACCCAGGTCGCTGGGCTGCTAAAATCAAGATAAGCTTGGGGTGACTTTAAAGATGCAGGGGGCTGGGGGTGGTGATTTCCTTTCTTTCTTTTTTTTTGGACTGGTTGTGGGTGTTAGGCCAGGAAGAGAGCTGAGGCTGGTGATAGAATCAAAGAATACTCACAGATGCACAGTCTAAACCATCTATTTCTTTACTTCCTTTGCTTTAAGAAGTGATCTGTACATGTCTTTGTGTTGTTTAAAACTCAAGTTTGTGGCTTTAACGAACAGATTTCTTCAGGAAGGTGCCCCAAATGGCTGTTATTTCAGACCACAGACTTCGTATCCTACAAATTTTGAGGATGTGACTGACTCCAGGTAGAGTCTAACACATACCAAAAGGGAAAAGGAAAACTAAGGGGCAAAAATTTTTTATAATCAATCAACCAATAAACATCTATTAAACACCTACTGTATACATGGCACTGTGCTAAGTGCTGGGGATACAAAAAGAGGCAAACAACAGTCCCTGCCCTTAAGGAGCTTATAATCTAATAGGGGAGAAAACAAGCAAACAAATCTATACAAAGAAGCTACATACAAGATAAATAGGAAATAAATAACAGAGGGAAGGCACTGGAATTAAGAGGCGTTGGGGGAAGGCTTTCTATAGAAAGTGGGATTCTAGGTGGGAAGCCCAAGAGGTCAGCAGCCCAAGCAGAGGGAGGGTGTTCTAGGCATAGGGTGTTCAGAGAGAATGCCCAGAGCTGAGACATGGAGAATCCTGCATCTTGTTTGTGGAATAGCCAGCAGGCTAGTGTCACTGGATTAAGGAGAATGTGTTGGGGGGTACACAAGAAGACTGGAAAGGTGGGAGAGGGCTAGGTTTGAAGGACTTTGGAGGTCAGACACTCCGTATTTGCTCCTGAAGGCGATAGCAAGCCACTAAAGTTTATTGAGTAGGATGGTGACATGGTTGAATCTGTACTTCAGGAAAATCACTTTGGTGGCTGACTGCAGCATGGAGTAGAGAGAGACATGAGATAGGCAGACCCCCAGCCAGCTACTGCCACAGTCCAGGTATGAGGTGATGAGGGCCTGTACAGGGGAGGTAGCTGTCATCAGAGGAGAGAACAGGGTCCGTTCACAAGACGTTGAAAAGGTAACACTGGCAAGCCCTGACAAGAGCTTGGATACGGAGGGGGTGAGAGATAGTGAGGAGTCCAGGATGACTGCTAGGTTGCAAGGCTGAGACACTAGGAGGATAGTATTGCCTAGGGAGGGTAGGAGGCAGGGAGACTTGAGGGGAAAGATGACGAGGTCATTTTTGGACATAGTGAGTTTCAGATGTCTACTGGACATCCAATTTGAGATGTCTGAAAGGCCACTGGAGATGTGAGACTGGAGGCTGGTAGAGCTACCATATCTGGCGATAGTTTGGTCGTTGGCTATTCAATAAAGAGATGAGCTTGACCCATGCTTTTCTCGGTGAGCCTCATACTCCAAGGCTTACTCTCCTGTGTGAAGTCCTATGTTTGATAAGGGATGAACGCCACCTGAAGAATTTCCCACATTCCTTACACTCATAAGACTTCTCTCCAGTATGGGTTTTGACATGCTCTGTAAGAGATGAGCTGTAGCTGAAGGATTTCCCACATTCACTGCACTGATAGGGCTTCTCTCCGGTGTGAGTTCTTAGATGGTGGGTAAGGGATGAGCTATAGCTGAAGGCTTTCCCACATTCACTGCACTGATAAGGTTTCTGACCAGTATGAGTTTGATGATGTTGAGAAAGGGAGGTACAGTAACTGAAGGCTTTCCCACATACCTCACATTTGTAAGGTTTCTCTCCTGTATGAGTTTTCTGATGTTGAATAAAGGCTGAGCAGTACCTGAAGGTTTTCCCACATTCGGTGCATTCATAGGGTTTCTCTCCTGTATGAATCCTCTGGTGCTGAGTGAGGAAGGAATTCTGGCTGAAGGCTTTCCCACAGACACTACACTCATAAGGCTTCTCTCCAGTGTGAATTTGCTGATGTTGATTAAGGACTGAGCAGTAGCTGAAGGACTTTCCACACTCACCACATACATAAGGTCTCTCCCCAGTGTGAATTCTCTGGTGGTAGTACAGGGAGGCCCTTTGGCTGAAGGCTTTCCCACAGCTACTGCATTCATAGGGTTTCTCTCCAGTGTGAATCCTCTGATGCTGAGTAAGGAAGGAATTCTGGCTGAAGGCTTTCCCACAGACACTGCACTCGTAAGGCTTCTCTCCAGTGTGAATTTGCTGATGCTGAGTAAGGACCGAATAGTACCTGAAGGCTTTCCCACATTCACTGCACAAATAGGGCTTCTCTCCAGTATGAGTCCTCTGATGGTAACACAGGGATGATTTCTGGCTAAAGGCTTTCCCACATTCATTACACTCAAAAGGTTTCTCACCAGTATGAATTCTCTGATGTTTGGTAAGGCATGTGCTCCAGCTGAAGGTCTTCCCACACTCATTACACTTATAAATTTTCTCCCGACTGTGTGTTTTCTTGTGGGTGACTGTCCCCTGCCCTAACAGCTTTTCCAGATTCCTCTGCTGTTCCTTTAACTTGTCCTCACATTTCCAGGTTTCTTCCAATTTCAAATCCCAGGAACCATCCTTTATAACTCTTTCCAACATTGGAGATGACATTTGGGCCTCAGACATACAGTCCAAGTCTGAAAGGAATAAAAAAATACACACATTTCCTGTTCTCTGAGCTGGGGGAGAAAACAAAAGCCTTCAATAGAAATATGAAAATGAAATCAGTGTTTGTCAGTGTCAATTCAGAAAGGGCACAGTCAGGAGAGACCTACAGCCAAATCTAGCCCTGCTACTCACTATTTGTAAGTTGTAAGACCATGGGAAGTCAGTTTTCTAGTCTGTACAATGGGGATAATAAAGTACATAACATAGCCACCTCCCAGGGCTGATGTGAGGAAAAGGCTTTGTAGATTAACGATGGCTCTATGGATGGGAGCCAGTGATTCACATTTATGCATATCCCAGTCCTGTGAGGTCTGGGGCAAGCTTTCTTCCCTCATCACCACACCCTAGAGCATAGGCAGCTTGGCCTTACAGGACAGGAGGAAAATGGTGGGAATGGTCACTGGAGGATGAGTTTAGCTGTGATGGGATGAGGGGAAAGACAAGAGGATGTATCCAGGGGAGATGGCCTTTCTGTGCATCTTCTGACACCCCCTAACCCAGCAATGGGTGTGGACAGTACACCTCAGGTTTTACAGACTGACTCTCACTTCTCTTTGCTTTCCAAGCCAGACTCCTAGAAAAAGCTGTGTACACTTACTGCCTCCAATTTCTCACCTCCCATTCACTTCCCAACCTTGTGATCTGGCTTCCATCCCTACCCCTTGATGGAAACTATTTGTGGCAAGGTCATCAAAGATCTCTGCATTCTTAAAGCCAAGGGCCTCTTCTCAATCCTCAGCCTTCTTGACCTCTCTGCAGTATTTGATGGTACCGACCCTGATCTGGCATGGTTTGCTTCCTGGCGATCAGAACAGTCTTTCCCAGTTCCCTTTGCAGGTTTATTGCCCATATCCTGCCCCCTGCACAAAATGCATGCACAGGGTTCTACCTGGGGCTGTCTCCTCTTTCTACACACTTTTTTTGTCAGTCTGTCAGTCCCAATGGATTCAGTGATCGTCTCTACACAGAGGGCACTCACATCTACCTCTCCAGTTTTCCTCTTTCTCCTGAGCTACAGTTCCACATCTCTAACGGCCTGCTTGATCTCTCTGCTTAGCTGTCCTAGATGTCCCAGAGGCACCTCAGATTTCACACGTCCCAAGCCGAGCTCTATTTCCCCAGCCATCCTCTGGAACTTTTCTCCCGCAGGCAAGGTCCACCATCCTTGCAATGACTCAGCTTCACAACCTGGAGACTCTCACAACCCTTGACTCTCACTCATCTCTCATATCCAATCAGTTCTTGAACCCGCATCCCAAGGGAAGGGGTTCTCCATTTCTCTAACAGATACCTAGACTGGGATGAGGGGCTTGCTCTGAACCTTCTATTCTTTGGTTACCCTCCCCCATAAGTAGATCCTCTGTGTGTGTGTGTGTGTGTGTGTGTGTGTGTGTGTGTGTAATGTTGCACACACTATCAGACACAGTTGATGGGCCAATTGGCTTTTCTACCTTTTGTTAAAAAGGGAAGACTCAATTGGTTAAGGGACGGGACATATTCAGAAACAAAAGGAATGCAAAAATAAAAAGCAACCATAAAACAAACAAACAAACAAACGATGGGAAGAGGAGTCACATCCCAAATAAAGGTATAGGTGTAGGGAAAAGGAGGCTACAAGCTTGCATAGAAGAGAGGGCACATGCTGGGAAATGAAAGAATATGATATTCAGCCTTGATATGGTAGTTAATAAGGAGTCACTATACACCCGTAAGCAGGACAGTGACGTGACTCAGTGCTCTGCAACCAAGGGGATTTGAAAGCATAGAATAACAGAGGGAAATAGAGAAATGAGCTGGGCTCTCAATGCATTCCATGAGTCACCCCAGGCGGGGATCCTGTGGGCAAGCAGAAACAGAAGTCAGGACTGAAGATGATCAGAGGGAGAAGGGAGAGGTGAAACCCCCAGTGGGTGAGCTTCCTAAGGATGTGCAATGGCGAGTGCACTGACCAAGAGAGGGCCTTTAAGACCTCCTTCAAGATCGGGATGACGAGGGAAGAAGACAAGAAGGAATTCAAAACGTGAGACAGGAAACCAGTGAGTAACTCGGGTGAAAATCTTTCTTGTTCAAAATGCACTTCAATGTTCAGGGGAGCAAAGGCCTCCAAGAAGCTGGGGAGCCAGACAAAACCCACTGGACTGGGGTCTTCTAGGAACACTCACTAGTACCTGCTAGAAGGGGGACCGAGGGACCGGAGGGGGAAGTAGCCTTGGAGTAACTTCTTCCTGACTAGAAGAGGGAGTGGAAGGGTCTTATCAGTCAGGGAAAGAGAGGCAGATTGATTTTTTTCCATCCCCCCACCCCCACGCCATTTCTGACCTAGAAGAAGAAAGATCAAGGAATAGGGGATGTAGGAAAATTCTCCCTTGAAATTAAACGTGGAGCTCTTATTCCTAAACCCTTTGTGAAGAGAAGGGTGAGCTGAGTAAGATGGGCCATGGATGACTCCCAACCAGGGGCATTATTAGCAAGGAGCCACCCAAGGACTTCTAGTATTCTAGCAATCATCAGCTTCCCAGAAGGCTGCAGCCCAGCTGAATGATCAGCCTGTCAATGCCTGCAAACACTTTGAGTAAAAGAAAGCGAAAGTGGTCTCCACAGAAGAGAGACATGTAAGCTTCTTGAGAGCAAGAACAATGTCATTTTTGTTTGTGTATGCGTGGCAGCCAGCACAGGGCTTGGCACATATCTGGTGAATGGACAAAGTTGACAGTGAGAAAATGGAAGTATTTTAAAAATTGTATTCCTAAGTATCATAGGAAGTGGTCACCTCATTTTTAGGTTTTTTTCCCCCTACTATAAAAAGCACACAGGTAATAAATTTTATATGCAAAAAAGTAGGTAAAAGAATCAAGGAGAACCACAGAAAAAAGTGATAAAAGTGAAATAGCCCCACTAGATTTCAAATATGCCTTAGAGCAGTAATTACACAAAACTCTCTAGTACTGGATTTTTAAAATAGCTCCATGAAGCCCAAGAGGACCCAGAAAAAAAACCAAATAAATGTAAGAGATTAGTGTTTTATAATTCCAAACACTGGGGAAATTTGACTTAATAAAAATAGCTGAGAAAAATCAGCAAACGGCATGAGAGAAAACGAGTTTAGTCCCACTCGTCATATAAATCACTATGCCAAATTTCAGAAGGATTGCTGATCTAAATATAAATGGATAGAAGGGGGCATCAAGCAAAAGGGAGAAATTAGAGACAAACACATAAAAGGAGTTTGTACATCAAAAACAATATAACCAAAATTAAAACAAAACATTTAAAGTGGGGAAAAATATTTGTAGTAAATATATATGATAAAAATCTGACATCCAGAATCTGTAAGGAATAGATACAAATTTCTAAGAGCAATTAATGCTCATTCCGCTGGACAAATAGTTAAAGGGTATGAACAGACAATTCTCCAAAGAAGAAATGCAAATCAATAATCATTTGAAATGGTTCAACCTCTCCATTAAATAAATATAAATTAAAATAGCCTTGAGTTACCACCTTGCTCATCAAATTAGCAGAGATGGTTAAGAACAATAAAACTTAATGTTGGTGAGGCTGGAGGTAAATAGGCATACTGTTTACACTCCTGTTGGAATTGGGAAATCAGTGCGATTGCTTTGGAAAATGAAGTGGTAACATGCAATAAGAGTTACAATACAGACTACAACTTTTGCCAATGATCCGACAACAGGACTAGGTCATGAGAATGATATTAAAAGGGCAGAAACACTTCCATCTCTATAAAAATATTCCTAGATGCTTTACTGGTAATAGGACAACCTTGAACATAACCTATATATTCAATAGGTAGGTGATACCTTACTAAATGGTAGGACACTACTATGACAAAATATTCCTATCCTATAAAAATGACATATATGAATACAAAGAGAGAAATGAGAAAAGACAAAGTGAGGTGGAGCAAAGAAAGAATGAATGAAAAGAACAATAAACATTTACTGTGACTTAAAAAAAACACAACCACAACTACCTACAAAGAACTATTGTATGAAAAAGCAAAGATGGAAGAGCTGGGAAAGGGACAGAGCATATCAGCTGTTACTGTTATCAAGTGGCTAAAGTTTATATGTGTGTATAGAACATTATTACAAATGTCTACTTTAACATCTGCGTGCAGTCTAAAGTCACAGTTCTCTTCAGGAATCTGTTCCTCATTTTATTTCAGTATTTGCTGAGATTAAAACAAAAACAAAAATAACACTCTACTCCATTAGGACAAGGGTCTCCTTGAGCTTGGAAGCTTGTGTAGACCAAACAGTCTATGTCTTTTCTCTCAGGTCTCACCTGGGGAATAGCCTCTCCTGCCCAAATCCAAGGGATCCCAATGTAAATCCAGGAATAGTAGCTACAAGGTCAAGACTGGCCTCTTCTGGGTCAGCACCTTGAACTCAAATGTACTGAGGGACAGCATCAGACAGACGCCCAGCAGATCCTGAGTGTTACACAGGACAGTGAAGGGGAAGGGTTTGGATTGGTGTTTTTTTTTTTTAAAGACAGGACCTGCTCAGTCCTGTCAAATGTCCAGGAGGACAAAGACTGAGGAAAAACCATGAGGTCTGGGCACCTTGACAGGAACAGTGTCAGTAGAGTGGTGAAGATGGAGGCCAGGATGAGGCAGGGTGTTAGGAAAGGGACCTCGGAGGCAGGGAGTACAGGAGCTCACTCCCATGGTTAGACAGTAGAAGGAAGAAGAAAAAGAGGTAACAGAGTCAAGGAAAAGGTATTTTTGTTTTGTCTGTTCTATTTTTTTAAATGGAGAAACCTGAGATGTTTAAAGGCAGAGATGGTGAATCTGTGACAAAGGCCAGACTTGGCAGGGTCAGGAAACAATGGCTGTGAGAGTGTGACCCATGAGCACAAGGAGGGGATGCTGAGGAGAGGGAGATGTTGGGGGGGGGATGCTGAGGAGGGGGCATGCTGAGGAGGGGGGATGGTGAGGAGGGGGGATGGTGAGGAGGGGGAGATGGTGAGGAGGGGGGATGTGAGGAGGGAGGGATGCTGAGGAGGGGGAGATGTTGGGGGGATGGTGAGGAGGAGGGATGGTGAGGAGGGGAGATGGTGAGGAGGGGAATGGTGAGGGGGAGATGGTGAGGAGGGGGGATGGTGAGAGGAGGGATGCTGAGGAGGGGGAGATGGTGAGGAGGGGCATGCTGGGGGGGATGGTGAGGAGGGAGGGATGGTGAGGAGGGGGAGATGGTGAGGAGGGGGAGATGGTGAGGAGGGGAATGGTGAGGAGGGGGAGATGGTGAGGAGGGGGGGATGGTGAGGAGGGAGGGATGCTGAGGAGGGGGAGATGGTGAGGAGGGGCATGCTGGGGGGGATGGTGAGGAGGGGCATGCTGAAGAGGGGGGGATGTTGAGGAGGGGGGATGCTGAGGAGGGGGTATGCCTTGGGGGGGATGGTCCTAAGGAATGAGAGTACAGGAGTGGAGATAAAGATCCCTTACGTTCACTTCAGTCCACGACTGCACATATGCCTAATGCTCTCGAAGGCCCCACAGACTCGGGGGCACTAGGCAGAGCCCCCCATGGAATCCTCCCTGCCACGCTGTCGCTCTGAGTCCTCACCGCCTCCCTGGGTTCGTCATTTGCTCACCTGGATGGGTGCCTCGGAGCTCTCCTCTCTCCGGCCTCCATGGCTCGTCCCCTCGTTCCAAGTGAGAGACCACCTCAGACTGGGCTCGGACCAGCCCTGCTCATGGGGAGAGAAATGGGTGGTGTCTGCTTATGCTCAGGGAGAAGGGAGTCAGCCAAGAGCTCAGCGCCAGCCCCTGGCCTTGAGGGAAGAGAAGTCATAGCCTGCAGGGTGGTTGGGGAAGGGAGAGGGCACCTCTGTGCTCTTTGGGAGGGAGACTGCCTGGGCTCAGAGAGAGGAAGGGCTTATTGGTCCCAGCAGGATGGGAACCTGGCCTCTGCAAAGGCCTCCTCGCTGGGAAGGACCCTGGGGAAAGAGAATAAAGAAGGGACAGTCCACTGGGCAGCCCAAATACTCTGGCCAAGTCTAGCTCTGCAAAGCACAGGGCTTTTTTTTTCCAGGAACAGAAGTAGAAACACACTGTGTATGGGCCACAAACGGACTGAGAATATGTACCCGGAGCCCAATATCAAGAACAGAGCTGATCTCCAGAAGGCCCGTAGCCAATGATAATCGAGAAGGCCAAGGTACCCAAAGGGCAGACTCTGAGTCTCAGAGGCAACTGCTCTTACCCAGCGAGACCAGGTTCCTGTAGTTCTCCAGCATCACGTCCCTGTAGAGGTGCCTCTGGGCAGTGTCTAGGTGTCCCCATTCATCCTGGCTGAAGTCCACGGCAACATCCTTGAATGTCACTGGCTCCTGAAACATCACATGCATTCTGGCTTGTCCAGGGGCCGTGCCCCACCTGAGCTTGGGGAAGGGCTGTGATGGGGTCGAGGTGCAGAAGAAACGGTTCTGACATCATTCAAGGCTTTGAGTATTTTAACTGGCATCTTTATTGAGCACCTGCCATGTGCCTCCTGCTGTACTAAACACAGTGCTTGACCTTGGCAAGTGGAGAAAGCTAGAAGCTGGTCCACATCTCTAGGTTAAAAGTGGGACTCACCTCTTCAGGAAACCCCAAATGGGATTACTTTCCAAGGGGGGTCCAAACCACAGGTTGGCATCATGAGTCTGGGGAACTAAATGGGGGACAGTGGGAGAAGATGAGGTAAAGAAGTGAACTGACTATATAGGGGTGACCACATGAGTCTTTTGTATATTTTCTGTGGAGTGAAATAGAGGTTGTCCTGTAACTTAGCAAAACTGAGTATAACCCTTCAGGGGGAAAATGGATATTCAATGAAATTGAAGACTTTTAAGCATTCCTGATGAACAGACCAGGGCTGAATAGAAAATTTGACTTTTAACTACAAGACTCAAGAAGTAAACATGGAAGAGAAATCATAAGGGAATAAACAAGGTTAAAATGTTTACATTCCTGTGTGGGAAGATGATATTTATAACTCCTAAGACGGTTGTCATTATTAGGGCAGTTAGAAGAAACATAGGTAGACAGAGAGGGTGTAGGTGGGAATTGACTATAATGGCATGATAAAAAATGAAGGGGTGAGGGGCAGCTAGGTGGCGCAGTGGATAGAGCACTGGCCCTGGATTCAGGAGTTCAAATCCGGCCTCAGACACATAACACTTACTAGCTGTGTGACCCTGGGCAAGTCACTTAACCCCCACTGCCCCCCCCAAATGAAGGGGTGATAAAAAGGGATGCACTAGGAGAAAAAGGAAGGGAGAGGAAGAATGGAGAAAATTACCCACATAAAAGAGGTGTGAAAGGAAGAGCTTTTACAATGGAGGAAAAGATAAATGGTGGCAGACAATGCTTAAACCTTACTCTCATTGGAATTAGCTTAAAGATGGAATAACAAACACACTCAGTTGGATATTGAAATCTATCTTACCCTACAAGAAAGTACGAAAGAAGTGGGGGATAAGAGAAAGGAAGGGAGGGCTGACAGATTTCAAATACAAGACTCAAGAGAAGCATAAAAAGGCAAACAGCAAAGAGAAATCACAAGGGATTTGATGAGACTAAACTGTTTATATTCTTATATGGGAAAATGCTATTTATAACTCCTAAAAACATTCTCATTATTAGGGCAGTTAGAAGACATGGACAGAAAGCAGAGGTGTGAGTTGAATGTGATGGCATGATTATTTAAAAAAATAAAATTGAGGGATGAGAAAGAAGAATTCATAGAATGGGGTAAGTTGTCTGACATAAAAGAGGCCTATAAGAGATTTTACAGCGGAGGGAGAAGTGGGGGAAGCAGGGAGGGGAGCACATAAATCTTACTCTCATCAGAACTGGCTCAAAGAGGGGATAATATGCACACTCAGTGGGGTGCAGAAATCTATCTTACCATACGAGAAAAGTAGGAAAGGAAGGGGATAAGAGAAGGGGGGGTAGCTGATATAAGAGAAGGCGGTTTGGGAAAGGGAAAAGTCAGAAGCAAAACCTTTTTGAGAATGGACAAGGTAGAAGGACAGAGGGAGAGAACAGGATAAATGGGGAGGGGAAGAAGGGAACAGAATGGAGGGAAATACGTAGTTGGTGATATTGCTATGAAAAAAAATTACAGTGATTTTCTCTGATAAAGACTTCGTTTCTCAAACATACAGAAAATGGAGTCCAATTTATAGGAATAGGAGCCATTCCTCAATTGATAAATGGTCAAAGGATATGAAGAGGCAATTTTCAAACAAAGTAATCAAAGCTATCTATAGTCACATGAAAAATGCTCTAAATCACTATTGATGAGAGAAATGCAAATTAAAACAACTCTGAGCTACTACTTCACACTTGTCAAATTGGCTAATATGACAGAAAAAGAAAATGACAAATGTTGGAGGGGATGTGGGGAAATTAAAACAGTAATGTACTATTGGTGAAGTTGTGAACTAATTCAACCATTCTGGAGAGCAATTTGGAACTGTACCCAAAGGGCTATAAAACCATGCATAGCCTTTGACCAAGCAATACCACTGCTAGGTCTGTATCCCAAAGATAAAAAAAAATAAAAAGGAAAAGGACCTATACGTACGGAAATATTTATAGCAGTTCTTTTAGTGGTGGCGAAGAATTGGAAATTGAGGGGATGCCCATCAACTGGGGAATGGCTGAACAAGTTGTATATGATTGCAATGGAATACAATTGTGCTATAAGCAATGATGAGCAGGATGCTCTCAGAAAAACATGGAAAGACTTACATGAACTGATGCAAAGTGAAATGAACAGTACCAGGAGAACACTGTACACGGTAACAACAGTATTGTGGTGATGATCTACTACGAATAACTTAGCTATTCTCAACAATACAACGAATGATCCAAGACAATTCTGTAGGACTTATGATGAAAGGTGCTGTCCATCTCCAGAGAAAGAACTGGTGGAGCCTAAATGCAAATCAAAGATACTTTTTCTTTCTTTTTTTTGTCTGCGTTTTCTTTCGAAGAATGACTTACATGGTTTTGCATGACTACACATGTATAACCTATGTCAAATTGCTTGCCTTCTCGATGCGGGGAGAGAGGGAGAAAATTTGGAACTAAAAATTTGAAAAAAAAAAAGAATGTCAAAATTGTTTTTACATGTAATTGGGAAAAAATAAAATATTAAGTGGGAAGGCCCTGTGTCCTAAAGATGAAGGATGAGGGCTCAGGTCTCTGCATGAGTGAAGACTGTCTGGGCAAAGAAGCTTGGGCACAACAAAGAGATGCGTGTGCACATTCTGGCATTTCAGACAGTGGAGAAAAAACCCACCTCACCTGAGAGCCGGCTGTTGGCCGCCCAGCATCCATTCCCTCTTTCTCGGTGCTCCCCTCTGTAGGAAAGGGCAAATCCTGAGACAGCACAGCTGGGGAAACATAAACAACCACCAGCACAGAAATCTCCAAGTGCTCCAGAAAGAGAGGTCAGAGAGGCTCTCCCCCCCCCCCCAAACACAGCAAGTGCTTGGCGATCATTCACGAGGACTTATACCTGTGGGACATCCATGGAGGGCTGGGAGGTTGGCAGAGCGTGTTAGGGCAATAATAAAGAACAAAAATGCACGTGGCATCTTTGTGGCAATGGATAACAACCCTTAGCACACTCTGAGGCAGCTAAGGGAAATTTCCCAATATGGATCAAAGCAACGTCATCGGTTCAGTTGTTTTCCCGTCATGTCCAACTCTTCATGACCCCATTTGTGGTTTTCTTGGCAAAGGTGCTAGAGTGGTTTGTCATTTCCTTCTCTAGCTCACTTTATAGATGAGGAAACTGAGGCAAATAGGCTTAAATGATCTGCCCAGGGTCACACAGCTAATGAGGGTCAGGCTTGATTTGAACTCAGGAAGATGAGTTGTCCCGACTCCAAGACTGGCACTCTATCCACTGCTCCAAGCAACAGCAGAAGCAGAATAATGTAGAATGGAACCTTCCTGAGCGCAGGGTTCTTCTCACTTTTATCCAGCACTCCTCACTTCTTCTGTCCCCTCCAGCACTTAGCATAGTGCCTGGCATAGAAATGCTTGTGCTGACTGACCGAAGGTACACTGGTGATGGAGATCTGCTCCCTGGGCAGCCTTTGGAAGAACTGGTAGAGTGTGAGGAGCTGAAGGCCCTCCCTCCCCTTCTTTGTACTCAAACCTCAAACATGGGAAGCATAAAATGCCACTGGCATCTTGGGTGAGTCACTTCTGGTCTCTACCTCTTAGCTGACTCAGTTGTAAAGGAGGGGCCTCTAAGGTGGCTTTCTATTCTCAGTCTGAGGTCCTCTGAACACCTAGGATTGTCTTACTCAGAAGGGAAATGACAGAGATGGGACAATGCTGTTTGTAAAGTTCTCCATAAAACTTCATGAAGAGCCACCTAATCAGCCGCTACAATTACTGCTAAATGTTTGGGGATGTGGGGATGGGAGCCTAGGCCTGGGGAAACGTTCGAGACAATGAAGAGGACACTGGCGGTGCGTTCAGGGCAAGATTGTGGAAGGGATATTCTCTGTGTCTGGCAGATTATATGTCAAGAGACAAAGAGGAGAAAGCACGCCTCATAAATTCCTCTTTTGTTCTGATCTTCTATGAGAAAAAGAAGGGGTTAAATGAGAAAATGTAAAACACACACAATTAAAAAGGAATTTGAGTCCAAGAT
Organism: Phascolarctos cinereus; assembly: GCF_003287225.1. Taxonomy (NCBI): domain Eukaryota; kingdom Metazoa; phylum Chordata; class Mammalia; order Diprotodontia; family Phascolarctidae; genus Phascolarctos; species Phascolarctos cinereus. The sequence goes on along the minus strand of NW_027556098.1, from coordinate 406,485,854 downwards.
GGCAGGAAGCTCCCCAGAACTTTGGGTGAACACCAGCTCCTCAAGTCCAGACAAACCCCCTGCCTGGATCTTGAAGTAGTTGTAGACGGGCTCCTAGGAACAACTGGTAATCTTTAAGAATGAATGAAGAAGTAGGTAAAAGCCAGAGGACTGGAGACTGATTTAAAAAATAAAAAAAAACACAAGAAAGGGATTGTGGAATTCAAGACAGATGACCTTGATTTTAATCATCAGCATAACTCGAGGACAGATCATGAGGCAGATCACAATGAGCCCAAAGAAAACAAAACCATGATTTACGAGGAGCCAGGAAAAGCTTTGCTGAACACAATTCAAGATGAGCTAGTGTTACCTTCCTTTTTTGGAGATGATGATTGAGTGAGGAAATCAGGGGGCCAGCTGCAGACTAAAATACTTGTCTGAATTTCAGCCCAACAGCTGACAAAGTGTGTCAGGACAACCTTGCAGACGAGATGTAGAAATGGGGAGTGAATGATAAGTCAAAGGGCCAATTTGTGGCTCACTGAATCAGTGTCCCCAAAGGCAGTGGCTTAACAGCTGGTGTCAACCTGCAATGTCAGGGACATACCCAACAGGGCCCTACCCTTAGCTCCTTTCTCATCAGTGTTTCTTATTAATGGCCTTGAATGGAGACAGAAAAGGTGTGCTTAGAAAAATGTGTGTCTCACACCAAGGTGAGAGAAGTAGGAAATGTAGTTGTGAGCTGAATTAAGATCCCAACAGAATGGAATGATGGACCCAAGCCAACAAGAAGAAACCCCACAGCAGTAGATGCCAAGACTCTTGAGTGTAATAACTCTAAAGAATAAACTCTAGAGTTTGTTTTAAAAAATCACAGACATCTTTTTACTGTGGTTTGCATGGGCCTTCCTCAAGAACAGCCCCAGTGGTACAGAGTGGTAGGTGGGACTATGCAGCCATGGAATGTGTGACTGATAACTGGAGCATGGCATCCTGGCCAAGAGGCAGCAATCCCAGTGTCTCCCGCCATCGTTGAAAGATCTGGAATATTTTGTGTAGCCTTAGACACTGCCAAACCAGAGACTGTGCAGAGGAGAGGGATAAGGACAAGGTCTAGGGAACACGGTGTGGTTATGAAGAATGGTTTCGAGAACTAAGGAACAGTGATGACCGCCAAAGACCCAACTCTGGGCCAATATGGATCTCCATCACTCTTCTTTAAAACAACATGGTTAGATTAGATGATCTCAGAAGGGTCCTTCCAACTCTAAATGTCCATGATTCTCAACTGGATGGAGAAGGAAAGGCTGAGGGATGTCATCGACTACCCAAAGGAGGAAGCCACAGGTATTCTGTCTGGCTCCAGGCAGCATGACTAGAACCAAGGACAGAAGGGATAGGAAGGTAGGTGTGGGGGCAGTGAGCAGAGCAGGCCATCCATGGAGTTCCCCATTACTGGAAATACTCCAGCAGGGGCTAGCTGACCACCCACCAGAGGCCGGGGCTGAGGCAATTCCTGCCTGGTCTGGGGCTTCCCTGGTTTCTCAGGTTTTCTAAGGTCTGACAACAGCAGCCTCCGGAGCCAAGACTGAGAGAAGAGGATAATGGACATCAACCGAAATTCCATCTTCCCAAGGGAATGCATAGAGGTCACCTCTGGAAGGCGGGACACACAAGGAGAATGTGAAGCTCTGTCTCCAAGGCTGTTTGGTGGTGTGAAGGGTGCTGGACGCCTCCATATTTAAGAAGGCAAAAACATCTCTCTTCACCCTCCTAACTCATAAGATGTGAATCAATTTTCTGAGTGAAGAGATCACCCTCATTAGGAGAGAGGCCTTGGAACAGAAGGGGCAAGGAAGCTGAGGAGCCCCAGGTTCCCTTCCAGTCTCCAATATGTCCTGGTCTTGAAACTTCATGACATTTGCTCAGTTTTCTTGTTTGTAAAGTAGAGATAACCACATCTCCTTTACTTGCCTCAAAGGACTCCAAGAAGAACCAAGTAAGACCACAGATGGGATATGTGAAAAGTCAAATTCAAAGACCATGAGAACCTTGCAACAAACCTTGCAGGTTGGCATTATGATTATCTCCATTTTACAGAGGAGGAAACCGAGGCAGAGGTTAAGTGATTTGCTCAAGGTCACATAGCAAGTCAGTAGCTGACTGTGGATTTGAACTCGGGTCTTCTCGACTCTGGGACCAGTGCTCTATGCACTGCCCCAATGTCACCACGTTGGAGAATATTCTCCCCAACCAAGCTTTTTTTTGGGGGAGGGTACATTATTGCCCACAGTGGCTCTGGAAGGACCATCTGCAAGGGGGCCAGGCTCCCCCACTCTTTCTAATAATGATCAATACCAATGGTGTCTTTTTAAAGTTTGCAAAACACTTCTCATACACGATCTCACTTGGGCCTCAAAACTACACGGTAAGGTGGGAGGCACTTTTCTGTTTTGGTCCAGAACTGTGATTTCATCCGCCTGCAGGGGATCTTCACCTCATCAGTAATTTACAGTCTTATAGCTTGGCCTCTTAGTCTGGGGGCCCTTAACTCTTTTTTTTTTTAAACCATCTTGATAACTGTATTTCCACATAACTGGTTTGCTCTGTTATCCTACGTACTTCACTTTAAGCATTTAAAACCTTGATTCGGAGAAGAGGTCCATAGGCTTCACCAGACTGCGGCCAAAAGGGTCTAGGACACAAAGGAGGTTAAGGATTCCTGTCTTGGAGAGTTGTCTGGGGGGTGAGAGTGACATACTGAAAGGTTAAGTGGACTTTAGAGGCAGGACCTGAACTCAGGCCTTCCCAAATCCCATGTTCTAGCCTCTCATTACCTTTCCAAGACCAACCCTCCCCATCTACTCATCCACGTGCACCCCCAAACCCCCGCCTACCTCCCTGATTCTTCTGTCAATCTCACCTTTCTTCTCAAGAATCTGGGTCCAATCCTTGTGCTCTGGACGCTGTGGCCTCTGGCAGGTCCCCATCATCCCAGGCAGGATGGTCAAGGATTGGTCCCCACCTTGGAGGAATCCCTGAGGCCCAGGGTCATTTTCCTCCATCTTTGGGCTCAGGAACCCAATTTGTTCTGGGGGAGCTGGGACCTGGAGGGACAGAGGGGTGGCCATAACCCAACCCAGGCCTGGGCAGGCTCTTCAGATCGGATGTCAGCTGGAAGGGTCCAGTAACCTCGGTCCAGATCTACTCCTGCACCCTGCTGAAACCCTGCAAGGTCCAAAGGGCCCACCAGCTGGGTGCCAGGTAGATGGCAATGACCTCTTGGGAGATCCACAGAGCTCCTGGAACTATGGCGTCACACACAAAGACACACGTGCACATGTTTCACCAGAAAGACTTCACCTAACACAGACCACACTTGTGCCAAAAATTACACACGCACAGACTGCCCCAACCTGGGCCCCTCCCTCACAATCAGAAGGCACCTAGGCGGCTCCTCGAACCCAGCCCCCCTCCTTAGAGTCACTCTGCCACAGCAAACACCTGTAAGGTATAGACACACAAGTGGCTGCTCAGACAGAAACACCACGGCTTCCACAGGTGTCTGGAGGAGGAAGCTTGAATGGGTGGGTGGGAGTGTGGGAGTGACAGAGAGGTGGGGAGGGGGAGGAGGAGATGGGGGAGGGAGAGGGGAGGAAGGACAAGCTGGAGGAGGACAATAATGGCTGGGGGAGGAAGAACTGGGTAGAGGGAGGAGAGGGGGAGGGGGAATTAGGGAAGAGGAAGGAAGGATGAACTGGGGAAGAAGAGAGGGAGGATGAACTGGGGAAGAGGAGGATGAATTAGGGAAAGGGAAAAGATCGTTGGGGGAGGGGGATGACGAAGAGAAGGGGGATGGACGGGGGCGGGGCGCTGCAGTTCCTCGTCCCCCTCCCCAGGCCCGGCTGCGGCCACAGGAATGGGGTTCAGGGTCAGAGTGTGAGGTGGGCCAGAGGAGGGGAGGGGCAGGAGCACCCCTCCCCGCCTGGAACCCCGAGGCCGAAGACACTTCAGCTGCTGGCGATCAGAGCAGACAAAAAGGACAGCCTAGCCCCCCAACCCCAACTCAACGTCCGCCCTACCCCCCCCCCGCGACACTGCGCCTGCGCGAAAGTCACCGATGCACTACGAGTCCCAGAATCCTCCATCGCATTTTTGTTTTCCCAGAAACCTCCGCAGCCCTAGCAGGGCCAGGGAGAGCGGGATTCTCTGGGAACAGACTAGGGGAGCCCGGATGTGCCCATCTACAAAGATTCTGGGAGGTGTGGTTCGGGAGTCGCTCGCCCCATCGTCCTCGAAGTGGAGCTGCTTCGTGACTTGTTCTTGATCCATCTTTTTATCAACACCCCTTAGTGAAAGCTACAACAAGTCTAGTGAGGAGAGCAGCGGCTGATCCACGTGTCGCCTGAAAGAGCATCGCTATTTCTTTCAATAAAGATTTCAGTTCTGGTGCCTGGGACGCCAGACCAGCTCTCCCCGAAGCGCCGATGTCCGCAACGGGGAGGCCAGGGTGGGTCCCTGGGGACCCCGTTTTGGGCGGCCGCCTTGGAATGAGCGCAGGGGCTCGGGTCTGGAAAAGACACTGATAAACGGGACAGGATTGCGTGCCGTCCTGGCTTAGATGTACAGGGCATATAACAGAGGTCTTCCGCTATTGGAAGGGTTGGATGTAACAGGGGGAAACTCCAGCTTTATTCTTAAAATAAGAGGCATCCCCAAATAAAATGGATCACCTCCAGAGGGGGTGGGTTCTCTCACTAGAGGTCTTCAAGCTGGGGGTGGTGGTGGCATTTTTTGGTCTATTTGTAGAGGGGATTCTTGAGAGGGTCCAAGAGGGCCTAGATGGCCTCTGAAAGTCCTTTGAAACTTGGACGTTAAGGAAAAAAGGAAACAAAGGGGAAAGAGGTCTATTTCTCAAACTCCCAGCTGGGATACTTTACCAACAAAACAAAACAAACTAAAAAAAAAAAAGAAAAACCCCAACAAAAACACCAAACCTGTATTTTATTCAAGGAGACATGGACACACAAAAGAAAAACGAAATGTGTTTGAAAACCAATGATTCAAATATTCAGTTCCAAAAAAGCCACCTATGTCAGATATGTATGAGGATCTCTATAGAAAGGAAATTCTTTATGTAAAATGACATTGAAGAATCGAGGATGAGAAAGTGGTTTTAGATATTTATTTTTAAAGGACTACATTTAGATGGTTTAAATATATAGTTCCAAGAGAAATACTTCAACAAAAGTGGCACATCTTGTAGAATGTTTTCACATTCAATCATTTGCTAGCAATGCCTCAGTCTTGATTTTTTCTTTAAAGAATCAAAAACTTTATTGGTATACACCCTGTTTGCCTGAAATGCAACCTCCTGTGAACACATTACTTTTTTTTTTGGTCTGTGTGAAATCCAAATTCCCCTTGCTTGGCCATTGAAATTTCTACTTGGTTCAAATGCTCCAAGCTGAGATGATGAACTCTTTTGTGGATCTATCTTTTCACAGAGATGTAGAGGACACAAGTCTTTGATGTTGACCAGCATCAGAAGGGTGAGTCACTATACTGGTAATCCACCTGTAGAACTATACCTGAAACCTGTACTGTACTGGGGCCCAGGCCCCGGGACTCTGCCCTCCTTTGCTGACTACCTGGGGTGGGCGGGGCCCAGGCTTGGGCCTGCTGCTTAAAGGCTGCTGGACACAGATGGTCCCGGGACATAGGCCACCATGGCTACACAGACCCAGAGTCCCACTCTGTGACATCTTGACTCATGAGTATGAACAAAATGTTAAATCAATATGAAGCCTAGCCCACGATCACTGCATATACCCTCTGCAGTGAAGATTTTGGTGCTTGGTGAGGGCTGCACGCCTACTGAAGGCACTCCCACATTCATCACAGCCATATGGTCTCTCTCCAGTATGAATTCTCTGATGCTGAGTAAGAAATGTGCTCCGGCTGAAGGATTTCCCACATTCATTACATTCATATGGTTTCTCTCCAGTGTGAGTTCTCTGATGGTAATAAAGGGACTGTCTCTGGCTGAAGGCTTTCCCACATTCACTGCACTCATAGGGTTTCTCTCCACTATGAGTTTGCTGATGACGAGTAAGGAATGTGCTCCGGCTGAAGGCTTTCCCGCATTCATTGCATTCATAGGGTTTCTCTCCAGTATGAAATCTTTGATGTTCAGCAAGAGATGAGTTCTGGCTGAAGGACTTCCCACATTCACTGCATTCAAAGAGTTTCTCTGTAGTATGAATCCTCTGATGCTCAGTAAGGTATGTCCTTCGACTAAAGGTTTTTCCACATTCGCTACATTCATAGGGCTTCTCCCCAGTATGGGTTTGCTTATGCTGGGTGAGGGAAGCATTGTAACTGAAAGCTTTCCCACATACATTACATTTGTATGGTTTCTCTCCAGTATGAGCTCTCTGGTGATAATAAAGGGATGAGTTCTGGCTGAAGGCTTTTCCGCATTCGCTGCATTCGTAAGGTTTCTCTCCCGTGTGAGTTCTCTGATGTTGGGTAAGGCACGTGCTGTGGCTAAAGGATTTCCCACATTCATTACATTCATAAGGCTTCTCTCCAGTGTGAATCCTTTGATGTCGAATAAAGACTGAGCAGTAACTGAAGGACTTCCCACACTCATTACATTTGTAAGGTTTCTCCACATTATGAACTCTCTGATGTCGGAGAAGGTTTGAGCTATCGGTAAAGGCTTTTCCACAGTCAGCACATTTATAGGGTTTCTCAATAGTATGGATTCTGTGATGCTGAATTAGGGACGAGCAGTACCCGAAGGTCTTCCCACACTCACTGCACTCATAGGGCTTCTCTCCAGTATGAATCCTTTGATGTCGGATCAAGGCTGAGCAGTAGCTGAAGGACTTCCCGCATTCGCTACATTTGTATGTCTTCTCCACATTATGAATTTTCTGATGTCTAAGGAGGGTTGAGTTATCACTAAAGGCTTTCCCACATTTACTGCATTCAAAGGGTTTCTCTAAAATATGAATTTTCTGGTGCTGAGTGAGGGACGAGCAGTATCTGAAGGTTTTCTCACATTCGTTGCATTTATAAGGTTTCTCTCCTGTATGAATTCTCCAGTGTCGAATAAGCTCAGAGCAGTAAATAAATCCTTTCCCACATTCACTGCATTCGTAGGGTTTCCCTTGACTTCCCTGCCTTATGTTTAAACTGCCCTCACTTCCTCTGGCTTTTAGTCCCCTAAACTTGGAGTACAAGGGACTATTCCTTGGGAGTCTTTCCATTACCAGCCCCTGGAAAGAGCTTTCTTGAGAAACTCTCTGCTTTGGAGTTGATGCCTTGGCCTCAGGCCTGGTCTCTGAGTCTGAAAGGAAAAAGAAAAAAAAAAAGAAAACCATATATACTTTGTTCATTGTGCTAAAAGAAAAGAAACCACTGCAGTGAAAGGGGATAACAAAAATGAAAATAATGCCTAGGAGAAGTATGTTTTTCACAGCTCTGAAATCCATTCAGTGCAGTTGGGCAATCTTGGAAAAACCAGGGCACAAAAGAGGAAAAATGAGCAGGAGACAGAAGTGTAGAGGGAACCAGTGTAGTATATGAGATAAGCCTAAAGAAAGATTGTTAGATGGTCAATATTGAAATATATTTTACATGACTTCATATGTATAATCAATATATTGCTTATTTTCTTAAAGAGTAGGGAAGGGGAGGGAGGGAGGAAGAGAATTTGGAACTCAAAATTTTAAAAAAAGAATTAAAAATTTTTTACATGTAATCGGGAAATATTTAATGAAATAAATAAATCTGTACTTTAAAAAATAGGGAAAAAACTAGAAAAATAATTAAAAGGAATTACTTAGGAAAAAAAAAAGAATGATTATTGGCTCTTTCAAGAGACGAAGGAGGTGGGAAAGCTGAGGGAACATATGGCCCTAGGTCAGCATCACAAAAGTATGTTTCAGTCTGTATTCAGACACCATCAGTTCTTTCTCTGGGGATGGATAGCATTTTTCATCATAAGTCCTTCAGAGCTGTCTTGGATCTTTGTATTGTTCAGAAAAGCTAATAAATCCTTTTGTTAGGGGCATTTGTTCTGTGAAGTTTGGATTTAGTCAAAGGGCCGCACTTGAGGACCACATGTGGCCTCAAGGCCCAAAGGTTCCCCACCCCTGGCCAAGTCCTTTACAGCTGATCATCTTACAATATTGCTGTTACTTTGTACACAGTACATTTCACTTTGCATCAGCCCATGTGCGTCTTTCCAGGTTTTTCTGAGAGCATCCTGCTCATCATTTCTTTATTTATTTTGCAGGCAATGGGGATTAAGTGACTTGCCCAGGATCACACAGCTAACTAGTAAGTGCCAGAGGTTGGACTTGAACTCAGGTCCTCCTGACTCCAGGACCAGTGCTCCATCCGCTGCGCCACCTAGCTGCCCCGCTGCTCATCATTTCTTATAGCACAATAGTATTCCATCATAACCACATACCACAACTTGTTCAGCCATTTCCCAACTGATGGGCCAGCCCCTCAGTTACGAATTCTTTACTTCCAGAAAAGAGCTGCTATAAATATTGTTGTACATATAGGTCCTTTTCCTTTTGGATTTTTATCTCTTTGGGATACAGACCTAGCAGTGCTATTGCTAGGTCAAAGGGCATGCACATTTTTATAGCCCTTTGGGCATAGTTCCAAATTGCTCTCCAGAAGGGTTGAATCAGTTCACAACTCCACCAACAGTGCATTAATGGTTCATGTTCCCCACATCCTCTCCAACATTTGTCATTTACCTTTTCTGTCCTATTAGCCAATCTAATAGGTATGAAGTAGTACCTCAGAATTGTTTCAGTTTGCATTTCTCCAATCAATAGTGAGTGAGAGCAGCGCTCTCCTCTTTCTGACTAGCCACCTTGTCCTTCTCCACAAACCACAGACCCACATGGCAACAGGATGACTCTTAATCTATTAAGTTGCTATTGTCTACAGGGCAGGACATTTAAAAAAAGTCAACATGGTCTTTGCCCCAAAGGAATTGATGAGCTGCCCAGGAAGGGGTGGGGGTCTCCTCACTTGGATCAGTCAAGCAAAGGCTAGATAAACTTGCCAGATATGGAGTGTGGGTGTGTGTGGCAGCCTCTCTTTAGGTATTGTGCGTATTAGATGGCTTCTGATTTCCTTTCCAATGCTGATATTTTGTGATTCTGTAAGGAAAAATGTTGTACTCTAGTGCAGGGGTGGGCCAAATCTGGCTGGCCACCTGATTTGATATGGCCTGTGAGCTAAGAAGGGTCTTTATGTTTTAAAATTCAACTGTAACATGTTTAGAGCCATTCTTAGCTCTCTGACTGTACAAAATCAAGCAGCCAGGCTTCTGCGTTAGGCCCCCAGACTGTAGTTTCTGGGCCCCACGTCTAGGACACCAAGAGGACTGGGCCGCTCTGTATCACTGGTCAGCCTGGGGAAGCAGATGCTGGGACCTCTACACACTGAACTGAGAGCAACAGCATGTGGAAGCTCTTGGGGTGAGGGACAGCAATGGTGCCCACCCTTCCCTGGCTGAGCAGCACCATTGGGGAGTTCAGATACCAAGCAAGAATCAGGGAATATGTATTTAATAGGATCCCACAAAGAATCACAGAATTTCCAGGGCTGGAAAAAGACCATCTGGTCCAACTCATACCCCATTCCTCCCCCCAAGAATCCCTTCTACAACATTCCTGACGAGTCACTGTCCAGCCTTTGCCTGAAGACTGGGAGGGCCGAGGTCTATGGAGAAGTGGCAGACAAGGACAAGTGATGGATTAGAATCCTGTAGGGCAACAATAGCCTGACAGGATGGGGCCAGCAGAGCAACTCTGCTCCACCCCAGCTCTGCCTGGGGGGCATTCACCATAATTAGTCCAACAGAGAACTGCCCACCATCTTCATGCCATGCTCCCACCTTGTTACTCATCTCTAGCTCTGACAACAGGAATCAAACCAATTCTGGAAAGGGTACCAACTGACTCCCTTCACTGGCCCTGGGACATCCCCAGTGGAAACAATCCTGGTTGGCCACCATTCCTCATACGTGTTGTCCTCCCTCAAAAGCAGGGGTGGTTTTATTTTATTATTATTATTATTTTTGTTTTATTTTTTGTATTTGTATCCTTAGCGTTTAGCATGGTGCCTGGCACACAGTAAGGACTTAAAGGCCTGTCCATCCATTCATTCCAGGGATAAATCAACTGTGGACTCAGACATTAAGCACTGGTGACTGAAGGCACTCAGCCCCAGGCCAGATGCCTTTACTGTGGTTCATGATGGCAGCAGGGCCTTAAGAGCCAACCTCACAGGGCCCACAGCTGGTACTAGGCCAATCTGATGGGTTATGAAGTGTCTGAGATATGAGCTCTGATGGCTTCTAATGCTGCCACCCCACACCCCCTGAAATGCCGCTGCTGAGGACCCCACCCTCTCTCTTGCAGCCATCTCATCTTCTGGATAATTCCAATTGTCAGGGAACCACAACTCTGGGACTACAGGTGGGCATCTAATTAAGAAGACAGTAAACAGGTAAGGAATACATTCAGAAACAAAGGTGGGGCAAAAAGCAAGACATTTTTTAAAAGATGACAAGCAGGTTAACCAGACATCTGAAGTGTGTGTGAAGGGCCAAAGATAAGGGCAAGCTCTGACATTCTGAGAAGAGGTCCTTGGTTAGCATTTCAAAGTTGCCACTGGCCCTAACTGACCAATTGGTCTTCCTGTGGCTATGTTCTTTCCTGGCTACATTCACTCACCTGGACAGGGACCTCTTGGGACTCTTCTCTTGTCAATATCCTGTAGGTTCCACGGTTCTTTCCTCTGTTCCAAATGGCAGATGACATCCGGTTTGGAAACTACAAGTCCTGCTCATGGGAAAAGGTACTCTAATTATTTACCAGTAAGCTTGTTTCAAAAAGTCTTTGACATTTCTGGCAGCTATGGAGGTAAACAATGTTCCTGTTCTACCTCGGAGGTCTTAGAGGGTTTTGTCCATCTGGGCATCTACAGTAAGTGACAGGGTATGTAAATGGCCAAACGCTATTCCTCCCGGACTTCTCTGGGTCTTGGGATTAGGTGAACAAGTGGTTGGAAGGGTCCCTGGCTTACAACTCAGCAGCAGAAGGAAGGACACATCTACAGAATGACAAATTCACCCAAAGCGTCTGGCAGTGAGTACAACGGGGACTCAAGAAGCCGGACCACCAGGCAGTGGGCAGCTTGGTTAAGATCAGAAGAGCTGAGATTTGCAGTCCAAGGCTAGTGCTAAATAACAGAGCATGATGGAAGGCTGGAAAATGAATTGTAGACTATACAAAGGCACATCAGGGAAAGGTGACACTTTGGTGAACAGGTACCGGAGGGTGTGGCCTCTGTCTTCTGAAGAGGAAAAGACCAGCTTCCTCGCAACAAGGAAAGAGATGCCACTTCGTGCCAGGCGAGAAGGAGCATAGGCTCACCTCTGACCTACTGGGTATCAAGAGACTGGGGGCAACCTTTCTGCCTCTCCCCATGGAAATATGATCTTGCTTTTAGTACGGGGACAGAAATGTCCCACAGAAAAAAATGAAATGTATTGTTGAAAAATGAACCTGGATTTTATTCCCTCCTAAGAGTGAGATTCTATCACTGATCAATATGTAGGAGGGGATTATGCCTTGGGGGTACAGGGAGCACCAAAGCCCCTCGGGAGGCTGCATCTGGACTTCTACAAACGAGCTACATGGCCTAACCCTCGTTCACTATCCTGCCTCAGGATGAAAGCTTTTTTTTTTTTCAGAGGAGATTCTTTGACGAAGAAGAGAAGGAGCAGCAGGGTCCCTGAAGGAGGTGAGGAGACCCTTCCTCTATGTTGAGGGGTATGCTGACCTTACCGCTGAGATGAGTAATTGGCCCCTGCTTATTTGCCCAAGTCTCTCTCCATAAAAACTGCTTCTTTCCCTGGTATGTGGTAAGCTCTCAATAATTTTTTTTATTCATTTTGTTTTAAATACAAGTTTAAAGATAACTGGCCACAGCAAGTTGTTTTTGGAAACAGGTGTGGCATAAATCACACCTGAGTAAGGGTTGCCCAAAGGACCTCGACCAGTGGGCTTCTGGGGCCAGAGCTGTCTGGACCTTGGTGGGCTTGGTTCTCCTTCCTGGGAGCCTGGGCTTTCCTGGGGCTCAGGATTTAACCGTGGCCTGTGAGATCTCTGTTTGCATCACACAAGCACTTTGCAGACCCTTCTGCACCAGACACATGGCGACCACCAGCAGCAACACTCTTATGCAAGCTCTAGTCTGCCTGGTCAGTTGCCAAAAGCAAAGGGGGCTCTTGACCTACATTTTTTTTTGCTAAGGATGAGGGGGAGACTTTGGTATATTTGTGAAGAAATCCTGGGGAAATAACACTAGGAGGATTATTCCCCCTCCTGCCAGGCCCCCAGGAAAGCAGGATTCTTCTTTCCTTGGTTTCCAGTGCTGCTCAGGAAGCACTAAACTCCCTCTGTTAAGAACATCAGAGGCTCAGTGGAGGGAAGGTGCAGGGACCATGCTGTGCCCAATGCAGGGGTGAGCCCAAAGGAGCGGTTCAGACAATGGTATACCCATGGATCTTAGCGTTGCAGAGTGAGAGGCAGAAGGGATTTTAGAAGTTATCTCACCCAACCCTCTTATTTTACAGACGAAGAAACAGAGACCCAGAAAGTTGGCGAGATTTGCCCAGAATGGCACAGGAAGCAAGGGGGATATGATTCCCACCCAGGTCCTGACTCCAGATGTGATGTGTTCCACTGCCCCACCCTGAGGGGGTGGTTGATAAGGGGACAGAGGATTGACACTTATACCAACTCACTAACTTTGGAGGCCCTCGGTAGAGGACATCTCTGGGAGAGGGAAGGAGGATGGGAAAGGGGCAGGTGGAGGCCCATGTAGAGAAGTGTCCACGTGTAAGAGAGCCCTCAAAAACACCCCCATCCTCAAGGGTTCCCTAACATGTCAGGGGGCTTCTATGGTGAGGAGCAAAGGAGTGGCCTGCAGGAGAACCAAAATGGCATCACTGTGCTAGAGTCATATATGCTATGTATGCTAGAGTCCATGCTGGAGTCGGACACAGTGTGTCCGGCTGTGGCTGCTCAAACTAACACGAGCTCGGAAGGCTCTAGCACAGGCCGGGCACCGATAGTCCATGTGAACGTTTGGAAGCGGTTCATTTAATTAGCTGGGAAAGGACCAACTCACCTCCTTTGATGAAGCGGAAGCCCTCTGGTGATGGGGGAAATGAGAGAGAGAAATCCATACAGAAAGGTTACTACAAGAGGGAGGGTCTGTCCTCAGCAAGAGAAGATGGTCCTCCCTTTTGGAGAAAGGAATCTATTTCTAGGGGGAAGATGTAGGGGTAGGGGTAAGAAAGAAGGACATTAATAGCAGAAGGGGGTATAAAAAGTAGCTAAGATGTTACCTCTCAAAACCTGAATGCAAGGGCCTGGGAAGGGAGGTCAGGGACCGGGGGGGATGTGTTGTTAAGAAGGGACCCCCCGACCTGGAGGGCAGTGCCCAGGTCCTGTAGGGAGGCATAGAAGCAGAATCGCTGTCCGCCTTGAAGAATAAGTGACTGTGTTTTCTCCCAATTAAGAAAGAGATAAGGAAGGGGTCTGTCCTGGCTGCTGGGAGGGAAGCCTGATCTAGAGAGGTGAAAGCAGCTAGACAATAGTGGACATGAAGGCACTCGGAATCACTGCTTGGTGAGTGATTAGAGTCCCAGGCCAAAAGCTAGGGGATGAGGAAACACCCCTGGCTAACACCCTGCAGGTGGGATGAGTCAAAGGGAAGCAGAAGAAGCTTCCCCTCCCTGACATTGACAGGCAGAGTCTAAAAGCCTCTGGCTGAGATGGAGGAACATTGAGGCCAGCAAGGGCCCTACTCTGTGCACCCGCCTTTGAGTGGGAGGGTTGGCTGAGAAGCTGTGGCCCTTTTTATATCAGAAAATGTGCTTCCGGGGCTCGCAGGGACCAGTTTTGAAAAACCCTGGGAAGGTATGAGAAGGGCATCTGACCTAACAGCCACCAGGAGGGCAGCTCCTATCTGTGCTGACCCAAACTCAGCTCTTTGTTCTGGGGATCAAGAGCTGTCCCAGAGTTCATCGGCCCAGCCTGCTTTTCAGGAGTCAAAGGAGGGGACAGAAAGCCTGAAGGAGCCTAAGAAAGGTCTGAGGGATCTGACTGTGCCTCCCAGGGGATTGATAGAGGCCCAGAAGGATGGTGGGACGAAAAGAACAAGACCCCATGTCCACACAGGATGAGTCCCTGCCTGCCCCCTGGCACAGGAACCAGCCCAGTAAAGCATGCACTTCCAACCACCCTCCTAACAATGGGGAACAGAAAACCCCCCTCTCCAGCTGTGGCAGGGTTAGGAATGTCTGTTCCCCAAACCCTCAGACCAAACCTGGCTGGGCTCTCAACAGGCCCCAGGAGTCTCAACAATCAAAGGAGACACTCTGGCAGACTGAGGGATTCTGCGACTTGGAGGAAAGCTGTCCTTACCCAGGAAGACCAGGTTCCTGTAATTCTCCAGCATCACCTCCCTGTAAAGGTCCCTCTGAGCAGGGTCTAGGTACCCCCACTCCTCCTGGGTGAAGTCCACAGCCACATCCTGGAATGCCACTGATTCCTGAAATGCCAAAGACATTCCTGCTTACGCTGCCCACCCTCCCCGTCCCTGCCGTCTTCACTGTGGGGGATGAAGCAACCTCCCACCTGCTCCAGAGCTATAGCTAGGATGGGGTGAGGCAGACAAGACAGATGTCCATTCAGCGGGGAAGAAAAGCATAGGAGCGAGCGTGCTAATTCACTGCGGCGAAGCTGCAACCCAGTGAGCCTGACCATTCTGGAAAACAGTTAGGGGTTATGCAAGAAAAATGTCAACACTATTAGTGCCCTATGACTAAGCGATCCCATTACTGGGCTGAAACCCTGAGGAAGCTATTGTTAGCAAGAAAACACCAATCTGCACAAAATTATTCATAGCAATATTACTTCAAAAGTTTGGAAACATACCACAAGCCCAATGGGGGAATGGTTGCCCAAAATGTGGGATGAGTATAATAGAACATAGGAAGGCTGTGGTGCCGTGGAAAGGGGACTGACTCCAGAGGGAGAGGAGCTGGGTTCAAATCCTACTACTGGTGTGACCTTGGGATGTTATCCAAACTTGCTGAGCCTCAGTTTCCTTGACTGTAAAATGGGGGAATTGGATCAAACAGGCCCTCGGGCTCCTTCCGTGATTTCTGCACCATAAAGAAGGGTGACTATGAAGACCCCACAGATACATGGGAAGACATGTATGAAGCGATTCAGCAAGAAAGAAAGCAGAGCAAGAGGAACGAAACACGGTGACCAACAGGGAGAAATGTCCAGTCTCAGGCTTGGGTTTTTAAAAATCCACTTCCTAAGTAGAAGAGAAGCAGTGGGCAGCTAGGCGATGCAGTGGATAGAATGCAGGGCCTGGAGTTAGGAAGACCCAAGTTCAAATCCGGCCTCAAGCACTTACTAGCTAGGTGAGACCCTAGGCAAGTCACTGAACCCTGCTTGCCTCAGTTTCCTCATTTGTAAAATGAGCTGCAGAAGGAAATGGCAAACTGCTCCAACATCTTTGCTTAAGAAGACCCCAAAAAGGGCCACCAAGAGTCAGACATGACAGAAATGATTAAACAACAACAAAAACAAAAATGGCTAATTAACAGTAGGTATGAAAAGGATTTGGTGTTTTGGTGAACTAGGTGCTCAGTGTGCCTCAATGGTACAAGATGGCAACATTGAAAAATGATATAATCTCAAAAAATTAAATAATCTTGGCCTTTGAGAAGCTAACAGTGTACTGGGGGCTCACTGGCAAAGGGGAAATCCAGACAAAATCAGGAAATGTTTTCTAGAGAAGGGAGCAGTCAACACAGGCCTAAAAGGGGTAGGATTTCAAAGGGCAGAGATAAACAGAGTTCTTTCCAGATGTGGGAGGCAGTCTGCACAAAAGCATGAGTTCTGGAAAACTGGCATCAGGAAGATGAAGATGGCCAGCCAAGATTGCTGTCTGCATGAAAGCAGATCCTCAGTTCCCAAACACCCATTTCTGCAAAAATCTAAAATTCACTCCAAATCGAATAATGACCAAGAAACTAGAACAATAATGAGAAACTAGAGTCAACGTAGCCATGGCCACCCCAGAACTGCACAAAAAGTCACTCAGAAGCCCATGGGCAGTCTGAAAGGAGTCTGCTGGCAAAGCCAGGGCCAAGGTAAGCAAACACATCTGCAGTCTCCCACAGGCTGGAGACTGGCCAGAGAAATGGACAGTCTTCAAGTCTGTGTCTGCAGGCAGCAAAGCTCCTCTCAAAACCCTGCAAATGGTTAGGCTTCCTTGGCAGCCCTAGGGAGTGTCACAGACAGCCCGTGTGATTGGGGCGCTCTGTCTGGAGACACCCCAAAGGCCCCGGAGGACTGAGTGCTTTAAACCTCAAAGTGCAAGGGCACCATGCCCCAGGAGGTAGAGGTCAGTTTAAGCACCCAGGTATTCTAGGCTGAGGTCTACTACCGACAACAACCCCATCCACAAAGTACTGCACGGGGTGGAGCCTGGCCCAGGCACAAAGACCCAATTCAGGAACCAAAGTTAGAGAGATGAATAAATCCAATGTAAGTAGAAAAAATTCTTTAAAAAAATCAAAGATGCCCAGAAATCTGGCTTAGGAGAAAGTAACTGTAAGAAGGGACTCCAAGAAAAAGAACAGATTTCCCATAAGGACTACGTAAATACTTAGAAGAAATAAAGCAAAAGACAAAAAAAAAAAAGAAATACAAATCTTGGAGGAGAGAATTTGAATAGTTCAGAATGAACTATCAGGATGGTTCTTACTCAAGAAATGGAATCCCTAAAAACCAGAATAGATCAAACAGAAATTAACGACTCCATGAGACAGCAAGAAACATTAGAATAAAACCAAAAGACTAAAGAAATAGAACAAAATGTAAAGATACCTGATGTCAAAAACAACTGACCCGGAAAATGGGTCAAGCAGAAAGAATTTAAGAATCACGGGACTCCTTGAAAACTAGGATTAAAAAAAAAAAGTGCGGACACTATATTTCAAGAGCTCATAAATAAAAACTGTTCATATCTATTGAAATCCAAGCGCAAAGTGGAGATAGGAAGAATCCACTGACTGATTCTACTATAAACTATAGAAGATATTGGCAAAAAAAAAAGATATTTCAAAAGGCAAAAGACAAAGCTTTAGAACCAAGAATAGATTACCTTGCAAAGCTGAGTGTATAATACTACAGGGGCAAAACTGATCTTTAATGAAATAGTGGATTTACAAACATTCTTGATGAAAGGCCAAGAGATGAGTGGGTCTTTTTGGCTGCAAACAATCAAGAGAAAGGTAAATTTGTATGAACAATGTGAACAGTCTGTATGATAATGTAGCACTAACGTTCCAATAGAGGGAGAGGAAATAAGGGTCCCTTCAGAGTACGGAGGAAGCAAAATAGGAGAAAACAGGATCTGGGAGTCGATGGTTCTGTTCTGAGGGTTTTAAGAGAGGAAAGAAGAGGGAGGGTCGAAGGAATAAGCTAGTGTAGAAAGGAGGAAGGAGGGGGTGGAACTTGCTGTGTAATCTGGGTGGGTAAGAAGAAGAATGTGGAGTGACTGGTAGGGGAGCGAGCACAAGGTCTGAAAGGGACAAAGGAGGGTTGAACACACAGAGACACTTGGATGGAGAAATGCAGTACAACAAATTCAACAGGGGAACAAATGGGGAAGGGATGAGTGGCCTCCATTCTCTCCTGGCTCTCCTCCTACCTCTCTGACAACAACTCCTCTGTTTCCTCTGCTGGATCTTCATACAGGCCATTGCCCCTCTAACTGTAGGTGTCCCTCAGGGCTCTGTCCCGGGCCCTCTTCTCTTCAACCTCCACACGACTTCACTTGGGGATCTCATCAGCTCCCACGGATTTAGTGACCATCTGTCTCTATCCTGATGTTTCTCAAATCTACCTTCCTTGCCCCAAATTCTCTTGCATCTCCAACTGACCTTCAGACATCTTGATGTGGATGCTCAGTAGACACCTGAAACTCATGCTCTCCAAAACAGATCTCGTGATCTTTCCCCCAAACCCTCCTTCCTCCTACCTTCCCTATTACTGTTGAGGGCACCACTATCCTCCCAGTCCTCCAGCTCTCAACCTAGGAGTCATCCTCAACTCCTCACTACCTCTCAACTCCCATATCCAGGCTGTTGCCAAGGACTGTTGATTTCACCTTTGTGGAATCTCCCCAATATGCCCCCTTCTCTCTTCTGCCACTGTCCCAACTCTGGTCCAGAACCTCATCACCTCATGCCCTGACTGGTGCAACAGCTGCTGGGGCTGGGGTCTGTCTACCTCAGGTCTCTCCCCATTCCAATCCATCCTCTATTCATCCACTAATGTGATTTTCCTGAAAGGACAAATCCAACCACATCACCATCCTGCTCAATAAACTCTGGTGGGGTTTCCCTACTGCCTTCAAGAGCAAATACAAAGTGCTCTGTTTGGCATTCAAAGCCCTCCCTCACCTGCCGCCTCCTACCTTCCCATCCTCCCGATTGGGACAGTTTGAAGTCACAGTAAGTCTACCTTACTCCCCCACACTTACTCTTTGATCTAGTGACACTGGCCTACTGGCTGTTCTGTGAGCAAAACTCTCCATCTCTTGGCTCTGGGCATTTTCTCTGGCTATCCCCTAAGCCTGAAATGCTCTCCCACCTCTGCTCTGACTCCTGACCCTTCCTTTAAGTCCCAATTAAAATTCCACCTTCTATAGGAAGCCTTCCCCACCCCTCTTAATTCCAGTGCCTTCCCTCTGTTAATTATTTCCTATTTTTTCTAGCTATCGATTGTACATAATTTTTGCTTGTTGTCTCCTCCATTACAGTGTGAGGTCTTTGAGGACAGGGACTGTCCTTTGCCTCTTTTTTTGTATCCCCAGTGCTTAGCACAGTGCCTGGCTCACAGTAGGCACTTTATTTTTGTGTTTACTGATTGACAGGGAAACAAACGGGGATGGGATGAAGGTAAGCAGCATGAGATAGTTCCAAGGCTCAACAAATTTCCTAATTTGGAAAGTGGGGAGGGGGAGGATTTAGCGTTTATTTAGTACTTTATAAGAAGGAAAGAAAAGGATTAGAGTCTAAGGAGGAGGCCCAGATTGCAATCTATGAATGGACTGTAATATTAGTGCATTAACAAAAGAAATGATGAAAGAGATGATTGCAGAGAATCCTGGGCAGCATGTGATATAGAGAGAAGTGACCAGAGCCAGGAGAACAATTCACAGGAGGACAACATTACCCAGAAAAACACCTTTGAAAGACTTGAGAACTTCAACCAGTGTAATAACCAAGAGTGTCTCTGCAGAATCCATCATGGGGCATGTTACCCATCTCCTGAGGGAGAGGTAATGATAGACTCAGGGGTCAGGTCCTACATTTTTGAATATTTGACTATGCTTATTCCTTAGGAAATGTTTTCCCCCTGGGTGGGTTTGGGATGTGAAGAAGGAACACCAACAATGATCGCACCTCCCCCCCCCCAAGTAAAA
This sequence comes from Phascolarctos cinereus, assembly GCF_003287225.1. NCBI lineage: Eukaryota > Metazoa > Chordata > Mammalia > Diprotodontia > Phascolarctidae > Phascolarctos > Phascolarctos cinereus. Next base: position 406,466,237 of record NW_027556098.1, on the reverse strand, counting down.
AAACCCTTTAAAAATGCATAAAAGAGAACTGAAGGAAGTTCAGGAGGGAGCACAGACAAGCAGGACAGTTTTGAAAGTAACAAGTGGAATTCATCATAAGACCAGTAGCATAAAATGGAGACCCATGGTTCCATATACAATTTTCCTTTTGGGTGTATGGAAATACTCATTTTTGAAGATGTTAGGTTTGAAATTTTTAAAAAGGTGAATTTGGTAGTTGAAGGAAGGAGTAGGGGGAGGCCAATATGGAATCTGTTGCCATAGTTCAGGCTAGAGGTGATATTATGGGCTGAACTAAGATGATGGCAAGATGTATAGGGAGAAGAGGAGATGAATTTGAGAGATGACGTGGAGAGAGAATCAAAAGGACGTGGAAGACGGGAGAGAAGAGAATGCACGATGAAGTGTGACTTCAAACTGTCCCACTTGGGAGGATGGGGCGCCATTAAGAGAATGAGAAACCAGGAGGGGAAGGTTTAAGGGCAAAAATTATAAGTTCAGAGGAGAGGAGAGAGCCCAAGATGCAGGACACAGAAAATGGTCCAGCGTACCCAAGAGCAGAGGGTGGCAGCTGGAAAGATGGGATGCGATTGGCTTTTGAATAACTTTAAATGCCAAGTGGAGGGCTTAAGGTCTAATCCTGGAAGGAACAGGGAGCCACTGGAATTCCTCCAGTGCCTGTGTGGGTGTTGGGAGGACCACATCAGAGGCAGGCGCTAGGAAATTCCCTTTGGCAGCCATGGGGAGGCAGGGAGCCCAGACAGGAGGCTATAACAGTCCAGATGGGAAGTGAGGAGGGTCTGTCCAAGGGCAGAAGCTGTGTGAGTAGACGATGGAGGGTGATATGAGGGCAGAAGTGACAGAACTGAGCCAGATTTGGGGGACTGTGCAGGCAAGCCACAGAGGATGAGGACTGAGAAGGGGCTGTTGTCCATGAAGGGGGCAGTTCTGGCTTTGGAGGGAGCCCCTTCCTCAGCTGGATGCAGCAGAAGGAGCCTAAGGCCGGAATAGAGATATGAAGGACCCCCCTGGAGCCGTCAGACAGCCTGGGGACCTCTTATGGGCCTGATTCCCTGCCGTGGGGGAGGGAACCAAGGTCAGGAGAAAACCTGCCAAGGATTTTTGGGCACAGTCAGGTTTAATGCAGCCTAGTGGAGAACCACAGTCTGACTTGGTCACTCACCTGTGCCCCCATGTGCCCCCACACTCCTCGAATCTTAGGGCCTAAGCTTCCTCTCTATCCCCCGACCCCTTTCACGGTGGCCTGGAGAAAACCTCATCCTTGGTGGGCAGACTCCCCTCTTTGCTGAATCTTTTTCTTACCTCTTCCCTACATGTTTGCACCTCCACAAGGTAGAGGGGGTGCAGTGCAGAGGTAGCAGGAACTTGGCATCAGAAAGTCTTGGGTTCCAATCCCACCTCCTCCTGCCCAGTAGCTGGGTGACCAAGTCCTGTAAGCTCTGGGCCTTGGTCTTGGAAGTAAGGATAATTATAGCACCCTCTTCACAGAGTGGCTAGACAGTGTTCTCTCAGGATAAAAGCTCTCCATAACCTCTGTCTAGACCCCTGCCCCCAGCTGCAGATGCTGATTCTGGGGGGGGTCCAGCCTTCTCTTCTGCCCAGTGTTCTCAGGGAGACCAGGAGGATTAGCCCCTTGGCACTCAGCCCCACAACCAGGGCATGGGGGCAATTTCTCAGTCTCTAGCTACTCTCATTTTTAATCAAGGTCTTCCATCTGAACTATCCCCCCTTGAATCATCCTCTCCAGCCCCTGTGAGACCCCTGCTCACCAGCCACAGCCTCAGCAGTCCTGTGCCTGGCTGCCTCTGCCCACCCTGTCATTCTCAAACACTCCAGCATCCCTGCTGATGGCCCCTGGAATGTCTCTAACGACACACTTCTTGGATCTCTGAGGCTCTTGGTCAAGGCCACCATTGATGGCAAACCCTTATTCTGCCTCACACAAACCCCAGAGAGCTGAGAGCGAGGCTGCGGACATGAGAACATGCCGAACAGGACACAGCTCTTCAGGTACAGCCAAGACCGAATCCTGTTCTTGAGCATGTCCACCCGGGGCACGGGGTTTTGTTCCTCTGAGGGGGGGAGGGATTTATGGGGGGAGGTGGCAGATAGCGGCAGAATTGTCAAAAAAAGAAAGAAAAAGGAAAGAGCGCCACTGAAGCGTTTTCTTGATGTGCAGAAGGAAGGCAGGGAGGCAATGCAAAGAATCAGGACAGCGTTGAAAGTCATGTGCTGAATTTATTACATCCTTTAAATGAAAACTGAGCTGCACGGAGTGGAGATGGGGGCTTTGTGCAGGAGCCTCCTTGTCTGCTCTAAGCTGTGGACAGAGATGTTCCAGAAAAGCCAAGGAGGAGAGGAGACTCAGCACAGCGAATGTGAGTCAGGAAGACCTGGGTGCAAATCCTACCTGCTACACTTTCTAGCTGGGTGAGCATGGGCCCATCCCTCAGAGCCTCACCTACCTCCCCCCATAAAATGGGCTAGTTTGAGGCCGATATATGGAAAGGCAAAGTCTGGCAATTTTAGCTACTGCTGTTCTTCCAAATCTCCCCACTCCCTAGCCACATACTTACTGTCACCCTTCCCACTCCACATGCAGTGAGCCTCTGCTCTTTTCCCAACCAGCCCACTGCTGCGGGCAGCTGGATCTGACACCTGAACTCCGTGCTCAGTCACGTATGGGGACCCTGCCCAACCCTGGGCTCTCCACAGGACTGTCCCAGAAATCCCTAATGTGGGATCCCTCTGCACAAGAGCCCATCACCTTTCTAGGCCCACAGACATCCCCTAGCCTGTTACATCTACCACCCTTCCTGGGAGAACAGTCCAGAAAACCCTTCAAACACCACCATACCCTTTCTTCTTAGCACTCCTAGCATCCCGAGCCCCACAATCTAGGACCATTTTTCTTTCCTGGCCTCAAGAACAAGGGTCTGTGAAGGCTCTCTATTCTCAGAACAAAGAGTTTCGTCTTTCCTCATGAATGTCTCTATTTCCCAAATCTGACGTGACCTCCCAGACAGAGTGATACTGGATCTGGTGGGAGTTCCAAGGGAAGAAGTCCCATGAGGCTCCTGTCCCAAAGAATGATTTGGTAATGCCTGGACCATCAGGGAGACGTTGGCAGTGGGAGACTTTGTGATGTCGCCCTTGGGGGGCTTTTGTCAAAGTCTTTTAGGCCCCTACGTTCGACAAGGAAGTTCACTGTTGTGACAGCCCTCTCCCCAATTTAAATAGATATGTTTTCTCTCCCTTTCTCCAAGACTAAATGATGCCCCTGTCCTCAGGATGCTACTGTTCCCAGCCTCTGTCCTCAGTCTCTGCCTTGCATGGAGCAGCCTCCCACGGCGCTCAGGACCATGGGCTGCCCCTCTGGTAAATGGACGGTTTCTCTTCGGTCAGTCTTGCTGAGTTAACTCTTTCGGTGAGCCTATGCCCTGGCACCCAGCCCCTACTAACCCACTTGTCATTGGCCAAATTCAAGGACCAGTTTTATCAGTCTCTGCTTCCCCTCTGCCCTGAAGGCCGCCGAATAACGCCGCCTGGAACGCTCTCTTCCTAGGTGTGCGGGACACAGGTCTACTCTGGTTCTCCTCATGGGCTCCTCTTGCCTCCCCAAAGGAGGCTTCCTCCTAGGGCTGCCTCTACCCCTAGGAAGTTCGCACAGCCTCATAGAAGGCTCCACAAACACACCTCTCTGGCCCTGGCTGTCTCACTCGGAGCTTGGGACCTCTCCCTCATGTTCCAGGCCTATGTTCCATGTCCACAACTGACCTCGTCCTCTTTCTCCAATAGCCTACGCTAGGCATGATGATGGAACAGAAGAGGCCCACATCTCTGTAGCTCTGGAGGGCAGAACAAAGGTCAATGGGAGGGAGTTACAACTAGAGTGAAGAACTAGAAATGAAACTGAGACCCAGGTGGGATAATCTGCCTTCCACTGCACCATCCCAGCGTCTGCTTGGCTGTCAAGGGTTTGAGTAATCCAGCAGCACGCTTTCTCAGTCACCAGCTCCTCCTAAGACCCTGCTGAGTTCAAAAACCTTCAGAGGATCCTCCACACCTCACACCTCAAGGACAATGTCCAACCTTCTGAGATCTCTCCAGACTGATCTGGTTCTGGATCCCACCTTCTCTTCCCCGGGCCCCCAACACAAGCCTCCTGCTTCTTAGCCAGACCCTCCACTCACGTGTGCACAGAGAGCACCCTGGCACTCATCATTGTCTGATGGGATCCTGCCTGCCTTCCTGCCTCTTCCATGAGAATCCCGCTCCCTGAGGGCAGGGATGGTGCACTGACAGTGGTCATGGAAATATCTGCAGGATGAACGAGTGAAGGACGAATGGGTAGAAAGAAGAGAAAGGGCATGAGGAAGGGCAGGAGGCAAACAAGGAGACCTCCCCACGGAGCCTGCCATCTACCAGGGGCTCAGGGTCCTGAATCTGGCTGGGGAGAGATGCTTCATTCGGGAGAGTGGATAGACAGGAGGCCACCACCTCAGCACAGAGAAGAAACCCTGACTCACCTGGGATCCAGCTGTCAGAGGCCTTTCTTCTTCTTCTAGGATTCCCTCCCGATAAAGAGCAGAGTCCTGGAAATGAAAATCTAGGAGAGAAGAAAGACGCTGTGAGAGACATAGTCATGGCGGCACCAGCACTGGGTGTGACAACCATCACCCCACCATATGCAGGACATGGTGGTAGGTGTTGGTGCCCTCCTGGAGCTTACAACCTGCTCTGGGCTCCCCTCTACTCCTGCTCCCCACCTTGGCAGGACCCCGTGTACCCCGGAAGTCACAGCAGACTGAGGGACAGAGCATAGTCTAGCCCACAGAGAATGAATTAGTAACTCTGTCCCCACAGGCTGGCAATCTGAACATGCCACTGCATTAAGTCAAGCTTGGGGACGAGCAGATGGGAAGCAGCAGGCTGGCTGTCCCCCACACTGCTCAGATCAAATCTTGAGGGACGCAGACCCAACATCATGGGCAGTCGCTGTGAGGGCTGGCTTCGCTGAACTGTTTTTCTGCTACCAGAGAAGGCTTGGGGTTGGGAAGAGGAGGGCATGTCTGCAGGTCTGTCTGTGGGGTAACAACAAAGGGGAGCAATACTTTGTTTTAAAGAATGGAACAGGGGCAGGTAGGTGGTGCAGTGGATAGAGCCCTGGCCCTGGATTCAGGAGGACCTGGGTTCAAATCCGGCCTCAGACACATAACACTCACTGGCTGTGTGACCCTGGGCAAGTCACTTAACCCCATTGCCTATCCCCCCCCACCAAAAAAAAAAAAGAATGGAACACAGTTCTAGGTACCAAGCCATAAGAATGACACTGACTGATGCAATATATTTCTATGCCATAAGAAACGAGGAACATGAAGAATTCAGGAAAGCGCGGTAAGAGTCACATGAACTGATACAGAATAAAGGCAGCGGTTCCAAGAAAACAACACACACGGTGAGCAGCGCACCTAAAAACTCCTCCCTGGCGTAAAGTCCAACAGTCCAAAAGAGAACGCTGAGCGATTCTAAGGACCCAGCATGGACCTGGGGAAAGGCTCAGAAAGGCACTCCTCTCCCTGACTGCAGAGGTAGGGGCCGCGGGTGAGACATACTGCACGTGCTGTTGTCAGATCCAGCTGCTGGCTGGCCAGATTTGTCAGGACGCCTTCTTTCTCCCTTTCCTTTTAAAAAGGCTTTGCTACAAGGGATGGCTCGCTCACTGGGAGTGAAAGTGATTAAAAACCAAGGATATCAATAAAAATAAGACCGAAAAAGAAAGCTATTAGCCAAATGGAACACCTCCAGGGGATGGTAGGCACCTGGATGGTACAAGGCCTGAAATGTTTGCCTTTGTAGATGCCTGAAGGAATGAGGAAGGCTCAGCCTGGAAAGGGGGACAGCTACATCTTTGTCTTCAACAGATCCCTTCATGTTGGTGTTCCTGTCCTTGTTTTCTGCTTTTCCTCCTGGACTCTCAGTACAATCTCATGACTGACACTTAAATGTTTGCAGAATGTTGGAAATGAATCTGGAAAAGTGATTAGGGCTTTGTGTCATGGCTAAAGAAAAAATCAGGACCATCTCCTTGAACAAGGAAACTGACCTTTTCACCTTCCTTACTCAAAGGATGTGGAAGGAACCCATTTTCGGAGCCCTCTGGAGAAATAACTTCCATAAGGCATGACCTTTGTTATCAGAGGGGCTGGGTGGCCCAATGGAGAAACTCAGGCTGAGGAATCAAGTGGCCTGGATTTAACATTAACTTGTGTGATCTTGTGAAATTCACTCTGTAGCTGCTGTTTCCTCATGTGGAAAGAAAGAGAAAGAAGGAAAGAAAGAAGGAAAGAAAGAAAGAAAGAAAGAAAGAAAGAAAGAAAGAAAGAAAGAAAGAAAGAAAGAAAGAAAGAAAGAAAGAAAGAAAGAAAGAAAGAAAGAAAGAAAGAGAGAAAGAGAGAGAGAGATCATAGCATCTACCTTCTCCGTTTCACAGAACTCCCACAAGAACAAAATGAAATCACAGACATAGTGAGGGCCAAATAGGATTTAAAGCCAGCCCAGCAAAAAAAAAAGCCTTTGGTGGATGAGGTTTCCAAGTGGGTGGGGACGCTGGCCACATCCACCAGCCCAGTGACCTGGGATGTCCCCAGGCCTGGAATGTTCCCCCTCTGCAACTCTGCCTGCTGCCTTCCTTTAAGTCCCAACTAAAACCCATCTTGTCCCAAAGCCTTTCCCCACTCCTCTTAATTCTGCTAATTCTTTCCCGTTGATCCCGTCTATCCCTTGCCTTGTGTATATTTGCTTGCAGGTTGTCTCCCCGGTCAGACTGTGAGCTCCTTGAGGGCAGGGCCTACCTTTGGCCTTTCTCTGGATCCTCACTGATTAGCACGGTGCCTCGTGGGCGCTGAGTAATAGTGGCTAACGTTGATACAGCACTGACGATGTGCCAGTGCTGTTAAGCCCTTTATAATTATTATCTCATGTTTTTCCTCCTTGAGTCTTTTGCCTCTTTTTGTACCCCCAGCACTTAGTCGAGTGCCTGGCACATAGTAGGTGCTTGACAAATGTTTACTGATTGTTTCCTTCAAGTCTTAGCCCAAGCATCATAGCGCCCCTTATGAGGTCTTTTGTCCCCCCAGCCTCTGTTTTACATATCATGGTTGTCTTCCCCAGGTGAGCTCCTGGGGCGGGGAGGGGCTTTAACGAAAGCCTAGGGCTCTTGGTCATGGAGCCCAGGCCCTCTCCCTCCTCAGCTGTGTGTGCCACTTATCCAGCCCTCCTCCCAGCAGCTCTCCCTTCCCGGATGCTCCTGGACATGGGAGTCCAGTGCACTCACTGTGGTCTGGACGCTGTGGGGCCTTCACCCAGATGCCCAACCTCACAGGTACAGCAGACAAAGGTGCCTCTGACCCAGGTCCTGCTCTTTCACATGCATCTCGGAGTCCTGCCCTGAAGCACTGCCCAGAGGGCCCAGGGTCAGATCTGTTTCCTCCCAGGAAGAATTCCTGATGCTCAGGAGCACCTTCTTCCACCTTCACTCTCAGAAGACTGACTGGTTCCTGTGGGGTCAGCAGCATGGCCATGAACGGGCTCTGAGGCAGCTGCTCTGGAAGAGAAGCTGGGCTCGGGAGGGACCCAACTCCCTGGGATCCTCTGGGATAAACAGGCTAACGCGGAGGGATCCAGCAGCTTTGAGCACCCCAGAGCCCTGCACAGATGGCCAAGAGACCCTGAAAGAGATAAAAGATCCACAGGATGAGCTCCAGGCAGCAGTTTGGCAGGGATCTCAGCTAATCCCCCATAGAGCTTCTGCTGGCCAGCTAGGGGGCCCTGGGCAGCTAGGTGATGCAGTGGACGGAGCACTGAGCCTGCAGTCAGGAAGACTGAATCTGGCCTCAGACACTTACTAGCTGTGTGACCCTGGGCAAGTCACTTCACCCGGTTTGCCTCAGTTTCCTCATCTGTAAAATGAGCTGGAGAAGGAAATGGCAAACCACTCAGTATCTCTGCCAAGCAAACCCCAAATGGACTCGTGAAGAGTGCAACATGACTGAAAAATGACTGAACAACAATTTCTCATATGAAATCATTATCATATGAAGACATGTGTGCATGTGTTCTGGTGAAAACACACACTTATATGGGTCCAGGGAAGACATAGTTCCATGACTCTTCTGCATACAAAGGTCACACACTGACTCTTCCTCAGACCACAGCCCTTTTCTCACATCAAGAAGACAGCCAACATTTATACAAAGCTTTAGAATCTGCAAAGTACTTTACATACATTATCTCACTGGACCCGGCTGCAGGGGTTGTTAATTCCTCGTTGTACCCGTAAGGACACAGAAGGTCAGAGCTGGCCTCAGTCAGGATTTGAACCTGGCTCTTCTCAGTTTCAAGTCCAGCACTCTACAGAGTCAAAGTCCCCAGTGGATTCAGGGGCATTAGCACACAAGCTACCAGCCCTCCCATGATCCAAGACCCACTCTCACACAAATACAGAATCACTGAACCTAAGATGGTTTGGGGAGCAAAGAGAATGTGAGAGGAGGCCAGAGACATTTTGAGGAAGGGAAGCAGGAAGAAAGTCTGGAATAGAAAGGCAGAAAGAAAGGGAAGAAGAGGTGGCATTAATGGGGAAGACAGAGAAAAAGAGGGATAACGGAAGATGGTGAGGGATGGGGGAAATGGGGAGGGATGGGGAAGATGGGGATGGATGGGAAAGATGAGTAGGGATGGGGGAGATGAAGAGGGATGGGGAGGGACGGGGAGGGATGGGGGAGATGAAGAGGGATGGGGTGATGAGGGATGGAGGAGATGGGGAGGAATGGGGGAGATGAAGAGGGATGGGGAGGGATGGGGGAGATAAAGAAGAATGGGGGGAGATGGAGAGGGATGAAGAAGAAGGGGAGAAGGATGGGGTAGATGAAGAGGGATGAAGAAGATGGGGAGAAGGATGGGGAGAGATGAAGAAGAACGGGAGAAGGATGCGGGGAGGGGAGAGGGATGAAGAAGATGGGGGAGAAAAGGAGGGATGGGGAGGGTCTGTCGGGGGAGAGATGAGGGAGCACGGCGGGGGGGGCAGGGGGATGGAAGGGCTACCGGGGAGGATGGGGATGACGGCGCAGGGAGACCTCTCTTGTCTCCGCGGGCGGCGCCCCCCGGCCCAGGGCTCCCCGCCAGCGTCACCTCGGTCGCTGCCACCGTGGTCCAGCGCTCTCTCTGGCAGCCCGCACCGCCGCGCCTGCGCAGGAACAGTTCCAGAGGAGCCAGTCCAGGCTAGTCCCAGAATCCTCCTCGCGCTGTCAAGGCCTCCGCGGCGGGGGGGGGGGGGGGAAGGGAAGGGGAGAGAACTGTGGACCACGTGGGTGAGGCTGAGAACCAAGGATGCTGGGAAGTGAAGTCCAGAGGGCTCTGGCGCAGGCGCACTGCCACATTGCTGGGCTAGGGAGTCAGAAGTGGGAGCCCAATAAACCCAGTGCGGGTGGAGGTGGGAGTGTTGGACGAGATGACCTTGGAGGTCCCCTCCAGCTCTAAATCTAGAATTCTGCGAACCTCTTATCCATGTAGACAGCTCTCCTGGGACACTGAGCATCCCCATCTGCATTATCCCCAGTATGAGCAAACCCAAAGAAAACTCTTTAATGGGCTGTAGGGAGGTCTCTAGGGGGGTGACCAAGGGATCTATGCTTGGCACCGAGGTGATTAACGTTTTAATCAACGGCTTGAGAGGCAGCGGTGACACAATGGATGGAGAGCTGAGCTCAGTCAAGAAGTCCTGGGTTCAAGTTCTACCCCTAACACCAATTACCTGTGTGACTCTGGGCAAGTCACTTAACCTCCCAGTACCCTAAGTAACTCTCTACAAGTAAAAGTTGTGGAGTAGGCACCAACATGCATACATAGAGAGAATTAGAAATTAGAAATTCCTTACACCAATGAAAGTCAGCATGCATTTATTAAGCACCTACTGTATGTCAGGCACTATGCTAAGCACTGGGGATACAAAGAAAGGCAGAAGACAGTCCTGCCCTCAAGGAGCTCACTTTCTAATGGAAGAGACAAACTATGAGCTTACAAAATAGAGACATGGTAAATTGGAGGGAATTTCAGAGCTTTGAGGAAGACCATGAAAGGCTTCCTGTAGAAGGTGGGATTTTAGCTGAGATTTGAGGGGAGCCAGGGGGTGAAGATGAGGAGGGAGAATGTTCCAGGTATGGGGGAGAAGCAGAGAAAAGGTTCTGAATAAGGAGATGGAGTGTGGTTTGTATGTGCGAGGAATAGCCAGGAGGCCAATGTCCGTTGGATCACAGAGTGTCCGGAGGTGAGTAAGGGGTGAGGACACCGGAAAGGTGGGAGAGGGGCCAGGTTATGGAGGGCCGAAAGACCAGAGGATTTTCTGTTTGATCCTGGAGGTGATAGGGAGACACTGGAAGTGATTGAGTGAGGGTAGGGTGTCCTATCAGATACTATCAGATCTGCACTTTTGACAGCTGAGTGGAGGATGCACTAGAGTCGTCAAGACCAACCAGCAGGCTAGTTCAGTGGTCCAGGACCAAGGGGATGAGAACCTGCACCAGGATGATGGCATTGCCCGAGGACAGAAGACGGTATGTGAAAGAGATGCTTTGTTGCTGTTCAATTGTGTCCGACTCTTTGTGATCCCATTTGGGGTTTTCTTGGCAGAGAGACTGCAGTGGTTTGCCATTTCCTTCTCCAGCTCAGTTTACAGATGAGGAAACTGAGGCAAACAGGGTGAAGTGACTTGCCCAGGGTCACCCAGCTAGTAAATGTCTGAGGCTGGATTTGAACTCAGCAAGATTAGTCTTCATGACTCCAGGCCTGGCATCTATCCACTATGGCGCCACCTGGCTGCCTCAGGAGAGATGTTACTAAGGTAGAATTGACAGGAGGGGACATTGGAGGTGAGTACAAGTGAGGAGTCAAGGATGACGGCTGGCTTGTGAACCTGGGTGCCCTCATTAGTAATAAAGAAATTATGAAAAGAGGAAGGTTTGGGGGAAAAGATAATGATTTCAGTTTTGAACACGTTGAGTTTAAGATGTCTATGTGACATCCAGTTTGAGATATACAAAGGCAGTTGAAGATGTGATAGTGGAGGTCAGGAGAGAGGTAAGGGCTGGATAGAAAGATCTGAGAATCACTTGCAGAGAGATGATGACAGAATACATGGGAGTTGATCAGATTGCCATTCAAAATAGCATCCACGGAAAAGAGAGTCCAGGACAGAGCCTTGGGGGACACCCACAGTTAGTGTGTTTGGCCTGGAAGAAGATCCAGTAAAGGAGATAGAGAAATAGGGAGTCAGGCAAATAGGAGGAGAACCAGCAATGACAGGAGAGTGTATCAAGGAGAAGAGGGTGGTCAACAGTGTTAAAGGCTGCAGAGGTGAAGAGCAGTGAGAAAAGACCTTCAGATTGGGCAATGAAGGGATTATTTGGAGAGAGAAGTCACAGTTGAATAATGAGGTCGGAAATCAGATTTGCAGAAGGTTTAGAAGAGACAGAAAAGAGGGGGTGTAGGCACCAAGGGGAGGCAATTATTTTTTCAAGGAATTTACCCATGAAAGGAAGAAGAGAGATACGATGATAGTTAGCAGGGGGAAGTGAAGTCAGTGAAGAGGGGTGCAGGGATTGGAGGTCCCAGGGTGGACAAATAACCGAGTCAAGGACTGAAAGACAAAGGGAAAGATCGAATGATCTTTTAAATCGTGATCAGGTAAAGGAATTTCAGATTTCACGAACAAGGAATTGGAACATTTATGAACTTCTCTGTGTGTAGTAGAGGTGGGGTGGAGGACTAGGTCATGGGAAATGAATGGGTTAAGGAACTGGGAAGTTAGGATGGTTGAGGAAGTATCGAGATGTATGTCAAATCCCCTAGTACGAGGGCAGGGGTTGGGGAGGAGAGACCATGAGGCAGGCATCAAACTCACTGAAGAAGGAAGGAGAGGGTCCAGGAGGTCTGTAGACAACAGCCACCGGAATCTTGATTGGGTCACAAACATGGATTGATTAAATCTCAGTGATGACAGGTTACTGAGTGACTGTGGGAGTGAGAGAGTCTGGAAATGGCATTGGGGAGCAAATTGGAAATAATAATAGTAATATAAGGCAACTACATGGTGCAGTGCCAGGCCTTGAATCAGGAAGACCTGAGTTCAAATCTGGCCTTAGAGACTTACTAGTTGTGTGACCCTGGGCAAGTCACTTCACTCTGCCTGCCTCAGTTTCCTCATCTGTCAAATGAGCTGCAGAAGGAAATGGCAAACCACTCCAGTAGCTTTGCCAAGAAAACCCCAAATGGGTCACAAAGAGCTGCACGTAACTAAAACAACTGAACAATAGTAATATAACACCTAGCATTTATATAGCACCTACTATGTATAGGCACTGTTCTAAGCACTTTACAAATCTTATTTCACTTTATCCTCACAACAAGCCTGCAAGGTAGGAGCTAATAATAATACTTCCTATTTTATAGTTGAGGAAACTGAGGCAGAAAAAGGTAAAGTGACATGCCCAAGGTCACACAGCTAGTAAGTGTCTGAGACTCGATTTGAACTCAGGTCTTCCTGACTCCAAATAGAGGCCTAATGCTCTACCTATTGCACCATCTAGCTGCCCCATATTACACATTATTACTATTATGCAAACAATGTGATTAAAACATCCATAACCTTTCACCAAGTAATTCAGCTTCCTGAAATATACCCCAAAGAGGTCAATGAATTTTTTTTAAAGGCTCCACATACACCAAAATATTTATGGTGGTACTTTTTATGGTAGCAAAGTATTGGAAACAAAGGAGATATCCATTGGCTGGGGAGATGGCTAAATGAGCTGTGGTCCAGTGTTAGTGATCTGTAAGAAAAAGTGTCTATGATGAATACAGAGAAGTGTAGGAAGACACACATGAACTGATACACCATGAATGAAGAAGAACTAGGAAAACAAAATATTAACCATGACTACTCCATTGTAAACACAAAGAACAACAGAACAGCTGAGACTGAATGCTCCTGAGTGGTGAGTCTCTAACCAGGGCTGCCATCTTGTAAGGTGACCTGGCCATGCTCTTTTCACTCTCAGCTCAGCTTACTCTCTCTCTCTCTCTCTCTCTCTCTCTCTCTCTCTCTCTCTCCCCCCCCCCGTCTTTCTCTGTCTCTGTTTCTGTGGCTCTATCTCTCTGTTTTTCTCTCTCTCCATTTCTCTCTCTCCTTTCTCTCTCCCCTCTGTCTCTGTCTGTCTTGTCTCTCTCTCTTCCATCTCTCTGTCTTCTCTCTGTCTCTGTTTCTCTCTCTCTCCCTCTTATCTTTCTCCCTCTCCCTCTCTGTCTTCTCTCTGTTTCTGTATCTCTCTCTCTCTCTCTCTCTCTCTCTCTCTCTCTCTCTCTCTCTCTCTCTCTCTCTCCATCTCTCTGTCTTCTCTCTGTCTCTGTTTCTCTCTCTCTCCCTCTTATCTTTCTCCCTCTCCCTCTCTGTCTTCTCTCTGTTTCTGTATCTCTCTCTCTCTCTCTCTCTCTCTCTCTCTCTCTCTCTCTCTCTCTCTCCACCCCTTTCTCTCCCTCCCTTTCTCTCCCTCCTTCTCTCTCTCCCTTCTGTCTTCTCTGTCTCCCTCCTTCCCTTCCTCCCTCTCTTCCCCCCAGTGAGGAGGTAGAACTGTTTTGAGTTGCCTTCCCAGAGCCCTCTGGGAGAAGTGACCTATTTCCCTCCAGGCCATTGGTGGTGGCTGTGAGCACAAGGCTACACCTGTCTCTTCTGCGTTTGCTCCCCTGTTTAGGAGACTGAAAAGCAACCTTGAGATGGAAGTGCCAGGCCTTCAAACTTGGCCAGGTCTGGAGAGATTGCTGATGTCTGGGGGAGCAAACACAACCAGAGGTTCAGGGGAAAGGGGTGTGCCCAGGCTTGGAGCTGCCTGGAGTGGGCTCAGCAGAGATGCTATGCCTGGCAGGGACCCGTCCCGCTGAGCAGCAGAAGGACTCCTCCATCACCAAGCCAATGCCCTGGGAGAAAGCCACAAAGGGAGAAAAGGACTTCCAGGGCTGGCATCAGAAGCACCTCTTACACAAGCCCACTTTACTGTTGCTGATCTGTAGATCTCTTCCTATTCAAACTAACACCTGGCACTGGGCCTCTAGTAAAATGCTAGACCAGAGGATACCTCCCTTAGTTTCCCTTATATTTTCTATGTGTGATAACCTCCATCAGACCTAAGATGGGGGAGCTTCCTTCCCGTTATTTGCTGTAGGCAGGTAACCACCCCACAAGAGAATACAGCCCTGTGTGCCCAGACGGTTTTACAGTACAGACTGAATGGGAGCTCTGAGATTAAACAGCAGATCCCCTCTGGGGACTCCAACCTGGTGACTGTGAATGGCCTGTTAGGGGAATGTCCAAAGGAGACAGAAATATGCAAACCAATGTATTCAACCAAGGTCAAGACAGGAGTCTGTATAGATCCTACAAATGGAAAGTGAGCCAGGCTCCAAACAGAGCAGGCTGGGTTACCTTTGGGGAAAAGACAACCTTTTAACGAAGCCAGGCTCTTCCCCGAAATAGACCCGGGAGCCTCTGTGCTTAGGAAGGACTCATCCCGCTCTGCTTGCTTAAAAAACTAACAAATTTTAAAACGATTCTATCAGAGTGGGAAGATACTTGTACAGATGTCACAAATATCACTGATTAGGAAGTCAGGGGAGAAGTGAGTATCCCACCCAGGAGAAACAGCAAGGGAGGGTGGACGGTAGTGTCAAGGGTTCAAGAAACATGAAGGAAGGTCTCTGGATTTGAGCAGCTAAGTGGCACAGTGGATAGAGCCCTGGGCCTGGAGTCAGGAAGACCTGAGTTCAAATCTGGCTTCAGGTACTTCCTAGCTATGTGACTCTGGGCAAGTCACTTAACTCTGTTGGCCTAAGTTTCCTCCACTGAAAAATGTAGATAATAATAATAATTATAATAATAATGTCTATCTCCCAGGGTTGTTGTGAGAATCACATGAGCTAATAATTATAAAGCACTTAGCACAAGGCCTGGTTCATAGTAGGTACTTAATACATATTTCCTTCTTTCCTTCATTGGTGACCTTAGAGAGACAAGTGGGCCCAATTCTAGGGTGGGTGGTAATAAAGTGAGTGGTGATGTGGGATAGTGGGAATGACATGGAATCTTATGTCAGAGGATCATGATTTAGGGAAGGCTTTCCCCACCCATCTGTAAATTAATGGATTGGGATTTGATTTCTAAGGTCCCTTCCAGTCCTAAAGTTTATGATAAAACATGGGGGAATGTTGGTCTAAGATTCCTGGACAGAGTTGGCTCACAACACACATACAAACATCATAAAACCTTTATTCAGGGGACTTGGCACTTTGGGGTGTTAAATATTTCCTCCCTGCTGCCCTGAGCTGAAGCTGATA
This sequence comes from Phascolarctos cinereus, assembly GCF_003287225.1. Taxonomy (NCBI): domain Eukaryota; kingdom Metazoa; phylum Chordata; class Mammalia; order Diprotodontia; family Phascolarctidae; genus Phascolarctos; species Phascolarctos cinereus. Next base: position 406,450,775 of record NW_027556098.1, on the reverse strand, counting down.
CCTGGAGAAAAAGGATCACTTGTCCAGTGAGGGCCAAGCTGTAGACCAGGAAGTGGGATGTCCATCTCAGAAAGTGCCGAGGCGCCCCAAGGGTCTCAGGCCATAAACTCCAGACGCCACAGAAAAATCTACAATCTAGGAGGTTTCCCTTCCCTCCCCTCGCCCGGCCTCAATAGTGACTGTTTCTATTCAGTTACTTTGCTCACTCTGGAAAACACAAAGAAATGGACCAAAGGCTCCAAAGTCAGAGGAGCTGGATTCAGGTTCTGGCCTGAATGCCTGACAGCTGAGTAGCTGTGAGCCAAATGCTCGAACCCATGGAAGCTCAGTTCTCTCACCTGTCTAATGGAGGTAATATTCATGTCACCTCTCTCAGGCGGTTGTTGTAAAAAGAGAGTGGTTGGCAACTCTTGAAGCTCATGAGAGAAAACCCCCCACAATCCAAAGCAACACAGCCAACTCCACTCTCTCCTCATCCCTGACAGGCGCCCCCCCTCCCCCAACTGCATGAACAGAAATGGAAAGCTTGGCTGGTGTGACTGTCACAGAAGAGAAACAGTTAAGAGGGCAGCAGCAGCAGACAAGATCGGGGATGCAGAACCGAGTCAAAGAATTGGAAGGAAACTGAGGCCATGAAGTCTAACCCCGGCCCTTACCAAGAAGCCCCTTTAAGCCCAAAGTGGTCACCTACCGTCTGCTTGAAGACCTTCGGTGTTGAAAGTCCCCTATCTCCCAAGGCCACCCATTCCAATCTGGGATGGCTCTAATTGTGATACATTTTCCTTTACAAAGCCAGGTTGCTATCTCCCTCTATGTACCTTCTACCATGGCTCCTAGATGGGGCCCTCTGGAGCCAAGGAGAACAAGCCCTCCCCCATGGCACAGACCCTCCAAATATTTAAAAACTGGCATCATTTCTTCCTTAAGTTGTCTCTTCTCCAGGTTAAATCAACACCTGCAGTTCCTCCAACCAACCATCTCATGGAAGAACCAACCGTCTTGGCCGCCATCTTTTGGACACACCCCAGTTGGTCTCTTTCTTCAATGAGAGGCCCAGGACTGAGTGACTGCACTGCATATATGGTCTGATCAGGGCAAAGTAAGGCAGTGATATCACCTCCCTTACTCTGGACACTGGGCCTCTCAATGCACCCTAGGACAGCACGGGCCTTCTTGGCTTCATGTAGTGGACTATTTCTGGGCTGCAAACGTTCACGTCTTTGTCAAAGGATCTGACGTCTCCTCATCCTTCTCTTGTCCTCTATTTATGAATTTAATTTTTGGTATTCAAATGAAGAATTTTATTTAAATTTCAATTTGGCCAGCACCTGGGTGCTGTCACTAACACATTAGCCAGGCAACTAGGTGGCTCGGCGCATAGAGCACTGGGCCTATGGTCAGGAAGACCCAAGTTCGAATCTGGCTTCAGACCGTCACTAACTATGTGACTCTGGGCAAGTCACTTAACCTCTGTCTGCCTCAGTTTCCTCATTTGTAAAATGGGGATGATAATACTAGTACCCACCTTCCAGGATTGTTGTGAGAATCCAATGAGACAATAATTATAAAGTGCTTAGCAAAGTTCCTGGCACATAGAAAGCATTCTGTAAATGTTAGCTATTATTACAATTATTGTTGAATCATTTCAGTCCTGTCCGACTCTTCATGACCCCGTTTGGGACATTCTTGGCAGAGATACCAGAATGGTTTGCCATTTCCTTCTCCAGATCATTTTACATGTGGGGAAACTGAGGCAAACAGGGTCAAGTGACTTGCCCAGGGTCACATAGCTAATATATCTGAAGCTGGATTTGAACTCACGGAGATAGGTTGTACTGACTCTATCCACTGTACCACCTAGCTGCCTTATTATTGTAATTACTATCTCCTTAATAACCAGGTCTGGAATTTTGCTAAGAATCAAAGTGAAGCTCCTGGTTCTACAGTTTGTAAATTCTGCCTTTTCCCTTTTTATTAAAATTGGGACATTTCAGCTCCGTTCTTCACCTCCACCTCTTAGAATCCTTAGTATCCTTCCAGACTTGAGTAAAGCGCCCTCTTTGACGTGTGCTCCCAGTTGCTGGCGTATCCCACACTCCTGGTACATACCTCTCTTGGAACCTATTTTTCCCCAGTAGAATGGAAGCTTCTTGAGGGACCAGCTATTTCACTTCTGCCTGTGTATCACCAGGCCTGGCACAGAGTAAGGGCTGGATAAATTGTTGACTGATTTTCCAGTTCTGTGGCATCTCTTAGACTCCCCAAGCTCCTTCACAGATCCTATAGCACCTTAGTAATCACTGATTGCTTTCATTTTTTCCTCTTTAATTTTATTGAAAAAAATGTTTTCCTGATGCTTTCTGTTTTTATATCACAGTCATGTCCAGTGGACTCTAGAATGAATCCTCCTTTCTGAGAAAGAACTGCAATTAAGCAAAACCATCCAGTACAAAAGACTTGCCTGACAGCGTACACAATACTCTGTCCTGGTAGCCCCCCACCCCACCTCTCTGCTGTGACAGAGGAGGAGGAGGTACATCTCTCTTCTCCATCATCTCTTTTCTGTGACTCACAGTCCAGCCTCCTTTTAGTGGCCTCTGAATTGATGCACTTGTCACCATTGTATACATTGTTCTCCCAATTCTGCTTACTTCAATCTGCATCAGTTCATAGAAATCTTCCCATGATGTTCCAAGTTCCTCATGCTCATTTCTGCATCAGTTCACAGAAATCTTCCTGTGATGTTCCAAGCTCCTTGTGCTAATTTCTTCCTGTGATTACATTCATGTGCCATGATTTTCTCAGCTATTCCTTTATTAATGGGCATCTACTGTGTTTCCAATTCTTGTTGACCACAAAGAGTGCTATTACAAACATTGTGGTATCTATTCAGCATCTGTGTCTGCCTTTGGCTTCTTTAGGGTATAAGCTGGTAGTGAGATGGCAGGGTCAAAGGTGAGGCCAGTTTAATCACTTTCTTGCCTCATCCCAAAGTGACATCCAACTGGACTAGTTCACACTCCACCAACAATGTAAGTGTGCCTATTTCCCTCAGCCCACCAGCACTAACCATTTCCATCTTTCTTCATCTTTGTTAATTCGGCGATCACATCCCCCACTTCTCTTGGTATTCCAGGTGGGATGTAGCTCGTCGGGACCTGGTGTCTGGAGCTTACTGAGGGCAGCCAGAGGCTTCCTAGACACCTCATTTGTTTGGGGTTTCCACTGTCTGCTAACCATTTTTGTTCTTTCCTCTCTAGTCCAAAGACCATCTTCTTGGCATAGAAGATAGAAGCAAAAGTCAAGCAATTCAGCTTTCTCACCGTCTTCCATTATCATCAGTTCATGTACTCCGTTTATTAGCCTTAACCTCTTCTTTGATTCTTCTCTGGAGCCTACCACTTACCACATCTAGTTCTTAGGACTCATCACCAGATGCCCCTCATTTTGGGCTTTGAAATTCCTAACTTTCCTTATAGAACCATGTTACTCTTGTTTTTGCTTTTAAGTTACTTGCCCTTAATTTTATCTACATATTTTTTTAAAAATCTTATTTTACTAACATCCTTTTTTACATTATTTTAATTTTTGAATCTTCTTCCCCTGGTTCCCTACCCATCAAGTGACACTTTCTATGATTTAAAAAGGAGGGGATAGGGCAGCTAGGTGACTCAGTGGATAGAGCACTGGCCCTGAAGTCAGGAGGACCTGAGTTCAAATCTGGCCTCAGACCAAACACTTGACACTTACTAGCTATGTGATCCTGGGCAAGTCACTTAACCCCAATTGCCTTAAAAAAAAAAAAGGGAAGGGAAAAGCAGCACTTTAACTACATCTGACAATATCTGAAATATTTTACAGCCATAGTTGTCCAGCTTTGCAAAGATGGAAGGGATGTACATTAAAAAGACAAAAAACAAAAAATACTTCTCCAGGGCCAAGTTTAGTCATTATAATAGTGTAGCCCCCACTCTGGGGAATCCCCCTAACTTTCAGTTAAACTCCTGGGCTGGTCTCTATAGGGTGGTTGCCATCTCATATCCTGCGCTGTGGGGTAGTTACTCCCACTATTGTAGTTATGAGCCCCCACCAGTGTGTTTCCTATTAACAATCAGCCAGCCAACTTAATTAGCAAAGGCATTTACTACAATACTATAGTAAGAACAAACTGGAGAAAGAAAAGGCAAACCTCTCTAGTATTTTTGCCAAGAAAATCCCATGGGTCATGAAGACTTAGACATGAGTGAATGACTGAACAACAAATCGTAAGAATAATTGGTATTAAATGTTCCCCCTGAACAAAAATTGGAGTGAACTCTCCCATAAGTACATACAGGCCTCTGTGGGAAAAGTGATCCCCAACTTAAAGTGAATTGGTAATGAAGCATACATGAGAGATACACTGTATAGGGCATAGGGGGACTCACAACTCATGCTTTTGCATGGCCTGGAAGTCCTTTCTTTTTCTGTAGTCCTCACACAGCTTCTGTTTGGCTCAGTATTTCTACTGGGCAAGCTGCCTAGCTGAGTTCTGCTCTTTTTTTGAGCTTGCAGTGGGCATTCTTCCTTATAAAGGGTCACGCTTTGTGAAACCGTCTCTCCCCTTGGGTGACTGACTGCCTCTCTGTATCGCTGTCCTCAGGAGTGTCTACTGCTCCTTACTGGATATCTTGCCTCCTACTGGTCTAGTACCTTGGATGGAGAGGCTGATGGGTGACAGGAGTCAATCAATAAACATTTAGTAAGTACCTACTATATGCCAGGGACTATACTGAGCACTGGGGATACAAAGAAAGGCAAAAACCTGTCCGTACTTGCTGTCGAGGAGTCACAGCCCAACGAGGAAGAGAAAAGGAGAGAAAAGTCCCGCACCCCTTCACAAGGTATTCCCAAGCATGGAATCTTGAAGTCCTGAACTGGTTGCTGTTTTTATATAGGCTTAAAGAATGTGACTGATTCTCTGCTTTCTCCTTTTTTTCTGCTGTACACTTCATAATGGAGTGCTCATTTGCTTCAGCCTCCAGCTGGTGGGAATCAGGTCCAGAACAGTAATTCCTCATGTCGTCACTTCCTCCACCATTGGAAGGCTGAAACTCTCATTAGGGAAAGTTACAAGTTTACCAGCCAAATTTCTATAGAAGCCTCCTATGGGGGCTTTTCTCTAAGCGAAAGAAGAAAGTATCCTATAAAGTAGCCTTACTTGGGGGGCAGCTAGGTGGCACAGTGGATACAGTGCCAGGCTTGGAGTCAGGAACACTCATCTTCCTGAGTTCAAATCTGGCCTCAGACACTCACTAGCTGCGTGTTTACCAGGGGCTACAGTTTACCAGGCACTGTGCTAAGTGCTAAGGATCCAAAGAAAGTCAAGAGATGGTCCCTGCCCTCAAGGAGCTTACAGTCTTATAAGGGAAGACAATGCACAAAAGCTGAAAAGGGGGAGAGAGAAGACGCAGTTCTTCTGTTTCTGATCCTGGGGTGCAGCTGCTTGCCTCTTCTGCCATGCTAACAGTATTAATCATGCTGTTGTATGATGACATTAAAAGGGGCATTCTTAGAGGCAACTGTGGTACGGTAGGGAGGCAAGTGAATTTGGAATCAGAAGGAATGAGGTTGAATCTTCACTCTGTTTAGGCAGTCAGGTGGCCCAATGGATAGGAGCACTGGACTGGGGAGTCAGGAAGACTTGGGTTCAAATTCTGCTGCAAACATTTAGTAGCTATGTAAATGACCCTGGACAAGTCAATTAACTTCTATTTTCCTCAAATTCCCCATCTGTAAAATGAGGATAATAATAGCACCTACCTTCTAGGGTTATTGTGAGGATTTAATGAGCTAAGTTATATAAAGTGCTCTGCAAACCTTAAAGCATCATATAAATACAATTATTACTAATTTTATTACCTGTACCCTGTGTGAGGCCTGAGAAAATTTTTTCACCTCTCTGGGCCTCAATTTTCTTTTCTTTTCTTTCTTTTTTTTTTTTTGTTAGGCAGTTGTGATTAAGTGACTTGCCCAGGGTCACACAGCTAGTAATGGGCCTCACTTTTCTAGACAGTAAGATGAAAGGCTTGGACCAGAAGACATCTAAGATATCATCATTCAGCTCTAAATCTTATGAACCTAGCCCTGCTGATTACGAACAATTGTTTTTGTTGTTCAGTCATGACCCCATTCGGGGTTTTCTTGGCCAAGATACTGGACTTGTTTGCCATTTCCTTATCCAGTTTATTTTATAGATGAGGAATTGAGGTAAACAGGGTTAAATGACTTGCCCAGGGTCACACAGCTAGTAAGTGTCTGTCGAGTAAGGGGCAGGATCTGAACTTTTGTCTTCCTGACTCCAGGCCTGGTGCTGTCTCCACTGTGCCAACAACCAGTTTTAAATCCATTTGGAGATAAGGAAATCATTTTGGCACAGCCATCGCAGAAACCTGTCTTACGTCTCTCAAAATGTCCAGGAATCTGAGTTCAAATCTGGCCTCAGATCAAACACTTGACACTTACTAGCTGTGTGACCCTGGGCAAGTCATTTAACCCCTAATGTCCACAAACCAGGATGGAGATCACCCCAAAGAATTTGGAAACTTCTCTCCAGATGATTTATGGCTAAAAACCAAACAGACAGATGACAAACTAACCTACACATGAATGGCAGATGAGAAGGTTTTGAGATTTGGGGAAAGGGAAGTTAATTATAAAGAATGACAGCCTCAAATGCTAACTATCCCTGATTTGAATCCCAGTTACTTTAGACTACAAGGATTATATTAAGGCAAGACTCTATGTGGTGCAGTGGAGAGCATGCTGGACCTAGAGTCAAGAAGACCTGAGTTCAAATCTGGCCTCAGACACTTACTGGCTGCGTGGCCCTGGGCAGGTCACGTAACCTCTGTCTGCCTCAGTTTCCTCATCTGTAAAATGGGGATAATAATAGCACCTTCCCCCCAGTGTTGTTGTGAGGATAAAGTGAGATAATATTGGTAAAGTGCTTTGCAAACCTTAAAGTGCTATATGAACGTTACTGCTACTGCTACAGAGTTGCTTGCATTCTGTCTCTCCAATGAGGCTGTGGGCTCCTTGACAGCAGACTGTCTGTTGCTTTCCTTTGCATCCCCAGCGCTTAGCACAGTACCTGGCACGCAGCAGGTTCTTAATAAATGCCAGCTGATCATTTAACATAAAGGGAAACCAAAGACACATCTGTGGTATTAGATCATGGTAGTTAATAATGTAAGAGAAAGGATTATTTCTCTCTTGTATTTAATAACTAATTACTGAATTACCACCAAGGTTTTCCCCCTTTTCTACTTCCTCATCTGGAGATCAACCAGCGTGGGAAATCTTACTCAAAGACTTACCCAGCCAGGAATGCTAAAATCTGATTAAAGACAGTAAAGAAATTCTAAGTTTAGGAGAATAAGTGGATTCCTGCTCCTTGTGTTTACTCAGACAGGTCTGGGAAAGTACGGATTCTTCCCTTTGTTAGAGGATGATATGGAAATGGATAAGTCTCTTTGACCAAGATTTGGGGGCTCAGTGTCACATACCTCAACACTCTCATTGGAATAAGCCCACCTCTCATTATAATATTAATTTTCTCATTAACCAATCAGAGTTGATTGTCAACCTCAGGAACACCCACTCTTCCAAGGGCATGTAAAGTGTAAGCCCACCACCATGATTGTCTTTGGCATTTGAGAATGTCACTGACCCAGTTTACTGACAATATGCAAGCATTATTAATAAAATGACTAAAATCAGGGGCAGCTAGGTGGTGCGGTGGATAGAGCTCCGACCTTGGAGTCAGGAGGACCTGAGTTCAAATTCAGCCTCACACACTTACTAGCTGTGTGACCCTAGGCAAGTCACTTAACCCTGAATGCCTCACCAAAAAGCAATAAATAAATAAAATGACTAAAATTCCAGAAACTATGTCTCTCAAACTTTTTAAATGTCACAGAAGTAAATCTTTACTGACTTTAGGATGAGACAGTGATGTTGCAAATGTTAGACTCAAAACAAACTATTATGAAAAAGAAGGGAAATTTTTCTAGTCACATGACAAAAATTCTTTGTGTTTAATAGGCCTCATAGTATATGCCATTTATCACGATCAATTGTTGTTGTTAAGTTGTTTTCAATTGCATTCAACTTTTTGAGATCATGATTGGGATATTTTTGGCAAAGATACTAGAGTAGTTTACCATTTCCTCCTCCAGCTCATTTTACAGATGAGGAAACTGAGGCCAACAGGGTTAAGTGACTTGCCCAGGGTCACACAGCTAGTAACTGTTAACTGTCTGAGGCTGGATTTGAACTCAGATCCTCCTGACACCAGGGCTGGTGCTCTATCCACTGCACCACCTAGCTGCCCCTATCTTGATCAGCACCTAACAGTTTAAGTTGAGAGGTCTAGTCAATTCTGCTTTTTCAATTTTAATTTACTTATGAGTTTAAGACTTAAACATTCCCCTTCTACACGAGGTTGTATCATATGTGGGGTATTCTTACTCCCATAAGTCTCAGGGACTTCTTGTCAAGGCTAAGACTTGTGAAAGAGGGTTATGAATAACTATGCAAAAATATTACAGTAACCTATGAACTGAATGTTGAATTCTAGGGAAGTGGCAGACATTTCTTTGCCAATCTCCTTCTCCCTCCCTGACTGATCTCTTTCCAGTTATGGGGGTAAAGGTGGAGGAAATCAAGAACGGAAAAAGGAAGGAATAGTTTGAAAATTGGAGACAGATAAATGCTGCCTGGGGTTCTGATACCACAGCACAAAGTGAATTTAAAGAACTTTGAGCTTTTATCTTTTTCCATTGTCCTTTTAAGCCCAGCAAACACAGTTTGCAATTAGACCAATGTAGAGAGCTAAAAGTCTAGTAACAAAAGAAAGACTTGATAATTTGCCTATTCTTTGAATTTGATGGTGTTACTGAGCTGTTTCGATAAAGAGATTTCTAGGGGCAGCTAAGTGGTGCAATGGATAGAGCACTGGCCCTGAATTCAGGAGGACCTGAGTTCAAATCCAGCTTCATACACATAACACTTACTAGCTGTGTGACCCTGGGCAAATTACTTAACCCCACTGCCTAGCCAAAAAAAAAAAAGGGGGGGGGAGACAGAGATTTCTATCCTTATTTTTTTTTTTTGGAAAGTTCAGAATGCTGTGGCTAATATTCTAGATTTCAGACCAGTAATCTCCCTGTTGTACCTAACTTGACTGTCAGCACCAAAAAGAAACAATTCATATATTTCGGGAAACAAAGCAGGGAGGGAGCAAGGCTTTGGTCATCCAGACTCCTAATTTTCACATCTTGACACTTGAGTATTAAAGTGATCAGTCTAAAGGAAGCTTTCCTCACATTCACTCCATGATCAGATTGGCCAAAGGGAGAGCTAGTTTCCCGTGTGAAGTTTCTGGTGTTTCACAAGCCCTGCACGCCTACTGAAGGCACTGACACATTCAGAGCATTTATAGGGCTTCTCTCCAGTATGAATCCTCTGATGTTCAGTAAGGTATGTCCTTCTACTGAAGGATTTTCCACATTCAATACATGTATAGTTCTTCATTCCAGTGTGAATTCTCTGATGTCCAATAAGGTATTCACTTCGACTGAAGGTTTTCCCACATTCAATACATAAATAGGGTTTCTCTCCAGTATGCACTCTGTGATGTTGAATTAGGAATGAGCTACGGCTGAAGGATTTCCCACATTCATTGCATTCGTAGGATTTCTCTCCAGTATGCATTCGCTTGTGTTGAGCAAGGTTTCCTTTGTCAACAAAAGGTTTCCCACATTCATTACAGTTGTAAGGTTTCTCTCCGGTATGAGTTTTCAGATGGCAATACAGGGACATGTTGCGGTGGAAGGCTTTCACACATTCACTGCACTCATAAGGTTTCACTCCAGTATGGACTTTTTGATGACGAGAAAGGCATGAGTTACTGCTGAAGAATTTCCCACATTCACTGCATTCGTAATTCCTCTCTCCAGTATGACTTTTCTGATGATCAGTAAGGGATATCCTCTGAATGAAGGATTTTCCACATTCAGTGCATTTGAAAGGTTTCTCTCCAGTATGAAGTCTCTGATGTTCAGTGAGGGATCTTTTTCTGTTGAAGGATTTCCCACATTCAGTGCATTCGTAAGGCTTCTCTCCAGTATGAAGTCTCTGATGTTCAATAAGGGATCTTCTTTTACTAAAAGCTTTCCTACACTCACTACATTCATAGGGTTTCTCTCCTGTATGCATTTGCTTATGTTGGGCAAGATTTGATTTATAAATGAAAGCCTTCTCACATTCATTACATTTGTATGGTTTTTTCCCAGTGTGAGCTTCCTGATGCAGAGTAAGGCATGAGTTACGACTGAAGTATTTCCCACATTCTGTGCATTGGAAATTCTTGTGCTGGCTTCTTTGACTTAGTGCTGTTGGGTCTTTACTTCCTCTAGTCCCTGTTCCTTTCATCTTGGGGTTCAAAGGACCATCTTTCATCAATCTTTCCATTAGGAGCCTTTGAAATGATTTTTCTTCAAATAATTCCTGCTTTGGAGTTGATATTTTGTATTTAGGCCTAGTTTCCCAGTCTGAAAGAAATAAAAAATATACATATACATACATATATACATACATACATACATACATACATACATATATATATATATATATATATATATAATATATATATATATATATATATATATATATATATATATATATATATATTCTCCAATCTTTGTCCAGGGGACAAGGACCAGGGCACCATAACAACAATAAGGGAATAATAAAATTAAAAATGATGCCCAGACGGAAATTGGTCTTTTCATGGTTCTCAAATGCAACTCTGTAATCAGTAGAAAGGCATGAATGGGTTGTATTTCATGTCAGCAGAGGGAATACCAATACTGATGTAATCAGGGATCCTTGAAGTGGGATAATTGCATAAAGGCTGCCACAGACAAGACAAGCTACAGGAGTTCAGAGAGGGCTGAATTCATTCTGCTGTGGAAGTTATATAAAGCTTTGGAATGGAGGGACATTTGTGCTGAGCCCTGAAGGATGGGTAGCATCAAACAGAACAGAAGGGGAAAGCATTTCAGTTTCAGGGATCAGTCTGTAGTTGGTTTTCAATCTATCCACTCTGAGATGATTTCTATCTAGAATAACAGTAGCTAACATTTATATAGAGCTTTAATTGAAAATTAAATTAAATTAAAATTACAAAGTGCTTTACAACTATTACCTCATTTGATTACAACAGTCCTGGGAGTAGGTGCTATTATCATTATCCTCATTTTAAAGATAAGGAAACTGAGGCAGACTTGTCTATGATTGCATGGCTAGTCAGTGTCTGAGGCAGGATTTGAACTCTGGTCTTCCCGACTCTAGGTCCAATGCTCTAGTCATTGGACCCATCAGACCACCTAGCTTAGATTTCCATCTAAATGAAAATACCCCGAAAAGAATTCAGAATCCGCAACTGAAGGTCAAGCTGAAGACAGATGTAGATTTGGGAGTCACCTGCACATAAGAGATATTTGAAGGGTCATTAAAATACTGCCAAGGGAGGCAATTTGAAGGAAAAGGAGCATCAGGTCCAGGACTAGACCTTGGAGAATACCTGCATCTGCTTCGGGGGCAGAAGAAGGAATAGCAATGTGGTGGTGGGGGTCAGGGTGAGATGGGGGTAGAGTATTCAGAATTTCAGCAGAGCAATAATTCTACCAATTCTAGTTTCTAGGGAAGTGAGTCAAAGAAGAGAGCTCTTAGCACAAGATGTTTTACTCCTCTAGGAAAGAAGATATAGAATTTGGGGGACTGACAATCTACTTGCCATCACAGGGAAGATCTGTGATTTAACTGTCATCTCTGAGAGAACTAAGGGGAAATTCTTTCCTGAAGAGACTTGGACAATTAATTGTGTGAGAGAGACAATGAGTCTAGGAGACCATGAGGGTTAAGTGTCATTTTTGCCAAAGACTGCAGAGGAAAAAAAAAGACAGAATCGAGAAAGGGGTCCTGCATTGGGGGTTAGAAGATTGTTGGTAACTAAGTCTTCTTTCAGTACAGTGATAGGGGAGCAAGCCAGGATGCAGAGAGGAAAGGAGTGACTAGATGGAGGCCATAGATTTATAACTCTAGTTCAAGAAAGTATTCCATTATATGATAAGCTCTCATAAAGAACCACCGAGAGTGTGTTTTCATTTTACACTTGAGGAATGTAGATTCCCAATATTGGGCTACCCTAGAATTTTTTTTTTGAGGAAAACTTATGGATTTTAAAAGAACAGTTTGGTGTCGAGTTATAAAATACTATCCCTCTGACTTTTGCAATCCTCAAGTCCCAGGAGTCTGGCCAAAAGGACTTAAGGATTGCAAATGCCAGAAGGTATGTTATAGGGGAGAAAAGTATTAGACTTAGGACCAGGAGAGATCTGGGTTCCAATCCTACATAGTAGGTTCTGTGGTCATGGGCAAGTACTTCATTGGTCTCAATTTCCCCAGATGTAAAATGAGGATAATACTTATACTACCAACCTTAGAGAGATTTTAAGAGGAAAGTGTGTTAAATTTTAAATTGCTATATAAACATGAGATGTAATTTTTAAAAATTTTGAGAGATGTAGGGACAAGTGGTTAGGAAGCACAGTCAGGGAGTATAGACTACTCTTTCTAGAATCATAGACTCATGGCTGTAAGGTACCACTTGCAACCCCTTTTCACTTTTCAGCACTGTTCTTTGGCGTTTTGTGGCTTGAGGGCATATGCAGTGCAAGGTGCACATGTTTTGTGTTCAGAACCAAGGCTGCAGTGAAGTTGTGTGATGCTACATGGACAAGTGCTGCCAGAAACATGATCTTTAATTAATTTTTGGTTGTTGCATGTTCAGAAACCTTTTACTGCTGCCAAATTGGGGTCACGACCCACAGTCTAAGAAGTGCCGATTCTAGTTCAACCTGGGCCTGGATAGGTATCTCTTCTGTAACACATCCCATAGGGTCCATCCAGTTTCTGCTCAAAGCCCTTCCTCTACTTCCCAAGGTAGGCCATTCCACCTTTGGACAGCTCTAATAGTTAGGAAGCCAAACTCCAGGTCTCCATTCGGGCATCACATTAAGGAGATGGTAAACAGGCTAACCTGGCAGCCTCACTGACTGGCTGGTCTTCCAGAGATGATCTTTTTTTTTTCTTTGTGAGGCAGTTGGGGTTAAGTGACTTGCCCAGGGTCACACAGCTAGTAAGTGTCAAGTGTCTGAGGTCGGATTTGAACTCAGGTCCTCCTGACTCCACGGCCGAAGCTCTATTCCACTGCACCACTTAGCTGCCCCTGAGACTCTTAAATACTAGACTGTTTTCACTCCCCTAGACAAGTATGTCTTGGGATTCTCCTCTTGTCAGTGTTCTGTAGATCAGATATCCAAGGTTCTTTCCTTTGTTCCAAATGGAACATGACATCAGGTTTGGAAACTACAAGACCTGCTCATGGGAGAAGAAATTCCAGTTATCATTAAGCTTGCCTCTCTAATGACTTTTCATTCCTGGCAACTATTAAAATAAATGATGCTCTTCTCCCACTACTGTTCTGCAAATGTTTCACTGATGTCTTCTTGCCCTGCCACTGAACCTCCTTCTCCCCTGCAATCCCCCCTCTCCTTCTAGCACTGGAACTATAATCAAATTAATACTCCCACTGCTTCTGGAAAGGGGATATCAATCCACTGACCCATCGATCCACTCAATATCTTTGTAATTCTTTGACCAAAAACCTCATTCTCTAGTTACTGCTCCCCTATACATGTTGTCATCTCCCCATAGAATATAAATTCCTTGGGGCCTAAGACTGCCTCTCTTTTGTATGCGCATCCCCAACAGTTAGCACAGTGCCTGAAACAGAGGAAGTATTCAAATGCTTTTTTGTTCATTCTTGGAGAATTTTTTTCCTTCCTCTTGGCATTGATAGCATTGATCTCTAAATCTGTGATCCACATGTCCTTCTGTTGCTTGGCATAGAAACAACCTCACCTCTAGGAGGTGAAGGGTCATCTCCACAAGGGGAACTAGTTGTATCAGTGAAAAAGGAGGCAGAGGGAAGGGTCACATCTCAGGAGAACTACTTCCAACTCAAAAGCACAAGAAATACAGTCATTAAAATGGCAACCAGCGTTAGAGCCACCAGGAAACACCTGCCATGATGTAAGGCTGTGAAATCCTCCTGAAGGGCTGTAGGAGGTCATCAGCATAGAGGGCATGATTGTCACATCTGCAGATGGCACGCAGTTCAGAGGGACAGCTCATACCCGGGAGTGGAGTCAGGGTCCAAAAAGATCCTGATGGCAACAACAGTGACCTGGAGCAAAGTCTTACATCTGGCTTCAAAAACACACCTTCACAAATGAAAGATGGGGAAGGCATGGCTAGGCAGAAGTTGGTCTGAAAAATATCTGGAGGCTTTAGTGCCCATGGCAGCTGGGTGGCGCCACAGTGCATAGAGCACTGGGTGTGGAGTCAGGAAGACCTAAGTTCAAATCCAGCCTCAGACACTTATTAGCTGTGTGACCCTGGGCAAGTCACTCAACCCTGTTTGCCTCAGTTTCCTCAGCTGTAAAATGAGCCGGAGAAGGAAATGGAAAAACACTCCAGTATCTCTGCCAAGAAAATCCCCAATGGGGTCATGAAGAGTCGGACAAGACTGAACAAGAAGGTCAATATGAGTCAGCTATGAGATATGGCAGCCGAGAAAGCTAAAACAAGCTAAGGATAAGCTACTGTATCTCAGCGGCAATAGGGAGCCCCTCCATGTTCTTGAGCAAGAGAGTCCCATGCTCTGTGCTTTTGGAAGGTGGAGGAGATTATAAAGATGCTAAGATGCTAAGACTTGAAGTAAGACCAATTAGGAGACCATTATAATATTAAAGAAATGAGCGTGACACAGTGGAAAAGGTACCGGGACTGGAATCACAGGACCAGGGTTCAAATACCAGCCCTGCGACCCCTGTAAATGATGGTGTTCAATTAAATTACCTACAAGTTCCTTCCATTTGTAAAATATATGATGCTAAGGAAATGTGATGAGGGTGGAAACTAGAGAGCAAGGGATATACATGAGAGGTATTGTGGAGGCATAGTCAGCCAGGTTTGGCAAAAGACTGGACACAGGCATAGGACGAGGGAAGAGGAGAAGATGAAGGACTGGTAATACCTACAGCATCCACCACTAAGGGCTGTGATGAGGATCCCAGAGGACGGTGCATGTATAACACCTGAACTTTCTCTCAGAGCCTTTGGATGCTGTGGCTGTACCCGAAAGAGCCGGGAAATAGAATCCGGGGGGGCTGACAGACCACTGCCATCACCAAGAGTATCTGTGACAGATCAATTACTTCATCTCCAAGGACTCTCTGAGATGACCCTGTGAGAGAAAATTAGCCCCGGGGGACTATGAGTGTTAACTGCCATCTTGCAGAGTAGGAAGAGACAGGACCGAATTTAGCTTTTCTTTAGTGAAGAAGAGAAAGCCTGAGAAACCAAACCCACCATCCTCAAGGAACTGAATTGTTAGACTGAGTTTCCTTTGTTGAGGAATCAGCTGATGGACATGGGTGCCTCTGGCTGTGATTTCATATTGTTGAAACATCTATGTGCATATCTCTTCACCTTTGCATTATCTTTACTGTTAATACATCATATCACCAATAATACCGATGTTTGTTAAAGCCTATGAGACTGGGCTTTCAATACTGAAAAAGGAGAGAAAGTTTATAAGAAAAAAAGACTCATCAGTTTTTACAAACCATGGTAGGGAGATAATCAACTAATGAAGGAAATGTTGTACTTTGAATAATTGACAAGGCTGTATCACAGGTGATTGCCTTAGGACTCGACGTGAGTTAGTTAAATGAGGTGAAGGAGTGGCACGAGGCTGGGTACTTGTTGCTAAAAGGTGCTGTTCTTACCTTCTAACACTCACACTCTTCTCTGTAGTATTCCTATAGTAAGCTTGCAACCCTTCTACATGTTGGGACTCATCCTGTTACCTCTGAGTTGAACGTTTAAAAGCCTAATACAGATGTAAAATACCTTTAAAACCCCGAAGTGCTATATAAATGTTAGTTATTACTGATGTCCCTATGGGAGAAACCAGGCAGCAGGTGCTGGGTAAAGGGAGGCTAGGGATGCCAACCATCTATTGGTGGTCAAGTCATACTGATTGGGTTGGCCTAGGTATTTAGTCATTTGCAGTTGCGTCTGACTCTTCGTGACCCCATTTGGGGTTTTCTGGGCAAAGGTACTGGAGTGGTCTGCCATTTCCTTCTCCAGCTCATTTTACAGATGAGGAAACTGAGGCAGACAGTGGCAGGACTTACCCAGACTCACATAGCTAGTGAGTGTCTGAGGCCAGATTTGAACTCAGGAAGATGAGTCTTCCTGACTCCTGGCCTGGTGCTCTATCCACTGCACCACCTGGAAAATCCCCTAAAACACTTTAAACTGCTCTGTATGAGCAGAGACCATGTCTCCGTTTTTCTAAGACAGCCTCAATGCTTCTCACTCACCCCATACAACCAACAGATGAGGGCTTTTCTTAAAGGGAGAAAACATTTTTTGGTCATTTGATAAGTGAAAGGAATAAGGTCCCTCCCACTTAAGCCTTCAGAATGCGGGAATATCCTTGTCTTGGCATCAAGGTGAACGAAGTTCCTTGCCTGCCAGGAACTTTTAAAATATTTCCAAATCTTGCCTGCTTTGAATTGTACCTGTTTTTTGTTTAAAAAGATAATTAACTTAAATCGTGTCAAGAGAGGCAGCATGGCATAGTGAGTAGGGAGCTGGCCTCAGAGCCAGGAAGTCCTGGGTTCGAGTCCCACATATGACCCCCACGGGCTGGATGGATTAAGTCACTTCATTTCTTGGCAGCCCAGGAAACTCTAAGACTATTTACATCGATAGAAGAGGTTCATAACTGGAAGCTTCCTATGGCTGTGTGATCACAGGTTGCCATTCCAAAGCGATGCCACATTGTTTCTTGAAGCACTTGGTGTATAAATGATAAATAAACAGTAATCGCCCTGACTTGAGATCTCTGACTTTCCTGGGAATGATAGGCTGATGACCAGGGCTGGACCTTGGTAGCTTTGTGTCTCCCTATCTGAAACCCTTGCTGCTGTGGAGCTCAGGAGACTGAACTATGGGATGGGGCCCAGAGGATGGGGTCTGGAGGGTTCCAATTCCATTCAGTAGATTTTAAAAGCCTGCTCTGTATTGGTCTCTGCCCTCGGGAAGCTGGCTGGAGAGTGGGCGGCACAAGACATGCACAGATGAGCCAATACAAAATAAATTTAAAAGGTGTAAAGCTCTAACACCTTGGGGGGGGGGGGCTCGGGAGTGGTGGGGTATAGGAGGCAGCACCTGAACTGTGTTTTGAAAGGAGGCAGGGATTCTAGGAGGCCAGCCTGAGAAGGGAGTGCATTCTGGAGGGGGAGATGGGATGTACACTGTAGGGACTGGTCAGATAATGAAAGGAGGGCACATTGGGAATATATAAAACATAGCTATTCTCATGCTATAGTACACAATTTGCCAGATTCATTTGTCTCTAAGTTGGCAAAAGGAGTCACCATTTTTTCCCCTTTGGAAGTGAGCATAGGGGCTGCTAGGTGGTACAGTGGATAGAGCACCAGCCCTGGAGTCAGGAGGACCTGAGTTCAAATTTGACCTCAGACACTTGACATTTACTAGCTGTGTGACCCTGGGCAAGTCACTTAACCCCATTGCCTAGCCAAAAAAAAAGAAGAAAGAAAGGAAATGAGTGTGTTTAATCAAGGATTGTTCTAGGATGGATAGCCAGAGAGATAAAGCAGACAGATCAACCTTTATAAAATCCCAGTTGACGAGGGGGTGCAAAGGGCCATGGTCTACTCTCCTTGTAGACACCATATCAAATCCAAAACAGTTGTGAGTCCCAAGCAGACACTCAGTCGATAACATACTCATAGACTGTCTAATTGAGGTAGAGATGGAGATAGCTAAAGTGTTCGATTATTAATAATATATTTCAAGTTTGGGAAAAGACACTTATTTGGAAAAGGGAAAAGATTAGAAGGGGGATAGATGGGGCTGTCAAAGTGCAATAAGTCCTTCAGAAATGACTGCAGAGGAGAAAGAACTAATAGAGTCCAAACGAAGATTGAAGCATACTCTTTTCACTTTTTTCATGTTTTTTTTTCTTTTTCTACTGCTTTCACAATATGACTAATGTGGAAATGTGTTTTACATGATTGCACACGTATAACCTATATCAGATTGCTTGCTGTCTTGGGGAGGGAGAAATTTGGAACTCAAAATCTTTCAAAAAATGAACGCTGAAAATTGTCTTTATATGTAATTGGAAAAAAATTAAATACTATTAGAACTGGAAAAAAAGACTATAGACGTCAGGGGTGGGGGAAGGGGACTAAACATTGGTTTAGTGCCTACTGTGTGCCTAGGAGAGAGTGCTAAGTGCTTTGCAGACATCCTCCCATTTGAACATCACCATGGCCCTGAGAGGTAGTTCATGAGACAGACTCCTGTGTGCCTTCCCTCTAGGGCACCCAAGGATTCCCCTTCCTCTGAGGTTTCTGTGACAGGCAAGAAAGGCACGAGGAAGGGTCCTCTCTTATCTGATCTATGGACTTCCCTGCAGGAGGTCCCTTTCCTAGGGCAGAGAATAGCCAAAGGCAGGGAAAATCCAGGAGGAAAATGAATTAGCTCAGTTTAACAAGGGGAAGAATGAGCTCCCTGTCTTCTGAGAATCAGGAGCCCTTTTGTCCTTTTCAGAACTCACTGGGAGGCTCTGACACCAGGAGTTTCCACTAATCTATGAGCTATACCCTTCAGGGCCTTGGGTATGGGGTACAAAGGCATGGTTCTTGCCCTTTTTAAAGAAGGTGCCCTCTTCCTGTAAGAAAGTGCTTCTAGCTGTCCTTGGCACCAGAAGGAGAACCTAATTTAGAATCACTGGGGCTCCCACATGAAAAAGGAGAAAGCCCATTCAGAACTCTGGAGATGGGGTCCCTTGCTTAGTAAATGATTCCAGCACCAGACTGAAAACTTAGGAGAAGAAGAAGAGTCCCATGCTAATGATGAAAAAAGTGCCCAGATTAGCCAAGGGGAAGCCAGGGAGACTGATTCCCCACATTCCCCTGATTTCCAGACAGCCAGGTTATAGAAGCCTCCAGCTGAGATGCTGGAGAGAACAGAAAACCCCCTGATACACAGTGCGAGCAGTGTCTGGCCTCTCCTAGATCAGGAAATGTACTTTCAGTGCCCTCAGGGATCAGATTAAAAAAAAAAAAAGGAGCTGAGAACACTGGGATAGTGTGAAAGAGCCACCTAATAAAACACAGCTGCCAGGAATAAATGTTCCCATTTATGGATAACTGTTCTGTTGTGCTGGAAAAAAGATCCATCTCAGAGCTCGGTCCCAGAGCCTTGGTTTGTCAGGAAGACAGAACAGGTTGGAAAGCTCTGGGGGAGGCACAAAGGGGCACAGAGTCCCACTGTCCACATAGGCCGTGGTAACACCCAAGGCAACTGCCACAAAACATGAGCATGAGAAGCCCCCTCAGATTAACATATAAAGACAGTTTCAGTTGGGCAGTGGTAGGGGAAGAGACCTCAGATGTGGGAAGCTCCTAGGACATCACCTTAGAGTGAAGGACAGACAATGGCTCCCCATGGGTGGAGGCCCCAAGACGTCGCTGTTACGGAGGCCTCCACAGGTGGAGGCAGTATGTAGGGCCAGCAAGGCTTCATCCTGGCTGAGAAATGGACAATCTAAGTATCATCCTTTCCTTCTAAATTTCAGGCTAAAGCCCAAAGCAAAAACCTGGATCACTTTGCCCTAGTTATGCTCTGGTTACCAGGGAGAGGTGGTTGGCCAAGGAGACAAGGTGAACTTGGACAGATAATATGGCCAGGTACCTACAGCAGGTTAGGAATATGCCTGCCTCCTCCCTCCCCATTTGGATTCCTCTGCCCATAGGGAGGAGCCTGAGGAAAATTAGCCTGAGCAACAGAAACCTCAGGGGCAGGTAGGTGGATAGAGCACCAGCCCTGAAGTCAGGCGGGCCTGAGTTCAAATCTGGCCTCAGACCAAACACTTGACACTTACTAGTTGTGTGACCCTGGGCAAGTCACTTAACCCCAATCGCCTAAAAAGGAAAAAAACAAAAAACAAAAACAGAAACCTCAAAAGGGACAGAGGATGACAAAGGGACAATGATTTCATGGAAGCACAAGAAAGCTACCTATTTCCCAGTCTATAAAGCACAGAACATTCTCTCGGGAACACACAACATTCTCACCTTGAATAGATTAAGAATGTGTGATCACTGAACCCCCAAACAAAAGCCAGCCAAACTCTCAAGGGACCACAGGGATACTAACGCTCATGGTGAACATCCTCTGATTCTAATCCCGAGTGGGAAGTGATCCTTACCCAAGACCATGTTCCTGTAATTCTCTAGCATCACATCCCTGTAGAGATCCCTCTGACCAGGGTCTAGCCATTTCCTCTCTTCCTGGGTGAAGTCCACAGATACATCCTTGAATGACATGGATCCCTGAAACACCAAAGGCATTCTTACTCATACCTTTTTCCTTGTAAAAGATCCGCCACCCCTCCTCCCACCTTTAGAATGCTGTTGCTGTTGAAGGGATTCTGTATCTTGTGGGAAGCTGGACTAACTAAATTTCCAAGGAAGAATAGACTAAGCAGCCTTTAAAACTCCTTCTAACTCTAACATCCTAAGATGTGGCCAGATGGAGAGGGCAGTGGAAGTGGGGACAAAAGGAAAGAAAAGCATATAAGACAAATGTGGTTTTGATTTTCAAACCAAGAAGGGATTAAGAAGAGAAAGAAAACTGGACACCTGTATCACTAATGGATATTGTTATGTACCAGACACACTGACTAAAATAATAGGAAAGACATTACAGCAATATATATTAAAATATACTTATTATAACCAAAAAAGATTTATAGTAGAAATACAAGGATAGTTCAACATTAGGAAAACAATTAGCATAAGAAGTCTTATTTTTAAAAACCACCAAAATCACTTGACTATGTTGGTAGATACAGAAAAGAATTTTAATAAACTATGGCCATAATTTATTTTAAAAATACTCAAGCTCGGGAATGAAAGGCTCTGTCATCAAATATGATTAAATTTGTTTAGCTAAAATCATGTTCTAGCATTGTGTGCAATGGAGAAACACTAAAAGCTTTCCTAATAAAATAAGAAATGAAAAAAAGATACTATTATATCACCATTATTACTTGACATACTACTTGAAATGCTAGCTATAGAAATAAGAAGGAAGAGAAATTAAAGGAATAAGCATTATCAAAGAAACAGTAAAATCATATCTAATTACAGAAATGATAATTTACTTAGAAAACCTTAGAGAATCCGAATGAAAATTAAATTCAGCAAAATAGCACATACAAAACAAATCCACAAAACCATTAATGTTTCAGTATTATTAAGAAGATTCAGGAGAAAGAGAAATACCATTAAAATATAAATGAATCTCATTAAATAGTTGGACGTTAGCTTAGCAAGTCTCACACAAGACTTAATCAAATATAACAACAAAACTATTATAACAAAAATAAAGGAAGATAAGTAATTGAAGAGGGAGTCAATTTTCATGGCTGGGATGAGCCAACAAAGTAAAAATGATGCCACTCAAATTAACTTACAAATCTAATGCTATGACAATGAAACTGATATTTATAGAATTAGACAAAACAATAAAATTTATTAAGAGGAACAAAAGATCAAGAATATCAAGAAAAATCACTGAAAAAGCAGCAAAGAAAGGAGGGGTTGGGACTCTCAGATCTCAAATGATAAGAGTAGTAATTATCAAAACCATCCTGAATTGGATAAAAAATAGAAAGGATGGTAAACAGAATAAATTAGGTAAGCAAGACTTTGGAGGGAGGGAGTGCATATAGCAGTCTGGTCTTTGATAAACCCAAGAAGCCAAAGTACTGGTGAAAGAAAGCTAAGTATTTGGAACTTTGGGCAAAACTGGGTAGCAGTTTAGTGGAAAATTAGTTCAGACCATATATGGACCACATCATATACCATATACCATAATAAATTGCAAATGGATACATAACTTAAATATGAAAAGTCATCTCCTTCCCAAATTAGGGAAGGTAAGGTTGTATCCTTCATAATAGTAGATAAAATTCTTAATTTGTCACAATGTGGGGAGTAAATAATAACAGACAAAATGCGTAACTCTGAATATACAAAAATTTAAAATGTTTGCACAAATGAAACAATGCAGCCTAAATTAGAAGAAAAGGTATGGACTACAAAAGAAAAATTAGAGGAAAAATGGAGGAGGTACCTTTCATAGGCATGGTTAGGGATAGAATTCTTAACCCAGCAAAGGATAGAAAAGATCATAAGAGACAAAATGCACAATCTCAATTATGTTAACTTAAAAAGCTTTTGGAGGGACAAAAATCAAAGCACTTTATATACAGAGTATTTTATTTGGGCCTCAGAACAACACTGTGAGGTGGTATTACAGCCAAATTTATCCTCATTTTATGGATGAAGAACTTGATAAGACCTTCCAAATCAGGTCAGCATACACCGTGACACTAGATGACCTCAGTGCAAAGGTTCCCACCTTTGTGGGATAATTATATATATATATATATAATTTGACAGAAGAAATGTGAACGGTCAAAGACTTATATAGAAGTCTCATACCTTTGCATCATGAATACTTTCTTTTAAAAAAATCACATTGATAGAAGCTAGACACGGCAATCGTCAAATAATATTACAAACAGTAAAAGTGACTATATCTTAAAAGGCAGAAGAGACTTATTATTGATATGAGAGTTATCCTAGAGTCAGCTTGGGGCAGGTAGGTGGTGCAGTGGCTAGAATATTGGGCCTGGAGTCAGGAAGACCTGAGTTTTAAATCCAGCCTCACACATACTAGCTGTGTGACCCTGGGCAAGTCACATAAGCCTGTTTGCCTCAGTTTTCTCATCTGTAAAATGAGCTGGAGAAGGAAATGGCAAACCACCCCAGTATCTTTGCCAAGAAAACCCCAAATGGGGTCACAAAAACTCAGACATGACTGGACAACAATAAAAAAGAGTCAACTCTTTGCTCACCATCAGACAATGGGCTCTTCAGAGCTAAGTTCAGAACTTATGATAATCAAGAAGAGTAAGAATGAGAAAAATATGTTATGTACATTTAAAAAGACTTAACCTTGATTTATTTCAACAAAGTACTGAAAGATTTTCTAAGTGGAAATGGACAACAGAAATGATATCAACTCTGACTATAATTTCATCCAGAAGTTAAAGCAATGTAAATTAAATGTCACAACAAGGAGATCAAAAGAGTCCAGAAAGCATCTTAGTCAGCAGATATTTGACATAGTTGCCATACAGAGGGAGGTGGCTGCTAAGGGTAACACTGGGTTAGCATAAAAAGTTGCCTGTAACAAATAATGATGGATGATTATGAGTAGTACTGTCTCATAAGACAGAGAGAAACATCGGAGGGTAAAACCAATTTAACAAAGGCTTGGAAAGATTTCCAGCTACACAAAGTCATCACAAGGGTATTCAAAGATGAAGAAGGAAAGAGAACTACGAACAGAGGAAAAATGGAAAAGATTTGCAAAAATCATTTCAACAAACTATTTTCTCTGTCAAGGACAGTGGAACTACCATGCCTGGACTGTAACATCACAGTCTCTGAGGTGCTTAAAGAGGAGATGGAAGTAGCACTGAAGAGAACAAAAAACAGGAAAAGTAAATGAACTGGACCAAATATGTACAGAGAAGATCTGTGCCAGAGGTGATTCAATTGTGAGAGTGTCAGGGAACTGTTATACACTGCATCTGAAGGAGAGGAAGATACGAAAGTCATAGGAAAGTCTTGAACTTTATAAATACTCCCCCCTGCAAAGGTCCCCCCAAAAGAACATCAATTACCACTGACCCATATGCCTATTCTCTCATCAACACAAAATCCTTATGAAGGTCATCTATAAATGAATTGAGGGCATACTCGATAAGGGTATTGGTAGGGAATAAGCAGGCTTTCACAAGAGCTGTTCAACAACAGACCACATGTTTGCCATTTTGCAATTAACTTAAAAATATAGAAAATATAAGATCCCATTTGCTTGTTCACTGATTACAGAAAAGCACTTGATTCAGTAGAACAAACCACTGCTCTGCAGACTCTGTTATGACAAGATGTCTCCTACTCACACATCGAGAACATTTAGGATTCCTTAGACGATCTCACAAGAGAAATAACCCTGTTCAATGGCCCTGTGATAATAAACATCATATAAAGCACATATCAGGAGGTTTAAGCTTGCCCAAAGTATGCATCACTATGTTGGAGGAGACCCAGTGCAGAGTTTAGATCCAGGAGGGATTTCCTGTGGCTGGTGAGGTCCTCCAGAGGCTTCTGACATTGCGAAGCTTCCTGGAAGAGAGCTACCGTCACTCAAAGGAATTTGGCCCATCCATCCATGCAGAGAAGACCAACTGGATGAAGAATATTTACTGCCTAGATTTCAACAAGCATTTCACTTGACACCCTCTAGATATTGTCCAGTGGTATGTGTATTTGTGATGGACAATAGAGCTGGGCAATGACCTGGGCTGAATTGAAAAAGAAGAGATTACTTTGGGAAAATGCAGAATTCGTTGCCTGAGTCTGAACTTCCTATGAAATTAAAGGTCCATCTTTTGAAGACAAACACTTAAATGGTATTGCTATATAGCAGCAAGCCCCGAAATACCCCTGCCTCTCTGAAGAACTAAAAGATGAGGGTCACAAACAGGCAATGGTGGATATGGGTAGGCTGTTCCCAATAGCCAAACAAGATTTCACAAGATGAGGAAGAAAGATGTCATGAGGAAGAGAAGATGGGCTGGCCATATGGCTATGTGGTCAGGAGAAGATAGCCAGAGTGTGTCACTGGTAGCCTTGAAGAAATCAATGAAGGCCTCCATCATATTGAGTGGGACTTCCTCTTTCCTTACTTCTGTGGAAAACTTCATGGGGGAAAGTGTATGAGAGTCATATGGAATAGGCAGGCATGGGTGGACTTTGAGCTGCATTACTGGAAGAAATTCCCACACTAATGAGACTCCAGACTGTATTGAATATTTACAGATAAGAAAATTGAGGCTTGGGGTGATTGTGTAACTCACCATCGTAGCTTGGCTACTGTGGGAGAGAGATTCGAACCTGGGTCACTTGTGACTATCGCCTCAGCACACCTGTACTCCACCCAACATGGCAGCAGAAAGTACAGCCTGTGGGAGAAATGAACTAAAAGTGCACAGCCTGGGTCAAGGGATCGGAGACATAGCACTGGAAGGGGTTTGGGAGGCTATAGAAGCCCACCTCCTTATTCTCCACAGGGAATAACAGAAATAAATGTGGATTCAGCTCAAGAGTCGAGGGGAAGAGAGTCCAGTGGTCTAGTGTGTGAGTCATTCTACCACTCCACTGAATTAAACAAGTATTGTTAGGCACTGACAAGGCTTTGTACTCAATTCTGTTGATGAATAATGACAGGAGCCTGCAGTCTTCTGGGAGCATGTGATGTATATGCAAATAAACAGAATCACTAGGGATGTATTAAGTCCTTCTGGTCTCCTGTGGCCTGGATGGTGACAGTGCCCAAGGAGAGATCAATCAATCATTCCTGGGTGCCTTGGTTTGCTCATCAGTAAAATGGGGGTGATCCTAGCACCTGCTTCTCCGAGCTGTGAGGATCACATGACATAACACATGTAAAGGACTTTGCAAAACAAGGTGTCTACACTTCCTCTCTTCTGACTCCTCAAGTCTTTCAATCTGGCTCCTGGTCTCCCTCACGACTAAAACGAGATTGCTTGCTTTGGCTATGTGGCATTGAGGTCAATCAAAAACACCAGCCAGAAAGCAGTAGGACTAGTGATTGGTAGGTCAAGAGGAGAGAACCTGAAGGAAGGGCCTGAGGCAAGTGAAGAAATGTCCCTGTGGAGTCCTCCATCTACAGGTCTCATTTCCTATGGGAGAAGGTGACTACAGAGGGAGAGCAATCTGTCTGTCTGCCCTCTTAGAATGGACTTTATCTCTTCTGAGGAAGAGATAAAATGCCAACTTACCTGAGATCTGGCTGTTAGGATCCCCCCAGCAAGTGTGTCTTTCTTCTCTGTGCTCCTCTCCTGGTGAAAGTCTTCCAGGAAAGCTGTAACTGGGAGAGAATAAAGGGGCCAAGAGGGACAGAGAGAGAAAGTCAAGGCTAGAGGTGACAACCACCACCATGACGTTCATATAGCCCACTATGTACTAGATGCTAGAGATGTATGGAGAAAAAAAATGAAACAATTCCTGTCCTCAAGCAGCTTACGTTCTGCTAGGGCCAAGCTTCATGCTCAACACTTTCCAGGGACAAGGCAGGGGCCCTGCTGTCTGAGTGCTTGATCCGGGATCACTGAATTTGAGAACTGGGAGGAACACCATTGAGCATCTAGTCCAATTCTTACAACCAAAGGAATCCCCACAATAACATGTCCATGAGTGGTCATCTATCTTCTGCTTGAAGATCTCCAAGCAGGGGGAACCTACCACTTCTTAAGAGAGCCTGCTCCATTTGGGGACGCCTCTAATTTTTGAAAAGTTGTTCCTGATGTGAAACATAAATTGGCTTCTTTTCAACCCTCTGCCCTTCCCCCATAGTGCCTGGTTCTGCCCTCTGGGGCCAAACAGAACAAAGCTAATCCCTTCTTGGCATGACTGGCTCTTCAAATACTTGAAAACCTGGTTTTCTTTTCTCCAGGCTAAACACATCCAATTTCCACAAATAATCCTCAAAGGTAATCAAGTCAAGGTCCCTCACCATCCTGTTTGTCCTTCTCTGGACATCTCTGGCTTAGCAATGTTCTGATCTACCCAGCACTCCAGATGAGGTCTGACAAGGGCAAAGAACAGTGGGATCATCACCTTCTTGTGCCTGGAAATTATGGCCTTCCTAACATATCCCAAGATGGCACTGGCCTTTTGGGGCTGGCCCATCACAATGCTAACTCACGTTGAGTTTGCAGTATACAAAAACATTCAGATGCTCTTCAGAACAAATGTTGTCTATACGTGGTTCCCTCAATGGTGGAGTTTTTGTTTTGTACCCAAGTGTAAGACTTATATTTATCTCTATTGAATCTATCTTATTAAATTAAGCCCAAATCTCTGGCCTGTCATTCTCCTTTTAGAGTGTCCCTCGGCTAGGCAGTGTGTTAGCTAGCCCTTCCATGTTTGTGTCATTTGTTTATTTTATTGATTATACCAAACTGTTTCCCTGCATTCACTGCAGATGCCCAGGGATGGATCTTGTCCCTGGGTTGGTGAGCACGTGGGGGGAGGGGAGTAAAGTATAAGAAGACTAGAAAGGCAGGGGGGAGCTAGGTTATGAAAGGCTTTAAATGCCAAACAGAGCATTTTGAGGTGCTAGGGAGGTATTAGGGAAGCGTTTATTGACTAGGGGCGACATGATCATATCTGCAATTCGGATAGAGTCTATTTACCAAGATACACACAGGAACTATATAAATATAATTACAAAACGCTCTTTAAACAAATAAAGACAGCCCTAAACAGTTGAAGAAATATTGATTGTTCATGAGTAAGCTGAGCCAATATAATAAAAATAACAACTACCCAAATTAATGCCAGACTACCAAAGGATTATTAAAAAGAGCTAGAAAAAATGATGAAGAAATCCATCTGGGGAAACAAAAATGTCAACAATCTCAGGGGAAATAATGGGGAAGGGGCAGCTAGGTGGCACAGCAGATAGAGCACCGGCCCTGGAGTCAGGAGGACCTGAGTTCAAAACCAGTCTCAGACCAGACACTTGATACTTACTAGCTGTGTGACCCTGGGCAAGTCACTTCACCCCAATTGCCTCACCCCCCCCAAAAGGGAGAGAAAGAAAGAGAGAGAGAGAGAGAGAGAGAGAGAGAGAGAGAGAGAGAGAGAGAGACAGAGAGAGAGAGAGAGAGAGAGAGAGAGAGAGAGAGAGAGAGAGAGAGAGAAAGGAAATAATGGGGAAAAAAAACAGGAAGGAAAAGGGTCTAGTATCACCACATCTCAAACTGCAAAGTGGTAGTCATCCAAAACTATTTGATACCGTTTAAGAAAAGGAAAATGGAAGACATGCAAAGTGGAACTCATCAGTGGAAGAGATTAGTAAATAAGCACAGAAGCCCAGTGCTTGGTAATCCCAAAGACACCAGCTACTGGAGGTAAGAACTCACTAGTCAACAAAAATTGGTAAGAAAACTAGAAAGCAGTTTCTTTCTGGCAGAAACTGGGTATAGACCAATATTTCATATCATATACCAGGATAAGCTCCAAATGAGTATATGACTTAGAAATAAAGGGTGAAATCATAAACAAATTAGAGGAGCAAGGAAGAAATTACCTCTCAAATCTATGAAGGGAGAAATGTTCATGACTAAATGATGGATAGAAAGTAAAAAAGAAGATTAAATGGGCAATTTTGATTATACAAAATTTAAGTTTTTGCACCAATGAAATCAATTCAGTTAAAATTAGAAGGGGAGTAAGTACTTGGGGGAAAATCTTTGCAAGCATGTTTCTCTGATTAAAAAGTCTTACTTCTAAGATATATAGGAAACTAATTCAAATTTATACCAATAAGAGCCATTCCCCAATTGAAAAATGGTCAAACAGGGAGCTTTCCCAGGAAGAAATCCAAGCCATCAACATACATACACAACTATACCTATCTATCTATCTATCTATCTATCTATCTATCTATCTATCTATCTATCTAATCTATCTATCTATATCATCTATCTATCTATCTATCTATCTATCTATCTATCTATCTATCTATATCATCTATCTATCTACCTATATCTACCATCTATCTATCTATCTATCTATCTATCTATCTATCTATCTATCTATCTATCATCTATCTATCCATCCATCCATCCATCCATCCATGTCTATCATCTATCTATCTATCTATCTATCTATCTATCTATCTATCTAATCATCTATCTATCTATCTTCTATCTATCTCTATCATCTATCTATCTATCTACCTATATCTATCATCTATCTATCTATCTATCATCTATCTATCCATCCATCCATGTCTATCATCTATCTATCTAACTATCTATCTATCTATCTATCTATCTATCTATCTATCTATCTATCTATCTATCTATCATCTATCTATCCATCCATCCATCTTTAGCATCTATCTACCTATCCATCCATCTATCTATCCATCCATCTATCCATCTATCTATCTATCTATCTATCTATCTATCTATCTATCTATCTATCATCTATCTATCCATCCATCCATCCATCCATCTATCTATCTACAACTCTGAGGTTCTACCTTATACCCATCAGGTTGGAAAAGTAGACCAAAAAAATGAAAACTGCTGGAGGAACTGTGGGAAAACAGGTACACTCGTGTTGGTGGATTTGTAACTTGGTCCTAGTCTTTTGGTTAGCCAGGCATGGAGTGGGTGTGGTAAGCAATGCTCCAAAAGTTATTAAATAAAAGTTATCATTGGGCATTATAGATCCAAGGCAAATGGGTATATGTGTTCAGATCTCCCAGGATCCATGTTTGAGTATCTGTTAATACACATTTAAGAATTTTGTGTTTTAAGAATTTCTTTTGTGGTGAAGGAAACAAATAGCTATCCTATA
This sequence comes from Phascolarctos cinereus, assembly GCF_003287225.1. Taxonomy (NCBI): domain Eukaryota; kingdom Metazoa; phylum Chordata; class Mammalia; order Diprotodontia; family Phascolarctidae; genus Phascolarctos; species Phascolarctos cinereus. The sequence continues at coordinate 406,420,956 of NW_027556098.1, read as the reverse complement.
CCTGATACCCAACTTTGTACGTTGAGTACCTTTCTAGAAGGAACCTTGTTTATTCTTTATTGGAGGAGTTCCTAAACATGAGCCATACTAAATTATGTTTAAGAAAACTGTCCTTAAGAAAACTTATATGAGCTGATGCAAAGTGAGCAGAACCAGAAACACATTATACACAGTAACAGCAATATTGTAATGATGATCAAATCGAAAAGACTTAGCTACTCAGATCAGTGCAATGATCCACAATAATTCAAAAGGATTCATGATGAAAAATGCTATCCACCTCCAGAGGGAGAAGTGATGGACTCTGAATGCAAAGTGAAACATTTTTTTCACTTTGTTTTTTTTCTCTCTGCAACAAGGCTAATATGGAAATATGTTTTGCACGACTTCCTATGTAGAATGGGTATTGTATTTCTTGCCATCACAATAGGTAGGGGAGGTAGAGAATTTGGGACTGAAAATAATTTTTTTTAATTTAAAAAGGAAAGAAGGAAGAAAGGAAGAAATTGTCCCTGAAATTCTGGGATAGGAGTGATGAGTCAGAGAGTGTGAGAAAAAAAATATGCTTGATCCTTCTCTTTGGGGTTAGGTTTCCCAAAGATGAAACTTGGTCCGTGTGAATCTGGGGCTCCTTACAGGAAAGCGTCTCCTTGACAAGGTAACAAGTGTATTAAGTGCCCACTATGTAAGTACCAGTCATTATGATAGGGATCGAAAGCAAAAATACAGCTGTCTGCCCTCAAGGAGCTTACATTCTAATGTGTCTCTGTAGCCCTAATTCCCCTTATTTGTAATGGGAGATAATTTGCCTACACTTAAGACCATAGCTATGATACATGAAAAGCTAAATTTAGATACTAGTGATTTAAGGCCAGGATAACAAAAACCTCTGAAGGTTTCCTAAAGCATAAGGCCCAGCCTACCTAACCTTACTGTGAACAGGATCTCAGTAAAGAACATTCTCCCCAACAAGATAGTTAAGACTAGCTATCTGCACACAGCATAGCTGGATGGTGTAGGCTAAATCTACAATCCTTCACCTTCTTCCACCTGTCTCCTCTTTGGATATTTATTACTCATCCCTCATGCCTTTCTATGTTTCACCTTTCATTTACACGATATCCTCTAGTAGCAAAGCCTACTCACTATGCTTCAGATGCTGTGACTTCACCCAGGTCACCATCTTCCCAGGCCCAACAGGCCTGTTCTGCTCTTCCACATGAATCTCTGGATCCTGTCCTGAAGCCTTGGTCAGAGGCTGGTTTGTCTCCTCCAGGGATGAATCCCTGGTCTCCAGGAACCTCTTCCTCTATTTTCACTTCCAGGAGTTTGACTCAGTCATGTGAGGTGACCAGAATGGGCATTCTCCGACACTGGGATGGCCCCTCTCGCAGGTGGGAATTTTGCTTTAGGGGGGAACGCATGGCGAAGATTCAACTCTGAGACACTACAAAATAGGCTTTGCTGGAAGGAATCCAGCATCTTCAGTTATGGTCCCGGGACCCTGGAGAGATGGGCAATTCATTTTGAAATATAAGAAAGGGTCCACAAGGTAAGCACCCAGTAACAGGAATCTCTGGCAAGCACTCACAGAACTCCTGGAGCTAGCTTAGCTACTTGGTCATACATGGAGACAAAGGTACAGGCGTGTCAAGGAAAACATGTACGTGTGAGTACCTGAGAAGACACACAATTACCAAGGAAGGTGCACGTGAGGACTGTCTTCAAATACAAAGTTCATACACAGTCTCTCTAAGGCCCTAGCTTTCAGTTCATTTCTCAAGGCATGAGGACACAGAGATTGCCCAACTCATCCAGTTTCTCAGAGTCAAATTCCCCCAATGGGCTCCCAACCTGGTACAGACATTTAGGGATACAAACAGGGTCGCGTAAACAGACACACCCACATTCTTGTGTGTGCCTGGAGAAAGAAGACAGTGATCATCAATGCTTATATTTATAAAGAACTTTTGAGGGGAAAAAAGGAAGGAGAATGTCTGGAATCTCAGGGAGAAAAGGAGGAATGGAGGGTTGGAAAGAAGAAAAAGAGGAAAGGGGGAAAGATGGAGAAAAAGAGGGGAAGAAGGGAAGAGGGAGAATAAGGAGAAGAGGAGGGGGAGGAGAAGAGGGAGGGGGAGAAGATGGGAAGAGGGAGAAAATGCAGAGGGGAAGAGGGAGAGGGTGAAGAAGGGAAGAGAGAAGATGGGAAGAGGGAAAGGGAGAAGGGGAGAAAAAGAGGGAAAGAGAGAATGAAAAGAGGAGGGGGAGGAGAAGAGGGGAAAAAGAAAGGGAGAAGGGAAGAGAGAGAAGATGGTAGGGAGAAAATGAGAAGAGGGAAAGGAAAGGAGAAAAGGGGAAGGGGGAAGGGAAGAGAGAGAGGGAAGAGGGGAAGAAAGAGGGGGAGGGAAGGAGTGAAAAAGGAGGAGAGAAAAGGGGGTGATGGGACTGGGAGAGGAGGAGGAATGAAAGAAGAGGTGAAAGAGGGGACAGGGGGGGAAAATTGGAGGACGGGAGAGAAGGACAAGCGCAGGGGCAGCTCTGGGGCCCAGCCTGGCGCTGAGGGCGCAGGCTCAGGTTCAGGGTCCCCACACTGAACCCCCCGACCCCAGGCACACAAACTCTGCTCCAAGTCACCTCATGCCCCAGATCAAGAAGACAGCCTCATCGGGCCACTGCTCTTGCGCAAAAGCAGCCTGCCGAACTACTATTCCCAGAATCCTTTGTGCCACCTCCCATCGGCCTCAGCGACCCAGAGCTAACTTCCATCCGGTGTGGATGGATGATCACCTCTGGACTGAGGAAGCAGGAGAGGGGAGTTAGTCCTTGGAAGGTGGGGGTGGGGACTGGAGCGCATTGTGAAGGGCCTTAAGTGTTGTCTGAGTCCCTTCTACTTTACAGGAGAGGTAGTAGGGAGCCACTGAAGGTCTGTGAGCAGGGGAATGACTGGAAAATTAATCTGGTAGTTTTAAATCGGGCCTTCACAGTCAGACTTCTCCCTACCTTTCCAGGCAAACTGCAAATCCCTCTCCTTCACACACTCTAATCTAGCAGGATTTGACCCACTTCCTGTTCTTCCCTCCCTCCTACTCACAGGACATTCCACCATGTCTCGGCAGGTGTCATCTTTGGACAAGCCCCTGGTTATGTTGGGAGGCGCTCCCTCCTCACCCCTTCCTCTCAGAATCCTGAGCTTCCTTCAGGGCTCCCTTCATGGCCAACGGGACCTGGCCAATGTCACTGCCCTGACTTCATCATCTCATCAGCCCTGGACCTTTTCTCCTTCCTCTTCCCTCTCGTGGCGAGCCCCAGTGAGCATTTTCAGTCTCTTCCTGTCTTCCGGCGCCTTCTCTCCTGCCTCCGAACATGCCCATGCCTCCCCCATCCTCAAAAAGCCCTCACCTGACCCCAGCTGGTCGTCCTGTATATGTTCTGCCTTTGTGGCCAAACTCCTCCAAAAGACGGTTCGGACAGGCACCTCCCCCTTCTCTTACAATTGTTCTGACCTTACCATTTTATTGAAACTGGCTCTCCAGAATGACCAATGATGTCTGAGTCACCAAATCCAACAGCCTTTTCTCAGTCTCCATTCTCCATGACCCTGGATCACACCCTCCTTCCACAGACTCTCTTCTCTCTCATGACTCTCTTCCCCCCGCAACCCCATCTATGTCTATTTCTTTCTCTCTCTCTATGTCTCTCTTTCTTTCTGTCTCTGTCTCTGTGTGTGTCTCTCTCTGCCTCTCTCCTTCCTCTCTGTCTTTCTCTCTGCCTCTGTCTCCTTTTTTGTCTCTCTCTGTCTCTGTTTCTCCTTTCTCTGTGTCTCTCCTCCCTCTCTCTCTCTCTCTCTGTCTCCTGTCTCTCCTCCGTCTCTCTATTTCTGTCTCTCCTCTCTCTCTGTCTCTCTCTCTCCTCCTCCTCCTCCTCCTACCTGTCTGACCTCTCATTCTTGGTCTCTGCTGGATTTTCATCCAGGTCAATCCCAGTAACTGTGGATGGCCCCCCGTGGTGGCCCTCTTCTCCCTCTATGCTACTCCACTTAGTGATCTCATCACCTCCATGGATTCAATTTTCCTCTCAGGAGCAGCGGATAGAGTGCAGGGCCTGGAGTCAGGAAGACCTGAGTTTAAATCCAGACTCAATAGCAGTGCAAGTCACTTCATGTGATTTGGGCACAGGAATGGCCTGGTCCCTGAGTCCAGAGGCAGGGGGAAGGTGTCCTAAGGCTTGTTGGTCCAGACAATCTCATTCTAAGAGAGGAAGAGGCAGCAGATAGGAAGCAGATGGTAGCTAAGGAAGCAGCAACATAGACTTGTAGCAGCAGTGAAGAGAGCGCCCAGGAGGACACGGAGTGAGACTGGGCAGTGGGGACCTGCCTGGGCCGGAGGCAGCGGCCAGCGATGAAGCTCTGATGGGAGAGACCAGGGCAGGAGGGAGCCATGGGCTCAATGACCAGAGGAGCAGTGACATGACAGCAGAAGCCGATTCCCACCTGTTTTGTGAGTCATATGGACTGTGCATGTCTGGGGGAGGATCAACTCTCTGGTGACCTTGAATTCTTTCCCTACTGGAGAGGACTCGAAACCAGAGTGGTGACAAAAGTCTAGAATGATTGTTTAGGTTCCCAACACTTGAATGTGTAGCAACCCTGAGTTCTTTCCCTGGTTTGGGGGTGGCCCCTAGGGTGGCACTGTAAGTCTAGAGTGACTGTGCAGACCTCAGGGGAAGGTAAGAATCACCAGAGGGATGGGTTGCTTACTCCCTTAGAACCCCAAGTTCTTTTTGAGAAGATAGTGGGTGACTCTCAGCTCCAGGGTGTACACAGACTCAAAGAGGTGCTTAGGGAAAGCTTTCCTGTTTGTCTTTAGGCATGGATATAGCTCTTCCATATTTCTTGTTTTGTGTAATGCACAAGTTCTATGGCTCATTCCTTGCTAGCTTGGTGCTTGCAAAGGAACTGAGAACCACCAGATGACAGCTAGAAATTCGCCCGATTCCAATGTTCTAAGAGGTGTTCTATGTAGGCACAAGCCAGAACTATTTTTGAGAAGTCTGCAAGACTGGACCTGGTATCTGTGACCCCAAAGCCTCAGAAACATTACGAAGGACAAATGAAAATACAATAATATAGCAAACATTTATTAAATATTGTGTGCTGAGAACTGTGCTCAGCACAGGGGAAATACAATGCTTAGATAGGATGCACTCCCTGCCCTCGAGGAGCTTACAATCTAGTTGAGGGATAGGACATCAACACAGGTAGCCATAGTACACGATATCACCTAAGTGCCTTAGAGCAATGGCGTCCAACTCAAAGAGAAATGGGGCCACTAATCTATACCTAAAGATCCCTGCTGGCTCCATGATGATTCAGCTTTCAAATGTCATGTGATCTATGCTTCTAATGAGTTTTTATTTTGTCAGCTGTTCCCCAATTGCATCTTCATCTATTTCGGGGGAGTCTTGGGCATCATTTGACACATCAGCATTTGAGAATTCTAGAACAAGGTGCTGTCTGAGGTCAGTGGGAAGACTGTTAGCAAGCAGGGAAAGCTTTCTTGAAGATGGTATTCGGTTTGGCCTTTCCAGACTCACAGAATGGGCTGAACAGACACACGGGGCATCCCTGGGCTGGAGGAGTCCTGTGGGTTGGTATGCCAAGTGTGGAACGGGGAGGACCACGGCAGGAGCCTGGAAAGGAAAGCGGTGTTGGGCCACAGAGGCCCGCAGAGGCCAGGATTAGGCATCTGGACTCTACTGGACACTGAGAAGAGGAGCTGCGTGTCTACAACGTACAAACAGGCGTCACTCTACCAAGCCTTCTTAACCATTTTGGAGGTGAAGCCCTTTGGCGAGTCACTGGCCTCCCCTCAGAATATTTTTTAACATTGGTAATTGAAGGAAATGCCAAATTTCAGTTAGAGGTTAGTGAAAATAAAGATGCCCTGATTCATGGGCCCAACCCTCTAAAATCCATCCACGGGACCCCAGGGGAAGGACCGTGTCTGGTCTGTCTTTGAGAAGTGGTTTAAATTTTGGCTTATGGCCAGCAGGGGTCACTGTCTAATTAGCTAGGAATAACAATGGATGAGCTGTGATTAGGGCAGAGAAGGCAGCTGCCCTTCAGAGGGGCCTGATGAAGTGGCTGGCTCAGCATCAGCATCTGGGTGCTGCCTCCTCTCCAGATTCAGGGCCCCGATTTTGGCAAAGGCGGGGTCCATTCATCCAGGCAGGGAGGGTGGGGACTGGAGGTGGGGAAGAGGGAGGAAGAGTCCGGCTGTGGAGCCTAGGGAGGCAGAGGGTTTGAGGGCCCCTCAGCCAACCTGACTGCCCTCCACACTCTGCACACAGGTCAGGGCGGAGTCATGGCAGGGAGGTCCCTCACAGGCCACTGAGGGCAACCTGAAACAGGACAGGAACTATTTCTAGAGCCATCTGGCCTCTGCTTGAACACCTTCAAATGACGGGGAGCTCACTACCTAGAGAAGCAGCCTCATTCACTCTTAGATAGCTCTAATTATTAGAAAGTTTTTTCCTTACACAGAGCAGAAATTTACCTCTTGGCACCTTCCAGGCACTGGTCTTAGTTCTGCTCTCTGGGCTTAAGTAGAAGGAATGAAATCCCTCAGAGCCCTCCTCCCCAGGGAAGATGCCAAAGCAGCTTCTCCCCTGACTCTTGCTCTGGGCTATCAGCTACTTCTGGGTCCTCAGGCTCCTGCTCCCAGTCAGCCCAGGAACCCAGGCCAGACTCCACTTGGTGAGGAGCAGAGGCAGAGAGGTGGACAGAGAGAGACAGAGAGAGAACATGAGAGAGACAGAGACAGAGAGAGAGAACATGAGAGAGAGACAGAGAGAGAAAGGACAGAGAGGGACAGAGAGCACCTGCGCTCCAGCCCAGCCTAGCTCCCAGGCAGGTCAGTTCACCTCTCGGTGCCCCAGGCAACTCTCTCCATGCCTGGAACTCCCTGATCAGTATCAGGAATGCCTGTACTGATAAAATCGCAGCGCCAGAGCAAAAACATTTTTTCCAAGTTAGCAAAGCACAGTGAGGGGACAGACCCTGGGTATGTGATAATAATAGCTGGCATTTATATAGCGCTTGAAGCATTCTCATTTGATGCTAACGACAACCCTGGGAAGTAGGTGCTGTTATTACCCCTATCTTACAGATGGGGAAACTGAGGCTGAAAGGGTGACTCAAGCTCAGGCTTAAATTTGTCCTCCTCACTCCACATCCAATGTCCTAACCACGACATCATCTAATGCTAAACGACAGTCAACAGTAATGGATGCCACACCGAGGGAAAGAGAAGCCCTCAATGCAGCTTTGGCATGGGTTCGAGCAACATTCAGCATGAAGCTAATGTTCTCATGAGCTCTTCCGTGGTGAGAGAGATGAGCAAGCGGGACAGGAATTCCATTTCTTCTCTGAGGACTCAGCCCGTGGGCTCGGTCACTCCTGAGACCTGGAACCTCATCCTGGAGAGACCTGGCACCTGCCAATGGTGGACGTTCCTGTGTGAAGAATCCCTTCTGGGAAGCATCACAATCCAGGGCTCTAACTGGGGATGGGACGACAGTGACAAAGGGCCCACTTTGGGCTCAGGATGAAGAAGAGCTAACGACCACAGCTGCCCCAAGAATGGAATGAACCATCTTAGGAGGTCGTGACCTTCCTTTCCCCAGGAAGAGTCAAGCAGAAAATGGATAAGAAAAGGGATGTGTAGGGGGATTCCTACAAGGGACGGGGCTTAGGTGGCACCCAGAGTCCCTTAGAGCAGATGATTCAAATAATTAACCTCCTCTCTTAGGGAAAGAAAACATTCCTTTTCCTGTCTCTTCTCCCCGCCCCAAGATGGGTCAAGAATCCATTTTCTGGGTTCTCTGGAGGATTCTGTGAGGAGTGGCCCTGATGGAGAGAATCAGCACAAAGGAACTGTTTCCTGGCTGTGATCATGTTAATTAGTCTTATGATCTCAGGACATTCAGTAGCCTCACTTGTCTTTGTTGTAAAAGGGGCTAATAGCAACGGCCTCGCCTGCCTCCCAAGATTCTGGGAAAGACAGAAATGAGATCATGTTGGACAGGCAGAGGGCCAGTGATTCAAGGTCTGGACAGCAAAAGCATTAGGAAGGAGAGGCTTCCAAGGGGGCGAGAAACCAGAGTAATTCATCTCTCCCAGCAAGGGAACTATCTCAATGAAGAAGGTATGCACTCCTAAATAGAGCTTCAGGAGGACATCACTGCACACGGTGGAGGGGGAAGGATGGGGTGCAGAGAGTTCAACAGAAGGAGCCAAACTTTCCCTCTCCCCCCATCTCCTTCTCCCTTTCTCTCTCCCACCCTTTCTCTCCCTCTCTTTCTCTCTTCCCCCCCTCTTTTCCTCCCTTCCCCCTTTCCCATCTCCATCTCCCTCACACCTCCCTACCACAGCCTGAGGTCAGGGAGATGTTAATTTCCAGGACTCTATCCAAGGTCCCTTTCCCACCAACCTCAGGTGTTTACCTCTTTCACGCCCTAGACATGTCCTCCCCACACTCATCTATACATCTCACCTCTCTTGTCAAGTTTCTGAATCAAACCATCTTCTCAATGGGCTCTGGATGCTGGGACTTCACCCAGGTCTCCACTTTCCTGGGCTGGAAAGCCAGGAAATGCTCTGCTCTAGGCTCTGTAGGGACGCCTCAGCAAGAGGTTTTAGAGTCATTTGTCTCCTGCTAGGAAAAGCCCTGACTCCCACAGGCATCCACTTGGATTTTTATTCTCAGAAGCTGGGGAAGGGGGCTTGGGAATGAGGGGGGAGATAGCCACAGCCAGGTCTTTGGGGGTCAGCTGTCAACCAGTGTTTCTCCAGCCGGGAGTTTGGGGGACACTGTCTCTTCAGGAGGGACCCAACTCTCTGAGGGTCTCAGAAAGGGGCTTCATTAGACGAAATCCAGCAGCTTCAGTCACACTCTTAACCCAGGGTCATGCAGAGGTGGCAAGAGACCCTGAAAGATACAAAGACCAAAGGTGAGCACCAGGAGGTAATGTGGGAGCAAGTCCAAGCAAGCACCCCCAGAGCTCCTGGGGCCGGCTCTTCGGCAGTCAGACATGAAGACACAGGAAGGATGCAGGCATCGGTGGCTGGAGAGATGTAGATCTTCCAACACCAAAGTGACATTAGAACCTAGCCCTGCACCTCCCACATAACGTGTGCTGAACTGAACCACGCAGAGGCTGGGCCTGAGGCCTCCTAGCAAAGGTCACAGTCCATCCCACGTCTTCACTGGGGAGGGCGGGAGAGGAGGAAGAGGAAGGGCTGATGAGGGCAGAAGGGATGGGGGCTGGGCTAAGGGTGGGACTGAAGGACCAGGGGGGAGACAGAAGGATAAGAGAGGGGGTGGAGGGACTCCTCCTAGTCTCCCAACCTAAGCATCCCCCTCGCCTCCTCACTCTCTCACCCTCTCTACCCAATTAGTCGTCAAGGCCTGTTGGTTTTACCTATGCACTGTCAGCAGCTGACCTGTATATGACAGTTTGTTACATTTCCTTCCTATAATTAAGTGACCAAATTGCAGTCTGGTCAATGAAGGGGCAGGGTTTGTGGTGGGAGCATTAGGAGGGAGCCTGTGGCCCAGGTCTGCTGGCTTCTGGCCTTATTTTGGAGGTCTTTTTAATCCTGGGAGTGTATCCCAACAGGGCCTGTTCACATGGTATGCTCATATACCCTAACCCTTCTACACTACTGCCCTGAAGAAATTACATCATCTTCCTTCTAACCTCCCTCCCACAAACGGTTTCCCTTTCCCTCTATCATGAACCAGGAGATCTGAGTTCTAGTCACCTGGTTCCCATCCTTGTGTCTCTGATGATGGGAGGTCCTTCCATATTTCCTCCTACACTTGGTAGATCCTGGGAAGATGCCCCATTACTGCCTGTCCAAGGACATGAGCAGGGTGGCTAATGAGGGGCAGTCTCCCTCCACCAGAGCTCCCATGTCCCTGCCACATCTACTATTCTTAAACAGTGCCCTATTTCTTTTACCCTATTTGGACACACATTTATACGGGCCTTCACACAGCCACCAGGATATTCCAAGGCACTGACTTTTTCCATCTGCTGACCGAGTTCCAATGCCCTTGGTCAAGCCTGCTGCCAGGGCTATTGGTGGCTCACATCTAAATGCATTTGTCCTGAGTGTCCCCAGCTTTTGCACGGGAGCCTTCAATTCCTCAGTCAGAGACAGAGAGGCTTCTCTGGTTGAGCTCTCTAGTCTGCCATGAATCATAACCAAGATTCTAAATCCCTTTGGCCAACTGGAGCAGCCAGTGCAGATGTATGCTGCCAGAGAGGTGGCTGGAAACTCAGGTGAAGAGCTCAACGCAGAGGTTAAGAAACAAGACAGAACCCCAGCCAAGAAATGCACAGGACAGAAGGCATGGCCAGGAGCTGGGGACAGGAAGTCAAGGATAGAGAATAAGACATTCCTAAATGCCAACCAACCCTTCAATTTCATTCACGTCCCAGCCCTCTGCCAAAGGGATTCTGGGCAGCCTTATGACGGGGGGATCCCTGTGGACTTCTGCCAAAGGCCTCAGAGAGGCCCTGCAGAAGCAGCTTACTCATAATCATGCAAAATGCTCTGATGGTTTGTCTGCAGAATTTCATGTCAAATACCAAGAGGAAATAAGTCTGCTCTTCTTCCTCGACCTCCGTCTACTCTCACTGTCTGGCTTCTTTGCAAATACAGAAGATATACCCTCTTTCAAAGAGAAAAGATATAAGAAAATAAGCCAGAAAAAAAGGAATTGAGAGCAAAGTGAAGTCAAGGGGTTATGTGCCCCTGTCCCCCTCAAAACTTATTCTAAAATATTTGAAAGAGCTAAAAAGAAGAGAGCAAGAAAGGAATGGACTGAAACATAGAGAAGCACAGGGCTGTGGGGGTCCCTTGCCACAGGGAAGTGCAGGGGGGTTGGAAAGGAGATGAGGTTTTCAGTCTTTTGTTAGGTTCTACTGGCGTGCTATGCTTTTTAAATCAAATGCATGCCTGGGACTTGGAGATTAGACAAGTTAAGTACAAAAGGAAAAGTCAAGTGATGGGTAGAAAATTAATGATTCATTACCTATTACTTTAACTTCCAACACAGATGTTACTTAATTGTCTCAACAGAGATTTCTTTTTTCTTTCTTTTTTTCTGTTGGGGAGGGGGGAGAGAAGGAAGTTAAAATTTTGGTGACTGATATTTTAGAGACCAGCACTCCCTACCTGGACTCACCAGGAGTGGCGTAGGGGGTGTTGGGGTACATGGGGTGCTCAGGGAGGACTCGCACCTCTGGCGTGAGCAATGCTGAGCCCTTTCCAGGGCTGCTCATCCACTTTTGGTGTCTACCTGGCAGTCAACTCTCACCTGTGGCTCAAGAAGCTGTAGCACGCACAGTGGCCACACCCTGATAAATCAACCCGGGCAGATGGGCTAAGCCAGGTTGGGGGTCACCAACAGGCCTCACACCCGTTGGTAAGTTAGAGGGTGTCTGCTCCAAGCACAGGAAGACTTTCCCCAGTGGAATGGACAGATAAGAATAATTAGTTCCAATGGCCATAAAGGCAGCTAAAGCAAGTGCTGTGGAGTGTGTAGAGCCCGGTCAGGCATCAAAGATGCCAAGGTCATCCTGGGCCATCGCCAGTCATCTTGAGTTTTGTTTTGTCACTGGACTCTGGTGACTCAGGGACAGAGAGCGAGGCTGACGATTCTGTGCGACTCTGCCTCATTCAGGTCCAATTCACGAGTATGTCAAGACATCATCCCATGATGTCGTTAGTCCTCTTCATAAATGAAGGGAAATGAAGGACAAACACCACCACCACCATTGCCAGGAGGCAACTAACATGCATTATGGGGAGAGAGAAACAAAGGGTACAAATAGCCTTTTAAAAAATCACTCAATCCCCCTTGTGACAATTTGTCACGTGGGCATCTACCAAAGTGTGTCTGAATAAACATTCATTACATACCTACAGTTACTTTTCAGTGTGAAGTTTCTGATGCTTGGTGAGGGCTGCACGCCTACTGAAGGTATTCCCACATTCACTACATGCATAGGGTTTTTCTCCAGTATGAATTCTCTGATGTTGAGTGAGGAATGTGCTCCTGCTGAAGGATTTCCCACATTCAAAGCACTCATATGGTTTTTCTCCAGTGTGAGTTCTCTGATGGTAATAAAGGGATGACCTCTGGCTGAAGGATTTCCCACATTCACTGCATTCATAGGGCTTCTCTCCAGTATGGGTTTGCTGATGACGAGTAAGGAATGTGCTCCGACTGAAGGCTTTCCCACATTTACTGCATTCGTAGGGTTTCTCTCCAGTATGAATTCTCTGATGTTCAGTAAGGGATGAGTTTTGACTAAAGGCTTTCCCACATACACTGCATAAATAGGGTTTCTCACCTGTATGAGTTCTATTATGTTTGGTAAGGCATGTGCTCCGGCTAAAGGTCTTCCCACATTCATTGCACTCATAGGGTTTTTCACCAGTATGAGTTTTCTGATGTTGAGCGAGGATTGAGTAGTACTTAAAGATTTTGCCACAGTCAGTACATTCATAGGATTTCCCTCCAGTTTTAATTCTCCGATTTTCAGGAAGGGCTGAGCTTTGGCCAAAGGTTTTCCTCAACTCACTGTTTTCTTGCAATTTTTCTCCAGTGTGAACTTTTTGATGTTGGGTAAGGCAGGTACTCCGGATAAAGGCTTTCCCACATTCAGTACATTCATAGGGTTTCTCTCCAGTATGAGTTTTCCGATGCTGAATAAGAGCTGAATAGAAATGGAAGCCTTTCCCACATTCTCGGCATTCATAGGGTTTCTCTTCTGTATGCATTTTCTGATGTTGAGTAAGAGCAGAGCAATATCTGAAGGCTTTTCCACATTCAGTACATTCATAGGGTTTCTCTCCAGTATGAATTCTCTGATGTTCAATAATATACGTACTTCGACTGAAGGTTTTCCCACATTCCCTACATTCATAGGGCTTTTCTCCAGTGTGTGTTTGCTTATGTTGAGTAAGCGATGCATGGTAACTGAAGGCTTTCCCACATTCACTGCATTTATATGGTTTCTCTCCAGTATGAGTCCTCTGATGGTAATAAAGAGATGAGTTCTGGCTGAAAGCTTTCCCACATTCATTACATTCATAGGGCTTCTCTCCAGTGTGAGTTCTCTGATGCTGGGTAAGGCACGTGCTGTGGCTGAAGGATTTTCCACAGTCATTACATTCATAGGGCTTCTCTCCAGTGTGAATCCGAAGGTGTCGAATGAGGGCTGAGCAGTAACTAAAGGATTTCTCACATTCATGACACTTGTATGGTTTCTCTATATTATGAATGATCCGATGTCGAATGAGGGTTGAGCTGTCGCTAAAGGTCTTCCCACATTCACCACATTCGTAGGGTTTCTCTCCAGTGTGAATTCTCTGATGTACAGTAAGGCATGTGCTTTGGCTGAAGGTCTTCCCACATTCACCACATTCGTAGGGTTTCTCTCCAGTGTGAGTTCTCTGATGTCGACTAAGAGCAGAGAAGTGGTTAAAGGCTTTCCTGCATTCACCACATTCATAGAGCTTTTCCTGGTTTCTTCTTTTCTTTTTTTTCTTCAACCTGCCTTCACACTGATTGGCTCTTAACTTGGAGTTCAAGTGGCTGTCCCTTGTGGGCTTTTCCATTATTGGCCCCTGAAGGGACCCTTCTTCACAAGTGCCTTGTTTTGAAGCAGATGACTTTGCCTGGCTCTTGGTTTGGGTGTTCTGGTCTGAAAGAAATGAAAAACAGAAACATTCTCTTTTCCTTGTGCTGAGAGAAAAGAAATAAAAATAATAGAAATAAAGTTGAAAATACTGTCTAGGAGGAGTCTTTCACAGATGTCAAATGTAGCCTTGCATTTTTGGGGAAAGATACGGAAAGTGGAATAAAAGTAATCAGTAGAGAGAAGTGAAAGGAGAGCTAATCCAAACCATGAAAAGGGGCCAAGAGGCAGCTAGGTGGCACAGTGGATAGAGCACTGGCCCTGAAGTCAGGAGGACCTGAGTTCAAATCTGGCCTCAGACCAAACACTTGACACTTACTAGCTGTGTGACCCTGGGCAAGTCACTTAACCCCAACTGCCTAAAAAATAAAAATAAAAAAATAAAGAGATGTGAAGTTCATTGAAAGAATGATTAGGTATTTCCAAAAAAAGGTTGAATAAAGGGCAGCTAGGTGGCACAGTGAAGAGAGCTCTGGCCTTGGAGTCAGGAGGACCTGAGTTCAAATCCAGCCTAACTTAACACTTACTAGCTGTGTGACCCTGGGCAAGTCATTTAACCCCAACTGCCTCACCAAAAAGCAAAAAAAAAAGGGGGGGGCCAAGAGCTGGAAGGGACCTCAGAGGCCTCTTCATTTCACAGGTGAGGAAACTGAGACCTAGGGAAGTTCAGTGACTTACCCAAGGTCACACAGGCAGTGTTAGGGGATCACACAGAGAAAGGCTAAAGATAGACTGAGAAATATGGATCAGCATTGACATCTGACCTTAATTCTGACCACGTGCTCTGCAGTCCATTATGCTAACCCAGGGATGGGGAATCTGAATTCAGAACAAGATTTGTCCTGTGAAGTTTGGACTCAGTCAAAGGGTCCCACTTGAGGACCTAGGGGGCCCCATATGGCCTCGAGGCTGTAGGTTCCCCATTGCTGTGCTGACCCACTCCATAAGCCTTCATTTGACCCCACACTGGGACTGTATACTAGCCCAGCAGGCACGCTATAAAGGGTCTCCTGGCTAAGATAGAGATTTCCTCGGTTTCAGGGTCTCCTTGTTAGGAATTCCTCATGTGATCTGTCCTGATCACCTATCTGCTCTCTGACCTTCAGTTCTTAATGAATTTCCTTGTTCCAGACAGCAAACCAGTCCTGGAAATTCCCAACTTAATATTACTTTCTTTCACACCTTCTATTGTCCAGCCAAACTAGATTAAGAGAATGTAACCATAAATTTTGGCCAGATTTTCAATAAATCAACGAGAAGGATCTGCTTTAACCCTTGGCTAGACATTTAAATTAAGCCAGAAGGTTGCACCCACCCCACCCCCCCACACGTTTCAGCAAAGGGCATTTTTATGGCTGTTGGTCATTCAGGAACTGATTATTCAACTTAGGAATCATCTATCCCCTTCATTTCATTTCCTTCTTGTCTTTCGATCATGTCGGAAATCTTATTTTAGCCACTGTTAGAGTTTTATCTCTTTTTCCCTCTAAACCTTTCCATAAGTTGCCAAATTTATAAACTTTCATGGGTCAACTATGTTTTAAAAAAGAATTTGGCTACAAATCATTAATCAGTCAACACTGTGGCAGTATCTCACTGAAAATACGGACTGGTTGACAGAAAATTAGTCAGTGGATGCAAAAATGCCCATTCACTTCATTCCTTTTGTTTAGTGTTACAGATGTTTATATCCACTGGTGAATTTCAGTTCACACACACACATGCAGAGGCATACACAAAGATATTAGCATTCTCTTGAAGTGAAATATGGAACAGTAAAAAGAAATGTGAGTGGAACTCAAACAAATGTAGAAAGGTGATCATTTTTGTGCTTGGTGAGGTGTTTTTAAAAAATCATGTGCCAAATTAATAATTTTGTTATCTTCTTTAAAATATTCCTCCCCACATGGTTAAATATCATCATGGTAAGGGGTAGCTCCTCAGCCCCTCTTGGGCCAGGTCTGCACCTCTCTATCAGACACCATGGCCACAGCAGGACCCTTTCTGTGAAAAATCAGGCCATATTCACTATGGCTTCTTGGACTATTCTAACATGGGCAAATGAAGGACTTTGCCAAAATAACACCAAAGTTAGGATGGTGCTTAGGTCTTGTTTTGAAGTAGAGATGAGCTGGGGCAAGGGATGATGAAGAATTTTGTTGTTCAGCCATTTTTTCAGTCCTGTCTGACTCTTCATGACACCATTTAGGGTTTTCTTGGCAAAGATACTAGAAGGGTTTGCCATTTCCTTCTCTGACTCATTTTACAGACAAGGAAACTGAGGCAAATAGGGTGAAGTGACTTGCCCAGGGTCATACAGCTACAAAGTGCCTAAGGCTGGATTTGAACTCAGGAAGACAAGTCTTCCTGACTCCAGGCTCAGCGCTCTATCCTCTGTGCCACCTCCAGTGTCTTCATTTTTGGATGCATAATTATGAAAGATTAAATCAGCATTACCGGCTGGGTGTGAAGACAGGGCAGGGGTGTGGAGCAGCAGAAATGTAGTAGAGCCGGATCTGGATGTAGAGGGCCTGGGTTTAGATCTCAGCTTTGCTACTGACTGACTTTGTAACCTTGGGCAGACCACTTCATCTCCCCGGGCCTCAGTTTCCCCATCTGTAAAGTGAGTGGTCAGGCCAGATGACTTTTGAGGTCCTTTCCAGCTCTAACATGATGAGATGGCTTGCTACCCCCCAAAGTTGGCTCATGCCAGCGAGGCCCATCCCAGAAAGGCTGGGCACCAGACGTCAAATATTTGTGGACACTCGCTCACAAGACTGGCAGCTGGAGGGCTGGTGATCTGAATCAGTGGAGACACTGGCCATACCTGGAGTCCGTCAAATATAGAAGTCCAAGTCCTTGCACTCCCAGGGCCAGCAGAGTGCCTGGCACACAGTAGGCACTTAACACCTGTTGACTGGTTAGCGCCCAATAACTGGTACATACCAACCAAGTGACACACATTTATTGTGTACCTGCCATGCGCCAGGCTGTGGGGAGACAAGTTCAGTGAATGAATCAGTCCCCAGGAGGAGAGAGCTCATGTTCTGATTAGGGGATGGGGCAGAGACAGCTCTAGGGGATAAAGGGAAGCAGAGGCAGCATGAATGAGAGAAAATAAAGATGGATACCCAGCAGCTAGCCATGTCTTGGGGCAGCAGGGGCACTGGAGGAGCTGGGAGGGATCAGGAAAGGCTCCTACAGACCACCAATGCTACGGGGACTCAGGACAAGGACCTACAGGAGACAAGAAACCTTCACTGAGGGGCCAAAACCGTGAAGGACGGGACGGGGTACGTTAGTAAGGCAGACAGGAGGACACTTCTTTATCTAGGACCTGAATGACGGGAGGCAGGGTCCTCCACCTGGGATCTGTGAGTGGGCGACCAGAAGGCACACAAAGGGTGAAGACCGGCAGATCCGTGGGAGGCAAACAGCACGCAGACCAATGGAGGGCATGACTCGGGGAGAAGGGGAGAGGAAGAGTAGGCTGGGGAGCTTGGCGTTTATCCTCCCGGCCAAAGGGAGCCACAGTGGGCTCTGAGTAGGTAAGCGACATGACCAGAGTTGGGCCTGCCTCCCTGTGTCTGAGGCCCTGGGCCAGTGGTGCCTCTCGCAGGGTCTGTGGTGCTGCAAAGGCTCTGGTGGTGGGCTAGCCAAGGACCAGCCTCCGTAGAGCTGAGGAGGCTCCTCACCAGCGCAGTCTCTGCATGAGGACGAACCTTTCAATCACAGCAATTCTGGAAGGCTATTGGCCAAGTTATGAAGGGGCTGTGAGCAGTGGAGGAAGTGCCTACCCCTTCCCACAAAACCATGAGCCTTCAAGTGCAGAAGTAGATGCAAAGTACTGCAGGGGACACAACAAAGTTAGGAACGAAAGGCCAAGATGCATACAGAGGTGGAAGGGCTAGCCATCAGAAATGAAGAAGCAGACAGGAAAGCAAAAAGTAGGGTCGGTTCAGGAGGCCAGAGGCCAAGCAAACATTAGACATCACCGACCTCTTAAGAAAACATTGAAACTGAAGGAACGTTTTCCCAGACAAGAACAGAACTGATCTCGGGTGAGGGGGTGGGGGTGGTAGGGTGGAGGGAAGGGGGTGTGTCACAGGAGGGAGATGATTAACTGATTGGTCCCTGATCGACATTTCCAAAGGAGCCCTGGCACTCACTAACCAGCTAGCCTTCCAAGAACGTGCCACCTGGCTGATCTCCACTCACCTGGACAGGTGTCTCTTAGTACCTTTGTCTTGGCAGTTCCCTGTAGATCCAGTATCCATGGCTCTTTCTTTTGTTCCAAATGATAGATGACATTAGGTTCGGACACCACAAGTCCTGCTCACGGGAAAAGAGACCCCCATTACTTGCCAAGGAAGCTTGTTTCTCTAAGGTTGTATCAGCCCTGTTAAAGTGAGGAGGGGCTTTTGTTTGACACTGGAGTTCTTGGAAAGGTCTCTTCATCTCTCTGGACATTTCAGAACATGGGACCTGTCATGTCCAACAGCCCAGGTGCCCCTAGATGTGCTTATGGAATATCTCTAGCTCACAATCCTGCTTGAGGATCCAGGGAAGAAAAAAGCTTTTGGAAGAGTTCCTAGCCTAGTACTTGGGGAGGAGAAGGAAGGAAAGCTAGTTACAAACTGACTGGGGCTGGGGGATGTCTTCAGAAAAACAAGCTTACCAAAAAGTAATGGGGATT
Source organism: Phascolarctos cinereus (assembly GCF_003287225.1). Lineage (NCBI taxonomy): Eukaryota > Metazoa > Chordata > Mammalia > Diprotodontia > Phascolarctidae > Phascolarctos > Phascolarctos cinereus. The sequence continues at coordinate 406,402,484 of NW_027556098.1, read as the reverse complement.
GACAAAAGATGGGTGGATTTGTCTCTCAAAACAAGGACATTATTATGTAGTTAAGAAACTAGATCCCAAGGAGGTGGGCAATGGGTTAAGAATGGCTGCTGTACTGAGCATATATCCTACTAGGGAAAAAAATGAACCTTTAATGGAATGGAGGCCATTCAAGCATCCCTCATCAAAAGACCAGAGCTGAAGAGGAATATTGACATATGAGTCCAGAGAAACCCTGGGAGGTAACTGTATCTGAGAAACTAGAAGGAGCTGTAGGAACATGAAGTGCTAACATTCTAACAGGCAGAAGAAACCAGTGTCCCTTGAGAACCTTAATGTCTTCAAAATTAAGCAAGAAAAACAGAGGGATTAGTTCTTTTGTGTTTTAAGAAGGAAAATAGAAGGAAGGGCAAAAGGAATACACTAATGGAGAAAGGAGGAAAAAGGGGGTAGAATTCCTTATTTCTCTCTATTGGAATGTGTGAGAAAAGTATGAAAAAATGGAGAAAGTGGTGGGAGGAACGGGCATCAGATGACCCTCACTCTTACCTGAAGTGGACAAAGGAGGGCTGACCACACACATAAGTAGTTTGGTGTAGAAACATGTCAAACTTAACAGGGAAACAAGGAGGGAGAGGGGCAGGGGAGTTAAGAGATTCTCAGGCAAGGTTACATCTGAATAACACTTTATTGAGAAAATGACAGGGGAAAAAAACCTGCAAAGACCCATGGGAACTGGTGCTACAGTTAATCTGTGCCAAATTGTGTGCCCTGTACTTTACAGAAAGAAAAAGACGTTCACCTTCCTTGGAACAGTGGAGACAGACTTGTCCAGAAGGGAGGGTTCCTACATACTGGCTGGTCCATTAAGCAGGCAAAGAAGCATCCTTCTGTCTCTGCCAGTAGAAATATATGCTCCCACCCCTAGGATGGAGAGGGAAATCTCCCCAAAGAAAACTATACAGATAAACTAAAAAAAAAAAATTAACCCATACTTCCCATGTGGAAAGTAAGAATTCTATCACTGACTAAGGTACAGGGAAAATGATGTCTTATTGTAGATAATGGTCAGAAACCAAAGAAAGGAATTCCGTACTTTTGGTGGGTTCTGATGCAAGCTTTGGCTGATAGAATTCTGATGCGGGGGGCATAGAAGGCTCCCCTGTAGTTATCCAAAAGCATTCAGAGTACGTGAAAGCACACCAGAGGACCTGGGATCTAGCTAGGTTGGCTTTATTCTGAGTCTGTCTGTCTGTCTGTCTGTTTCTCTCTCTCTCTCTCTCTCTCCCCCACCCCAGTGTTTCTTGAGAAGCGGCAGCATTTACAGGAGTTCAGCAGAGGGGTTGCCCAGTGGTCTAGCTCTTGGGTCTCTTGCCTTTGAAGATACTGTCCTCTGGTTTAGGGTGGCCTGGTTTTAGGCATAGGTCTACCCCCAGTGACTCAGGGGCCTCTATTTCATTGCCTCTTCCAACAGTGCCAAGTTCAATGGTTGGGGGAGCAGGCCAAGTGGAAGTCTGCCTAATGTCCCCTCACAAGGAATCTGAATGGGGCACTCCCGTGATGCCAGAGGTTGGGAGTTCTGAGCTTTAGTGGGCTAAGCTGATCCATGTCTACATCATCTCAACCATCGACATGGCGTGCCTCCTGGAAGCTAGGAGGCCACTAGGCTAGGAAGGGGTCAGAAATGGAGCCGGTCAAACCTGTCAGGCTGATTAGCAGTAAGATCAGGCCCAGGAGGGGCTTCTGGGTAAAATGGGGCCTTCATGCTTGGCCTTTGGCTTTCCCAATCGTCATTATCTAAATTTAAAGGCCCTGGGGCAGTGGGGATGTTTCACCTGAGAACCCTGATCCAAAGATGCTGGGTGTCTTCCAGTCTAATAAAAATGGCTTCACGAACAGAAGAAGCTGATGCAGCAAATCTGACATGGAGCACACTGGTGGAAGGCCACCTTCTCTCAACTGTTTGGCATTAGAAGGGTCCCACAGAGGATAAGCAGTGGTGTGGAGTTCAGGGCTTGGAACAGGTAAGGTGTAATGGGAATGTCTCCTGTGGGGAGGCCATCGCCCTGCAGGTGAGGAATGGCCTGCTAACATTTGAGTGAGTAACCTCACCTGGGTGGCTATTTTTATGGCCTGGACTGGGGAGGGGGGAAAGAGACTGTTCCCCCAGCCTGAGATCACCTTTGTCTTCATTCCTCTCCAGGCTGCAATCTTGACCTCTGGACTTTCTCTACCAGGCGGAGCAGGCCAGGGACCGTCATCTCTTCCCCTCCCACCCCCCCATCCCATCTTCACGTATGTCTTCGCCTATTAGAATGTAAGCTCCTTGAGGACAGGAGCTGTCTTTCTTTCTGCTTATATTTCTATTTGCACTGCTTGGTATAGCACCTGGCACACAGTAAATGCTTAATAAATGCTGATGGACTGCTTCTCAATCAGAGAGAAAACTAGCTGGGGCTTTTTGTGTATGAGTGGATGCCTCCTGTGACAGAAGGCTCTGGTGGAAAGGAGGGCCCAAGGACCCTCTTCTAAATGTGGAGGGAAAATAAGATAAGAGAATGGGAGGAAAGCCCTTGGAAATGGTATAGGGCTGTACCAATGTGAAGGATTACACTAAGGAGGAGAGGTGTAGGAACCCCAAGTATCTTTGGAAACTGTGGCCAAGGGGAGGTGATGAAAAACAGAAAAGGGAACTCCTTCCCTGGAAACAGGATTGAGTGACATTCAGTGTCTTGGTCAAGGCCACCCCCCAAATTAAATTCCTTTCCCTTCTCCCCAGATTAGCCATGGTAGATGTGTACCAGAGGCCTTATTTAAAAAAAAAATCCAACAATTCACCTACAACTAGAAGCTTTAAGATCCTAAGATGTGGGGGAGGAGAGGGCAGGGTGTCTCATTTTTGAAGGGACACAGCAGATGGGAGTTAGAGAGTCCAGGTTTCTTTCTCCACAGCTGGTTAGAATTTGGAGACTAGAGGCCTCTCATCCCTGGGGTCACCTTTGGTTCCAGAGGTCACTGATGGGCTGATTTCCCATCTGCCCTGAAGGAAAGACAGATAAAACTGTCCATAAAGGAGACTCTGTGTGACCAAAGGAGTGATCATAAGGGACAGTGGGTAATTTTACCCCATTTCTTTAGGGTCTTATCAAATCCCTACTCATACAACTATCAGCCATTCTTGAGAAACAGAACTCTGTGGGGATGAGTCTTCTGGGGAGCCAGGTCTGGGTGGGGCCCAACACACCCTAAGTCTATGTCTCTGGTCTCTGTGCCCTGAGGAAGAGGATTGGGAGCAGAATTAACATCCTGTGAGTTTGTTTTTGGGAGACTGGTTTCAACCCAGAAAAAGCCTATCTTCCTGAAAAAGGAATGTTTCCTAATGGGCAGAAGTGGAGGGGAAAGAAACAGTATTAATGACAGATGGGAAAAGACAGGAAAGTTGGTAAGAAGTAGTCTCTCGGGCCCTGAATACAAGGGCCTGAGTGCACCCAAATGACAGGATTTGAGAGTGGTACAAAACCCTGTGTGCTGTCCAGGCCAAAATAGAACACAAAAGCCATCGCCATGAGATTGTCCTCAGCGAGTGTTCCAACAGCATCAGGGCAGCCAGCCTCTCAAGGCAGCCAGCTCTATCTTGGACAGTTCCCATGATCACCATCAGGCCCAAGCCGGCCCCTGCTCCTGGTTCTGGTCTGGGTCCTCCTCCACATGACAGACCTTCAATACCAGAACACAGCTCTCACACCCCTCTTGCCCCCTTCTCTCCTCCAGGCTTCCCATGTCCACTTCCCTCCTTTGTAACCTTCCCCACCCCAGCTGCTCTCCTCTGGGTGCCCTACAAGGTAAGGAGCGAAGGGCTCCCTGAGAGAGGCAGAAGGCAGCCTGTGTCATGCATGTCAAACCACCACCATCACTGGACCAGACCCTGAGAGAGACACCCCAGAACCCTTAACCCAAGAGCCCTGGAAATAGCAGTGTTGTCCAAACCACTGGATCTGCTTCCATTCCAGCCCCCAGAGCCATCATCGAGGGGAAAAATCACTGTAGAGAAGGAGCCACCTTCTTTATAATTACCAAGCGCCACCAAAAGGCAGATGGGCGCAAGAGCCTTGGGAGGGGCAGCGCCCTCAGACCACCAGTCCTGCTTCCAGCCCAGCCCTCAGAGCCATCCTCTGGGGAAGGGGTCAGCCATCCCCACCAATTGTCAACCAACTGCTACTCCCAGGACAGGAGGCAGGGTCAGCCTAGCTGAAGCAGGGGGGTACCCTGAAGGGGAGAGAGGAGGCAGCGTGTGCCAGGTAAGTCAAACTAATAACACTACCTCGACCACCATCTCGCTGAAGACCCTGAAGGAGACGACCCGAGGGCCTGAAGCCAAGAGCCAGGGCCTGACGCCATCCCCCTGGGAAGCAGCCCCTGTGGAGAGGCAGCCAGGCCCTGCCCCCGCATGGGCTGCAGCCATAGCTCCCAAGAGCCCAGAAGGGAACGTCCTTGGCCCTGCCAAATGGCTCAACATCAGAAACTGATTTAGTTTTATCAGTGACTGCCATTAAAGAGGAGGCATCCCCATCTGCTTTGCCCCTGCCCCTAAGCACCATGGGACCTTTTCATCTGACTTGGCAGCTGAAGCCTCCCACATATGCTGTCTCCCCATTAGAAGTGGGCCCCTTGAGGGAGGGACTGTCTTATCTGCAAAACCAGCTCTTCACACAGTGCTCTGCATATAGTAAGTGATTAAATGATTCATTCACTCATTCACCCAAGGGGCCTGTTTTAAGACAGGTTTCCTTTTTGGAATTAACAGAAGAATCCTAAAAGCCTGGATGGGGCCAGTGGGCATGTCTATCGTTTCCTGGATGCAGGGACAGTTACATTCTAACTTTATCACTATGTCCAGGAGTAAAGGAGGTTCTGGGTTCAAATTCTGACTCTAACACTGTGTGATTTGAGTGAAGTCACTTCAGTATCCTGTGCCTCAGTTTCTTGATTTGTAAAACAGGGATAAAAATACTGACTACTACCTACCTCACAGGTTTGTTGTGAGGGAAACATTTTGTAAAGCCTGAAAGTGCTATATATTTGAGTTAATTAGTAATTTTGTTAAAGTAAATTACCCTTGGCTGCTGGGAAGGAAGCGTGATCTAGAGTCTTTGGGGATCCCAGAAGGAGAATGAAGGAGCAAGGTCAGGGGCCTGGAGCTGGGGTCAGAGGCCCTCACTATGTGCCTCCCCCTCATACCACGTGCTCACCCAAACTTCCAAACAGGCAGGCAGGTCCCAACAGACCTAAGCCTGACGCCAGCTCAGATGGCAGAGGGCAAGAACGGGAAACTCTAGTCTACAAACGTTCCAGGGAGGAGATGGTGGGGACCCTCCCCCAAGGGGAAATACTTTTTGATTGCTATACCTCACGACAGTATAGCTGGGCAGCAGGATCTCAGCTTGTAGGAAAAGAAGGGCAGGGTCCAGGACAGGAAGGTGAAGATCCCCTAGCACTCTGCCCTGCCAGAACACCACCTCAGCAGCACTGCACCCATTCCGGCACCTACACTTCAGGAAGGATGCTGATCAGCTGGGGAGTGACCAGAGGGGACAGCCCAGTGGAAATGGGCCTTGAGATCAACTGTGAATCTCCACTGAAGAAAGAGGGGAGCAGTGAAGACTTCAAGTATTTAAAGGACTTTTCTGAAGTGGGCAAAGGACGGTGCAGTGTGCACAGACGTAGTTTGGTATACGAACATGTTAAACTCTGTGTTTGCTGTTCTGTTTGGCCCCCAATTTCAGGATGAAAATTACAGACTCGATTTCAGGAAAACCTTCCTCACAATGAATGCCACCCAACAATGGCATGGGTCTCTGCCCCCCGATGGTGCAGGGTCCCTCTCCCTGGAGGTCTCCAAGCAAGAGCTGGCTGAGCCTGCTGGGGACCCTGGAGCAGGGGCTCCTGCCCAGTGACAGGCTGGTACAGAGGTCTCTGACATCCCAGGACTCTGCCCTTTTGAGGCCCTGGGGAAGAAGCCCTAAGAACCTTGGGACGGTGGGAGAGCTCCCAACTGTGGCATCGCCAGGGACACACCATGCCCTCTTGGCTGTCTGTGCTGCCCCTGAACCCCCTCCTCCTGAGCAGGGGTCTGCGGGCCTGGAGGGTGGCCCAAAACACTCTGCAGGGGACTCCTTACTGTGCTCCCAGGAAGGAGGGGGTGGCCAGCCAGGGGCGCACTTGGCCAGAGGAGGGCGACCCAGCCTCCGAGGAGTTCCCTATGCTGAGAAGGATCTGTCAGGGAACAGCCTCTGAAGAAGCACAAGGAAGCTTCCCACTCCCAGCTCAACAAAGGCCAACAAGAAAACCAAGGTGGCGCAGGGCATGGAGCTGCAGGCCTGCAGGCAGGTGGACCACGTCCAGCTGGGTGACCCGGGGACAACCACTTCAGCTGTCTCAGCCTCAGTTTCCTCATCTCTAAAATGGGAACAATGCTAACACCTCCCTCCCAGGGTGTCGTGAGGAACAAATGAGATCATACATATAGAAAGGACTTTGCAAACATGAAAGTGCCGGTTTCAGTCCTATCGCTGAGCCCCACGACCAAACACAGCTGAACTCTACAGAACGATCACGAGGCAAAGAGGCCTTGCAAACGTGGACTCTGCGTCCTGGCCTGGCCTGGTGACGCCCTCCCTGTCCTTACCCAGGGAGACCAGATTCTCATAGTTCTCCAGCATCACGTCCCTGTAGAGGTCCCTCTGCGCAGGCTCCAGCTGCCCCCACTCCTCCTGGCTGAAGTCCACGGCCACGTCCTTGAATGTCACTGGCTCCTGAAACATGAGAGACATTCCGGCTGCATCCTCCGCCTTCCTTCCCCCTCCCCACCCCAAACACCACAGCAGCAGTGGAACTGGTGATGATGCTCAAGCTAGCTAAGAGAGGAGACAGTCCGAGGGGACGGGGGTGGTCATTCCAGGGCAGGAAGGGTACAGGCAAGCCAGGTGAGGCTGGAATGCAGCTAGCAGGGACGGGCCAGGAAGGATACTGGCCTGAAGGTCCCAGGAGACAGCCTTCAAGGCTCTCCTCAGGCTTACTCCAGCCTCCCTTTGCAGCTTGTTTCTCCACGCATGGGGCCACTGAGACCACTGGCAGTGCTTCCAGAGCTGGTCCTGCCATTGCTGGCCAAGGAACACTTTCAATTCAATCCAACAGGTATTTGTAAAATGCTTTCCTACCACGTGTGAATCACTGGGCCAAGGAAGCATGGGAGGCAGGGTTCAGAGACAAAGAACTGAATGGCCCCTACATCCTACTGGAGGAATAGAACACGTATGTACATAATACAAGGAAATGTGAGGAGAAAGAATGGGTTAACAACTGGAAGGAATTCTCAATCAGGGAAGGCTTCACAGAAGAGGTGGAGCCTCAGCCAAGCTGCAAAGGAAGAGGAGAATTCTTCCTGGCAGAAAAGAGAAGGGAGTAGACTCCAGGCATGGGGGATGGCCTCGGCAAAGGCGTGGACACAGGACATGGAATGCTGAGTTAGGGGAAGGGCCAGGAAATCAGCGTGGCTAGAACGCAGAGAATGTTAAAGCGGGGATGGGAAATCAGTCTAGCCAGGCAGGCGGGGGCAGATCACAGAGGGCTTTCGATGCCGAGCCGAGGAATCCGTCTCGGATCCCAGAGATCCTGGGGAGCCGCTGCAGCTCCTCAGGTGCCGTGGAAAGGCTCCCCATGCCTGTCTGGTCTCATATCAGCCCTCCCCATAAACGTGCTGCTCAGGGACTCTGGCCCAACCCCCTCCATCTGCAGACTCCAGGCATCTTCCCTTTCTTTGTATCCCCAGTGCTCAGCACCGGGCCTGGTGATTGACTGACTTGATGTGGGCCGTTCCCCATCCCTGGGGCGCCTTCCCTCCTCACTTCCACCTCCTAGGACCCCTCGTTCCCAAGGCCATCTCCCATACACAGCCCTTCCTGATTCCCCCTTCCTCAACCTCCAAACGTTCTTTATATTTACTTATCTCTGTACCTGGCATCCCCCTGCCCTTGGAATGTAAGCTCACTGGGGGCAGGGACTGTGCCCAGCACAGAGCCCAGCACATAGTAGGAGCTTAGCAAAAGTTGGAATTGTTGCTTGTTGACTGAATAGGACAAAGGAGCGAATGCTGTGAGTCGAGGAAAGGGATCCTGAGGGAGGCAGGAGGCAAGTGGAGAGGATTCCCTGAGGAGGCCGTCATCTGCCAGGAAGGAAGCGGCCCAGATCCCCAAGAAGCACGCCGGCCACTTGAGTCCCTGGCCTGGGCTGGGCCTGGCAAAGATGTTGCAGAGCGAGGAAGGCGACTGAGGCAGCCCTTTGGGCAAGAGAAGCAGCTCCACCTCACCTGGGACCTGGAGGCCAGGAACTCGGCAGCCATCTCCTCCACCTCCTCATCAGGGTTCCACTCCTCGTGAAAGGCGAGGTCCTGGTACAGAAAATCTAGGAGACAAGACAAGGGCCATGGGATCCAGCCCTCTGCCCAGCCCAACCCCAGCGGGAAAACAGAGGCCAAGGGCCATCTGCTGCCCTCTGCGCCCCTGGCTCTAGCCTGGCAGCCACAGGGGCCTGTAGCAGACAGAGCTCAGGCCTGGGGGGAGCCGCCTACCTAGAGGGCATAGGAGCGGCTCTGTCCCTACTCCAGTCCGGAACTCAACCAGAGGCACCCAGAACATGGCCATTGCTGTTCTGTCAGCCCCTGCACTCATCGGGCCAGATCCAAGTATCTTGGACAGTTCTAGGTACCGGACCACCTCTAGTGGATGGAAGCCAGGACAGCACAGGGCTTAGAACTGTGTTAGAGGCTAGAATGTAAGCTCCTGGAGGGCAGGGGCTGTGGCATTTTTGTCTGTGTCTTTAGCATTTGACAGTGTCTGGGCCAGAGTAGGTGACGGATAGAAAGGGAGGCTGGTTGAAGCAACTGACCATGTTACAGCTGGGTAAGAGAAAACTTAGTGGGGACACAGGCTGCCTTCAGCAGAGAGAGGCCCCCTTGCTCTGCAGACCCCTTCCTCCTCTCTCCTCTGGCAGCCTCATCCATTCCCTCTGTGCAAGTGACTCACAAATCTACACCCGGGGAGGAAGGTTTGGAAAAGCCTCAGAAGACCTGTCTGAACCGATGCAGAGCAGAATGAGCAGAACAGAGAAACACTCCATGCCATAACAACATTGTAAAGAGGATCGACTTTGGAAGCCTGATTCAAGACTCAGCAACTCTGACCCAAAACACAACGACCCAGGATGGTTCCAAAGGCCTCACGATGGAGGGCTGATGGACTCAGATGGACTTTTCTTTCTCGCCTTCCTTTTTTTTTTTAAAGACATGTTAATGTAGGGATTTGTTTTGTGTGACTGTACACATTTATAATAAACTTTGATTTTCTTGCCTTTTCAATGAGTTGGGGAAGAGGAAGGAGAGAATTTAGAAGTGAAAAGAAAATTGAATGAAAGACAGCAACAGCAGCCAATCTGCATCCTGGCCCTGCTCTCTCTGCTGAACCTGAGATCCTCATCTCCAAATGCTCCCCAGTCATTTCCACCCGGCTAGCACCTCAGCCTCCAAAGTCAGCAGACCCTGGTTCCTTTGATTTCCCCTCTCCCCCCTTCCCCACCTCTTGCTTCTACTATTTCTTTCTGTGGTGTCACCATCCCTTCTGTATCCCACGTAGATAAACTGAGCTCCCTGGGAGCATAGGCTGTCTTTCGCCTTTCTTTGAGTCCCTGGCACTTAGCACTGTGCCCAGAATGTAATAAATAATAAAAAGGTACTTAATCAATGCTCATTTGACAGACTACTTTCTGGCCAAATGGCTGACCCTTTGTCCCGAAACATGCACTTGGTTCCCCCTTCTCTATGTCTTTGTGCACAATTCTGTCCTTATACTTGGAGTTACCGTTTTCTCTCTGTTTGACAAAATTGTACTACAATTATTGTCGTTGTTGTTTGTGCTTTGTTTTTGAAGAGGACCAGTGACATCATGGGTGAATTGGACTGAAGTGGGGCAGAGCTCCACAAAGTCATCAGCCTCGCTCTCTCTTCCAGTCATCGAAGTCCATGGCAGGATAGAAAAAGAGTCTGGCAACGGCCCACGAGGCAGGATGACCTTGGTGTCTTCCATGTCTGCCAAGCTCCAAGCGCTCCACAGCGCCTGCTGCCACCGCCCTCGTGACCTCTGCAACAAATGGTTCTCCTCCGCCCATTCTGCTGGGGGGGGGTCTTCACATGCTTGGGGTAGACACCCCCCCAACTCACCGAAGGGTTTGAGGCCCCATTAGTTATCCTCAGCCTGGTTTAGCCTGCCTGCCAAGACAGTTTACCAGGATGTGGCCACTGCGCATGCTACAGCTTCTTGGAGCCACAGGTAAAAGTTGGGTGACAGGTGGATGCCAAAGGCGGGTGTGCGGCTCCGAAAAGGGCTTGGCAAGCTTCACACCAGAGGCGCTGGTCCTCCCTGAACATTCCATACCCCCACCACAATTTCCCAAAATGTGACCAAGGAGGCTGCAGCTGGTAGATCACTTGAGCCTGGGAGTTCTGAGCTGGACCCAGGCTAAAGTGGATCACGTGTCTGCACTAAGCCCGGCACCCATACAGTCAGCACTTGGAAGTGAGGGTGGGGGTACACGTGTGACGGGTGGGGAGCTACCAGGCTCCCCAACGAGTTGTGCACTGTTCCAGGTTGGAAAGAGAGCTTGTCAAAGCTTCTGTTTGGATCAGATTCAACCCACAAGTGGCAGCTGCACCTCTGGCATGGATGAGACAGAGATCCAGTCTTTAAAAAAAAAAAAGAAATTGAAAGGAGCTACCATTTAAGGTCGAGCGCTAGCCACCTGGCACTAGAAGCGTAGGCCAAGGCTGAAGGGCCAGTCACCTGTCAGGGATGTGGTCCAGGAGGCAGGGCTGAATAAGGGGGGTTCTTAACTTTTTCTGTGGCCTGGACCTTTTGGCAGGCGATCTGGTGAAGCCTATGGAGCCCTTCTCAGAACTGTGTTTTTAAATGCATAAAATAAATTATATATCAAAGTATTCAAAGTTCCAAGTTCATGGAGCTCATGAAAGCTATTTATGAGCCTCCAAAGGGTTAAGAAGCCCTGGACTAGCTGCCCTCTGGGGACTCTCCCAACTCCAAGAATAAACGATTCTAAAATTAAACCATAACATGCCTTAGGCACCTCTTCATTTAGTGAAGGAAAATATTTCTGCTCACCCCCATGACTCATGGGATAAATGAGGAATTAACGTTCTGGTTCCTTGGAGAAATTAGCTCCAGCAGACATTCCCTTTACTATCAGAGAATCTGGATGGCCTCAGGAAGGGGCCACAGAACAGGGGGTTTTAGGAAGAACATTGTGGAGCTGGAGAGGAACCATGGTAGGATGACAAGGATGGAGAAAGGCCTATGGTCTGTGAAATCGGAGGTCTTGTGGAAGGAATTAGGGCTACTTAGCCTGGAGAAAAGATGTGAGCCTATGGGTTGCTACTCTCAAGTGTGAAGGGCTGGTGCTCAGGTGGAAGGAGGGGTTAGCACTTAGACAGAGCTGGCACATGGCAGGTGCTTAATCAACGTTTACTGATTGGTTGGTCTTGTTCTGCTTAGGCCCCAGAAGGCAGAATTAAGAGCAAAGGGCAGGTGCTACAGAGAGGCAGATCATGGCAAGGAAAAACCGCCTGTGAGCATGAGCCCTCTCCCAAAGGGGAATGGGCTGCCAGTGGAGGTGGTGAGCGAGTTGCTCCTTGCGTGAAATCTTCAAGCAAAGGTCGGACAGCGGTTTGTTGGGGTTTTGTGAAGGGGATTCCAGCACAGGCACAGGCCAGACTACAGAGGGCTGGGACCCGTTCTCTGAGTCAGAAGACCTGGACTCCTTTCCTGCTTCTGCCAACATCTATCTTATGAAATTCATTGTGTAGCCTCAGTTTTCTCTGTCAAATGGGGATAAAAGCACATACCTCCACAAGGCTACAGGAATCATAAAATGTAACCACAGGGGTGATCCAGAAAAAGCCAAGTTCACAGACTGTGGATTCAAAGCCAGGACAGCTGACACCTTGACTGGTCTAAACAGTGCATCCATATCAACAGTGTGATCTCACTGGAGGACGTGCTCCCCAGGGGGCATCAGACCATCAGACAGTATTAGTGTGTTCAGCGAAGCCAGGAGGTCCAGGGGAAGAGACCCTAAACCTCTGGACCCACTGCATTTCAAAGCCATGGAAGGCATCCTTCCTCTCCCCTACTCTGTCCAAGGATACTCTCCCACCATATCAGATGGCTGGACTTTTTTTATCTCTCTCCCCCACACTCTTTCTGTTAAGGGCAGGCACTGTGGCATAATGCATACAGTACCAGACTCGGAGTCAAGAAGACCTGGGTTCAAATCTTGACAGACACTTGCTAGCTGTGTGATGGAAGTGAGTGTCTGAGACAAATCCTCTCAGTTTCCAAATGTGCAGAATGGGGATGATTATAATCAAGTCTACCTCATCTGGTTGTTGTAAAGGTCAAATGAGATTGTGCACACACAGAACACTTTGCAAATCTTACAGGGGTCAAAGATATAGGACAGAGTACTCTAGAGGTGTGGGTGGTTATTATCACGAAGCCTCACCTTTCCTCTCAAGCAGTTGGGTCGGCGAGTCCTCCAGAATCAACACCTCCTCACTGGGCTCCAGATGCTGTAACTTCATCCAGGTCTCCACATTTCCAAGCATGATGGTCAGAAACTGTTCTGCCCTTTCATGTGGATCTCCAAGATCATCTGTGAAGCCTTGGCAGAAGGCATCATAGTCTGTGTCAAGGTCCTCTCCTCCATGGATGAATTCCTCATCCCCAGACGTATCATCCATCACCTTCAAACTCAGGAGTCCGACTTGTTCCTGTGGACCCAGGACGTGGGAGTTCAGGGGGACCGCCATCCCCAATACTTAGGGCAGTGTCTCACTGGCTAGAAGCCTGGCTCTGGGGCTCTCAGCAGGGATCCAGGCCTCAACACTCCATGGATTCTGTCAGTGGAAGGGATCCAGCAGCTAGGTGGATAAACACAGCTCAATTTCAGCTGGCCTGGGCATGTGGTCAAGACCCTAGAAAACAGGAAGCAATTCCTTAGACGGAGTGATCTCAAGCAAGCACCCATAGAACTCCTGCTTACCTGCACAGTCATACCTAAAGACACACATGTGCATGCCAGTCCAGTCATGCCAGGCATCCTCTCTGACAAACACGTTTCACATACAGACTTAGCCTCTGCCCAGCTAGAAGACTCACAGCTCTGCTCAGCCCCACACCCACTGCCAGACCCCCCTCAAGACTCACAGCTCTGCTCAGCCCCACCCCCACTGCCAGACCCCCTAGAAGACTCACAGCTCTGCTCAGCCCCAACCCCACTGTCAGACCCCCTACAGTGGCCTTAGAGACCTACAATCAGAATAAATCCTCACACACAGACTGGGCAGCAGAGGGATGGAGTTCAGGAAGCAGGACCCTCTGGGGAACGTCACTGCTCGTGCACGAACACACATCGACACACATCGACATACATGCCTACACTCACACATTCATAAAAACACACTTAAAAACTTAACTCTACAAACACTGACTGAGCATTAGCCAGGATCCGCACTGCACTCGGCACAGGGACACAGACACAAATCAGTCACACACAAAGATGCGCTGTCACTGACATCATGGACATTGACATGGACACTGACGATGACATTGACATGGACACTGACAAGGCACCTTCACAGACCCTGGCGCACGTGGGGAGGAAGGACCCTGCCTGGAAAGGGGGCAGGGACCGGGACCAGGCCCAAGGCTTGGGGGAGGGGGAGGGCGGTGGGTGGAGGAGGGAAGCGGGGCGTGGGGGCGTGGTGGTGACGTCATGACAACACGTGACGTCGTGGCAGGCGGGGCCGGCCCATCTTCACCGTCGCCCCTAGAGAGAGGGACGGCAGGAGGGAGGTCAGGGTCAGGGGACAGGGACGGGAAGGGGGTCAGACCCCCAGTTCGGCCGCCTGGGTCCCGGGGGCCTCAGTCACCTGACGCCGCGGGTCCGAGCCGACAAAGAGGACGCCGCTCAAGTCGGTCCGAGGCTGTGCCTGCACCTGCGCAGAAGGAGCTACCCGACTAAGACCCCTCCCCTACGGCTCCCGGAATCCATTTTCCCAGATGTCTCAGCGGCAGGTGTTTAGTCTGCTTGAGGAGGGATTCCTGGGAAAGAGACTCGGAGCAGGAATTCGTGTGGCTCAAAGGATTCTGGGAACTGTAGTCCTTAATCTCTTGCGCGCAGCCACAGTGCACTGAGGCGGTGCCCTAGGAAGGGGCAGGATGAGAGAAATGGGTAGAGTGTCGAGGTGGGGGGGGTGATCAGAGGCGAAGGGGCTTGGGAGCCTTTCAGATTAGTCCTGGATTTTTTTCTGTAGAGTCAGAGGGTGTTAGAAAACACCCTGATCATGCCACACTCACTCCCGTCCTCAGTAGCTCCACAACCCACCCAACGCCTGGCTACGATGCACACACCGCTTTCCCCGTATTTCACAAGTTCCTCCTCTTCACGAGGGACCAACCAGATGACCAGTTGCCCAGTCTTGTGCTGGCCTGCTCCATGCCTTGTATGGGGTCTGCCGCCAATCCCAGGAATGGATCCTACCCTTGCTTCTCGGCCATGCTTCAGGACAGCATGGTGTAGCCCTGATGGAGAACTTCAGCTGGCCCCGTCTACGAGGCCGGAGCTGCTAGCCATTTCTTGATTTGCCTTAACGGGGGTTGCTTTGAGAAGAGGTGGACTGGTCGCTAACGTAGGAATGATGGAAAACTTGGAAGTGACCACTCCATTTTAGAATCCCTGGTCAGTTGCACACAGAGATATACTGTCCTTGACACTTGCAGACATTGATGCTGATATTAACAACTGTACCTTCACAGACCCTTGCACACATGGGAAGGAAGGACCCTAGATAGGGGCAGGGACAGGGAAGTGGCCCAAGGATTTAGGGAGGCAGGAAACGGTGGGTGGAGGAGGGAAGGCGGGGTGGGTTGTGGTGGTGATATCATGACAACAGGTACCATCTCTGGCTGGGCCGGGTGGCTCATCTTCCCCCCCGCCCCATGAAGGACGGTTAGGAAGAAGATACTGCTCATTCTCTCTGGCTGAGGGTCATTTCTTTTAAATCTTCTCAGACTTCTCCTTTACCCTATCACCTTCCAGCTTACATCATGCTTGTCTGTAGGTCGTTTCTCCCCATTATACTGTTCTTCCATAGAGAAATAAACCGTTTATTCAGCTGTCAGTATGTGCCAGGCAAAGTTCTAAGTGCTGGGAGTACAGTTTCTACCCTCAAGGAGCTTACATTCTAATAGTCGAGGTTGGGGAAATAGAGGAATGGGTTGGGTAGGAGGAGGGTCAGTGAACCAGGGCAAGGCTGCTGTGGAAGTCTGAAAAGTGGGAACTTATTTCTTCTCTCCCTGTCCCTTGAGGGAAAGGAACCTTTGATAAAGTGGAAAAGCCCCATCTCTGGAGTTCGAAGACTTGGCTGTATTCCATCACTGTGTTCAAACGCAGCCTCTAATGTTCATTCTCTACCTGTGTGTGTGTGTGTGTGTGTGTGTGTGCCTTATAAAATAAAGGATTTGGACTCGATGGCCTCTGAGTGCCCTTCCCACTCTCGATCTCAGATCCAAGGACTCTGCCAGTTTTTACCTTTGTGTGGTTACTGTGGGGATATTTTAAGATACAAAGGAAGATAAAGTAGATCCCTTAAGGAATCTGCTAGGTTCAGCAAGCAAGGAGAGGCAGCATGAGGAGAGGAAAAGAAAAGATGCTTTGGTGAGGGAGCAAGGCCAACCAGAAGGAAAAGATTGGTGAGGTTTTCTTGCCCTTGTCTTGGACCAGGGAGGTGACATTGAAAGATGAGAGTTCTTATGGGGGTTTTTTTGTGCCATGGACTCCTTTAGGTAGAATCGGAGAAGGCTGATAAAACTCTCCCCAGAATAATGGGGTTTTTTTTAATACTTGAAGAAAACGCTGGATTTCAGTTAAAGGTTAATAAAAATAAAGATGTTATATTTTCACCCAAGTTCACAGACCCCCTGAAGTGTTTTCACACTGGGGCTCTGTGGACCCCAGGGTTAAGAAACCCGCTATTGGAAACTTCCTGGCCTAGTCTGAGAAACTGGCAGGCTAAATGCTACAGAACTGTGGTTTGCAGGGGATTCAAGTGAAAGACAAATGGTACCCCTGCTCCCCATCCCCTTCTGAAGGTCAGGGAGCCACAGACCCAGGCAGGACTTTGGGGGCAAAGACTCTCCCTGAAGATGCCCTGATACACAGAACTGGAAATACTTGAGGATTTATCTAGAATCTTAGGGACTAACATTTACTCAGTCATTGTTCTCTGGTTTTCTCCTTTCCTTTAAAAAAAAATCTTTGTTTTGTGGTGTCATGGACAACATGCTTAGAGTAGTAGTGTCAAACTCACTGAAACCAGGAGCCACTAATCTGTAAAGAAGGATCCTTGCAGGCTGCATGTTGGTTTAGTCTTAAAATATAATGTTATCTATGTTTTATAGTATTTTTATTTATTTAAAAAACATTCCCCAATTACATTTTAATCTGATTCTAGCTGCACATGGGAGTGGTGTGGCTCGGGGCAGCATGTTTGACCCCACTGCCTTAGAGTACCTAGGGAGCATAATACATATGTTGTCCCAGATTCCTGAAATTATGAGCCAAGAATGAGAAAATCCCTCAAAGTATTTCTAGGCCCTCGATGTTCCGAGAGAATCTCTGGCACAAGCGCTGTTTGCATCCCAGGCTTTTAGCAAAGAGACTGGTGATGTGTACTTAATAAATGTTTGTTAAGTTGAAGGTGAAGAATTTTTGGATGAATATCAATGAACAGAAAAACAGAAGTGATATTGTTATGGAAATATACTACAGACCACTTGGACAGATGAAAGAAATAGATAAGTTCGGGAAGAGATCAGAATGGAAAATGTTACCCACATCCAGAGAAAGAACTAATGGAGACTGAATGCAGATTGAAGCATATTCTTTTCACTTTATTTTTTATTTTTATTTTCCTTTTGGTCTGTTTCCTCTTTCACAACGTGATTAATATGGAAATATGTTTTACATGACCAGACATATATAACTTACATCAAATTGCTTACCATGTTAAGGAAGGGGGAAAGGAAAGAGAGAGGGAAATAAATTTGAAACTCAAAATTTTTAGAAAATGATTGTTAAAAATTGTCTTTACATGTAATTGGAAAAAATAGAATACTATTTTAAAAAAGGAAAGAGATCAAAAGCCTGGTGCAGAGCCATGATAGAGTAGGGATGTGGGTCATCCATGATCCAGACATCTCCTGGAGTGCTCACCCTCTCTGCCAAAAGCAGGACAGCTGGTCATTTCCTAACTTTGCGATAATTTCATCTTTCAAAAGGTGAAGGAAGCAAAGAAGGGAGCTGCTCTTCTGGACCTGGCTCTCACCAGCAAGGAAGGATGGGAATCGATGGGGAAATGACTGGGTCTTCTCACAATCTGTGATAAAAGTAAATCCTGGAAGAACGGGAAGCTCTCCAGTAAAATTCTGGAAACACCAACAAAAACAATTTCAATGATGAAAAAAAGAGAGAGAACTGTCTAGAGAGCCTAATGTGGAGATACCTGGAACTCATCCACCTGCTTGGGTTTTAAAATAAGCCTGTTAAAGGCAGAAGCAAGAACAGGTGAATTCAGTCGATCAATCAACATTTAATAAGTGCCTCCTAAGTGCCAGGCACTGTGCTAAGCTCTGGGGATTCGAAAGAGACAAAAGACAGTCCCTGCCCTTATCATCTAATGAGGGAGACAACAATGCTTTCAAAAGCCTGAGTCCGCCAATGAAGGTGAAATCAAAGCAATTATTAGGAGCTATTTTTCCCAATTAAATACCAGTAAAACTGACAAAGTGAAATGGATAAATATTTGCATATCAAACATATTTACATATAATATAAACTGCCCAGATTAACAGAAGAGGAAATAGAATACTTAAATAACCCTGTCTTAGAAAAAGAAATTGAACAAGCCATCAATGAGCTCCCTAAGAAAAAATCCCCAGGACCAGAGGATTCACAAGTGAATTCTACCAAATATTTAAAGAATGTTCAATTCCTATACCATATAAACTATTTTGAAAAATAGGTAAAAGAGTGCTACCAAATTCTTTTCATAGCACAAATTTGGTGCTAATACCCAAACTAGGAAGAGCAAGAACAGAAAAAGAAAACCGTAGACCAATTTCCTTAATGAATATCAGTGCAAAAAATTTAAATAAACTAGCAGGGAGATTACAGCAATATAGAGGTCACCTAGTCCAACCCCCTCTTTTCCAGATGAAGAAACTGAGATCCAGAGAAGATAAGTGACTTCAAGGTCACATGGCCATTAAGTTGCAGAAACAGAATTTGAACCCAGGTCTTCTGACTCCAAATTCAGCCTTCTTTCCACTTACACATGCTGGTTATGTTGCACCTCTGCTCAAACATCTTCCTATTGCCTCTCAACTGTTCCTGAATCCCTTGTCCCCTTGTCCTATCTCCTGACACACCTCATTGCCGCATTATTCCCATCATCTGCCTCCTCTGGTTCTACTCACAAGCTGCTGAATTCATCTGGAGGAAGTCTCACAACCATGCCATCTGGGTACCTTAAGAATTCAAGCTGAACTGGGCCCTCATTGCAGCAAGGCAATCCTTTCATTCCTCCCTAATTGATTCTACATCTGACTCCCCCAGAAGTGATTGTAAACCTTTTCTTCTCTATCAAGCCCATCACACCTCCTCTCTGCTCCTCTTTCCCATCTGAAGACCTGGCCTCTTACTCTACTGAGAAAGCTGAGGCCATTCACCATGAGATCCCCCTTCAGTTCTTTCTCGTAATCTCCATTAGAGCAATGGGGTTAAGTGACTTGCCCAGGGTCACACAGCTAAGTAAGTGTTATGTGTCTGAGGCTGAATTTAAACTCAAGTCCTCCTGAATCCAGGGCTGGTGCTCTATCCACTGTGCCACCTAGCTGCCCCTCATACAGTGATTTTCCTAAAGCACAGGTCTGATGGTGTCACCACCATCCCCACCTCAATAACCTCCAGTAGCTCCCTATTCCCTTCAAAAGCAAATATAAAATTCTCTGTTTGACATTCAAAGCCCTTCATAATCCAGTCCCCTCCTACCTTTCTTACATCTTACTTCCTCACACACATGCTTAGCTCCAGAGACACTGGCCTCCTGGCTGTTCCACAAATAAGACACTCAATCTCTTAGCTCTGGGCATTTTCTCTGGCTGTCCCCCATACCTAGAATGTTCTTTCCTCCTCATCTCTACCTAGTGACCCCACCCTGCTTCCTTTAAGTCCCAACTAAAACCCTGTCTTCTGTGGGAAGCCTTCCCTAGCCATTCTTAATTCCAGTGTTTTCCTTCTGTTAATTATTTCCCATTTATCCTGTATCTGGTTTGCTTTGTATATATTTGTTTGCATATTGTCTCCCCATTAGATTGTAAGCTTCCTGAGGGCAGGAACTGTCTTTTGCCTCTGTATATCTCCAGTGCTTAGCACAGTGCCTGGTACATAAAAGACACTTAATAAAATTTTATTGAAGGACAGATTGAGAGTAGGAGTGGTTTTATTCTTAGGATCCACAGGACCTAGCACAGTGCATGGCACACAGCAATCACTTAATAAATGCTTGTTGGTGACTAATGTGAAAATAGGTTTAATATGAATGTATGTATAGAGCCTATATCAGATTGCACTCCATCCTGGGGTGGGGGGAGGAGAGGGATGGGAAGAAAATTTGGGACTCAAAATCTTATGGAAGTGAATGTTGAAAACTAAAAATTAATTAATTAATTTTAAAAATGCTTGTGGATTGGTTGATGTGTTGATTAGTTTTACTGAACTGTTTTTTCCCTTTCTTCTTTATTAAAGGTTGAAGAAGGGCTATATGGGGAAATGTAGGTGATGAAAAAATAAATTTAAAAACATTACTAAATGTTTGTTGGATTGAATTGAATCCCCTGAGACTCCAGGACTAATTGTGGATTCTGTTCTCACCCTTCCTGGAACAGTCCAGGATATGGGTATGGTCAGAATCCCACACACCTATGGAGGGTGTTTCTGAGAGGGTGGATCCAGGGACACTCTTCCTGATCTTCCTCTCAGTTATCATCCCTGAGATCTTTACACCTGACCACTGGTTCACTCTTGGGGGAGGCAGAAACACTGTGTAGATTGGGGAATGCATGTGCCTTGGTATCCTAATTTGAGATATCTCTGTACTCAGAGACAGAGAAGAGTCCCAAACAGTCCCCTAGATCCCTAGGGTGGTCATCAGTAGACCTGTGTTCTGGTCCTCAGGCTCTGCTGCTAATTCATTGTGACTTTTGCCAAGGCCCTTCCCTCACTGAGCCTCAGTTTCTCTATCTGTGACTTTGAACAGGCTGTTTCCCGTGCCTGGAATGTCCTCCCTCCTTTCATCTAAGAAATGCTTTTTCATTCATTCATTCCTTCCACCCTTCCTTCTTTCTTTCCCTTCCTTCCTTCTTCCTTCTTTCCTTCTTTCTTTTCCTTCCTTCCAGCCTTCCTTCCTTCCTTCCTTTCTCTTAGAAATCCTGGCTTCCTGTAGGCCCCTGGATGACCATTGGGTCATCTGCTGTGGAAATTCTTCCCTAATACCCATAGATAATGCTTCTCACTCTTCCTCCTACAATCATCAGGCACACGTCTGTCTGTTTACACAGCATAGTCGTCGATCCCCCCCCCCCCCAGAACACAAGCTTCTCAAGGACAGGGAGCATATTTTTATGCTAAGTGAGTGTCTACCAAGGGGCTCAGTGAAGAGAGCAACCAGGTGGCCCCAGGAGCCCCATGGCTAGTCACAACTTCTATCTGCCTCAGTTTTCTCATCTGCAAAATGGGGGAAATAGTAGCACCTACTTCCTAGGGAATAAAATAAGATAATATTTTTATACTAAATTAGATATTAAATTAGATAATGTGAAGATAAAATAAGATAATATTTTTTAAAACATTTGGCAAGCCTTAAAGTGCTATATAAATTCTAGTCAGTATCATCATTATTCCTTATTATTTTATTGTTGGGAACTAGAAACCATGCCTGAAGTTTTTCCCCTAGACCTCCTTAATCTTAGCGGCTTTCTTTTGAGACTCTTTCCACGTTATATGTTTCTATCTTGCACGTGGTTGTCTTCATGTTGTCTCCATTAGACTGTCAGCTCCTCAAGGGCAGGGACCGGGTTGTTTTTGTTTGTTTGTTTGATTTCCTTTCTTTGTACCCCCAGAGCTTCGCCAGCTGTCTGCCACATAACAGGTGCTTAATAAGTGCTTATTGATTGACTGACTGATGGCCACTCAATCAGAAGGTCAGGGTCCTGGGGGAGCTGATGTCTTGAAAAGACAAAGTTGGGAGAGTTGAGGTTCCAAGGGTTGCAGGAATAGGAAACCCAAGGAATCGGGAAGCTGGGGGCTGTGAGAAACAAGGCAAGAGCCAGGGTGAGCTAGTACCCTGGAGAGCACCCGTTAACTACCATGAAGAGGCCAGATCCGGCTTCTAAGACCGAAAAAGGCAGCAGGAATTCTATCGAGGCCTCGAGCTGGCCTTCTCCTCTGCTGAAGAGGATCTAAAGGGCCAGTGCTTCAGGTACTGTCACTAGTGAATCCCTCTCGGTCCAGACAATGCTCCCACAAATGGGCCATCTTGCCCACTGATGAGGGAAGTGAGCTCTGTTGGGAAGGGTCAGAGATTGAAGGTATAGGATAGATCATCACACTCAGATGCTCAGTATCATGTCTCTCAAGCAGCACCAGACCTTGCCTCGGACTACACGAGACCACAGGGAAACAGCCGTGTTACACTGCTCCTGACTGCCCGTGCAGCCAAGGTCACAGACAACACCAGCAGGGAAGAGAGGAGGGGGAGCTGCTGCAAGCTTATCATAGCCTTCTCTTTTTCTGTCATACATTTCTCTCCTGTCTCATACAAGGGAAAGTTCCCTCCATGGCTGTCACTGCTACAGGAGCAGCTGGGGAGGGCAGTGATTGATTCTCAGTCCACTGGCTTCTTTAGGGGGAACCAGGGAGCTTTACCTGTCATCAATTTCCTTATCTTCTCATAAACAGGAAAGTTTCCTCCACCATGTCACTGCTGTGTCCTTCATCTTAAGGCCTGGCTGTTCAACAGCATGGGCTCTCTGGTTCTCATTTCCTATTCCATCAGTCACTCATTCATTTGGCAAGCATTTATTAGACACCTACTGTATACTAGACATTTTCCTGGGTGCTAGGGTACAGAGACAAAAAACCCCAAACAGTCCTTGCCCTCAAGGAATTTTCATTCTATTGAGAGAAATAAGGTATTCACATAAAAGTAAATATAAGATACCATATATACACAAAGGAATTTGGGAACACTAGTAGCTGAAGCACCCTGTAGGAGCTGGGCTTTGGAGGAAGCTTAGGACTCCAAGCGGGGGATGTAAGGAGGGAGGACATCCCAGGGAGCTCCTAGACATAGCCACAGCTGTGTTCCTCTGCCTTGTGCGCCTTTTTTTCTTTTAATCAGCAGTATTTAGCAAGTGCCTGGTGGTGAAAATAGTAATAATGATAACTATTATTATTATAGCATTATATAGTAGAGGGCTGCCTACCCAAGCATGTGAAGACTTTCTCTGGCAGAATGGGTGGATGAGAATAATTTGTTCCAACAGCCATGAAGGCAGCTGAAGCAGGTGCTGTGGGGTGCTTAGAACACAGAAGATGCCAAGGTCATCCACTGCATCTTGGGCCATCTCCAGCGGTCCTGACTCTTGTCCTGCCACTGGACTTCACTGACTCTGGAAGAGAGAGCGAGGTTGACGACTTTGTGCAGCTCTGTCTTACTTCAATCCAATTCGCTCACAAGTCAAGACGTCACCGGTGATGTCACTGGTCCTCTTTAAAACCAAGGACAAATAACAATAACAACAACAAATATAATCCCATTTGAGCCTCACAAACAACCCTATGTAGTAGGTACTGTTATTATCCTCATTTTACAGTTGAGGAAACTGAGGCAGAAGGAGATTAAGTGACTTGCCCAGGGTCACAGAGTTAAGTACTTAAACCACGGTTTTCTGGGTCCAAGTCCTCAGCTATCTATTCTAAACTCTCCAGAAGCCCCAGGGCTGGGGTGGAGGTGTTGTAAGGAGAAAGAGGCCCTTTCATTCTGAGGGAAAGCAGAACAGGATGATCTGTGGGATGTAAGCTACAGGACAGGAACTATTTTGGTGGGAGAAACGCTCACTTTTATATGCACCACCCCCCATGCTGGGCACCAGAATGTTGTTTTGTTGTGTATAGAGCGGTGATTCTTTGGCATAATGAATCCTTAATCCTAGTACCTTCCCTTTGTTAATTATTTCCTAAGTATCCTGTATATAGATTGCTTTGCATAGATTTATTTACGTGTCTCCCCTATTGGATTGTAAACTCCTTGAGGACAGGGACTTTCTTTTGTCTCTTTTTGTATTCCCAGCTCTTAGCACAGTGCCTGGCACATAATAGGTATTTATGCCTAATGTTTATTGATCGACTGATTGACCAGTGAGGAAACTCCCCTTCCCAATGGAGATGAGCCCCTGTTTAAACAGAATAGCCTTCGAGGATGACCTGGGGTGCTGTGAGGTCTCAGGACTTGCCCAGGGTCCTATGGCCACTAGGTTAGAGACCCAAGTCTTCCTGCCCCCAAGGCTTGTTCGGTACCCATCCCCCACCGCCTCTCTCAATAAATGCTTGTTAAATTGAATTGAATCATGAGGGATTGTGAGGGCCAAAGCCTCAGCCAGGATGCTGGATTAACAAGCCACCTGTGACGGACTGCTCCCCCTCCTTATTTTAGAGGAGGGGGGTCTCTTGGGAATCAGGCTGCTTCCTTCTCAGTGTCTGAATCAAATGATTATTTATACACATTAAGGACTGTCACTAATGAGAGAGTTAATTGGTAACAGGAAAGTGCCTCAGGGGAAACAGAAGAGCTGGAAGGAGGAATTTGCGGTGGGAGCCAGGCGGAAGACTGTGAACAGTGAGAAGCGCTGCTTAGCTGACTGCCTGGAGAGAAGCTTCCTCTCAGGGCCAGGGGCTGGGAGCCTGAAGCAAGCTGCTTTCAGAGTGGGTGGGGAGGGCAGGGACTGGAGGAGAAGCTGGCCCTCCGAGCCAGAAACAGGGACTGGGTAGAGTCCTGCCTTCAGAGCGGGAACAGGGGCTGGGGGCATAGAGAACCTAGGGGATGGAGCTGGGGCCGTGGAGAGCACTGCCCCAGGAGCCAGAAGCTGACCCCATGGAGGAGCCAGCCGAAAGAGCCAAGGACAGGGGGCTGAGAAGGGCTCTACCTCCAGAGCCAGGTCCTGGGGGCCCACAGAACCCTTCCTAGAGGGCCAAGAGGAGGGCCTGAGACCTGGAGAATCCCGTACACAGAGCCAGGAGCAGGGGCAGAAAGGGTGATCCAAAGGGCCATAGCTTCCTATGAGCTTAGGAGGTCAGTGGCAAAGCCTAACACGGATAGGCATGGAAGGAATGGGTAGAAGTAAGGGGAGAACTATGATTGTGCCTGGAGGGCTGGGGGACTAGGGAAGGTGACGTCCAGCCTAAGACAGCCTTGGTCACTTCCGGGAATCTCTTTGGGTCCCTTGGGACTGGTGGGGTAGACAACAAGGAGTTGTATTGTCCTGGAAGAGGCCTGGCACTCTATCCACTGTGCCACCTAGCTTGGTACTGGAAGACCAGTGCCAAGAAATAGATCAATTAATGAATTAGCATTTATTAGGGGCCTGGTATACAAATAGCAAGAATGAAACAATCCCTACTCAATGCTCATTAGATTGTAAACTCCTTGAGGGCAGGGACTGTCTTTTGTCTCTTTTTGTACCACTTAGCACAGTGCCTGGCACATAGAAGGCACTTAATAAACGTTGATTGATTTTGTCTTTCTTTGTATCCCCAGTGCTTAGCATAGTGCTTGGCACATAGTAGGTGCTTAATAAATATTTGGCCAGTTAGACGGTAAATGTAAAATGAGCTGGAGAAGGAAATGGCAAACCATTCCAGTATCTCTGCCAAGAAAACCCCAAATGGGGTCACAGAGCGTCAGACATGCCTGGAAAATGACCGAGCCACAAGAATTCTGCCCAATTCCAAAGTGAATTTGGTGGGTAAATGCTATGTGGCAGCTCCTTTAAGTGAGCCCAGGTGTTGGGGGAAATCATTCCCTGACTTCTGTCCTTGCTGTATCTTCACAGTTAGTCAAAAAGCATTTATTAAGCTGCGACCACGTGCCAGGTACACATTAAGCACTGGGGATACACTGAGAAGCAGAGGACAATCCAGGAGTTTACAATCTAATGGGGGAAGACAAGGGGCAATAAATATATGCAAAGCAAGGCATTTACAGGATAAACAGAGGGAAAGCGTGGGGATTAGGAAGGGTTGGGAAAGGCTTCTGGTAAAAGTTAAGATTGAATTGGAACTTGAGCTGAAGCCAGGAAAGCCAGATATGGATATGAGGAGGGAAGGCATCGAAGGCACAAGGGACAGCCAGGCAAAATGCCAGGAGCCAATGGAACAGCCGGTATCACCGGACCAGACAGTACCTGCAGGGATAGAAGGTATAAGAAGACTGGAAAGGTAGCTCAGGGCTGGGTTATTAAGGGCTTTGAGCACCAAAGGATTTTGTATTTGAATCTGGAGGTAATAGGGAGTCTTTGGAGTTTATTGAGTATAGAGGGGTGACATGGTCAGACCTGCTTTAGAAAAATGACCTTAGTGGCTGTAAATATTACAGTAAATATCCCTTTGAAAGAGCTAATTGATATTAATTGGTTAAATGAAACTGAGGTGCCAATCACTGATGATCTATTCATTCATTCATCCCTCTCCTGGCAGTGTTTATGACTCTCCAGATTTTACCACCAATCCAATTCAATTCAGCAAACATCCATTAAGTGCCTACTGTGTGCCAATCCGGGCACCTAGATGGCAAAAAGGATAGAATACTGGGCCTGAAGTCAGGAAGCCTCATCTTTTTTAGTTCAAATCTGGCCTTAAACACCACCTGCATGACCCTGGGCAAGTCATTTAATCCTGCTTGCCTCAGTTTCCTCCTCTGTAAAAGAAGCTGGAGAAGGAAATGACAAACTACTTTAATATCTTTGCCAAGAAAACCCCAAATCAGGTCACAAAGAGTTGGACTGAAAAAATGACTGAACAGCAAAAATGTGCCAAGCACTGTACTAAGTTTTGGTGATAAAAAAAGAAGGCAAAAACCAGTCGCTGCCCTGGAGGAGCTCACAGTCCAAAGGAGGATGCAAATTTAAATGCAAACAACTATATACAAAACAAGGCATACAGTGTACAGGATAAATTGACATCTATTCCCCTCCCCTTTTCAACTCCTTTTTACATACAATATTATTTTCTTGCTTTAGGATATGAGGTCCTTGAGGGCAGGGATTGTCTTTTTGCTTTCATTTATTTATTTGTTTATTTGCTTGGGTGTATATCCCTAGTCCTTAGCACAGTGCCTGGCGTACAGTAAGCACTTAATAAATACCTCTTGCCTGCTTTGCTACCTGCCTGTTGACATTGGGGGAAACATACCAGGATGGGGGCTCAAGCTCATAGCATTACAGAAGAATCACTCTCATCCCCTCAGTGCCACCCCTAGAAGCCTGAAAGGTAGATGTGGCTTTCTTCAGGGACCTGGACTCATTTGTGAGAGCTCTTATGGGCTCTCTAAAGCATATGCCTAATGGAGACAACCAGGACCTGATCCAAAGTCCCCTCTAAAACAAGCAGTCACCCAGACTCTGCTTGAAGCCTCCATGGTTGGGAAGCACATCCCCTCCTCTGTGAGCAGCCTATTCCTCTCTGGGGGCAGCTTGAATTATTAGAAGGCTATTCCTCAAGCCGAGCTCAAATGTGGCCTGTCGTGATTTCTACCCATTCCTCCCAGTAACAGCCCCTTTGGGCCAAGCAAGACAAGTCCAATTCTTCTTACGAGTGACAGCCTTTCAAATATTAAAGACCGTTATGTTCCCCCTGAGCCTTCTCTTAGCCAGGCTGAGCATTCCCGGTTTCTTCAGGTCATTCTCATATGCACAGACTCGAGCCTCTTTGCCTTTCTGACTGCCCTGCCATCTTGGACCTTCTCCAGTATATTGATGTCCTGCCCAGAACTGAACACAGTCCTCCAGATGGAGTCTGGCCAGAGAAGAGCAAAGTAGGACTTTCATCTCCCTAGGCCTGGACAAAATGCTTTTTTAAAAGAAGCACCCTAAGATTGAATTATTTTTTTTTTTTTTTTTGCTATATCACACATGACTTATGTTGAGCTTCTGGTCCACTATAACTCTCAGATCTTTTTCAGATGTATTATTATTTAGACACATCTCCTCCACCTTGCACTTGTGAAGTTGATTTTTTTGGACCTAAGTGTGAGAATTGACCATTTGCTTGTTTGGAGACAATAGCTATCTCTCTCTTTTTCCATTTCATCTTCTTAAAATCAGTTCAACAGTCTAGCCTGCCAAGATCTTCCCAAATCTTGACTGCCAGCTGTTCAAACCAGCTTTGTGTCATTTGCATTTTGGATAGGCATCTAAGGTTTTTGGGAAAATCATTAAACAGCACAGATCCCTAGGGCACTTGAATGGAGACCTTCTTGCAAGTTAATTCTTTTTTTTTCTTTTTTAGGCAATTGAGGTTAAGTGACTTGCCCAGGGTCACACAGCTAGTAAGTGTCAAGTGTTTGGTCTGAGCCCGGATTTGAACTCAGGTCTTCCTGACTTCAGGGCTGGTGCTCTATCCACTGCACCACCTAGCTGCCTCCCAAATTAATTCTAGAACCATTTTCAACTGTTCTTTGTGTTGAACCATTCAGCCAATTTTAGCTTCCCTGGTTCCTTCAAGTATCAGCTCAAATCCCACCTTCTGACCTTGTCCTTTCCCAGCTCCCTCCCCCAAACTGCCATGCCTTCCCTTTTGATATCACCTGCCATCTACTTGGTATATATCTAGTATGTTCATTGTAATTTGCATGTTGTCTCCTCTACTGGACTGTGAGCTCCTTGAGGGCAGGGACTGTTTTCAATCAATCAATATATATTAAGCACCTACTATGTGCCAGGCACTGTGCTAGTGCTGGGGATGCAAAGAAAGGCAAAAGATAGTCCCCCAACTCAACAAGCTCACATTTTAAAGGGGCAGAGGACACATAAAGAAACTACCTCACAGGAATGTTGTGAGGATAAATTCAAGAATGATTTATTTTAAAACGTACCTACTATGTGCTGTACCTTGTACCCTGGCTGGGTGAGATGCTAATACATAGAAATTGCTCCAAATAAATAGCAGATATTAACATGACATTATCAGAGATGCAGTACAGGGGCAGGGGAGACCACTAAATTGGACATAAAGATCCCTGTGGATTTATATTGACTTAGTTTTAAAATACAATACTATTTATATTTTATTGTATTTTTTATCTATTTTGTTAAATATTTACCAATTACATTTTAAACTGCTTCAGCCCCTTTCAGGAGCATTCCAGACTACATTCAGTCACCGGCTGTATGCTTGACACCTTTGGTACAATGGATAATTAGCTGACCCTGGAACCAGGAAGATCTGGGTTCCAGTCACACCTCAAACACATCCTGCATGGCCCTGAGCAAGTCACTTGATCTCTTAGACCCCTAGGAAGCTCTCTGGGACTAGGACTTACAAGGAAGGCACTGACCTTCATTGTCGGGGGGGAATGAGCTCCCCTACATCAATGAAATCCCAGGTTCAGTCCCTATAATAATAATGATTATTATTAGTGAAAGACTGTCCTAATGCTATTAGAACCACTGATATTTCAGGGTCATTGTGAGAAAGTGCTTTGAGATCAGTAAAGCTCTATAGAAAGTATTGTCATTAATTTTCTACACAAAAAGCTAGGTGGTCCAGGGGCCAGAGCACCAGGTTTCCAGTCAGAAAGACTTGAGTTCGAGTCCTGCCCGAGACACCTACCATCTGGGTGAGCCTGGAGGGTGGGGCGAGTCTTTTTACCTCTCTGGGCTCCAGTTTCCTCATGGACCTGATGGTCTTCCCGTTTCCATCTCTAAGCTCCTGTGATACTGTAATGTTGAGGCTCCCACCGTCACTTAAGGAAAATTTAAGCAATACCCACTTTGGTCACAAGAGGGCAGCCTCTGTCCAGAAGAGCTCTTTCTCAGAGCTGCAGACACTGAGTTCCCTGTGTATATCTCATCTCTCCCTCTCATTGAAAGCTCTAAGCCCAATCTACCAACACCCTGGGGTCCGTCAGGGTGAGTGTGGTCACACTTACAAGACAGGCCCAAGAAGGGCTTTGGCTGTGGTGAAGGGGTCTGCCCACCAGACCCTACTGGCTCTCTCTTCATCTTTCTCCCCAGAAGTCCCTGGTTTTTCAGTTATTTCAGCCATGCCTGACTCTTCATGACCCATTTGGCGTTTTCTTGGCAAAGTTACTGGAGTGGTTGGCCATTTACTTCTACAACTCATTTTACAGATGAGGAAACTGAGGCAAACAGTTAAGTGACTTGTCCAGGGTCACACTGCTAGTAAGTGTTTGAGGCCAGATTTAAACTCAGGAAGATGAGTTTTGTTAACTCCAGGCCTGGCACTCTATCCACTGTGCCACCTAGTTGCTCTCTTTCTCCCTAGGACACGCTGTGTGCACTCTCTTTCTCCTCTTACTCACCTAGAGGTGTTCTCTCTCTGTCTCTCTGTCTCTCTCTCTCTGTCTCTCTCTCTCTCTGTCTCTCTCTCTCTCTCTCTCTCTCTCTCTGTCTCTCTCTCTCTCCCCCTTGGAGGGCATTGGTAGAAGGAGCTTCCTCATCTGGGAGTTCCCCCTATCAAGATCCCTTTTGGGTTCTCTCTCTGCCTCCCCAGAATCCCTTTTCCCTTCAGAGAAAGAAGCTCTTACTGTGGGGTCTCTTGTCAAAGGGAAGCATTTGCTGTTTCTGTTCCCTGAGGCTACAGACAGCCATCTTCCCTCCCCCAGTGCGCTGCTCTTCTGGAAGAAGCAGTGCCCAATGTGTGTGTGTTTGTCCTAAGGTCTCCCCTGAGCTAGGCAGTGGAGGAGGAAGGGGCAGGCCCATCAGCGTGCAGCATGGCCCTCTAGGCTAGATCCTTCTGCTGTTATTTCAAGGTTCCTTGGAGAGGGTATAGACCCCTCCTCCCCCAAGAGGTCCCAGGCAGACTCTCTTCTTCTGGCCCCCAAATGCCCAAGGCCAGAGAGCTGGAGCGACTGCAGCTCATTGAGATATCTTCCACTCATTCTGGCCCCACCAGCAACTTTTTGACCTGGCGATGATGGTCATTTGTTCCCAGGTTACTCAGTCCAAAAAATATTTATTAAGTACCTGTTATGCGTCAGTCACTGTGCTAAGCTCTGGGGATATAAAGACAAAAGACATTTCCATTTCCCAAAGAGCTCACGGATCTAATGGGGGAGACATGTAAACAACTCTGTACAAACAAGATACATACAGAGTAATCAATAGAAAGAAGGCACTATAATTAAGGGGGAATTAACAGAGAATGTAATCATGGAAGGGCTTCTTGCAGTGGATGAGATTTTAGCTGAGCCTCATCTTACAATTCTATAGCCTCATAGACTCTGAGTCCCAGAGTTTTGGGATCACAGCATCATAGTTCCAGAGCTAAGCAGGACCTCATCAGTCACTAGTCCACCCAACACTAGGACAAGAATCCCCTCCATGCCATTCCTGCCCGGTGGGCATCCAGCCTCAGCTTGAAGAGCTCCAATGAATGGGAAACTCACTCTCTCCTTCCATTTTTGCTACCAAGCTGCGATTGTTTGGAAATGTTTCCTTATTCAATACTTGAGTATATCTGTGATGTTCCTGAAGTGGGCCATCCCTCCATTGGTGCAGATCTCAGCCCCTCTGCCCCTTTTTATCCTATAGGAAAGAGCATGGCTCTGGAGTCAGAAGATCTGAGAATGCTTACTGCTTGTGTGGCCTTGGGAAAATCACTTAACCGTCCTTGGACTCAGTTTACTCATCTATAAAATGAGGACGTTGGATTATATGGCCTCTAAGGGCCTGTCTAACAAGAGAGCTAGGGTTCCATGTCTCCTGTCCATGTCTTCCATAAATCTTCTGCAGGGGGGGATCTACCCCCAAAGCTAAGATGTCTTCACCTTCCCTCGGGACCACTAAGCACCTGTCAGTCTATCATTCTGCTTATCATCCTACTCACCACAAGAAAGACTCCTTTTCACATCATACAGCCCCTTGTAGGCCACCTGCTGGGGCACATTCATTTCCCTCCAAGGCCCTTTTTGGGACCGGCAGCTCTGATCCTTCAGAGATGGTGAGGATCCGGGCTGCCTCCTGAAGTAGATGGAGTTTGGTGTCTAGAAGCAGCTTTGATTTGTCCAAAATGTTGCCCTGCTTCCTAGATGTGATCCAGGGTGACTCCTCAGGTCCCCTGCTGAGCCCAGTTCCCTGCCCATCTGCTCCGGCTACCCAAGGTGCCTTCAGTCACTCCCCATCACCACTAGAAAAAAGTACACAAGTCTCCATAGGCTGGGATTACAGATGTTCCAAAATCCAGATCTCACCTGCCTTTCTTTTTTCTCCTTAAAGAAAGGTTCTATTGGTGTCTTTATATCATAATTATTTCCCACCCATGCCCAGATTGAACCCTCCTTTGTGAAAAAACAATAACAACAACACGATTAAGCAAAAACATCTGATATAGAAACCTTGTCTGACAATGTATTCAACATCTTGTCCTTATGATTCCCCACCTCTCTATTGTGAGGGAGAAGTGATATTTTATTATCACCTCTTTAGGACCAATTACTCAGATTTCAACTTCCTTCTAGAAATCTTTTCATTTATGTTGTCTTTTTTTTTTTAACTTAGAAAATGTTTTATGAGAGGCTGGCATGGGTAGACTGTCCTCTGAAGGCCAGTCCTTGAAACATGTACAGATATTCCCTGCCTGGTTTCAGTCCAAGTGACCAGTGGATGACTCAGGGATTCATACTGTATGATCATGAAAAACCTTCTAATTGGTTTCAGGCAGGGAAGGACTGGTGATTCAGGGGTTGCTGAGCCTGAACTGAGTATGTATACAAAAGGGATGATCCGCCCATATCTCAGCTGATTTTCTCTTTTCCTTTGCAGCTACAGGACTACTTTGAGCTGATCCCCAGAATTGGATGAGGGAGAAACATCCATCCCGTCTTCCACCCAATCATGCTATCTGTGACGAGATGACTGCTTCTACCTCTGTGTTTATTCTTTCCCGATCTTAAGTGAATGAGCATTCCAAGATGGAAGTGCCCAACTGATCTTGTAAGTTCAGGTATTGTAAGGTCCCACTAGAAGCCAGAACTGAATGGTGGCAGTAACAGTGGCCTAGCAGCAGATCAGCTCAGTGTAATAGGAGATTCCCAGTGACAAAACGACCTGCTCAACTGTAACACAGCTGAACAGCATGCTTGGCCCATCCCAGCACCGGATCAACCTGTTGATCAGAGATTCCATGCCTTGAAAAGCAGAAGAGACTCATCTGTCATTGATGACATCCAATCAGATACCTCTGGGGAAAGAAAGGGCGTTGAGACCCCTGTTTGGGAGTTGGGAGTTGCTTTGGCCATACATATGTGCCTTATTTTCACGTCCATTCCTTGCCCCAGAGACTTGTGTATTTCCCCCATAGACTCTTGTATTTGTGCAGAGTATGCTCCAGGTTTAGAAAGAAATGCCTTTTAACTACTGTTTCTTGCTATGCTCTTTGAGCAAATGCCTTTGCTAAGAACTGAATCTACTATCGGATTGTTAAGAGGAAACATACCAGTGGGGGCTCATGAGCTACAGAATCAGGAGGATAGCCATCTACAGGGTTACTCCCTAGAATCCTATGAGGACCTAACTTGCCAGAGCCAGTGAGGGCTGGGAGCAAGCTTAGAGGAGTTGCTACAAAAAGCTTAATCTTCGACAACACAATCAACTAAACTTGTTTTGCAATTATTTACATTTAGATTGATTTCAATGTATAGAATATCAGAACAATTTTTCACTCATTCCTTTTACGTCTTCAACCTCCTTGTCCATTCATTGTAACTCATAACTTGTGTACTCTCTCTTCTTCTGGTCCTGCTTTTTTTTTCTTTCATTGCATTATTTCATAAAGTTCTTTCCAGATGTCTTTGTGTTACTCACACTTATGGCCTTAATTTGCATTATATTATTCCAGTACATGAATGCAACACAATTTATTTAACCATTCCTCTACTGTCCAGCATTTACATTATTTCCAGTTGTGTTTGTGTCTATATGTGTGTGTGTATGTCCAACATTTACATTGTTTCCAGTTGTGTATATGTGTGTGTCCAACATTTACATTGTTTCCAGTTTTGTGTGTGTGTGTGTGTCCAGCATTTACGTTGTTTCCAGTTGTGTGTGTATGTGATAGACCTAGAGTTGAAAGTGGCCTCAGGGGCCCTCCAGCCCCTCATTTTATAGATAGGGAAACTGAGACCAAGGGAGGTATAGTGACTTATCCAAGGAGATGTTGCTATGACAATCTTTGCAGATACTTTGTTTTGTTTTTGATGACACTTTCAGGGTCTCTTCCCAACAATGGAAGGACTGAGTCAAAGAGTATGATCATTTTTGTAACTTACTGTGTTCCTCCAGATGATTCTCCAAAAAGGTCCTACAGACTTGCAATTCTACCAACAATGGATGAGTGGCTTCCGCCAAACTTTTCTATTCTTATTTCACACAGCTCCTTTCCCTAACTGTATATTCCAGCCAAATTGGGTTCTTTGCTGGTCCCTGAACTTGTCATTCCATCCTCAGCTCCACCTTTCAGGGGCCTTGTTTTCCCTCTCTGTGCTTTCTTCCTTCAGCTCAGATGCTGCCTCCTACAGGAAGCCTTCTCTGATTTTCTCAATTAGCATGTCTTTTCACCTGAACTAAGCAATCCTTCAGCTTCTGTCAGGCTGTGTGCTCCTCGAGAGCAGGCACCATCTTTTGCCTGTCTTTGTAACCCCAGGACCTAACCTATTGCCTGGCACGCAGTAGGCATTTAATGGCAGCTAGTTGGTGTAATGGATAGAGTGCCAGCCCTGGAGTCAGGCAGACCTGAGTCTGAATCTGACCTCAGACACTTAATAGCTAAGTGACCCTGGGCAAGTCACTTCACTCCATTTGCCTTAGTTTCCCCATCTATCAAATGAGCTGGAGAAGGAAATGGCAAACCACTCCTATATCTCTGCGAAGAAAACCCCAAATGAGGGCAGGAATAGTGTGACATGACTGAAACAACTGAACAACAACGACAAAAAGAAATGTGTGTTGACTGACTTCAAACTGGTCCTCCTGTGACATGGTTTCTATCCCACTCACTCTCCTTGCTTCACTCCTCTGAAAATTCCCCAGTTGGTCAATGTTCCTCCTAAATGTGGTGCCCAGGATGGAACATGATACTCTGTTTGGGGCCCTGTGCCTTTCTTAATGCAACTTAAGAGTGCATTAGGATTTTTGGCCTTCATGTTGACTCACATTGACCTTAGAGTCTACCAAAAATCCTGGGGCCTTTTTTCACAGGAACTTTCATCTGGCTTTGTCTGTATTTAACAAAATTGATTGAAAAAACAAACAAACAAATCTACACATAGGAGTTTGTTTCAGAGGGGCCAAGGGACCTCCCCAGGGTCAAACATCTAAGAAGTGTCCTAGGTGGGCATTGAACTCCAGTTCCCAAAGTTCACATTCTAATTCAGATATTTCCTAGCTATGTGACCCTGGGCAAATCGCTTAACCTCTCGAGACTCAGTTTCCTTATCTGAAAAATGTGGATAATAGAAGGATAATAGGAGACAATTAATAAGGTATAGAAAGCATTTTGCAAACCTTTGGATGTTATGTAAATGTGAGCTATTATTTTCTGCTAAAAACATTGAACACAGGGCCAAGGATAGATTTCTTGGGCCTTCCTTGGAGGTCTTAAACAGAGGAAGGATGACCATTTCTCAAATGTGTTGTAGAATGCTAGTACGAACAATGGATTGAGTGCTGAACCTAGCGTCAGGAAGACCAGAGTTCAAATCTAGCCTCAGATACCTAATAGCTGTGTGACTCTGGGTAAGTCACTTAACCTCTGCCTCAGTTTCACTATCTCTAAAATGGAGATAATAGCTACCTCCTAGGGTTGTGTGGACCAAATGAGATAGTCTGTAAACTGCTTTGCAAACCCTAAAGTACTCTATAAATGCTAGCTACTATTACTGCACAGGCAACCCCCCCCACACACACAGGTTGACATCAGTTCAGTAGTGATAATCATTTCAATCATGTCCAACTCTTCATGACCCCATTTGGAGTTTTCTCTGCAACGATACTGGAGTGGTTTGCCATTTCCTTCTCCCGTTCATTTTACAGATGAGGAAACTGAGGCAAACAGGGCTAAGTGACTTGCTCAGGGTCACCTAGCTAGTAAGTGTCTGAGGCCAGATTTGAACTGAAGTCTTCCTAACTTCAGGCCCAGTGCTCTATCCACTGCACCACCTACATGTTATATATTTTATATATATATATATATATATATATATATATATATATATATATATATATATATCGTTATGTATACTATATCATCACATCACACACACACATTTATTCTCTTACCAATAAGTGTTACAAGGTTGGCAATAATAACAAAATAAAGAAAACCATAGCCAAAGCAATTGTTTAGGCTTCTATAGGGAACCACACCCTTTCTATCATTTTATTCTGGTTAACGGAGGCCAAGCAGGTGTACCTGGGCTCTAAAGAGGCGGTCACAAAGCCATTTTTCACATCATAGGGGAATTTCCCTGCCCATGGAGAGCAGTGTGGGAGCCGTGTCTGAGGGCTAGGCCTAGAGTCAGGGAGATCTGGGTTTGAGATCCCATGTTTAACACACACTGGCTGAGTGACCACCAGGAATCCACTTAAGCACCCTTCACCTCAGGCAATGCTCCAAGGAGGATTAGAGGGATAATAGAGGGGTAAAGGGGGATCTCCCACACTGGAAACTGTGTTACTGAGTGACAGTCAGTGTGTCTTTAGTTCTTCTTCCTTCCTGGGTCTTCACAGGGACAGTCATGATGAAGAGCTATGCTTGGAGACATTTAAAGACTCAGACCTTCACCCTGTCCCAATGTCCACAGGGTCCTGGGCTGCTTTCAGCTATCTTTAGGATCTGACAGCCTTGTGCAAGAGTTATCACATGGAAGAGGGATTATCTGGAAGCTGCAGAGAGGCAGATTCAGGTTTGAAGTGGGATAGATAGAGAAATCAAACCTTTATTGAGAGCTTAGTGTTCCAAGTGCCAGGGACAGGGCGCAGCTCGGCGGTGTTGAGGAGAGAGCCCTGGCCCTGGAGTTAGGAGGACCTGAGTTCAAATCCAGCCTCAGACACTTACTAGCCCTATAACTCTGGGCAAGTCACTTAACTCCGATCACCTCCAAAAATGAATTCTCCCCCTCAAAAAAAAAAAAACCCCAACCAAGTGCTAGGGATGCATATACAAGTCAGGAAGATTGTCCCTGCCCTCAAGGAGCTCACATTCTAATGGGAGGGAGAGAGAGAGGTCTATAGAGGGAAGCTGGAAAGGATTGAGGTGGGGGGGAGGGCCCCATGGGAAGTGAACTGGAGGCAAACTAGGGGAAAACCCCACTTCCAGAGCCCAGGGTGAGGCCAAGTAAAGAGGAGGTGGGGCTGGTAGCCGTGGGAAGCCGCCCAGCTTGGGGCTAGTGGCCAGGAAGAAGTCAGGGAGGCTTCCTCCGGATGGGAGCTGTCCAAAGGCAGAATGGCTGACGCTGGGTGGTTATCTCCCGTGTATTGTCGTAGGGAAGTCACCGTGTGCACCGGTCTTTTCTCACATGCCAATGACATCTTTCTCACAGCCACTTGCTGGGCTAATCAAAAGGATGGCCTGACCAGTTCTTTGGATTCCCTGGTCTTTAGGTTTGTTTTTATACTTCCTGTATTTTCTCTCCATTCTCAGAAGCAGAAAGCCCCCAGTCGTACTGTGAATCCTCTCACCAGCAGGGTAAAACCGATGACCATCTTTTCTCTACCATTGTAAGGTAAAATGTCGCAGCTGAAAAGCATTCAAAAGGTCTCCCTGAACAGAAATCCCTTTTACAACATGACCTCAGTCACAGGGAACTCACTACCTCTCTAGGCTGCTCATTCCAACTTTTTAAGGCTCTAGTTTTTAGGAAGAGTTTCATTACATGGACTCAGAACCTGCCTCTCTCTCTCTGAAACCTCCTCTGATTTGCTTCTAGTTCCATCCTCTGGGGCCAAACTGAACAAAGCTAACCCCTTGGGGTGGGAGTGGGGGGAAGCAATTAAGTCTCTTTTAAGATGTGCAAGAGATTATTCTTTCCCAGATCCAGTTCAGCCAATCCTCACATGGCCAAGTGCCAGCTCTCTCATCTTCCTGGTTCCCTTACTCTGGACACTGGACACTGGACACTGGACACTAGCTTTTCGATGTTCTGTCCAGGACAGGTGATTTCTGTCCGTTGTCCTTGGTTTTCCCAGTGCCTAAGCAGAGGGCCTCGCATGTAGTAGGTACTTAATAAATGCTTATGGAAGGAAGGAATGTATCCCTGATGAATCTTCATTTTTTTTTCTCCCTTCTTTCAATGGTGGAGGTGGGGATGGGGATGCAGGCTTTATCACCGGGAGAAGTCTCAAATGATACCAACAGTTTCCTCTGGGGCAGTGAGTCATACCAAGGGGATGAGGGTTGGAAGTGGAGGGTGGAGTATTGGGAAGACTGAGTTTGGGGTTTTCCAACAAGGTCCACAAAACCCCAGCAGAGAACGAAGAGTCAGACACCTTTAGGAGAAAGAAATTTGCTTCTGGCAGCATTTCTGCAGTCACTGCGATGGAGAAAGATGGGGGGGGGAGCCTCTGCTGACCCCAAGAGCCACTCTGGGGCTCCTATGCCCAGGCACCCCAAGCTTTTCATTTTTGTATATGGCAAAACTGTTTCAAACAGCTCCCTTCCCTGCTAATCAATAGCTTATCTGGGTGTCAGTAAAATGAAATTTACATCGACTCATTTCCATAGCAACCATCCCATAGACCTGCTGTCTGCTTTGAAAGGAATATTCCCCACTTCTGGCACCTCCAGTTCCAGTTAGGGTCCAAGCCTCACAAAGTCTTTAAAAAGAATGCCCTTAAAGAAGTAAGCTTTGGAAACAGGGATGGACAGAATGGTATCTCTGCATCCTAGGATCAGCAGGGACAGGGGCCTGAGTACTGGGCCTCAAGTCAGACAGACATGGGTTCGGATCCTGCCTCTGATGTGAAGAGCTGTCCCCGATATGTCCCTTTGAGACCTTATTTCCCCATCTATAAAATAAAGTTAATAATTCCTGTAGTAGCTGAGAGACAGTCTAGCCTAGTAGGTAGCATGCTTGCCTTGAGATCAGGAAGACCTGGGTTTGAATCCAGGAGTAGACATATTGGTGAAGTGACCCTGGGCAAGCCACTTACCCAGAGAAATCTCTGCGAATAAAGTGCTGGTCTGCATTGGTCAAAGGAGTTTCCGCATTCAGAATTCCTTATGATAAAAAACATTAGAGGCTGGTTTGAGACAATGGATGTAAACCTTCCTCCCCTTTTTGTGTGAGTCCTTAGACCCCTTCTGCAGACAGTCTGGTGGAGCCTATGGATGGAGCCCTTCTCACAATCATAATTGATAGAAATGACAAATTTCAAGTAGAACTTAGTGAGAACAAGGCTGTAATTGTTTTCCTGTCTAAATTCACAGACCCCCCTGGAAGTTTAGCCACAGGGTCTGGGGACCCTAGGTTAAGAACTCCTGATGTAAAGGGATTTGTGGACTCCAAAGTGCTCTAGAAATGTCGGCTGTTATCATTGATGGTTTGTTGACCTGCGATTTCATTTGGTGTATGGTATGGGGATGTCCCAATGTGAAAACTCCCTCCACCAAAGCAGCAACTGCTGTCCTGTGAGTCTTAGAGAGTTGCAGGGGTACTGGGCAATTGACTTGCCCAGAAGATAGGACCGAAATCCGGGACATCAAGACAGCCCCCAAGGCTAGCTCCCCTCGAAGAGCCTGTCTCTGCTATTGCTGGTAGTAGGGCTACATATGCCTCATCTGTATGTCTGTGGGGTACAAGTGTAAACATGATATGGATCACACATGGAGCTCCCAAAGCCCTGCAGCTTCTGGATGTGGCTGTTGGGGACCAGCCTGGGAGGCCTAGACTAAGTGCAGAGAGCAGGGTCGAGTGCAGGGCCCAGATCCAGGAAACTGCTCTTCCCAGACTGATTACGACAAGCCAGAGAGATAACTATCCCTCTCTCTCCTGCTTCCAAGTTCAGACCTGGCTGGTGTCTACGGAATAATAATTATAGCTACAGTTTACATAGAGCTTACTATGATCCGGGGGCTATGCTAAGCACTTCACGATCATTATCCTGTTTGATCCTCGCAACAACCACAGGAGGTAGATGCTATTGTTGTCTGTATTTTACAGATGAGGAAACTGAGGCCAACAGAGTTAAGTGACTTGCTCAGGGTCACACAGCTAGTAAGTGTCTGAGGCCAGATTTGAACTCAGTCCTTCCCCGGCTCCAGGATCTGTCACACTTGGCTTTCCCAGTGTGAGCCCGAGGGGGACCTGTCAGGGTCTCTTCGTTTGCAGGTTTCCTGATTCTGGGATACCTGATTCAAGTGTGGCCTCATAGGAATTCTCCTCTGCCAGGTGAAATCCCCGTGATAGGTCAGGGAGCTGGACATTCCACCCATGCAGTTTTACATAGGCTACCCACCCCTTCAGGCAGCTAGGTGGTACCGTAGTTCACAGAGCACTGGGTCTGGAGTCTGGAAAACTCATCTTCCAGAGTTCAAACCTAGCTTCAGACACTAGCTGTGTGACCTTGGGCAAGTCACTTAACTCTGTTGGCCTCAGTTT
This sequence comes from Phascolarctos cinereus, assembly GCF_003287225.1. Classification (NCBI taxonomy): domain Eukaryota; kingdom Metazoa; phylum Chordata; class Mammalia; order Diprotodontia; family Phascolarctidae; genus Phascolarctos; species Phascolarctos cinereus. The sequence goes on along the minus strand of NW_027556098.1, from coordinate 406,362,364 downwards.
CTTTATCTGCAAAATAAGTTGGAGAAGGAAATGGCAAAATGGATCTTTGCCAAAAAAAAAAAATTAAAATGGAGTCACGAAGAGTTGGACATGACTGAAACAATTGTCTCTAAACGTCCTGTCAGTCCCAACTACATTCATGTGTTTGCATTGGTCTTAGAAAGACTCCTGCTCTCTGGAAGGGAAGGCTGACCTGCCAGCCAGGAACCTGAGAGAGACACAGAGACAGAAAAACTAACAGAGACACGGGTCAGAGACAGACAGACAGCAAAGGACAAAGAGAGACAAAGAAGTGGAGAGTCACAGGGACAGAGAGATTGACAGAGACATGGGACAGAAAGAGAGACACGACAACGTGGTGAAGAACAGACACTGGAGGAGAAGAAGAGAGACAAAGGGATAGAGAGACATAGAGATAGGGAGAGATAGGGAGAGATACACTTAGGTATAAAGAAAAAGAGACAGAGACAAAGTCACAAAGAGAGAGACAGAGAGACAGGCAGAAAGTGACCAAACAAAAAACTGGGGCAGAGATAGAGAGAGACAGACAGAGACAGAGAGAAAAATGGGGAGAGAGACAGTTAAGGACACAGGAAAACAGAACAAAAACACAAGGCCACAGAGTCAGGCAGACATATATTATAGGAACAGACCCAGGGACAGAGGGGCAGAGACAAACAGAGACACAGGGACAGAGAGGCAGAGACAGGGAAAGAGATAGGGAGAGACAGTCACAAACACAGGAACACGGGAAAAGCACAAGGTCAGAAAGAGACATTCAGACACACACAGGGATAGACCCAAGGACATTCTGAGCTCCCTGGCTTTTGCAGCCAGATTTGTTTTGCCTTTTCCCTGGCTCACCTGACCTGGGAAACACTCTGCTGAGTTGGCCTCTTCCTCAAGGGCTCAGGCCAGAGCTGCCCCCATGCTGTTGGGGGGAATGCCAGACTCCCCACATTCAACCTTTTCTCCTCAATCAGATGCAGATTCTTTGGAAGATCCCTCGTGGAAGGGGAGATGACACTGAAGATGAGCTCTGTTCCAGGCTCCCTCCTCACTTCTACCCCCACTTCCACACTCCCTCCATCCCTCACCCCCGCTTCCAGCCTCCTCTCCATCCCCCCCCCGCCCTGTCCCTACCTTAGTCCCCATCCTCATCTGAATCCCCCGGATTCTCTTGATTGTGAAGGATGAATCTTTCTGTCCGCTTCCCCACTCTCTCATGGACCACCTCTCTCCCCAAATCTACCCTTCTCCCTCTAGCTTTTAGGGACACAGAGCCAAGGGAGGTGGTAGGAGTGCCCAGGGACACTTTTCCTGCCAGGGATCAGAGAACAGCTCCCCCTCCTCTCTCCTTCCCCTCCTCCCTCAGGCAAGTGGGGCCTAGACAGAAGCCTGATATTCCCAGGGGCAGGCGATCGGGAGCCCTGGTAATGAGGGCACAGGGCCACGACTGGCCTCATTAGCTGCTCTGCTGCCCAATTAAGCTGGGAGCTAATTGCTCATCAACAAGCCGATACCTGCTGAGGGTTGGGTGGGAGGGATGGTGGTGGAGGACTTGGTATTCCTGGCACTCAGAGCCTAGAGCCTCATCAATTAGTTGTGGGCCCCCTCCCCTCTCCATCACTGGTTACTCCTCCTCCCTGCCAATCACTTTTCCAGCACTGCTTCCTTCCCCTAGCGCTACCCCCTACTTCTCAGCTATGCCTGTCATTGCCCTGATCTACTTCATGGGAGGCGGCTGTGTTCACCTGGGCTCTGCCTACCAGGAAGGGAGGAGAAGGAAGAGGAGGGGCTGTAACTGGGAAGGGGATCTGACTAAGACTGGAATGTAATAGTCCTCTAGGGTGCGAAGACCTAACTGGATGGGCAGAGGAGAAATGGGGGGAGGGGGACAGAGGGAGCCCTCCAGCCTTTCCTCTCCCTCCCCTGGAAGTCTCTGGCCTAGAACAATTTGGGAAGGTGAAACTTTGAGAGAGAATTTTTTTTTTTTTTGCTTTTAGGCAATTGGGGTTAAGTGACTTGCCCAAGGTCACACAGCTAGTAAGTGTTAAGTGTTTGGTCTGAGGCCAGATTTGAACTCAGGTCCTCCTGACTTCAGGGCCGGTGCTCTATCCTCTGCGCCACCTAGCTGCCCCGAGAGTTTTCTTTTTATTTTCTTTTTTGCATTTTGTCCTTCCTTTAATAAACATTGATATATTTTGTTTTTCTATCACCTTCATTTCTTTTTTAAAAATTAAATTATATTTTATATTTTAATTAACAAAAATTGTTTTTTTTTCTCCAGTCCCCCCTTCCATGAAAAAGAAAAACAAAAGCCTGTAATAAATATTGGTAGTCAAGTGAAGCAAATTCCCAAATTAGCCGTGTCCAAAACAATACGTCTCGTTCTGCACCTTGGGTCCATCACCTCTCTGTCAGCAGTGGGTAGCCATGTTTCCTCCCTGGTCCCCCGGAATCATACGAGGTCAATGCATTGCTCAGAGCTCTCCAGTATTTTGGAGGAGTCTGTCTTTATAACATCATCATTAACATGTGATTTGTTGTCTTGACTCTGCTCAGTTCTGTCTGCGTGGTAGAGATAATATGTTGCTGTTGTCCAGCCGCTTTTCAGTCACCTCCAGCTCTTTGTCATATTCGACCATTTGGGGTTTTCTTGGCAGAGATACTGGAGTGGTTTGCCATTTTCTTCTCCACCTCATTTTACAGCTGAGGAAACTGAGGCAAACAGGGTTAAGTAACTTGCCTAGGGTTACACAACTAGTAAGTGTCTGAGGCTGGATTTGAACTCAGGTCTTCCTGACTCCAGGCCCAGCATTCTATCCACTGTGCCACCTAGCTACCTATATGTGTGTGTGTGTGTGTGTGTGTGTGTGTGTGTGTGTGTATACACTATTTAGCATATGTGTATATAATATACCTAGTTGATTGCATGTTATTAGAATGTGATCTCCTTGAGGACAGGAACCATGTTTTTGTCTTTCTTTGTAATCCCAGTGCTAGGGCCTGGCACACAGTAGATACCTAATAAATGCTTCTGATTGGTGGATAATTGACTAGACTCTACAATCCTCTCTCTCTCCCCCTCCTCTTTCTCTCTCTCTCTCTCTCTCTCTCTCTCTCTCTCTCTCTCTCTCTCTCTCTCTCTCTCTCTCTCTCTCTCCTCTCTTCTCTCTCTCTGTCTCTCCCTCTCTCTCTCTCTCCCCCTCTTCTCCCTCTCTCTCTCTCTCTGTCTCTCTCTCTGTCTCTCTCTCTCCATAAACAAGATGTACTCCAGAAGTTTACTTGCATATTGGTTTTTTGGGGCTCTGTTTCAGCTTCCCACAGAGATGCAGGTGATCGGCTCCTGCTTGGATTGGCCCACTGAGGCTTTTTTATTCCATCATGTAGCTGAACTACAGCCCTAAAAGGGCTACCTTTGCTTCAAACTTTGACAAATTGGGAGTGTGATAGATCTTGGATAGAAAATAGAGGAACAGGGAGGCTAGATAAGAGGGGGAGGGGGAGCAGGGGGAGGAAAGTAGAGAGAGAGGGAGAGATACAGAGCCTGAAAGGGAGGGAGGGAGAGAGAAGGGGCGAGAGAGACAGAGCCAGAGAGAGCCAGAGAGGCAGAGACAGAGACAGAGATAGAGACAGAGAGAGACAGAGAGGCAGAGACAGAGGGACAGGAACAAAGGGAAAGATACAGACAGAGAGAGAGAGACAGAGAGAAAGACAGAGACAGAGAGACAGAGAGAGAATTATTAAGTGCTTGTGAGGTGCCAGGTAGTGTGATAAGTGTTGAGGATAAAATACAAGCAAACAAGGCAGGCCCTAACCTCAAGAAGCTTACATTCCAATGTTAAGACCACACATAAGGAGCTCTAGAGAGCAGCCAAAGTGGAGGGGAGGGAGAAAGGGAAGGTCCCCGAGTACGGGTGAGGACACTGGCTGGGGAGAAGGTGGGAAAGTCCAAAAAGGAGACAAGGAGCCAGGAGTGAGGTAAGCAGGGCTTACCCATCAGAGCAGACATTCGAAGGGCGGAGGCATGGCATCAGTCAGCCTCAAGAAGAGACCAGTGAGTGGAGCCAGCTCTTTGTGCTGGCTGGCCCCACACCCGAAGGGCTCTCCCTCCTCATCTACACCCCCTGGTTTCCTTCAAGTCTCAGCTCAAGCATCTACTTGGTTACCACAAAAAGGGCTGCCGTGATTATTTTGGCACATACGGATTTTTCTTTTTCTCAATGACCTCCTTGGGGTAGATGCCTGGCAGCAGAATCTCTGGGTCACTTCATCATCTCTGGATCTTCACATAATTCCAAATGGCTTTCCAGAAGGATTGCATCAATTCACAGCTCTACCCAAAATGTGCCCAGCTTTGCCCTATCCTCCCAACATTGACCACTCCCATCTTTTGTTATCTTTGCCGGTTTGCTGAGCTGTGAGAGGAAACTACATTGCTGTTTCAGTTTGCATTTCTATTGTTATTATTATTAATTTGGGTTTTTCTTTCTGATGTACACCTACATATGCTCATGTCGTCCTCCCTCCCATTAGAATATAAGCTTCCTGAGGACAGGGGCTTCTTTGCTTTTGTCTTTGTATACCCAGGACCTAACCTGGCATGGCGTTTGGCCCTTAGCAGGCCCCCTGTAAATGTTTGTTTGTTTGGCAGATGGACGACAGCTGTTTTCAAGTGTTTGAAGAATGTTGTGTGAAGAAGGGATTAGCCCTGGTTGGCTTGGCCAAAGAGAACAGAAGTAGGAACAAATGGGTGGAAATTGAAGAGAAGCAGATTTAGGCTCAAAGTCAGGAAAAAATTTCCCAATAGTGAGAGTGATCTCAAAGTGTAATGAGCTGCCTTAATAATAATAATATTTATATAGCACTTACTCTGCGCCAGGCACTTCACTAAGCACTTTACAACTATTATTTCATCTGATCCTCCCAACAACCCTGGGAGCTATTATTATCCCCATTTTACATATGAGCCAACAGAGGTTAAGTGACTTGCCCAGGGTCACATAGCTAGGAAGCATCTGAGGCAGAGATTTGAACTTAGGTCTTTTCAACTCAAAGTCCAGTGGTCTCTCCACTGTCCCACCTAGTCAGTCAGTAAATAAACATTTATTAAGGACCTGTTATGTGCCAGGCACTATGTTAGATGCTGGAGGGGGAACAATGAAAAAGAAAGAAGAAAAATAAAAAAGAGGAGATGATGAGTTTCCCTTCACCGGAGGTCTTCCCCATCACTGGTAAGGGATGTCTTGGAGGGGATGTCTAGTCTGGCAGAGTTTAAGCCAGCTAGTCTCTGAGGTTCCTACAAACTCTGAGATCCTCTGATTTGAGAAGAGGAGATGTCTTCAACTAGATCCCTCTGGATAAGCAGGCTGGATGGCCTGGGGTTCAGGGTGTCAGAGTGCATGATGACTCGATGATGGTGAGCCTGGGGGAGGTGTCAGGGAGCCCTCTCTGGTGCTGCTGAGAAAAAGGAGCCCCTTTGGCTTGGTGAGGTCTGCAGGGGTGAGTGCCCTGTGGGAAGGTCTGAATCCACAGAGAGGTGAGCAGAGACAGGGGCAGAGCTGGTGGCAAGGTGGAGGAGGGAACATACAGACTGGAGGTGGCTTGCATCCACTGCTCCCAGCACATCATTCAATCTGCCTTCCATGCCCACTCTTGGACTGAAAACTGCTCTGTCCAGGGACCTTCTGACCCGTCTCAGCATCTCCGAGTTAGGAGGGTCAGATGTTTAAACAGCAGGAATTTCCCCACTCTTACCCCTCAACATCCAGCTTTTGCTCAAAAACGCCCATTGATGGAAAACTCACTATTTCTTTCTTAAGACAACGCAGTGCACTTTGGGACAGCTCTAATTGTTAGGATGGCTTGGACCTTCCAAATTCTTTCCCTCAGTAAGTGCACCACTCTACGTACACATGTAGAAGCTCATCAGATCTGCAGAGTGCCCTCCTACACCTGCTGTTCATTTCCAGCTGCCCCCTGGACATCTCTACCTTTTCCTCCCTCCTGCCGCCTGGACTCCATGTGCCCCAAGGTCAATCCTACAATGGCCCCTCCTCCAAGCTCCTCTGTCTCCCACCCCAGCCCCTCAGTCACATGGTCCCATACATCTCCTAAGGAAGTTCTCCCTCCTTCCCACACTAGTCCAGCCCCCTGCCCCCCACCTCATCACTTCTCCCCCAGCTTTCCTGACAGCTTTCTAAGCAGGAGGCGATGTGATATAGCGATCGAACACTGGACTTGGGAGTCAGAAAGAACTGGGCTCAGATGACTCCTAGCTCGGTGACCCTGGGCAAGTTATTCTCCCTGCCTCAGTTTCCTTATGTGTAAAATGGGGGTGCTGGTAATAAGAGCAGCTTCCAGCTCAATTGTGAGGATCAATGAGGTGTTTTATATGTATACATATACGTGTGTGTATCATATATCAGTGAGATTATATATGTGTATATGTAATATATATCAGTGAGGTTTTATATAAATATATGTATATATGTAAAGTGTCCTGCAGCTAGCTGGTACAGCAGTTAGAGCAACGGGCTTGGAGTTAGAAAGAGCCCGGTTCAAATCCAGCCTCAGACATTTTATAACCATGTGACCCTGGACAAGTCACTTAACCCTGTTTGCCTCAATTCTTCATCTGTCAAATGAGCTAGAGAAGGAAATGGCAAACCACTCCAGTATCTCTGCCCAAAAAACCCCAAATGGGGTCATGGAGAGCTGGACACAAATGAAATGACTGAACAGCAAAAAAGTGTCCCGCAAACATTAAAGAGACATAGAAATGTCAGCTCTAAGTATCTGCTCCTCCTCCACCATATGCTGACCTTTCCAGCTGGGCTGCTCCATCCTTAGTCTCCAGCTTATGTGTGTGTGTGTGTGTGTGTGTGTGTGTGTGTGTGTGTGTGTGTGTGCATATGTGTGTCGGTGCTCAAGGGAAGCCCTGATTTGTTGGGCGTGGAACTGGACGTGTGCCCTGCTCCACCAGCAAAGCTTCAATATTCCTGCCTCCATGCCTTGACCTAGAAAGCCCCCTCCTCTCCAGTGTGTCCTTTCTGACCCATTCTTCCCTGCCCTGCTTAATCTGACCTCTGTGAGCACTTTCCTGAGCTCTTCCCAGCACTCCTGCTTCAGAGTTCACTCAACACTTATTGTCTTAGAACCTCAGATCTCTGAAGCTGGGCTAGAATTTAGAGATTACCTGGTCCAACTCCTAGTTCTGGAGGTGGAGCAATTGAGGACCAGAGAGGTCAAGCAATACGCCCAAGGTCACACAGATTGGGTGTGACTGGGATTAGAACCCAGACTTTCTCATTCTCTTTCTCGGGGTTCCATTCTAATGAAGCTTACTTGATACTGGTCACCTGTCTGTGCCAATCGATCTAAGTGCTTGCTGTGTGCCAGGCACTGTCCTGGAAGCTAGGAATATGAAGACAAAAGGGAAATAATTATAACAACAACATGTTCATATAGCATCTTAAGGTTGGCAAGGTACGTTATAAATATTATCTCATTTGATCTCGAAACAACCGTGAGAGGTAGATGCTATTATCATTTCCATTTTACGGTTGAAAAAACTGAGGGGGGGCAACTAGGTGGGCACAGTAGGTAGAACACTGGCTCTGGAGTCAGGAGGATCTGAGTTCAAATCTGGCCTCAGACACTTACTAGCTATGTGACCCTGGACAAGTCACTTCACCCCATTGCCTCCAAAAATGGGGGGGGGGAGAAAAAAACTAAAGCAAACAGAGATTGTAATTTTCCCAGGGTCACACAGCTGGCATCTGAGGTCACATTCAAACTCAGGTCTTCCTGACTCCAGGCTGAGTCCTCTATCTGCTGACCCTGGGCACTCCCTGCTCTCAAAGAGCTTGGGCAGGGGGGTTGGGACAGGACAACAACTACATGAGTAGATGGTGAGATAAGACATGTATATAACATAAATACAAGGAGGTCTTGAGGGGGAAGCACCAACCTGGGGTGGGGGGGATCAGGAAAGGCTTCATGTAGGAAGGAGGCAGCCTTCCAGCTGAGCCTTGTTGGGAACTCTAGATTCTAAAAGAAAGAGGTTAAAAGGGAGTGCATACCAGGCAAGGGGCACAGCCAATGCAAAGGCACACAGATGGGATGTCACATATGTGGGATGGCAAGAAGATCATTTTGACTGGGCTGTAGAGTCCATACAGGTGAGGCACTCCAAGTATGGAAACTCCTTCCACCAACGAAGACGAGCAGCTCAGCAGTAATTTATCACCTTAGAGAATTTTAGGGGAGCTGAGAGGTTAAGGGACACATCTCCAGGATGTGTCAGGCAGGACTCAAATTCAGGGCTCCCTGAACATCTAGCCTCTCCCTACACCAGCTTGCCTCTCTGTTCTACGTTATCTTTATAAACGCATTTATCTAGAAGGGGGTGAAGCCAATAATAGGAAAGACAGAGAGCACGTACATCCATCAAGTTTTGTGTGGCATGGGTTCCTATGTTCCAGGCACCATGCTAAGGACTGGGGGTACAAATGCAAAGCAGAAGAGGACAGTCACTCTCTTAACAGCGCCAGACCACGTTGGACCTGGGCATGGAGGCTAATGCTAACTGTTCTTTCCTCAGCTCTTTTCCTTTTTATCATCCCCACTTCAAAGGGTAAAGCTAAAGTCTAAGGATGCAGGAATTTGGGAGTCAGAGGACCTGGGTTCAAATCCTGCCATTGTTACTTACTAGCTGTGTGATCTTTGGACCTCCGTTTCCCCATCTGACACACAAGGGCATTGGGCTAGATGATCTCTGGGGTCCCTTCTAGCTTTTAGAGATTGAGCCTGTAGGGGCATCCCCTACAGGGAAAGTCAGACCCACTGTGAAGCAGGGAACAAGAGGAACTAGGGAGGGAAAGAGAAACTGAGCTCTGGGTTCAGCCTTTTCAGTGAAAAAGTTAGTGCGCTGGGATGACGGCTGGGGATCTCTGCTCATATCCCTAAATTTCTTCCACTGGACTGAGCTCACTGGAGCAATCTATCCCACAAGCATTTATTAGGCACCTACTAGGTGCAACACTCCTAGAACTGGGGATAAAATAGCATATCCTCCCCCCCCACCCCGAGCATCCTCCTAGCAAGACCCTCCACTTTCTTGTTTCCTCATTAGCCTCAAGTGTAAACAAAGAAGCTGGATTTTCATAGAGCGTTGTGGGTCAAGAGGGCTTCCTGCTCACCCCCATGTTGGATTCACTGGTGCTTTGCACAATCGACAGATCTGCATTTATTAGGCACCTACTATGTGCTGGGCACCGCTCTGTGCTAAGAGCTGGCCGTTACAGAGGCAGAAGAGAAACTCTGCCCTCAGGGAGTTTTCAGTCTAATGGGGCAGCCAGTAAGGGGACCATCATTTCCAGTTGGAGGATTTGGGTTCAAATCCTCCTTTTGCTGCTGCCTGCCTGTGTGGCCTTGGGTGAGTACTTAAACTCTGAGGCAGATGGATTCTACGCTGGTGTCTCCAGGCCCTGCCAGTTCTAAATCTATAATTCTCGAGCATTCTGTGATGTGACAGTGGGAGGCCAAGTCTTAGAGATGCCAGTAAGTGCCAGATCTGAGCCCCTTTCCCTTTCCCTGACATCCAGCTTCCAGCCCTCAGCCCAAGGGCTGCCAAGTACCCAGATGGAAGGGACACCAGCACCCTTGGGCTGGGCCTGGGGAATGGAGAGTCCTTCCTCAGTGTCCCCTTGTTGGCATCCATGGGGCCAGAAGGGCAGGAGTGCAGCCCAGGGCTCTGGCGGTTGAGGGGTAGGCCACTTTAATTTAAGACTTCCTTCAACGTTGTTGGACATTTGGAAAACAATTTCGAAGCTAGGGAGGGAAGATGAGCAACAGCTGAAGATCCTTGACATAGTTCTTCAAGGGGGTGGGGGCAGCAGAGCATCTCCAGAGACCAAGGACAGCATCTTCCTCCCGCCCGCACCTCCTCCAGACACGGTACCGCCCCCCCTCCCGCCGCTGCCCCAGACACCCAGGCCAGCCCTGCTAATGGGTAGCACATGGACTGGCCAAGCTGTGGAGGGACAGCTGTTGGGATGATTCATTAGGGGCGGGGAGGCGGGCTGGATGTCACTTTTCATCCGGCCCTTCAGGCATCTAGCACTGAAAGGAGGGAGGGAAGAGAGGAGAGGGAACTGGAGGAGGGGAGGGAAAAGAAAAGGGAGCAGAGAAAAGGACAGGGAGAAGAGAGAAGACTGAAGGTAGGAAAGGACAGGAGACAGCTGGAGAGGAGAGACTGGGGAGAGAAGGGGAGGGGAAGGAAGCAAAGGGAAAAAAAAACAGGAGGAGCAGAGGAGACAGAAGGGGAGGTGAGGACAAGAGAGGAGGGAAAGAGAAGGGAGGAGAAGAGAAGAGAATGGAGGGAAAGGAAGAAGAGGGATAGAAAGGAGAAAAGATGGTGGAGATGTAGAGAAAAAGGAAAGGAAAAGAGACAGGAGAGGAAAAGGTCCAGAAAGGGCTGAGTAGGAGAGGCAGAGATAAGGAGATAAGAGGAAAGGCAAGGAGAGAGGAGAGGAAAGGAGAAAGGGAGAAGGAAAGGAGGGAAAGAAGGGAGAGGGAGGGGAGGAGAAGAGAAAGAAGGAGAAGGGAAGGGGGGGAGAGGGAGAGGAAAGGAAAGGAAAGGAGGGGAGAGGGAGAGGAAGGGGAAGGGAGGAGGGGAAGAGGGGAGAGGGAGAGGAAGGGGGAAGGTGAGGAGAGGGAGGGGAGGATGGACTTCTCCAGCCTCAGGCTGAGGCCAGCCTGACCAAGCCATCAGCCCTTCTCCATCCAAAGGAGACAGTGAATCGGCCAAGTCTGAACTCCTAGCCCCATTCCAGGCCCCTGGATGTAAGTGTCTCAAGTGAGCTCACCCATTAGCAGCAGTGACAATGACAGTGACAAGAAGGCTTTCTGTACCTTCTCCCATGCTCCCCTCCCCCCCAAAAAACAACCACCACCAAAAAAGTGTCCTTGGAGAATAGACACCAAAGCCCTGCCAGATGTGTGAGCTTGAGAGGGGAAGGGGGAGGGGGTAAGAGAGGGAGGATGATCAGAAGAGGGAAAAAAAAAAGCGTTGTTTTGAAGAAGATGGGAGAACAGGACAGACTTTGAGGCACCTCAGCTGGAGAGAAGGAGCCACGTGGTAGGGCGGGAAGAGCCTGGGCAGAGCCGAGGCTGGCCTCAGGGGGCTGGCTGGAGGTAAGTAACCAGGGCTGGGAAATCAGCAGGCAGAGCCCCAGCGCCAAGTTCTGCCTGTCCTCTGCTACAGGACTTGGCCCTGCCCACCACTGCTCACACTTGTGTTCCAACCCTTTCCCCTTCTACCTCCCCTCCTTATGCAACTGCTGTGACTCTCCTGGTGACTGGCCTCAGGGGACCCCAGGGGTGAGGACAGTGGGGAATAAGTGAAGGAAGGGTGTCACATATCCGCAAAGCCTGAAGGCAGGGGAATGCCAGCTTGGTGTGTGTGCGTGCGGGGTGTGTATGTGAGTAGGATTATGTCTAAGACCTGGAGACCACCCTTTGTACCAGCTGGCTCCAGGTACTGCAGAAGATTTCTGTTCTAATTCTAGGGAAGGGAACGGAGGAGACAGCTGCTTTCTGGGGTGGAGGGGAAGAGAGGAGCAACATACAGGAAACTTTGGGGGTTTGATGGGAGGAGATCATGGCTGGGATGTAAAGTCTGGAATCCCTCAGGCAGACCTGTGAGCATCATTGAATTTGAAGGGTTGTGAATGAACTCAGGTGAGTCTGCTCTGGGGGAGCAGGGGAAGGAGGGAGAGGGGGAGAAGATGAGAAATGAGGTAAAGAGGATCAGGGCTTCATTGACCTAGGGCTAGAAGGGAACCATCTGGCCCAAAGCTCTCATTTTACAGGTGAGGAAACTGAGGCCAAGAGATTAAGTGACTTGTCCAGGGTCACCCAGCTGCTGAGTGTCTGGTGGGGGGGAGGGACTCTTTCCTTGGAGGTTAACTTCAGTCTATGCCCCTCCTGGAGTCTTGGGTTTCCCTGGAGGACAGAGAAAAAAGCAGCGAGTGCATGTCCATTCTCTTCTTTGCCGATACCTCTGTCTGGGACAGACCACATGTGAACCAATAGTTGGGCTTCTCTCAGAGAGGAAATGTAGAGCAGTGGGAAGAACAGAGGACCTGGGTTCAAATCCTACCGAGTCACTTCATTTGTCTGAGCCTCAGTTTCTCCTTCTGGTCTAGGTGGTCCTTTCCATTCTAAGTCTATGATCTCACTGCCGGGGCTCCTCTGCCATCCCCCCAAGCTCCAGGAGGGAGCGGGCGGAGTCTGGGTGAGGGTCCGTTGGCCAAGACACTCCATATCCAGTTTGAAGGGACCCCAAGGACACGGGAAACCTCTCAGTGTCTGCTTTCTCAGCCAATGACCTTGGATCTCTTTTTGAGGAAGTGTGGAAGCCTGAGGGAGGGAGAAGGGAGACTGCGTGTTGCCCTGGGACCCTTGGTCCTCTCTCCACAGACACCATCAGAGAAATCCACACGATGGCGCACTTCTCCCCGCCACGGTCCGATAGCCACCATATAGGGAGGGGGTGGCAGAGTTTAGCTTGGGCCCCCTTCAGTCCAGCCTAGGTCCCCTCCTCCTGTCCCCTTTCTTCCTCCAGGCCCCAAGATCCATCCCCTCTCCCTCCCCCAGGTTGAATTCAGCCCGGATCTGGATGTTAGACCCTGGCCTCTTTCTGGTCCAGTTCTGCCAGGGTCTGTTCCTCTTACACATTCCCCACCTTCCCCCAGATTCCCAGAGATTTCTCTTCCAAGGCTTCATGCCCTAGCTCCCAGCTGTGCCCTGCCCCAACCCTCTGAGGGTACCCCGCTTTTAGACAGGGAGATAGTATGTGTGCGGTGGGGAGGGGGAGGGGGGCCTTCTGCCTTCCCTCCTCCTTTTCCCAGAATTGCATTTCTTTTCCCATGTTTGCCTGTGTTTTTGTCTCTCTGCACGTGTGTCAGGGTGCGAGTAGGGGCGGGGGAAGTGGCGGAGAGGGGCAAGATTGAGGTTCACGGAAAGGAATAAGCATTTATAAAGCACCTACTACGTGCTAAGCACTTTACAAATATTATCTCATTTGATCTTCCCGACAAGGCAGGTGCTGTTATTATCTCCCCTTTTACAGTTGAGGAAACTGAGGCAGACCAAGGTTCAGTCACACAGCTAACAATGTCTGACTCTAGCCTAGTATTCCATCCTCTGCTTCACCAGCTGCCTGGAATCCTTGGCCGGTCTCTGGGGAGACAGGAAAGAGGCCTGCCCTTAACCCCCCCCCCCATGTAAGGTCTCAGCCTTCTCAGCATGTTTGAATGTGACTCAGGACAGATTCACTGAGGGGGAGGCAGAACTGGACCCTCAGGAAATGTAGGGGAAAGGAGAGTAGATTATTATGTATTTGTTATCTGCATTCAGAATATCTGTGTCTGCCCTGCCCCGAACCCCCATGTAAGCTCCCAGAGGGCAGGAAGGATTTTTCATTTTGTCTTTGTATCTTTAAGGTCTAGCTAGCATAGTGTGTGTGGTACATAGGAGGTACTTAATAAATGCTTATTGGATTAGACTGGAAATAGGACAGAGTCCTGAGATCTCTCAAAGATGCAGCCTTGTAGGGAGGGTCCATAGGGGAATAAATGAATTAATAAACAAAGCATTTATATTAAGCATTTACTATGTGCAAAGCTGTGTGCTAATAGAAAGAGAGGCACTCCTTGCTTTGGGGGGGGGATGAAGCCCAGTTATGGCAGCTGTCTGGGGAGGTGGGGAAGGGAGACGACTGTACCTTAGTCACCCCTTTCTCATGGCTGCCCTCCCAGATATTCGGTCTGGGCAGAGTCTAGCCAGTAATGGGAGGCAAAGAACCTGCTCAGCCAATTCAGAGACAGCATTCCTTTTCCCCATCCCCAACCCCAGGAGGCTTACCTGGGTCTCTGTCTCTGTCCCTCAATCTCTCTTTGCCTGTCTGTTTCTTTCTGTCTCTCTCTGTGTCTCTGTCTCTGTGTGTCTCTGTCTTGTGTGTCTCTGTTTTTGCCTCTCTGTCTTTGTTTCTTTCTGTCTCTGTGTATGTGTCTTTCTCTCTGTTCCAATTCAAATATACCCAAAGAGCATAACTTCTCCCCCCTAACTCCTTGACAGGGGATTCCAGTTCTGGAAATGTCAGTTCCATAATTCCCCAATAGCTTCATTGGTTTCTTCCCACTTCATGATTCTGATAAAGGCGAAGGTCCCCCACTCACCACAGACCACAGGTTGAAGGGGCAGGCTCAGGCTACCTTCCTGGGCCTCGTTTGCTCCAGGCTTAGAAGCTACCCATTACCCCTCCTGGGGCCCTGAGCCACATGTTCTCAGAATGTTCCACTCCTAGTCCCTGTGACAAGACAGTCTGGACGCTGGGGGGGGGGGTCTCTTTGCAGACCCCATCTCAGCCTCTCCAAGGGAAGGGAGGAAGTCACTGGTGATCCAGAGGGCTAAGCCCTGAGGTGTACCCATCCCCCACATGGGGGAGTCCTGAGACCAGGCTGCCATGGCCAGCTCAGTCGTGGCCTAGAGAGATGGCTGCCCTCAGGTGAGCCCCCCTGGGCAGACCCATACCCCTCTGACTCATTCTGGCCTTGTGGGAGTGTTCCAGAATCTAAGTGCCCCTCCAGATAGAGTGCCTACAGCCGTGCTCCAGGCAGGGGCTTTTGGGGTTTGGTTTTTAATTTTGATTACTTTGTTTCAGTTTAATTGGTTTCCTTTGGAATCCTATCGATTTTATTTTTTGCATTTAAAAACATGATTCTGAGAAAGGACCCATAGGCTTTGCCAGACTGACTGCCCAAGGGGTCCAGGACACACAAAAAGTGATTAACCCTATTCCAGGGGCATATGTGTAGGAAGCCCCTTGCTCAAATAGGTTTGTGTATGTCATGGATAAGTCATGGGCAAAGACATGTGTGATCATGCAGGGTAATTGGGAGTATATATGGTAACTCAAGGATGCATGCATTCCAGTGAGTCTGTGTGACCTCAATTCTGGATATATGTGTCTTTGTATCTGTGTGTGTGTGTGTGTGTGTGTGTGTGTGTGTGTGTGTGTGAGAGAGAGAGAGAGAGAGAGAGAGAGAGAGAGAGAGAGAGAGAGAAGGAGGAAAGGAGAGGAAGAGAGGAGAGAGAGGAGAGAGAGAGAGAAGGGGAGAGAGAGATGGGGAAAGGAGGAAAGAGATTGAGAGAGGGAGGAGAGAGATGCAGGAGAGGAGAGAAAAGGTAGAAAGAGAAGCCATTTCAAAATCTGAAGACCCAGCACTATTGGTACCATGATGGATAGAGCCCTGGACTCCGAGTCAAGAAGACCTCACCTTATCCGAAGTTATAGCAGATTTAGAGCTGGAAGGGGCCCTTTAATAATAAATAATAGCTAACATTTCTATAGAGCTTTAAGATTTACAGAGTATTTTACAAATATTATTTCATTCTCAACAATTTTGAGGTAAGTACTATTATCCCCAATTTGCAGATGAGGAAACTGAGGCCGAGATAGTGATTTGCTGGGGTTACACAGCCATCAAATATCTGAAGCCAAATCTGAACTCGTATCTTCCTGATTCCAGGTTCAGTGCTCCATCCACCCCACCTGAAGCTGTCTATGTCCAGTCCATTCATTTTACAGAGGGGATAACTGAGACACAGAGTGAGGCTGTGTGGGGGTGGAGGGAATGACTTGCCTGATGTAGTAGAGCCTGAGTCCTCTGATTCCAAATCCATTGCCCTTCCACAAATCCATCCACTCTTCCTGCTTTATGACCCTGGCCAAGTCACTTTTCTTTGAACCTCAGTTCTAGCCTCTGTAATGCTAAGAGCATTTGACTCCCAGGGTTCTTGTGAGCCCCAGATTTGATTCTAGATATGCAGTGCTCTGCAAACCTTTAAGTAGTACAGCTCTGCAAACCTTCAAGCAGTACAGAACTGGTAGGTCGGACTTCTAGAACCTGATGCTGCCTGTTGGTGAGAGCAGCTGTCCAGGCATGGCTCTGGGTGTGTCCACCTCAGAGGTACAAGGATTGGGGAGGGGGGCAGCTGAGGGTTTTTTGGCTTTGGGGATGGAGCAGACTATGGCCCCCTTAGCCTGTAGCAGTTCGAATCCAGGATTCTGAATTAGGGAATGAATGCTCCAAGAGGTTCAGTGGAATCAGCGTCCCCTCCCCTCCCCTCCAACCATAGACTAGACAGGAAGGAGTTAATTTCTTCTTTCCTTTTTTGGGCTGAAGCTTCTGGCAGGGAAATGTCAATGAGCAATCATTCATCCAGCAATCCACTGCACACCCCCCACCCCCTCCTGTCACCCCAAGCCAGCCTCAGGGCAGGAGCTACTCCACTAACCCAGGACCGTCTGGGAGCCTCGAACCATAGCCCGGTGCCTGGGACTGGAGAGGGAAGCTGCCTGTCTCTGGGCAGCTGAGGGTTGGGGGTGAAGGGGAACAGCTAGTCAAGGAACTGAGTCTGGGCCTGGTAAAGAGAAGGGTAGGAGGGTCTTGGGCTGAAGGAGGAGAGGGGCTTTTGCTTATCAGAGATCTGCCCCTGGCCATAGCTTCCTAGTACCTCTGTTCTTCACTCCAAACTGTCCCAGGGGATCCTGCCCTTGGCCTAGGCCTCCCTCTAATGGCTCTTTAAACTTCACTGATCACTAACCCAGCTTGAGAGCTCCACCCCCAACCCTTGATCTTGCTGGCCCCTGAGCCTGCTTGGTTCCTTATGCTGGGAGATCTGTTAAGACAGTCTCTGATTACCTGCCTCCCTCATTTTTCTGTAACTGCTCCTGTCCCTGTTCCTGTCCCTGTCCCTGGAGCCCTAGCTCTAGCTCCAGTGCACTCTTTTTCCTTCTCTCTTCCACTGCTTGCCACCCCACAACCCACACACTCCAGTCCATACAACATGGGGTTTTCTAGTGTTTGTTCCCAAGGGAAGGGGACATCTTAAAAAAAAAAATCAAGAATAAGGCTGAAGGGAATTCCCGTGGAAAAAAAAAACTCTCTCATGGCCAGACTGGGGATGGGCCAGCTCTTCTATAGCCCAGCTCTGCCTCTGTTGGAAAGAGCTCATTGGCTCTTTCTACAATACCCCAGGCTTGCTCTCTGCCAATCAGAAGCCTCCTGAGGATGGGGGTGGTGGTGGCGATATTTGGGTCCTCACTATGCCCCCCAATCATCGCTGAACTGATGTATATTTAACAACCCAGCTCTCCAAAAAGCATCTTATACTTTTAAGTAGAATCTGCATGATTGTTTTCCCAATCACTTTCTTAAATCTAGGCAATCAATAAAATAATAAATGGAGTCCTGATTTTGTAGCATTTGCTGATTCCAGAGGTGTAAATGATAGGTTCAGACTTGGTATTAACTTTTCAGAGTTAGTGTGCTGGTTTTTCCATTATCATAGCCTGTAAGAAAAAGCTGAAGTGTTCTCATTGATGGCTAACTGCCCTCAACCACACACACGCCAAGGAGAGCAGAAAGACGGCTCAGAACAGACGTTACCCAGAAACACAATAACTGAAGCCGACACAGCTCGATCCAGCCAGCATTCATTAGACTCCTATTTGCTATGTGCCAAGCACTGTGCTCAGTGCTGGGGCCAAGCAGAACAGGCCTAATGCCCCAGTGCCCACAGGACGGTCTTCCAAATACTGGACAACAGGTATCATGTCTCCACTGAGTTTCCAGTTCTCTAGCTGATCCCCAAATAGAATCTCTTCCGAGAAGCTCTCTCCCTACTCTGAGGACCTCGTGTTCTGCACTTGCCGGATCCTTTCAGTAGAATGTAAGCCACTTGAGGGCAAGTCACTGTTTCTGGCAGGTGCTTAACAAACACTTCTTTAAGGGAATCCCATTGAATGGAATGGCTTCCAGGTCCCACCACATCTTGGTCCCCTCCTGCTTGGCAGCACACTCCCTAAAACGTGGCCTACAGAAATCGATCCAATACCCCAAAAAGGCGTTTGATCATCGGGGCAAAGAATGGACAGGAGATAATCACCTTCCTCATTCTGAGCACTGTACTTTTTATTAACGCAGTTGTAAGGAGGGACAGGGGGTGATGCACAAAGAAAGGGGAGGGGAGGAAACCCCCTGATCATTTTGATGAGTTTCTCCACCCCACCCCCAACAAACTTGATGAGATTACAGGGTGTGTCCTTTGGTTTGTAAGCAACTGAGCTAAAGGTAGGAGGATGGGGAGCCCCTATGGTTCATGGGAAAGAATGCTGAATTTGGAGTCTATGGACCTTAGTTCAAATCCCAGATTTTCTTGGGCAGCTATAGTAGGACCATAGTGCATAGATTGCTAGGCTTTGAGTCAGGAAGACTCATCTTCCTGAGTTCAAATCTGGCCTCAGACACTTATTAACTGTGTGACCCTGGGCAAGTCATTGAACTCGGTTGGCCTCAGTTTCCTCATTTGTAAAATGAGCTGGAGAAGGAAATGGCAAACCTCTCCAGTATCTCTGCCAAGAAAACCCCAAATGGGGTCATCATGAGTCTGAAACAACTGAACAACAAACTGTGTGACCCTGGGCAAGTCACATATTTCTCTTTACCTTAGTCCCCTTATTGGTAAAATGAAGGGATTGGACATTTGTACCTCATGGACCAGGGGGACCTCAACTTGTGTTTTTTTTCTTTTTAATATTTTATGTCCCCCCCCCCAATTACATGCATTTTTAACATTCATTTCTTAAAACTTTGGGTTCCAAATTCTCTCCCTCCCCTCCCCCACCCCAGAAGACAAGCTATTTGACATAGGTTATATACATGTACAGTCATGTAACACATGTTTCCATATTAGCCATATTGTAAAAGAAAACAGACCCCCAAAAACCGCCAAGAAAAATAAAGTAAAAAAAAAAGTATGCCTCCATCTGCATTCAGACTCCGTCAGACGGATAGCATTTTTTTTTTAAATTTAGGCAATTGGGGTTAAGTGACTTGCCCAGGGTCACACAGCTAATAAGTGTCAAGTGTTTGGTCTGAGGCCAGATTTGAACTCAGGTCCTCCTGACTCCAAGGCCAGAGCTCTATCCACTGTACCACCTAGCTGCCCCTGGATAGCATTTTTCATCATGAGTCCTTAGGACTCATGTATTGCTGAGAATAGCTAAGTCATTCACAGCTGATCATCTTACAATGTTGCTGTTACTATGTACATTCTTTTCCTGGTTCTGCTTATTTTACTTTGCGTCAGTTCATGTAAGTCTTTCCAGGTTTTTCTGAAATGTTCCTGCTCATCATTTCTTATAGCACAGTAGCATTCCATTACGTTCATATCCCACAACTTGCTCAGCCATTCCCCAATGGACGGGCATTCTCTCCATTTCCAATTCTTTGCCACCATAAGAAAAGCTGCTATAAATATTTTTGTACATATAGATGCCTTTCCTTTTCGTTTTTTTTATGTCTTTGGGATACACACCTAGTATTGGCATTTCTAGGTCAAAGGGCGTGGATAGTTTTACAGCTCTTTGGGCATTCAACGAATACTTGCTCTGTTATGTCTGACTATTTGACCCATGATGCCATGGACATTGTCCATAGGGTTTCCTTGGCAAAGATACTATAGTATGTTCCCATTTTACAGAAGAGGAACTGAGGCAAATGGGGGTAAATGACTTGCCCAGGATCACACAGCTACCAAGTATCTGAGGCCAGATTTGAGCTCAGATCTTCCTGACTCCAGACCTGGTGCTCTATCCACTGTACCACCTTGCTGCCCCCACTGCAAGGTTACAAATATCAATCCAGAAAGGTTTTCCTCCAAAGTGAATGGGCAGATTTTTTTCTCTGTCTCTGTCTCTTTCTCCCTCGAGTTCTGTCTCTACCCCAGAATAACTGCAAGGAAATCAGGAGATCTGTAAAATGAAGCTTAGGGATGACTCATGCCCTAGGTCTCCCTAAAATGTAGATAACAGGGCCCTTTCCAGAAAACACACTAAATGTGGGGATCAGGTAGAGGAGAGATGTTTATTTCCCTCACTACAGGGACTATATAAGATGCTAACAATCACTGAGACACAAAATCTCCAATAACCCCACTACAATCATTACACTCCCTCTGGAAAGTAAAGACCTCTGGAGGAACTGCTGAGCGGATATTTCTAATTCACCTCAGGCCTGAATGGTCTGCACAGCTCCCAAGATTCAGCCCTCCTGGCCAGCCAGGGCACGGCTTCTGTCAGGCCCTGAGATGCTGGATGATTCTGCTGGTAATCATCTTTTCCTCCAAGAACCGTGAGGTTAAGGAAATATCTCCCCAGCTCTTGCTGGACAGATTCAAGAACTCTAATCTCAAGGTTACTGCCAGGAATGAAAACATCCATTATTGCTATACCTGTGCTGGGGGTGGGGGTTGGGGGGTGGGGAAGGAGAGGCAGCAGACGGCAACCAGGGCTGTAGGTTCAATCTCTGACCTTCCTAGGCAAGCTCACTCTTCCCCATTACAAGTTTGTGGGGGTGAGCCACCATTTCTCCTGGGGGGGGAGGGGAGATTTCTTTCCCCTCCCCCTCTCCCTAGAGAGGGAAAGAGAGAGAGAGGGGGGAGAGAGAGAAGAGGGAAGGGGAGAGAAAGAAGAGAGAGGGGAGAGAGAGACAGAAAGACAGAGACAGAGAGATGGAGGGGAGAGAAGAGAGAGGGAAAGGATAGAGAGAAAGGGGAGAGAAAGAAGAGAGAGAGAAGAGAAGAGAAGAGAAGAGAAGAGAAGAGAAGAGAAGAGAAGAGAAGAGAAGAGAAGAGAAGAGAAGAGGAGAGAAGAGAAGAGAAGAGAAGAGAAGAGAAGAGAAGAGAGAGAGAGAAGAGAAGAGAAGAGAAGAGAAGAGAAGAGAAGAGAAGAGAAGAGAAGAGAAGAGAAGAGAAGAGAAGAGAAGAGAAGAGAAGGGAAGGGAAGGGAAGGGAAGGGAAGGAAGGGAGGGCAGGGCAGGGCAGGGCAGGGCAGGGCAGGGCAGGGCAGGGCAGGGAAGGGAAGGGAAGGGAAGATAAGGGAAGGGAAGATAAGGGAAGGGAAGAGAAGAGAAGGGAAGAGAAGAGAAGAGAAGAGAAGAGAAGAGAAGAGAAGAGAAGAGAAGAGAAGAGAAGAGAAGAGAAGAGAAGAGAAGAGAAGAGAAGAGAAGAGAAGAGAAGAGAAGAGAAGAGAAGAGAAGAGAAGAGAAGAGAAAAATGGAGCCACAGTTCTATAAATCACAGGAGTGGCTCCACCCAACACAAAGTCCATCCTGGACTCTTAGCTGCCACTCATCTCTGGTGCAGCTCTGGTCCCTGAGAGTTAATGAGGAGATCCCTGTGTCTTCCCAGGAAAGTGTCTAGCTCAATGGGAGATATCTAAGTCCAGAAAATCAGAGTTGACCCTCAGCACCCCTGCTGCACATTCATTCTTGAGATTTTGAACTGGACTGGACCTTAGAGATTATGCAGCCCATCACATTCCCACCCCATTTTACAGATGAGCACACTGAGGCCCAAGGAAATCGAAGTGACCTGCCCAATGTAACACAAGGAGTAATGATCGGAGTTGAGATCTGAAATCAGGACCTAAGTCTAGAGGGAGAACTCTTTCCATTGTACCAGGGAGGTTCTTGGAAGACAAGAGAAAACTTAGTGGGGCTGTGGAAGTTGTCTTCAAGTCTCTGGAGGGCTGTCATGGGCCAGGGGGTTCAGCTTCATTCAGCTTGGCCCTTGGGGGCAGGCTTGGAGCCTCAGGGGGGAGCGGCAGTTCAGGAGGGGAGATGGGAAATCACAGTGTCAGCCCCAAAGAGATTTGGCTTAATGTTGGAAATGCTCCCTCACGATCATAGTGGTCTAGAAATGAAATGGACTGCCTCTGGAAATGGTAGTGGGTAATTTTGTCCACAAAGGAGAGCCTGAGTGATTCAATGACAAACTTTGCAGAGATTCGGGGGCACTTTCCATCAATGTGGTTTGTTGTTCGATCGTTTTCAGT
Organism: Phascolarctos cinereus; assembly: GCF_003287225.1. Classification (NCBI taxonomy): domain Eukaryota; kingdom Metazoa; phylum Chordata; class Mammalia; order Diprotodontia; family Phascolarctidae; genus Phascolarctos; species Phascolarctos cinereus. Next base: position 406,340,391 of record NW_027556098.1, on the reverse strand, counting down.
TGTGTTCCAATCTTTGCGGCTCCTTGGTTTGCTACTTTCTTCTTCAGCTCATTTACAGATAAGGAAACTGAGGCAACTGGGGTGAAGGGACTTACCCACGGTCACCCAGATAGTAAGTATCTTTGGCCAGATTTAAATTCAGTATGATGTCTTCCTGATTCTAGGTCTGGCACTCTATCTACTGTGCCACCTAGCTGCCCCATCAATCTGGTAACCCTGTTCAAAAAACAAATGTAAAAAGGAGGTGAGGGGAGTGATGGGAAATCAGGCCATCTTTCAAGCAGGCTGTGAGCTTGGAGAAGGAAGGGTTAAAATATCTTAAGCCAAGTCCTGGGAGGAAGCCCCCTCCTGGTGTCTCCCTTGGCCAGGATGGGGATTGGATCGCTGAGTCAGGACCTGAGGGGAGCTGGAGGGCTTGGGGGTGGGGATGGGAGAGGCAAGGGGGAAGGCGCTGATGCCAGGTTTGCAGGCTCCTGCTTCCTGCCCTCCCAACTTCCTCTCCCTATCCCCCTCCCTGAGGACACAGTGCCTCATTGTTTGGGAGAGTCCTTCATTCACTTCTTCAGCACCGAGGGTTACTCTTGGGGTGGGGGGAGGGAGGGGAGGCTAGGATCCGGAGGGGCATTGAGAAAGGGAGAATCTCTCTGTGGTCTCCAGGTGGTAGATGACTGTTGGCACCTGCCATCAGATTAGGACAAGGGAGGGGAGGACGGTGGTCTGCCCTAGCAAGGTCAAAGTTTCCAATAAAAACCTAACACTAGGGTGACTGTATGTGGGCTGAAGCCCACTCTAAGTAACCCCCCAACACACACACACACACACACACACACACACACACACACACACACACACACACACGCACACACACACTTCAATCCCCAGCCTGCCGCCTCCCATAGCTCCCAGACCAAAGGAAAATCCCCATGGACTGGGGAAGGAGGGGGAACTCTGGTCCTTTCCCCTCCATGCCCCTCACCCACTTGAGAGTGATGGGGGGAGGGGAGGAAGGGAGGGAGGGTAGTAACCCCGCATGAGTGTCAGTAACAAAGGCAGAGCTCAAGACATCCTTAGGATAAGCTGTTTCTAAACAACGATCCCAAACTGGGGACGTCCTTTGTTGGTAATTGAGCAGGGCACGTGCAGGCACGGGCATGATGGCCCTGTAGATGAATTATATATGTGACACACAGAAAGTGGCCTCTGGGGGGGCCTCTACCTCCCCAGAAGGACTCAGGCCTGGAAGACTGTCTAGGTTAGAGAACGGCATCCTCAGCATGAAATCTTCCGGTTGTAATGGTGTCAGATGGCATGACTGGATGCGACCCATGCTGGCTGGTGTTCAAAATTGTCTGACCCTTTTAATAATAATAATAGCTGACAGTTATAGGACACGTTCAGCCTTCCAAAGTGCGCTCCGCACATTAATCCAGGCCCCTAGCTGGACTCTCAAAGTAGCTCCCTCAACCCATTTGGTCTCTTTATCTCCCCTCTCCCCCTCTGCACAGGATATCCCACGGACAATGTCCATGGCATCATGGGTCACATAGTCAGACATAACAGGGATTGTGGATAACCACAGCCCAGAAGCAGAAATGGAAAGGGAAGGAAACACACATTTCTACAACACTAAATACTGGGCACTGTGCTAAGCATTCTCATTTAATCCTCACAACAACCCTGTTATCATCCCCATTTTACAGATGGAGAAAGTGAGGAAGACAGAGAGTCACCCAGCTAGCAAATGTCTGAGGCTGGATTTGAACTCTGTTCTTCCTGACCCCAGGCCTGGCCCTCCCTCTCTGCTTGTTGCCTAACTGCCTAAATCTGCTCAAAAAGCTTCCTATTACCTCAAGAGTGCAATACAAGGACGTCGAAAGCCTTTGCTGGTCTGTTTTTGCTGGCTTACCCCACAATAGTTTCATTGGCACATTCTACATGCCAGCCAAACTGGCACACAGCCATCGTCCACTCACGGGCTGCCCCCGTGCCCAGAATGATCTCTCTCCTTACCTCAGCACCTTGTGAAATCCCTAGATCCCTTGAAGGCTCAGCTCAAGCCGCCTCTTACATGAGGCCCTCCCTGATTTTCTGAGTTGTTAAAATTACTCTGTGTTTCTTTTGTCTGTATCATGTGCACGGATGCTCTGCTCCCTGCAGAATGAAAGTCCCCTGAGGGCAAGGTCTTTTTGTGTCTGTATTCCATAGACCGTACTTCAATCAGTTAACTACTTGGTAAATCAGCAACTGATCGAGCCCAGATAATAGAGCCCTAGGCTCAGAATTGGGAAGACTCATCTTCATGAGTTCAAATCCTACCTCAGACACTTCCTAGCTGTGTGACTGTGGGCAAGTCACTTCACCCTGTTTGCCTAAGTTTCCTCACCTGTAAAACAAGTTGGAGAAGGAAATGGCAAACTGCTCCAGTGTCTCTGCCAAGAAGACCCCAAACGGGATCACAGAGAGTCAGACGTGACTGAAACAACTGAACAACTACAGTGTGTAGTGGATAGAGCACCAGGCCTGGAGTCAGGAAGACCAGAGTTCAAATCTCACCTCAGACACTTACTAGCTGTGTGTCCCCAAGCAAATCATTTAAGTACTGTTTGCCTCAGTTTCCTCATCTGTAAAATGGGGATACTAACAGCACCCACCTTGTTGTGAGGATTAAAAGAAATAAGTATTGTAAAGCACTCGGCATAGTGCCTGGTACATGGTAGGCACTATGTAATTATTATTAGCTCTTATTAGTATTATTCTTAAATTGAAATTATTAATCATGAACTTGAGTCCTGCACAGTGCTGGTGGCCAAACTCCTCGATGCCCTTCACACATGCAGCTGATGGAGCTGAATTCAGCCGCCAGATGTGGGCTGCCCAGTGGGGAGCATTGAAGGACCCTCCTCAGCCTGGTCCTGGACCTTCTGCTTCTTGGAATGGAAGCTAAAGTGGAATTAACTTTTTAAACTTCCATATTACACTGTTGGCACCTACAGAGCTTATAGTCCCCCGAATTTTCAGGCAAACCTCTTCCCAGCCATGGCTCCAAACCTTAGGTCAAAGTTACATTTTTATTATGAAGCTGATGTTTTGAACCAAAGCATCAGACTTTCCTTTTAGTCTAATTAAGATTACATTTATCATATTGGACCCAATGTTCCAGCCTGCTAAGACCTTTCTGGATCCTGACTCTATCACCCATTGTATCAGAGACCTCCCCACCCCCCATTTTTGTGCCATCTGCAAGTTTTCCATCTGCCTGTGGTGCCTTCATCCAAGCCCCTGATAAACATGGAAGCAAGCATTGGGACTTCTCCTTCCAAGTTAGCGTCAGTGCCTTCCAAGACCCCTCTTTGTATCCAAACATCCAGCCAGTTCTGAATCTCCCTCACTGTGCCTTGATCCGTGGGGCATCTCTCTGTCCATATGACTAGCATGAAAGGCTTGTCCCTTCCCTTCTGTTCCACACCCCTGGGGCCTCACACCCCAACACAGTTCCCCTATGCCCTGTGCTTGTCCCGTCCCTCTCCTCTGGCCTCTTCCCTCCGAAGGCTCAGGGAAACATCTGGTCAGACCTTGGGTCTAACCACACCTCCCACACACACTTGAGGAATATCCACAGAGCTTGGAGCTGGGCTGAGGCCCTTGGGGGCCCTGGGATTTCCACCAGCCAGGCTCCAGCTCAGGCCCTCCATTTGGAAGCCCTGAGCATCCAGGATGTTTTCAGGGCCACTGTTTATTTTTGGGCCCGACATCTCCCTTCCAGCTCCCCCCGCCTTTCCATTTGGAACAAGGAGACCTATTCACGACCAAGGCCTCATACAGCCTCCACCCCAGCTGAACTCCACATGCAGCCTCCCCTGTGTGTCTTCATCCTGGGGCAGCAAGGTTGAGGAGGGGGTAGGAATTAATTTAGGCCAATGACCCACTGAAGGACAGTGGACTTGCCCGGGTGGGCAAAGAGCCACCATAGAAGTCAGGATTGCATTGAATACCATGCACCAGTATGCCGGACTGAGAAGTGATCTGGTCCAACCTCCTCTTGACCCATTTTACAGATGGGTAAACTGAAAACCCAAGGAAGGAATAGCTCGAGGAAGTGAGAGTCAGAGGGAAAGGTAGCACACATACAAAAATGTTTATAGCAACATTCTTTTTGATAGATAAGGAAAAAAAACTGACAACAAAGTGGATGCCTATTGATAAAGGAATGGCTGAATAAAGGGCATTAAATCGTAATGGAATAAATTTCTGGCAGCAAGGTGGTGCAGTGGATAGAACATCGGACCTTGAATCAGGAAGACCTGAGTTCAAATCCAGCCTCAGACACTTATTAGCTGTGTGACCCTGGGCAAGTCACTTAATCTTGTTCACCTCAGTTTCCCCATTTGTAAAATGAGCTGGAGGAGAAAATGGCAAACCACTCCAGTATCTTTGTCAAGTACCATCCGCTACCAAAAGAAAACCCCAAATGGGGTCACAAAGAGTTGGACGTGAACAACAAAAGCTGATCTATTTGATTTTTCTTAGAAATAGCTCTTCATCTCCAGACTCTGAGCCTTTGTATTGGCTGTCTCCCATGCTTAGAATTCAACCCCCACTTTCCATGGAAGTGACTTGCCCAGGGTCACACAGCTAGCAAGTGTCAAGTGTCTGAGGTCAGATTTGAACTCAGGTCTTCCTGAATCCAGGGCCAGTGCTCTATTCACCATGCCACCTAGCTGCACACCTCCCCCCCCATTGGTTCTTTTAAGACTCAATTCAAATTCTATGTTCTGCAGGAAGACTTTCACACCTTGCACACACACACACACACACACACACACACACACACACACACACACCCCCTTGCATCTGCCCTGTGCACAACTTGTTTATATGTGGTTTAGAATGTAAACTCCCTGGAGGCAAGGACGGTTTCTGATCATTCCTTGTATTCTCAGCATTTAGCACAGTACTTGGCGCATTGAAAGCACTTAAAAAATGCTTGTGGACTGACTAGGAAAGAATCAGCAAATAAACAGAATTCAGAGAAACTTGGGAAGACCTATATGAACGGACGCAAACCAAATAACGAACCAGGCCAAACGTTGTCATGATGGCTCTAAAAATTCAATTCAACAACCATTCAAAATTTTTTTAAATATATGTTTTTTAAAATATTTTTATGTTGCCTATATTTTCTTTTTTTTTTTCTTTTTGGTGAGGTAATCAGGGTTAAGTGACTTGCCCAGGATCACACAGCTGGTGTCAAGTGTCTCAAGCTGGATTTGAACTCAGGTCCTTCTGACTCCAAGGCCGAGGCTCTATCCACTACATCACCTCACTACCCCTGTCACCTATATTTTCTAATGTACCCCTCTCCTCTCTCCCACCCAGAAATCAATCTCTTATAACAGTAGGTTTCAAACTGGTCTCTGATTCCTTTTATGCTCTTTTAAAAAATAAGTTTTTATTGATGTATTTTTGAAGCCATTCAACAAACATTTATTAAGCACTTACTGTCTACTAGTACCGTGCTAAGCACTGGGGATACAAAGAAATGCCTGCCCTCAAGGAGCTCACAGTCTAATGGAGAAACCCAAGGCATAAAAAGAAATTGAAAAGAGGGGGGAGGGTACCTGATGGGGGCTTGATAAAGTCTTGCAACCACATAGGGAATAATGAGATGTCTGCCCCAAGCTCCTGGTAAATGAAGGATCTGGAAGGAACTCTCCAAGGTCCACCCTCTACCCTTTCAGTCAAAGGGAGGGATGGTCCCAAGGGGTAGGCGGCACCGAGAAGGCATGAGTTTCAGAGTCGATTTGGTCTTGCAGAAAGATGAACTTCTGGAGACATTACCATAGTTTCCCCCCAACATCACTCTCAGACAGCCACATCATATAACAAATATGGTAGTATTTTTTAAGGCAAAAAAAAAAAGAGGAAATAAAAATCCTCTGTGGTTTATTTACAGCACAGTAGATCAATACACTGAAAAAAGTCTGAAAATATGTGTAACACTTATGGACCACCCCAACCTCTGCAACCCCTTTATTGTGGACCCTCCCAGAGAGTTTGTTCATAGGGCTATATCTATCAATGTTTATCACATTAAAAATCGAAACATTATTATTGTTATTACAAAAGTAGTTTTGAGCTCACAGACCTTCTGGGGTCTCTGGACCAAACTCTGAGAAGCACTGCCTTATAACAATGAAAAAAGACAGAGAGAAAACAATTCAGCAAGGCTAACAAACACATCAGAAAAGTCTGACATTGTATGCACCATTTGACATCCATAGTCTCCGTTCCTGCAAAAAATGGGAGAGCACCTTCTCATAGCGATTCTTTGGGGCCAAATTACAACATTTTTTTTTGGCTAGGCAATGGAGTTAAGTGACTTGCCCAGGGTCACACAGCTTACAACATGTTTTTATTACACTCCTACTATGTGCCGGTCACTGTGCTAGTTAATGGGGGGTACAAGGACATGAAGAAATGTCCCTTCCCGAAAGGGGCTTCCATTCTAAGTATGGTAGGGGAAAACAATCCTCTGTGGTTTATTCATCTCGCATTGGCTCAATGTGGACCATGAAGAACGCAAGGGTGACAAAGACTTCCAAAGCCCAGTGGCAAAAATGCAACTCCTCTCCCTGTAGAGAGGTGATAGACTGTAGATCCTTTTTGTTTGTTCTTCTTAATGACATTTCTTATTCCATTGTCCCTGAGGGGGTCAGTGGGAAGTGAGGGCAATGTTTAAAAAAAAAAAGAAAGAAAAGATCTGTAAGACATTTTTTTTTTAAAGGAAAGGACAGCCTGGTGTAATGGAGAGTGCTTGCTTCAGGATTAGAGGTCCTGGGTTCAAATCCCACCTCTGACACTTGCCGCCTACATAAAGCAGGGAAATCATTTCATCTGTCTGGGTCTTGAGTCCCCACCTATAAAATGAGGGGATTGGACTAGGGGTCTTTGAGGCACCTTCCAGCTCACTTCTATGAGTCTGTGGGCTTGCCTAGGGTTACATGGGGATACCACCCGGCCTTTCCTCCCAGGCCAGGCCTCTGTTACTGCTCTGGGGGATGGGTCAATGTACACGTGCTGGGAAGGTGAAAGTTTGTGAATGTGTGTTGGGAAGAAGGGAGCTGATTTGTGCTGCTCCAGCATCACCCAAACCACTCATTCCAGGAGTCATAAAGTGAGATGCCAAATCCAGAAGTCTTCTCTGGCTCTCCCCGAGGTGTGCAGAGATTGAATTTCCTTCCCCCAAAGGGCAGAAGCTGTGGTTTATTTGCAGAAACACCAAAGTGACAGGCATTTCTCCAGCAGGAAAGGGGGAGGGTGGGCATTGCAGAGGATAGGAGAGCAGACTGGCAGCCAGAGTGCTGCCAGGGAGGCCTGCTTGTCTGTGGGGGTGTCCCCAGGGCCTGGCTCTGTCTCCTCTCTCAGCCTCATGACCCATGCACATATATGTGTTTTTCCAATTAGAGCCCCTGGCCTGGCCTGTCACTTTCCATTTCTGGGCTGGTTTCCTCAGAGCCAAGGGTGTGTGTGTGTAGGGCGGGTAGGCATAGGATGCTGCAAAAGTGACTGACCCATAGGCTGCTGGGAGCCAAAGGAGGCGTAGGGAAGGGGCCCTCAGAGTGGGCAGTGCCCTGTGTGTGGGCTTCTTAATGGGCAGGGCTTCATCTTCAATCTCAGATCTCCATGTCATCACTCAGCCCCAGGCTCCAGGGATCAGGAGGGTTGCCATCTAAGCCAGAACCAGGGACACAAAAACTTGGACTCTTGCAGCCAGCCAGGCGCCCAGGCCACTTGCCTGCCCCTGGACTTCTGGCCCTTATGTGGCGCCATCTGTACTGCCTCTCCCCCACCAATGGCACCCTCTTCCTAAGCTCTGATAACAGGGCTCCCGCTGGAATTCCCCTCTTTTCTCTCCCTTCCTCATACACAGAAAGCTTAGGAGGTTGCAAGGGCTCTCTCTCTCTCTCTTTTTCTCTCTCTCTCCTCTTTCTTCCTCTTCCTTCTTTCCCTTCAACTCCCATACCCCTTCCCCTGTCCATCCCTCCACCTGTGCTGTCCTCTCTCTCCCTTCTATCCTTATCTGCTCTTCCCTCTTCTCTTTCTCCTATCATTCCTTCACTCTTACCCTCCTGCCCCCATTCTCCCTCTCTTCTTTGCCCATCCCTCCATTCTCCATCCTTCTCTTCCCTCCTCCTTTTGCCTATGATCCCCCCTTCCCTCCCCTCCTCCACTTGCCTCATCTCTCTTCTCCTCCCTCCCATCTCTTCTCCTCACCCTCTTTTCCCCTTCTCCTTCTTCCTGAGGCAAGGCTAATGAGAGGAGAGAATCCTGGGTTCACACTGCATCAGCACTGTTAAAAATGGAGTTCCTTGGACCACCGACACTTCTCTCCAGCTCTGGCTCTTTCTCTTAATCCCACCTGCCTTTGCTTATTTTCAGCCAGGCTCTCATCTCCTAGCCTAAGAACTCTGTCAAATGCTTTGCTAACATTTAAGCAGACTCTATCTGTACTATTCCCTGAATCTCTCAGTTTAGTGACCCCATCAGGAAAGGAAAGCCAAGTGGTCTGGCCTGACTCATTCTTGATGAAGCCACCCTGGCTATTTCATGATCACTGCTTCCTTTTCTGATTGTTCATTACCCATCCCTTTTATAACACATTCTACAATGTTGCTAGAAATTGAGGGAGAGCTCTCTGGCCTATAATTTATAGACTTGATGTCCTGTTTTTTTTTAAAAATTGGGATATTTGCCCTTCTTAAATCTGGCATTCTCCCTCCTGTTTCCCACAATGTTTCAATGATCATTGACAGCAGCTCAGTAATTACATCCTGCCCATGTAGTTCACCTAGACTTGGTGAAATGGATTTTCAAAGGCAGCTAGGTACTCTGTTACTATCTCCCTACTTATCTTGGCTTTCAACCCCCTAGTAATCATTTTTCCTCAGACCTTTCCAGTCCAGAGATCATTCACCTTGACAGAGAAGGCAGAAGCCAAATCGTGGATGAGCAGCTATGCCTTCTGTGCTGTTATCATTGCTCCATCCACCTTGAGTGACCTATCAAAGAAAGCTTCTGTGGAAAGGTAGGCTCAGGCACTGCCCCAAGTCATGTGAAATTCCCTTTGCAAAGCACAAAATTTTGGTCACCAGCTGGTGAGAATTTTCTTCTTGCTTTTTCCTGGCTCTTCAACAAAGTATGAAATTTCCTGGAAAAGATTTCCTCTTTGCAAAGGTCTGAAGTCTTCTGGTTGCTTGTTTCTGAATCAAGCTTCAAGATTTTTATTGCCTGGTTGAAACTTTTTAACTAAGGAAGTTAATATCTGGAAGACACAGAGATGAGGAATGGAGGGGTTCTATACAAGAGAAGGTTGCTACTCCAACCCCATGACTTCTCCTGTCCTGGCCCCAGCTCTTCTTCCTCCTTCCCTAGCCCTTCCTTTTTACCTCCCCTCCCCCTAACTTCTCCTCCTGCCCTTGGCAAAGACCAAGATCCTCTACCCCTCTGACTCCTGTCAGCTCTGTCTTTGACCTCTCTCCTCATCCTCCCAGATTCTCTTTGTGTCCCCTCCCAACCCCCCTCCTGTGAGACATGCATATTGCTGAGTGCCTGACTGCATTTACATCCCATGTGTGGATGCTGGTCCTTGTCTCCAGAAGAGGCCAGAATGGAGACAGCTCAGCCCTCCAGCCTTATTTCCTACCCTCAGATGGCCAGAACCAGGCTGAGGGCCTTAAAGCGTCAGGCAGCCAAAGGTTCTATGAAGGGGAAGCTGTACTGCCATGGAAACTGATTCTGAAGGAAGCATCACTGCTCACCCCAGGAGAGGACAGTGAGAATTACCCCTAGACTCTCAAAGAAGAGGGGCCTATTCTGAAAGGCCCAACCTCTCCTGAAAATGGCAAGCCTCTCCTGGGTGAGAAGCCTCTCCTTCATCTCCTCATCTGCCTTGGGAAAGATGCAGCTACAGAGACTGTCCACAGCCCCAGCCACAAACAATAGAGAGAGAGAGAGAGAGAGAGAGAGAGAGAGAGAGAGAGAGAGAGAGAGAGAGAGAGAGAGAGAGAGAGAGAGAAACAGACAGGCAGACAGACAGATGGACGGACAGACAGACAGAGACAGACAGACAGACAGATTGATAGATAGACAGGTAGGCAGGCAGACAGACAGATAGATAGACATGCAGAGATAGGTAGGTAGAGAGAGAGAGAAGACAGGCAGGCAGACAGACAGATGGATACAGAGAGAAAGAAGGATAAATAGATAGATAGATAGATAGATAGATAGATAGATAGATAGATAGATAGATAGATAGAGATAGATAGAAAGAAAGATATGCAGACAGGTAGATAAGCAGACAGAGATAGATGGAGGGATGGATGGATGGATGCAGGAACACAGGACAAGCTTTATTAAGCATCTACTATGGGTCAGTCACCATACTAAAGGCTGGGGATACAAATAGTGGTCCTTCATGCTCAAAAGAGAACCCAAATGCCATCACTATATGGGGGTCAAGGTACAATCTGTCTGACTGTGGCTGATCAGACCAATACCAGCACGAAAGGTTCTACCACAGGTCCAGCACAAATAGCTCATAGGAACATTTGGTGTGGAGGGGATACAGATAGAAACAACACATTCTAATGTTCTAACAGAAAACATATTCTAATGGGGGAACACAATACATAAAGGGGAGCTGGACAGTGAGTGGTGGGGGAAGAAGGGAATGGGAAGGAGGGTGCCCCCATGGGTGAGGAGAGAGCTGTGAAGTATCACAGAGGCCTGAGCCCTAGCGAAATAAGGTAAAAGCTTGCCCGAGTTAGGAGATCTAAGACTAGAATAGGGTCCATATTTCCAGGGGGTTGGAGACGGTCAGAGAATCAGGCAATGGGGAAGTAAGGGTGGGGGACAGGGGCTATCTCTTTGTGGGGTTCCTTCCGGTTTCTCCGAACACAGACTTGAAATCCCTTGAGTCAGAGAACCACACACACAAATGGCCTACACCTGATTTGGGGGGGGATACCCAGAGTCCAGCAAGTGCCCCAGCGCTGGGCCCCTGCGGAGCTCGGTTCCCCAGGCTAGGCTTAGGCGAGTCGGCTCCCATCCACGTCCCAAGAGGCCCTCCCGCCATCTGCCCGGGTCCTGGCAGGCTGCCTGAAGTCTAGGAGAGTCTGCGTGTCGCCAGCTCCTACTTAGTCTGACCTCACTGGAACAAGAGGCTGGGACCGTCCTCCCTCTGCTGGAAGCGCTCCACGCCCGGGATCAGAGATTTAGAGCTGGAAAGGACCTCAAGACGAGCCCCTGCCTGCTTTTACTGCGGGGTTCTTAGGGGCACGCCCCTTGAGGCCCCACGTGGCTCGAGCGTGGGGAGAAGGGGGTGGGGCAACCCTGACCCGCCGTGCTGGTGGGGTGGGGAGGCGTCGGCCCCAAGCTTGGGGCCACCAGAGGAGAGCTGTGCTAGCGAAAGCATGCTCTAGACGCTGGATTTTTCCAGGAAGGGTTTCCAGCCTCCCCCTTCCTGGTCCCCCCACGCTGGGCCAGCTGGCCAGCAACTCTCCTGAAAGGTGGGGGCACTGCTTTGCCTGTGGCTGAAAGCTGCAAGAGCAGGCTGCGGTGTGGCCTGAGAGTGCTGGGGAGGGGGCTTTGGGGGGCACAAGTCCTGAGCTCTTTCGGGGGGGGGTGGGTGGAGGCTCTTCCGCCTGAGCTTCCACTTGGTGGTCCCCAGCACTGGCAGAAGCCAAGGGCAGGAGAAGGGGAGGGGAGGGCTCTGTGTCAATGGCATTCTTGCTCCCCTTGGGTGAGTGGCCACAGCACTGAAAGGGTCTCATCCTCCCGGGGAGGGTCCTGAGTCTCCCTCCAGACACGACTTCCTGTAGTTCCTTCTCCCTTCCATTCCTCCCTCGCTGCATCCATCTCTCCATCCTCAGGGCCTAGGTCTCAAAGGCTTCCTAATACCCATTTTCATGATCATTATAATCTTTTAAAGGGTCATGTAAACTATGTCTAGCTGGGTCAGGACTGGGCCTGCCCCGTGCTTACCAGCTCATGTCTTTAAATAAGTGAGAACTTCCTAATAATGAAAACTGTCCTGAAGCAGGATGGGCTGTCTCAGGAGGTAGTGAGTTCCTGTCACTGGAGGTCTCCAGGCAGAAGCTAGATGAGCACTAATTGGGGCTGCTGCAGTTAGAGTTCTCCTTACATTCATTCAACAAATATTTATTCAATCAGATAGTCAGTCAACAAACATTTATTAAGTCTCAGGTACTAAGTAAAGCACCTAGAATACAAAGAAGTGCAAAAAATAGTCCCTGCCCTTAAGGAGCTTACAGTCTAATAAGGAAGTCAGCAAGTTCACACCTAGGTACAAATAAGATATAGATGGGACAAACTGGAGATAATGGACAGAGGGAAGGTGCTAGAATTAAGGGGCATTGGGAACAGCTTCCATAGAAGGTGAGATTTTGGCTGAGACCCAAGGGAAGTCAAGAGGAGATGAGGAGAGAAAGAATTCCAAGCAATTCCCAACAGAGTTGGGAGATGGAGTGTCTTGCTGGAGAAATAGCAGAGACCAGAGTCACTGGATCGTAGAATGATCATAGGTGGTATATAAGATTAAGAAGACTGGAAAGGGAGGAAGGAGCCAAGTCATGAAAGACTTTAAAAGTCCGTCCTCCAGTTAATAGGAGCCAATGGGGTTTATTAAATAGGAGGGTGACATGGTTAGGCTTTCACTTTGGGAAGATCACTTTGGTGGCTGAATGGATGATGGCCTGGAGTGGAGAGAGATGTAGGGCAGACAACCGCTCCAGCAGCTATTGCAGTAATCATGGCATAAAGTGGTGAGGGTCTACACCAGAGTGGGGGGAGTGTCAGAGGAGAGAGAAATATTGCAAAGGTGAAATCAACAGGCCTTCCTTGGCAGAAGATGACAATAGGGAGGTAGATGAGGCTGAGCCGCTGAGGATAAGCCTGGGTTCCTGGGTTAGGAGCCTTGATAACTGGGAGGATGATGGTGTCTTTGACAATAATAAAGTTAAGAAGAGGGGAGGGTTTAGGGGGAAAGATAATGAAGTAATTTTTGGACATGTTGAGTTTAAGATGTTTACTGGACATCCAGTTTGAAATGTCTGATAGACAATTGGAGATATGTCAGAAGAGAGATTAGTGCTGGATAAGTAGATCTGAGAATCATGAGCAGAGAAATGATAATTGAATCCATGGAACTGATGAGATCACCAATGAAGCAGGACGAGGAGAGAAAAGGGCCCAGAACAGAGCCTTGGTGGACAAACATGGTTGGGTGGTATGACCTGGATGGAAGGAGACTGAGGTAGGAAGAGAACCAGGAGAAGGGAGGTGTCCTGAAAACCTAGAGAAAACAAAGAATCCTAGCTGTGGGACCCTGGGCAGGTCACTTAACCCCAACTGCCTCACTGAAAAAAAAAAGAGAGAGAGAGAGAATCAAGGGGGAGAGGGTGAACAACAGTGTCAAAGGCTACAGAGAGGTCAAGGAGAAAGAATTGGGCAAAGGCCATTAGATTTGGCAACAAAGAGGTCATTGGTAACTTTGGAGAGAGCAATTTCAATTAAATGATGATGTGAAGCCAGACTAGAGTCAAGAAGAGAATGAAAGGAAAGGAAATGAAGGCGTCTATTGCAGACAGACTTCTCATGGAGGTTAGCCATGAAAGGGAGGCGAAACATAGAATGATCATGATGATAATAATAAAATAGCTAACATTTACGTAGTACTATGAGTCAGGCACTGTGCTGAGTGCCTTACAAATATTATCTCATTTGAGACACACAGTGACTCTGGGAGGTAGGTGCTATTATTCCTATTTTACAAATGGGGAAACTGAGGCCAACAGAGGTTAAGTGACTTGCTCAGGGTGACACAGCTAGGAAGCATCTGAAGCCACATTTGAATTCAGGTCTATCCTGATTCCAAGACAAGTACTCTACCCACTGTACCATCCAGCTACTAGGTTGTATGGCTAAATAATCCTAAGTGAGTTTAAGAGCTTAAAAAAAAAAACAAGTGAGGGTTTTTAAGGGACAGCTAAAACATGAATGTGTTTGTAGGCACTAAGGACAAGGCTAGCAGACAGGGAAAAATTGAAGATAAGTGAGAGAGTAGGGCTGGATAAAGGGGGGCAATTAGCTAGAGAGGATGGGAAGGAGTGGGATCCCTTGAGCAGGTGGAGGGGTTAGACTTTGCAAGGAGAAAGGCCACCTTATTATGTGAGACAAAGATGAAGTAGCAGAAGGCTTCTGGGTGCTGTGAGGAGAGGAGAGGAGAAGAGGGAGCTCTCCAAAAATGACCTGAATTTTATCAGTAAAATACAGATCAATCTATCAGCTGGGGATGGGGGGAGCCATGGGAGATTTGAGGAAAGATGAAAAGGTTTGGAAGAGCCATTGCAATGAATGAGATAGTGAATCAATTAGGGAGGATTGCCTTGCTGCAGCAAGAGCCCAATAATTAAAAATTAAATAACGTAAATTTGTAGTGGTCCCAGTAAGCACAGATTCATGATTTATTCCAGCTTTATTCAGTGGCATGTGAAGAGGAGTGGAGGCCAAGCTGAGAGGTCCACATAGTCCAATCTCTCTTATTTTTTTGGGGGGGGGTGAGGCAGTTGGGGTTACGTGACTTGTCCAGAGTCACATAGCTAGTGAGTGTTATGTGTCTGAGGCTGGATTTGAACTCAGGTCCTCCTGACTCCAGGGTTGGTGCTCTGTCCACTGTGCCACCTAGCTGCCCCTCCCTCCTCATTTTTTTAAAATAAAATTTTATTGATCTGTTTTTATTTCCTTATGCAACCTTATCTCTTGCCTTTTCCTTCCCAACTATATATCCCAGTTTATCTCTTCCTTTTCCCCTCCCAAATTCTTCTCTTGAAATAAAGAATAACAATCAGAGGGAGGGGGTCTTGTCACTGGACTCTGAAGATTCTGGAGGAGAGAGTGAAGCTGATGACTTTATGCAGCTCTGCCTCACTTAAACCCAATTCACTTCCAAGTCAAGACAACCCCTTTGGATGTCATTGGTTCCCTTTGAGAACGAAGGACAAACACTAATTTGGTTAGATGCTGTGCTCCACACCCACCAGCTCCCTTCTTAACAAAGAAGTCAGGACAGCACCTTCTCCCAGCTCTTTTCTGGAGCCCAGTTTGGTCATTGAAAATTTCATAACATTGTTTCAATTCCACTTACACTGTCATGGTCACTTTGTATATTGTTTTCCGGGTTCTGCTTATTTCATTCTATATCAGTTCAGGGAAGCCTTCCCAGGCTTCTCTGTATTCATCATTTCTTCCTAGACAGAAATATTCCATTATGTTCATGTGTTCAATTTGCTTAGTGATTCTATTAAGTTTGTGTGTTCAATGCGTTTGTGATTCCCCAACTGATGATTTTTAAAAAGCTGCTATAAATATTTGGTCAATATGGGGCCTTTCTTTTTATCAGTGACCTCCTTGGGATATGTGCCTAACAGTGGAATCTCTGGGTCAAAGAATAGGGATTTCTCAGTTACTCTCTTTGCTTAATTCCAGATTGCTTTAAAGAATAGTTGGGGGGAACAAAAAAGAATAGCTGGAGAGGCAACTAGGTGGTGCAGTGGATAGAGTACCACCAATGGATAGAGTCAGGAGGACCTGAGTTCAAATGTGACCTCAGACACTTACTAGCTGTGTGACCCTGGGCATGTCACTTAACTTCAATTGCCTGAAAAAAATAGCTGGATGAATTTGCAGCTGTGCTAACAAAATGCCTGTCTTTCCACAGCTCTGCCAACATTGACTACTCCCTTCTTTTCCCATCCCTGCCAATTTACTGTATGTGAAGCAAAACCTCAGGGGTGTTTTGATTTTAATTTCTCTCACCACTAGTAATTTGGAGCAATCATATGGGTGGTAATAGTTGGCGATTCTTCTTTTGTGAACTGTTTATTGTCCTTTGATAAATGACCTATTAGTAACCCTTTTCCTTTTAAGGAAGAGAAAACCGAGGCACAGTGCTGGGTCCAGAGTCAGGCAGACTCATCTTCGTGAGTTCAAATCCAGCCTCAGACACTTACTAGCTGTGTGACCTTTAAGTCACTTAACCTTGTTTGCCTCAGTTTCCTCATCTGTAAAAATGAGCTGGGGAAGGAAATGGCAAACCACTCCAGTATCTCTGCCAATAAAACCCTAGATGGGGTCATGGAGAGTCAGACATAACTGGAAAATGACTTAAGAGATCGATAATCAATCAATTAATAAATATTTATTAACCACCTTCTGTGTGCCAGGCACTATGCTAAGAGCTGGGGATACAAAAAGAGACAAAAGACAATCCCTGGCCTCAGAGAGCTTACAGTCTAATGTGGAAGACAACATTCAAACAAAAATCTACACACAAACTATATGCAGGATAAATAGGAAATAATCAGTAGAGGGAAGGCCCTGGGATTAAGAGGGCTTCCTGGAGAAGGCGGGATTTTAGTTGGAACTTAAAGGAAGCCAGGGAGGTCAGTAGGTAGAGCTGAAAGAGAGGTGACTTGCTCAAGGTCAAAAGTAGAAAGTGGTCAAATTGGAACTCACATTTGGAGAGTGGGGTAGGGTGGAGTTTTTCTCTGGGCTGTAGCTCTTTCCTGACCTGTCTAGGCTGTGAAGGGTAGGGTGACCCCATCCCCAGGTTCAGAGACAGACACCCAGTAGGAAGGTCCTGCTATTTCCTTGGGGGTTGTGCTAGACCAGGGGTGGGGAATCTGAGGCCTTCAGTCAAAGGGCCACACTTGAGGACCTAGAGGGCCTCGAGGCCACCGGTTCCCCACCCTTGTGCTAGACCACAGGTCCTTACACTCTGTGCTGAACTGAACCCCACACCCAGGGTCAGCCCAGGCCAGGTTTTATAGCTGAGTAATAAACACTTGAGGACTTGGGCTTATAATGGAAATACTTGCTAGTCCATTAAGACTGGATGCTGCAGGACACAGCAATGATTGACTCAGAAAGCTGAAAATCAGTGAAGTATTTCTGGGTAGCCGTGCTGGCCTTCTCCAAACCAACCCCAAGAGGAATCAAGCACCCCTGCTCCCTCGAGCCCAGAATGGCCAGCAGTCTCAACTCTCCAAACCCCACCGTGGGCCTCTTAAGTGATAATCTTTCACCTTCACACTGTCCAGGACCAGAGAGCGGAAAATACCCACACGCTTAGTCTCATTCAGACCACATCAGAATACACGTTCAGTTCTGGGCTCCAAATTTGAGGAAGGACGTAAATAAATTGCACCGTGCCCAAGATGATGAAGAGTATGGAGATTACATTTTATGAGAATTAGCTGAAGGAGCTGGGAATGCTTACCCAGGAGAAGAGAAGGCTGCTGGGGAGAAAAGTGGAGACATGATAGCTATTTTCAGGTATTATCAGGGATGTCACATAGGAGAAGGATTAGCCTTGCTCTGCTCCGCCTCAGAGGGTAGAGTGAGGCACATTCAGCAGAAGTTATAGAAAGATCCATTTCAGCTTGGTGTAAGGCAGTGCTGTCAAACTCAGATGGAAACGGGCCAGTGAGGTACACACAGATTCCCATGGGATGCATATTGACTTTGTTGTTTGCTGAGTTGTTTTCAGTCCTGTCCAACACTTCGTGACCTCATTTGAAGTTTTCCCGGCAGAGATAATGGAGTGGTTTGCTATTTCTTTCTCTAGCTCATTTTACATATGAGGAAATTGAGGCAGAGTCAAGTGACTTGCCCAGGGTCACACAGCTAGGAAGTGTCCAAGGCTGGATTTGGACTCAGGTCCTCCTGATTCAAGGGCACCCCCATCTACTTCACCACCTAACTGCCCCCATATTGACTTGGAAAACCACATATCAGTATTATCTACATTCTATTGTATTTTTGTCTTGTTAAATATTTCCCAATTACAATTTTAATCACCTGGCAGTTGGAAGTATTGTTAATTAAGGTTAATTAGTTGTTAATTAAGGTTAAATATTTCCCAATTACAGTTAACTTTTGTGGCATTTGACTGGTATGGTATAAGCAATAGCGTCATTATAGTTAAAGCTGTTACCAAAGTACAACGAGCTGTCTTGGGAAGTCACTGGAAGCCTTCAAGTAGAGGCTGAGGACCACTTGGTGAAGAGGTTGCAGGAGAGGATTTCTGTTCAGTGCTAGGGCAGACTAGATGGCCTCAGGGGGTCCCTTGCAATTCTGAGAGTCCGTGGTTCTGAGGCCCTCCCTGGCCACTCATTCAGAATGCTAGCCTGATCTTCAGCAAGGCTGCCATTGGACAGAGAACAAGATTGGGGTGGCTGGATGGCTGAAATTGAGACACTTCTCAGTTCCATGTGTTCCAAGGAAACTCTGTGGTTTGTCCTAAATTTATGTGCTGAACTAAAAAAAAAAGGTGACCTTAGTTACTTTCTGCCAGGGTCCCGAGATTTCTGATGTACCTGAGAAGAGCTTAAAAAATGTTGAGAAAAAAAAAAGTTCAGATGTAATTGTCTGATGGTAACCACAACCCACCCTCTGCTGGGGTCTCAGGCAACTCTCAGCACAGGTCTATCCACACAACTCCCTAAGAGAAACCCACAGCAGACAGATCATAGATTTAGAACTGAAAAAGATCATTTGCTCCCACCTTCTCATTTTATAGATGATCAATTGGGGTCCCAAAAGATTAAGGGAATTACCCAAGGTCACACAGATCATACATAACAGCTCCAGGATTCACACGGAGGGCCTCTACTTTTTTTCCCCATTCCACACTTTTGCCCTAAGGAAAGGAGGCTCAGACATAAAGCTATTCAGGAACACTACCTCTACAGAGCCACACAAAGAGTTGTACCTCTTCATTCTCTCTCCTTGCAATATACACAGCTAGGCGCTGCAGCTACCCAGATACCAGCCCAGAGCTCCAGCTTTTCCACGAATTTACAGGCTATCTGTTCAGATGGCTATTAGCAGCAGGTACTGTCTTCCTGCCCCCCTCACCCCCCACAGCCCAGTTGCCCTGACTCTCAGATTTTGGTAATATTTTTATCGACATCTTATTACTTTATGAATTTTTGTTTGGATAGAATGGACACTTCTCAACCAGTCCCAACCAATCCTCAACCCACCAATCCAATCATCCCTTCAAATAGCCCTGCCCTGCCCACAAAGTAAATTCCCCTGAAAACAGTTATCAGGTATAAGTTATCAGTTAAGCAATGCCACCTAACTACGGGAATGTGACTGATGGTCCACAACTCTTTCTATTAGCACTTAAAATGTCTTTTTCTGTTGTCTTTCAGTATCATCTTTATTTATATTGCTGTAGTCAGATTTTTCCTTTGCTAAACCTCATCTTCTGAATTTTATCATCTCTACTATTCTTTTAAAAAGGGCCTATAACTTCATTTGTGAGGGGGAGGGAAAGGAGGAGAATTTCTAGTATGGAAACTCCCTTCATCAATACAGATCAGCAAATTGATCTGTAATTTAGTGTTAGAGATTTACCTGGGAGACTTTGAGGTTGTGACTTGCCCAGGATCACATGGCTGATGTGTATTAGGGAGGCAGCCTGAAGTCTTCCTGACTCCAACGTCTTCATCCATTATTCCAGGCTGTCTTTCTTCTTTCATTTAAACGTGATATTTTGAAGAGACGTTCATTCTTTAAATTGATTTTATTACCTTTGGAATGCCACTCCTCCCTCCTTCTCCAGGGAGACATAGTGCTGATCTGATAATGCAAGTCAGTGAGAAAATGGGATTTGATATACAGAAATTTGATTTACAGAAAATATCTCACAGAGGAAAACAGTCTGGTCCATGGAAAGAACACTAGACTGAGTCAGAGGACTTGGGTTTGAATCCTACTTATGATCTAGGGCAAGTCCCTTCCCCTCCCAGGGCTCAGTTTCCTCATCTGTAAAATGGGAGGGAAGTGGATGGACTAGATGGTGGTTCTGTAACATTCCTGCTCTTTAAAGAGGCAGTGTGGCATAATGGATAGTGTTGTCTTTTGGGTCAGGAAGAACTGGGTTCAAATTCCTCTTCCTTTGCTTAATAGCTGTATGATTCTGGGCCAACTCATTTCAACTCTCTGAGCCTCAGTTTCCTCATCTGTAAAATAAAACCCCTCATCTGTGATAATACTTCATGATGGGGCAGCTAGGTGGCACAGTGGATAGAGCACCGGCCCTGGGTTCCAGAGGACCTGAGTTCAACTCTGGCCTCAGACACATAACACTTACTAGCTGTGTGACCCTGGGCAAGTCACTTAACCCCATTGCCTAGCAAAAAAAAACCCCAACAAAAACCAAAAAAAAAAACTTCATGGGCTTGTTTGGATCAAAAGAGTTGCTATGTAAAATGTTTTGTAAATTTGAAAAGGCTATACTAATATTCGTGATTATGAATATCAAAGGAAGCCCACTTGTAGTTATAAAACAATTATCTGGGTCTTGAAGAGAGGCTTCTCCCTTGAACTGCTGGGCTTGGTGGCTCCCTGAGGCCATAGGTTTCCTTTGGGGCTCTCCAGGCTAATCCCCAGCTGGGGTCCATCCAGAACCATCAGGCTGGCTAAGAGTTGCCTGACCTCTGCTGACAGCAAGGTCACCATAAGGGTCCAGCCTTTCACTGCTAAGGGTTAGGCACGAGCAGCCCCTCTAGATACAGAAGGGAGGGGAGCACCTGAAGACCCAGGATGCATCAGGACCTTGATTTTGGGGTACTCCCAGCTGTGTGTGTGTGTGTGTGTGTGTGTGTGTGTGTGTGTGTGTGTGGACTGAGGGAGGTGGAACGTGCTTGAACTGACCCGAGGCTCACATGTACATGAGGGTGTTACCGTGGCCCAGAGAGGGACTTGTTCCCAGACCTCTTTCAATGTTTCTCTTCTGAATGTACAATGTCCCCCCACCCCCACTCAGGCCTCAAAACCACCGCTGACTACTGCTGCTATGCCCTGGTCTGCTGCTGAGAAGGGAGCTTGGAGTGGTATAGAGGGACCTCCCTCTGACATGTGTGGACCAAGTTACCCTGGATAAGTACCATCTCTCAAAGGCCCAAGTAACTCCCTAGGGTTATAAATTGCAGACCAGATGCTGGTCTAATACCTGCCAGGTAGAAGGAGTCTCTGCTGCTCCCTTCACCCGGAAAACACAGCTCCAAACCAAAATAATAATGATAATAACAATAATAATGATAAGCAGTCAGGTTCCCCACCCCTGGATCACATTAAGGTTTGCGTAGTTTTCAGGCTACATTATTTCCTTTGAACCTCACAATAAACCTTGGGAAGTGGGGAGGGCAGGAAGGGAATGAATGGACCTGTGCCTTTCTTTCTCAGTGTGGGGATCTCCAGAAGGGAAACCTCCCTCCCTCTAAGCAGAATGGCTCCTCCTCTGAAAGTTATAGTCTTAGAAAGCTGCCTGGGGTCCTAAGGCTTTAAGTGACTTGGCCAGGGTCTAACAGCAAGCCTGAGCAAAGGGTTTCCTGGTGCTATTATCCGCATTTTACAGGCCAGGCAATTCAAGCTCAGAGAATGCAAAAGGGCTTTGTTGAGGGGTGTAACACTGTTAGTAAGCGTCTGAGGTGGAATTCGAACTCAAGACTTCCTGACTCCCACTCCGTCGCTCTTTCCACCTGGTCACATTTCTCATGCAGTACGTACACGTTGTACTCTCCAGAGAGAGAGATTCTCTTCTTCCCCCCACCCTCCAGCCCTGGTCCCCACAGCGGTTCCTCTGCATCCGCGGGGCGTGGGCGCTGGGCCCGAGGCCGGGAGGGTGTGGGGAGCCGCAGCAGCTGCGATAATTGAAACCTGTCCGCGGGCGGCTCCCGGGCGCCCCCGATTTGGTTGCGGGGCGGCCAGCCCGCAAACCGCGGCCACAGGGCCGACTTCATCGCCCACAGATTCGCTCTTTCCGGGACAAGCCTCCCTATTCCCACTAGAAATGACACCCTCCCATCATAGACCCCCTCCAACCCGCAGCAAAGCTCCCTCTTCCTAGCAATGCCTAGTACCCCTAGTAATGTCTCTTCTCCCAGCACAGACCCCTCCCCAAGAAATGTCTCTATCCTCAGCACAGATCCCACCTCTACCCACCACCAGCAAAGACCCCTCCTCTCAACAATGTTCCCTTGCCTAGTAATGTCCCTTTCCTCCCAGCAGTGACCCCCCCCAAATACCTATTCCCCACCCCAGCAACTCCTCCGGTCTCCCCCACCCCCAACACTTTTCTTCCCTCCCAGCTCCCCATCCCAAGCCAGTATAAGCTGTCCCTTTTTCCTCCCTCCCCTCACTGTCCCTGGACAGAAACGCCGGGGGCCAAACAGCTGTGCAGAGCCGGGGTCGGCCAGCCCTCCCCAGCCCTAGGACAACACAATTTTTTCTGATGAATGCTTTTGCCGTCAGTTTTCAGTTCAGTAAGACAGCTAGAAGTGTGTGTGTGTGTGTGTGTGTGTGTGTGTGTGTGTGTGTGTGTGTGTGTGGCCTCTGGAGGCTGGGGGGCCAGAGGCTGGCGGGGGTGGGGGGCGGCGTCGGACTGAGGACTGCGGTGCTAATGATACACTCAGGGAATTCAGGAGGAGGGGCAGGTGGGGGGAGGGATGAGCTCAGTGTTGGACGTGGGGAGCTCTGAGTTTGAGGCTGGGGCAGGAAGAACGCGGAGGGGGGCGCCTCCCTTTTATACGGCAAGTCCTGCCCTGTGTGGGTGTGCTGGGCCGAGGCGCCAGCGTGTGTTTGTGGGGCGGGGGAGGGGGCCTGCATAGTCCTGGCTGCTGGGAACCCACGGCCTCCCCACTCCCTTCCTCCCCCTTTTCTTCCCCTCCTCCATCGCCAACACCCTGTGGAGGTGCCTGACCGGCCGGGCAGCCCATTGCTCCCGGCTGTAAGTCAGCCCTCTGGGTCATGAAACGCACTTGATGTGAAACAGACATGTCAACATCAGGCCCCACATGCCAATTGGCTGGCCCATTCTTTCCCCCTCCCCCCATGCCGGCCCAGTAAGGCCTGGGCCTCCCGGAGTCGCGCCCCTCATCCCTCCCTCCCCCTCTCCCCCAGCCCGGGGCGGCTGAGCTGTGGGGGAGGGAGGAACAATTACCGTAATTACTGCAATTACCTTAATCACCACTTGGGCCCGAGCAGCCGCTGACAGCCAGGGGTGCTCGCCAGTCTGGGTCTACGAGACTTGCTCCCTCCCTTGCCCACCCAGGCAGGTGTCAAACCTTAGACTTCCAGGCCCTGGCAATCCTGGGGGCCCAGTCCTGTTACCCTCTGCCCCCGCCTCAAACCTTATGAGTGATTGAACACCCTGTTAGGAAAAACATGAGGCCCACCTCTGCAAAGACAGTGACCTCCTCCCACCCCCTCCTGCTTCTCCCTTTTTTTGCACACCCTCCGTATAAGGGGGAGGGGGGTAGACAATCCCGCTTCCTCCAGCAAAGATGCAAACATTCATCTCCCCCCCTCCCCCGGGTACCTATATACACACAGCAGATATACATACCCAGCAGGGGTGTATACATCAGTCACACACTCCGCAGGGCTCCCTCACACCGAAGGTACATGCACACCCAGCAAGGGGGCACACATTCATACACAGCGGTGAGCATGGGTGCACACTCATACCTGCCGCTAAGCACACATACGCACACCTAACGTCTGCAGGCACGGAGCAGACGCACGATCAGTAGACACACACCTAGTTGCCCCCAGAGGGAGTATCCACCCCCAGTGGCCACACGCCCAGGGCATGAGTGCACACACACGCGGGCGCACCCAGACACAAGCCAGTGGCCTCCACTGCCCAGGGGCGCCTCCATTCCCCCACATACAGAGCCACACTCATAGCCAGCACACGCACAATCACACCCCACAGGCCAGGCAGTTGATGCCTGTGGGGAGACAGCATCCTGTTTCCAAGCCTGCCCTCGGGGCTTGTCTGTCAGTGGCTGCCTGCCGGGTGGGTGGGCGGACCGGGGAGGGGAGAAGGGGGGGAGACGCTCGGTCTCTCCCCGGCTGTCAGGGAGTGAGGTCGTTAGCCCTGCGCTCCAGGGGGCTGCTAATTAAAGCCGGATCCCCCGCCCCCCAAATTTCTCTGCGGCAAAAGCGGGGCGGGGGCGGAGGTGGCGGCGGCTCGGAGATCCCTGGCAGCGGGAACGGAGGCGGTGGCGGGGAGAGCGATAAGGCGCTAATAAGTTATGTTCGAGGCCCCGCTCACGCCGTCGGCGGCAGCGGCGGCAGCAGCAGCGGTGGGCGGGGGGTGGGGGTGGGGGGGAAGCGGGAACAGGGGGACCAAAGGCTCCGCCCAGCTCGGGAAGACAGGCCTGGGTTATTGCACGAATTTTTCACGGCCAGGGAGTGAGCGGCTCATAATCAGATCGTGCTGCCTGTACTTTTCATTGGATTTCTGTGTATAAATTCCCGAGCCCGTCCACCCCAGACTCCAGGGAACAGTGCAGCTGGCGGGGCGCCCAGCCGCCAACCTAGCAAAGCAATTCAGGGTGCCCCGGGCACCTCAGAGGGATAGAGGGCAGAGAGCCTCCCCTCCCCACCCCGCCTGGGTGGGGCCAGCCACCTGGTTTCTGGTCCTAACCCTCCCCACCTCAGCTGGCTCCCTGTGGTCTACTGGTGAACCCCTTCCCTTTTCTGGGCCTTAGTTTGCTCCCGCGATCTGGTGCTGGAAACAGCGCTGGACAAAGGACCTGGGTTCGAATTCTCAGAAGGAAAAGAACGGGGCTTCTAAGGTCCCTTCCTGTTGGAATGTTGGACCATTCTAGGATTGTCCACAGCTGGATGGCCCAGAGACAGAATCGAAAATTTTAGAATTGAAAGGAACCTTGAAGCCAGTCTCACCAGCCCTCTTCCATCATTTTACAGATGAGGAGACTGTCCCACAGTCAGTGAGTGTCTGAGGGGGGATCAGAACTCAGGTTTTCCTGAATCCAGGGCCAGTGCTATATCCACTAAGTGCCCTATCCTGACCCCGAGTAGACATGAAAACTGATCCCAGCCCCAGTGTCCTACAGTCTGGCTACAGCTCTGGCCTCAGTTACCTGCTGAGAAGTACTGTGCCCTGGCACTAAAGGGTGGGTGAGGGCTGAGGGATAGGGCCCAGGAAAGGGTGGGGAAGGGCTGCCTCAAGAGCTGGTGAGTTCTACCTCTGGAGGTCTCTGGGAAAAA
Source organism: Phascolarctos cinereus (assembly GCF_003287225.1). Taxonomy (NCBI): domain Eukaryota; kingdom Metazoa; phylum Chordata; class Mammalia; order Diprotodontia; family Phascolarctidae; genus Phascolarctos; species Phascolarctos cinereus. Next base: position 406,315,218 of record NW_027556098.1, on the reverse strand, counting down.
GCTGGCTGACCATTGGTTGGGAATGATATCATGGAGATTCCTTTCAGGGTATAAGATGCTGCTGAGGTCTGGGACAGCTCTCAAATTCTGAGCGGTGGGGGAGTTGGGGAAAGGGAATCAGGTGAGGAGTGGTGGTCAGGACAGGGCTTAGCACATCTCCACATTTTTCCTATGTCAGGAAATGAAAGAAGTGATTAAGGCACAATTCACTTTCCTACTCTCCAGGCAGATACTCAGAAAGGGGATCATGGGGTCATGCTCCCCTCTGGCTCTGCCTCCCCACCTCGGAGACTGAAGGCTCACTGGGCCTGGGTTCAAATCCCACCTCTGACACTACCCATATGCCCTTGGACAAGTCCCCTAACTTCCTCAGCCTCAGTTTCTTCCTCTGTAAAATGAGGAGGTTGGAGTAGATGGCCTCTAAGCTCCCTCCCAGGTCCAGTTCTGTGATCCCATGACTGTCTCTGATAGGCCTAGTCTGTTGGCCTCATTGCGTAGAAGATGAAGGTCTCCCCCCAATATCCTGATTTCCAGGCACCAGTGAGAGCACAGGCATGTTGTGCAGGATGGGATCGGCCTTGGAGGAAAGGCTTCTGACCAGAGACCCAACTATTCCTCAGTAAATCTGTCCTGAGCCCTCCTTCCCCTCACCACATGTTGGCCCTTTGCTGGACTGGGCAGGCTATTAGAGATAGGAGGAGCAGAGGTGGTACCTATTGTGGTGTGGGGATTCCAGTTGAAGGTGCCTCCTCTCCCGGAATCATCGATTCAGAGCTAGAAAAGACCTTAGAAGTCATCAGATCCAACCTTCCCATTTTACAGATGAGCAAATGGGGAGAGATGAAGTGACTTGCCCAGGGTCACACAGCTGGTAACTATCTGAGGCAGGATTTTAACTCAAGTTCCCCTGACTACAAGTCCATCATTCTATTCTGTCCTAGGAGAAAAGGTCGGGGAAGGGAAGGGACCAGAGTCTTTTTTCAGGTTGGCCTGGGTCCTTGGCCAATGATCTGCAGTGTTACCTTGAACACATGCTGTCTTCCTTCTCTGAGCCCTAGGGCTTCTGTGTCAAATGAGCAGATGGGGTATGTGGACCTAATCTGATATGTGGACCTGGTCACAAGACCTGGGAGCTCTCCTTGGTGCTGCTTGGCCCAGCTCCAGTATCCTTCAGTACCCTGACCGAGGCAGAGACTTCTCCCAAGGCATCTTCCTAGTCCTACTAGGACCCATCCCCCCCGGCTAGGGAAGCCGGGAGGAGATCCCAGGGCTCTGTGAGGCAATTCTCTTGGCTGGGGCCAGGAGAGGAAGGAGAAGGCTCTGCTCCATTATCCCCAACATTCGGGGGACCCAGGCCTGCTCTGGGGCCACCCTGCCGGTGGTTAAGATGGGCGAGGGTTTTGGAGGCAGTTTTCCCCTGAAAGGCCAGGCTGCAGAGCTTAGAGCTCCCTCACAAGCGTACTTTTAATCTCATTGACCTCTCGTTATACGACATCGCATAAATTCAGGTTTGGGGATCTTATGTTCAATCATAAATTGGGCTGGCAGACTTCCGATCAACAAGATAAAGCTGTCTCCGGTGAGGCGGTGTTTTATTTGTCTGCTTTGTGCTTGGCTGGGCCAGTGGGAGGCGGGGCAGTGGAGGGGGCTGGAAGGCTGTCCCAGAGCAGGAGCTGAGAACCCTGCCTCCAATCCAGAGGCACCCCTCTGCTGTACTCCTAGCGGTGGTGAGAGCTGCAAACACACACAGCCCCTCCTTGCCTGCTCCTCTCTTCCTTTTTCCTTCTTCCCCCTTTCCCTCTTCTGACCTCTTCCCCCTCTCCTATCTTCTCTCCCCTTTTCCCAGTCCTTTTTTCCTTCCCTCCCCCATTTCTTCCTTCCCTCCTTCCATTTTCCCCTTCCTGTTCTCATCATCTCCCTTTCTTTTTCCCTTTCTCATCCTCTCTTCTTTTCTTCTTCCTTCTCTTATTCCCTTCTTTTCTCCCTCCATCCTTGCTCTCCCTTCCTCCCCTTCTCATTCCCTCCCTTTCTTCCCTTATTCCCTTCTTCTTCTCTATTTTCTTGTTCTTTTATTGCCTTTCTCATTCCATCTCTTCTTCCTTTCTTCACTCTTCCTTTCCTCCTTCTCCTTTCCCCATTCCCTCCCTTCTTTTACTCCTCCCTTCCCTCTCTATCTCTTCCTCCTCTCCCTTCTTTTCTCTTTCCCTCCCTCTCCCTCCCACTTCATGTCTTCCTCCTGCTCTTTTCTTTTCTCTTTTCTTCCTTCCTGCCTTCCACTTTATATCCTTTCCTCTTTACTTCCATTCTTTTTTTTCTTCCCTCTCTTATTCTCTCCCCTTTTCTCCCTGGAGGTCTTTGGTGGGTAGAAGGAGTAGAGAAAGTTCAGGGACACAGGTAATGTCAGGGTTAAATAGAGAATATGCTGAGGGAAATGTGCTGGGAAAAGGTCCTATGGTGAGGCTACCACTTGTGTGTGAGTGGGTTCTAACCTGAATCAAGAACAAAACTGGGAGACTGGTTTCCTCAGAGCAAAGAGAGGGTTCTTGTCTGGGGCAGGTGAGGCATAAAAGGATTCATAAAAGACCCAAGACCCCTCAGGGGCTGAGGTCCAGGTGGACAAGCTGATAGGGCACCCCAGACAGGAGACACCCTCTACTGGCCTTCTCCACGGCATCCCCCACATATCCCAAAGGGATGCTTCTTTCTAGTTGACAGCTATGGTATTACAGTCCAGCTCCATACCTTCTCCCAGTCAGAATCCTTCGACCTCTGATCACCAGGGCCCTATGAGCTCTGTGTGCCAGTGTCCCACAGCTGCAAAGAATCGGGAGGGAATCAGAGGCTACAGTGCAGGTCGCAGCTGGCACCTGCCTTAAGATATTCAGGCCTCACTGCCCAGCTCTTCAGTATATTCTGCCTAAGACCTCAGGCAGCTCACAGCACAGCCTCATGTGATGTACCACAGAGACACACACAACAGAGGGAAATACAGATTTAGACAGGAGAGGACAGTCACTCAGAAAACCCACAGCTCCTGAACTGCATCCCTCGCTCTGCCTCAGAGAGGTCTCTTTCTTCTTCCAAAACATGCAACTTTGCCACCACCGTGGAATGGGCTAGCCTGCCACTACCTAGCAGCCTGCTTTCATCTGCTGCCTCGAGAGGAAGAAGAGCTAAGTCTTTATTAGGGCTATTAGTGGCAGCTGCTCCCTCTCCACCCCAAGAGCTCAGTTGTCCTGCCTTCCTGCTTGTGGTAACACTCCCACCTCATTCACTGTGTCAGAGCGAGCAAGGAGGGATGGTACGTGCAATAAAAATACAGCATGTCCCCATGGTCCAACTGAGTAAAATTAAAACAAATTTGGATTGTATTCTTTCTCCTCTTCCATCACCTTCCCTGCTACTCAACCCAGCTAGGCTTCCCCTTTCAGGCTGACCCCTCTAGCCTTATGCCTGAAGCTCTTCTGCCTGAAGCTTCAGGTACACTATGGCTCTTCCCCTTGGGCCCTGTTCATCAGTCCCCCCACCCACCCAGCACATACACATGAGAGGCTGAGATATCCTCCCTGGGTCTAGCCTCAGACTCCCTTTATGAGTGTCCACTTGGAGTGCCTGGATGTCCAGCCTGACTTAACTTCTGTCTGCTCTTCCCCATCCTACTGAACTCTCCTTTGCCCTCTCTGGTCTGTCTCCCTGCACCATTTCCTAGCTTTTCCCTAGCATCTCTCTCCCAATCCATCCCTCCCTGTCCAACCACTTGTTTTTCTCCTGTCAGTGTTTCTGACCTCTTGCAAATTACCATTTGCAAGGACCCGGATTCGTATTTAATACACGTAAGACAGAATAGGCTTCAGTGATTCATCCCAGACTCCATCAGACAGAGGAATCTAGAGACCTTTCAGTTAGATGTCTCTCTGGAGCCTCAGACAGCTGGGTTCCATAACTCTGCTGTGCCTTTGTGACTGATGCCCCTTGAGCTTCTGCCCTGACCAGTCTGTCCTTACACCAGACATAGTCAGTCTCTCTGCTGGAGGAGGAAAGGGGAAAACCAGCTAAGAGGCTCTCCACGTACTTCAGCCTGAAAAAGGCATCTTGCCAAGGCCCCTAGAGAATTGGAGGATGGCAGCAGCCCCCATTCCTAACTTGCAGGTCTAAGCCCAGGGCATCGAGTGCTGCTTGAACCTTTCTGTACCTGGCAGCCTGGCAGTGACTTGTGTTAGGACCAGATTAGGGGATGGCAGCAGGAGGAGATGCCTCCATTTCTCAGACTATTTCTGGGAAGCCCAGGTCCTTCTGGTCTGTGCTAGTTTATAGAACTACTTAAAAGTCTGGGAAACCAAGGTTTTCCCCAGAGATGGGCTTGTTCCTGACTAACCGTGTGAGGCAAGCTTTGTTCTCCTCCTCATGACTTCGACTGAGCCAAGGACTTTGGACCATACTGGGTAGAATCATCCTTGGATGCAGAGACTCCTTCTCCTCCTATGGTGGGTAGGTGGGCACAGACCACCACCCTCATCTTCCTACTGACAATGCTAGAGTGTCCCCAGACTCTCACATAGACCTGGTCTCAACTGCTTTCTGAACCAAAAAAAAAAATCAGAATTTCTGAGCCGGAAGGAACTAACCCATACTTGGACAACAATTGGCTTCTGCAAGTGGTCAGCCCACCTTCACTTGAAAAATGCTTCTCTTGAAGTTGAGGGAATCCATCACCTCCTGAGGCTGCCCATTCCACCTCCAGATGGCTTGAATTGCCAGAAGGTTTTTCTTATATCAAGCCTAACTCTGCCTCTGTAACTTTCTGTTACTCCTCATTCCACCCTCCAGGGCCAAGCAGAACAGAGCAATCCCTATGCCTCAGGACAGTCCTCGGAATACCAGAAGAGAATGATTGTGTTCCCTTCAGTCTTTTTTTCTTTTCCTGGCTAAACATCCAGTATTCCCTCAGAATCCTCATATGTCATGATTACCATCCAGGTTGCTTGCCCCTGGACTCACTCCACTTTGTCACTTTCCTCCCTCTAATATGGCTCTAGAACTGAACCCAATACCAGACGGGATCTCTTCAGGGCAGAGGACAACAGGATTCATCTCCTTCACTCTCAGTGCTATGCCTTTCTCAACTTGTATCAGCTTTTTTGGTGGGGTGGGGGTCGGGGAGTAAGGCTAGGACTGCCACATCATAGTGTGGATTTCATAATAAGCTTGAATCCCCCTAGAATCTCCAGATCTTTTTCACAAAAACCGTCGGCTAATCAGGCCTCCCTCATTTTGTACTTAGGCAATTTATTTCTTGAACCCAAGTGTAGAATTTGACATTTATCCCTATCATTTGCATCTTATTAGATTGGGTCCACTGTAGAGTATCAGTTCTCAGACTTCCCCCCTCTCCTGAGGAATTTCTGTTCTAACAGGAGAACCAATATGTAAATACCTAGGTACCTTCAAGATATATATTGAGTACTTGGAAGGTAACCTGAAAGGGAAGGTCTTAAAGGGGACCCAGAAAGGTCTTTTGCAGAAATGTGACATCTGAGCTGAATTTTAAAGGAATCGAGGAAAAGTTAGGAGATGGAGAGGAGGGGGCAGAGCATAGCAGACATGATGGACAGTCAGTGAAACTGCCCAGAGATGAGAAATGAAGCATTGTGTCGCAGGCACTGCAGGCAGGTCAGTGTAACTGGATTGTGTGTAGAGGGAAGTGAAGCATAAGAAGACTGGAAGAGGAGAAGGGGGCAGGTTATGAAGGACTTTGAAAGTCAAACAGGATTTGATAGTTGACATAGGAGGTAATAGGGAGCTACTAGAATTAATGGAGTAGAGTGAGGGAGGGTGACATGATCCACTTCTTAGAAGTGGATCTTAGAAGAATCCCCTTTGAAGCCAGGAGGAGGACAGACTGAAGTAGAAAGATACTTGAAGCACACTGACTGACCAGAAGGCTATTGCAATAGTCCAGGTGAGAAGTGTTAAGCCCCTGAACTAGAGCTGGGATTGTATGACTGAAAACAGGAGTACATATTAGGAGAGGAATTATCAAGTTAGAAATGCTCTGAAGAGATTTGCCAACAGGTTAGATGTGAGAAAAAGGGAGGAGTTTATGATGATCCCAGGTTTGTGACCCTGGGTGACTGGGAGGATGGTGGAACCCTTGACAGTGATAGGGAAGTTTGGAAGAGGGGTGATCTTGGGGGGACAGAGCATAAGTTTGGCTTGGGACATGTTGAGTTTGAGATGCCCATGGGACATCCAATTTATGATGAATGCAGCTCAGGAGAGGGGACATCTGAAGATCAGCTGCATGGAGGTAATAATTGAGACTAGGAACTTGGGGCCTTGGGGGATATCCATTAGTGGGCATGATGTGGATGGAGTACCATCCAAGGAGACTGAGAAGGAGCAATCAGATGGATAGGAGAACCAGGAGAAAACCTAGAGGGAGAGGCTATACAAGAGGGGAAGGTGATCAACAGTGTCAAAGGCTGCAGAGAGTTTAAGAAGGATAAGGATGGACATCAATCTCTTAACCACTATTCTTTGTCATTTAGCTAGCCCCAAGTCCATCCACCTTGACTATCTATTAGCTGACATCTCTCCATTTTTTCTATAAAGATAGCTTGGATTTTTTTCCCAAATGCCTTGCTGAAATCCAGGCCACCATTGTCCCCTGAGTTTAGTAACCCTGAAAGATGAGGTCCATCATTCTGCCTCCTTCCTAAAGAGAGGGGGGTGAATCCTTGAGGAAGACTAGGCAGGTCACAGGCTGGTCAACAGGGCCCTCCCTCCCAGGGCTCTGCACTCTCTTTTCCTTATTCAGCAACCTCCTACGTGCTATGCTTCTGAGAAGGATGCCAGGGAAGCAGGCTGAGCTCCTTTCCAGGAGCTCCTGGAGCCAGGGGGTAACATTCTCGGATGCAGACAAGCAGGGATGCATATACCTGGTCCTGCTGGAGCACACCCTTTCTCTACACACCAGATGGACATAGAGATCCTCTCCCCCCTGCAGGCTTCCACCTCTGGAGGTGGGTTCTCTTGGAAAACTGGATGTGGGGATGGGGGGCAGCTAGGTGGTACAGTGGATAGAGCACTGGCCCTGGATTCAGGAGGACCTGAGTTCAAAGCCAGCCTCAGACACATAACACTTAGTAGCTGTGTGACCCTGGGGAAGTCACTTAACCCCCATTGCCCAACCCCCCCCCCAAAAAAGAAAAGAAAACTGGACATGGGGAGAAAATCTGCTCCTCATCTCCAATTTCCCATAAGGTAGAGAACAATTGGAAAACAACAGCTGGGAGCAGAGCCCACAGCTTCTCTAGGCTTCTCACACCTTGGGCCGGCATTTCACTCCTGCCCTACCCCTGGGACCCAAGGGAACAGCTCACTAATCTAATAAATTAGAAAAGGGACAGACAAACAAAGAGGGTTCCATCCCCCTCCACTTCTTCCTGCCACCAAGCTCTTAACTATCTCTAGCTTATAGAAGCCACCCTGTAGGCCAGTTCTGGGACCAAGGGTCTGCATTTATATAATGGCTGCTGATGGCTAGCTGGCACAGTGTATATAGACCCCAGACCTGGAGTCAGGAAAATTCCTCTCCCTGGGTTCAAATACGGCCTCAGAGACCTAGTAGCTGTGTGATCCTGGGCAAATCATTTAATGCTGCCTCAGTTTCCCCGTCTGTCAAATGAGCTGGAGAAGGCAATGGCAAACCACACCAGTATCTCTGCCAAGAAAACCCCAAATGGGGTCACAGAGAGTCAGACATGACTGAACAACAGACTTTCTCCTTCTGGATCGCCTTCCATCTACTCTGTAACTATCTTGTTGGTGCTTAATTACGGACAACTTGTCTCCCAGTCAGAACATCATCTCTTTGGGGGCAGACTAGGCTTTTGCCTTTCTTTATGTCCTCAGGGACTGACACATAGTAAGAGCTTAATAAAGGCTTATTGACTGCCTTGACTAGATGACCAGTGATGCAAGGTTAAGGGCTGGTCTATGGTTGAGGTCATAGGGGTCAGTGTCAGGACCGGGCTAACGGCCTATCTGTGGGTTATGATAGAGGTCCCTTGGGAGGGGGTCAGTCTGTGGCCAAAGCTGTGCGTCATTCTCTGGCTGGGGTAGGACACAGGCTAGGGGTCAGACCGTGGTAAAGGGTAAAGGATTAGTCTAGTGTTAAACTTAGGAGGGTCAAAGTGTAGCCAGGGCTATGGGTCAGTGTGTGGCCAATGTTAAGGGAGATAGTATAGTGCAGGGGAAAAATTGTGACTCTGCAGACTGAAGATCTAGGCTCGAATCTTAGCTCTCCCACTTACTGGCCAGTTACTCTAGACCCCAAGCCACTTCACTGACTGAGCCTCAGTTTCCCCATCTATAAAATGAGGGGGTTAGACCAGATGGACTCTAAGGCCCCTTCAAGTTCTTGATTTCTGATCCTACAAGACTCTTAAGGGGTCAGTCTATAGCCAAGGTTAGGAGTCTCTTTTTAAGATTAGGGGTCCATGGGAGGCCAAGTTTAGGGGTTAGCATGTAACTGAGATTAGGGCCAGTACATGGCCAGGGCTAGGCATCAAGCCATAGCTAAGGTTGGGGAACAGTGTGTGGCTGGGGTTGGGGACCCAACTGTAGTCATGGAACAGAATGATGCTCCCTGATGCCATGTCATCTTCATTAGCCCTAAGGACCCACAGGCAAACCATCCATGCCGTTATGCTAATGAAAAAATGCAAGAGACTAATGGGAATGACTTGTAGCCTGAATGTATGTGAGTACATGTGAGGAAGAGAGTGTATATGTCCACACATATATATATATATATTTATATGGGTGTGCATGAATGGAGAGAGAGAGAGATGGAGGGGGAGAAGAAGGGAAGAGAGGTAGAAAGGGAGAGACAGAGAGAGAGAGAGAAGGAGAGAGATGGAGGGGGAGAGAAAGGAGAGAGGAAGAGAGAGAGAGAGAGAGAGAGAGAGAGAGAGAGAGAGAGAGAGAGAGAGAGAGAGAGAGAGAGAGAGAAGGAGAGAGATGGAGGGGGAGAGAAAGGAGAGAGGAAGAGAGAGAGAGAGAGAGAGAGAGAGAGAGAGAGAGAGAGAGAGAGAGAGAGAGAGAGAAGGAGAGAGATGGAGGGGGAGAGAAAGGAGAGAGGAAGAGAGAGAGAGAGAGAGAGAGAGAGAGAGAGAGAGAGAGAGAGAGTGTTGGTTCAGGCTTCCTCTTCCCCCGGAGGCTGCCTGGCCCCAGAGCCAGGATCCCAGGAGCCTTGCCATGCTCAAGGGGATTAGCTCCCAGGACAAGGAGCCAATTACCCAGCAGAAAGTTGCATTCAATAAAGAAAAATGGAAGGAAGTCCATAGCAACTGAGCTGTAAATGTGTGGATTATAAGTCACCAGAAATATACCTGACTTCTCTGTCTCTGCTAATTAAGCTCCACTCTGAAACAGGCAGTGGCTACACGGGAGAGAGGCCAGCATTTGGAGACAGGCTGGAGATGAGAGTGGGTGTTGTATGCATGTCTGGGTAATGCATGCATGGGCATACTATGTACGTTTATTATGATGTGGAATCTGCCACACATATACTATGTACTCCAATCTAACAAGCATTGATTAAGCTCCTTCTGTATACCAGGCACTTGCTGGGTGCTGGGAATCCAAAGACCTACTGGGAGATTCAGCTGGGGGTGGGCTGGAGAAGGGGGGCCATCGCAGAGAAAGAGATCACTATATGTAGGAAAATCTGAGGAGGGAGAGACTGTGGACAACCTGGGAAATGAGGAGAAAATCTTCAGGGAGGAGGCCAGACCTGAGCTGGGCCTTTAAGGGAGCTAGGTCAAGAGGGAAGGTATTAGAAGCCTGGAGCACAGGGCTGGGGGAGAGAATGTGCTGGACCAGAACAGCAGGAGGTCAACGAGGCAGGAATGTAGGGTGCCTCCTGCCCTCCCCCCCCCCCCCCGCAGGCATGCAGGTCTGATCATGTCATCCCCAGGCCCCTGCAATAACTCCAGGGGATCCCTCAAATGAACAAAGGTTCTCTGTTCAGCTTTTCCAGCTTCTTCCAACCCACTCCCAATCTACCTTTCCAACCTTATTATACATTACTCTCCTTCCTATCCTCCAGCCCAGCCAAGCTGGCTTCCTTGTGATTCCTTATAGGGGACATCCCATCTCCCACCTCTACAACTTTGTCTTGCCTCTCCCCCATTCCTGGGATGTGCTCCCATCTTACCTCTGCTTCTTAGCATCCCTTAGGGTTTTCCCCCAACTCTCCTGGAGTAGCATCCTCTAAATGAAGCTTTTCTGAGATCCTCCCCCTTCCCCAGCTCCTAGCTAGTGCCTCCCTCCAAGAATATTTACCTTGTATACATACACATACATATGCTAAATATATACATGGTAATTATGCACACACAGTAAATATATATATTCTATATATACAAAGTATGTGTATATTTATATACACAGGCAAATAGATACATCATATATTATATAATATTATACATGTATACTATATTATATAAATATATACATGGTAAATGCATGTTATATATAAAAATGTATACAAGGTACATATATACATACATATACACATACACATGGTAAATATACATACAGATATGTACATATGTATGGATTTATCTCCTTCCACACATACTGTAAACTCTGAGGGCAGATACTGCTTTGTTTTTGCCCTCGAGTCCCCAGAGCCTAGCATGGTGCCTGGCACACAGTAGGTGCTTAATTAATGCTTATTGGTTGGTCATACCATCACCAACTATTGAGTTCAGGATATTGAATGTTTATTGAGTTGAACTGACTTGACTGTCTTTCTCTACCACAGGCTAGTCGAATCCAGTTCACAAGTAACTTTTCAACCTGAAACAGACGGAACCACAGACAAACGGTACAATCTGAGAGAGTCCAAATAAGAGGAGACATGATGAGTTGGGTTTGACAGCCTCCAGCAGGAAGGGCCCAGGCTCCTATCCTGCTCATGTCTGCTCTGTGTCATACCCTGGTGGTGAAATCTAGGGATCTGAGCCTGCTTCTTCCAGTGCAAATGCAGGGATCATAGAAGCATAGGACTTAAGAAAGGGATAGATGGGACAGCTAGGTGGTGCAGTGGATAGAGCACCGGCCCTGGAGTCAGGAGGACCTGAGTTCAAATCCAGCCTCAGACCAAACACTTGACACTTACTAGCTGTGTGACCGTGGGCAAGTCACTTAACCCCAATTGCCTAAAAAAATTTTAAAAAGAAAGTTCTAGAGAAAATGTTAATACTGCATATTAAATGTAGAAGTGCTGTCAGAATACGTTCTGCCCACACACACCCAGAGCTGGTTGTTAAATATTTATCATCACATTCCCGAGCATAGTACACAGCAGATCTTGAGCTGAAACAGGCCTTAGAGGCCATATACTCTAACCCACTCATTTTACAGATATGAAAACTGAGGCCCACAGAGGGGAAAGTGTCTTGTCCCAAGTCACACAGTAAATACCAAAGGCTGAATTTGAACACAGATCCTCTGGCTCTGGAGCTGATTGTCTTTCTACCCTACCAGGCTTCCTTCACAGACGTGTGATCCCATTCTGATGTGATACGGTCCCCATTCCTGCCTTCTTCTGCTGTTTCCACTTCTCAAAGTGTCTCCTAGAAATTTGGCACCTAGAACTCAACAGGCAGATTCTATAAGCCAAGCCAGGTCAATGCAACCCAGCAGGCATTTATTATTCTCTTACTATGTGCCAGGCACTGGGCCTGGCCAGCACTGAGGATAAAAAGACAAACAGCGCCTGCCTCCATGGAGCATATCATCCTGCAGGTAAGTGTCTATGTGATCATTTGTAGAGGAAGGAGGTGGGGAGGGAGGGGTCACAACTGGGGGCCATCAGCAGGAGGAGGAGGAGAAGAAGGCCCAGCAGCTGAGCTCTGAGAGAGCTAGGATTCTAAGAGCCCTAAGGGAAGAAAGAGCCTGCCAGGGAGCAGCAGTGCCAATGAGGTATGGCCAAGGCAGGGGACAGTGGCACCGTCTCCTCCCTCACTCTGAACATCATGGCCTCTGAAAATGCAGCCCAAGATTCCAGTCCTCTGCTCTGGTGCCTCACTGTGGTATGGGTGGACCCTGCTTCTCAAAGGTTAGCTCCACAAAGCCCCAACCAAGCTGGAGGGGCTTTGAGTGGCCTCCAGGCTCCTGTGAACTGTGTGTCTTTTGTCTGAGGCTCATCACCACAGTTGCCACTGGGGAGTACATTTTTCAGGCCCTGGAAATTCTTGGAGACCACCCACTAAGTTTTGGTGGGGCTGCAATCTTCATCAAGGGACGATGCAGTGTGTGAGTGTGTGCATGCACGCATGCGCGCGAGTGCTCTCTCTCTCTCTCTCTCTCTCTCTCTCTCTCTCTCTCTCTCTCTCTCTCTCTCTCTCTCTCTCTCTCTTTCTCTCTCTCTCTGTAACCAAGTCCATATCCCTGGACTTCTGAAATAGGATCATGGTGTTATTTTTTTTAAGGAGTCATGGGCAAGGTGCTGGCCCCAGAATCAGAGGTGGTTATTACTCATTCATTAATTGTGACTGACTCTTCGTGACCCTCTTCGTGGGGTTTTCTTGGCACAGATACTGGATTGGTTTGCCATTTTCAGATGAGTAAACAGAGGCAAACAAAGTTAAGTGACATACCCAGGGTTACATAGCTGATGAGTGTTTAAGGCCAGATTTGAAGTCAGATCTTCCTCAACTCCAGTCTGGGTGTTCTATCTTTTGCACCACCGAGCTGAGAACCCGGGTTCAGATTTTGATGCTGCAGCTTAATACCCCTGTCACTAATCTGGGTCTTGGTTTCCTCATCTGTAAAATTTTAAAAATTGGACTAAACAATCTCCAAAATTCTTCCCAATTCTGAACCTATGGTCCAAGTCTTTGGTCATGTTAAGTCTCTGGCTTACTCAAACCCCCAGGGACATTCTTTTTTTTTTTTCTTTCCTGAATGAACTATTGTCTAGACTCTAGCTATAGCTTCCTTAGCTTATCTCTAGGGCTATGAGATCAGATATTTAGAGCTGGAGGGAACCTGAAAAATTCAAAAGCACACTGCATTTGGAATTAGAGTACCTGGGTATAAATCTGGTCTGAAAGTAAGTCCCTTCCCTTCTTGGGCCTGTTTCCTCATCTGTATAAAATGAAGGATTAGGCTAGCCAAACTCTAAGGTCCCTCCCAGCCCTAAATCTAGGACTCTATTAATTAGAGTCTGGGATTTTGTACCTAGTCCAACCCCCTGACTTTACAAGTAAGTGTACCCCAGAAGAGTCAACTCTTATTCTAAGGTCAGGAAGTGGTAGGAGCTGGTCTAGGATTTGAACCCAGGTCCTCTGATTCTACACATAGAGCTCATACTCTTTTGGGACTTATGCAATTGATTCTTTGGACCAAAATGTAAAATGTTTACATTTTCCCTGTTAATTCTCTAGTTCTTTCCCTCCTGCTTCTTGAGTTAATTGGGGGAGGGGAGTCCACATCAAAATGGCTGAGGGATATATGGGGGCAGGGGGGAATTCTTATCTCCTCACCCCTTGCTGCCCTTTTTGTCAAACTCTTACTCAGGGAAAGGGTATGTCCATCCTGCTCTCTGTTTCTGACTTCTACCCAGCACCCCTGGAGCCAAAGGCAGAAAGAGGGTTAAGACTCTGCTGTGTCCAACAGAGATGTGGACTCTGGAAGGGGATGCTTCATAGCCCAATTACCAAGGGGGAAGGTGCCTTGGTATTTCAAGGCTACACCTCCCACAGGTCTGATTGAATTGACTCTCTGGCCACACTGACTAGCCCATGTGATCACACTGCCCAGCCAATCTGTCCATACTGAGCAGCCCAACTGGCCACACTAATTATCCCACCAAACACTAACCAACTGACCACAGTTATCAGCCCAAATAACTACCTTGACTAGTCCATCTAACCGCATTGACTTCCCAATGAACACACTCACTGGCTAATATGACCACAGTGACTGACTGGCCCATCTGAATACCCTAACCAGCCTGTCTGACTACCCTAACCACACTGACTAGTCTACTGGCCACACTCACTGGCCAGCTGACCACATTTATCAGCCCGTAAGAATACCTGGACCAGTCCACCTGATCACATCAACTAATCCACTAACACTCACTGGCCAATCTGACCACAATGACCGGCCCATCTGGCCACCCTGACCAGCCCATCTGACCGCAGTGACTGGCCAACTTGATCACCTTGACCACCAATCTAACTGACCACCCTGACCGGTCAATAGAACTACACTGATTGACTCACAAAACCACACTGATCCACTTATTCGCCCACACTGACCAATTATTCTGACCATAATGATGAGCCCAAGTGACTATACAAAATAACTTATTTGGATACTTTCAATGAGTCAGCTGAAAACACTGGTCAATCTGCAATTGACTGATTGTTCAATATATCCACACTGACTAGCCCTATGCCCGGAAAGGCCGGTGTGCCTGACTACAATGAGAAGTCTATCTACTGACTTCATCCCTGGTCTTGTTCCTGTGCTCCTTCTTCTTCAAGGTGACAGAATCCCAGATCTCAGATCTCATTCCAATCGCTCCTCCCCTCACCCCAATGTAGACAGATGAGAAAACTGAAACCCTAGGAGAGATTGTAAAGGTCAATACGTCAACAAGAAGCATGTGTTAGGCACTTACAATATGCCAGGAACTGATAAGCTTTGGGGAGACAATGGAGGGCAAAAAACAGTCCCTGTCCTCAAGGAGCTTATGGTCTAAAAAGGGAGACAATATGCAAGCAACTATGTATATACAATATATAGGATAAATTAGAGATAATCTCAGAGGGAAGGCACTAAGATTAAGGAGAACTGGGAAAGGCTTCTTTTTTTTTTTGGTTTTGTTTTTATGCAGTTGGGGTTAAGTGACTTGCCCAGGGTCACACAGCTAGTAAGTGTCAAGTATTTGGTCTGAGGCTGGATTTGAACTCAGGTCCTCCTGACTTTAGGGCTGGTGCTCTATCCACTGCACCACCTAGATGCACCCCCCCCACCCCGCCCCAGAAAGGCTTCTTGTAGAAAGGACTGGTATATGAGATTGCCAAAACTCTGTCAATGATCTTTGAAAAATGGTGGGAAGTAGGAGACTGGAGACAAATGCCCTGATATTTTACAAAGGGAAGAGGGTAGATCCTGCCTTTGATGACTGCTACCTGGGTGACCTTTGGCAAGTTCTCTCTAAGCCTCAGTTTCCTCATTTGTAAAATGTGGCCGCTTACAGCTCTCAGTGTATGAGCCCATGATCCCTCAAGCTACAGACCATCAATTCCTGACAAAATTGCACATCATATTATCAAAGGGATGGGTTGTGCACATTTAGAAAGGAAAGCAGTGATCACTGAGAGCCGTTATGGTTAATTCAAGAACAGGTCATGTCTGACTAACCTCACTGCTTTCTTTACAAAATAAAGACTGGCAGATTGGGCAATCTCAGATACGTTATATTCCTTGGTTTTAGCAAGGTACTTCACAAAGACATTGGTGATCTCTTCATGGACAAGGTGGAGCAAGAAATTAATACATTGGAGAGATTCAGAATTGCCCATCTGATTGGACCCAAAGAGCAATTATTAATGAACTGTCTTAAGCTGAAGGAAAATCTCCAGAGGAGTGTCCCAAGGATCTGTCCTTGGTCCTATTTGGTTCAATGTGTGCATCAATGACTTGGGTGCATCCAGTCCAAGCTGGAGAGGATCCAAATCGATTTGGTGAACTTTAATAAAATGAAACTTGATAAGGACAAACATGGAGTCTTATATTTGGGTCCAAAAGTCAACTGCACAAGTATAGTACAGGATGGAGAAATTATGACTGGGTAATGGTCTGTCTGAAAAAAAAAGATTGGATTTTTTGTTTTTGCCTTTCGTTACGAGCTTACAAGGTCAATATGAGCCAACAGTGGAGCGTGGTAGCCCCCAAAGTTACCACCACTCTAGGTGCGTTATCCAGATGGACAGAGTAAAGGGAAATGCCAGTTCTGCCATTCTTTGCCCCAGTCTGACCCCAGCAGGAGTATTGTATTTGGTTCAAGGGATCACATTTCAGGAAGGACAGTGACAAACTAGAGAGTGTGCACCAGAAGGGAGACAAAAATATTGATGTGACAAAGCTAAAAGTGCCTATGGCAGGATTTGAATCTAGATCTTGGTTACTCTGAATCCAGCGTTCTGTCCACTGGATCACACTGGGACCAAACAGATAGGGGTGTCAGTAAGTCAGACAACAAGCATTTATTAAGTGCTTACTGTATGCCAGGCATTGTGCTAAACCCTGGGAATACAAAGAAAGGCAAAAGACAGCCCCTGCCCCCAAGGAGCTCATAGTCCATGGGGGAGACAGCATGCAAATAAGTAAATACAAACAAATTGGAGATAATGTGAGAGGGAAGGCCCTGGAATGAAGAGGGGTAAGAAAAGGCTTCCTGTAGAAGGTGGGATTTTAAGTAGGTCTTTAAAGAAGCCAGAGAAGCCAGAAGATAGAGGTGAGAAAGGAAGAAGAGTGTTAAAGGCACGGGGGATGACTAGTGAACGTGCCCAGAACAGGGAGGTCACCATCACAGAGTACAGGGTAGGAAAGAAGGTAGAAGGTGGAGGGAAGAGGGAGGACATACAGATTATGAAACACTTTAAAAGCCAAACAGGAGGCTTTATAGCTGATCCTGGAGGTGATAGGGAGCTACTGGAGTGTATCAAATAGGGATGTAGGTGAGATGGTCAGACCTGTGCTTTAGAAGATTACTTTGGTAGCTGAGAGGAGGAGGGGCTGGAATGGGCAGATCAATAGTCCAGGATGAGGTGGTGAGGGCCTGCACCAGGGTGGGGGCAGCATCAGAGGACAGAAGGGGCTCCATAGGACAGACATGTGGAAGGCAAAATAGTAATGACTTGGCAACAGATCAGATATGGGACGTGAGTGAGGGGGGATGAGAGTGAGGAGTTCAAGATGACATGTCGCTTTCAAGCCTGGATGCCTGGGGAATGGTGCCCTTGACAATAATCGAGTGAGGAAAAGGGGAACATCTGGGGATGATAATGAGTTCAGTTGTTGAGTTGAAGATGTCTCTGCAGGACATCCCACTTGAGATGCCCAGTGGAGCTGTGGGACCAGAGGTCGGCAGAGAAGTTCGGGAAGGATAGGTAGATTTGAGAAAGTCGAATCCATGGGAGCTGATGAGATCACCTAGGGAAACAGGAGAGAGGGAGAAGAGGAGAGGGTCCAGGACGCAGTCCTGTGGACACCCATGGTTAGTGGGCATGACCTGGATGAAGATCTGGCAAAGGTATGTGAGCATGCTGGTTGCTTTGTGCAAGATACTATGTCCATATGTTTTTGCAAACTCATTGAGCTCATCATTTCTTATAGCACAGAAATACTCCATCACAATTATACACATGCATGTCTATGTCTGGGTCATTGCTCTGTATGTATGCTTAGATCCTGGCATATAGTACACACTTAAGGGCAGCTGGGTGGCACAGTGGATAGAGCAGGGGTCTGGAGTCAGGAAGACCAGAGTTCAAATTTGGCCTCAGACACATAGCAGCTATGTGAC
Source organism: Phascolarctos cinereus (assembly GCF_003287225.1). Lineage (NCBI taxonomy): Eukaryota > Metazoa > Chordata > Mammalia > Diprotodontia > Phascolarctidae > Phascolarctos > Phascolarctos cinereus. Next base: position 406,297,598 of record NW_027556098.1, on the reverse strand, counting down.
CCTGGACAAGTCATGTAACCCTTTTGTTTCAGTTTTCTCATCTGCAAAATAAGCTAGAGAAGGAAATGGTAAACCACTCCAGTACCTTTGCCAAGAAAACCCCAGCCAGGGTCATGAAGAGTCGCACATGACTGAGCAAAATACATACTTAACAAATGCTCCTTATCTATCTGTGCCTCCATCCCTTTATACCCGTCTATGTATCTTCACGGCTGTGTGTGTGTGTGTGTGTGTGTGTGTGTGTGTGTGTTAGCATGTCAATGCCTGTCTTTGGGTGGGCGCCTGTGTCTCCAAGTATCTCGATCTGTGTCCATGTACAGGAGCTGGGCTGTCAATCACAATAAAAGGGGGGAAGAGGGGAGAGGGAGGTTAACCTAGGCTGCTGCTTATTTATTTTTGTCAATGATGGAGGCGGAGGAAAGGGGAAGTGTGTTCAGAAATTCCTAATGTCTCTTGGAAAAAAAAAGATACAGGCAGGAACCGCTGGGGATCTGTCATCAGTGACAGGTAACAAGAGCTTATGGGTTAATGATCCATCCTGGAGAGGGCTCAAGTCGCTAGGGAGCCTGGGGACCCTGGCTCAGTTCTTCCTATTAACTCACTACCCAATATTTTATGTTTAAAATACTTTACACATATTATCTCACAGCAACAACTAGCATTTATTAAGCACCTACTATGTTGTCAGGCACTATGCTAAGTGCCAGTGATACAAAGGAAGGCAAAAAGTTCTTGCCCACAAGGTGTTCACATTCTAACTGAGTCTTACAGTGACCTTGTGAGATGGGTGGCAGGCACAGAGGAGCAAACTTAGCAACAGAAAGGCCCAAGGGACTTGTTCAAAGGCCCAAGAGCATAGATTTAGAGCTGGAAGCAACCTTTGAAGGTCATGGAGTCCAACAACCTCATTTTACAGATAAGGGAACTGAGGCAAGCTAAAAACTTGCCCAGGGTCACAGAGCTGGTGAGTACCTGAGGCACATTAGCTGTTCCTCACTGCAATCCCAATTCTATCCAGTGTGCCACCTAGATGCCTCACAGGGTAGGTGTGAATAACTCAGACAGTGCTTTCAAGTTTGCAAAGCATGTTACATAAATGACCTCTAAGGTCCCTTCTGTCTCTAAGTCCGTGATCCGATCACAACAATCCTGGGATGTAGGCTCACCACATATTATTATCTCCATTTTACAAATGAAAAAGTGGAGTGACGAGTCTCAGAAGAGTTAAGTGAATTGACCACAATCACACAGCTCATGTCAGAGGCGAGATCTGAACCCAGCTCTTGCTGAGTACCAGTCTGATACTCTATGTAATACGAATGTTCTGATCCCCAAGACTCTGACAAATAACCCACACAATGAAGGACACATGCCCAAAGATCATGACAGACCACAGCATTGTACCAAATCTAAGATGACATGTGACAGGGATAAATGTTCTGTTTTCTACTTGGATTCCCAAAATCTATCTTATAAATGTAAGATGGGAGAGGCCTGGATAGAGAGCCATTCCTCTGTAGCAGGACTGGTAGGTTTAGTTTGACAGAGGCAACAACATGATTTGGCTGCCAGGAAAGCATCATTAACAACTCACAGAGCGTCTGGGACCAGGGGTGTGATAGACCCATTGTCCTTTGCCCTGGTAAGACCAGAAGACAACGGAATGATGGAATATCTGGAATGTATATTCAGTTCTCAGGGCCATATTTTTTTTTTTGGCTAGACAATGGGGTTAAGTGACTTGCCCAGGGTCACACAGCTAGTGAGTGTTATATGTCTGAGGCTGGATTTGAACTCAGGTCCTGCTGATTCCAGAGCTGGTGCTCTATCCACTGCACCACCTCGCTGCCCCTTCAGGGCCATATTTTAGGAAGGGTGTCTGTAAGCTGGATAACACCTAGAGGAGGACAACCAGTCTTGGTGAAGGACCTTGGATTTGTGTCATATGAGCATCCCATGGGTCACCAGGAACTAGAGAGATTTAGCCTGGAGAAGACAAGATTCGGAAGGGAACATGTTAGCATCTGGCTTCAAGTATTCAAAGGGCTAGCATTTGGATGAAGGTTTAGACAGGCCCTCCTTGGCCCCAGAGTACCAGGATGAGGAGGCAAAGTTAGAAGTTACAGAGGAACACATTTTGGCTCAGTGTAAGGAAGAACATTTGAGCTGCCACAAAGTGGAATGGGCTGCTTCAGTGGGAGGTGCTGAGTTGCCCATTATTGGAAGTATCCAAGCAGAGGCTGCATGACCACATTACAGAGTGGATAGAGTGAGGATTCTTGTTTAGGTCCAGGTTGGACTCAATGGTCTCTGAAGACCCTTCCATGGGTTTCTCTCTAGGCTAGGCTTTGCTTGCATGGAATACTGGAAAGAATGATGGTTTGGGGAAAAAACAAAAGAATGATGGCTTGGAATTAGGAGAGCTGATTTTGAATCCTGTCTCAGACATTTACTTGTTGTATGATCCTAGAAGTCATTTCACATGCCCACTGGGGTGGGTGTGCACTTAGCTGAGTGCCTACCCTTTGGGCACTTCAGTTTCCTCAGATGTAAAATGACAAATGTTTGCTGCTGATAGGGTTGTTATAACGTTGACATCTCCTTGGTTTTTTTTCACTCTGGACTTTTCCCTGGGCGGAGTTGCTCCTCAATCTAGGTAGAGCTTCTCCCTGGCCTGGGCTGTTCTGGGATTGGGTTCCTCTGCAGGCTCCATTCCTCACCAATGTGGATTTCTCCCTAGGCTGGGCATTTCCCCCTTTTCGGATCTCCAATGGGACTGATTAATGAACCAACAAGCTTACTTATCCCACATCAGTCTAGAAAGGCCAGATCATGCCTATCCTACCAGATGGAATAAAAAGAGGGATGAGAAAGGGGTTAGCTTCCCTTTTAGATATAGTGGAGCAAAAGCCCTGCATCTGCCAGGTCCCCCCTCCCCTGCTCCAGACCGAAGATTCTCCTAGACTAATCCTTCATGGTCTGAGAATGAGGCGAAGAAGATCTTATGAGGTCATGGTGTCCTGGTCTACTCCCTTGTCAAAGGGAGGAGCGAGTGTGTGTGTGTGTGTGTGTGTGTGTGTGAATATATGTCTCCCATCTCTGTCTCTCCCTCCCTTCCTCCTCTCTCACCATTCATCTTAGTTTCATCCATCTCTCCCGCCCTCTCCCTGTCTCCCCGTCTCTTTTCTCTATCTCTGTCAATCCTATCTCAGTCTCTGTCTCTCTCCTCTCATCCCAGTCTCTGGCTCTGTCATTTTTCTCTTCTACACTCAGTCTCTGTGGGAAGGTTGGGGCAGGGAGGTGCAGAGGTCTGGTCTAAACAAGGAGGAAACATTGTTTTCTCTTCCATGTGAGGGTGAGGATGACTCCCAGTCCCAAAGATCTCTAGCCAGAAGGCAGCTGGGAGATCATTGAGTCCAAATCTCTCATTTCATAGGGGAAGAGACAAAAAATTCCCTGAAAAAGGTTACTTGTTTGAGGTCACCCAGGTAGTAATTAATTCATGTGCGATTCAAACCCAGGTCCCGTGACTCCGAACTAAGGACCTCTCTCCCTCACTGCTACCAAGTATCTTCAGGGCCTCTAGATGTAGAGCTGGAGGGGACCCAGAGTGGGTAAATGACTTATCCAGGTGATCACCCAGGTAGTAAGTGACAAGACTGGATTTGGACCCTGGTAATCTGGTTTCACATTCAGGGCTGTATTATGTAACTGTGCATTGTGTGAGCACCAATGCGCACACATTCGTGTGTTTGCATGTATGTGTCTGCATGCACACACACAGACCTATGTATGTGACCAGCAGGAGCATGCATGTGTGGGTGGGTGTGCACCTAGCTGAGTGCCTACATGCATTTGGGTATGGAGGTGTAGCTGTATCTGACTGTTGTATCTGAGCCTGAGGAGAGAGGGAATCTCTGGATCCCAGCTCACTTTCTTCTCAATTCATTTCAATTCAGCAGCTCTCTAACCCAGGATCTCTGAGCCAAATGGGACCTCAGTGGCTACCCCTGGCTGGAAATCCTCTATACAACAGCCCTGACAAGGGGTCTCCTAGCTTTGCTTGAGAACTCCAAGGAGGGGAGCTCACCACCTCTCAGGGTGGCCCATGCAACTTATGGACTTTTCCCTTCCACCAAACCTCAATCTTCCTTCTACACAGTAGGCATTGCGCTCGACTCTGCTGGGGATGGGGACACAGCTAGGTGGCACTGTGGACAGAGTGTTAGGCCTGAAGTCAGGGAGTCCTGAGTTCAAATATGGCCAAAGACATTTACCAGCTGTGTGACCCTGGGGAGTCACTTAAGCTCTGTCTGCCCTAGTTTCCTCATCTGTAAAATGAGGCAACAAATAGCATCTACCTCCTAGGACTGTTGTGAGGATAAAATGAGATATTTATAAATGACTTTGCGAACCATAAAGCACTATATAAATGCTAGTTATTATTAACGAGCCCCTGCTTTGGAAGGATATGATACAGACCATTAAAAGGGGCCTGTATGGATTCAGAAGGAGAGATCAGATTGGAGGGAAGATATCAGGGAAGGCTCCATGGATGAGGCAGCACCAGCTGGTCCTTGAAAGAAGGGAACGAATTCAAGGGAGGGGGCTTGTCAGGCCAGGCAGGGGGCATGGCCTGAGGGGAGGCAGAAAAGTGAACCTTCTCTCCAGGAGTAGTCTCGTCTGGCTGGCACTGGGTATGTGGGGACATGTCTAAGGGAGCAAGGAGAGAGACAGGAGATGGAGGCTGCAGCCTTGTGGCCTCATTGTGGAGGGCCTTGAATGCTAGGTTGAGGAGTTTGGGCTTTATCCTGTAGGTGGAGATTTGGGTAGGGCGCTCTCTGAGCTTCCTCTTTATCCCAGGTTCCTGGAATGTCAGAGCTGGAAGGGACCCTAGAAACCATGTAGCCCAACTGAATCCCAGAGCAGGGAGGGGGCTTGTTCCAAGCCGTAGCTGAGAAGTGGTAGTGGCCCAGAATGGAGCCCTCTTGTCCTGGCATCACTCATCCTAGTACTCCCCTGTCATTCTCCACCCTAACATCTCTGTCCCCATTTCAATTGAATTCAACACACATTTATCAAGTATTATGTACCTGGCACTGTGCTAAGCAAATGAAATCAGTCCTGCCTCCACCTCCCTTACTGTCTTGTGTCTCCCTGCCCCTCTCTCCCCTGCCTCCACCTCCACATCTCTTTCTGTTCTACTTCCTCCCCCTTTTTTCTGCTCCTCACCCTCTGTATGTTTCCACATCTTTCTCCATCTCTGTCTGTCTATGCCCATTTCAGTCTCCATCTACCTTTCCCTCCCTCTCTGTCTGCATCTCTTTCTCTCCCTTTCTCTCTGCTTGTCTCTTTCTCATCCTTTTTTGTCTGTCTCTATCCTTACCTTACTCTCTCCCTCCCTCCATCTCTCTTTTTCTCTGTCTCTCTCTTCTCTCTCTGAGTCACTCTGCCTCCTCCTGTCTCCACCTCATCTCATCCTCTCTGTCTCTGTCCCTCCCTCCCTCCCTCTCTTCACCTCTGTCTCCCTGCCTCCCGGGGTCCCTCTGCCACCCCAGGGCCTGGATCTGCTCCAGCGTGCGCGGCACTAGGGGGTCCCCGGAGCAGACCCAACTCAGAGAGTTAATTGCCGGAGGCTCCACCTCGGTGGCCAGTGGTAGGGGAGGGGGCTCCCGTAGGATGGAGGGGTGCAGGGGTCTGGGCCGGCCCGCCGCGTCCATCACAGCCCCGTCCTGTCCAGTCCCGTCGGGGATTCCTCAGGTCACCGTCTGCCCCTCCGCCGCCGCCTCCCGCCAGCCCGCCCAGCCGGGCCGGCCCCCGCCGAGCCGCTGCTCTCCCCGGGTTATTTATTACTTCTCTCCCCCGGCGGCAGCGCGGCGGCTCCCGGGCCTCTGCCAGCCAGCCGCGGAGCTCGGGGCCCCCAGCGAGGGGGACTTCGAGCAGCGACCGCCGAGTCAATGAGCCAGCCAGGCGGGACAGGGATCTCGAGGGGCCCGAGGCCGGGCCGGGGGCTCCTTGCACATGCCCATGGCCCCCAAGTTACTCTGCAGTGGGAACACCCACGTGGGCCTAGCACTTGGCCAGGGCCTGTGGGGTGGGTGAGCAAGAAGAGGAAGTGAGGTCCCCATCAACAGGGGTCACTGGATGATCCCTTGGGCATATTCGTGTGGAGCTAAGGAAGGCCCAGACTGCCAGGATGCCAGGGTCCCTTCAAACCCTGAGATTTGGGGTGGGTGCCAGCATTCAGGGCTCTGGGTGTGTCTTGTGTGGTGTGGGGTGCATCTGTATTTTTTCCTGTGACCCTGATACCCAATTATGGCCTTTCTCTATGCCCCACATGGCCTGGACCCTTAGGTTCCATGTATCACATGGAAAGGGCACATGTATGTGTCACATATAGATATCTGTTTACCCTCTTAGGGACCATGAGCTCCTTCCTGCCCTCTCCACTGACCCTTCCACCACCCCCAGCACTTGGCACAGGCTTGAGCACCAAGGAAGCCTCAAAAGGACGTGAGTTAGGCATAAATAGGCCATTCATGGCCGCAGTTGGAGAGGCTCCGCGTCCTTACATTGGAGGAAACACTGAGGAGATACCTGGGTATTGTGATTTGAGTGGGCTGAGGAAGTAAGATGGAACAGATGAGGCCTGGGAGGTCAGCCTGGCCCTCACATGAGGGGTAGGGGAGGGGTTCTGTGAGTTAACTGGTTTGGAAATGAACGAGACATAGATGGATTATTTGATATGCCCAGGGTCAACGGCCTCTTCTCAGCAGCTTAGGCCCTGGTCAGGAAGAGAAGTGAGAGGAGGATCAGGGACAGACAGGACATGGCACATTATAGTGGAAACAGACAAAGAAGGGATGGGCAGAGGGAGATGAGGCAGATCAGGGGTGGCCAGAGTGGGCATAGGCAGAGCAGGGGTGGCCAGACCAGAAAAAAGGCGGAGCAGGGATGGCCAGACTGGGAACAGACAGAGCAGGAGTGGCCAGACTGGGCACAGGCATAGAAAGGCCATGACAACAATAGCCAGAGTGCTACAGGCAGTGGTGATGGGCAGAGCAAAGCCCGTCAGACCACGGAATAGATGAAATTGGGAAGGGCAGAACAAAGCTAGCATCAAGGGGGACAGAAAGCCACAACAGGGCTAGACAGAGAGAGGAGAAAGAGAGCAAGGATGGCTGGACTCGGAAAAGGCAGAGCAGGGGTGGCCAAAGCTAGAAGACGCATGGCAAGGAAAGGCAAAGCAGAGAGTGAGAAGGCCCAGAGCGAGCAGAGATGGTGACAGACAGAGGAGGGGAAGGGACATTGAGGGCAGACGCTGGGGATGGACGGAACAAGAATAAATAAAGTAAAGGCGGATAAAGTAGAAGGGGACAGAGCTGGGATGGGCAGAGCAGGAGTGTGACAGGCAGAATGGGAATAGATAGAGGGGGAAGGAAGGAAATAAACGTTTAGTAAGCACCTACTATGTGCTGGGCACTGTGTTAAGCGCTTTATAAATATTATCTCATTTGGGAGGTAGGTGCTATCATTTCCCCCATTTTACGGATAAGGAAGCTGAGGCAGACATGGGTTAAGTGACTTGTCTAGGATCACACAATTAGTACATCTGAAGCTGGATTTGAGCTCTGGTCTTCCTGACTCCAGGCCCAGTGTTCAATCCATTGCACCACTGCTGCCAGAGCAAAAAGTGGTCAATCAGTAAACATTCATTAAGTAAGAGCTTATTACACGCCAGACCCTATGCTATGTGCTGGGGCTACCAATGCAGAGAATGAAGCCAAGTAGAACATGGCCTGAGCATAGACACAGGTGGTGGGATGACTGGGCAGGGCCTGGACATCAGGGGGACAGAGGAGTCCCAGGCAGCACCCTGTCATCCCCTGCAGCAGAGATGGAGAGAAAAGGAATGGATGTCACAGGGCTTGAAGCAGTGGGATGAGTAGCGTTGGGACAGTCTCAGTGGGGAATGGTGGGAGACGAGGCTCATAAAGTGGGGGATGGGCTGCTGAGTGAGAATCAGCAGGAGGATTGGAGCTGATGCATCCAGAGCCAACCTTGATGGGTGGTATCAGGGGTGGGTGAAGCAGAGGGGATGGCCTGGGCACTGACCGAGCCCAGAGGGGCAGACCAGAGGGAAGCATGGGTGAGCAAAGCAGGCGCTGGCCAGAGAGAAACGTGATGGACACAGGCAGGAGAGGAGGCATGGGCCCAGAGAAGATAAGGAAAGCATCAGGAGTGCTGGCCCTAGAGTTGGGTTCCAATCCTGCCTGTGTGATGGGGAATAAAGTCTGCTGTCCTCTCTGGGCCTCATCTAAATGGCCTGTGAGTTCCCTTCTAGCTCCTAGATTTTCTAGGGGCCTATGAACTTACCTGAGATCTTACAGGTTTCAAATCCAAGTCATGTGACTCCATCTTTCCTTCACATCCTTCCTTCCTGGCCAGCTCCAGGAGTGCTCACTTTCCCTGCGGGGGAATGGGGGTGAGGGGGCTGAAAGCCTCCTGGACCTGGTCTGACCCTTGCTTGCATGATCACCAGCCTGGGGACTGAGACCCATCAGTGGCCTGCTTCCATCCAGGTCACCCAGCTGAGGTCTGGGTCACTGAAAGGGGGGGCTTTGCCCACGTCCTAGGGGCCAGGAGGGTCATAGGGGTCAGCAGGGGTCACAGAACACCTATCAGGGTCACGGGGACCTTGAGATGGGGCGGAGGCCCAGCCGAGGTCATGGGCTAACACGCCTGAGGTCAGGCCTCCTGGCTGCTCAGGCCCCCCCTCCCCAGTGCCTTAGCTGCTCCCAACTGTCTTTTTGCTTCAGATGTCATGTTCTGATGGTGAAGCACCTTAATGGGGCTGGCCCTAGGCCAGAACTTCATTTTCATGGTTGGTCCTTGGCAGGTAGCACTTGTTTGTTTTTTAATTTCCCTGGTAGTAAAGGTGATCTTGGAAGCAAAGGACCTTAGTCTGACCCCCTGCTCTGACACTTTCAACCTAGCAGACCTTGGGCAAGTCTCAATCACTTGGGCCTCAGTTTCCTCCTTTATAAAATGAGGGAACTGAGTGAGCTGGCCTCTAAATTCCCTTCCAGTTATGTCCCCTAGACTCGAGTGCAAATTCCAGGTCTGACATTTACTACTTGTCTGAGTCAGTTAATTACTTTGATCCTCTGTTTCCTCATCTGTAAAATGGGAATAAGACTTGTAATGTTGCCTTCCAAAGAACTTCACTAACCCTAAAAGGCTAAAGAGGGGAAAAGTCACTTCCATTAATGTTCCCCTCCCAAAGGAGGGCAGGGAGGTTGGGGAGGGGGGGAGTGTCAGACTTTCAATACATATTCTCCCCTCCGCCTAGGACAAGCCCAAGCTGATCTGTGATCGAATGTACAAAAACACAAATCCCCGTCCTCTTCCCTACCTTCCCTGCCCTGATTTACAGGGCGCTTCAAGACTCCCTCTCTACCTGAAGTAGAAGCAGAGCAGCAGTCCAATATTGTCTCTGGGCAGCCCCTTCCAGGCTGGACTGAGAAAGTTACAGACCCATTTTTTGGTCAGTCCATCTATCCATCCATCAATTCACCTACTGTGCACCACTGTCCTCATCCAGGTTAGAGAGGTAGTTAGGGAGAGGGGGAGAGATGGACAGAGATAGAGAAAGAGACAGAGAGACAGAGACAGAGACAGAGACAAAGACAGAGACAGAGAGACAGACAGAGAGAGACAGAGACAGACAGAGATAGAGAAAGAGACAGAGACAGACAGAGATAGAGACAGAGACAACGACAGAGACAGGGAGACAGACAGAGAGAAAGACAGAAAGAGACAGAGACAGACAGAGATAGAGAAAGAGACAGAGAGACAGAGATAGAGACAGAGACAAAGACAGAGACAGAGAGACAGACAGAGACAGAGAGACAGAGAGAAAGACAGAAAGAGACAGAGACAGACAGAGATAGAAAAAGAGATAGAGACAGAGACAAAGACAGAGACAGAGAGACAGACAGAGACAGAGAGACAGAGAGAAAGACAGAAAGAGACAGAGACAGTGGTAGAGAAAGAGACAGAGAGACAGAGATAGAGACAGAGACAAAGACAGAGACAGAGAGACAGACAGAGAGAAAGACAGAAAGAGACAGAGACAGACAGAGAGACAGACAGAGAGATAGAGACAGAGACAAAGACAGAGACAGAGAGACAGACAAACAGAGAGACAGACAGAGATACAGAGAGACAGAGAGAAAGACAGAAAGAGACAGAGACAGACAGAGATAGAGAAAGAGACAGACAGAGATAGAGACAGAGACAGAGAGACAGACAGAGAGAGACCGAGAGACAGAAAGACAGAGACAAAGACAGAGACAGAGAGAGAGCATTTATGAAGCACTTACAATGTGCTGGGCCCCGTGCTAAGGTTGGGGATAGAAATACAAGCAAGATAAACCCTTCCCTCAAAGAGCTTCCATTCCAAGGAGAAGAGACAACACATAGAGGCTCTGGAAAGGAGGAGGGGAGACATCCTCTGAAAGTTAACCTCTCAGGGTTAGGTGACCCCAGGGGAGAGGGGAGAGATAAGGATGATGGCCAGAACCTAGGCAGCAAAGTGAGCAGATAGGTGGCTCTCTCAATGAAATCCCAAGGTCAGTGTCTCTCTCTAATTGGACTTCACATCTTTAGAACCCCATTGATAAGCCAGAGGAAGGAGGAAAGCAACCAGGCTTCCAAGAGGGAGGGAGGGAAGAAACAAGCATTATTAAGTGCCTACTATGTGCAAGGCACTGGGCCACATGCTTTATAGATTGATCTTCACAGCAACCCTGAGAGGCAGGTACTATTATTATCCCCATTTTACAGAAAACTAAGGCAGCCAGAGATTAGGTGATTTGCTCAGGTCACACGGCTAGGAAGGATCAGAGGCTGGATCTGAACTCAGGTCTTCTTGATTCGTGACCATGCCAGAGGACCATTTAATGGATCTGGTGATATTCAACCTGGAAAAGACTTGGAAGGGAGGCCTTGAGAACTGCCCCAAGGTATCTTGGGGGATTGTCCTGAGGAGGAGGGATTGTGTTTATTTTCATGGCCTTCGAGGGCAGAACCAAACACAACGGCGGCAAGCTACCAGGGGACAAATTGAGACTGGAAATAAGAAAGAAGGAGCAGAGCTCTCTGGAAGAGCAGACAGGATTGTGTCCCTAGAAGAAGTCTCCCAGGGGAAGGCTGAAGTGGGCTGGGGTGGGGGGTGAGGGATCCGGAAAGGGGTCTCCCGTAGAAGGGGACCCTTGTGCAGAGTTTGGAGGGAAACCAGGGATTCTCTGAGATCAGGAGGTGAGCAGCGTGTATTCCAAGCCTGGAGGACAGACAGCCTGTGCAAACATCGGGGTCAAGAGATGGAATGTCCTATACAGAGGACAGCCAGAAGGCCAGTTTGGATGGAACAGAGAGTTCCTGCAAGAGTGCAATGTCTAACCAGCCTGGGCAGGTTGGCTGCAGCCAGTGGGAGAATGCTAAATTAGAATGCTAAACAGAGGTCTTTGGACACAGAGTTCTTATCGGTTTTGGTGTTAGGGACCCCATGGGCAGTCTGCTGAAAATTATGGACCTCCTCAGAATCATGTTTTTAAATGCAGGGGAAAAAATGCAGAAGACAGCAAAGGAAGCCAATTTTGTTAAAATAAAGGTTCAATCTTTTCTGCCATCTGAACTCAAAGACCCCATAAGGTAAGAACCCTCCTCCCAGAGGCAATAGGAAGCAGCTAAAGTGGACAATGACTTTTCCAAGGCTGACAAATAAGTGGGGGGTGGGTGGGGCAGAGTCTAGAACAGAACCCAAGAGTCCAGGGTCCCAGGCCAGTCCTGCCTCTCTGTGGACATTTGCTCCCCTGCCCCAAATGAATGTATACACATACATGTAGAATTTTGGACTTGGAGTCAGGGAAAAAATGGATTCAAATCCCATCTCTCAATCAATCAACATTTATTAAGTGCCTACTATGTGCCAGTCACACTGTGCTGAACCATGGGAGATATGAAAAGAGGCAAAAGAGAGCCCCTGCCCTCCAGGAGCTTGCAATCTAACTGGGGAGAGAGACCACATGCAAACAAACACATACAAAGCAAACTACATATGGGATAAATAGGAAATCATTAACAGAGGGAAGACACAGGAATTAAGAAGGGCTGGGCAAGGCTTCCCACAGAAGGTAGGATTTTATCTGGACTTAAAGGAAGTCGGGTAGGTCAGTAGTCAGATTGCAGGTGGGAGAATGTTCCAGGCATGGCAGCCAGCCAGAGAGAATGCTATTTGTGTTATCATGGACAAGTCACTTAGTCTCATTGTGCCTCAGTTTGCTTGGCTGAAAAATGGGGAGAATAATGCCTCCAGTCAGCCAGTGTCAGTCAATTAACATTTATTAAGTGCCTACTGTGTGCCAGGCATTGTGCTAAGCTCCCTGCTGCCTCTAAGAACAAATATAAAATTCAGTCTTTGGGGGTCCTTCAGAAGCCGCCCCCTCTACATTTCCAGTCTTCTTACACCTAACTCTACTCCCTACCTGTTTGAGACTCAAATGAGGCTGAGATGTGAATTACTTCAAAAACTGGGAAATGCCCCCAAAGTGTTTTATTGTTATTCTGATCCTGTCAATTTCGGGACCTCCCAGGTACTTCTGTCTCTGGACTGTGGGATGTGCCCCTGGCCAGTGGCTGGTTCTTGGTTTCAAGCTGGCTCCTTGACCGGCCATCATGCCATAGGAAAGGGACCCCGGCAGCCTTTCTTCAGGAAGCTCCAAGAAGAATCCTGGCCCTTCCCCCTCAGGTTCCCTTTTCCACCAGGGCTTCTCCTTCTAGTCTGCTGCTCCTGTGACCACTGTCACCTCCTACCTCCAAGTTTTTCCAGCTTTTGCACCAAGCCCCTCCCCCAATCTCTATCTCACCATCCCTTCCAGTCTTGGGCTGAAATCAAGTGCTTCTGGGCTTGGGTTTACCTGGATTTGGGCCAAAGGATCCCACATCCATCCTAGTGAGCTTAGTAACATGTGCAGAGGTGAGGTCAGGAAGATAGGAGGAGGGACGGGTGGAGCCCCAAGGTGGTTGCAGGACAAGGGCCTGGGAGTGGGAGGGGACAGAATCCACCCAACTCTATTTCTTTCCCTTTCTGGTGCCAGGTCTCGTTCCCTAACTCTGGGCAGGACTTCAGGTCTCCTTGTCTGAATCTGTTCCCAGGCCAGAGCTGGAATTAGGAAGAGACAAGCTAGCCAGGTTCCCAGGCGACAGTGCCAAGGAGGGGGCAGCAAAGGACATATTGCAATGTGACTTTTTATAAATGGACTTGCCCTTAATGCCAGGAAACTCCTCTCTCCACAGTGCACACATCTTTATTTTGTGATAAGTCAATCTGTATTGGTTAGAATAAAACCTTTAAAGATTCCAGGGGACAGAAGCAACTTTTAAACCTTAAGTAGGTCACAGAAAACCTTGGGCTGAGCTCTGGCCATGGTCCTTGAAGGTTTACTCATTCTCTGAGAGACCCCAGAAGAATTACTGGTGGTTAGGTTAGATCCTGGCCACACTGCCCCCTGCCTTAGGCCAATCACTAGAATGGAAACTCCTCAAGGGGGCGTGGGGTAATCTTTCATTTTTTTGGTAGGTGCTCAAGAAATGCCTCTCGTTAATATGTATATGAAGAGAGAGCTAGGGGGTATAAATGAATAGAAGGCTAGGCTTGGAGTCAGGAAGACCCAAGTACAAATCATGCTTCACTTGATTTGTGGTCCTGGGCAAGTCACTTGACCGCTCTATGCCTCAGTTTCCTCATCTGTAAAATAGGAAGAAGAATAGCACTTGCCTCACAAGGTTGCCATAAGATCAGATGAGCTCTGTAAAGGACCTTCCAACCCTACAGTCCTAAAGGATGAAGGGTAGCTCATGAAGCACCTCAGTTTAGTCTGCGAAATGGTTGAGGAAGTACTGGGGACCTTAAGCTTGGGTGACCATTTAAGAGAGGCACCTGAGCTGGGCCTGGAAAGGAAATGAGGAATTCATCAGGCAGAGACGGGATGAGGGAGGGTCTGGGCACAAGTGTGGAGGTGGGAGATATGTTGTCCTTTGTCCTGGGCCCCAAGGAACTACAAAAGGCAGGATTCTGGATGGAAGAATCAGGCAGCAGCCCCTTCACTGGCAGAACTAACCCCCCTTCCCTCAGAATCTCTGGCCCAGGATTTCTTATGTCACTGGGCACAGGTTAAGACTGCTTTGTCCACATCTGTCTGTTGTATCACCAAGACAGCGAGGGGGCTGTTTTCATCTATATCCTCCCCCTTCCATCCTCTAATGTCTAGGACAGCTGTTTTCCCAAAATCTCTGCCCCTTCGTCTCACATCTTACTTTCTGGCGAGAGCCCCACCATTCTCCAGGTCAGAAGCCTTGGAATCATCTTCAGCTCTTCCCATTCACCCCCTCAAGCCTCAGCTGCCAAATGGGGGGGGGTTATACTGACTACATCTGGAACACCTGACTCCCTTTTCACAGTCACCACCCTCACTCCGGCCTTTATCATCTCTCCAGTAGACTATGACACTGCCTCCAGTCTCTCCCTTTTCCAATCCACCCTTCACAGAACTGCCAAAATAATTTTCCTCAGGGAAATCTCTGTCATTTAGCCTTCACTGGCTCCCCATTGCCTCTGGGATAAAGACCCACATTCCTCAGCCTAGCTCCAATCTCCCTTTTCAGCCTTCTTTCAAATTACTTATCTTCATACTCTCTATGTTTCAACCAACTACCAACTATTCCCCAAATTCAACATATCTCCCACCTCCACACTTGTGCCCAGACCCTCCCTCATCCCATCTCTGCCTGATGAATTCCTCATTTTCTTTCCAGGCCCAGCTCAGATGCCTCTCTTAAATGGTCACTCAAGCTTAAGGTCCCCAGTACTTCCTCAATTATCTCAGGCCTCTCTGAACTTGACCTCTCTCCCCTCCCTGCATTTATTACAGTTCTAACTTGTAGGCTTCACTGTCTGTTCATTAACTGGAGTCAATTATAACTCTAGTTGACTAGAACTGTGTACCCTGGGATACCCAGCTGACTGATCCCTGAGCTAGGGTTCACCAGCTGTAACTGGCAGAACCAGAGGAAATTTCTCATTGGAGTGCAAACTTGTTTGTGTGTGTGTGTGTGTGTGTGTGTGTGTGTGTGTGTGTGTGTGTCTGTGGGGAGGAGTGAGGTATGTGTGGCCACACATCTCCTCTATAGGCTGAGTGGGGAGGGACTGTGGATCACCATAACAACCAAGTTTGGTCTAGGAATAATCTCTTGGACATTTCCGGCACCTCTCCAGGTATGTGGGGGGGGGGGGTCTAGGTAAGGTCAGCCTGCCTCTGCCTCCTTTGGCAGCAAAGGGATGGTTACTTCCCTGATAAGTTTCTGGGTAGCTTTCAACCTGAACTGGGTCACCATAGTCCTGTAACCTTCTCTGTGCTTTTCCAGTCTGCTTACCGCCCTCAGTCAACAAGCATTTCTTAAGTGCCCACTCTGTGTCGGCCAGTGTGCTAAGCCTGGGTAGACAAAGCAAGTTCCGTTCTCAAGGAGCTCCCAGGGTCCCCTTTGCATGCCCATTCACTTCCAGCTCCTCTTTCTTCCTGTCCAAAGTGCACATCACCCACTCCACACGGCCTCCCGCAGAAGCCTCACACTCCACCATCCCCACCCTTCCACACCTCAACCCGGCACTCTCTCTCTCTCTCTCTCTTCCCCCCTTCCTTCTCAGTCCTCTCTCCCCCCTCTTTCTGTGTCTGTCTCTTCCCTTCTCCATTCGGCCCCCCTGGTCTCTCTCTTCCTGAAGTTACCGTCCTCTGACAGGCCAGAGGTCCTCACCCTCGCACCTAGCCAGTTCCCCACGTGGAGGGCGGCTCGGGCCTCCATACCCCATCACCATAAATACGGAGCCCACAATTAAAGTCATTAATAACTGAGCGGGATCGGCAGCGGCTGTGCTCACACGCTCTGTCTTTCCCGCATCCGTACTCCCGGACTTCTTTCTTCTTTCAGGAGGAATTCGAGGCTGGGATGGCCCCGCGCCCCCGCCCCCACGGCCCTGGTCATTAATGGGCTCCCGCTCCGGCTCCCAGCTGCCGCCGCGGCCCGACTGCGGGGGGTGAGGGCCTCGGTCGGCCGTCGCGCACCCCCCGCCGGAGTTGGCGCTCGCCCGCCGCGCGGGGGCCGTTTAAATGGGCCAAGTTGGAAGAGCGGCGGCGGCACCGGGGCAGCCGCTGGGGCCCGAGTCTCCCAACTCCCAGTGATCAGACGCGTGTGTGCACACGAGTGTGTGTGTGTGCGTTTGGGGCAGGAGGGGTATGTGCGCTCCGGGGCGGGGTCCGAAGGGAGGAAAATGCTAGAAGCCGAAGCTGGAAAGGCTAGGGCCAATTTCCACTGTCTGGGTTCGGACCCGAGTGGGGACTGAGGGGGGAACCCCGCGGCAAGGCGCTCAGATGCCTCGAGCCCCCTGAGTAGCGGGGTCCCGTAGGGCTCGGAGTTTGGGGGCCCCGGGCCGGGGGCAGGAGCCGCTGAGCTCGGCGGGTCGATCGGGGATCAATAAGTATTTCCAAGCAGCACCATGCGTCGGGCTGCAGAGCCCGCAGCAGGATGTCAGGTCTCGGGCTGGAGAGGCGGCCCAGCCAGAGGCACCGCAGCGGCTGCAGTCCGGGCGCCAGTAGCGGCGGCGGCGCCGGCCCCGGGGGCTTCGGCGCACTAGCTCCCAGGGCGCGGGCGCGCTGCTGGGGCAGCCGGCTGCCGGCGGGCGCCTCCCGCCGCCGCCACTGCCGCCCCCCGCCCCCGCCCTCGCCCCCGCCCCCGCCCCCGGAGCGCCCGAGGGGCTGCCGGCTTGCGGCAGCCCAACTCCAGCCGGAGCTCGAAACAGCAGCAGCAGCAGCAGCAGTAGCAGTAGAGGGGAGAGGAGGAGGAGGAGGAAGACCGGGAGGAGGAGGAGGAGGAGGAGGAGGAGGAGGAGGAGGAGGAGGAGGAGGAGGAGGAGGAGGAGGAGGAGGAGGAGGAGGGGAGGAGGAGGAGGTGGAGGAGGAGGAGGAGAGGAGGAGGAAGACCGGGAGGAGAAGGAGGCAGACAAGTTGATCGCTCGGAGCCCGAGGCTGCGCCCGGGTGCAGCCTCGGCACCATGCCGGCCGTCAAAAAGGAGCTCTCGGCCAGGGAGGAGATGGCCCTGGCCGCCTTCAACCAGCCGCTGGACGCGCTGCCCGACTACCTGGCGCCGCTGGCCGCCGCCGCCGCTATCCCCATCCCGGTGCCTGTGCCCCTGACGGGCCCACCCCCGCGGGGCTACGAGCCTCTCTTCGCTCCCCGCCGCCGCCGCCCCCGCCCCGCCCCCGCCGCCCCACCTCCACCTCCACCCCCGCGCGCCTACCTGAGCCTGCCCCGGGCGCACCGGCCGCTGCCGCTGCCCCCGGACGAGCTGGCGCTGGAGCGCTTCTCTGCAGCACCCGACTTCCAGCCCTTCCTGGACCACGGCGAGCCGTGCATAGAGGTGGAGTGCGGTGACAACCGAGCGCTGCTCTATGTGCATAAGCTTTGCCAGGGGAGCAAGGGCCCCTCCATCCGCTACCGCGGCGAGTGGCTCACCCCCAACGAGTTCCAGTTCGTCAGCGGCCGCGAGACAGCCAAGGACTGGAAGCGGAGCATCCGCCACAAAGGTACGTCCCCGCTCTGGGACCCTTTGGAACGCACCGGGCTCTCTCCAGCACGCGGGGGACTGGGGGACCCCTCTGCCGCCTCCCTCGCCCGGCCCAAAGGGGGCGCCCTGACCTTGGCCCTGCGGAGGCCCGAGGCCCGGCCTGGCCCCAAGGGGGCGCTGCCGAACCCCCACCCCCAAGCCTGGTATGCACCCTCCCCACCCCAGACATGCACATTTCACATCTACACTCGCACAACCCATTCCTGCCAGGCACTAGGGTGGGCCGAGGGCGAAGGATGCAGGCGGAAGGACCGACATCTCCCCCAATCTTTGAGGTTCCCTTCTCTTCCTACCCCCACCCCCCCAAACTTTGAGAGAACTATGGGCTTAGGCAGGGAGAGGGACAGTGAGGGCTTTGAGAAATCACTTCAGCCTCAGCTTTTGGGGTCTGGAGGGAAGGGATGGGCTGTGTGTTTGGGGGTCTGTGGGCCTGGGGATGTGACAGGGGGAGGCCTGTGTGCCTGGAAATGTGTGTGCCAGTCTGTCTCCAGGACTGGAAGTATGTTTGAGAGAGGCAGTGGTCTGTGGGACTGTTTGTATGTGTATATAAGTGTGTGCGCTTTTGTGGGAGGGGGGTTCCTGTGGGGGTTTGTGTGCCTGCGCGCCTGGGAGTGAGACTGTGTACGTGTTTGTGAGACAGTCTGTCCATTTGTTTGTTTCTCTGTGTATGTGTGGATGAGATAGTGCGCTTGTGTTCATATATGTGTGTGTGTGTGTGTGTGTGTGTGTGTGTGTGTGTGTGTGTGTGTGTGTGTGTGTGTGTGTGTGTGTGTGTGTGAGCGCGCTGCGGGGAGGGGACAGGCGGCAGCAGCTGGGAGAGCCGGGGCGGGGAGGAGGGGGGGGCGGTGGCTTGTGAGAGCGCGCGGGGTTTCCCGGAGCATAGTGTGGGCGGCCAGAACCCAAGCCGGGGAGCCGCGGCCGAGACAGCCTAGGGAGCGGGCCAGAGCGCGCCTATTTTGGGAGGGAGGAGGGCAGGGAGGCTGGCCTGTCACATATCCAGTCAGCCCAGTGAGTGCGGGCTCTGGGGGTCGAAGCTGAGTTAGAAAGTTGGAGGGGGGCTATGGTGGAGCAGCTCCAGGGAGCTGCTGGGTGGAGGGAGGCATTCTACAGAACGGGGAAGGGGGTGCCGCTCAGCACTAGGACCGGGGGATGGGGAGCAGAGTGGCGGAACCGCCCCCCCATCCCCTTGGAGAGACAGGAACGGACAGCCCCCGGAGGGCTGCGCGGAGGCGGAGGCGGTGGAGGAGCCGGCGGGGCGCTGGGGGCGGCAGGCTTGACAGCTCATTAGCTGAGCAGGCGGGAGGGGCAGCCCCGGGCTGGAGCCCGCAGGGGCCGGGGCGGGGGGGGGCGGGAGCCGCCTCGCTGCAGTCCTCTCCCACCTCCTGCCATCCTAGCTGCCCGCGGGCTGGCCTCCTGGGTTTCCCCGGGAAGCCCCGCTGGGAAGCCGCTGTGCGTTAGCGGACGGAAGGCAGGCGGGCGGGTGCGCTGCGGGCTTAGGTTTCAGCAGTCTCCTGCCGAATCTGCGCGCGGCTAGGGCGGGGCAGGGTGGAGAGGGCGGGCTCGGCACCACACTAGCTCTGGGGCGGCCAACCCTGGGGTCTGTGCTTCGGGCCAGGAGTAGGGGGTGGGGCAGGCCCCCCCCCAGCCGACTGGGGCGAGGCGGAGCCGCCTAATTCTAGCCAAAAAGTTGGCCTGAGGTACAAGGGAGGGTCTGTATCTGTGTCCTGTATGCCTGCGCATGGGTGTAGGGGGGTGGCCGGGAGAGATGTGTGGGTGCAGGGGGTTGGATGGGGGAAGACCAGGGGGTGGTCTTTGCGGTCTGTGCGCCTAGAATGCAAGGTGTGGGTCTGTGGAGTGTGTGTGTGTGTGTGTGTGTGTGTGTGTGTGTGTGTGTGTGTGGTCTGTGCCAGGCACAGGAGGTCTGAGTGTGCAGGCTTTCCATCTTGTGGGTCTAAGCATGCTTGTGTGGTCTGTGCCCCGGCTGCTCGGTGGGGGTGCATCTGGGCACGTTCACAGCTTATATACCGTGTGTGCCTCTGGATATATGTGTATGCTCCGAGTGCCTGCCTGCATCTGTATTTGCACATCTGTGAACACCCGGGCCTCACTTGGAGCATGTGTGTGTGCACGCAGGCTTTGTGTGGGTGCGCATCTGTGGATGGTTAGTGGGCCATGCCTTATGTATGTGTGTCTGTCAGTCTCTGCCACGTTTGCAAGGTACATGTGAGCCACATTAGTAGCAGCTGCCTGGCTCCCCAGGCTGGGATGAGGTTCTAGCAAGGGTTTATCTGGTTCAGTTTAGGCCCCCATGTGTTTCGGGTTGGTAGCCTCCCCTGCTCTAAGTGTGCACTAGGCTTGCTTATTCCTGCCTCCTAGTCTCACCTTCCTTCTCTCCTTTTTCCTCTCTCTCTTGCTTGCATTCAGGGAAAAGTTTGAAGACCCTTATGTCCAAAGGCATCTTGCAGGTTCATCCTCCCATCTGTGACTGCCCCGGGTGTCGAATTTCCTCGCCAGTGGTAAGATTCTGGGGACAAACGGGGATTTCGCCTCTTTTCTCACACAGCCTTGCCTTTCTTGGTGACATCTGGATTGGGAGCTCAGAGATCCTTGGATCAGAGACCTAGAGATGGCAGGTACCTTAGAGACCTTCTCATCCTACTCTCATTTGTAAAGGAGAAAACAGGCCCAGAGAGGTTAACTCACTTGTCCAAGGTCACGAAGTTACATTAGTAAGCAGATTCAAACCCAGGTGCTCTGTCACCAAATCCATGGCTTTTTCTACTTGTGTCTCTGGATAGAGAAGGAAGCTCAGTCCTAGGAAGCCTTTTCAACCAGGAAGCACAAGGCCTAAAAATTCAGAGGGTTCGAGTCTTCTTAGAACTCAGAGATAGAAGGAGATTCGAGATCTGCTAGTCTATCTCCACTCCTCTGCCCCTGCCCATCTTAGACGTGGGGAAAATAAGTCAGACTCACAGCACCGAAAAGAATGGGTCAAAGTCACACAGCAGGCAAGTGGCTTTCTCTTTGAAGCTGAGATACTAGGGGGAGGGGGAGGAGACAGCAGCCCAGCAGCCCCAGAAATGATGTCACAGTTTGATGGCGGTCCCCCCAGGAGGTCCTCAGGCTTACGGGGGGGGGGTCTTTGGTAGCTGGTTAAGCCAGCAGTGCCAGGAGGGCACTGTCTCCAGACTTTGCTCAGTCTCTGGGGCCCAGATCCAGGACACAGCTGTCCAGCCAGACAGCTAGCCTGTTTCCTTCTGTTTCCAGAGGGCTACTGGGAGAATGGGGCGGTTGTTTGAGGACAGTGATGTGTGAGTAAGGGATACGTTCCCACTCTGGGCATCCGTAAACTGGGAGAGCACCCCCAGGAATTCACGGCATTTGAGGACAGAGGCCCTAGCCTGCTCATCCATTGAGGGTGTGTGCCCCTGACCTGTGCATCTTTGAGCTGTGAGGGAAGGGCTTCAGGCGTCAGTTACTATCAGGTCAGAACCTCCTGTCTGGGTATGTGAGGGCAGAGCTCCCAAGAATCCATGGCATTTGAGGGCAGTGACCCTAGCCTTGGTATTCCAGGGCATGTGCCCCTGCTGTGGGCATTGTGGAGTATGACAGTCATCAGTGACTTTTGGGGGCAGGGCGCCTCGACATGCATGATGTGTGTGGTAGGACTGATCTATGCTGCAGGGTCCTTAGCATATGACTCAGTGGTGTCCATTGTGCATGAGGACAGTGCCATGGAACAGCAGTGCCTCAGGCCTGGGCATCTGTTCCATAGGAGGGCAATACCTCCCCCACCTGGATGTCTATGGTGTAACCCTGTGCATCCATGATGAGTGAGGATAGGGTGCCTGGCCTGGGCATTTGTGTTGGGAGAAAGCAGGACCCCTGGGTGTCTCTATGGCATGTGAGCTTAAGCTGCCCTGCTCCTTGCCCGTGAACAAGACCAGTGAAAAGGCATGGAGTCCAGGATCCTGGCTCCTGGCTCCTGGCAGAAACCGAGTGTGGGTACATGAGGCCAAGGGTGTGGTCACCTAGTAGACCTGTGTGAGCTGGGAAGGTGCTGTGGGATCATAGCTCTAGAGCTGGGATGCCCCTCTAAGGCCATCGGGTCCAGCCATCTGCTCATTTTACAGATGAGCAAATTGAGATCTGGGGAAGTGCATTGCCTTCCCCAAGGTCAGATGGGGAGTAAGCATCATCCCAGGGTGACCTTGGAAAGTCATTTGACCTGAATGGGGTCAGGACAGATAGTTTCTCCCTGTGATGAGTGGGGGTGAGGCAGCTGAGAAATGATAGATTGATGAATGATAGACACTTGAACAGGTGTAACAACAGAGCAGACACATCCACAGACACTGACCGTTCTTACGCAGGCTTGTCATATTTGAAGATGTCTTTTCTCCTGTGGATTGTGCACTAGGTTTCTGAGGCAGTTTGATTTGGGGCTGGGGGGGTGCTTTGGCCAGAGTCAGTTAGGGTCAGGGGGCCTCTCTTTTCTTCCCTTTTGGGCCCTCCTCCCCTCTCAGTGCAGCTGCACTAGGGCCTCCTGGGAGCTCCCCACCCACGTTTCCTGTTGGGGTGGGGGGAACCCCAGTTTTTCCCTACACTCCCCTTCCCCCGCTTCCCCAGTGAGGTTCCCCCCACCTCCATTTCAGTGTAAAATGTGAAATCAAATCTCCTTCCAACCCTGTGGGGAGATTCTCTGGGGAGCTTGAGGGGATCCTCGCGCCCCTCCCCCTTGTGACTCTGAACCTCAACACAAGGGCCCCACTGCCTCTACCACAGACCTGCCGATTCGAAAGTCTGATTCACCTTCCTGACTTTTCTTGACACCCAGATGGGGTTTCCTCTCCCCATTCTCAGAAGGTAACTCTGAGGCACAGAAAGGAGCAGGAATCTCCCCCCCTCCCCAACCTGGCCCTCATCCCAGGTCATAGATGCCAGTGGCATTGTGGGAATTGGATTCAGTAGTAAGGGACATGGATTCAAATCTCTTTCACTCTGTGACCTTAGACAGATCCTGTCTGCTCTCTGGGTCTCATTTTCCTCTTGTATAAGCTGCAGAGGGTTGGACTTAGTGTTTTCCAGGATCCCTTTCTGCTCCAAATCCTGTGCTCCTGCATCAGCAATGGAGCTGAGGCAAGCCCCAGGCTCCCTGGCTCCCAGCCTGCTTTCCTGCCTTTGGCCAGTCTCAGGAAGAATGACCCTTAGTCCTGGCCTGTGCCCTGGGGGACTGCTCTGAAGCCTGAGATTGCTGCCATGCTGAGGGCCAGGTGCTAGCTTTCAGGGGCCGGACCTCCCTTCTTGCTGCCAGCCCTACTGGAGCCTGGTAGCATCTAAGCCACTGGACCCTAACCAGGACAAGGACTGCACAGTGAATCTGTCCCCACCACACATGGAAACACGCACGTGTTTATGTGCTTGCATGTAACTGGAGCTGGGATCCTAGAAGCCATCTGGTCCAACCATCTAGTCTTTTCATAGAGGACTTGCTTGGGGTCAGGCAGGTAATAAAAATCAAAGGTAGAATTCGAACCCAGGCCCTCGTGCTCCAAACACAGTGCTCTCCATTGCAACATAGAGATATGCCCCAGACTTCCCAGATCCTGAGGATAAGCACATCCATGGTGCACATCTAGAAGTTGTGTTAGGCTGTGTAGAGCATGGAAAGAATGAGACGAGGGTTGTCTGGGTTGAGAGCCAGGGACGCCTCAGTTTCCTCCTTTGTGCTGTTAAACAGCTGTCTCACCTGAGCACCTGGAATGGGTGATATTAGTTGCATGCCAGGGGCCAGAGGACCTGGGTTGGAGGCTCTGTTGGAATCTCCCCCTGCCCCACCCTACTCTGGTAGATCGAGGGATCATCAGCCTCCCCCTGCCCCCCAGCAGCAGACATGGCTATACTTGCCATCCCTGTTGCCCAGAGGGACCCCCTCTGCTGGTAATTAATGAGCTGCATGGAAATTACCCGTCATCTCATCTCCATCCGCCTGCCCGCCCACCCGTCCTCCACTTGTTCCACCAAGGGGAGGTGGGGGAGAGGATGCAGATGTCTGGGCTCAGGCTTGGCTGTCAGTCTCCCCTCCCTCCCCTGTATGAGTGCATCATTGCCCAGAGGCTAAGCTGACTCTGAGCTCCACGCCCAGGCCTTAGCCAGGGTAGAGGCCTCTGGACCACATCTATTTCCACCCCATTTCTTTTTCTTTTTCTCTGGCTCTCTTTAAAAAAAAAAAGCTTCATTTTAATCAAACCAGTTGGAAATAAGATGTATGTGTCTCTGTCCCTCCCCCACCCCTAACCTCTGCTCTCCATCCCAAGTTAGCCTTAGATGCTGGTGGAGCCCAGCGAGGAAAGGTCTATGAGTTGGAGAGGGAGAGTGGATGGTAGGTGTCCAGGTCCACAAAGACTTCCACATGTGTGCTGCTTTTTAAAGGATGGAGAGGCTCTATTTGGGAACGCCAGGGAGGCTGGCACTTGGCATGCTGTGTCTAGGTCAATACTTATCACTGTCAGTGTAGACCTGAGGAAGGCTAGAACAATAAACTGGGGGAGGCAGGCTTCAGCCTTTGGCATCATCTCCTCCCCAGAGACTTTGATTCTCTACAGCGCCAGAGCCGTCAGCTCAAGCCAGTATATTTGGTGGAGCCTGGTGAAGCAGTAGACTTTCTGTATGTGGAACGATGTGTCCTTGTATGTGTAAGTATGTGTGCACATGTCTGAGGCTGGGGCTGCAGGGGTGTGGGGGGGGGGCAGGGCGTATCTCTGTGCCTGTGTGGTGATGTGCGGAAATTCTAAGTACATTTGTACCTTGGTACTTTTGAGGCCATGTTAGTGGGCCTCAGGAAGACCTGGGTTCTGATGCAGCTTCAGGTGCTTAGGAGCACTGTGAACCTGGGCAAGTCGTTTTACTTTCAGGGCCTGTGTCTTCATCTGTAAAATGGAGATAATAACTCCTGTTGTGCCCATGTCCCAGGGCTGTGTTAAGGATTGCTTGGGATGCTGTGTATGAGGTATTTTGTAAGTCTTTATACCTCAATACAGGCTCTTATTATGTGTGAGAGACTGTTGTCTGTACATAGAACTGTGACATTGAGCTTGTGGGCAAGATAGCACATGCTCCCCACCCCCTGCAGTGACCCTGCTGTCAGCCCAGCCCTCCCTGAGAGGTGGGGGTGGAGAGAGGGCCAGGTTGTTCCTGCTGTTTGGGAGGTGGGGTCCTGGGCAGGTGTCAGGGGCTCAGGAAGCCTGGGCTGGGTGGAGGGAGGCCTTTGTGTGTACAGTTGTGAGTGAGGCTGTGCTGGGGGGAACTGGGCACCCTCAGGGAGCAGCCTGGCCCGACCTGCTCTTCTCTTCTCTCTCTCTCTCTCTCTCTCTCCTCTCTCTCTCTCTCTCCTCTCTCTCTCTCTCTCTCTCTCCCTCTCTCCCTCCCCCCCTTCCCCCTCTGTCCTATCCCTTTCTCTTCTCTCTTTCTCTTTGTCTATTTCTGTTTCTCTCCTTCCTCTCTTTCTCCATCTCAATTTCTCTCTTTATCTCTCTCTCCCCTTTTTCATTCTCTCTCTTTCTTTCCCTCTCCCTTTTCTCTTTCTGTCTCTGCCTGTGTGTGTCTCTCTCTATCTGTTGCTATCTCCTTCCTCTCTGCTATCTGTCCCTTCTCCTTTTCTCCCTCCATCCCTCCCTCTTCTCTTCTCTCTATCTCTCTTTCTCTCTTTCCCCCTCTTTTCTCTGTCTCTGTGTGTCTCTGTCTCTGTTGCTGTCTCTCTCCTCTCCCTCTGCCATCTTCCCCCCCTCCCCTTCCCCCATTCCTCCATCTTTCTCTCTTTTCTTCTCTCTTTCTCTGTTTCTCTATTTCTGTTTCTTTCTCCCCCTCTCAGTTTCTCTCTTTCTCTGTCTCTCTCTCTTTTTGTCTCTTTCTCTCTCCTCCTTTCATTCTCTGTCTCTCCTCTCTTTTCTCTTTCTCTGTCTCTACCTGTGTGCTATCTTCCTCTCTCTCTCTCTCTCTCTCTCTCTCTCTCTCTCTCTCTCTCTCTCTCTCTCTCTCTCTCTCTCTTTTTCTCTCTCTCCCTCTCTCCCTCCCTCCCTCTCCCAGTGCCCAGCCTGGCTTTCTCAGTGCTTGAGCCCCCCCCGCCCCGCCCCTGAGGTTCAGAACCTCCCGCCTTCTCCTTCCTGCCGCCTCCCAGATGGATGTGAGGGGCTGCGTTGCCCTGGTGACGGGAGATGAGGGAGCTGGAGCTGGGGCCTAGGAGGCTGGTGGCCGAGGCCATGGGGGGCAGACCAGGCGGGGCTGGAAAGGCAGTGATTGAAGGAGATGGGAGGGAATTAGGCATTTGGAGGCCCCAGCCAGCCATTATTAAATAAGTCAAAGGGACTGCCCCCCCTCCACCCCCAGCCACATAATGATCGATAACTTTTCTTCCAGTGTAACTAGCAGAGAGGGGGCTGTGAGCCTACAGCAACCCAGCCCTGGATTTGGGTTCTCCTGGTGGTTCATGGCACCCCTCCACGTTTATGGGACCCTGCCACGCATAAGTGCTGCAACCCCCCCCACACCACATCTCCACATCAGATGGAGAACATTGTAGTAATTCCTAACACATATGACAAGTTAATACATGCAGAATTCTTTGCATGTATTATGTCATTCAATCCTCAAAGTGGCCCCACAAGCTAGATGCTGCTATTATCCCCCTGAGGAAACTGAGGCCTATGCCACATGCGTCACAGCAACCACATGCATGCCACATGCCACAAAAGCCACACGTGTGCTAGACATTACATGGCACATCCTTGAAACATTTTGTAAAAGATTTAGGAATTAGCCCTGCAGTTCACCATCGAGCTCTCCCCTCCTTTGTGGCCAGGTCTAACAGCTGTTGTCTTGGGGTAGAGGTGGGGCAGGGGTGGAGTGTACTGGCATTGGGCCAGGGAGTCTATCAGCTCTACTCCCTGGTACCTCATCTGCTAACTCCATGGCCCTCCCTCCTTCCCTACTGCCGCAGGACCGTTAGCGCATGGAAGACAAATTAGGCTTCTTCTGTTCTCTGGGGTCAAACAAAACAAACGTCGGGACCTGATTCACAGAGAACTGGTCGAAGTGGGACAAGCCCGCCTTATGGTCCCTGTAAGAGGTTGGGAACAGGAATCCAGGCAAACTGACAGGCTCTGAGGAAGACTGGCATCAAAACGGAGATCTATGGTCATGCCTCAGTTATTTTGGGTGTGATTTCTAAAGGGTTTAAAAAATATTTTAAATTGTTATTACAATCTTTTATTTTTATATCACCTTTATTTTCAAAAATGTGCCTCCTCTCTCTCCTCCCAAATCAACAAGCATTTATGAAGTGCCTACTATGTACTGAGACTTGAAGAAAGAAAAGGGAGGGAAAGAATTTTAACATAACCAAGCAACACATCTGAGTCTGAAGGTATATGCAGCATTTCACACGTACAGTGCCCTGCCTCTGAAAAAAAGAGGAGGGTGATACATTGTTTCATCTTGTCTTTGGGACCAAGCTCCGTGATTCTAATAACATTGTGTTCAGTTTTGTTGTTTCTTTTTCTTTCTATTTACATCATTGTAGTTATGGTTTCTAGACTTTCTCTGGTTCTTCTTACCTCACTTTGTATCAGTTCATATAAATCATCCTAAGCTGCTCTGAATTCCTCATATTCACTGTTTCTTACAGCTCAGTAATCATCCGTTACATTTATACGTTACAGTAGTACATATCATGGTAGACCGCAGTATATTCAGCCCTTTCCTGTTCTTTGTTTCTAGTTCTTTGCTCTCACAAAAAAAAAAAAGCCACCATCAATATTTTAGTCCACGTGGACTAAAGGATGCATTTCTGTCTTTGTCCTCTTTGGGGTCTTAAAGCAATGGGATCATTGTCTCAAAGGGTGATTCCAAAGGCTCATTGTGGAACTGAGAGGTCAGTCCAAGGAACAGGGCCAGCTGGGATGAACTGCTTGAGGGCTTGAGGAACTGGGTCCTGCTGTCTTTCCATCTCCAGCACCTAGCATAGTGTGTACCCGCAATGCCTAGGGTGTAGTAGGTACTTTAATGAATGTTTGTTGATTCCTGTTGACTGATGGCAAAAGCTCCTGACTGAGGCCCAGATCAAGAGAAGCAGGAGACTTTAGTGAAAGACGGCTAGTGCTAGGTTTGGGTCATGGCTTCAACATTTACTAAGTTACTTTAAGCAAGCGGCTTAACCTCGCTAAGCCCGAGCTTTTTCATCAATGGGGCTCAGTGGGCAGCTGATCCGAAGGAGACTAAGCAGAATAGTACTGAGTAAGGGTCCAGCTGGCTTGTTGGGAGTTTAAGTAGGGAGATACTTCCAGGTAGACCCAGCAACAAGCTATGGGATAAGTATAGGGGATGTCTGGGAAGGACCAAAGCTCAGGGGCAGAGAGCCTATTTACTCACTCACTCACTCACTCATTCATTCATTCATTCATTCATTCATTCATTCATTCATTCATTCATTCATATCCAGATCTCCCTGACTCCAAGACACAGGTGCGTGTCTTAGTAAACATCTGTACTAGGCGTTCAGTAAACACCTATATCCACCAAGCACTGTGCTGGGCTCCAGGGGGGCGGAATGGAGAAGAACAAATTCACACCCTCCAAGAGCTTACATTTTATTGGGGTTCCTCAGTCACAGAGGAGTAGAGAAATAAGTTATTAGGAATCAGGGTCTGGGGATCTTTGTTTTGAGCTCAGCTGAGCATTGAACCTGGAATTCTTTTTGTACCCCTTCCCGAGTCAGGACTAGTTCCTGAGTCTGAGCTAGAACTGAGCTTACAGGGAGATGTTAGAAAGACATCAAAGTGATTTTGAGGTCCCAAGTCCCTGGGCAGGGTGAGGGGGGCAGCCATCTTGGAGCTCAGGGAGTTTCTTAGAAGGCAGTTTTGAACCAGAACTAAGATTGGACATGAAGATCAAGGGATATGAGTATTTCCTAGAACTGGGGTTGAGGGAGCAGGACTGCAGGAAGAGGAGGCTGGAGCTAAGAAAGGGAAGAAGTTAACTAGCTCTGTGCCAAGCTGCATTCAGTGACTGTGCTGAGTGTCAGGGCTACTAAAGAGGAGTCAGAATTAAGGAGTATTACCCAGACCAGAAGGGGCTTCAGCAGCCAGAGTTATCCTGGGCAATGTCTCCTGGGCTCTCTCCAGATCCTGAAGCTGATCCAACCTTGGTGCCCCCACCATAAGGAGCCACCAGGGGCACCCTGACTCCTTTGTCCAAACTAAGGTATAGAAAACAAACCTTTTCCTCCTTAGTTCAGTTGAGTCAAAATTGGCTTTTTGCAAAGGAACCAAAAAAGAGTAAGACAAAAATCCATATAGAGAAAGAGGAGGGACAGTGGCAGGTTTCTATACTGGATGTAGCCAAGGTGTGGCCATTTCAAGGTTGGAATGGCTAGCTCAGCTAATCTCCTGTCCCCTGTTCCTATTATGATCTTCATTCTCCATCCTGAACTTACTACCACCACTTGAGAATGGTGGGACCACAGACTTTGAGGGCTAATGGAAACTTTTCTACAATCCCACAACAATAAATTAAAAATAATTTTTTTTAGGCAATTGGGGTTAAGTAACTTGCCTAGGGTCACAAGTGTCTAAGGCTAGATTTGAACTCAAGTCCCCTTGAGTCCAAGGCCAGTGTGCTATCCACTGTACCACCTAGCTGCCCCTAAGAATGAATGAAAAGCTTTTAAATGCTTACTCTGGTTCAGGGACTGAGCTAAGTTCTAGGGATAGAAATACAGACACAAAACAGGTCCTGCCTTTAAAGAAGTTGTGTTATTGAGGAGTAGTGGCCAGGGAAGGTTGGGATTACAGAAAACAGGAAGCAGTGGTATCCTTGCCCTGATGCCTGCCTGGCCCCCTGGGTCTTGCTCCTCTCCTCTCCCAAGGGACACAGGCATCCTATAATGATGGGGTCATGACCTGGCCCCTAGAATTTTTGACCCTGGGGACAGTGATCCCGGATTGGCCAGTTTTGACCCTTCTCTCCACTTCTCTCCTAGAACCGGGGTCGCCTGGCTGAGAAGAGGACAATCCCACTGCCCCCCACCAGGATCCCAAAGAAAGAGCTGAGTTCGATTTTCTCAGCCAGTGATGGGGACAGTGATGGGAGCAGCCCAGCCCATGGGCATCGGCCAGATGTGAAGCAAGAGGACGACGTGCACATCAGTATCATGAAGAGAAGGTACTACTTTAGAAGGTCCTGCCCCCAGTAGGACATGGTGGGGTTTGGGCTTTTCTGGAGAGTTTTTGAGAACCTGGAAGGTGGGCATGGAAAGAAGCATTACGCAAAGCTGTTCTTCTGAGTGAGTGGGGAAGAGATTTTGAGTATATCCTGTGCTCTGGTCCCTTAGTCACATCCTATGAGGCTTGTGTTGGTGAGCCTGGCAGGTGGGAAGACCTGGATTCTAATTCTACCTTGGACCATTTCCCATCTGGCTTCTGATGATCCTCTCTTGGCACCACTGAACCTAGAATGGAGACAGCGTTATCCACAGTACTTGCCTGACAAGGTTGTTTCAAAGACCAGATGAAATAGTGTCTTTAAAGACTTTGGGAAAGCAGTGACCCTGTGAACACTGACATAAGAGGCAGGGAGACATAGGAAGAAATCCTGCTACTTACAATCAGTAGCTGTGAGGCCCTGGGAAAATCACTAAACGTCTTGGCACCTCTTTTGTGAAAAGGAGGTGATGGGGCAGCTAGGTGGTGCAGTGGGTAGAGCATTGGCCTCGAAGTCAGGAGGACCTGAGTTCAAATGAGGCCTCAGACCAAACACTTGACACTTACTAGCTGTGTGACCTTGAGCAAGTCACTTAACCCTAATTGCCTAAAGAAATTTAAAAAAATAAACAAAAAGGAGGTGATAATAGCCTCACTGGCTCGTTAGGCAGATTGTAATTCTATGGAAGGGATTTTGCCAGCTTTACATTGCTATTATTTCATGGGCATTGGGTTACTCAGGATCATCTAGAAGCTGGCAGATGTCTGCTGTGACCCTGTGACATCTGCCACCCAGGACCTTGGCTACTTGGTAGCCAAGAAGAAGGGTTAGTAGCCTGGCTCCAGGGATCGGTGCCCTGCTAAGATCCTAGAGGAAGCCAGGTGCCCCAGTGTATGGAGTGCTGAGCCTGGAGTCAGGGAGACCTGACCTAAGACATACTAGCTATGTGACCCTGGGCAAGTCACAACCTCTGTCTTCCTCAGTTTCCTCATTTGCAAAATGAGGGTCAGAATGGCACCTACTTCCCAGGGTTGTTGTGAGGAAGGAAAGAAACAAGCATTTATTAAGCCCTTGCAATGTGCCAGGCACTGTGCTACCAATATTGTCTCATTTGGTACTCACAAGAAACAGGGAAGGTAGGGGCTATTATTATCCCCATTTTACAGATGAGGAAACTGAGGCAGGCAGAGGTTTAAGTAACTTGTCTAGGATCACACAATTAGTATTATCCCCATTTTACAGATGAGGAAACTGAGGCAGGCAGAGGTTTAAGTAACTTGTCTAGGATCACACGATTAGCATTATCCCCATTTTATAGTTGAGGAAACTGAGGCAAACAGGGTTAAGTGACTTGCCCAGAATCACACAGCTAGGAAGTGTCTGAGATTGGATTTGAACTCAAGTCTTCCTGACTCCAAGCCAAGTGTTCTATTTACTGAAACAATATTTGTAAAAATGCTTTGCAAACCTTAAAACATGATATAAATGGCACTGTTACTATTATGGCTGTCGTTGCACGCAAAGGGTCAGGTTTAGAGGTTATGCGTTGCCTGGGTCATCAGAGGGCCGGGATCTGGTTTATAAGGGGATCCTGGGGCTGGGGAGTTAGAAGAGAAGGCAAAGGTCATCTTGTTAGAGGACCCGAGAGCTAGAAGGGGCCTCAGAGGACATCCAGACCACAGGGAGCATCTGCACACATTTTACAGAGGGGGAAACTGAGGTCTGGGGAGGCAAGGCAAATTAAAAAACATTTGTTTAACAGTTGTATCAGTTTGACTCTCAATGCAACTTTCATGATCCAGTTCTTGATACAATAATAATAATAGCTGATGTTTATAGAATGCTTATTCTGTGCCAAACACTGCGTTATGTGCTTTACTATTATGATCTTATTTGATCCTTACAAGAACCCTGGGAAGTAGGAGCTGTTATTATTTCCATTGTACAGATGAGGAAACTGAGGCAAACAGAGGTTGTGTGACTTGCCCAGGGTCTGAGGCTGGATTTGAACTCAGGTCTTCTGGATTTTAAGCTCAATGCTCCGTCCAGTGTGCCACCAAAAAGTCCGGTCTCAGCTACCATACTTTTCTCACGCATTTGTATTCGTTTTTATATGAATGGGTTTGTCGCCTGAAGGCTTTGTCTACAAGTCAGT
The DNA here is from genome assembly GCF_003287225.1 of Phascolarctos cinereus. Taxonomy (NCBI): domain Eukaryota; kingdom Metazoa; phylum Chordata; class Mammalia; order Diprotodontia; family Phascolarctidae; genus Phascolarctos; species Phascolarctos cinereus. The sequence continues at coordinate 406,265,448 of NW_027556098.1, read as the reverse complement.
TGGCTTAAATGTAGGCAGTGCCAAACATCCTCACAGACCCCAGTCACCCCACAGCAGTCAAAGGTGGAGCATGGAAGGGACCCCACAAAAGTCTAATCCATCCTCCTTGTTTAACAGAGGAGATGAGGCCTGTTCGGATTACAGGCTCGGAACATGAAGGGACCTCAAGAAAGCCATCCGGTCCAGAGATGTCAAACTCAGGCTCTCTAGTGGGGCCAACCAGATCAAAATGTCATTTGTTGTTTTCCAGTCATTTTCAGCCATGTCTGACTCTTCATGATCCCATTTGGGGTTTTCTTGGCAAAGATACTGGAATGGTTTGCCATTTCCTTCTCCAGCTCATTTTACAGATGAGGAAACTGAGGCAAACAGGGTTAAATGACTTGCCTAGGGTCATGCAGCTAGTAGGTGTCCGAGGCTGGATTTGAACTTGGGTCTTCCTGACTCTAGGTCCAGCACTCTATCCACTGAGCCACCCAGTTGTCCAAAATGTAACTGGGAAATGTTTAACAAAATAAATAAAAATAGAATACAAACATAGATACTGTTGATTTGTAGTTTTCTAAATAAGGATATTGTTTCTATTTGCGGTTGACACCAGGTGATCATTTTACATTTTTTTAACCCCGAGGAGGTTGAATCTTTTGCCCAAGGCCACATAATTAGTGTCTGAGGCAGGATTTGAACTGTGATCCTCTGACTACAATCCAGTTTCCTCATTTTGTGGAATCAGTGAGTATGCATTTATTAAGCCCCTACTATATGCTGGGCACCATGCTAAGTGCTGAAGACAGCGGTGGATGAAACAATCCCTACTCTTACAGAGCTTATGTTCCAAGAGGAAGGAAAGGCCTACAGAGGTTAAGGGACCTGCCTAAAGTCAGATAATAAGTGGCAGGGGCAGGATTGGAACCCAGACCCTCTGATTCCAGCCCAACTCTCCCATTTTACAGATGAGGAAAGAAAAGGATCATTACTTGTCCAAGGACACACAAGCAGTCAGGTTCAAAGCTATGGTTTCAGACTAAATTCGATGCTCTTTCCAGTATACTGGCATAACTGGAGATGAGTGCTGGGGGCCCTTGGTGAGGTCGGGAGCCTCCACGGAGCCTAGCTCAGGTGGTAGCATCCTTGCAGCAGAGGGTCAGGCCCTGAGCAGGCCCTGGCAGTTTCTGAGAGGAGGCAGCATGCTTGCATCCTGGGGGCTGTGGAGGCCTGGAGGCTGGAAAGGAAGCAGAGCTGGGGGCACTTAGCCCATAGATGGCTGCCTTCAGGGCTGTCAGGTGGGAGAAAGGATTCTTCTTGTGCCTCTCATCCCCCAGGAGGCAGAACCTGGAGCAGTGGGTGGAAATTTCAGCAAAGCAGAGGGAGATTCAATCTCAGGGAAACCTTGCTCACGATGAGACCTGTCCGGAAGCGGAACAGGCTGCCACAGGAGGTAGCGAGTTCCCTGTCACTCGAGGTCTTCAAGGGCTGGAAGTGTTGGACTGTGGATCTGGGTCAGGGGATGGGCTAGGTCAGGCGGCCGCCTTTCCTCATCTAGATTTCTTAGAGGCCAAAGGAGGCCGGAGACCAGTCCTGGCTGGTGTACTTCGGGCCCAGCTACAGCTGGACATCCTATAGCTAGAGCCTGGCTGCTCCTTGGTAGTGAGCTTTGGAGCTGAGAAGGGGTGGCAGTTACACAAGGGGTCAAGGTGTCCCCTTTGCTCCCTGGTCCCTGGGGCTTCGAGGTTCAGGCTCCTTAGGTAGAGAAATCCGACCTCTGACCCAAGGGTACTGAGCCAGATCCAGGGCCAGGGGCCATGACTTTCCTGCTCTATTAACCCACCTTATGAAGCATCTAGGTGGTGCGGTAGATAGAACACTGGACTCAGTTGGGAAGACCTAAGTGCAAATCTAGCTTTAAATACTCTAGGTAGTGTATGACCCTGGGCAAGTCATTTAACTTCTATATGGAGGCAAGTAGGTGGATAGAGCACCGGCCTTGGAGTCAGGAGGACCTGTGTTTAAATCTGGACTCAGACACTTACTAGCTGTATGATCCTGGGCAAGTCACTTAAGCCTGATTGCTCTCTCCCTCTCCACCCCCCAAGAAAAGTAATAATTTAGGGGCAGCTAGGTGGCTCAGTAGATAGAGCACCAGCCCTGGACTTAAGAAGACCTGAATTCAAATCTGACCTCAGACGCTTACTAGCTATATGACTCTGGAGAAGTCACTAAACCCCAACTGCCTCAAAAAAAAAATCTATATGCCTCAGTTTCCCCATCTGTAAAGTGGGGATAGTGTTAGCACCACCCTCCCAGGGGTGAGAGGATCAAATGAGATAATATTTCCTTGGCACATAGTAGGCACTTAATTTTTGCTTACTTCTTTCTTCATCTATACATGGTGTACAGATGGGGGAGAATTCCTGTCCTGAGCATCATAGGATCGCAGATCTAGAACAGGAGGCTCCTCAGAAGAATCCTATTCTAACCCCTCCCCCATTTCACAGAGGAGGAAACTGAGTCTCAGAATAGCTTGGTGACTTGCCCAAGGTGACGCCCAGGTATTTAAGCATGAGTGGTGAGATTTGAACCCAGGTCCTCTGACTCCATAGTCAGTGCTCTGGGCCAAGCCTTCACTGGAGTCCTCCTTCTTTGCCTCGTCACAATGTGGAAGTGACACCTGGCTCTCACAGTCCCAGCTGGGAAGGCTCCAGGGTGGTGCCGAGTGATGGACTCTGTATTTGCCATCTGAGGACCTGTTCCAATCATCACTCATATGATCACAGGTTTAGAGCTGGGTGAGGCCTTTTGGGGGCCATTGAACCCATTTTACAGATAAGGAAACTGAGTCTCAGAGAAGTGAAATGACTTGCCCACAGTCACACGGCTAGGCAGCATTCAAACTCAAGGTTGGCGTTCTATCCACTGTGGCATATCCTCATGTCTCTCAATTTAATGAACCAATTTATTTAATTGCCTGTTGTGTGAGAGGCCTGGCACTTTTCCTGTCTGGCTCTTCGTGACCTGTACTAAGTACAGGAGATACAAGAAGTGAAACAGGTCCTGCCTGTGAGGAGCTTCTGCTCCAGTGAGGGGTGCAGTATGTAAGCAGAAAAAGCCACACATGATAGCATGAGGAGGAAGACAGCATGGACTGGGCCAGTTTCTGGGCTGAGCTTCAAAGGCAGGCAGAGATGAGGAGGGGGGATGGGGTGCCAGCAGCTTTCCAAATTGTCTCTGTGACCCTTTATCCCCTGGTGAGGATGGTCTTGACTTGAGGCAGAGGGTTAGAGATGACCCTCACAGGGCAGGAGAGCGCCTCTGCCCACCTGTGTGCTCCTGGCTGGACGTAGCCTGGGGGCATTCTTCCTCCAGCCAGGGGTGAGGCAGGAGAGCACAGACTCTGGCTCTTTCTCCTTTCCTCCCCCAAGCTCTCCGTGCCCACCTCCATCCTGGACAGTACCTCCCTCCCATGCCACAAATCCCTCAGCTCCATAGAAGATGATTACCTCTATGTAGGCACTGACTGCAGAGCCTGGGACCCAGGTTCAGCCTGGACACTGTGTGACCTTAGTAAGTCTCTTACCTTTCCTGGGCCTCAGTTACTCATCTATAAAGTGAAAAGCTTGGGCTAGATGGCCTCTGCTATCCAGTCTGGTGCAATGGAAAGAATGCCCGTTCTGGATTCAGAAGACCTGAGTTCAAATCCTGACTCTGACACTTAGTAGCTGTGTGACCTTGGGTAATTCCCTTTCCCTCCCTGGGTCACACAGTTTCCTCCTCTGTATAGCCAGGGAGGGGAGTGTTGGACCAGAAGGCCTCAAGATCCCCTCCGGCTCGATGACATTGACCTTTCCCCTTTAAAGGTCACAGAGTACAGCTGTGTTGGTCTCCTCTTAAAAAGCCTCTTGGCATCACCTTGCCAAGGTCATGGGCGGAAGGAGGCATGAGTTTGGGGCTGGGCTGAGAGCCAGGCTTTTGTGAGCTCCACACCTTTCCTCCAGCTGCAGGTTTTATTGGACACTTTACGAGGCCCATGGGAGAGGGGGATGCAACCCCCGTTCCTGTGCCTTGGACCCCTGACTCCCCTTGCCCTCCCTCTATTCCTCCCTCCCAGCTCTCCCACCCCAGGAGGTCCCTGGTCAGCCTTCTTCCATTTTAATTGGATGATTAATGGCTAGAAAGAAGCAACTCCTTCCTCCCTTCTCAGCCACCTCCCCCAAGCAGCCCCCCTCCCCCAGAGGGTGGGCTCCTATGGAGGGGAAGGAAGCAGCGATAATGAAGATTTAATTTTGTTCTTACCTATTCATTTGTCTAAGAAGACTGGGAGCAAAGCTGTTCCCCTTGCCAGGCCCTGGGGTGCCCGTGTCTGCCATCCTGACTCCATTTCTGAGCTGGGCCCTTTCTGGGGTAGTGTCCCTCTTATAACCCTGGTGTGCCTGTTTCTGAAAAGGTCTACCCTGCCTGTCCTAAACCCTGAAGGCCCTTTCTCTGGGGATTTCCCTGGTGTAATCTTGGGGTCCCTCTCTGAGGGCCCCATCACAACACATGGGGTCCCTCCCTGAGGCATCTCGGGAAGTCTCTCCTGTTATAACACCTGGGGATCCCTTCAGCCTGGGAGACTGGGGTTATCTCCCTGGGTATGAAAAGAATGAGTGAGCATTTATTAAGTGTTTAGTATGTACAGATCACTGTGCTGAGGGCTGGGTGTACAAATAGAAAAGTGAGGACTCTTACTTCTCAGGGAGCTCCCACTCTAACTGGGGAGACCCCTAGAAGGTCGAGGGAAGAGTCCCACAGTCCTGAGGGTGCAGCAACCAAGCACACAGTCCTGCCTCTTTTTAAAGGTCATTTCCATGGATGAGATCACACCCATTTCTGATGTTAAACCATTTGACCAGAACCAAAGGTCAAGAACCTCACATTGGCCAGACCCTAGGGATCCTTGGGGCTGGGCAGTTGGGGGGATGGGCCTTGAACTGTAGGCATCCCCCTCTCAGAAGGGCCTCAGGTGGTCCAGGGCCTGAGACATTAAACCATCAGAAGTCCACCAACCTGTCGGCTTCTGGAACAAAGCCCTAGAAAGAGCTGTCTGTCTCTCAAGAAAGAGGGCCTGGGTCATGTCCAAGCACCTCCATTTTCTACCTGTGTGACCTTGGTCAAGTTTTTCCCCCAAATCAGACGAGAGAATATTTGTACAGCTCTTAGTATAGTGCCTTGGATACAGTAAGTGTTTAATAAATATTTGTTACCTCTCCTTTTCCTCTCCCCATCTTGGGCTTCAGTTTCTTCCTCTAAAGTGAGAGGGACTCTATTCTTGTTACTCTGATTGGGCCTGGGAGGTCTCCTGCTCAGGTGGGACTCCTGTGCATAAAGGCAGGCTGGGGCCGCCTCTATTGCTTCCTAGGACCAAGACACACTGCCTACTTTATCACACCAGGAGCTACCCTTGATTAGGCCTCAGTTTCCTCCGCTGGAAACTGGATCATTGGACATGAGATGACCTCAAAAGTTCCAGAGCTAAGATACCCTAAGTGTAGTCAGAAATGGGTGTCTGGGTCCCCAGCTAACACTCAAGTTAGCATCAGAGAAAGTTCAGCAGCCGTGAAGTGGATAGCGTGCTAATGAATGGGCCTCTTCATCACGGGCACTTTATGGGGCCTCTTGGGTGGCCGGGCATGTACTTGTCGCTTAATGGGAGACAAAGAAGGGTTCCTGCCCTCCTGGGATCCCCAGTCTGTCTGGGGCCAGTGGACAAGAGAGGCATTGTGGGTCAGTAGAAAGACAGCTAGATGTGAGGTCAAAGAGCCTGGGCTTGAATCTTTCCATAATAGCAGATGGATGGATGGATGGATGGATGGATGGATGGATGGATGGATGGATGGATGGATGGACAGACAGACAGATAAATAGGTAGATAGACAGACAGACAGACGCACATAATACATACATATATGTATATGCATATATATTAAAGACACATAATAATGATAATATTTTAAGGTTTATAAAACAATTTACAAATATTATCCCAGTTGATCCTCATAAGAACCTATGTGCTTTTATTAACCTCATTTTTCAGATGAGAAAACTGAGGCGGACGAAAGTTATATGACTTCCTCAGGGTCACACAGCTAGTTATTTGGTATCTGAGGCTGGATTTAAACTCAGGTCTTGACTTCAGGGCTCTATCTACCTGGCTGCTTCTGCTGTTTTGTACCTGTGTGACCTTTTGACCCTTTCCCCCTCTGGACATCAGTTTCCTCCTTTCTAACCTGAGAGGGTCAGATCTGATGACCTCTGAGGTCCCTTTCATCTCTAAATCTTTGCTCCTGTAGCCATGGGCAGATCTAGGATTGGAATCAATGGATAATTAATAATTAACAATGGATTGATTAAGCATACACTAGAGCACTGAAGAATCAAAGGCAAGAATAAAGTAGTCCCTGCCCTCAGAGAGCTTACATCCTAATGAGGGAGATCATGGATATCCATAGGCAGGCCATACCAGATATATGCTGGAGCAGTCCCAAGGTGACCTTGAGTGGGAAGGTCTTGAAACTAGAGCCCAGGTCTCTTGACTCTGAGACCAGGGAGCTTTCTGCTGCCTGGATGCTCACTGCCTCTCTCATAGGTTGGGTTCAGGTTGTGAAGGCCTTGAATACTAGGCTGTGGCCATGGGTCCCCTTTCTGGAGGCTGAGTGGGGGAGGGGAGGAGCCCCCAGCATGGCTTCTCAGGGTCCTTGACTGTGGCCTAGGGCCTCGGTATGCTGCCCTTCCCCCATAATAGAGCAGTTGCAAGAGTCATTTTTGGGTGGGAGTAGGGGGTGACCCTGAGGGAGAGCCAGGGGTGACTTTGGGTCTGGGGGGGGTATTGTGAAGGGGGAAATGAGGGAGACACGAGCTGAAGGGGCCAGAACTGACCTTCTCTCTCTTTCTCCAGGGTACACACTCACTGGGATCTGAACATCTCCTTCCGAGAGACATCTTGCAGGTAGCCCCTGGCCCTGGGTGTCTGGTAGGATAAGGGTTTCTGGGCCACTTACTGACACGTAGGCATGATGTTTCCCTGTGTCTCTGTCACTGTGTGTCTCTAAGGCCTTTGCTGTCTCATCTGTCTAAATGAGGGGGTGTCCTTAGTCTTTGGGGGCTCTGCTCTCCACCATCCCTCCTCTGACTTCTGTCTCCTTTCCAAGTCTTCTCCTTTGTTTCTGCTTCCTTTGTCCTTCCCCTTATCTTTGGCCGGTCCCACTCATCCTCATAGCCCTGGTCACTTTGCAGGCACCTGCATCCTTGGGGCTGACTGAGGTGGGAGAGGTGCAGTCCCCCCTCCCCTGCCCCCCCTGGTCCCAAGAGGCTAGGAGGATGCTTATCTCCTAGTCAGCCATTACCAGGCCTTGGCTCTACCCAGAGTATGGATAGCCAGAGGATCATAATGCAGCTGTCTCCCGCGCAAAGAGGAGTCTGCCGTCCTCTCCTGAGCCTGACATCTTGGGTCTAGAGGTCTGGGAGACTCTCAGCTCTAAATCTTTAATGGAACAAAGCCAGTGACCCAAGACTGGTATTTGGGACAATATCTGATTTAATTTGCCTTTTGGGTCTATCTGAGCCATGAGGGGTGGGGAGCCATTGGGAGGGGTTGGCCTTGGAGGGGTCGTGGCTTGTTGGCTGAATATATTTCAATCTAAGCCTCCATCATAGGACAGAGGGACGTGTGTGGTCTGTTGGGCCCGGACATCCCGAGGAGCTAAGATAATAACCATAGCGCTACCCCCAGGAGAGCCCTGCCTGAGGACTTGGGACATGAATGGGTGGGAGGACACTCTCCAAGCATGAAAGGGGCCTGGGAAGGGTCTTATTCTAGTCCTCTGGAGAGCCATGGAGAGGGCCAGAGGACAGTCAATGTTTGGGGGAAGAGGGCAGAATAGAGAGACATGAGAGAAGTCAGCATGGTTGGCCTAGGGATGGGGTGGGGGAGCTTCTGGATAATCATAAGCTCGTCAGTCTCAAGCTAGAGATAGAGATAAATCTGAGACCACCTACCACTCCTTCATTTTAGAATTGGGTAAACTGAGACCTGGCAGGTGATTTGCCAAGGGTCGGGCTTTCCCCCAGCATTATGGTTGGAGGGCTGGGTTAGTGGCCAGCCTGTGTAACAGTTTTGTGTCTAGTGTGTATATGAATGAATCAAATGCCTTCCCTGGATCTCTGGAAGGAGCCTAAGGAAAATGGGCCTTTAGCCACAATAGGAGAGATAGAGGGTAGACAAGAGGGTGAATGTGCCGGACAGAAGAGGGGCCCTAGGCCTGGCTGGGCTCCAGAGGTATTTATGTTCCCAAGAAGGGCCAGATCATGGAGCAGAATTACAATAAAAACATCTTTAAACTTATTTCTACCTCATTTTGGAGTTGCCAGCTCAACTGATCATTTTTATGACCTGTCATGAACATTAATGACACTTTATGGGCCTTTTACTTGGGACATTACAGGATAAATTTGCCAGCAGAGCCCGTGGGGAAATCAAGTTGGCGTCTCCTTCTCCCCTTTGCCAGCCTATCTCCTCAGGCTTCCTGCCCCAGGCTGACGGGCCCCCCCGGGAATCCGGGATAGGAGCCTCTCCGTCCCTGCTCTGACACTGAGCCCCACCAGTTCCCAGGGGAAGCCCTCCCATACACATGGGCTGAGGGCAGGCATAACCCTGAGCTGAGGGAAGAAATGGCCCTTGAGGAGCCTGGTGTGGGAGGCAGCACGGGCTGACCTTGGGAGTCCACAGGCTGAGAGGGAAACGAGGAGGAGGAGGAGGAATGCTCTTGGTTAGCACCTGGTCTGGTCTGGCCCGGCCTGGTGGGGAAGACACAGCCTCATCTTCTGGGAGTCCTCCATCCTTTCCATGTTTTCACCCAGCTCTCTCCTGTCCCCATCGAGAGGCAGTATGGTCCAACGGCCTCTAAAGGAGTTCTGTCGCTCACTATCTGTGTGACCTTGGGCAAGTCACTTGCACTCTTTGGGCCTTGCTCTCCCCATCTGTGAAATAAAGAGGTAGACTGGGTGGGCTAAGGTCTGCTGCAGCCCTAAAACCCCAAGAACTTAATAGACTATCCAGAGGGGAGAGCCACCCTTCCCCCTCCTTCCCTCTACAAGCAGCCTACATTAGGGATGACAGGTCCCAGGGCAGGGCACTGTCTGCCTGCGTGTCTGTCCATCTGTTCTGCACAGATGGAAAAGCTCCCAATCCTTCCAGAGTTTTTGACCCTACGGCTGGCCCCCAAGCCTTAGAGGGGTGTGGTATTGGAGTGGGGCCAGCCTCCCCCCTCCCCCTCCCCCCTTCTCTTGGAGAGCTGCGGGGAGCTGACAATGCGATTAAGGGGATTTAGGCGATGAGCTGGGTGCCCTGAGCCAATAAGCCGATCCCCACCTCCAGCCACTGGCCCTTCTTGCTGAGTCAGCGTCCTGGACTTGCCTGGGCCACTGGAGGTGGGGTTGTGGGGGGCGGATACCAGAAGCCTTGTGGGTCCAGAATGTCTGCAAAACTCAGATTCCATCTGTCTGCCTCTCCTGCTGAATCCCCTTGATTCTGCATTAGGAGGGGAGGGAGTCCTTAGCCCCTTTGCTTAGCTCAGGCTTAGCTTCCAGGGATTTATGGAGAAACAGGTGAACCCAAAGTGTGGATGGGGTGGGGGAGGGTGTCTGCGGGAGCAGCCAGGCACATCCTGCCAGCTAAGAGTCTATCCTGCTCCCTGGAGGGCCAGGCAGGTGTCTGCCAGGGAGCGGGTGTAGGAGGCTTAAGCAATCACCCTGGGCTGTCTCTTCCTCAGTCCTGATTGCTCTCCCTCTCCTTGCCTGTCTTTCTCTACATCTCTGCATCTGTCTCTGCTCAGATCTTTTCTCTGAACCTCCTTTTCTTCCTCCTGGGTACCAGAATAGGTAGCAGTGAATCAGGACCACCAGCCGGCTCCCCCTGGAGCCCAGTAGAGCTACCTAGAGGGAGTAGATGAGAGATTAGAGGTGTCCAGGTAGAGAATGGGGGCCACAGAGAGAGGAGCAACCCAAGGCAGAGCTAACAGTGTGCTCGAAGGATGAAGTATTTGGAGCTAGACCACCTGGGATAAAATCCTCATTCAGCCCCTTATTGCCTGTGTGATCTTGGTCACATCCTCTTCCTCTGCCTAAGTTTCCTTGCTTGTAAAGGAGGAGTTTGGAGGAGGTGACTTCTGAAGTCTCTCCTAGCTCTAAATGTATTCTCTTTTTAAAATGTATTTTTATTTATTTTTTAATTCCTTTTCCCCCCCTAAATTTTGAGTTCCAAATTCTGTCCTTCTCTTGAACCCCTGTCCCACCCACTGAGACTAATTTTATTATCCTATGACCTGCATTTGCATCTCATCTCTGCCACTTACTAGCTGTGTGACCCTGGGTATGTCACATCTCTTCTGTGTTCCTCAGTTTCCCCATCTTGAAAATGAGGGGGCTGGGTTTGATGGCCTCCAAAGTCCTTTTCAGCTCTAGATGTGGGGTCCCATGTGCTTAAGTCAGAGCCTCCTGGGATGGGCCCAGAAGTGCTGCAGACAGGACTCCCTTAGGAAAGGTTACATAGAAGGAGAGAGATGGGGCAAGACTATGCTGGAGGGGGTGGGTGAGGAAGAAGGCAGGCAGTCTATTCCAGGAGAATGGAGGGGTCTGAGCAGAGATCGAACAGTGGCATGATAGGGCAAGGCTTGGGTGATGCCCTGGGGGGAGAGGACTCCACAGTGGAACAGGGTGAGATGCTGCTAGAAAGGTGGGCTGGAGGTACCCCTCAAAGACCTTGAATGCCGGAAGGAGGAGGGCAGGCCATCCAGGAGGCAGTGAGGGGCCTCCCTGAGGAAATGACATGGTCAGACTTGTGGGGGATGGACTGGAGAAGGGAGAGGCCAGTGGGGAGGTCCACGGTGGTGATTCATTGGCCTCTGGGGGGCCGTTGGAGTGGCGAGGAGCCCACAGGTGTGAGCAACTTTGAAAAAGAATAATATTCCGTGGCATTTTCTCTGTCGGTCAGTTCTTCAGGGGCCTGCTATGTGCCAGACATTGCCCTAGGTTCTGAAGACCCAAAAACAACTGCTCAAACAGTCTCTGCCCACTGGTACAGGGAACTCTAGGAAGAGGAAACCACCTCTTCTATCCAGGCGGGCACTCATTCTGCAAGACAGAGGCCTGGAGAGGGGCCCAGGATACCATCAATATGTCATGTTTGGGAATCTCCTTCCTTATATTCTCTCATTTGAACCTCATAAACAGTCCTGTGATGTAGGCATGACATCTTAGCCCCATTTTACAGAGGAGGAGACTGAGGCCCAGAGAGTGTGACCTGCTCAGAGTTTCATGACGGGTTTCAAAATCACCTCTGTCAAACCCGGGTCTTTTGTGCCTTTCAAGCTCTCTTTTCTGCCTTTGGGACTCCAGGGTAGAAGAGAGGTCCCTGGGTGGAGAAACTCTAGGCAGAATGGGAAGGTTGGTTGCTGGCTGGTTTGCCCCCTTTGCTCCCCATCTGTTGTCCCCCAGTGCTGAGGCCAGCAGTTCTCTGCCTCATCCCTTCTGTCCTCTCATTGATGCACGCCTGATTAAAGAAACTGCTAATCACTCCCAATTAATCCTATAAACTGCTCACAACTCAGGCTATTTGCATAATGCTGGGAAGGGCAGCTCAGAGGGGATCAGGCCTTCCCACTTGGGGGGAAGGGGCTGGCAGCCCCAGAGGGCAGGGTGCTTGTGGCGGCCCTGGAGCCTGGGGGTCAAGGAAGAGGGTAAGGCCATGATCTAAGGAAGGAAGGACTTTCACTGGAGGAAAGGGTCAGACCCTTGATGCAGGTAGGGTAGTTGAGAGGGATGAACTGTGAAATAAGGGGGTCGCACCTGTCAGAGAGGGTGGAAGGGACTGGCCCTCAGTGTCCCCTGGCTGGTCCTGGGGATCTCTTTGTCCAGGCCCAAGCCCCAGTACTTAGGGGGAAGAGGGGCAGGTTAGGGTTTCTGATGGAAACTGATCTGATTAGAGGGACAGCAGCCTAGCTTAGTCCCTGGAGAAGGGGGGGGCAGCTGGGGTGAAGGGATATTTAATGAGGTTTGAATTAGGGTCTCCTGGTCATTCTGTGGAGGAAGCACAGCCAGCATCAGCCCTTCAAGGGTAGGGAGGGGTTTTCTTCCTCAGACCTGAGAGTGGGGGTGGTCAGGTTGTGGGGGCAGGATCGAGGAGGGGTCCAGGGCGGGAGGAGGCAGTAGTGGAAACCAGAATGGAAGGGGGGTGTCCTACTGGGTTTTTCAAGTGTATCTGTATCTGTGTCCCTCTGCCTGTCTGGATGAAGGTGTTAATATGGTGAGGGAGGGAAAAGCTGAGAGCCCACATTTACCACACACATGCTTCCGCTCTCTCTCTCTGTCTCACTCTCTCTGTGTCTCTCTGTCTGTCTGTCTCTGTCTTATTCTCTCTCTGTCTCTCTCTTTCTCCCCCTTTCTCTCTCCTCCTCACACACACACACACACACACACACACACACACACACACACACACACATTCTCTCTCTTTCTCTCTCCCCTTCTCCCCCTTTCTCTCTCTCTCCTCTCTCTCTCTCTCTCTCTTCTCTCTCTCTCTCTCTCTCTCTCTCTCTCTCTCTCTCTCTCCCTGCCCCCCCCCATGCCCAGTGAGATTTTCTGCAGGGTCTCCTGCTCTCTCTCTCTGTCCATCTGTAAATATAAACTCAGGTTGACTAACCCTGAGGAAATAAAGCAAGAAGGACCAGGAAGGCATTACAAATACCCATTTATTATAAGTAAATAGGCCTGCCTGGAGTGATTCGTATGCAAGACAGTGATTGCAATCTGGAGGTTTAATGAATGACACCTGTCATTTCAGGTGAATGAAACCTTCCAGTCCCTGAAGTAGCTGTGTGCCTGTGCATGCTTGTGTGTGCGCACGTGTGTGTGTGTGTGTGTGTGTTTTATCTCTGTGCACCTTTTTATTTCTGTATGAGTATATGTGTTTGTCTTTGGACGTATCTATGACTTTGTGTGTGTGTGTGTGTGTGTGTGTGTGTGTGTGTGTACATTGGTGACTCTGGGTGCCTGTGACTGTGGGTCTGCATGTTGTGTTATATATGTGTGACTTTGTATGTGACTCAGCCTGAATTTACAGGTGATTGCCTCTCTCTGAGTTTATATAACTGTGTTTCTGTGTGGGTGTGTCTGAGTATCTCTGTGTGTACCTGGATGTGTGACTATGTGTCTGTAGGTTGGACGTGGCATTTTGGACACTGAGACCCTAGAAATGCCTCTTGTCTTTTCCTGACCCAGAGAGCTGAGTTAGTGCCTTTTCTTTTTTGCCACCCTGATTCTGGAAGGGCAGCTGGACCAAGGATCTATTTCCCATCTTGAAGATTTGGGAAATGAGGCCCAGAGGGGTGATTTGCCTGGAGTCCCCTAGCGGGTTGGGGACGAGACCTAATTAGAGCCCAGGTCTTCTGGCATCTAGTCATGCATGCATTTGTTCATTCCACAACCATTAACTGAGCACCTACTGTATGCTTGGCCTTGAGGCTGCCTCCAGAGACTCCTGGCTGGCTGAATGGCCTGGGGGTTTTCTAGGATGGAAATACTGGAAAACAACACACTTCTGGCATTGTGTATTCAGGGCCTCACCCCTCCTGGTCTGCATCCCTGCCTGTTCCTCATTCCTATGCCCTACTCTTTCTCAACCCCATTCTCCCACTCCCCGCACCTGTCCACCCAGCTTGTCTCTCTCTCTCTCTCTCTCTCTCTCTCTCTCACACACACACACACACACACACACACACACACACACACACACACACACACACACACACACCAGGCTCACACCTTTCTGGAGCCAATGGGCTGATCCTTTCTCACCTGGTCTCTCTTCCTCCCGTACAGCCGTGACAGTGACCTCTCTACCATCATCTCCAATCTGCACCAGAGCCGCCACCTCGTTATGCCTGAGCGCCAAAGCCGCTGTGAATTCCAGAGAAGCAGCGTTGAGATTGGCCTGGGTCCAGCAGGTGAGAGGGCCAGTGCCCAGAGGGTTCAGGGTCTGGGTCAGAGTCATGGAGGTGGAGGGAAGATGTCTGTTCTCTGTGTTCCAAACCTGATGGGGAAGGCTGGGGAGGATGCTGTCCTCTGGGGCCACCTTCGGGACCCACCATTGCGTTCATCCAGGCTACAGGCCTAGCCCTGACTGGCAGGCTCCAGAGACATATGAGGGTAGGGACTCTCACACACACACACACACACACACACACACACACACACACACACACAGAACAGGCTAAATTGGCCAGACCTCTGCTAACACCCACAGATGCATGGAGATAAATATATGGAGACACATGGATGCTTGACCACCCAGTCACATACCCTTACACATACACCCCCAGCTAGATGCCCACTCTTGTGTACATGAGTTCACCCCCATATCTCCCTGCAACCCATAGTCCTTCCCAGCGGAGAGGTGAAGCTATCCCTGTGAGTGGCCTCAAGTCTTAGGAGCACACCTTCCTTGGAGAGGGATATAGGGAAGTTTGGGAAATTTAGGGGAGGGGAGCAGGAAGGAAAGATGAGGGAAGGTAGGGGCAATGTGGGTGCTGTTTACTGGCTCCCTCTGCCTTAATTGCCCTGGGATTGAAAGAATGGAAGTCTCAGGGAATGGAAAGTCTGGGGAAGAAAAACCAAGGGGACAGAAGGAGGCTGCCCATTTGGGGTCCTTGTGACGGTCTAGGGAAGGATAGAGTTCACTCCTGGGGAGCTTGGTAAGTGATGGGTGCTCAGACACACAGTAGAGAACAAGGAGAGATGAGCTGGTAGCTTTTTGGAGGGAACTTGAGAGAGGTAAAATGTATCTAGGCAATAACTGATTTTGCAGGGCAGAGGAAAGAGAGGGGGGTCAAAGGTGACTCAGAGACGGGGGACACTGGGTGAGGGGTTCTTACTTGAAAAGAGCTAATGGGTCTGGGGGCTTCCTTAAACTGAGCTGTTCCATCTCTGTTACTCTGATTCCCCCCACCCCATCACAGCCCCTCCCTCTATACTTTGGGACCTGTCTTCACTACTTCCCTCTGTCTCTGTCAGTCTCTCTATTTCTCTCCATTGATCTCTGCATCTCAGACGGATGCTGTTAGTCTCTGTCTGTGACTTTTGCTGTCTTTGTATCTCCCTTCCCACCTTTCTCTATCTCTGTCTCTGTAGCTGGGGGAAGCCTCTGTCTTTGGTGCCGGGGGTGGGGTGGGGGAAAGACGAGGGGCGGGGGAGGGAGAGAGCAGTTCTAGGGCTGTGACGGCAGGAGGGAGGCCAAGCAGGCTGCTGATAAAATCTAATTGCCCTATCGATCGGCCGGGAGCCGGCGTGAGCCGAGGTAATGATCGAGATGTTTGGTGTGCCAGCTGGGGCCCCCCCTCACTCTTCAAGATCTCTTAATCACACACAAGCCAGCCCTGAATCCTCAGTCCTGGGAGAAGGAAGAAGCAAGAATAGGGCCAAGGTGAAGGCCTGTAGCAGCCAGGGATGCTGACCAGGGGACTGACTGGAGACACAAACCAGGAACTGACTAGGAAACTGACTAGAGACACTAACCAGGAACTGACTAGGAAACTGACTAGAGACACTAACCAGGAAATGACTGGGGGATAGTGACCAGGGAACTGACTAGAGACACTAACCAGGAACTGACTAGGAAACTGACTAGAGACACTAACCAGGAAATGACTGGGGGATAGTGACCAGGGGACTGACTGGAGACACAAACCAGGAACTGACTAGGAAACTGACTAAAGACACTAACCAGGAAATGACTGGGGGATAGTGACCAGGGGACTGACTGGAGACACAAACCAGGAACTGACTAGGAAACTGACTAGAGACACTAACCAGGAAATGACTGGGGGATAGTGACCAGAAAACTGACTAGAGACACTAACCAGGAAATGACTGGGGGATAGTGACCAGGGGACTGACTGGAGACACAAACCAGGAACTGACTAGGAAACTGACTAGAGACACTAACCAGGAAATGACTGGGGGATAGTGACCAGAAAACTGACTAGAGACACTAACCAGGAAATGACTGGGGGATAGTGACCAGGGGACTGACTGGAGACACAAACCAGGAACTGACTAGGAAACTGACTAGAGACACTAACCAGGAAATGACTGGGGGATAGTGACCAGGAAACTGACTAGAGACACTAACCAGGAACTGACTGGGGATAGTGAGGAGGAGACTGACTAGAGACACTAACCCACTAACCCAGGTACTGCCTGGGAGATGGTATCTGGGGGACAGTGACCAAGGAACTGATTAGAGGACAGTGGTCATGGGGCAGTAACTTTGGAACTGATTAGGGGACAGTAGTCATGGGACTGATGATAGGACGATGATTGACAGTGACTAGAGGTCAGTGACCAGGACACTGATGGGGAAACGCTAACTAGGGGTCATCAACACTGACCTAGAAACATTAATCAGAGACAGAGAGTGGGGAATACTAACCATGAGCAGGGACATTGAGATTCTAGTCACCGTGGACTTTAGAGAGAGTGAGTCCCAAGGCATGCGGGATGTCAGCCCTGGTTGCTGAGTGTAACACATCTCCTGTCAGACTACATGCTTGTGGCTTTGACTTTGCAGAGCTGGGAGGCAATGGCCAGGTGACATTTGCTCTCCTTCTGTGATGGACACTTTCAGGATCTTAGTATTTAGAGTTGGAGGGGATCTGAGAAGAGAGAATTTCATAACCAGGAGAGAACAAGGGTTTAGAAGGAGGAGAGATGGAAGAGGTCAGAGCTGGGAGAGGCCTCAACATAGAAACTGTTAGAATACAGACCCTAGAATGTTAGACCTGGAAAAGACCTTACAAGAGAAACTGTCCAAATGAAGAGCTGTAGGACCTTACATCTTGTCCAGCTCTCCCATTTTACAGAAGATGAGACTGAGGCCAGGCCTAGTTAAAATCGCACCAGGTCACAAGAAGCACAGCTGGGATTCAAACCACCCTATCCCCTGCTTCTTCGGGCCTGAGTCCTGGGAATGAGGCAGCCTTGGACAAATAGTAGCTGTGATTTTGCCTTATTTAGCTGGAGTCCTGGGGGGCGGGGGGGAAGCCAGCTGGCTCCCAACAGTTATTCCCTGGCTGACCTCTCACCATAGTCATTGCCAGCACCAGCCCAGCCAGGGGTGCTCTGCCCCCCCCACCTCATGCAGGTGTCCAAACACCTGCCTTCTCTCTTCCTGGCTCCCCTTCCCCAAACAACTAAAGAGCTAAGGCAAGCACTTTCCTGAAAAAGGAAGAGATACAGAAGCAGTTATTAAGCCTGGGTGTAACTGGTCTGAAGGGAAAACAGATTCTTCCTTCCATCCTGGGGCTGTGGCAGTGCCAGCTCTGAGGATTCACAAGCCCTCCCAGCTTTAGCTCCTCTCCTAGTGCTGCCCCAGGCTGGCCCCTCTGGCCTTTCTCCCTGAGAAAAAGCTCTACTCTCTCTGACCCCCAAAGAATCCAAGTCTGAGTGAGTTGTGTTTTTGAAGACTACAGTCCCATGCTGGATTCCATCCTCTGACCCTGGCTAGCTTCAGCCTCTGTCTCCCATCTCACTTTCCAGAAAACCGGAGGTGTTTTCACTGACCCACAGTCCAAGGTCCCCCCAGTCTTCCTTTCTCAGGAGCAAAGATGGCAAAATATGTGTGAAGATTGGGAGGGGCAGGGAAGACTGTGGTTCTGTGTCAAGGCAGCAGATTTGCCTATGAGCCAGGTGATTTATAGAAATTCAATCCCTTCCCCACCTTCCCTTCCCCCAGCTGGAGAGTTTAGCTCTGGGAGAGCTCTGTTTGGGGCTGGATAGGTCTCTGTGTTTGTCTATATTTATGTCTTGGTGTCCAGTAGTGGGGGGAGGAGGGGAGTTTGTGGAGAGGGAGGACACTATGAGTGACTTTGATCCTGCTTTATACCTTCTGCCCCAGCTTCCCTGCCCCAACCCCTCTAGCTCATCAGCCTTCCCCATACCCACACTTGCATCTCTGTCTGCCTCAGTTGCCTCAACTGTAAAATGAAGATAATGATAACACCAACTTCACAGGGTTACTGTGAGGACCCAATCATATAGTAAGCACTTAATAAAGGCTTCTTTCCTTGCCCCTTCCCTTCTTGGGAGGGCTGCTTTTGAGATGGGCTTAAAGAAAAGGCAGGAATTATCATGGGTGATAAGGGGAGAGAAGGCATACCAAGCTTAGGGCACAGCCTGGGCAAAAGGCCAGAGGTAGGCAGGAGCAAGCAGCGTCATTCAGACTAGGGGCAGCTCAGCTGGTCTTAGCACTGTACCTGGCATGTAGTAAGTGCTCAATTTCTTAGGCTCATTGACTGACTGGCCAGGGCCTAGGAGGAGTCAATGTGAAGGAGATCCCCGGCCATGGAGGGCCTTGATTGTCAAGCACAGTTACAGCTTTACTTTCTTGCTCAGCCCTTGTCCCTGGTCTCTGTCTCTGTCTCTTGGCTTCTGTTTCATCTTTTGCCGTCTCTCACCTTGTCCATATGTGTCTGTCTCCCTCCGTCTCTCCTTCCACCTGTGTCTTTCCTTTTCTCTGTCTCAGCCACCACCTGTGTCATTTTCTGTCTCTTTCAATGTCTCTGTCTTCTATCTCTGTCTCTGCTTGTGCCCCTGACACTCTCTCTCTCTCTCTCTCTCTCTCTCTCTCTCTCTCTCTCTCTCCCTCTCCCTCTCTCTCTGTCTTTTCGGTCTGTCTGCCTTTGTCTCTGTCTTACTGTATATCATTTCCTGTTTCTGGTCTCAAAATCTTTGCTGCCCCCATCTCTGCCTGGGTCCTTCCCTTTCTTTATCTCACTCCCTGTCTCTACTTTCTCCCTGATTCTGTCTCTGGAACTCTGTTTCTAATCTTCTTGCCTCTGACACTCAGACCACATCTCTCTCCTTGCCTCTCTGTTCTTTCCCTGCCCTCTCTAATCTCTACTTGTCGGTCTCCTCTGTGTCTATGTCTCTGCCTGGCCCTAAGCCCCCTCTCTGCCTGTGTCTCTCTGTGGTCTCTCCCCGTCCTTCTCGATCTCTGACTCTCATACACACTCTCATCCCATCCCCTATGTCTGTGTCTCTGCTTGGGTCTCTCCGGGCCTGTGAAGCTGCTGCCACTGACCACCCCCCCACCCCCACCTTGGACGCCCCGGGCGGCGGGGCCTGACGGGCGGAGATCGATAAGTTATTAGCACCATTCTGTCAGCCCTAATGCGGAGATTGATCGGGGCACCCGGCGCTTCCCGGCCTGATAAAGATGACAGATTAAGGGAATAAGAAAAAGGATGGGGGGGGGGACGGCAAAGCATCTTCCGCCAGAGAAACCGGAACCATTAATGAGTTTGGCAGGTGAGGAGGGGGTTCCCATTCATTCAGACCTGCTCCTTACCAGCTGGAAACCACTCAATGTGAGTTTGAATGCCAGCTGCGGCTGTGTCACTTGGCCCAGGCACGGAACCTCTCTGGGCTTCATTTCTCTGGGGATGGGAATGGGGTGGTGTCCAGGCTATCACTGCTGCCTGTGTTGGCATCAGCTGAGGGGCGAGTCACATTTGCCCCTCCTACACAGCCGCCCCCATAGGATGGGGGTGAGGGAGAAAAGGGAGACTGCAGAGAATGGTCTGGGATTTTCACCTAAAGTGGGAACTGGACTAGGAATAATCAGTGGCATTGGACATTAGTGGTATGACTATGGGCAAATCATGAAAGCTCCTGGAATCTCACTTTCTTTGTGCGAAAAATGGGAGTGATATCCAAAATACATTAAGTCTCTGTGTGGTGATTCCTGATTCTTCCTTTGTCGGTGACTGAAGCTGGGCTGGGGGCAAGGATCCTTCCCCCTGTTGCTGTCCAGTCATGTCTGACTCTTCGTGACCCCATTTGGGGTTTTCTTCGCAGAGATACTGGAGTGCTTTGCCATTTCCTTCTCCAGCTCATTTGACAGATGAGGAAACTGAGGCAAACAGGGGGAAAGTGACTTGCCCAAGGTCACATAGCTAATAAGTGTCAGAGGCTGGATTTGAACTCGGGAGTTCTCCCTGACTCCAGGCCCAGCAATCTATCCACTTTGCCACCAAGCTGCCCCATCCCTCCCCCTAGAGCTAGGTAAAAGAATGGATCACTTGTCTTGCCCTAGGGGTAGCTCAGGTTTCTGGTCTTACTTCAAAGCATTCTACTAGCTCTGGCTGTTTGGGGTTTAATCCCTACTAAAGGGGGAACCTTTGGGCCCATTTCACTGAGTGGGAGACTGAGGTGCAGAGAGGGCAGTCACTACTCACTGGGGCTCTGGGCAGCTCCATCCTCATTAATTTAGAAATGAGCTGACTTGGGCCACTTTTGCCTCAGGCTGGGAAGGGAAGGAGGGAGAGCTGAGCCGCTGTGTGTGTTCTGGGCAGGTTTCCTGAGGGTTCAGGTTGGCAGCTTCATGTCAGGACTCACAGGTGGATTTGACGATCTCGGACAAAGCGGAGGGGGCAGGGCAGGGAGAGAGGAAGGTCAACCCACAGTCCTGATGTGGGGATCCCTGAGCCAGCTGATGTCCTGGGCCCTGGTGTGCCCATCGGGGCTGTCAGCCTGGCCAGGTGCAATCTCCAGTCTGTCAATTACAGGCGTTTGTTTCCTGGGAGCATCTTTAACAAGCTCTTGATAGATGAGGAAGATTTGATGCCCCCAGTGACAGTTTCCTCCTTTCTCCAGTCCCTATAGTGTCCCCAAGCCCTGGCACTTGCCCCCATGCCTGTCCCCAGGCTGTGGATTCTCAGATTCTTCCCCCCCCATCCCCTTCCCTC
This sequence comes from Phascolarctos cinereus, assembly GCF_003287225.1. Classification (NCBI taxonomy): domain Eukaryota; kingdom Metazoa; phylum Chordata; class Mammalia; order Diprotodontia; family Phascolarctidae; genus Phascolarctos; species Phascolarctos cinereus. The sequence continues at coordinate 406,244,617 of NW_027556098.1, read as the reverse complement.
CCTGGGTCTGTTCATCAGCCCTATTCCCGCTAGTTACGGGCGGATATTGATTCTGGATCATCGGGGGACGCTGTGGTTGTGACGGCCTCAGGCTTGGGCTCTGAGGGGGGGAGCTGCTCTAATGCAGGCTTGGCTCCGGCGTTTCCGGGCGTTTCCGGACACTCAAGGGAGAAGATTGAAGGGGAGGGAGGAAGAGAAGGAGAGACTCAGAAGGGGGAGAGGCTCCGAGAGAGAGAGAGAGAGAGAGAGAGAGAGAGAGAGAGAGAGAGAGAGAGAGAGAGAGAGAGAGAGAGAGAGAGAGAGAGAATTCAGGAGGAGAAGATAGGTTCAGAGAAGAAAAGATGAAATGAAACTGGGAGGAATAGGTTTAGAGAGTGAATCAGAAAGAGGAACTCGGGAACAGATTCAGAGGGGCAGAAAGTGAGAAAGGAAGATATTCAGAGAGGAGAAAGATGAAATGGGACTGAGGAGAGTCAGAGACAGGACAGAGGAGGTGGACAAGAAGACAAGGAGAGATGCAGAAAATCAGAAAGGAAGAGATTCTGAAGGAATGAGAAGGGAAAGAATCAGAGGGGAAAATCATGAAATGAGACTGAAAGAAGAAATTTGGAGAGACTGAGAAAGGAAGAGATTTCAGGGGAAAAGATTGACAGGGGAAGACTCTAAGAAGGAAAGATTCAAAGAGACTCGGAGAGGGAGTGATTCAGAAATAATAAGGGGGGAGGGAACCTCAGATTCCGAGGAGGAGAGAGGCAAAGACTGGGAGGAAGGCTCAGATTCTGAAGACGAGAGAGGCAAGAGGGAGGGGGAGTGCAGAGGTCGGCGAGGCTGGCGGGAGACGTTCTGCCGGGTTTGGCTCAGGACATGAAAAGCGCGTCCTGTCGGAAGCCCAGGGGGCCCCGGGGCGGCTGCACAGACCATGAAACTCAGTACGCGGATTGTTGGGGGTGGGAGAGGCGCCTGGGCTGGAGAGCTGTGGCCTGGGGAGGGGGGGGGGTGCTGGCCTTCTAACCCCTGCCCCTGCCAAGTGCCTGTAGGGTTTGGCCAGTCCGAGGGGCTGCCGGAGCTGACAGTCTGACGCTGTTCTCTCTGCCCCTCCTCCCCCTCCCCCCTCTTTTTCCTCCCTTTTGCCCCTGCCCCGCCTCCCCTCCCCCTTACCACTTCCCCTCACCCAGATGACCTTTTAGGCAAAAGGCGGGGCTGCTCCCCCAGCAGCGGCGGCAGTGACCGCCTCTCGGAGAAGAAGCCCAGGAGTGAGTCCCCCAAGGGTAAGGGCTGAGCCTCTGGGGGAGGGGCTGACCCAAAGACGTCAGTGTCTGGGGAGGTTCCCCCAGGCTACCCAGTGGGTAGCCCTGCCTGAGGCCTGGGCCTGTCCCTGCCAAGCTGGGCGAGCGGATGTCTCCCAGGGAAACCCTGGATTTGCACTTACCAGTTTAGGCAAACCTGAGGACTTATGAACATGTATGTGCATGTGAACATGTGTACCCACTCATATATGTATGTGAGAGACAATCTGTATGCTGGTGTCAGGCATGCCTGAAAGGCATTAGGAAGATTCCCTTTATATACATAATTTAAATGGAGTTGAATTAAGAAAGAATGTATATGACAGATGTACTATGGGGGCTGTCTCCCACCACACCCTGAGCATCAGTGCTTTCCGCCTTAGACCTCAGCCTCCCTGCTCCCTCGAAGCTCATCCTTTTCCCTGCTTCTCCCCTACCCCCCAGAGCCCTCCCCCTCCCCTCTTCGAGAGGAGCCCGCTCCCCAGATGACCCCGGAGGAGCACTACCGAAGGATGATGTCTGCCCTCAGTGAGCCAGGCGCCTTTGAGGAGCAGCAGCGGCTCTACCAGCTCGCCAGCACCGTGGGCCTGCCCAGCCACAGTGGTGAGTGTCCCTGCTAGCTTTGCCCACCCTCCCGGAGGGCGGGCACCTCTTCCAGGCTTGCCCTTGGCCTGACCTTCCTGGTCCCATCCACTCCAGCGATGTGCCAGAGTGTTGCAGCCTCTGCCCTCCCCGCCCCCTTCCATCCTCTGGCCATGCCCTGTGTGCCTGCCTGCCTGCCAGCTACAACATCCCACCCATCTACTTTCCCCATTCTTATTCCTCCAGAATGGCCTGATTTTGGTCAGTCAGCTCTAGCAACCTCTTGAGGGGGGGAGGCCAGAGCTGCCTGTCCCATCACCTGTGCAGATGGCTGATGGAGATAGGAGAGACGAATAGTCTGGGAGGGGTGTGGCTATTCTGACATCTTCTGCCTCTGCCCCCACTGCCACACATGCAGACTGTGGTCATTTAGACACAGACACAGCCTCACATACTGTAGCCAGCCTCAGTATCACAGGCTCACATTCCCTATGTGTCAGACTCCCATGTCAGTCAGCAACCACGATAGTCATACCCAGGGTCAGTGAGGTTGCTCACACATCTTGGCAGTCACCTACAGCCTCATTTGGGTCAGTGGGAGGTTCGTCCTCTCCGGGTCCCACACATAGTCTCATGTGGTCTGTCATACGTGCAGCTTCAGTGACACATGGGAGCAGCCTTACACACTGTCAGACACTGTCACGCGCAAACAGCCTCACGCTCTGACACAGGATCACGCACACGAGACTCCCAAGTCAGACAGTCACACAAAAGCTGGGGGGAGGGGTGCGGCTTCAGGTGGTTGCCAAGGGCTGGGGGAGCCAGGTTTTTCTGTGACATTTTACTCTCACACTTAGAGGGACGGCTGCGATGCAGGCAGGGGGCGGGGAGGAGCGGGGAGACTGCTCTGGCCTCCTCGGCCTGAATAATTCACAAAATCTTAATAATTTAAAACCCTTCCCTTTAATTGCCTCCCCGCCCCCCTGCTCCTCCTCCCATTTCCCCCCCCCTCCAGCGGCTGGCGGGGGAGGGCTGAGGGCTGTGCAGGAGGGGCGGTGCCGCAGGCGCTGGGGGCTGGAGGGCAGGCGCGGGCGCTGGCACCGCCGTGGTGCCTGGAGCTGGGCTGTCAGTCACGGGCTGCCCCCCCCTCCCGGCGGCGCCGTCCCGCTGCCGTCAGGGCCCGACTGTAAATAACTGAGCGCCGAGGGGAGGGAGGCAGGAGGTGGGGGGGAGGGGCGGGGGCCGTTCCGGTCACTGGGGATCAATGCGGCTCCGGAGCTGGCGCGGAGCCCGGGGCGAAATCACAGGCCCCCGGGCGGGCAGGCAGGCAGGCAGGCAGGCGGGCAGGCCGGGCCCGGAGCTGGCTCTTCTCGGGTCATTAATCTGTGAGCAGCCACCGAGGCTGCGGGGAGGGGGCGGGGGCCAGGACCAGGGCCAGAACCAGGGCCAGGGGCGGGCAGGCGGGAGCTGCCAGGGCTAGGGGAGGGCAGGCGGGAGCTGCCAGGGCTAGGGGAGGGCAGGCGGGAGCTGCGCAGCTTCCCTCATCCCCCAGCCTGGGCCAACCCAGCGGCTCCCGGCCTGGCTGGCCACAGGGAGAATGGGAGGTGGGGTGCGGCTGGGAGTCTGGTCTTTCCTTCTGTGGTCCCCCGGTTCCCTTCAGTATATGTATGCATGTGTGGGGGAAGGGTGTCTCCTTGTCGCCGTTTCCTGGTCCGGAGGCTGGCTGTTTCTGTGTTTCCCAGTCGCTATGGGTGCCTGTGGGGGTCCGCCTGGCTCCCCAGGACCCAGACCGCCACCCAGGAAGTGTGTGGGTGATTGGGGTTCCCCATCCTGCTTTAGGGGTTGGGGTTCTGAAGTTTTCATTCTTTCCATCGTGGGTGGGAAGGGCTTTCCTGCATTCTTGCTCAAGGGAGCCCCAAAACCCTGAGAGTGGAAGGTGTGGGTGGGGCTGAGACTTTCTGGTTGCTGGGGGGGGAGGGGGCTCCATGCTGTTTGCCCTTGGGCTCCTGTTTCTGCTGCTCCCCATCCCTTTCTTCATCTTCCCACACCAGACTGCCCCACTGGACACTCTTGGCCCGATGCCCTATTGTCCCTTCTGCCCTCTGTGCTCTTCTGGCCATGCTCTGGGTATCCCTTCTCAACATTCCCCATGTTCAGACAGCTTAGCTTTGCCCAGTGTTCACCCTCCCAGTTTTGGCCCTTAAGACACCCAGCCTGGGGGGAAGGGAGGCATGCCTTGTTTTCTGGCCTTTGGCCCCAATGTCAAGTTCGCGGGGCGGGAGCCCCTAACTCCCCGGGATGGCTACAGGGTTTTTCGGCTGCCTGCTCATGGGGTTTCCCTCTCTCTCCCCAGATCTCTTGAGGCTCAGGCAAGAGGTTGCAGCTGCAGCTGCCGTGAGGAGCCCCGGGGCTTTGGAGCCCCACCTTCCCTCATCCTCCAGCAGTTCTGCGGGTGCTGGAGTTGGAGGGGGGGCTGGAGGGGGGGCCGGGCAGCGCCGGAAGCAGGGCCTTCCCCCCCACAGGGATACAGCTGTCACTGGGCATTTCTCAGATAGGTAAGGGGCATGGGAGTCAGCTCCTGGGGGCATAAAGGGGTGGGAGAGCTTCTACATGAAGCTAGCTCTCTGGGCAGCTCTGGGAGTTCGGCCTCCGGGGAGGTGAAGGCTGAGGGCTGGCACCCGAGGGTGGGCACTGTGGACAACAAGGAGATCTCTTGTTCTGTGGTCGCTGAGCGTGGGGACACACAGAGAGACTCGATAGGGAGAGACTGCAGCCTACAAGACCCCAACCTGCCGCTTTGCTGACTTTAAAATGGGGGAGGGCATCCTAGGGAGACTCCCTCCCACCTCGCCCCCCACCCCCAACTCCTCGCGTTAGGCGGGGAGGGGGCTGAGCCAAGCTGGCTCCCGCAGCGGGCTGCGGAGGGTGAGGGGTGGGTAGAGGTGAGGGGTGCCCCAGGGCCTCGGGCTGGCCTCGCTGCGCAGTGGAGTAATTACTGCCGCTGCAGCCCGGCCAGGCGCCCGCCAAGGTCAGCGCCTCCGCGCCGCCGCCCGAGATTAATTGGCGCCGCCGGGGGCGGGGGCAGGGCCTGATGGAGGCTTTAACGAGCCTCGCATCGACCGCTCCCCCCCTCCTGCCCGCCCAGCGGCGGAGGCGCAATTAGTGCCTGGGCAGGGGGGCTGCGGGGGCCAAGGGAGATTCTGGGAAGTGGGAATGAACAAGTCCCCCCATCAGCAGACAGGGCTCCCCCTACAAGCAGTCTGAGTACCCCAACCCCCTTCAGGCCTCTTGAGCTGCCCAGGAGTATCTGCTTCTCAGCCCTCCTCCACCTCTCTGGGGGGACCTGAGAAGAGGGTTAACTGAGCTGACCTGGGTGCACCGGCATAGCCCGATTCTCTCCTACCCTCAGGGACCTGACCCATCCATCACTGCTGTCGCCCCAGAATGCCCCCCACATTGCTCTGGGACCCCACCTCAGACCCCCCTTCCTGGGTGTGCCTTCAGCCCTGTGCCAGACCCCAGGTGAGGAGGGGAGGAGGGCAGTATGTAGGGACATGATTGTGTGTGTGTGTGTGTGTGTGTGTGTGTGTGCGCGCGCGCGCGCGCGCGCACGCACATGTCTAGTTTTAGCTCTGGGAACTGGGCTGTAGGGACCCCTCTTGGTGTGTTTCTTAAAAACTTGGGCTTCAGGCTGGTGGTCTGTGTGCATTGGAGAAGAGGGGTAAGGCATGTGGCCTGGCCTTGGACTGACCAGCCATGTCTGTCTGCCCTCTCCATCGGCCAGGATATGGCTTCCTTCAGCCAGCTCAGGCTGAGATGTTTGCCAGACAACAGGACATCCTCCGAAAACAGAGCTTGGCCAGGTGAGGGTGACCCCAATATTCCCCCTCCCTGCAGCTGAGAAGAGGAAGGGGACCTAGAGCTGGCGGGTGGGCCCAGCCACTCTGAGGCACCTTTCAAACAGCCTTGCAAATAGCCACCAGCCCCATTTTTAGGACTTGTGGCCTGCCCAGGTCCATTTGATTGGAGAGGTGGAGGTTGGTACTTGGCCTGCTGAAGCAGGGATGTCCTGACCCCCATCTTCCTCCCCCAGGCTGGAGATGTCGGCAGAACTACTTAGGCAGAAGGAGTTGGAGACCTTGCACAGGCCTAGGCTGCTGACTGGGGACCCACTGGGGCTGCCCCAGGAACACCCTGCTCTTCGAACCCATGAAGGCCCTGACAGCCACTCCCTGCCCCCCTCCTCTCTACATGAGGACCTACAACGCAGGCGTAGTGCCATGCTGGTGCTGAGGCACAGTTCAGCGCCCCTCTTGGCCCTGCCCCCACATGGAGCCCCGGGCCCAGGCCCCCCAACACCCCCCAGAGAGCAGGCCCGGCAGCGTCCTGCTGCCCGAAAGGGGGTCGGAAGGCCTGGAGAGGCCAAGGAAGCCAGTGGTCCAGGAGCTCGGGCCCAGGACAGCCCAGGAGATGAGTCCAAGGAGTCAGACAGTGAGGAGGCTGAGGCTCCCCGGACTGAAGCTGGGGGCGCCAGCCGCACCTGTGATGGCCCGAAGGATACAGCTGGTGGGCCCAGCGGTGATTCTCCAGGCCATGGCCTGGGAGGCAGGGCTGAGGGGAAGGCACCCCTCCTGGGTGCCCCCTTGCCCCCGCCTCTGCCTCTGAGCCTCCCCTACACCGTCAGCCCCTATTTTCACGCAGGTAGGTGTGTCTACCCCTCCTTCCTCTGCCTCCGGAGAGAAGCCACTTCCTCCTCCTCTCTCCCTTGGTGTAGCTGGGGTGCACCCAATGGGGCTGGTGAAAGGGGAGTGCTGAAAATCTAGCCCCCGTGTGGCCTTCAGTGGGAAGAAACTGCTTTAAGCACCCCCCATCCCCCCCACTGGCTGAGAGCTTCCAAAGAGTCAGACAAAAGCCCTGCATTGACTAAGGGCCCACAGAACATTAGTGCTGAGTCCCTGGCACTCTGCCAGAGTGGGAGGAAGGGGGGGGACCTCAGAAACCAAGAGCCAGACTGAGCCCCTCCCCAGAGAGACTGGAGAGCCAGGGAGGTGGACAGATGGACTGAGATGGGCCAGGCCTCAGAGGGTGGCACTGTCATGGGGGAAGGGGCACATTAGGATGACCCAGACCTTCCTCTTTGCCGTTAAGCACTCTTGTCCCCAGTGACACCCCCCCCCCCTTTCCTTGTGCAGGCACCATGGGGGGACTGTTCTTGGACAGTGGGGAGGAGACTGTGGGCCCCGAAGACGTCAGCAAGTGGACAGTGGATGACGTGTGCACTTTCGTGGGTGGCCTGGCTGGCTGTGGAGAGTACGCCCCGGTATGGGAGGGGAGGCAGCTGGCGTGGGGGGGGGGGGTCATGTCACCATTGATTCTGCCCCCTGCCCCAGCCAGTCACAGACACTCAGATAATAGCTATTTCCTCCAGCCCCCTCACAGATGGCCCCCAGCCCCCCTGGCAGCCAATGCTCTCTGCAGTCCTTGAGGGGCAGGGGGCCACTACTGTTCAGGTCTGAGGTGGGATGGGCCCCCACCAGCCCCTAGCCTTTGTGTACATTGGGACACAAAACCACACAATCCCCTTCCCGCCAGGGCCCCAGAGTGGAGCAGCTTTCTCCTCCAGTCTGGGGGTGGGACCTGGGGGAAGTGGGGGAAGGGGAGTCACTCTGCCCTGGCAGTCTGGCCCCAGGGGCTGCACACACCAACCAGCCTGGTTTGGCCAGCTGCACAAAGGGGATTTGTCTTCTATTGGAGATTGGGGTGGGAGGGGGAAAAAGATTTCATTTTCTGCTGGCAGTTGAACCAATTTTTTTTTTGCTTTCCTGGCTTCCCTACTCAGTTCCCTCCGGAAACCCCTGGGCTGTCCCAGGGCCTGGAGCAGGGAGGGCTCAGAGGTGGGAACTACCCCAAGAACTGAGGCAGATGCTTATGAGCACCTGGGACAAGCTCTGAGGGGTGCCAATGGCAGCCTCCCTGGAGACTACTGTCCCACTTGGAGGCCCCCCCTCGGAGAAGCCGACTTGTATGACCTCCTATCAGCTGATCACTGGCCCCCTTCGTTCCCAGGTATTCAGAGAACAGGCCATAGATGGGGAGACGTTGCCCCTGCTGACAGAAGAACATTTGCTGACTAACATGGGGCTGAAGCTGGGACCTGCCCTGAAGATCCGCTCCCACGTGAGTCACCCTGCCCCCGATAAGGCCCCTTGGGAAGCCGGAACCTCACTGTCATTAGCGGTCCCCCCAGGCAGAGGAGCTAGAATTTGAACACAGGTCCTTGGACTTGAGACTGCTCTTTCCACTTCTCTGGAAAGGTGCCGGGCTGGAAGCCCAGCTACAAGAAGCCTATCTGGGCCTCAGGGTTTTTCAGGCTTGGTGGGGATGTCTGTGAGCTCCCTCCTTAGCCTGGGCTGGCTTGGGCTCCTGCTCTCCCTCCCTTCTTTGCCTTTTCCACAGGCAGTGATACCCTGTGGCAATTCCCAAATCGGATGCCCCAGAGACCAGACCTCTGACTTCTCAGTGCTGTGTGCCCAGCCCTCCCGGATAGAGCTAAGGGGCCTCAGATGTCAAGGCAGCTGTAGGGCTGGCCTAGGCCCCTGGTGTCTGGCCAGCCAACGCTCTTCTCCTCCCCCACAGGTGGCCAAGCGTGTGGGCAGACTTTTCTATATGACCAGCTTCCCCGTGGCCCTCCCTCTGCAGGCCCCTGGCCTTCGGGGGACGACGGACAGGGAGGTGCCGGGAGAGCTTCAGCCCTCCTCCCCAGCCAACACCGCATCCCCCTTTGGGGGCAGCTTCTCGGCAAGCAGAGGTTCCCCTAAACAAGAGAATGGTACTCCCTCCCTGCTGGTGGGGATGGGGGACGTGCCCAAGCCTCCCTCCTAACTCCCCAGGGCTGCTTGGCCAAGGGCAGCTGTGGACCACCTCACTCCTGGCCCTGCCAGGCGGGCTGGGGATCTGGCCCTGGGCGCATTCCCTGCCATGCCCAGCTTTGTATTTTTGAGGCCAAAAAAAAAAAAGGGGGGAAAGGAAAAAACTCCAGGACTTTGAGGCCCAGGAGGAGAGGGGAAAAATCCAAAGAATTTCTGGAAGCAGCTTCGAGGGTCTGAAACAGAGACAAACAGCCCTGACTTGTCCCAGCCAAGCCCAGGGAGGCCGGCCGCCTCCACCCCCCCCCCCCAAGACTGGACTCAGTTCCTGATTCAGGTGTCTATGCATTTCTAGCAATTTCAAACAATACCAAAGACAGATGAAAGCAACGGCAGAAGTGGGCAGGCTGAGGGCCTGGCCTCTAGGGCAGCTGCTGTCCGGGCCAGGCTGAGAGGCAGAGGGACTCTGGGCTTGGCCTCCCAACAGGTCGAGAGACTCCTATGGGCTGGAGGCCTGAGCTCTGAACTGATGGTACCCCCCTTCCCCCCAAAACACTGCACGTGCCACCAACTTTTCTTAGAGACTTCTCGGTACATTTAAGCTTCTTTATACTGTAAAGAACAGACCAATAAAAGCCCCGACATCTGAGCTTTCCTCTGTGAGCCTCCCTCCACGGACATGGGGCAGGGCAGAGGCCTCAGTCTTCATCAGAAAGCTGCAGCTCCTCCACCACATCTTCCTCCCCCTGGGCCAGTCTCTCCAGCTCAGCCGGGGGCAGCTTCAGGGCTTCTCGGCCTGGGGGGAGGAAGAGAGCACAGGCTGCAGGTGTAATTCTGCTTTATCAGGGAGAAACAAGGCAGCCGAGGTTTCTCATCACTAATTAATCATGGCGCTAATTAATTTATTGAGGCCGCTGCTGTTTCCAGATAGCAGGAGAGAAAGGAGCAGCTGGCCGGTGTCTCCTGTGATGAGGCCTGCATCCCCCCAGCCCCCTGAAAGGCAGCCTGCCCCCTCCCCTTCCCATCCCCATTTGGGCTCTGAGCCCAGACAGGAATCACTGAGGCTCTCGATGCCAGCCCCTGGCCAGATGTGGCCCCGATGGGGAGCTCGGCCTTCTCCTGGCCCCGATGGCCTCTCACCCTCAGAGTCGCTGCCGCTGTCCTCGTCATCATCACTGCCCTCTTGGTCCTCACTGTCCCCGCTCAGGCCAGAAGACTCATCCAGGCTGTTGTCGCTAAAGCCGTCACTGTCTTCACCCTGGGCTTTCTTGGAACCAGCCCTTCCTGTGACACAGACACATAAAACTTGCTGTGGTCGGCCGGCTACAGGTCAGTCAGGACTCAGGAGCTGGGGGCACCAGCTCTCCAGCTGGCCCCTCCCCAAATCCATCAGCGCCACGGTCGGCCCCACGCAGTCGGCGGCGGACTCAGTGACGGCCCATCTCTGGCTCTCCCTTAATCGCACCCGGCTCCTGCCCGGAGTCATTAATAATCTCCGACAGGCCTGTCTCCCTGCCTGAGACCTGTCAGGGGGTAAATGAGAGAAATTCATGGGCTTCCTTCCCCATCACCACACACAGATCCGTCAGAGCTGGAAACAGCCAGACCCTCCCCCTCCCTCCCGGCCACATGTTAACTCTCCTCACACCCAAAAGCGTGCTCTGTGGGGTTTCAGCAGTCTTGGTTGCTCCCCGGGCACTGCCCCAGCCCTACCAATAAACAGCGAAGCAGACCTAGTTAACAGCCAGGGGCCAAGGCTGGGCCCACAAGGCCTGACCCAACCCCCCCCCCCCCCCCCCGCAGGCCAGCATCAGGCCCGGTGACCCCTGCCCCCCAGCACAGATGGCCAAAGGTCAGACTTCTGAGGTGACTCCTGCCCTAGCCCCAGGAGGTCTTGGGGGCACCAGGCCTCCCTGGATGGAAATGAGAGCAAGGGACTACTTGTGTGGCCCTGGACCAGCTACCTCTGCTTTCTGGGCCTCCGTTTCCTCATCTGTAAAAAAAGGGGAGCAGACTAGCTCTCTCCAGTCCCTCCCTGAGCTGGAATTATGAGGCCTCAGATCCCAGCCCCTCGAGGCCCGACTGCGAGGGGGGACAAAGGGGCTGAGCAGGAAGGCAGGGCTGCCAGAGGTGTGGGGCTGCAGCAGCGCTCCCCACTTCCAGCAGCAGGGACAGGCAGGGCACAAGGGTCCCACCGCCGACTCTCTGCCCAAGCCCCCCAAACTCCCCCATGCTGAGATGGGGCATGCACCTGAGGAGCCCATTTTCCACATCTCACCAGTGGGCACTTGGCTGCGATCGGAGTTGGGGTGAAAGGAGAACCTGCCTGCTGAATGCTTCCCGAGTTGGGGTGAAAGGAGAACCTGCCTGCTGAATGCTTCCCGATGCAGAGAAACCCTGGGCTGGAGGCCTCAGAGTCAGGCCCCATCCTCCCCCTCTTCCCTCCCTGGAGCCCTGGGCTAGAGGATCACAGGGCAACAGACTCAGGAGGTGCTCCCTTCCTGAAAACGGGTGCAGTGCACCTCCCTCCTCCCACTCTCCGTGTCTGAGGGTCCCCAGCAGGGAGACACCTGTGTGTGCCAGCACGGGCCTCAGCCCCAGAGGCGGCAGGGATGGGACACTTTACAAATGGGAACACGTCTGGGCATTGCTACAACCCTGGGAGGCAGGGGGATCCTCCCTATTTTACAAATGGGGAAACTGAGGCAGGCAGTGGTGAAGTGACTCATCTAGGGTCACATGGGCTCTGAGGCAGGATTTGAATTCAGGTCTCCCTGACTCCAATACTCCATGCCCTGCCAAGTGCTACATTTAAGTGTGGCCCCATCAACGGGAGGCGGGGAATTAGGACTGCTGACACCCTGCCCTGCCAAGGAGCTCAGAACCACCCACCCTCCTCCCCTTGCTCCCCACCCAGGCTGGGAAAGGGGGAGCAGCTCATGAGTAGACATGTGGGCGCCCCTGCCCATTGGGCGGGTCTACACAGCCTCTGGACAGGTGAGCACACCACCTCAGCCCTCTGCCCCCCCTTACACAGGCCTCTCCATCAGAGCTTAAGCAGCCTTATGAAGGGGAGGTCAAGGAAGAGGTGGCCAGAATTCCCACCGGGGATGGCAGCCACAGCCTCCTGGCCTGGTGCCCCTTTCCTCCCAGAGGAGGCAGGGAGAGGACCTCACTGCCCCAGACACAGCCACACCCCAGAGGTGGGCCATCTGCCCCCAGAGGAAACTGAGGCAACAGCTTCTGAGACTGCAGAAAGTAGCTGGGGACAGACGGGTGAGGAGTGCCAAAGGCAGGAGACGTGCCAAGTGGCTGGGAGCTCCTCCATCCCTCAGGGCCTCTCCAGGAGCCCTGGGCTGGTCTGGGCTAGAGCAGAGGAGCCCAAGACCAACAGGGTGGCAGGAGGCACAGCCAGGCCTGGGGCCTCGGGGCCTCCTCGGGGCCATCTTCACAAGCCTCAGGCCAGACCCTCTGCTGGCATCCCAGTCGTTCCTCAGCTTCCAAGGCCTTTCCTCCGCTGCAGGGCCCTGGCCTGGCTGGTCCCACACATAGGCCCCCAGGCCTCCTCGTCTCTACCCACTCCCCCTACCTTCCTCGGGCCCTTCAGGCCCTCCAGGAAGCCCCCCCCACCCCAGCCTTCACGCAGAGCTGTCTGCCTGGGTCTCCCCCCTCAGACTGGACGCTCCTCAAGGGCAGAATCTGTCTTGTGTCTTTGTAGCCCCAAGGCTCCGACAGCACAGTGCCTGGCACACAGCAGGCGCTTTATAAATGACTGACTAGAACAGTGCTGCCTTAGGCCCAAGACCTCATGCTCTCATCCCTCCAAACCACAAGCATGAGGCCATGCAAAGCTGCTCCCAGACATCGATTCACACCCAAGGCCTAGCACAGGTAACCTGAGGCAGGAACCGCCAACACCTCCCTGGAGCCAGCATCTGAGGCTCTCTCTGTCACTCCCACACCAGGCTGACCCTTCTGCCCTGAGGCCCAGCTTCAGCACAGGATGCATGAAGGCGGCCTGGAGGAAAGGGCACCCCGCTGGGCCCCCGTCCTGCCCCTGGGACTTTGGGTCCCCCGTGGGCCTTGGTTTCCTCTTCTGCTCTGCACGGCCAAGTCCACTGATCCTGTGACCAGCCTCTGAGAGGGGCTGGTCACAAGCTCCCGGGGCAGAGGCTTTCCAGATTTGCTCCTGGTGACTCGGGGAGGGCAGGCTGGGGTCACTCCTTCTTACAAAAACAACACATGGGGCGATAAGGCAGTCAGAGGCTCCACGCGGCGTCTAACGCTGCCCTGGCACCACACAGGTCCACCAGGCCAAGGACGCGCACACGGACAGGTGAACACACACACACACGCATCTAGGAAAACCCACCTTAAGACAGACAGACTTACAGATGGTCCAGAGCTAGAGCGGGAGTCAGGAGACCCAGATTCGAATCCTGCCTCAGGCACACTCACAAGCCACATGGCCCCGGACAAGGCATTTGGACACTCTGGGGGGCAGGTAGGTGGCACAGTGGATAGAGCACTGGCCTGAAGTCAGGAGGACCTGAGTTCAAATCTGGCCTCAGACCAAACACTTGACACTTACTAGCTGTGTGACCCTGGGCAAGTCACTTAACCCCAACTGCCCAAAAAAACCCTAAAACCAAACAAGACAAGACACTCTGAGTCTCAGTTTGTCCATCCATAAAACTGGAGGATGATGCAAACATCAAGTCCCTCATCTGAACGCCACAGACATGGGAATGACTGTACTCCTTGTCACTAAACTATGAGCCCCCGAAAGCTGGGGGGTGTCTCCCAGCCACGCTCTCAGGCGAGGCTGACAGAAAGACCCTGATGGGCTGGGCAGCCCCGAATCCCCGACCTGGAAGGCTCTGGCGCCACATGAGACGCCGTCCAGAGGAAGCCCAGCATTTCTCAGAGGCCCCGAGACCTTGGGACCACTTGAAGATCCCCCAGGCTGTGCTGCGACTTGGGCCAGGTCCCTGGAGCTCCCCTCCATGAGGAGGCGCCACCTGCCTCTGGGGCAGCTCTCAGTGCGAGGAAGGTCCCCGGGTGCTCAGCCTCCACCTGCCCCCGGGGCCAGCCCTGTGGGGCTGAGCTTGCAGCCCCCCGACCCAGCATCTGGGTCAGATGCTGCTATCCAACCGTCGAAAAGGCGCTCCAGGCCCAGGCTCGGGCTCAGGCGTGGCCACTGGAAACATTCCTGACCCTCTGGCTTGCGAGCAAGCTGAAGGACTAGCGGACTGGCTAACTGGCTAGAGGAAGTGGGGATGAGGGGTCCAGCTCAGAAGCAGTGACCACCACAGAAGCAGAAGAGGAAAAGGAGGGGGAGGCATCCTAGGCCCTCTCAGCTCACCTAATCCCACGCCACCCCCAAGCAGCGGCCCAGCCCGTGCCAGCTGGGGACGCTCTCATGCTCCACATCAAGCCTTCGCCTGAGCCTCGTGGGACAAAGCAGACAAGCCCCATCCCCACTCCCCCACCCTCCCAAGCAGACTGCTTTCTCTGGAGTAGGAAATTCCCAGTGTGAAGATCCCCTTCACCCATGCAGACCCAGTCTGCTCAGGGTCAGGTAGCCTGTCTCTGCATCAGAGGCATGCTCAAACCCAGGCCTCAACGGTCCCAAGGCCAGTCCTTTTCCTTCTGCCCCACATTGGCCAGCCCAGCCCCCAGGCCACTGCCTATGCTGCCCTCTCCCCAGCTTAGCCAGGGCCCTGCCCCTGCCTCCCACCTTTCACCGAGAGGCCTTCGCCCTCCTCATCTGAGTCCGTGTCCAGGTCGAAGAGGTCCCTGAATTCTTTCCTGTCCTCTTCTTTCCTGTCCTCTGGTTTTCGTCGCTTGATCTCGGGGAAGTTCAGCTCCTCCAGCTGGAGGGGAGATGAAGGCCAGACGGGGCCGGCTGAGGAGAGCCTGTTGGACCCCAGGTGCAGGAAGGGGAGGAGGGCAGGGCGGCCCCAAGCAGCCAAGGTCCTTCTGGTCTCCACCCTCTGGCCCACCAGGCCATCAATCTTCTCTTGAGGTTTAACTACCCATATCATGACCCTAAAGGGCAACTATAAAGCACCGTCGGGCCCCCCAGCCATGGACACCCCTGCGCTGACCCCCGGCCTGAGGCACTGCCACTCAGGTACCGCCTTTGATCCATTCTTAATTCAACGGTCCCAAGAGACACCCTCCCTGCTCTTATCCCCGGAGACGGATTAAACATCAAATCAAGCCTGGCATTTCCTACCAAGCTCCACTTGGCGAGGGAAGGGGGTTCCCCATGGCAAGCTCCCTCCAGACTGTCTGGCCCTGCCCCTGACTGGGTCCCCGGCATCCTGTCTCCAGCCCCAGAGTGTGGGGGACAGAATGTGCCCCACCCAGGGCCTGGCAGAGAAACAGCTTAGATGCTGACTGAGCACCTGAGTGCCCCTAACAGTGTGCAGAGTGAGCGTAAGCCGGAGTGTGTGTGCGTGTATGCTGTCTGCAGCACATGTGGTGTCTACGTGTTGTGTGTCCACACAATGTAGGGTATGTTGTGTTCTGTTTGTGCATACTATGTGCACCCGTATCTCTCTCACACACACACACACACACACACATATATCTGTGGTGTGTGCTGTCTCACATGTGTGGTGTGCTCACATGGGGTGCAGCTGAGTTTCCACACGTGTACAACGTTTGTGGCAATCTGTCCGTATGTAAGGTGTGTACTGTGTGTCTGTGTAAACGTGCTGTGGCCCGTCTGTGTAAGTGTGCTTGTATCATATCACACGCGTGGTACTTGTTATGTGACGAAGCTACGTACGTGTCATCTGTCTGAGGTGCATGCTGTGTGCGTGATACACACACACACGTGGAGGGTGTGATGAGGGCCAATGTTTCCGGCGTGTTTGTATCATGTGGACGTTTCTATACACTGCTGTATGTTGTGGCATGTGCTCTGTGTGTGTGTGTTTTCTCCCCTAGGCCACCGTCTGCCCTTCTCTCCATGTTTCATGGAAGCCAGGCCTGAGCAGCACCGGCTGTCTCTCCCTGCCCCAGCGTAGCCCCCCGGCCCCTCCAGCCCCAGCACAGCCCCCCGGCCCTGGCCCCAGCACAGCCTCCCAGGCCTCTCACCCTCTCTTTGCCACTGATCTCCAGAAGGATCTCCTTATCTCTCAGCTTCTTCCAGTAGCTGTAGTACCTGGTGAGTGGTGTGCCCTCGGCCTGCACCTGCTTCTCCCAGGCATCCTAAGGACACACCCATCGCCTCAGATTCTGTGGATCATCACAGGACTCTCCTTGGGAGGGTGACCCCCAAACCGTGGCCAGGTGTAGACACAGGGCGCCCCGACGAGTGGTCATGGCCAGTGCCTCAGCCTGGGCTGGTGTGTGGCAGCCACCTCCACCCCCCCCCCCAGAGTTTTATTAACGTTCGGCCTGAGCTCAGTGCCCTGGCCTGCATCCCACAGGAGCCTTCCCTTCTGCGGCACCTCCAGGGCCTGAGCTGGGGGCCTGGCTCACAGTCTATGGGGAATGCACCACCAAGCCCAGCTGGCTGCTTGAGGCCCAGCTTGGCTCTCTTTACAAAGGAATAAACTTCGGTACCCAAAGCCCCCAGGAAGCGAGTGGCATCCGAGCCCATGAGCGGGCCCCAAGGGGAAACCTGGATAACTGGGAGAGCAGCCTGTGCCAGGGACCCTTTGTGTGGGAGAGGAGGCTGCAGGCGCCAATGTGCTTCCTGTGAGCCACAGGGGCTCAAAACTCCGGGGCCCCCAAGAGCAGAGGGCAGAGGCTCTCCAGGCCAGGGCAGACCTAGACAAGTCCAATCCCACTCCTCCCTGAACCAGGGCACCCAGGGGGCTTTGGCTTCCTCCCCAGACTCTTGCAAAATCCAGCCGTCTCTAGCTGGTCGTCAGCTGCCTAGGCTGGGGCCCTCCATTGCCAAGGCCCAGCCCCACCAGGGAAGGACATCGCCACATTCTTCCGGGCAGAGTGGACCCCTCCTGTGCCAGCCAGCTCTCGCAAGCACTCACCACAGCTTGCCGGTTAGACACGCCAAAGGGGGCCTTTTGCCGCTGGCTGGAGATGTACGAGACGTTCTCCTGTATCTTCTCCAGCAACTGGCGGATCTGCTTACAGTAGTTGGCCACCTTGCAATCCTTCAGGAAGGATTTGAACTGTCAGGAAACAGGAAACAGGAAGGGGGATAGTTAAAGAGTTTTTGTATCTCCCAGGGCAGGTTCCTGAAAACCTCCTCACCCTGGACCCAGTGCAGCTACCCAATGTCAGGGACAGGAGGGAGTCCTCCACTGCCCACCCAGGCCTCCTGGGACCTTCTCACCCCTGAGACATGGCCTGGCCAGGCTCGGGGACTAGCCCTCTGGGGAGACGACTCTGTAAGCTGGCCCGAGGGACCCTGGGTCTGATAACCACCATCCAAACTGGGCCAAATGACCCTGGAAGGCCATGTGAGCTGGCCTGAGTGTCCCCAAGAAGGACCCAGCCAGCTCTGAATCACCTAGGGTGTGAGCCCAAGGCGGCAGGGAGGCCTGGACAGGCCTTGGATGAGACAGAATGGTCCCAAACTCATTCTCTGAAAGACCCTGAACTCCCCCAAACCACTTCTATCACTGCCAACTGGCAGCCAGGTATCTCAAGGGCCAATGATGGGCATCTCCCTTCTGAAGGAATCCTCCCAGATGGAGATTTCCCCAGTACAATCTTCACCAGTCATAACACCACGAGTAGGGGTGTGAGGGCACAGGAGAAGAGCCTGTGGAGGCCAGGAAAGGTGGATGCCTCCTGGACACCTCAGGCCGGGTGAAGGACCGGGCCCTAGGAATGCCCACCACAGCCCAGACACACCAGGGTCTGTACACAGGCCCACTCTTCCTACCGACCTTCTACAGGGGCCAGGCTTGGGGCTGCTCAGCTAGAGCCTCTCAGAGTGGAGGGCACCGCACTCCTCCTGGGACCCCAGGGTCACAGGCCCAGTGACCTCCCATCAGATGTCCCCAAGGACAGCTGCCCTGACGGCCTGGCCTCGTCACCTCACCCCTGCACCCCTCAGGGGCCTGTGAGCAGGTCTGCCTTCTGAGAACCTCCCCCCCCACGTGGCTGCCTAGTACCACTAGGACCCAAAACGCTCAGGAGCTGACACTTCCTGCCTTCCCAGTATTCCTGGCCCTCCCCCTTGCACTGGAGAGGCTGCATTCCCTGCCCCTGGACCCTGGCACAGGCCTCCCCAAGGCCCAACAGGCCCCATGCCTCAGGATCTCTCAAAGCTCAGCTCAGACACAGGCCTGGCCCTGGCTCCTAGGGCCCCTGCCCACCTGGAACCAGCAGGACCTCTGTCTAGACAGGTGGACGTGCTGTTTCCCCTTACAGAACATAAGCTTCGGGAGGGCAGGAGCTGGTTCATGTCTGTCTTTACAACCAGGGCCTAAGGCCACAGGCCTGGCACATAGCAGGTGCTGAACTGCTGGTTGCCTGATTGAGGCTGCGGCTCTGTGGCCCCTGGGGTTGGGGGCTGGTCACTGGTAGAAAATGCTATCAGGTATGTGAGAGACTGTAATGACTGCGCGTGTGTGTGTGTGTGTGTGAGAGAGAGAGACACAGACACAGACAGAGAAAGGGAAGGGGAGGGAAGAGCACAATACCGTCTGTCTCTGTGTGACTGGAAATGTGAGAGACTGTAATGACGGCCTACGTGTGTGAGTGTGAGTGTGAGTGTGTGTGTGTGTGTGTGTGTGTAATTAGTGTGCGCCTTCTCCCCGCTGGGCAGACCTGTCATTAGCGGCATCAACTCTGTCGGCCTGCCAGGGCTAAACACTGACAGCCGCTGCCAGCAGGGACCGCAGGCGGCCCCCCTCCCCCCGCCAGCCGCCTTCCTGTAAGAGACCCAGGGCCTCCCCGTGATCGGAAACATCTGGGGCGCTGAGCAAACTGTGAGGGAGAGGAGGGGGCAGACAGACACATAGGGCGAGTGAGCCACATGGGGATGGGGAGACAGAGGTACTGGGGAGGGGCACAACCCAGTGGGGGCTGCTCCTGGCCCAGGCCTTTTTGGGAAAGAGGGAGAGCAGAGGCCCCAGCCTGGTCTACACAGCAAGAAGGGATTGGGAGCTGGGCCTCCCCCAGCATCTGCCTCCAGCCCAGAGCCACCCGGTCCAGCCGTCCCACCTCCGGCCTTCAGTGACCACCGCTGGAACTAGGACCTTCACTGCCCACAGGCAGGACCAGGGGCCATTTCCCTGGGGACAAAACGACCTCCTTCTTTCTCTCTTCACTGTTCTGTCTGTGCCCACGTTTGCCTCCCCATCAGAAGGTGCGCTCCCAGAAGGCAGGCAGCCACATCTTCTCTCCTTGTACCATCAGCACCTGGCATACTCTACAGTGCCCGGCACACGGGAGGTGTCTGATCGGCACTTGTGGACAGAACAATTAACAAAGGAGGCCAAGGCTGGATTCCCACAAGCCCGTCCAGCCACCATCCCTCAGCTGAGGCCTGGCTGGCCTGGTCCTGGGGCGGAGCCTGCTCCCAGGGTTCACCGGTGGGTCAGACGTCTCTTCCCCGCTGGCTCCCTGTCAGCCAGAGAAGGCGGAGGGCCTGGGGCCAGCTCAATCTCTTTCCACTGAAGGAGCCTAGCCTCAGCCTCCTGCCTGGTGCAGGGGTGTGGAAGGGCTCCTTGGCTCCAGCGCACCCGCCCCAGCCACCCCAGGCCCAGGACCCCCTCACCTGGATGATGGCGGGCAAGGCCAGCTCCGGGAAGCCGATGGTGCAGGCCTGGCTGTGCAGATACTCCAGGCTCAGGTCATACAGCTGCTCCACAAGTCCATCCTGGCAGTGGGTGAGATGGGCTTAGCGGCCCTGGGCACGCTTCTCCATCCCCCACCCCAGGACGGTGGGTGCCTCCAGGAGGCTGGGGAGCCGAGGCAGCCCCATGGGGAGGGGAGGAGGAGGGGAGAAGAGGAAGGCAGGAGAGGGAGGGGAGCAGGGGCCTGAGGTTTGGGGTCCTGTCTCACCCCCAGTGCACTTCGGTGCAGGGGTGTTCTGGGCCCCCAGCCCCTGGCACTTAGCCCCTCAAAATGTTGGGCACTGAGAGGAATCTGGCACCTGCGGCCAGGGCCAGTGGGAGCTGAAGCTCCTCTTTGGACAGTCACACCCACATGCCCTCCATCCTCACGGTCCCTGACTCTTCTCCACATCCCTGGCACAGCGACTCCCTGTTATGCTGCCCAAAGGTGGGCCCTGGCACCGACTGCCCATCAGGTCCTGGCCATGACCACCCAATCTCCAAGCTGGAAAGGGCCTTGGCAGCCACCTGGCCATGCCTAGCCTCGGACAAGAAACCCTGCTGACAGCCTCTCTGGTGACGGTCATGCCCCCCAGCCTCTGCTCAGAGACCACCACTGAGGCAGAACCCATCACCTCCAGGGGCAGCCCCTTCCAGGCCGGCATGGAGAGGCCATCTAGAACCAGCTCACGCCTTCACTGGCCCCCCCTGCCCCCAAAGCAGAACGAGCCAGGCCCCATGCCCATGGGAGCACCCTCCAAACCCATCAGGACAGCTGACATTCAGGTTAAACATCCTCCCAAATCTTCAACTGACACTTGCCTAGGACCATCCCACCTCTTGGACCGGCTCTAGTCGGCTATCTTTCAGAAGCGAACAAGCACAGTGCTCCGACCTGGACACCAGGCCTCTCCTTCAATGACTGACGATACGTTAGCTTTGTCCGCTGCCTTATCACCCTGCACGTACGCACTCCCCAGGAGCCACAGATCTTTTCCACCAAGGCTGCTTCACCTTCCCTGTCCTACACTTATGCTGTTGATTTTTTGACCCCAAGGGGAGGACTTTGCATTTATCTCCCTTCCCATCTCCTTTCTGTGCTCCACCGGGGACTTGGTCTTACCCGGTAGGCCTTCTCCTGCAGGTTAACGTTTGACAGTTTTAGGATTACAGCAAAGTTGATGGGCTTGGTGCTTATACGTCCAGGCTTCTTGTTGAAGTCAACTTGATGGAAAATCTGCAAAGTAAAAGAGGTTCAATACTCAGTGACCCAACTCAACCCTGGAGATGGAGCCAGGAGCTTGGGAGCCGTTCCGCTCAGCTGCTCTGCAGGATGAAGGACGGGAGGGACAGCCAAGTGCCCATGACCCTATGGGGCCCCCGTCTCCACCTCCAGCCCTCGACGGCCCCTAGGACCCGAGCTCAGAAGGCCTGCACAGACAGGACCTCCTACACACCTCTCAGTGCCAGGTTTCTCCCACTACGCTACCCATATGCCCACAAAACAAATGCCTCCCAGTCCCCCCCCCCCCCCGAGCTCAGCACACTGGGCCCAGGAGAAGGGGCAGCCCCTCCTTTCAGTGAGTTTCCCACGGGGTCTCAGCCGACTCCCCTGCCTGGCTGCCCTGGAAACCCTACCATCCCCATCCGCGGGTGTGCCAATGGCCAAGAACACTGTGACCTTCACAAGCCCCAGGCACACACTGCAGCTGGTCTTGGCACGGAACAGCTGGTTAGGTGTACATGGCACCCACCGCCCTAATCTTATACTTCACTTGACAGATGGGAGAAACTGAGGCTGGCAGGTCAAGACCGGGCAGCAGCAGAACCACCAAGTTCCTGCTCTTACTTCCGGGCTGTCACCCAGCTCCCTCCCTCGTCCCACTCCAACCCCGAACTCTCCTCTAGCTCCAGACGGTAACCAAGAGCTGGAGGAGCAACACAGAAGCAGCACAGGCTTCTCCCAAGGGCTGTGATGAACCAGAGGGGCTTGCAATAGCTCCAACAATCCACAGTAAAGACAGCGGTTCCTCCAGCCTTCCTCTCGAGCACCACTGTGTTGACAGCTGGTGGCGAAATGTACACAGTGCCGGGCCTGGACTCAGGAGGACCTGAATTCAAATCCTGCCTAGTTATGTGATCCCAGGCAGGTCACTTAATATCTGTCTGGCTCAGTTTCCTACTAACAGCATTCTCAGGGTTGTTGTGACTGCAAACACTGAGTGCTGCCTATCATCACCACATGATTACGGTCATAATGGTCACCAGAGTAAAGCTCCCCCACACTCCCTGGGTCCTTGGGGAAGAGGCACCCAGGGGCTTCCTAGGGAAGGGGGCTGGGGGGGCCTCTGGCCTCTCCCCACCCCGCTCAGTGGAGGATCAGCTGGGAGCGAGGGTGACTTTCTCAGCAGCTTGTGGAAATAAAAAATTAAACGTCCCTACCTGGATAATCAATGCTACAAACCTAGTTATACACGATTATGTCTTTCGTCCAAATGGCATCGATCGCCCAGGTCGCCGCATCAGAGGCGGCAGCTGACTCAACAGACAGGCCCCTGTGTCCTCGGCCGCTGACAGGCTCCCAGGGTCACCCAGGAGGGGATGGCAGGGGATGGGAGAGAGCAGGGGAGGGAGAGGGAGGCACAGGGAGGGAGAAGAAGGGAGCTGGGGAGGAGGAAGGAGACAGAGGGAGCAAGCTGGGGAGGGGAAGGGAGGCAGAGGGAGGGAGCTGGAGAGGGGGAGAGAGGGAGCTGGGAAGGGGGAAGAGGGCAAAGGGAAGGAGCTGGGGGGGGAGGTAGAGAGAGAGAGCTGAAGAGGAGAAAGGAGACAGAGGGAGGAAGCTGGGGAGGGGGAAGAGGGCAAAGGGAAGGAGCTGGGGGGGGAGGCAGAGAGAGAGAGCTGGAGAGGAGAAAAGAGACAGAGGGAGGAAGCTGGGGATGGGGAGGGAGCTGGGAAGGGGGGAAGAGGCAAAGGAGCTGGGGTGGAGGCAGAGGGAAAGAGCTGGAGAGGAGAAAGGAGACAGAGGGAGGAAGCTGGGGAGGAGGAGGGAGCTGGAGAGGGGGGCAAAGGGAGGGCGCTAGGGAGTGGGCCTGAGCAAAGGGAGATTGGGTGGGTTCCAGGGTTGAGCCTAAGACCCCACTCAACACAACGTGGAGCTTCTGCTGGGCGCTCCCCACCCCCGAGGACTGAAGGCTCTCCTGGCCCAGTGAGGTTTACAAAGTGCTTAACACATGGCTGCTCCATCTGATTGTCACAGCTATCCTGGAAGGAAGCTGCTAGAATCATCCCCATTTCACCACCGAGGCTGAGGGAGGGGGATGGGCTGCCAGAGGCCAGGCAGGGACCAGGCGGGGCAGGATTCAATGCCACATCTCATACCACCAAGTCGGGGCGCTATCTGCGCTGAACCACACTGCCTGTGGAGGGGGTGAGGATGGTGTCTGGCTGTCTGAAGTGGCGCTGCCTCCTGGCCAGCTCACTCGCCCTGTGCCCTGCCCCCGGCCCTGTCCCCATCCCTCCTCCAGGCCTCTCATGGATGGGTCGAGGCCCCCCTCGGAAGAGCCAGGCTGCCACTCTGGAGGGGGTGAGACAGGAAGAAGGGCCGGCAGCTGGCCAGGGACGGGCATGTTCTTGGGGAAGGAGGCCACAGAGGAGGGGGCCCCAAGCAGGAAAAGACCCCCAGCTGAGCTCCCTCCTGCAGCCACCCCCTCCCTGGCTGCAGGAGGGGGGCTGGGCCAGACTAAATGAAAAGCAGCAGGGCCAGTTAATAATAAATCGATTCCCAGAGCCACCGCTCTGCCCTTTATCATGCTGACGCTGAGGCTGAGCCTGCGGGCTTTGGGGGGAGGAAGGGGGGGGGCCCACCTCCACACCCAGGTGCCTGGGCGGGGGCGATGACGGATGTGGCAGGAGGCTGTGGAAGGAAGCTCCCTGTGCCCTGCGGTGCCTGCTGGGAGCCCTGAGGTCGACAGGTTAGAAACACATGTCAGAGGAGAGATGACAGGTAGGGCGAGGCAGAAAGAGAGTGACGGGGACCCCAGAAACCCAGTGCCGGGCAGGGGGGGAGGTCAGGCAGTGCCAGAGGAGCCCACGGCCCCCGAGGTCGGAGATTTACCAGTGGCAGTGGCCGCGGCGGCAGCGCTGCTGGCTCCCACCAACGGGGAGGATGTGGTTTCCGACGGACGTTTACAACATGAAACCACAAGGGCTCAGGCCTCGGCAGAACCGATGGGGAGCGAGTCTGGGGTTTGGTTGGCCTGCTCTCCCCCTCCCCTGCCGCCCACCCCCTCCCTCCTTGCTTCCTGCGGGGGCCGACCGCAGCCCTGGCAGCATGCCCAGCCTGTGCACAATAGGC
The DNA here is from genome assembly GCF_003287225.1 of Phascolarctos cinereus. Taxonomy (NCBI): domain Eukaryota; kingdom Metazoa; phylum Chordata; class Mammalia; order Diprotodontia; family Phascolarctidae; genus Phascolarctos; species Phascolarctos cinereus. Next base: position 406,220,757 of record NW_027556098.1, on the reverse strand, counting down.
CTTCCAGCAAGCGGGCCCTGGGGCCACCTCAGTGCTGAGGGGCTTGGAGCCTGGAGAGGCTGGGGCAGAGGACAAGAGACCTGCACCAGATCCCGGTCCCAAGGGAATGGCGGCTCACGCCCACCCAAAGCATGGGAAGCCACCGGAAAAGCGCCACCATCACCATCAGACACTGGGGGCCGGGGGGCAGACGAGGAGGGCAGGGCTGTGTTGGCTGGCGTCCACAGGCCCTGGCGGGTGAGGAGCCATGGGGAAAGCCTCAATCAATGCCGGCCAGATGGAAATACAGGGTTTTTTTTGGGTCACCAAGAACCCAACCCCATTGATATCCGCCTGGGCCCATGACACCCGACCTACAGGAGCAAAGAATGGGCCCAGAACTGGCCACTTGGCAAAAGTAGAAGAGCCCTAGACAGACCTTGGAGCATGCATTCAGGTCTGCCCGCCGGATGCCCATGTCTCTATCTGTGAGTGTCCGCCGGGCATACCTGAATGCACGCTCACTGCCCACCAGGCACCCCTGTCTCTCTGGGGGTGCCCAGGCCTCACTGCCTACACTTGAGGTCTGAGTGTCACGGTGCCCGTCGCAGCGTCTGCAGGGGCCCAGGATGAACTCACCTCCAGGATGAAGGGCAGGACGGGGATGAAGGTGCCAGTACTTTCTGAGAGCAGCGTCAGGGCCCGTATGCAATGCATTCGCAGAGGGTAAAAACGTGCTGTGGGGACCAGCCTGGTCACGGGGAGAACAACTGAGTGAGGGTGGGGACAGGCTGGCAGAAGCCTGGCCGCTGGCCCCCTGATGGCCAGCCTCGTGCCCTGATGGAGCCAAGAGGCGGGGACCTGCCACCTTCTTGCCGCCCCATTTCTGCCTTTCTTGGGGGAGCCTCGATGAGCAGCTGGAAGGGCCCTCGCAGGCCCTCCAGTCCATTTTACAGAGGATGCAACCAGGCCCAGCAGGGGCACAGCTTGGGTCACAATGGGGCCCCCCTGAAGCTGGACATCTTTCCACTAGGCAAGCTGGGCATTTGAGCCCCCACTGTCTGGGGAGTTTGCAAAAGAAGCCCCCACTCCACCCAGCGGCTGCTTCACAGAAAGAGGATTGTCCCTCCCCCCCAAGAATGGCCTTTCCACCCTCTGACCAGCAGCCCCCACCCCTGGGAAAGGGGGGCCTTGAAACTACTCCTGAGGCTTCCCCTCTGCAGCCCAGGCACCCTCCCCTTCACTATCCTGCATTTTTAATGCACTTTCTAGGCCAGAGAGGAAGGGGGGGGAGGTGAGGAGGGGGCTGGGAGGGGGGCTCCCTCTGTGCCTGCAGCAGGCACCAGCTACCCTCGTTATCTGGCAGAAGCACATTTCCAATTCTGCCCTGGTCCATGCCTGGAGCAATGCCGGCTGCACCGTGACTTGTCTCCCTCTCCTCCCTCCTCCCTCCTCCCACATCCTACCCCATCCTTCCGTGCCCCCCCCCCACTTATGCTGGGGAACAGCGCCACCTCCTGGCCCAGGACGGAGATGCTCCCGGTGCACAGGGAGCCCAGCAGGGGGCGGCTGGGCCCATGAGCACGTGCACACACACGCACACTTATACAGACACACATACACATATGCCACATGTGCATGCACCCCCCCCATATACAGGCACATATATGAGGCACACATACAGGCACATACACATGCGCACACATACAGGCACACATACACACACGTACAGAAACATACACACAGGCCAAGGCCTTCTCCAGCATCTGCCCCTCCCTCTCAGAATCTCTTGCCACATTCAAGGGCCACCTCCTCGAAGGGCCTTAGTGCTTAGCTCTGGAGAAAGGACCTGGGTTCAAATCCGACCACTCAAAACCTCCGGCGGGTCTCAACACATCTGTGGGCGAGGGCCCCAAGTACCTTCTTTCATCTCTGATCCTATGATCCACTGGCCGGTGTGTCCTCGGCCAAGGTAGCCCCCCTCTATGCCTGTCTCCTGCCCCGGAGTGTCATTTTCCTACCTGCTCGAGGGCAGGGACTGCCTTGGCTCCTGCTACATAAGGCCACCCAAGGTGGGCTTGTGCGGTGAGCTTTGATGGAGGCAGCCCTAGAGCTTCTGCCCATGTACTTTCAGACGGGGACACTGAGGCTCAGGCGCAGAGGTTGCCGGGAGCGCCCCCCCCCCACAGACTGTCCCCTGAGGCCCAGGGGAAGGAGCTTTGGGAGAGGCAGAGCTGGGCCCACATGGCTTCATGAATATGCACATAAAAGCAGAGTCAAAAGCCAAGTCTGAGAGCTGGGGGGGAGGGGGGGGGGTTCTGGCCTGAGTTCAGGGGCTGAGCCCGTGCAAGGCCGCACAGGGCCAGCGCTCATACACCTTCATGCGCAGGCACACGCAATGACACATGCCTGTGCACAAGCCCACAAACACATTTACACACATCTGTGTACACACATACCTGTTTACACCTATACAGTTGCACACATGTGCATGCACACATTTACGTACACACGTTCACACATGCACATACAGACACACCAGGGCTGGGAGCCTGGGCCAGGGGTCCCGACCACTTTCTGGCCGCTAAACTGGCTCCTCTGGGAGCACAGGCCGAGGGAGGTCTCTGGCATGGAGACCCTGGGGAAGCCCCTGCCCCGCCCCAGGCCTCAGTTTACCCCAGGTCCCCCGACCGCCACACCGCCCCCCGGAGCGTACTTGATGCAGCCGATGATGATCTGGGTCAGCGGGTAGATGAGCGGCCCCAGGACCTCGCTGGGGTGGACGGTGCTCAGGACGCGGCACCACAGGGAGAGGCAGTGGACGTACTGCCAGTTGTAAACAGACTGGTAGGTCTCCTGGGACCGAGGAGAGAAGGGAGTGATGGGGGTGGTCAGAGCTGCCTTTTGTGCTTCAATCCAATCCAACAAGCATTTATTAAGCGCCTGCTGCGTGCCCGGCACTTGGACAGACAAACGTGAGCCCCTCCTGGCCCCCTGGAGCCTTCCTTCTGGGGAGGGGCACAATCTTCCGACCAGCACCAAGTAAACCCACAGTCAGTCACTGGGAGCGGGGAGGGCCCCCGGGGTCGCAGCCTGGGCAGAGGGACAGAGGTGGGAGACCACACCGAATCGTATCCTGCACGACGGGAGGCCACCAGAGCCTCTCGGTGGGACTGGGAGGTCCCCGAGGGTGGGAGCCGTACCTTCTTACTCATGGTCATGGCGTTGCGCAGGTGGATGGCAAGCTGGCGGATGTAGAGGAAGGCGTGCTGATAGGCCAGGCCAGTGTCCAGCGCACACATTTCCGTCAGCGTGCGCTGCATGAAGCTGATCGTGGGGAGGGCGCTGGGGGACGTGAACTTGGAGTTCTTCACATAGGAGATGTACATGTGCTGATAGGGAAGGAGGGCAGAGGGTCACAGGGCCAGGCAGTGACTCCACCATCTCACGGAGGAGGAAGTGTGTGACAAACAGAATTTGAACCCAAGCCCAGCGCCCCAGGATGCTTCTGCTGCACACAGCAGCAGCCCTTCTACTGCCAAACTACACGAGTCTCACGGTGTGACCTCAGATCCTCCCCCTCCCCCACCCAACAGCTTGGGTTCCCTTCCCTCAGCTTACCCATAGGAAACACGGGGCTACGTCTGTGGCGCCGGAGCTCCCCGAAGAGCCCGGGGCACCCGATGCCAGAGGGAACGTCCAAACGCCCTCCCTCCCCAGCCAGGGCCGCAGGACTCACCCCCAGCGAGCAACCGGCCCTGGCAGCTCCCGCCCGGGAGGGAGCCAGGGAGGCAGCCCAGCTCTGCCCCCAACTGGCTGCCAGACTCAGGCAGGCTGTTTTCCCCAGCCTCAGTTTCACCCCCCACGCTCCCTTCCAGCTTTCTACCCGTGATCCCGTGAAGCCCCCCCGACAGAGCCGAGGCTCCTGGGAGTGGCAGGCTCAGGGTCCCCGAGGAGTCACCTTGAGAATGGGGCTCAGGAAGGGGTCCTTCTTGTGGCGGCAGACTTTGTTGATGACGAGGAAGGCCAGCACCCGCACTGTCTCCTCCCCAGTGCTCCAGAGCACGACCATCCTCTGTGAGAGAGAGGGAGCCTAGGTGAGGCCCACCCCCCAGCCAATGCCCTCTGCTGAGGGTTTTCACCAGCCCCAGGGGTTGCATTTGTGTCTTGGCAGAGCTGACACTGTGGGAAGGCTGGGGGGGGTGCCAGCTTGGGGACCTGGCAAGGATGTGGTTAATGATGACACCTGGAAGTCCCCAGCCTCCTCCTGCTCTGCGTGGTCCAATTTCCCAGCCACAAAACTCCCTGTCTGCCTCCCCGCCCTCCGAACAACCATCCTAATTAATAACAGTGACGCTCAGAGCTAGCACAAAGCTTCTGCCGGCTGAAGGCCTAACCGGCACCATCCCCACATTCTGCCTGCTAGACGTCCACAAGAGGAAGCCCCACCCCAACACAGACGCACACGCACGCACGTACGTCTCCATGGGGGCCAGGCTTGCCTCCCATAGGACCAAACTTCTGCAGAGAACCTGGCTGTCTCCCACATCCCCACTCCCCCTCACCCCAGATTCCAGTCTGAAAGGTGCTGACCTAGATGGGAGGGAGCTCCTCCTTCCTACCCGATCTGCACCAAAGCCGCTGCTGGGGCCCCCGAGATCCCACGAGGGGGTTAGCCCCCCCGCACCCAGACTCTACCTCCCTCTCCCGCCCACCCCAGGGCACCTCTATCTCCCCATCGCTCTCTGCTGCCAGCCTGACTCAGCCCCTATAAAATATTCCTCCCCAAACCCCCTGAGAGCCCTGCTCTAATGCACCAGCTGTCAACACACCCAGAGCAATCACAGCGTCCGTCCATCCAGCACGAGGCCGGGACGGTGGGATGGCAGGAGACGGGAGGCCTGGGTCACGCATTATGGATGAGCTATGGGAACGGGAGGGCACAGCAGCTGCCCCAGGAGCTCCCCAGGGAGGCAGGGCCTGCCAGGAGTGACCCGTCACCTCCCCCAGCCCACAGCAGCCCCCACCATCCCAAGCATCTTTCAGCACGGCTTGAGGAGTATGCATATGTGATGAAGCAGCACAGTTTCTCTCCTGAATTATTCCGGGCCGGCCTCAGGCAGCTACTAAATGCTGCCTGTTGGGACAGAGGTGACCTTTGCTGGCCAAAGGAAAGCCCCTCTGATGAGGGGCACTGTCCTTAGGCACCCCCCCAGAACACAGCCCAAGGAAAGCATGCGCTCCGGACCCCCAGCCGCCCAGACCCTCAGATCTCACCCTGAGCAGCAGCCGGCACTGCTTGGGGAAGGTCAGATAATAAGGGACGATGGCACTGATGTGCTGAAGGACGGCAGTGGCCACGGACGCCTCAGTCAGGCAGGATACCAGCTACGAGCAGAGAACAGGAGGCATCAGCGCAGAGCTGAGAGCGGCGGGGGCCTCCTCTGGGGCAGCCCAAACCAGAGGGAAGCCGACCTCCAGCCCTCTGCCCCCCCAGTACCTGGATGACCGAGTTGAGGTATGACTTGACATTGAGACGCAGTTTTGTCCAGAGAGGGCTGCTGGACGGCTGCACCAGCCTGGAAGGGAGAGGGGCCTGAGGGCAGGGCCTGTGCCCACCAGGAGGCTCAGGAGCTTGCACCTCGAGTCGACTTCCTAGGGGTCTCCCCACCAGGCCGGTGTCTGCCCCTGCTCCCCCCTGCCCCATGACTGCTTGGGCTGCCATTCCTATTCATACAAGACACATGCGTGTGCGCACTGTTACATGCAGAGCGCAAACACGCGTACATCACATACATGTGTGGTATTATCTCCCCCATTAGAACATAAGCTCCCAGTGAGCAGGGATCATTTAGGTTTTGTCTCTGTTACCACAAAGTACCAGCCAGGCCATACTATAGGTGCTTAATAAATGCCTGTTGAACATGCCCTCAGCTCTCAGCAGGGCCTGGCATACCACAGGTGCTTAATAAATGCCTGCTGAACATGCCCTCAGCTCTCAGCAGGGCCTGGCATACCACAGGTGCTTAATAAATGCTTTGTCCTTGGGCCTAATTTTTCTGTCTTTTATAAAAGAGGCATGCTTGGCTGCATGCCATCTGGGTTCCTCCCTTCCTGCTCTCCATGGCTGACCCTGGGGGAGGGGAAGGGGGCTCTCCTGCCTCTGATTTGAGTCTCAGTTTCCTCATCTGTACAATGGAGATAAGAATTGGGCTTCCACCTCACAGGCAGAGTGGCTTTGTGAACCTCAGGCGCCGAGACCTCAATCTTCAGCTCATCTCTGTGTCATTGTTACACTGGGAACCCCGAACACGTCTACACTGAAGGCTCTCAAGGGCTTTGTTTGGCTTTCTTTTCGGAGGGGTGGGGAGGGGAGGGCACAAGTGGGACAGAGAGAAAAAGATTTTTGTTCTTTGAAAAGATAAGCCAGATATTGTGCTAGGAATGTTCGCTCTGGCCACAAAAGGACAAGAAATGGGAGGAAGTGGAATAGGCAATGGGGAGACAAAGCCACTGCTCTTTGCAGGTGAGATCACAGTGTGGGGAGAGAACCCTAGAGAATCAACCAAAAACTACATGAAGTAACAACTTCAGCAAAGTTGCAGGATAGAAAATAAAGCCCAGCAGCAAGAGACATTTAAATTAAAGAGAAATTCCATTTAAAATAACTGTGGGGGGGCAGCTAGGTGGCGCAGTGAAGAAAGCACCAGTCCTGGAGTCAGGAGGACCTGAGTTCAAATCTGGCCTCAGACACTTGACACTTACTAGCTGTGTGACCCTGGGTGAGTCATTTAACCCCAACTGCCTTCAAAAAAATAAATAAATAAATAACTGTGGACAATGTAGAAGACTTGGGAGTCTCCCAGCCAAGACAAACCCAGGAACTATATAAACAGAATTACAAAACACTTTTCACACAAATAAAGCCAGATCTAAACAACTGGAAAAACATTAATTGCTCATGGATAGGCTGAGCCAATAGAATAAAAGAGACATTCCTGCCTAAATTTATTTATTTAGTGCCATACCAATCAACCTACCAAAAAATTATTTTCTAGGGCTAGAAAAAAAACAACAAAACTCATCTGAAATAGGGGCAGCTAGGTGGTGCAGTGGATAAAGCACCTGCCCTGAAGTCAGGAAGACCTGAGTTCAAATCTGGCCTCAGACCAAACACCTGACACTTACTAGCTGTGTGTGACCCTGGGCAAGTCACTTAACCCCAAGTGCCTAAAAGCCAAAAAAAAAGAAAAAGAAAAGAACAAGACAGGACAAAAGGTCAAGACTATCCAGGAAATCCATAAAAAAAGAAAGTGAAGGAAGGGGGCCCACTAGTGCCAGATCTCAAAGCGTATTATAAAACAGTAATCAGGAAAACAATCTGGTACTGGCTAAGAAACAGAGCAGTGGATCCGCGGAACAGATGAGGTACACAAGACACAGCAGTCAATGACCATAGTAATCTAGTGTCTGATAAACCCAAAGACGCCAGCTTGTTCAGACAAAAACTCGCTTTTGATAAAAGCGGCTAGGAAAACTGGAAAGCAGTTTGGCAGAAACTAGGCATAGACCAACATCTCATACCACGTACCAGACAAGGTCAAACGGGGTACGTGATTTAAACCTAAGCAAATTAGGAGAGCACAGAATAGTCTACCTGGCAGTCTGTGCACAAGGGAAGAATTTAGGACCAGAAAAGAGAGACGGAGGGCTGAGGGATGTAAAATGGATCATTCTGGGTACATCAAATTGAAAAGGTTTTGCACAAACAAAACCAATGCAGCCACGATTAGAAGAGAAGCAGGAAACTAGGAAAGAATGTTTACAACCAGTGTCTCTGAAGAGCGCCGCATTTCTCAAATATAGAGAGAACGAAGTCAAATTTATAAGAGTACAAGTCATCCTCAATTGATAAATGGACAAAGGACATGAACAGGCAGTTCTCAGGTGAAATTAATGCTATCTGGTCATATGAAAAAATGCTCTAAATCACTCATGATTAGAGAAGTTCAAATCAAAACAACTCTGCAATGACTAATATTGACAGACTGAACCCTTCTCAGCAATGCAAGGATCTAAGACATCTCCAAAGGCCTCATGATGGAAAGTGCCATCCGCATCCAGAGAAAGAACTACGGAGTCTGAATGGAGATCGAAGCAGACTATTGGCTCTTTTTTTTAATCTTCTGTTTGTTCCGTTTCCTCTTTCTGGTGGTTCCTCTTATTGGTTCTAATTCTTCTTTACAACATGACTAATGTGAAAATATGTTTAATAGGAATGTGTATGTAGAGCCTATCTCAGATTGCGCAGCATCTTGGGAAGGGAGGTGGAGAAAACAGGACAAGACCAGAGCTGTGGAAAGTGGTCTTCACAGCCCAATGTCCATTGGCTGGCTGCCAGTCTGTCCTGGAGCCTCAGATCCTGGACCCTTCCTGGGTTCCCATCCCTAGGGAGGGGGCCAAGACCCAGCTAGGCCACCCCATCTCCCAAGTGCTCCTCAAAACCCTCCCTGCACTCTCAGTTCCGTTCTCAGGGCTCCTGCTCTTCTCCAGCCTGGACTCGTCCATATTCTTACACCCCATCTTCAGATGGAATGGACTCAGTGCTCACCACCCTCCTGCTCGTCCTTCCCTGACTAGGCCCCAGAAGCAAATGCCCGACGCCCAAGGAGGCCCACATCCCTCTTCCTCTGACACTCAGAGCCCAGGCTGTAGGCCTACCTGCCCTCCTTCCAGACAAATGCTCTTATTTCCTGAGACGCCCAGCCTTTGCCGGGCGAGGTACCCTGCCCCCACCTCTGCCTCCAGGGATGCTACCCCTTAGGGAGGCCATTCAAGATCATGGGAGTGATCACACTCCTCTGCAAGAATGTCAGCTCCCTGAGGGCAGGCCTTTGTCACTCAGCCAATTAACAAACTTCTTAAATGTTCACCAGGTTCCAGGCTCTGTGATGGATGTACAAAGAAAGCAGGAAGCAGCCCTGCCCTCAGGGGGCTCACATTCTATAGGGCAGGCCACAGAGATACAAGCTGGCAGTGCCAGGGTCCCTGCCCCCCCCCAATACCTATCTCCAGGCCTCCTCCTCAGGGGATTCTCAGGATCAGGGCAACTTTGAGAACCCCAAACCCAAGGCCAGGCCCTGCCCTCAGGGTGCTGCCATTCCTTACACTGGGGATACCTCAGCAAACACTAGTGAAGCACCTACCCTGCTGGCCAAAAACAAGTCAGGCCCTGCCCTCAGCCAGTGAATGTTTGAATGGTCTGAGGCAAGAACGTGAACACAAGACATGACTACACGTACACTGAGTCATGTCAGCAGAGGAGGGAGGAGGGCTGCTGAGCGGAGGCCTCTGGGCCCCCAGGGTGAGGTGGGGGGTACACACTGCTCCCTCTGCCCCCCTCAGGAGCAGCAGCTGCAGGGTTCTCCCTCCCCCCAATCCTGGCAGGGTTCTCCCCCTCCCCCCATCCCCAGTAGAGTCCCTCCTCCCCCATCCTGGCAGGGTTCTCCCCCCATATCCAGTAGAGTCCCCCCTCCCCCATTCTGGCAGGGTCCTTCTTCCCCATATCCTCAGCAAGGTCTCCCCTCCCCCATCCCGGCAAGGTCCTCCCTCCCCCCATCCCCAACAGGTTTCCCCCACTCCCATATCCTATGAGGTCCCCCCTCCCCATGAGCTGCCACTGAATTCCTGGGTGCTTAACCTCTTGAGATTTAGTCTGTTCCACTCAGAGACGTCCCGTGGACAGCTCTTGTTTGAGCCTTTCAGAGGGCAGGCTGCGTGTGCCTGGCCTCCTCTGGGAGGTGTCCAGCTTGTCCACACCCTCCCTAGCAACACTGCCCCCAGGAAGAGGAGGCAGCCTTCATTCCAGGTAAGGAGGCATTTCCGCTCTAGATAACCCCAAGCCTGACCTCTCTCCCCAACTCGGTGACCTATTGGACACGCATGTCCCGCTGCTCACAGGCCTGGCCGGCCAGAAACCCTCCAGAAACCCTCCGACTCTCTCAACACAGCAGGACGTACCTTAACACCTGGGCTGAGGACCTGCTGACGCTCCCTCAGGCCAGCCAATCCTCTAAGCCTCAGTCTCTTCATCTGTAAAATGACGGGAGCTGGCCCTTCTAGCTGTGGGCCATGGAGTTCACAAACATGAGCCTTCTGAAGGCTCGCCTCATATGCCTAGTGCCCAGCATAGGGCCTGGCACACAGCAATAACAGATGCTGGCTGAACTAAAATGACGTCCTGCCTGACCCCCACTGCCACCTCCCCAGGCCAAGCCTCAAATCTCCTCATCCCCGAAGGGTGCTAATGAGGCACCTCCGGCTGACCCCTCTCCAATCCATGATGGGGGCAGGTTCTGGTCACAGCCCCAGGTTTAGGAAGCAGGGACCCTCATCGCAGTTCCAGGACAGAAAAAAGCGCTCGTGGTCGCTCATGGACCACAGCACAGTGACCACACCTCTCCTTAGATCATACCGCCTGGGAAGAACTGAAAACTTACAGACTCACAGAACTAGCTCTGAAAACAGCAGCACAAAAACCTGAAGCTTGGGACAGCATCTGCACCGCCCAGGGAGCAGAGCCCAACTTTAACAAGTTAAAAGTCAAAAAACAGGCTAGGAGAAAATGAGCCAACAGGAACAACGAAAAGAACCCGACCATATAAAATTAGTACAATGACAGGAAATATCCAAACAAATTCAGAAGACAACAAAGGCAAAACAGCTAAAGAAAAATGTGAATTGATCTCAGCCCCCTCCCCCCCAAAAAAATTCCTGGAGAAGCTCAAAAAGCATTTTAAAAACCAAATAAGAGAGGTAGAGGAAAAATCAGAAAAAGAGAGTGATACAAAAAAAGCAAAACGAAACTAAAAAAAAATTTTTTTTAAAGAGTGATGCAAGGCAATCATAAAAAAAATCAACAGCTTAGTAAAGGAAGCACAAAAAATTACTAAAGAAAATAACACCTTTAAAAAGTACAACCGACCAAATGAAAGAGGAGATACAAAAATTCACTGAAGAAAATAATTCTTAAAAAATTAGAATTAGGAGAGTGGAAACTCCATAAGACATCAAGAAAAAATAAAATCAAAAGAATGGAAAAATTGAAGGAAATGTGAATTCTTTCACTGGAAAAACAAATGATCTTGAAACAGCTCGGGGAGAGACAATTTAAGAATTCTGGACTACCTGAAAGTCACGATCAAAAAAAGAGCCTAGACATCCTATCTCAAGGAATGATCAAGGAGGGGCAGCTAGGTGGTGCAGTGAATGGAGCTCCCGCCTTGGAGTCAGGAGGACCTGAGTGCAAATCTGACTTAAGACACTTAATACTTACAAACTGTGTGACCCTGGGCAAATCACTTAACCCCAACTGCCTCACCAAAAAAAGAAAAAAAAAAATGATCAAGGAAAACTGCCCTGAAATCCTAGAACTAGAGGATAAAGTAAAAACTGAAGGAATCCACTAATCACCTCTTGAAAGAAATCTCAGCTGGTATTCTTATAACCTTGTCACTGCTCAGAATTTTACAACCTAGCCAATACCTCACAGGTGCTCAGATTCCTCAAGAGTCTGGCCAATGTGGCAGATCTTTAATAAAACTTGTCTTTGGCTGGGAAAAAAAAAAAAGATCCCAAAATGAAAACTCCCAGGAATGTTATAGTCAAATTCCAGAGCTCCCTAGTCAAGGAAAAAGTATTGTAAGCAGTCAAAAAGAAACAATGCAAATATCGAGGAGCCACAGTCGGGGATAATACAAGATTTAGCAGCTTCTACATTAAAGGAGCAAAGAACTTGAAACATAACATTCCAGAAGCAAAGGAGACAGGACCACAACCAGGAATCACCTCCTCAGAAAAGCTGAGTATAATCCTTTGGGGTGGGGGAGGAATGGACATTCAATGAGGTAGAGGACTTTCAAGCATTTCTGATAAAAAGACCAGAGCTGGAGAGAAAATCTGACTTTTAAATATAAGACTCAAGAAAAACATACAAAGGTAAACACGAAAGAGAAATTATAAGGGACTCAATAAGGCTAAACCGTTTACATTCCTGCTTGGGAAGAGGACACTTGTAACTCCTAAGAACATTCTTATTATTGGGGCAGTTAGAAGGAGTATCCATAGTCAGAGGGCATGGATGTGAGTTGACCATGACAGGATGATATAAAAAAAAAAATTAAGGGGTAAGAAAGAAGAACGCACTGGGAGAAGGGGGAAGGGAGAGGTAGAATGGGGTAAATTATCTCACATGAAAGAGGCAGGAAAGAAGAGCTGTGACAGTAAAGGAGAAGGTGGGGGAGGGGGGTAACACTTCGTCCTTTCTGTAGAAGTGGCTCAAAGACAGAAGGGGAAGTAGGAGGGCAAGGAGATAAGAGAAGTGGGGGCCAGGACCGAAAAAAAATGAGGGCAGACTGGGTGAGGCAGTGAACAGAAGCAAAACACTTTTGAGGAGGGAAAGGATGAAAGGAGAGTGAGAAGGATAAACAGGAAAAAAATAGGATGGGAAGAAATAAACAATAATCATAAACGTGAATATGAATGGGATGAACTCACCCATAAAACAGAAGAGGTTGGCAGAATGGACTAAAAACCAGAATCCTGCAACACGTTTACAAGAAACACACTTGTATCTGAGACACACACACAGACAGAGTAAAGGTAAGAGGTTGGAGCAGAATCTATCATGCTTCAACTGAAGTTAAAAGCAGGGGTAGTAATCATGATCTCAAACAAAGCAAAACTAGGTCTAATTTACAGAGAGAAGCAGGGAAGCTACCTTTTACTAAAACATACCAAAGACAATGAAATCGTACCAATACTGAACATAAATGCATCAAATGGTGTAGCGTCCAAGTTCTTAAAGGAATAATTATATGAATTACAGGAGGAAACAGACTTTAAAACTATGCTAAGGGGAGACCCTCCACTGTCCCCTCTAAGAACTACATAAACTGGAGCAGCTAGGTGGCGCAGTAGAGAAAGCACTGTCCCTGCAGTCAGGAGGACCGGAGTTCAAATCCAGCCTCAGACACATAACACTCACGAACTGTGTGACTCTGGGCAAGTCACTTAACCCCAACTGCCTCACCAAAAAAAAAAAAAGAACTATATAAATCTTTCATAAAAAACAAACAAAACAAAATCCAAGAAAGTAGTTACGGAGATGAATAGAATGTTTAAAAAGTTAGATGTGACAGACCTCTGGAGAAAAATGAATGGCAATAGAAAGGGATATACCTTGTTCTCAGCAACACATGGCACCTACACAAACACTGACCATGTGCTAGGGTGTAAAACCCTCACAGCCAAATTCAGAAAAGCAGAAATATTATGTGAATCCTTCTCAGATCATAATGCAATAAAAATTACATTCAATAAAGGGCTTTGGAAATGGATTAAAAATTAACTGGAAACTAAATAATCAAATCCTATAGAATGAGTGGGTTAACGAATCCATCACAGGAACAATAAATAATTTTATTAAAGAGAATGACAATAAGACAAGATACCAAAACTTATGGGCTGCAGCCAAAGCAGTACTTAGGGGAAAATTCGTATCTCTAAATGCTTGTATCTATAAAACAGAGAAAGAGCAGATCAATGAATTGGGCATGCAACCAAAGAAACCACAAAAACAACAAACTCAAAATTCCCCAATTAAACACCAAATTGGAAGTCCTGAAATTCAAATACTAATACTGAAAATAATTTTGAAATAATAAAATTAAAAGTAAGGAAACACTGAACTACCAGGTAAAAGTAGGAGCTGGTTTTACGAAAAAGCCAATAAAATGGATAAACCATTGGTTAATATGATTAAAAAAAAAACCAAATGAAGAGTATCAAAAAAATGAAAAGGATGAATTCACTATCAATGAAGATGAAACTAAAGCAATTATTCGGAGCTATTTTGCCCAATTACATGCCAATAAATCTAACAATCTAAGTGAAATGGGTGAATACTTACAAAAATATAAATTGCCCAGATTAACAGAAGAGGAAATAAAATACTTAAATAACCAGATCTTAGAAAAAGAAATTAAACAAGCCATCAAGAAACTCCCTAAGAAAAAATTCCCAGAACCAGATGATTCACAAGTGAATTGTACCAAACATCTAAAGAATAATTAGTTCCAATAATACATAAACTACCTGGAAAAAGAGGCAAAGGAGTCCTACCAAATTCCTTTTATAACACAAACATGGTACTGAAACCTAAGACCAGAAGAGCAAAAACAGGGAAGGAAAATGATAAACAAATTTCCCTAATGAATACTGACGTAAAAATCTTAAATAAAATGCTGGCAAGGGAATTACAGCAATAGAGCACAAAGATCATACATTATAACCAAGTGAACTTTACACTACAAACACAGGGCTGGTTCAAAATTAGGAAAACTATCAACACAGTTGACCATATCAATAACAAAAACAGAAATTATGTTATGATCTCAACAGATGCAGAAAAGGCTTCTGACAAAATACAACACTCATTCCTATTAAAAACACTGGAAAGCATGGGAATAAATGGAGTCTTCCTTAAAAAGGTTTAAGTGGCATCTATCTAAAACCATCAGTAACCATTATCTGTAATGGGGATAAGCTAGAAGCCTTCCCAATAAGATCAGAGGTGAAACAAGGATGTCCATTATCACCACTGTTATTCAATACTGTGCTAGAAATGTTCGCTCTAGCCACAAAAGAAGAAATGGAAGGAAGAGGAAAAGGCAACGAGGAGATAAAGCAATCATTCTGCAGACGATATCATGGTGTACTGAGAGAACCCTAGAGAATCAACTAAAAAACTGCATGAAATAATTAACTGGGGGCAGCTATGTGGTGCAGTGAATAGAGCACCAGCCCTGGAGTTAAGAGGGCCCGAGTTCAAATCTGGCCTCAGACACATAACACTAGCTGTGTGACTCTGGGCAAGTCACTTAACCACACTTGCCTCATAAAAAAAAAAATTATTAACGACTTCAGCAAAGTTGCAGAACATAAAATAAACTCCCATAAATCATCAGCATTTCTATATGTAACCAACAAAGCCCAGCAGCAAGAGATAGAAAGAGAAATTCCACTTAAAATAATTGTAGACAATACAGAAGACTTGGGAGTCTCCCTGCCGAGACCTATCCGAACACAATTACAAAACACTTTTCACAGAAAGAAAGACAGATCTAAACAACTGAAAAATATCAATTGCTCACAGGCAGGCTGAGCCAATGGAATTAAAAATGACATTTCTGCCTAAATTTATTTATTCATTCAGTGCCATACCAAACCACCAAAAATTATTCTACAGAGCTAAAAAAAAATAACAAAAATCATCTGAAAGAATATCAAGGGAATCAATAAAAAAAAAGTGAAGGAAGGGGGCCCACTAGTGCCAGATCTCAAAGTGTATTATAAAGCAGTAATCATGAAAACAATCTGGTACTGGCTAAGAAACAGAGCAGTGGATCAGCGGAACAGATGAGGTACACAAGACACAGCAGTCAATGACCATAGTAATCTAGTGTTTGATAAACCCCAAAGTCCCCAGCTTCTGGGATAAAAACTCACTTTTTGACAAAAGCTGCTAGGCAAACTGGAAAAGAGTACGGCAGAAACTAGGCATAGACCAACATCTCACACAGCATACCAAGATGAGGTCAAACTAGGTACACGATTTAGACATGGGTGACACCATAAACAAATTAGGGGGGCACGAAATAATCTGCCCATCAGATTGACAGATAAGTGGAGAATTTGGGAACAAACAATATAGAGAGCACTGCGAGATATAAAACAGATCACTTTGATTACATTAAGTTGAAAGGGTTTTACACAAACAAACCTAAGGCAGCCACGATTGGAAGGGAAGCAGGAAAGTGGGGAAAATTTTTTTTTAGCAAGTTTCTCTGATAAAGGCCTAATTTCTCAAATATATGGAGAACTGAATCAAATGTAAAAGAATATGAGTCATTCTCCAACTGATAAATGGTCAAAGGCCATGAACAGTTTTTAGAAGAAATCAAAGCTATCCATAGTCATACGAAAAAAATACTCTAAATCACTACTGATTAGAGAAATGCAAATTAAAACTTTGAGGTACTACCTAATACCTATCAGACTAGCTGACATGACAGAAAAGGAAAATGATAAATGTTGAAGATGTGGAAAAGCAGGGACACTACCGCGTTGCTGGTGGAACTGTGAACTGATCTAAGCATTCTGGAGAACAATCTGGAACTATGGCCAAAGGGCTATAAAACTGTGCATAAGCTTTGATCCAGCAATACCACTACCAGGCTTGTATCTTAGAGACACTGAAGAAAAAATATGTACAAAACTATGTATAGCAGCTCTTTTTGTGGTGGCAAAAAATGGGAAATTGAGGCAACATCTATCAAATGGAGAACGGCTGAACAAGTCGTGGTGTATGAATGTAACGGAATGCTACTCTGCTATAAGAAACGGTGAGCAGGCAGACTTCAGAAAAATCTGGAAAGACTCACGTGAACGGATACAAAGTGAAGTGAGCAGAACCAGCAGTACAGGATGCAAGAAGATTCCCAAAGACCCATGATGAAAACGATGAAAAAATGCTGTCCACCTCCAGAGAGAGAACTGATGGAGTCTGAATGCAGATCAAAGCATATTTCTTAAACTTTATTTTTCTTGGGGTCTTTTTTGTCTGTTTTCTTTCACAACATGGCTAATATGGAATTATGTTTTGCATGACTGCATACATATAATCTATAGCAAACTGCTTGCCTTCTCAGGGAAGGGAGAGGAGAGAATTTGGAAATCAAAATTTTTTAAATGTTTAAAAAATTGTTTTTACAGGTAACTGGAAAAAACATAAAAATTTTCACACTTAAAGAAATAAATGGAATGCATCTGGTGCCCCTCAAACCCTTCAAATGGCAAGGGCTTCATGCTGCCTGCAGGCTAGGCCAAAGCTCTCAAGCTTGGCTTTCTGAGACCTCTCGAATCGCCAGCACTCAGGGACTCCTACGAGTTAGGCACTGCTAGGGTCCAAGGCATGGCCTGTGATATCAGGGAGCTCAGAATCTAGTCATGGATGCAGGACAGTAAGCACAGAACCTAGAAAGCAGGGCAGGGGCGGGTGGCAGAGATGACGAGGGCCGGGACATCACTGTGAGCCAAGGTGGTCAAGGGAAGGCTTCAGGGAGAAGGCAGAGCTTAAGCTGGGTCTGACAAGAGGGGAGAGATTTCAAAGGGCCAAGGGAATGAGAGAGGGCACCCTGAGGGGAGGCAGTTACAAGAGGCAGGCCTGGGGGAGCTCGACATGGGTAGGGTGTTTGCGCAGCAAACACCAGGAGGTGAGCACCAGCCTGTCAGGAGCCTGTCCATCCTTCCAAGGGCCTTCCCAAACTAAGGAAAATCCAGGTCGTGTGTATAGCCTCTAAGGTCCACAAAGTGCTTTATGTAGGTTGTCTTAACTCACATCTCATGACCACCAACCTGTGTGGAAGGTATTATACCCACTTCACAGAAGAGGAAACTGAGGTTCAGAGCAGCAAAGTGACTCTACCAGTCACTCCAGGAAGAAGCATCAGAGGCAGGACTCTCACCCAGGTCTCTCCATGATAGCTCCAGCCACCCTGAGCCAATCATCACCCTCCAAATTTCAGCTCAGCAACGGCATAGGCCCCAGAGGCTCCAGAGGCTCCAGGTCTTAGCTCTGCTCTTCCCTATATCCAATCCCTGTGACTGGACTAGAAACTCCCAGACAGCAGGGGTCACACCCTTCCTCATGCTTGTTGGCAGCGCTCCCTGCCTGCTCCCCAGATGCTGAGGGAGTACTTCAGGGTTAAGCCCGCTCCCTGCCACAGCAGACCCCAAGCACCATCGTGAGGGAGAGAACCGAGCCTCCTCATCAGACGTGGTGGCTCCCAGGGGTGGTCTGCGGACACACGCGGGAGCCAGAGATGCCCTGAGTGGGGACAGAGGGGCTTCCCAAAGGCAGCGCCTGGTGTGCCCCCACTGGCTCTGAAGATCCCTGAAGGCGGCTGGGCCAGGGCGCAGAGCTGTCAGAGCCCTTGGGGTGCCTAGCCCAAGCAGCCAGTGGCCCCTGTCCTCGGGGGCCCTCTAGTCTAGTCACAGATACACGACTTAAGCTCAAGCGCTGCAGCAAGGGGCTGGAGAGGCTGGCGCCCACTGAGGGGAGGAAGGCCACCTCTCCAGTCCAGAGTTCCCCTGAATCCCCCCACCTCCCATCCGGGCCCAGGGCACCTCACGAGGCTCCCACCCGACGACGGGAGCCCGCCTTACTTGGTTCTGTCCTTGGGTGGCTTCAGCTGCAGCAGCTTCTGCAGGCAGGGGAAGAGGTCGCGAATGCAGAAGGTGATGACGGCGTTGAACACTGCGCAGGCCACACACAGAGTTAGGGGGCTCTGGGATCTCCGGGACAAGCCCTGCCCTCCTTCCCGCCCGGCTCACCTGCACTGTCCGTGATCCGGAACTTGCTGGACTCTCTGCCGCCCTCGTCCTCGTAGGTGGTGGAGACGGCAGCCCGGAAGGCCTGCAGGATTTCGTGGAAGAGCCGAGGGGAGAGGTCCTAGAAGCGGGCAGGAAACAACAGGGGCCGTCACAGCCTCCAGGAGCCGTGAGCACCGGGCCGGGCCCAGCTCTTCTCCTCACTCCTTGGTGACCAGGGCAAGCCACGCTTCCTTTGGGGCCTCACTTTACTCACTTGTAAACAACAGCAGCTAACGCTTACACGGCACCTACGACGTGCCAGGCCTTGTGCTAAGCACGTCACAGTCACTATCTCGTTTGAACTTCACAACAATCCTGGAGGTTGGTGCTGTTATTGTTCCCATTTGCAGTTGAGAAAACTGAGGCAAACAGGGTAAAGTGACTTGCCCCAGGTCACCCAGCTAGGAAGTGTCTGAGGCTGGATTTGAACTCAGGAAGATGACCTCTGGGTCTCAGTTTCCTCCTCTGAAAACAAGGGGGTTGAGCTAGGTGACCTCTCAAAGTGAGCTGGGGGGACAGGTGTTTCCCATGAAGCCAGGGGGTGTCCATGGCTCTGTGGGCAGAAGGGGTTTCACGCTGGTGGAGAAGAAGGGCGTGTAAAGGGCAGGAGAGTGAAATAGGTCTGTGCCAGAACACGGGAGGCTTGGAAAGCTAGAAGAAAGGTGAGGAGAAAGGACCTGAGCAGGGAAGTCTAGACTAACCTTAAAAAGACGGTTCTGGCAGCTGGACTGGAAAGGGGAGCCTGGAGGCCAAGACTCTGGGGAGGCAGAGGGCAAAGGCATGGAGGTGGGAGATGGGCATGGCCGGAGGAACCCTGCGGGCCTCCCATTGCCACAGAATGTAGCATTAGCTGCCTTCTACTCTATTAGCGTCTATTCCGTTCACTATTTCCCGTGGACATGGAGCATCCTCCTGGTGATGGGGAGACCTTGCTGCCAGGGCATGTTAGACCCTACTCTTCAACTGTACCAGTTTATGGGGTGGTCAGAAAGCTGGGCACCCGGGGGATGTGAGGGAGGGGGTCGTGTGTGGAGGAGCATTAGGTCCTGTGCCCCAGGGCCAAAGGCAGGAAGATAAGAGGCTATTTGGTGGGCCACAGGCATGCGGACTGCCCAGACAGCCCGGCGGCCCCCACACCTCCTCCCTGCCCTCCTCACCTTGGCTGACTGCTTCCACTGCTCCACCATCTTGAGGGTCAGTCTGGTCCGCTTGGACCGGCTCTTCTGCATGCTCTGCTCCTCCTCTTCCTCCCCCTCTTCATCCTCACTGGCTTCCTGTATGAGGTAGGGCCAAGGCCAGTGATGAGCACCAGAGGCCCGGCACACACCGCCTCCCCAGCCCCAGGGCCCAGAGCTCCAATTTGCCATTGCCAGGCCAAGGGCCTCGTCCCAGAGGCAGCTGGCCAGGGTCCCCAATCACAAAAGGTGTCAGGATCAGCCCCCCAAAGTCTTTCAGATGAGCTCTAGGCTTGCATCACCAGTGGGCTAGGGGACACCTCAAACTGGATTTCCCAAAGGCATCTCACACTTGTGTGTCCCAAGCAGAATTCATCACCTTTCTCTCAAGCCTTCCCCCACCCCCTTCCTTCTCACTGTGGGCCCCCCCCCAAGTGCCCCCCACCTTTCTCCCAAGTCCTCCCCCACTCCCTTCCCCCCACCGTGGAGCCGCGGCTCCCCCACCTCCAGCTCGTCTGGGAGCGTGTGGAATTTCTCCTCCTCCTCGTCCTCGGAGCTGTCTGAGTCATCGAAGTTCAGGAGTGTCTGGTCATTTTCCTGGAGGAATTGGTAGAACTCCGGATCCTTGTCCTTCAGCCTCGAGAGCTGGTCCTTGTGTTCAGATGCCTTACCCTTCCTTAGCTTCCTGGAGACCACAGGCAGACACAGGTCAGGATGCCCACCAGGCTGGGCAGGGGCCACACCTCAACCCTCCTCCGGGGCACCAGCGGCTGTCACCTGGCAAACACTGGCCAGATGCTCACCCCGGGCCCCAGCGGATACCAGCGACACAAGGACAAGGATGATGGAGACTGCCCTCCAGAGGCTCACCTCTGAGGGGGCACACAGGGGACACAGAGCAGGACAGGCCTCCTACAGAAGGGGGATCTGGGCTGCGTCTGAAGGAAGCCTGGACAGGCGGAGGAGCAGGGCACGCCCTCGGGGCAGTGCCAAGACACAGTGTTGAGCCACGGAGCGTGGCGTGGGACAACCACCCAGGGAGGCCAGGAAGGAAAGACACGCGGTGGGGGAAGGGGGGCACCCCCAGCCAAACACTGCAAGCAGCCCAGAGAAGCCCGAATCCCGGGGGATACAGGCATACCCTCCACTTGGCTATTAGACAAGTTACAGGATTCTGGGCGCGCCTGGATCATCTGTGGCATCTGGGGGAGCACAGGAGGGAGCTGGCCTGCATCGACACCCCTGTCGGGGATGACCCCCACCAACAACTAACATGGCAAATGACCAAGGCCTTCGTTCTGGCCTAGGGGACAAAACGGAGAGAAGGCAGCTGGACAAGCCAGTTAAGAGGACAGGGCCCAAAAAGGCAGCCAGCAGCTAACATGACCTAAGGTCCCCAGTGAGAGAGCCAGAGCCTCTGGGGATGAGGAGGGTCTAGGGCCGCTGTCCTCAGCCCCAGGCAGACCCACGTAGAGGGCAGCGTCCAGATCTGGGCATCCCAACGATTAGGCGGGAGCGTCCAGAGCAGAGCAGCCAGGACAGTGAAGGGCTTGGGGGTCATGTCAAAGGGCACAACCAGGCACACCACTGAACAGAAACAGCAAAGATGGCGACTCAGAGACGACACCAGGAGAAAGGGCAGTCCCACTGTGGGATGGGCTGCTGCCCACAGTGTGGGCGCCCCGTCCTGCAGGATCTTCAAGCAGGCTTGCTGGGTATGTGCCAGCGGGGATTCCTCCTGCAAGGCCTCAGCCAGGCACGCGCTCAGATCCCCTCCTACACCTGGGGTTCTTCAACAGCTTGACTTGGAAGGGAGGTGGGATCCTGAGCAGAGAACCCCAGGGAATACATGCGGGGTCCTGAGCGGTCTCTCCCCTCTTCATCCGTGACCTGAATGAAGGCTCCAATGGGATGAACAGTTACCGCTTCACAGATCACGTGAAGCCAGGAGGGGTGGGGAGCCAACCTACGGGAAGGCTGTCAAATAGCACAAAAAGATGTGGGCGAAAGCAAGGTGCTGAATCAACTAAGACAAATTTGAAGGGGGACAAGTGTGGAGCCAGAAAACACCAGAGACCTGAATGGTCAGGGTCAGAGGTGACAAGAGGTCACCAAGGTCACCTTACAGATAAGGAAACTGAGGCCCACAGAGGTCACACAGATAGTTCTTGGTAGAGCTAGGATTAAACCAGGACCTCAAACTCCAAATGCAGCATACTGCCCCTCAGACCAAAACCAGGCCTTGAAAAATCAACTTCCTATATCAGATTGGGCGCCGTCTCGGGGAGGGTGGCAGGAAGGAAGGGGGAGAAAAATTTTAAACTCAAAAACTTATGGTAGTGATTGCTGATAAATCAAAATAAACTAATAAAATTAAAAAAAAAAAGAAAAAAGAAAAATCAACTTCATCAGTAAAAGACAACTAGCCAGCAGCTCATCTGAAAAAGCTGGGGGTTTTCAGAGTTGACTTTTTCAACTTCTGAGGAAATCCAAAGATGGAGCAACAAAGAGATGGCTGGTGAACATTTAGAAAAGGAGGTAGCAGTCACAAGCCAGCCTGCCTTGGTTCAGCAAGCACACATGTGACAGACTAGCCCTATTCCCCTTCCACCGTTTTTGACAGGGTTAAAACTCACAAATCACAGAAATGCTCTGGAGCTAGACGACCTGGATTTTGGCAAAGTATTTTATTTAAAAAAGTGCCTCACATTATCTCATGAAGAAGACGGAGAGGGGAGCTAGATGAGAAGAGTCAGATGGACACATAACTGCCCAGATGGCTGGACTCAGAGCACACTCAAGTGTTCAGCGGCAGCACAGTGCCCCAGGGCTCCAGATTCAATTCTAACCTGTTTAACATGTTTGTCAATGATTCAAAGAAAGGCATCTAGCTATTCTCATCAAATGTGCAGATGACCCAGAGAGATCTCAGCAGGCTAAATACATTAAGATGAAATTCAACAGAGGTAAATAGAATCTTACACATGGATTCAAAAAAAACCAACTTCACCTGTACAGGATGGGGAAGGTGTGATTAGAAAGCAGTTTGTCTGAAAAAGATCTGGGAATTCTAGAGGACCCCAAGCTCAATCTGAGTCAGCAGAGTCAGTCATCACTGGGGCAGCTGAAAAAACTAATGGGATCTTGAGCTACATCAAGAGAGGCCTGGCTTCAGGGAAGAAGCAGGAACAGCGAAATTATACTCTGCCTCAATCAGAAATTGTGAGGAGTACCGTGTTCAGTTCTGGACACAACGGTTTCTGTGGGCCATCGAAAAGCTGGTGAGCACGCACAGGAGGGTGATAAAGATGGTGAAGGGCCAGGAGATATGTCCTCGGCACTAAACCATGGATGCCAACTAAAGAATGGCCTCTTTAGGGGCAGGAGAAACTCCTTGACAATAGAGCAGTCCCCAGGGAAATGGGCCACCAGGAGAGGTAGTGAGTGCCCCATCACTGAAGGTCTTCAACTGAGCCCAGATGCCCACTTTTTAGGGGTGCTGTAAAGGGGACTGAGATTTATGCAAGTACAGATAGATGAGCCGGCCTGTGGTCCTGGGAAATCTGAGCAAGCTGACTTTCAGACAATTCAAGTTCAGAAGACTTGTATCGTCTATTCCCAGCCTCCTCAATCACGTAGCTGCTAACAGAAGGTGCCCCCCACGTGTCTTGACGTAAGTGCTGGGAGTGCGAGGGGGTGGTGGCCCTCCTAAGCTTCTTCATTCCAGCTAGGGGCCACCTGCTGAAGGGGACTGGGATGGGAAGTACCCATGCCATCTGTCTACCAGGCCCCACAGTGGGCCACAGAGAGCAGGGCCCAAAAACCTACTATTAGCAGATCTTTCTTACAGAAGATAAGAGCCCAGAGAATGGCCCGGGGTCTTGGTATCTCTGTATAAGTCAGAGAACAAGCTGGGTTGTAATAGGGTCAGGAGTCCTGGCACTAGACAGAGATCCATCTGTGTGTGTCCCCCTATGGTGGAGGAAACCAAGTAAGCTTAATATGAGGGAGAGGGAACAGAGGGAAGGAAATGGGGCACAGATCTGTAACCACCCACGCCCCATCCCTTACTTTGTGGCTGGCCCCTCCTGGGCAGTCAGCTTCCTCTTGGGCACCCCCAGAGCTGCCGGGCTCTGGTCTGCATCCTGGGCCCCCTGGGGGGGCCGAGACGCCTCTTCCTCCTCCTCTGACCCACTGTCCAGCTCCGAGTCAAAGCCGGAGGTGAGGAACTCATCCACGCTCAGTTCGGCAAGCTTCCTGCAAGAAGATGAGCAGATGGCTTTTAAGGGGTCTGGGGGAAAGAACCTGGAACACCGGGCCCCCCACAAGGCATGAAGGCCTCAGATTCCCCCGGATCTCTTCAAAACCCAGCTCGAGCACAAGGGACCCTCCCCCAACCACTTTATACCCGGCTTGAATACGCTATTATGTGCCCATTTCTCCCAAAGCCTGGACCACAGATGTAGAGCCGGGAGGCCAAACACTGCCCCGCCCCCCCATTTTACAGATAAGGAAACTGAGGGCCCAAGACAAGCGGTAAGTGGCAGAGCTAGGATTTGAACTCGGGGCCTCTAAGACAGCTAGGTGGCGCAGCGGACAAAGCTGGGCCTGGAGTCAGGCAGAGTTGAGTTCAAATCTGCTCTCAAACACCTACTAGCTGTGGGACCCCGCCTGAAACCCACTAACTAAACCATTGGTTGCCTCAGTTTCCTCATCTGTAAAATGGGGACAATCAGCACACACCGGCCGCTTAATCGAGGCTGGCGCCCTCTTCCTCCCCCTCCCCCTCCCCGAGAGGCTCCAGGCCAGCGCCGGCACCCCCGTCTCTTTCTCCTATGCAGCCCCCTCCCGCCACGATCCAGACCAAGTCCGGGAGGGACTCAGTCTCCCCTCCTGCGAAACACGAGCAAAGGCGGGGACCGGAAGGGGACAGCCGCGGATCCCCAAGCGCCCCCCTCGGCCGCCGAGTCCGCGCAGCCGCCACGGCGACCCCCACGCCCCCCACTACGTACCTCCGTCCCGCGCCACGCGGCGGCTCCGCGACCACCGCCATGATCCACGCTGCGCAGCGTGGGCTCCGCTTCCTCTCCCACCATGCCCCGCGCGGCTGGGCGGCCCGCCGCGGCTCCGCCCTCAGGCGTCGGCTCTCGGGTTCTGGGGCCGCGCGCAGGCTGCGCTTGGCACGGGCGGGCGGGCGAGAGGGAGGGAAAGAGCTGGCGGGGAGGCCCGAGGTCAAGGGGAGTTCTATTGTGTGCAGGGGCCGGACAGAGGGGTTCTGGGCCTCAGTTTCCCCTCTCTGTAAAAGTGATGGAGTTCCCAGCCCTAAACCCAGGAGCTTCAGTTTCCAGCTCTGTAACATTAAGGAAATGAGACATTCAACCAGCTCTGGAGGGTGGCCGGGACCAGATTAAAATGTAATTGGGATCTTGGGGAGGGGGGAGGGGGAGAAAATGAAAAACTCAAAAAGTTATGGAAGTGAATGTTAAAAACAAAAAATAATAATTTTTTAAAATGTAATTGAGAAATGTTTACAATGAAACAAATAAAAATGCAATACAACATACATTAAAATTAACACGTGCTTTTTTTTTTTTAATTTGTAACGTATTTGGGGGGTAAGCGATTTGCCCCAGGGTCACACAGCTAGTAAGTGCTATGTGTCTGAGGCTGGATTTGAACTCATGTCCTCCTGAATCCAGGGCCGGTGTTCTATCCACTGAGACACCCAGCTGCTCCACATATGGGGTTTTTTAAGTCAATATGCCGCTGGCTGGCAGGCGTCCTTTTCTGTTTTCCAGCTCTCTAGGCTCAGGCCCACCTGTATGCTTTTTAGGGGGATGACCATCCCGAAAACCCTTCACCACTGAAGGACCACGAGTGTCATGACATCTTTTTTACAGTTTCACTATAATTTATCATACTTCGTTCTATCAGTGCAAATGCTCAGCTCGGGGTTGGGGTCGGGGTCGGGGTCTGGGTCAGGTGATCAGTAGAGGGCTGGGCTGGACTGGACTGGACTGAGGGTACACCGGGGATCAGGAGACAGAGTTGGACAGCGAGGGGAGGTGGCGCGGGCGGGCCCGGCAAACAGACGTGCTGCGCTGGCCAGGGCTGCAGAGCGAGCCGACCAGCAATCGGAGCGCGGGGCGGAGAAAGCAGCGGCCGCATCAGCAGCGGCGTCCGCGGCAGCATCTGCATCGCCGACCCGGCAGCGGCTCCGCCGTCCTCCCTCCGGGCCGAGCTGGAGCCCGCCCTGGAGCCCGAGCAGCCCGAGCCCAGGCCCGTCCATGCAGCCCTGGGGCGAGCGCGCGGCGGGCAGGACGCAGAGCCCCGAGCACAGCAGCCCGGGCCCCCCCCAGCCGGGGCCCGGCCCCAGCCCGGGCCCCCCCGAGGCGTGAGTGCAGTGCGGGACCCCCCACCCCCGGGACCCCCTGAGCCCGTCCCCATCCTGGCCTGAACAGCCCAGAGCTGTCAGGCTGAGGCCGCTGCAGACAGCATCCCCATCCTGGACCCCCTGCCCTCCCCCCATCCCGAGGTAACCCAGTTTCAGTCTGGGGTCACCTTCTGCAGACAGCACACACCCAAGTCTAGACTCCCTCTTAGGCCCTCCCCCATCCCTGTCTAATCAAGCATCAGTCTGAGGCCACCCTCTGCAGACAGCACCCCCAGTCTGGACCCCCAGCCCTCCTCCCATCCCAGGGTAACCCAGTATTAGTCTGGGGCCACTCTCTGCAGACAGCACCCCCCCCAAGCCTGGACTCCCCCTTAGGCCCTCCCCACACCCCATCATGCCCCAGCCCTCCCTCCATCCCAGGGTAACTCAGTATCAGTCTGAGGCCACCCACTGCAGACAGCACCCCCCAAGTCTAGGCTCCCCATTAGGCCCTTCTCCCTCCCCATCATATCCCAGCCCTCCCCATTCTGTCTAATCCAGTATCAGTCTGGGGCCACCCTCTGCAGACAGCACCCACTCTCAAGTCTGAACTCCCCCTTAGGCCCTCCCCCATCCCTGTCTCGTCTAGTATCAGTCTGAGGCCACCTACTGCAGACAGCCCCCCCATCAAAGTCTAGACTTCTTAGACCCTCCTCCTTCCCCATCATACCCCAACCCTCCCCCCATCCCAGTGGACCCAGCTCTGACCTGTCAAAGGCCACTGCAGACAGCCCACCTTCACAGCTCCATCATATCCTACCCACCTCCCCATCTCAGTCTAACCCAATATCAGTCTGAGGCCACCCACTGCAGACAGTGCCCTGCCCCAGCCTGGACACCCCCTAAGCCCTCCTCTCCTCCCCATCACAGCCTAACTCAGGACAGACTTGTTAGTCTAAGATCACCTCAGACATCCCCCACCCCCCAATCACAGCCTAGGTTCACTCAACTCCTAGCCTGCTCCAGACCTGCCAGGCTGAGGTCACTGCCGGCCCCTGGCCTAGCCCTTCCTCCTCCCTAACTCATGTTCCTTTAATGTATCCCATGCTGGCCCCTCAGCCCCAGCCCCCCATTCCTCATCACAGCCCAGCCTTCCAGTCCCAGGCCTCCCAATTCCTAATACAGAATAGGCTTTCACAAGCTGAGGGCTATGCCGAAGGGCTGGCCCACTGATCACTGCCCTTCCTTAGCCCTCCAATCCCAACCCAGATGACCCATCCCAGCCTGGGCTCACTTCCCAGCCCCCATTCCCTGACCCACCTGCCTCCACCCATCTCCAGCATCTGAGCACCTTAACATTGTCCCTCTCAGCCCATCTGCCCCCTTTCCCAGCCTGGACCACCAGGTCCCTAATGGTCCCACTCCCCGTCTTTTAAGCCTTCCAGCCTAAACCCTCACCGCCTCCAATGCCAGCTTTGTTCCTTTTCAGGGTATGAATCCAGGGACTCACGCCTCATCTTCCTCAGTTACCAAACTGTTTACCCCCCTTCAACCCATCCCTGAGTCCTGGCCCCCTTTTAAGGCATGAGGGTGAACTCTAATCTTCTTCCCCAACCCATCTGTCCCCCTACCACATGGAAACCTTAGGCCCCCCATACCCCAGTTCATAAGAGGCCCCTAACCCATCTCAGCCTGGACCCCAGCATAACCCTGTCTCCAGGAGTAAAGATGATCCAACTCTCCTTGTCCCAACCCTCTCTAATCTTGTGAACCCCGAGAATGGATGTGACCCTCAAATGGCCCCCAACCTACCCCAGGTGTATGTGCCTCAGGCCCCTCCTTTCCATAACCTTCTGGCCCTTCCCCACCCTATCCCAGGCTCTTCCACCAGGCATAAGTGTACCCCCCCATCTCTCATCCCAGCCCCTGCTTACTCCCTGACCTTCCCGATACCCTCCTCAGCCAGCCCACCCTGACCTGGACTCCCTTGACCAATCCCAGCCCCAGCCCTGTCTCCAACATAGCCCAGGTACCTGAGGCCTGAATGTGGACCCCCAAACTCCCAAATGGGGTCCTATGATTCCCAGTACCCTGAAACCAGCCTGGCCCTCCCCAGCTGCTCTTATGCCTTGCATCTTTGAGTTCTCCTAGCCAACACCCCCCACCCTTGGGGAGAGAAGATACTTTGGTGGGAGGGGACCCCTTAATGCAGAAGCCAACCCCTGGGCCCCCCGCCACATTGGGCAGAGCATGTTTGTTGGGGCATGATAGGGTTTGCAGCAGTGGTCAGAGGCTGCCCAGGCCGGAGGCCTGGGTTCAGGCCCCACCTCTGACGGGCTAGCCGGGTGTGGGACTGTGCTGGGCACGCCATTTCTCAGTGCCTGGAGCAGCTAAGGCCGCACCACTCTAGTATACAGATGAGTGGCCAGCATGTATCAGTAGAGAGAGCGTCCACGCTGGACTAAAGATGTCCATGTTGGTGTCCAGACAGACCGTCCGATACATGCACAGGCATGAGGCAGGCTATCATGTGCACAGACACAGTCCCACATGTGCAGAGTTATACATGGATGCCCGCACACACCTGTTTGGAGGAGTCCTGTTCCTTGGCCATGGAGGGCAGGGCTGTCAACCCTCCCTTTCTTCCGTTTGGGTGGGCCTCCCGCTTATTTGGCACCTGAAGGATTCTCACAACAACCCTGTGGGCAAGGGCTGTCATTATCCCAGCTGTTTAAATAGGGGAACTGAGGCAGACAGGTAAAGTGACTCACCTAAGGCCACACAGTAAGTGAAAAAAGGAGGGATCTGACCCCTGGTCTCATGTAGAACCAGTGAGTTCTCTTTCCTCTGCAAGGAGGGGGCGCTCCCCAGGGGCAGTGGTCCTGGCTGGAGAGCAGAGTGGGCAGTATTTTGGGGGCTGGACTAAACCTCCAGCCAGTAGGAGAGAGCCAGGTGTACAAGGTTAGGGAGGAGGGAGGAACATGGGAGCCAGCTATGGAGAGCCATGAATGCCAAGCTGAAAAAGCTTGGGTTTGGGCTTACAGATAAGAAAGGAGCTGTCCTAGGTCACTACTACCCTGCCCCAGCTGCTCCACTGGGGAAACTGCCCCTCTGAGCCGTGGAAGGCCAATGATGGACCCCTCTGGACTGCATTTTCCAAGGGTGAAGAGAGCTTTAGGGGCAGCTGGGTGGTGCAGTGGGTAGAGCACTAAGGCTGGAGTCAGGAAGACTCATCTTCCTGCATTCCAGTCAGGCCTGATACACATGCTAGCTGTGTGACCCTGGGCAAGTCCCTTAAATTGCTGTTTGCTTCAAATTCCTCTCCTGTAAGGAGATCATAATAGCACCTAACTTGCAGGGTTCTTATGAGGATTAAATGAAATGATATTTTTCAAGTCCCTGGCACATAGTAGAGCTTAATAAATGCTAATTCCTTTCCCCACCCCCAGGCCATCTCCTTTCCTCTGTCCTCTGAGGCACCTTCCTTTCTAGTTCCATCACTTCACATCCTGCCTCTGAACACTTCCTATCTGAACCCTGAGCCCCCGATTCTGCCCCATCCTGTCTTATTCTCCCTGCTATGTGGGGTCCTCCCTATGCATGGCTCAGGGCCCCTCTCCCACCTGCCTCCTCTCACCTGTAGCTAAGCTGGAGGGGTACCCAGGAGGCTCAGAACGCCTGAGCAGGAGGGACCTTGGAGAGCTCCTGGGTCACCCCCCCCCCCATCTTTCTCATTCTCTCTCTCTATCTGTCTCTCTCTGTCTCTCTGTGTCTCTCTCTGTATCTTTCTCATTCTCTCTGTCTCTGTCTGTCTTTGTCTCTGTCTCTGTCTGTCTGTCTCTCTCTGTCTCTGTCTCTCTTTCTCTCTCTCCCTCCCTATCTCTCTCCCTGTGTCTCTCTGTCTGTCTCTCTCTCTCTCTTTGTCTCTCTATGTCTCTCTCTGTCTCTGTCTCCCTCCCTCTCTCTCCCTCTCCCTCTCTCTCTGTTTCTGTCTCCCTCCCTCTCTCTCCCTCCCTCTTCCTCCCTCCCTCTCCCTCCCCCTCTCTCTTCCCCTCTCTCTCCCTCTCTCTCTCTCTCTCTCTCCCTCTCTCTCTCTCTCTCCCTCTCTCTCTCTCTCTCCCTCTCTCTCTCCCTCTCTCTCTCTCTCTCTCTCTCTCTCTCTCTCTCTCTCTCTCTCTCTCTCTCTCTCTCGGAATGGGTTAAGTGACTTGCCCAGTGTTGCACAGCTAGTAAGTGCCTGAGTCCACATTTGAATTCAGGTCCTCCTGACTCCAGGGCCAGTGCTCTGGCCATCTCAGCACATCGGTCAGCCTTGCTTCAGGCTCTATGGTGGCTGAGGAATGGGGGCACAGAGGAGCCCCTGTTCTCTTGAGGCAGACAGTGGATGCACACGAGCTGCACAGAGAGCTTGTACCAGAAAAGGGGTCCCACAGTTGGTGGGTTGTGGAGGGAGGACTAGCAGCCAGGGCTGCTGCCTCCCTGCCCTTTCACTGCCCCCATGTGTGCCCAGTAAGCCAGTGGGAGCAACCAGCCTCTCCCGTTTCAGGGTACTCAGTGCCGATGCTGCGCCTCGTCCCCACGGTGAGGCGGCCGAGAGGGCCCGACCCCGGCCGGCCCGAGGTCCTGGGGGCGCCATGGAGGGTGCGATGCAGCTCCTGACCCGCGAGGGCCACAGCATCGCCCACAACTCCAAGCGGCACTACCACGATGCCTTCGTGTGCATGAGCCGCATGCGGCAGCGCGGGCTGCTCTGTGATATCGTCTTGCACGTGGGCACCAAGGAGATCAAGGCCCACAAGGTGGTGCTGGCCTCCTGCAGCCCCTACTTCCACGCCATGTTCACAAGCAAGTACTGACCCAGCCCTGAGCCAGACCTCCTGACCCTGCCCTCGGCCTTCCCTGCCCAGCACAGAGCACAACCCCTGATCCTGACCTTGGCCTTTCATATCTAGTACAGACCCCAGCCTCAAGCTGGTCCTAACCAAGCCAAGACTAGCTGGCTTTCTGCCCTCAAGTTCAGCATACCCTCCTCAGCCTAGCCCCCAGCCCTAAGCTGGATCCAACTCAGATCCTGGTGTTCCCCTTCCGTGCAGCCCTGGGCCGGGCCTTCCCTGCCAACCCTCACATCTCCTCCCCTGGGGCCAAACTAAACTTTTCCCTCCTAACCTGACCCAGCCCTTGGCCCCAGGAGCACTTCTGCCCCCCAAGCCAGGCAGCCTCTCTGCCCAGCCCAGAGCCTCTCTCCCCAGCTTATCCTCTAAGCCCGAGACCCCTGGTCCTGCCCCACCCCCATGAGATGAGTGAGAGCTGAGGCAGGGGCTGCAAGTGGGAGAAGCAGGTGGAAATCACTGAAGAGCCAATTGAGGAGGGTCTTCGATCAGGGTCTGGAAGGTTCTCCCCATTGTGGGAGTCTCCAACAGAGAGTTTGGGGGGGGGGGTCTCTGACCAGGTGGAATCATCTGATGGTGATAGAGGAAAGGCCTCTGCTCAATGTGGCAGCCTCAGACAGATTTGGGAATCTCTCAGGTTGAGACCGATGGGCGTGGGGGTCTGTCATAGGATGAAAGGGCTCTCCTTTTGGGTGGGTGAGTTCTTTAATGGAATGGGGGTACATGAGTCTGTTCAGTGTAGGGGATTTTAGTGACTGGGGCCTCTGATGAGGATGGGAAGCTTGAATCATTATGGGGAAGGACTGAGGAGGAGTGGTGGGTTAGAGGGCTGCGGGGCTGGGGGGCTCTGCGGGGCAAGGGGCTCTGACCAGGATGTCCCTGCAGATGAGATGAGTGAGAGCCGCCAAACACACGTGACGCTGCATGACATTGACCCCCAGGCTCTGGAGCAGCTGGTCCAGTTTGCATATACCGCTGAGATCGTTGTGGGGGAGGGCAATGTGCAGGTGAGGCTGGCTGCCCACCCCCACACCTCATCACGCACCTGGACCTCCAGTCTGCTTCAACAGCCCCCACACACCCCCCGATGCTGCTCCCCTCCTGCCCCCCACATGTCTCCGGTCACTGTCCCCCCTCATGCTCTCAGACGCTGCTTCCTGCCGCGAGCCTCCTGCAGCTGAATGGCGTGAGGGATGCCTGCTGCAAGTTCCTGCTGAGCCAACTTGACCCATCCAACTGCCTGGGCATCCGGGGCTTTGCCGATACCCACTCCTGCAGTGACCTCCTCAAAGCTGCCCACAAGTATGTCCTGCAGCATTTTGTGGAGGTGGCCCGGACCGAGGAATTCATGCTTCTGCCACTGAAGCAGGTACTGTCCCCGGGGACCTTTCCCCCGACTCCAAGAGCCCTCCAATGTCCCTGGAACCCCGAGACTCTGTGGGTAATCAGCCTGTCAAGCACCCCAGTTTTCAGCAGGACCCCCAGATTTCACAAAGAGCTACAGTCCTTCCACAAGACACCCAGAGATGTCTGAAGGCCACCTGTAGGACCCCAGAGGCATCCCTGTGACCCTCAATCCCCCAAGGATCCAGAGGCCCTCTCAGAGATCTCCCTCATATTCCTGAGATTTGCTCCTCTCTGATCACACAGGGGCTGCCCTAGACTTCCCAGAGATGTCCCCAGACCTTTCCAGATGACCTAAAGACACCCCAGAGCAGAAATAAGTAGGCCCACCCTTAGGGCACCTCTGGTAGGAAGGCACTTCAGGCCAAATCTGGGAAGATGCTATTTCTGGTATGAGGAGATTCAGCCTGACCCAGGGAGCCCCTAGGCTAGGAGGGCAGAAGACCCATCCTGAGGAGCCCTGGTAGGGAAGGGAGAGAGGGCGTGGGCCTGTCCTGGGGAGCTCCCTCTCCCTCTACAGGTGCTGGACCTCATCTCCAGTGACAGCCTCAACGTGCCATCAGAGGAAGACGTTTATCGAGCTGTCCTGAGCTGGGTGAAACATGATGTAGATGGACGGAGACAGCATGTGCCCCGGGTGAGGGGAGCCCAGCCTGTCCTCATCAGTGCTGTCCCCCTGTGACCCATCCTCTGCCCCTCTTTCTTCTCCTGACCTACCCTGACCCATCCTGGCCCATCCTCTGCCCTCCTCTCTTCTCCTGACCTGTCCTGTCCCATTCTGGTCCATCCTGACCTGTCGTCTGCCCTCCTCTCTTCTCCTGATCCTTCCTGTCTCAGTCTGTCCCTTCCTGACCTGTCCTGTGCGGTCCCAGATGTGTGTATGTGTGTGTTGTGCTCCTGTCCCTCACCTTGAGGGAGAGGGGGGTGCTCATCACCTGGCCTGGGGGGGAGGGGGGAGTTTCTGGCCCCACCTGACCCCCTCTCCCCAGCTGATGAAGTGTGTCCGGCTGCCACTGCTGAGCCGAGACTTCCTGCTGGGCCACGTGGATGCCGAGGGCCTGGTCCGACACCATCCGGACTGCAAGGATTTGCTCATCGAGGCCCTCAAGTTCCACCTCCTTCCGGAGCAGCGCGGGGTCCTAGGCACCAGTCGCACTCGGCCCCGACGCTGTGAGGGGGCTGGCCCTGTGCTCTTTGCGGTGGGTATGTACGAGACTGAGGGTCGGCCTGTGGGGAGGAGGTGAAGGAGGCAGCCCAGGGGCCTAGAGAGGAGAACCGGCCCCCCACTCGTCCTGGGAGATTGGGTGAAGAGAGAGCCGGGGGGGTCAGTTCTGCACTCTTCGCCGTGGTTGTGGGCTAGAGGTCCCATATCCTGCTGGGGCACAAAGCTGACCCTCTGCTTAAAGGAAGCAGGCTGAAGACGCTACATCCCGAGCCTCCCCCCAGGTGGTGGGAGCCTGTTTGCCATCCATGGGGACTGTGAAGCATATGACACACGAACAGACCGATGGCACATGGTGGCATCTATGTCGACCCGTCGTGCTCGAGTGGGCGTGGCTGCCATTGGGAACCGACTGTACGCCGTGGGCGGGTAAGGTGGCCTTGGAAGATGTCTGGGTAGGGGTGGAGGCTGAGACCCCCACAGCAGACACACTGACCTCTCTCTCCACCCTATCCCTGACCCCAAGCTATGATGGGACATCTGATTTGGCCACCGTGGAGTCCTATGACCCCGTCACCAACATCTGGCAGCCTGAGGTCTCCATGGGGACCCGTCGGAGCTGCCTGGGCGTGGCCACTCTCCATGGGCTCCTGTATGCTGCTGGTGGTTACGACGGGGCCTCCTGCCTCAACAGGTAGGGCCATTTATGGGGCATTATGGTTGATTCTGGCCATAGGTCCCAGATATTTACAGAGTTAAGTCTTTGTCTCTTTCCTGGGGCACTAGCCTTAGGGACGTTACCTTCTACCCTCACCTCTGCACTGGAGGGAGAGAAGCATATCCAGACCCAGGCTCCGTCAATCATCAATCATTTATTAAGCACCTACTATGTGCTAGGCATTGTATTAGGCACTGTAGTCTGTAAAGACAGAAATGAAACTTCCCTGATCTCAAGGAATATATATCCTATAGGAGGTGAGTGGGAATGAGACACAAGACATACACAGGGCATGCATAAATAAATGTGTGTGTGTGTGTGTGTGTGTGTGCGCGCGTGCGCCAAATAAGTGCCAGCTAATTTGGGACAGGGGAAGATTAACACCCAAGTGGGCCCAGAAAGGCCTCCTGAAGGAGGTGGCAGCTCAGCTGAGCTCAGATGGTGGACGCTTGGAATTCTAAGAGGTGGAGATGAGGAAATGGCGCCTTCCAGGCATAGAAAGGCACAGGTGGGAGATGGGATGTTACATGCTGGGAAGCCTAGGGTGGCCAGTTTGGATAGACCCATGGGTGCATAATATAGAATGAGCCTGGAAAGTTAGGCTGGAGCCAGGTTGGGAAGGATGTTAAATGCTAAAACAAAGGAGTTCGGATTTGTTCTTCAAGGTTATCAGTTATCAGAGGCCACCAGCTTTTCCTGACTATGGTCAGACTTGTGCTTTAGGAAAATCTCTCTGGCAGCAGCATGGAGGAAACATTGGAGAGACAGAGAGAACTGAGGCAAAGAAACCAATTAGGAGGCTATGGTAGTAGGCCAACAGAAAGAAAGGAGGGAAGGGAAGAGAATAAGCATTTGTTGAGCACCTAATATATGCCAGGCACTGTGCTAAGTGTGTTACAAATTTTACTTTATTTGATCCTCACAACAACCCTGGGA
This sequence comes from Phascolarctos cinereus, assembly GCF_003287225.1. Classification (NCBI taxonomy): domain Eukaryota; kingdom Metazoa; phylum Chordata; class Mammalia; order Diprotodontia; family Phascolarctidae; genus Phascolarctos; species Phascolarctos cinereus. The sequence continues at coordinate 406,185,629 of NW_027556098.1, read as the reverse complement.
GGTAGGTGCTATTGTTAGCCCCAGTTTACAGATGAGGAAACTGAGGCAGACAGAGGTTAAGTGATTTGCCCAGTGTCAATTAGAAAATATCTAAGCCTGGATTTGAACTCAGGTCTTCCCATCTTCAGGCTCAGTGCTCTATCCTCCTGGGTGATAAAGAACTAATTTTGTGAGTAGAGAGGAGATAGAGAGGCAAGGGATGTTTGGAGGTAGTTGTTCTGCTGTTCAGTTGTGTCTGACTTTTTTTAACCCCATTTGGGGTTTTCTTGGCAGAGATACTGAAGTGGTTGGCCATTTCCTTCTCCAGTTCATTTTACGTATGAGGAAACTGAGGCAAACATGGTTAAGTGACTTTTCCAAGGTCACTTAGCTAGTAAGTGTCTGAGGCCAGATTCAGACTTGGGTCTTCCTGGCTCCAGGCCCAGTACTCTATCCACTGCACCACTTAGCTGCCCCTTGGAGGTGGAATTGAAGAGATTTGGTAACTGATTGGATGAGACAGGTAAGAAAGAGGAAGGAGTGGAGTTTGTGAACCCCTTGACAGAAAGAAGGAGGTTTGTAAGGGGAAAGGTAATGAACTCTGTGCTAGACATGTTGAGTTTGAGATGCTTATGGGACGTCTAGTGGGCAATGTCCACTGGACAGTTGGAAATTCCCAGCTGGAGCTTAGGAGACTGGGGCTGGATATATGGATTTGAGAATAACTGAATCTCTGTTTGCCTCGGTTTACTCAACTGTAAAATGGGGATAATACCAGCACCTCCCTCCCAAGGTTGTTATGCAGATTAAATAAGTTAATGTTTCTAAAGCACTTAGCACAGTGCCTGACACATAGTTGGTGCTCAATAAATGCTTATTTCCTTCCCCTCTTCTATGAATTTGACTGTGAATAGCAGAAGAGTTATTGAATGTTAGCTTGGCGGTGATGGCCGGATCAAATGAAAGCTCTTAAAAGCTGGGGAGACTCAGGCAAGTTTGTAGGCAGCAAGGGAGGAGCCAGGAGTGATTGAAGATTTTTGTAGAGTGCACATAGTAGGGGCAGTTGGGTAGAGGAGACAGAAGGGGTTGGGATCAAGGGCACAAGTTGGAGGGAGTGGCCTTGACCAAGAGAAGAAACGCCTCACCAGAGCCTGGAGTAAAGGAGAGAGCGATGGGTAAATGATGTCAAGAGGTTCTGAGGAGGGAAGAGGAAGCATGTGGCAAATGTTTTCTTAGTAAAGACTGAATCGAGGTCCTCAGCTGAGAGTTGTAGGGGCTGAGTAGTGGGGCAAGAGGTTTGAGGAGAGAAGAGAAGGTTTAGAACAGTCCAGTGAGAGTGAAAGGGTCCCTGGTCTCAGACGTATTTCAAGGAAAGATGCCAAAAGGCTAGCTGCAGGCTCCCCCCCCCCTTTCCTCAGGCCTGGGTGCCCTTGGACAATCTTAGCCCAGCCCAGCCCCTCTTCCAAAGGATGCTGTCTCTGCTATGCCTTCCCCTCCTCCAGACTTGCCAGGCTTCTCTAAGACTCTGGCCCAACCTGTGCCCATCCCTAGGGTCTCTCTTGGCATTTAAGCAGGACCACACTGGTCCCTAGGCCCCTTTCCCATCTGTCCCTCTCCATTCTCCAGTCCCTCTTGGCCTCCCTTCCCCCATTCATTCATTCACATATTCAACAAGCATATAATAACAATAATAATAACAATAATATCTAACATTTATGTAGAGCTTTAAGGTATGCAAAGCTTTTTACATGTTAACTTGTAACAACCCCATAACAATCCTGTGATATAGATGCTGTTATTATCTCCATTTTATAGATGAGGAAACTGAGGCAAACAAAGCTTAAGTGACTTACTCAGGGTAACACAGCTAATAAGTGTCTGAGGCTATATTTGAACTCAGGTCTTCTGGACTAAGTCCATTGTGCCCCCTAGCTCAACACGTCCAAAACCAACCTCATTATTTTCCCCAAAAACTCTCCCCACCCTCACCTTCCCTACTATTATAAAGGGCAATAACATCCTCCCTCAGGTTCCCAACCCAGTAATCATCTTAGACTCTTCACTCTCTTACCTTCCCACATCCAATATGGTGCCAAGGCCTGTCAATTTTACCTCCCCAGCATCTCTAGTACATGATTTCATCTCCCCAGCATCTCTAGTACATTTCACCTCCCCAGCATTTCTAGTAGATTTCACCTCTGTAGATTTTACCTTGGCAGTATCTCTAGTAGATTTCACCTAGGCAGCATCTCTAATGGATTTCACATAGGCAGCATCTCTAGTAGATTTCACCTCCCCAGCATCTAATAGATTTCACCTTCCTAGCATCTCTAGTAGATTTCGCCTATACAGCATCTCTAGTAGATTTCACCTCCTTAGCATCTCTAATAGATTTCACCTTCCCAATATCTCTAGTAGATTTTACCTTAGAAGCATCTCTTGTAGTTTTCTCCTCAGCAGCATTTTTCTAGTATGCCCCCTTTTCTTCTCTGACACTGCCCCTACCCTGGGTCCAGGCCTTGGTCACCTCACAGTAGCTACTGGAGGAGCCTGCCTGCCTCATCTCTCCTCTCTCTAATCCATCCTCATTCAGCCACCAAAGTGATTTTCCTAAAGTACAGGTCTGACCGTGTCACCCCCTACTCAGTAAACTCCAGTGACTCCCTATTACCTCCAGGATCATATATAAAGTCCTCTGTTTGGCACTGGCACATAGTAGGCACTTTATAAATCTTTTTTTGACTGACTGACCTAGCTGACAGTTTGTTAAGTCTTGAGGTCTTGGGCTTCAAAGATAGAAGTGAAGGTTCTCTAGGAATTCACATTCTCTGGTAGGTGGGGGAGGACATACCTTGTACTCAGATCAGTATGGTAAATAATAGAGGGGCAAAGGTAGGGGCAGAAACAAGAGGAGAGGGGAGGGGGCAATCAGGTCAGGCTTCCTGTAGGAGGTGGAACCAGCACTAAGCCTTGAAGGGAGCTGGGGATTCTTTGAGGCAGAAATGAGGAGGAAGAGCATTGCAAGCAGGGTCACCAGTTGCTCAGCTGGTTCCTGAGGTCCCCAAGTCTGGGCCTGCTGAGGGCCTTGCTTCACCAGAACCTGCCAGTAGATGGGCCCTCGAAGGAGATGATTTTGTAAACCATGGGCCAGTGTGTTTAGCTATACTCAGAGATGGACTGGCCAGGCCACAAGTGAGCCATCAGGGCAAAGGGTCCTCACTGGCTGGAGAACTCAGCTTCTCACCAGCCTTCTTTCCTAGGCAGTGCCAGGGACACCGGCCTAGCCTCTTTGCAGGGTGCATGAAGACCCCACCTTTTGCGTTGCCTTCTGACTCGACACCTCAGACATGTTGCAATGCACTGCCAGATCTTCCTCAAGAGATCCTGGGAGACACCCAGTATCTGCATTAAGACTGGGAGTCTGTTCTTAATTGGTTTCAGGAGACACCCAATGCCATTTGTACAAGCCAGCTCTAGAAGACAGTACACCCGCGGCATCCAGAGGGACATTTTTCCAATGTTGTCTCTAGATTCTGGGGTCCTGCCTCTGTGGGAGGGCCTGTAGCCCACCCCCAATGCAGTGAGTGAGGTACACTTTCATTCATTCATCTATTCCTTCTTTCATGGGAGTGTTTGGGTACTTATCAATCCTTAATTGTCATCAATCCCTGCTTAATGTAACACTCCTTTCATACCTGGAGCTCATTAGACTTTTTAAAGATCCTGGAACTTAGCTCCCCCCTCCAAAAAAAAAAGAAAGAAATTTCCATGTACAAAGTAGAACATAAAGGGGGGTTCCATGTGAAACTGACACTCACACATTTTTTCCTAACCCACTCTAAGTGGGCCCTCTTTGGACCTTCAAACCAGCTTACTGTCAGCAACCCCTCTGGCAATTTCTAGTCTTGAGATTTAGAGCTGGGAGAGACCTAAAAGTCATCTAGTCCAGTCTCCTCCTTTTTTACAGATGAAGAAACTGAGGACCAAGTACTTAGTCCTCATGCTCAGTGTGGCAGCTAGGTGGTGCTGGGCCTGGAATGAGGAAGACCTGAGTTCAAATAGTGCTTCAGACACTTACTAACTGTATGACCATGGGCAACTCACTTAACCCTGTCTGCCTCAGTTTCCCCATCCGTAAATGAGCTGGAGAAGGAAATGACAAACTACCACAGTATCTTGGTCAAGAAAACCCCAAATGGGGACGCAGAGTCAGACAGAACTGGAACAACTGAATAACCACAAAAATACACCAGTCCCTGGCACATAGTAGGTGTTCAATAAATACTTAGCCCCTTTCCTGTCACTCTTCTCAGCTCCTGACCTACTATTCCCTTCCTATGACAAAATTTCAAAATTGGAAGGGACAAATACAAGTGAAATAGCATGGGCAAAGCCCTTTGCAAACCTTAGAGTGCTATAAGTTTTATGGATAGGGCCTGAACTTGCGATTTTACTGCTATGAGGAACTCCCAGGGAAGGAAGCTCCCTCCACCAGAGCAGATTGCACCTTCTCTCCAATTTTTAGTCTCTGAGTTGCCAAGAACAGAGAGGTGAAGGGATTGGCCCAGTGTCACATGGCGCATACCATTGCAGTCATCCCCCACAAATCCCATGTAGAAGGATGGTGTGTCTACCTCTTCTGCTTCTTACTCCCTCAGACAGATGGCCCTTTCTTCCTTCTCTGTTCAGCATTCTCCCACATGGCAGAAAGAAAAAGACCCTGATCCCACTAGACATGTCTATACTCTCTCACCTAACTCTGCCTGCCTTTTCTAGCGCAGAAGGAGTTTTCTTGACTGTTTTATTAATTTTTTTGTCTTTGTGAAGAGCCTGACTCCCCTTAAGATAAAATTAACATTTCCAAAGTGCTTCCTGTGTGTCCGGCATGCTCCGTCTCTGGGCTGTGGACGTTGTCTTCTGGCCATCCTCCATGCCAGGAATGCTCTGTCTTCTGTTAAGTCCTAGTTAAAATCCCACCTTTTCCTGGAAGCCCTCCCCATCCACTCTTTATTCCAGTACCTTCTCTCTTTTAATTGTTTCCTATTTATCCTGTATACCAGCTTGCTTTGTCTATATTTGTATTTTGTCTCCCCCATTAGATTGGAGGCTCCTTGAGGGCAGGGGCTGTCTTTTGCCTCTGTTTGTGTCCTCTTGGTGTTTAGCACATTGCCCAGATGCATAGTAGGCGCTTAATAAATGCTGATTGTTCAAATCTGCCTCAGACACATAATAGCACTTACTAGCTGTGTGACCCTGGGTGAGTCACTTAACCCCATTGCCTAGCCAAAAAAAAAAAAAGAAAGAAAAGAAAAAGAATAAATGTTAATCGATTGATTGATTGCTAAGCCCTAGGGATACAAATAAGAAAAAGGAAAGACAGCCCTGCCCTCAAAAAGCTTACATCTAACAGGGAGGGGAATGGCAGAGGTATAGTGAATGATGGTGGTGGAGTCAAAACCAGCAGAGCCGCTGGTGACTGGTGAGGAGCTGGCTGGTGTAAGATCCCTCTAGAAAGGGAGGCTGTGGGAAGAGGCTTTTTCTCCTCAAGGTGTGAGTAGCAAAACTGAAGTAATCTCCATAATGATGACTTTATCTGATGATGATAACCCCCTCCCTCCCATGGTGGTTAAAGAGGGGTTTTTTTTGTTTGTTTTTTGGGTAGCAGGAATAGGAACAGCTAGTGATTGGGTAGAGCTCTGGACCTGGAATCAGAAAGACTTGGGTTCAAAACCCAAGTTTGGGGCAAGTTGCCTCTTCTCTGGGCCTCAGTTTCCTCATCTGTAAAATTGGGGATGGGAGGGTAGAGTCATTGCCCTCAGAGGTTCTTCCACTTGTAGCTCTTCCCGAGGAGCTGGGCCCATACCCTGGCCCCTTTCTGTGGTACACAGGCTCCGGTTCATCCCTGTTCCATCTCTATGGGTATATTTCTTTTTCCCTTTATAACTCCATATTTGTAGTCATGTGTGTACAGAATTTTAATTCTGATTTTACTTTGGGTCATTTCACAATGGGCATTTCTGCCCTATGTCTTCATGCTTCATATCTATCATTTTTACGGGCCTGTAATATTCCATTCCATAATGTGTTTAGCCATTCCCCAGTTGTTGCACCCATAGGTTGTTTCCATCTGTTTATTTTGCAATTACAATGAGAGTAACTAAGAAGATTTTTTTTATTTTTATAATGTTTTGGGGCTAAAGTCCTAGCAATGGATCCACTGGGTTGAAAGATGCAATCAGTTGTGTGAATCATTGCAGACTGCCACATTGCTATTCAAACTATTGACACTGCAATACCACCAACAATGTAGTAGAGTGCCCATTTCCCCACGGCACTACCAGCATTTGGATTTTATCCTTTTGAGAGGAAAAATTTTTTTTTCCATTTTAGTTGATGAAAGATTGCATCTTAAGTAAGAGGTCCTTTTTTCAAATTTCTTTGAAACTCCAATCAGGTTAGTATCCTTCAGAGTGGTAGAGTGGAAAGGCTGTTGGCTTCCATCCCTGGCCATTCCTACCTGTGTGACCTTGGGCAAGTCATCTTTCCTCTATGGGCCTCAGTTTCCTCATCTGTAAAATGAAAGTGCTGGGTTAGATGATCCTCAAGGCCTCTCCCAGTTCTACATCTTCTGATCCCACAGGGTCAAGGCATTTTTAAACACACTCGAGTTTCTTTAAGCAAAGTCTTAAAGTAGTTTCATCCATCATATGACTGGCAAAGCAATGGCACACTGGGAGTATCTCATTCTGAGGGTCCTGGGGAGGGGGGCTCGGTGGCTGGGGAAGAGGAGGTCAGGGGCTTGATCTCCGTGTCCTGCTTCTGAAGCCCTCCGTCTTCCTTCTCGTTGACCACCACTCCATGCCCACAGTGCCGAGCGGTACGATCCCTTGACGGGCACCTGGACATCCATCGCAGCCATGAGCACGCGGAGGAGATACGTCCGTGTGGCCACACTTGGTGGGTAGCCCAGAGCTCCCAACCTCAACACTTTCCCTTCAATTGACCCAAAATCCCAGGTGCCTTCTGGCATTCCCCCAGCTGTTTCAGCATTACCCATTTCTAAGTGACTCTGTTCCACAGATGGGAATCTGTATGCTGTGGGCGGCTATGACAGTTCCTCCCACCTGGCTACTGTGGAGAAATATGAACCCCAGGTAGAGCTCCCCCGCTCCCCAAGCCCCATTGCCCCCTCCCCTGTCTCTAGGCACCCATCCCCAGGTATGGTCCACTCCCTTTGTACCTCAATAGTGGAATCGCCCTCCCCAGTGTTAATCATTCTGTTCCTGCTCCAGCCTCCCCCTGACCTTAGAGATGAGGGGAGGGGGCCTGAGAGGGCTCTCCCTTCACTTGGAAAACTTAGTGCAAGTCCTTCCTATGACACCCACTTTTAAGGAGTGTGCCCCCCTCACCTTGGAGTTAACCCTTTCTATTCCTTCCTTTTCTCCCACCAGAAAAATTACGTGGGGGGGGGGAAGGTATCCTGAGTTGGGAGGATGGTGATGCCCCCGTGGCCACAAGCCCCCAGCCTCTCAATGTCCCCAAGGTGAACACCTGGACGCCAATTGCCACCATGCTGAGTAGGCGCAGCTCCGCGGGGGTGGCCGTGTTGGAGGGCGCCCTGTATGTGGCGGGTGGCAACGACGGCACCAGCTGCCTCAACTCTGTGGAGAGATACAGCCCCAAGGCCAATGCGTGGGAGAGCGTGGCACCCATGAACATCCGCAGGTATGTCCCGTGGCCACCTGGGGGCAGCCTGCAGCTCAGAGTTTCCCTTGACCCTGCCTCTGACCCACCCTTCCTGCTTCCTCAGGTCAGGGACCAGGTCCTGACTCCCCCCCACCCCAGACCCCTTCCTTCCTCCCAGAACCTTCATCAAGCAGCTAAGTGATTTCTGTCTCTGACCCGCTGAGTTTGTGCCTTAGTTTCTCCAAATGCAATGTCACTTTGAAAGCAGGAGGAAGCCTTGTTTCATCTTAACATATTCCACAACAAGAGCTTGTCTCTCCCCACATCCTCTCCATCTGCCCCCCGCGACACAATTTTGTGGCTCCCCCCAGGAGTACTCACGATCTGGTGGCCATGGATGGATGGCTGTATGCTGTTGGGGGTAATGACGGGAGCTCCAGCCTGAACTCCATTGAGAAGTATAACCCGCGCACCAATAAGTGGGTGGCGGCCTCCTGCATGTTCACGCGCCGGAGCAGTGTGGGGGTGGCTGTCCTCGAGCTGCTGAACTTCCCCCCACCCTCCTCGCCTACTCTCTCAGTGTCCTCTACCAGCCTCTGACCCTTGGGAAGACCAGGAGCAGGCCCCGAGCTCCAGACAGCTGGACTGTGATGGGGCCCTGGGCTGGAGGTGTGGAGACCCCAGAAGAGACTGCTGCCCCCATCCCCAGGGCATGGAGGGCTAGGGCAGGGATGGCCGTCATCCCCATTGGCCTCTTGCAGATGCCTTAATGCTCCCCCCGTCCCAGGAAGGGAGGAGGAGGGGGCAACTCCTGCCATGGAGGTCTCTGAGCCACAGAGACCCAGGGCCCCGGCTCTCCCCTCCCTCCCCGCCCTGCTCCCAAGGGCTGAGGCCAGGGGTCTCAGTCTCCTGCCCAGCACATGGGCCCCAGGCCCCGGAGCACTGTCTGCGTCTGCCTATGTTTGTCTATTTATGTATTTATTATTATTTATGAAACGTCCCACGGCCACCTCCCACCCCTTTTATATTCTTGATCCCTCTGGGGCATTTGTGAAAGTCGAGTTTCCTTTGGGAACCAAGCCCTAAGCCTAGGGTCCCCCCTCGATGAATTCCAAGGACAGATGGAGCCCAATCAGGACAGGTGCAGAGAGGCAGGTGCTGAAGGAGACCCAGAAACCCACTTGACTTGACAGAGATGCTGAAGGAAGCTGGGGACACTGAAGGAAGGAAGGACGGTCAAACCACTGACAGAAAGACTGAGATGCTGACGGTAAGACAGACCTGACCGAGACTGGAGGAAAGCTCTGCAGAAACCCTGGAGGGCAGACACACTGGTGGAGAGGGAGGTGCTGTTGGGAGACAGAGCTGGGGGGACCAGGGAGGCTCCCCTGGAGAATGGTCCTGGCGCGGGGGCTGTGCGGGTGAACTGGGACGATTCATTCCTCTGTCTTGTTTCTGTGAAGAGTTGTCTGTTTCCTTGAATTATGCACTGAGCTGGACACACGCACACAGATACCCGTGCATATACAGGCATACACATGTGGACATACCCACCAACATACATGCCTTCATGCACATCAGCACACAGCAATATGAACCTACCTGACCAATAAAAGTTCTTGTACACAGCCCAAGGCTGGCCTCTTCCTCATTTCTCCAGGGGGATCCTTGGGCTCTGTCCTGCTTTGTCAAGGCTCTGTGTGCCTCTGTTTCCCAAGTATGGAATGTGGACAGGGGTGGGGAAGACATGTGTCTGCCAGGGTTGGGGGGGGGAGCAATAGCTGGGAGATCTGACGTGGGGGAGGGGACCTTCAGCCTAGACCCCCCCCCCACCTCCCCAGTCATCCATGACTCAGAGGCTAAGGAATCTGAGGTGGAAACAGGAAGTGGGGGGGTTAGGGGAGGGCTGGGTTTAGGCAGGCTTTATCTCTAGCCCAGCCCTACCTCCCCCCTCCCCAGCCTCAATGCCAGGCTGGAAAGTGAGCTCGATGCACGCCCGCAGCAGCACCTTCTGGGGGGAGTCATGTGGCCCCCCCCAGAAGCACTTGGAAGAAAAGGTGGCCTGTCCTCAAGGGTATAAAAAGGAGAAGCCAGCTTCTGTGGCTGCTGATGTCCCCCTCCCAAGTGGAAGGCAGAGAAAGGGATGCTCTGACCCCCCCATCCCAGGTCCTGATGGCCCCATGGCCAGCCGTCTCCTGCCTCTGGCCCTAAGAGGGTCTGGGACACCCCAAGTAGCCTTGACAGAAAGCCAGACTGAGGGCTGAGGTGACCTCCGACCTCAGCTGTTCCCTGCTTCCATGGATACCTCTCCCCGGAAGCCTGCCTGGGAGTCTGAATCCCGGGAAGGAGGGGGCGGGGCCCCAAGGTCACGCCCACTGTTGGAAATGCAGCCACTCTGACCTAGCCTGGGCTCAGCCAGGCTCAGCTGGCTTCTGCTCCAGCTCCAACAAGCGGCCCGGCCAGCTGCACCCAAGGGTGCCGGGTAGAATCTCCCTGGGAACCTCAGTCCCTCACGGGACCCTAACACCCCTCCCCCAACTCTTCTCCAACCCCCTTCGCCATGGGCAATGCCAACTGTGTCCCCCAGGCTCCTCGTTTCCGAGCCTCCTTCTCCAGGAAATCCTCGCTGAAAGGAAAAAAGTAAGGCTGGGAGTCCTGGCAGGGGTTGGGGTCACCATCACAATCCCGGTCCCGTCCCAGTCTCGGTCGGGTCAGGCTGCTGTTGGGAGCTGGGAGGACTCGGTTTGGATCAGGGCAGGGTTGGGCTGTGGTTAGGCTAGGGGCTTAGGATTCAGGATGAGGCTAAGGGGCTGGGGCTTCTAGGTACTTGGGGCACAGGTTGCGGGCTCTCCTGCCTGTATGAAGGGGGAATCCCTCCTCTGCCTAGGCTAGGCTGAGCAACCTTGAATCCCTGGTTCCCACAAGGAGGATGGGGGTGGGGAGAGGAGGGCTAGGACCAGGGTGACTGTCTCCCTGTCTATCCCCGGACGCTGTCTTGGGGTCCCCCTGTCCAACCCGGGCTTGCTTCCCTCCTTCCTGCCTGGCTGCACCCACAATCATCTTCCAGCCAGGCTAGGGGCTCCCTCATTGCCTGGCTGCCCAGCTCCAGAGGTTAGGGGTTCAGGGCCGGGGCCGGGGGCGGGGTAGCGCAGAAGGGAAGGAAGCCATTCTTTGAGTCTCTTCTGCTCTTCTCCCCACAGGGAGGACAGCATAAGGCGTCGAGGGGGACTGTTTGGAAGCGAGAGCAGCCAAGATGGGGATACGAAGGCCACCGACAAGATTCTTTATTACATCCCGGGGACGGTGAGAGCCGGCTGGGAGGGAGGTCAGAAACGTGTGTGTGTGTGTGTGTCCGTCTGTCTGGAGTGCGCGCCCGGCGATTTCCTGGGTCACGGCTGCCCCATCTCTCCGCTCCCTCCACCCCACCACCCCACCCCAGCCAGGCCAGATTCGCCAGCGATCCGGAGGAGAAGCTTGGGCCCCACCCTCGGGCACCTCACCTCCTGGCTGTCCCGAAAGTCTCCGCAGACAGCGAAACTGGCGAGAGAGTCAGGGACTGAGTCAGTGCGGGGAGTGAGGAGGAGCGGTGTGGGGGAGAGGGAGAAAGGGGAGGGACCTCCGTACCAACCAAGGAGTCCAAGGAAACTCCTCCAGGAAGGCTTCCTGGCTTCCTCCCCCACCCGAAACTGCAGGGACACCCCCTGCACCATCCGGTGTCTATGTGAGCTTTCACGGGAGTCTGATTGACTTGGAGAGGCGAGTGGGAGGCGGGAAGCTGAGTTCTAAGGGTACAGGACAGGAGAGGCTTTCAGCCTCAGGTTCAGGCTTCGGCCCCCAGGGTCAGCCAGGATGAGAACTAGGGAGCAATCCCTGAGAAAGCTTCATCCACAGGACTGCACTGGATCTTAAAGGCCAAGGAGGGTGACTTGTCCACTAAGTGGCTGGGAGATTTGAACCAGGGTCCCCTGACTCCAAACTCATTGTTCTTGTGGTCCTGAGCCTCAGTTTCCTCATCTGCTCAATAAGAGGGTTGGGCTAGCTGGTTCTGAGGCCTTCCATCTGTAAATCTGGAATCCTGAGGACACTAATGGAGGTGGGAGGAGGCTATTGATTATCCAGTGAAAGCAGGAGAGCTCAAAGTCCATTAAATGGCTCCTTTGAACGGCTCCTTTGAACACCCAAGATGCCAAGATAAGTGAGGCCCTTAGACACCATCTGCTGCCCGGGCCATTCCAGGGAATGGGGAAGGGCAGACAGACACAAGGTCCGGCTTCCCTGGCCCTCCCACCCTTGGGAGCCAACCCCAGTCCTCTCCCGTTGGACAGAGAAGACTTGGTCCCAAAGATGGGTCCAGGGCTAGGACCCAGGTGTCCTGCCTCCCGGTCTCTGGGCTTTCCTCTACACAGCACCTACTCCTTCTTTGGGAACCTGGGAAGGGGGAAAGGAGGGGAACCAATAAATCCATGCCCCTCCCCTTTTGGGCAGCCTTCCCTTTTCCTAAGGATTCACCAAGGACTCCGTAAGTGGGCATCCTCAAAGCTGATCCCCTCCTGCTGCAGGTGAAGTCCATTGGCTGGTAAATCCAGAGGACATTTTCCTGCCTCATGCAGGACCCTGCCCAGTTCTGTCTGTGGGCCTGGAGACTACCTGTGTTCCAGGTGCTCAGTGGTATCTGCGGGGACCTTAGACCAACTCTGTCGGTCAGAAAGCTACTTGTGGGCCAAGGCCCCAGTCACCCCCTCTCCCTTCTGTATTATGACAAGGAAGGGACTGATTCTTTGTTTGGGACCATCCGGGGTCCTGGACCAGGAGTTCCTGCTTCTTCTCTCTCCCAGCCCCACCCCTACACGCACGCACGCAAACACACACACACACACACACACACACGTTAAACTGTACAAGGAGGGAAGTAGGAATGAGTGTACCACACCTCCCCCAGAGGGCCCCTCAGAAACCAGGCACCTTCTACCCTAGAAACACTTGAGTGGGGAGCAGGGCGAGCAACACTCTGAGTCTCTTGGTTCAGCAACCTGGCTGAGTGGCCAACGAAATCTCAGGCCACCCCCATCCTTTCTATTAATAGCCCCATGTCACCAGATAGTCACTGAATCAGGGGGTCCTGACCCTGCAGAAACAGAAGGGGGCATTACTAGGCATTAAGGTCGCCCTCTGATTGGAAGCCAGAACTCCTGGGTCCAGCCCCCTGACACATCTCCATCTGCATCGACTGTGGGGGTGGGGGAGAGGACCACTTTAGGGGCAGAACTGGATTGGGAGGGCCCAAGTGACCCTGCAACTGCCAGCTGTGAGAAGTGAATGTGGCACTGGCCTGAGAAATGACTAAGCTTTGGTGCATTCTCCAACAACCTTCCCTAGTTTTTCTCCTCCCTGTGGAAGGAGTGGAAGGCCAGCTTGGTGGCTACATTCCTGAAGTCCATTTCTGCATCTGGGTGCCATGGCCACATTCCATTTAAGCATCCAGGGTCCATAGGCAGCTTGCATGGATGAGTCTGTGGCCTACTTTTATGCAGGTCGCCAGGGCCCTGAGCCAATTCCCACGGGGAGTGGGAGGCCCCACCCAAGGGTGGGAGGGCTGGGGAAGCCAGCCCTTGTGTCTGTCTGCCCTTCCACATTCCCTGGGATTGCCCAAGCAAAGGGGTGGCCCTGGCAGCAGGCAAAGCATTGGGCCCAAAGCCAGTGCCCTGGGTTGTAACATGCCTCATTGGCTACCTCACCCAATGCGTGGAGCTGATTATGAGAGAGCCCTGGACCCCCATGTCCCACACATCAGCCACAGGCCACTTTCCCAGGGTTTACCTTTTCCCAGGCCCGATTCCTATGTATGGCTGTGTCTATGGGTGTGTCTGTATGATTACATATATGCGTGTCTATGTATGGCTTTCATTTATAGATTTGTGTCTAGACCTCTGAATTTTCATAGGCTCACAGTTCTGGAGCTAGAAGCGACCGAAGGGACCACGTTCTAGTCCATTCCCCTCATTTTTACAGATGAGGAAATTGAGGTCCACTTCTAGAGGGGAAGTGACTTACCCAAGGTCACCTAGGAAGTAAATGGCAGAGGCAGAATTCTGTGTGAATCTATCTGTGTGATTCTCTATGTTTGTCTGTGGGTGGGTGTATCTGTGAGTAGGTCTGTGGATATGTAGCATATTATAATGTAGAAGGAGTCTGGGTTTGGAGTCAGGGTTAAAATGTGGCTTCTACTCCCTCTGGGACCTTATGCATGTTATATCCCCTTACCGAGCCTCAGTGTCCCCATCTGAAAAAAAATGAGTCTATTGGATGGGACAGTTTCTAAGATTCCTTCAAACTTTGATCTCGTGGTCTGTAACTGGCTGTGTCTGAATATTATAGAAATCTATAGCTGTCTTTCTTTGTATCTGCCCATGTGTCTAGGTGAGCAAATGAGGTAATATTTGTAAAGAGGTTAGCCCAATGCCTTGCACACAGTAGGCACTCAATCAATGCTGATTCCTCCCCTCCCCCACCTTGCCCTCCTCCCATGTAGATATGTGATTGTGATCGTGTGTGCCTGTGTTTTCGTGGGGTAGAGTGGGGTGGGGGGAGCCTCTGGGTCCCAGCCTTGGACCTTTAGGGGACCCCTTCACTCTGAGTGTGCCCCTAACCATGCTGGGCACATTTCTTTGTCCTGCTTTGTATTGGCTATGTGCACAAAACTAATTCCATAGGCTGGTCTCCTTATACCTGTTTGCGGAGGAGGGGTCCTCTTTTGTGGCCACTTCCCCCCTGGCCTAAGCTCCCAGGCCACACTCTCCTGCAGGATATTCCGGGCCCAGAAAGTCACAAGGAAAATGTAGACCAACCCTTCCTCAGTGTGTTCAAGAAGGGCCGGCAGAAAATGCCCGTGAGGAACCTCGGGAAGATTGTCCATTATGCCAAGGTCAAGTTCAAGTTCCAGCACTGCCCGGTGAGTCCCAGCTGGAGGTCAGGTTTGGGCCCTTGAGGAGGGGTGTCATGGGGGGAGTCCCAGGCTTAGGTGCAGGGAAATCCATCCCCTGGTGGTGATAGCCTCCACTCCCAAGAGGGCCATGGAGAAGAAGAGGGCTGCCAGATGACCTTCTGAGCCTTGGAAGCCAAAGCCTCAGGTTCATGGCCAGGCAGAGAAGAGGATGCAGTAGAGCTCTTACCAGAGCCCAGGTTAAGATTCCACATCCAGTGAGTGGGTTAGGAAAGACATTCTTAGCCCTCCACCCCATGACAGCCTCTGAGCCGTCTCAGTTCCCTGGACAAACCGAGCCTTCCCCCTTCCCCGCAGGACATCAGTGATTGTTACCTGGAGCTGTTTCCCTCCTGTCTGTACTTCCAGGCTCATGGCTCCAGTGGCCTCACCTACCAGGTGAGTCTGGGTGGGAGACGCCACCATCTGACCTGGGACCTCTCCCCCTAAGAGCCAGCTCGGCATCTCAGGGCTCAGGGCAAAAGGGGCCCATGAGGCAGGGTCCCCTCAGCCCTAACTGCTGGGCGAGGCCTGCAACTCTGGGCACCGTGCCTTTTCCACAGGGGTGGGTCCTCCACAAAGTAAGGGTAAGGGCACCAGACATTCAGGGACCCCCAGAAGCCATCTGGCACATCCCCTCTCATTTTACAGAAAGGAAACTGAGTCCCAGGGAGGTTAAAAGGGTGGTAGAATTTGAAGTGATGTCTTCAGACTCCAGCCAGAGCCAGGGCTAATTCCATTGCCTCCCAAGTCGACCAGCAATTTATGAAGCACCAATCATGTGGGAGGCTCTGTGCCTCTTGATACTGTTCAGTCGTTTTCAGTCATGTCCGATTCTCTGTGAGCCCAGAGGGGGTTTTCCTGGCAAACATACTAGAGTGGTTTGCTCATTTTACAGATGAGGAAACTGAGGCAGACAGGGTGAAGTGGCTTGCCCAGGGTCACACAGCTAGGAAGTGTCTGTGGCTGGATTTGAACTCAAGCCTTCCTGACTCCAGGCCCAGCTCTCTTTGCACTACAGCACCACCTAGCTGCCCCTTAAAGAGCCTACATTCTAGCCTTTTAGCCCCTACCCATAGGAGGTGCAGAATGCCTCAATTCCCCACCTTCAGCACCTGCTGGGACTGCCCCTGTTCCTGTCCAAGCTGCCCCTGACATACAGATCTCTCAGGGGTAACTTTACAACATCCCCGGCTGACTGTGACTCCAAGGGAACAGAGCCTTGCTTAGCCTTCATTTATCTTTGTTTCACCCACAAAGCTATGTTTAGTGGAACTGAATTGGCCCTGTACTTGGTTACACTGATTGTTAATTATATGTAGGATATAAATAGGGAAGAAGAGGATTTTCTCTGGCCCCAGCCCCATCGTCCCTAAGGCTGCCAAGCCTTTCTCTCTCCCTGTCCCTCCTGTGTTCCTAGCCTGCCCCTCAGGATAGCCCTGCAGGAAGGAGGGGGAGGGTCAGGCTCCATTCCTCCGTTCCCTCCCTTGGGCACCAGGACCCTTTGTTCCTCCCTCCTAATCCAATCTGGACTCCTACAGGGGCTGCTGCCACTCACTTTGGTGAGCATCTCTAGACTAGAGATAGAAGGAGAACACGCCTTCCAGATCACAGGTAAGGGAGGCCATGCCTTTGAAATTACAGCAGCTGTTTGGAGGATATTAATCTAAAACCTCTGTAGTGACCACCATGCCATCTCATCATTCATCCACCATCTTCCTCTTGGTCTAGGCCTGTCCTTCTGGACCACGAAGAGAGCTTAGTGTTACCCAAGGGGCAGGGCATTGATCCAGAGCTGAACTAGGACACCCCTGGGGGTGGGGGGTGGGACACCACTGGCAAATGGCTGTGGTCTTGACTACAGATATTGATTGGGATGCTGACTGGGTTCACTGATACCTGGCATACCATTAATACCATTAATACCAGGGTATTAAATGGACACACTAGTTGGACCATTCTCTGTGAGAATCTGACCAGGGAAGTGACCTAGGGTTTGAAGAGGAACACTGACCAGGGTGTAACTGATAAGGGAGATGGCCAGGGTGTTGAATGAGGGCGCTTCACTAGGATGTACCGATGGGAGGGTATGTAGATAGGACGCTGACCTAGGTGCTGATGGGATGTTCTGACCAAAGTATTTAATAGAGTCGTGGGATATCCTGGGATACTGATTAGGCACTGAATAGATATAGGCTAGGGTGGAGGGTGGGGGTGCTGGCCATAGTGCTGACCACAGTTACTGACTCCAAATGGGGGTGCAGACGAAGACACTGGCTTAAGTGCTGCCATCCCATTCCCTGGTCCGCAGTGACCAAGGGAGCTGACCTGAGTACTGGGTAAGGAGACTGATGAAGCCTGTCCAGTTTACCAGATGACAATTGGGACTACTCATTGAACCATTGTGACTAGAGGTGCTAGCCAGGGTCCTGACCTACAGGAAGATCATTTAAAGCCATCTTGGTTCCCCCAGGGAAGCTCAGACTAGTTGAGGCTGCCTGTGGAACTACCCAGGAGCATACCCTCTGTACCTTCTTCCGGGCCCTGAGGCTGGTGATTGATGCTACCTTTTCCTGGCAGGCAGGAAATGAGCAGCTGGGTGGGGCAGGTCTGAGAACAGGATGAGGGTTGGGCAGCTGGTTGAGGGAAGAAAAGGACAGGAGGAAGCTGGTGGGCCAGGGAAGGGGATATGGGGCTGTGGGGAGGTTGGCTGACCTGAGGCTGACCAGTGACTTCCACCTCAATCCCTGCTCTTCTCATGTCCCAAGGCCCCCTGCCGTCTCCTCTTCTGGTATTCTGTCCCAGCAAGTCTGAGCTCCGGCGCTGGCTTTATCACCTGGAGAAGCAGATGGACCTCGTAAGGGGACCCCAGTGCCCATCTCTCCAGTTCCAGGTGAGTGCCCAATGTCAGCATTTCTGCCCTGCCCCCCACCAGCCTGGGCTGAGAAGAGGCATGACTTCTGGGAATAGGATGGTGATATGCTTATACTGTACTCTGCCCCCATCTGACTTTATCTGGAGTACTGTGTACATTTCCAGGTGTCATAGATTAAGCTGGGGCATGTCCAGAGGAGATGGACCAGGCTGCAGAGGGTCTGTAGTCTGAGTCATAGGAGGATAAGTTGAAGAAGCTGGCCGCGTTTAGCCAAAAGAAGAGAAAATTCAGTGAGTCATGACAGCTGTGTTGAGGTGAAGGGCTGTTAGGTCTCCTGGGACCAGAGGGTTGAGTCAGGAGCAACAGGTGGAAATTGTAAAGAGGTAATCCTAGGCTTGATGTCAGGAAAAACTTCCTGGCCATGAAAGCTAGGTACCATGGGCTACCTATCTAGAGAAGAAGCGAGATCGCTGTTCTTGGAGGTCTCCAAGCAAAGTCTGGATAAGTAATTTTGGGGTGTATAATAGTGAGGATTCCTTGGGTGCATGAGACGTGTTGGAGGGCCAGAGAGGTCCCTTCCCACTCTCCATTTCTGTGCTTGGTTGGTGGCTTCAGTCCTGAGCCCATAACTGGCTCTTCCCATCTCTGTCCCTAAGGGTCCTCTAGGGGAGAACCATCTCTGCCCTCTCCCATGGGCCCTCCAGCACTACCCAGTTCATCACTGGGAAGGAACCAGTCGAGAATCTCTGGGAGATGTGGTCTGCGCCTCCCGAGTGAAGATGCAGCATCTGCCCTCCCAGGTGGGAATGAGGACAGGTGGGGGGGTGGGAGTGGCAAGGAAGGAGGCGGGAGAGGGGCAGAGGAGAGTACGTTTGGGTGGGATGGGAAGGGCAGGAGGCAGGAGGGTGCAGCTCAGAGGGGGAGAGGGGAGGACGCTGCCCCCCACCCACCCATGTACTTATGACAAAGCTCTGAGCTGAGGTCATCCATGACCCCCAAATCACTATCCAACCTTCTCTGACCTCTTAGGAGCAGCATGACCGGATTCTCATCCTCTACCCATCTACACTGGTCATCCTGTCAGAGGATTCTGATGGACTGAACTTCAAGGTAGCCCTAACTGCCACCCCACCCCCTCTGAGCCTTGACCGACCGTAATGTTCAGATGCCCCTGGACATTACCTCTCCTGTGCCCCTTAAAGTGATACTTAAGTAACATTTCTGTGAGCTTCCCTACAACCCAGTGAGGTAGGACTACTGCTATTATCCCCATTTTTCAGGTAAGGCAACTGAGTCTCCACAAGGTTTACCTACTGTCTCCATCTTTCCAGACTATGCCCCCATCTGGGTCTCCTGCCTGTCCCACTCCCCTACCCTGCAGAATCAGGTTGGTGGGTGGGGCTGGAGGGAGTAATTCAAATTAAAAACCAGAATTTCAAGATTGGTCTAGGTAAGGGAGGTTCCTGCCAGGCCTCTCGTTTGTCTGCCTTCCCTGGGCCCAGGCTTGTGTGGAGGGGGCCTCTGCTCCCCTGGAGTCCCTGGGGGCCAGATATAAGCTGACCCTGAACTATGAGGGGGTGGTCCTGTACCACCTCCCTCTCCCAGGTGGGGTCACCTGTTTTCTGGTGATTCACTTCCCTCCCTCCCTTCCTCTCTCCCTCCCTTCCTCCCAATGTCAAGGAAGACAACAAAGAAAGGATTAGCCCACAGCAGGAAGGATTAGTTTAGATATTCCTGAAGGACTTCCTGTCCAGGAGATGTGTAAGACAAGTGGCTAGGGCCAGAGAAAAGGTGAGGTCAAAGGATTCTTCTCTGTTGGGTATTCACAGGCAGGGAAGACCTTCCCAGAGACAAGGGATACATTGACCCTCACGGATGCTTTAATACCACTGGCCTTCATGGCTGGGTCAGTGACCAGACTGTGTATGGAGACTGTCTCCAGAGCTGAACTGGCTTCCCATAAAATGATTCAGAAAACCCTGATAAATGAGCATTTACATGATGCATTAAGGTTTGCAAATCGCTTCTTCACAAATGTTATCTCAGGGTATCCTCACAGAAACCCTAGGAGAGAGATGTTATTACTCTCCCCATTTTACAGATGGAGGCACTGAGGCAGCCAGAGGCTATAGGTGACTTGTCCCAGGGACACAAAGCCTCACCTAATAATAATGGCTAGCATTTGTATAGTACTCTGGTTTGCAAAGCCCATTATAAATGTTGGGTCCTTAGAACAACCCTTTTGAAGTAGACCAAATGAGGAAACTGAGGAAGCCCAAGTGAGGTTAACTGACATGCTCAGTAGGATTATATGGCTAGTAAGTGCTGATTTGAATTCATCTTTCTGACTCCCAAGTCCAGAGCTGATAATGACCAGAAGTCATTATAACATATTATAATAATGACCATTGACCACAAGTGACTTTTAGAATGAGTCAGAGTGAAGAAATCTTCAGACCTGCCTCTCCCCAGTCAAAATCAGAAAAATGGGGTAAGGGTTGGGAGAAGATAGGGAAATAGGAATCCCCCTAGGTCCCCCTTGTCTCCTGCCCATTAGCCCTGACAATGCCCCTTGTCTTCCCTAAGGGGGAGCTTCCACTCAACGCCATCCAGCTCAACTTTGAGGAGAGTGAGAAACAGATCCGGTCTTTCCTGATAGAGGGTTAGTGAACTGAAGCCTCCCTGAACCCTGGGTGGGACTGAGGGCCCAGAGACCCTCAGCCCCTTTCATCCTTTCAACCTGATCCTTCCCAATGCAATGCCAGCTGCTGCCTCTGACCCCATGCCCACCCCTGTCCTCTGGTACCATGGCTATAATGAGTGAAGACTGAGTCACTTTTCCTCTCCCATTAAGCAAAAGGGGGTGGGGTGGGGGGAGGCAGGCTGGGGCGGGTGGGTGACATTCTTGGTTTGGGTGGACCTAGCCTCTTTGGCTGCTACCTGCCCCCGTGTCTCATGTGTTTGCCCTGGATTTAGGGGCAAATTTAGCTCTCCTCTTTTTTACCTTATTTTTAAAGTTTTTATCCTGAAGAAATAAAATAAGAATTTCCATAACAGAGTAGAATACAAACAAAAAGACGATTGCACCTGAAACTGCAAATGTATAATATACAGTTTGTACACAGTTATGTACAATTCCTTTTAAATATATAATGAAGCTATCATGGACTTTTTTTCCCCTTTTTTTCTCCCCCTCCCTCATCCTAGAGATGGCCACCATTAGATAAAAATATGTATAATAATATATAAAAATAATATAATATATAGTATAATATAATAATATATAAAAATAAAATAACAAAAATATATATGTAAAGCCTTTCTATACGTATTTCTATTTATCAGTTCTTTCTCTAGATGCAGATAACATCTACCTTCATAGGTCCTTTGTAGTTAATTTGGTTATTTATAATAGTCAAAATGACTTTGTCACTCGAAGTTATTCTTAAAACAATATTGTTCTTACTGTATACAACATTCTCTTAGTTCTGCTCTTTTCGGAGCTCCCCTCTTAAAAGGCAGTGGGATCAGTAAGTCAGAGGTCATTCCTGGGATCACCCTTCCAAGGTAGGGTTGGCTCAGGGGCTCAGAGATCACTCTTGGGGCATCTGCTCCCCTACCCCACCCTAACATTGAGGGTCTTCTTCACCTAAGCAAATTGGGTCCTGGGACCACGGAAGTATTTAGGGTTCTGCGGAGGGCCAGTCAGTGAATAATCCTCAGTATGAAGGGACCCCAACCCAAGGGAGGGAACAGCAGTAGGGAGCCCAGAAGGAGCCCATGTTGTGTATCCCACCCCACAGGCCACCTCATCAATACCATCCGAGTGCTTTGTGCCAGCTATGAGGACTACCAAGATTGGCTGCTTTGTTTTCGGGCTATCCACCTCAGAAGAGGGGGCTCCTCTACCCGCTCAGGCTCTGAGAGCTTCCAGGGGCCACGGCCACCCCTTCCCACACAGGTGAGGGGGAAAGAGCAGCTCAGGCATCCTGGGGCTAGGAAGCTCAGAAGTTCTCGACTCAATGTGAGCTCCTTGAAGGCAAAACCAATTTTGGTCTTGTCTTTGTATTCTCAATGTCCAACACTATCTTCCAGCTTTAGCCAGAAGTGGTTAGTGGTCAGGGAGGGCAGCAGAGATCCGCAGGCCCTAGCTGAGGGAGTTTGGGGTGTGTGGGAGTATGGGGGTAACATTCCTTCCTCTCTGGGACCAGCCTAACTCCACACTACTTGGCTCAGTTCTCAGTCAGCGGGCGAGCATCCCTTACCTCTGATGGACGGACCAACTCCTGGGCATCCACAGGGGCCCCGTCCACTTCCTCCCACACCAGCAGCTCCCTCCCTGACCGCCCCGTGCTGCCTGACAGCTGCCCTGTGGGAGCTGACAGCACCCCCCAGAGGGACCATGTGAGTGACACAGGCCAGGGCAGGATCTAATAGGTCAGACAGACTTCAGTGGCTGCTTGGATTCTGGGAAGGGGGGAGGGCAGCTTGGGGGGTTCGGGGTTCAAGTGGAAGGGTCTAGTTGGACACCTAGAAGAAGAGTAAGAGCTGGGGCTGCCCACATGCCGCTAAACAAATTCTCTGCCCCCTTGTCCTTTCTGACCCCACCTGCCATATGATCCAGCCAGGGACTGGGGGTCTGGCAGGTCCTTGTTTGTGAGCCCCCAGGGGTTGGGGCCACCCATCCCTAGTGTGGTTTGGAGGCCACCCAGCACTGTCCCTCTCTGTCTGTCCAGGGCCAGGCCAACCCCAACATCTCCAGCCTGGGAAGGCATCGGGCAGAACTGAGACGCAGAAGCAGCAGCCGCTCCTCCAAGGGAAAAGGCACAGGGCAGCTGAAAGGAGAGGAGCCAGCACTCAGGGCTCCCCTGCATCTGGACCTGGGCCTCACCAACGTAGGGGCCTCCCCCAGCCCCCAGCCCCAGCCCTGTCTCTGTATTCTAATTGGTCCCTGTGTCTGTCCTTCACTCTCTGTCTCCCTGGGTCTCTCTCTCCTAGTCCCCAAAGAACACCTGGCCCACATGTGTGGTCCTAGCTAGCAAGGGGGGTTCAGATAGCTGCCATGTCACCAGGTTTCCCAGCCCAAAGCAGGTGGCCGTCACTCCTAATGAAAGGGACCCAAGTGAGCCATCACCAAGCACGGTCACCCTGTTCCCTCCGCCCCCGGCTTCTTCTGCAGCTAAACCGGAGGAGTCTAGAGGTCCTCGAGGGAGCAGCAGCTGACACCCCAGAGAAACCCCAGTCCCCACTGTATGCTGACCCCTATACCCCGACCTCTACCACCCACAACAAGATCACAGACGTCAGTGACCTGGATGAGGTCGGTCCTCCAGTGGAATTGGGGAGGGTTCTGGCTAAACCTGGTCTGATTAATATCCAAAGCCTGAAGTCTGCCTGGAGCCAGCTCTGGTCAGTGCCTGAACCTCAAGGTTTTGGCCCAGGCTGGCTCTGGGGAGCCTTAAGGGAGATATCCAGGGATACAGTGGTGTCCCTGGCTCCGAGCCCATCAGGATCTGATGGAGACTCTGTTGGTTTCCCTCACAGTTCCTGGTGGCAGCTAAGAGTTGTGTAGGCCAGGAGCCACCGAGCACCTTCCCCACCATCCCCGTCTCCGTCCCTGTCCCTGTCCCATCCCCCAGCTTACACCCCCTTCAGAAAAAGCCAGCCCCTCAGCACCGGGAATCTCAGAGACATCGAGGCTCCTTCAAAGTCCGGGGAGCTGGTCCTCTAGAGCCTTCCCGAACCCGTCAGGTGAGTGGGGTGACTAGGGAGGGGCGCTGGTCCTGACCTGGAACCACAGGCTGAGAGCGATGTCTAAAGCTGGGGATGGGGGTGGAGGGAAGAGTGTGCCCAGAGGAAGAGACAGAGATGGGGAGAGAGAGATAGACAGAGACAGATACAGATAGAGACAGAGAGAGAGAGATCCAAATGAAGAGAGACAGGCAGGTCTGTTCCTCCTTTCATAGGATTGTAGAGCTAGGAAGGACCATAGGACATGGAATGCCAGAGCTAGAAGGAACCTTAGAACAGAGACTCTCAGAACTGGGAGAGCCCTTTGGATATGGGATATTAGAACACAGAGCAGAGAATGTCAGAACTGAAGGGAAGTTTCTCATTTCAGTATACACACACACTCTCACACACACACACACACACACACACACACACACACACACACACACACACTGATGAGGCCCAGAGATGATTTTTCCCAAGGTCATACAAGTAATAATAATAGCTAGAATGTATTAAGCACCTACTATGTGCCAGGCATTTTGATTAAGCCTTTTTGTAAGTATTATCTCATTTTATCCTCACAGTAACTTTGGGATACCTCCCAGGTACCCTTATTATCCCCATTGTACAGATAAGCAAACTGAGGCAAACAGGTTAAATGACTTGCCGAGGGTCACATCAGCAGTAAGAGTCTGGGGCTGGATTTAAACTTGAGCCTTCCTGACTCCCGGCCCAGCACCCTATGCACTAGGTAATAAGTAGCAGAGGTGAGATTCAAATCCAAATCTTCTGGCTTCAGATAGAGGAGCATCTCCACCCCCATGCCTCAGTTTCCTGGTTTGTCTCCCCAGGTCCAGGTCACCCCATCAAAGGAAGGTTCCCCTGAACCTCAGCTTCGACTTCCAGGTGAGTTATCCCTCTTGGTGCTCAGAAGCTAACCCGCTGGGACCTTCCCCAAGGGGTCTGATGAGTGGCCTCCTCCTCCTATGCTCCTCTCTCTCTGTGACTGATGGCTGTGGCAGCCCAGGACGGTTGTCTCTCTTGTCCCCAGAACAGCCACTGACCCCAGGTCATGAGAACATCTGTCCCAGTTGGACTCTGCCCTTACCTTGAGGGACCTGAAGGCTGGGAGCCCAGCTTGCCCTCTGCTTGGACCCCTCAATTGAGGCAGACTGATGCCCTCCTTGAAACTCTTTACCTAAAAGCAGGGGTCTGGTAGGATCCTGCCTATCCTTCTATCTACCCTGGCTCGAACCCGACTAACATCTCTGGATCTTTGCAGGTGGCAGCTCCCCCAGCAGGAAGGGTCATGAGCAGGGACGGTCCTCCTCAGAGCCCTCCAGTGGCCAGAGAGACTTCAGTTATGATAACATCTGGGACCAGCCAGGGCCACCTTCATCTTCTAGACACAAGTGGCATCGCCCTCCTGCATCAGAGGCTGCAGGAAGGTTGACTCAGTGGATTTGACCTGGCCTGGAGTCTTTTGCTGGTCAAAGTGGGTACCAGAAGGAAACCAGACATCCTGGCCTCCAGCCCCACCTTGGTGCTAAATGGAAGCCTCTCCGAATTTTGGGGGCCTGGACCATCTCAGTCTGCTTCTCCACACCCCCAAACAGCTGGGGAGATTGAGTCAGGGTTTTATCCATCTTTGGGAGGGCTCAGCAGGTGGGACTTCAATGTCCCAAGACCCAGCCTCTCCCCACTACTGCTTCCCATGAGCCCTAGGGAAGGAGGGAAAGGAGAGAGCCAACTTCTTGCCCACTGCTGCCTTTGCCCAAATCAGATTCTACATGATTTTGAGATGGGGCTCGGGACGATGTGTGAAGGCTGAGCTCCTTCCATCACTCAGAGCAGAACCCACCTAGGCTCTTTCCAAAACAGGCTGTGAGAGCCTGGGGCATAAAGACATATCCGGGGAATTGTGACTACAAGTCTGGGTCCCTCAGTGAGGGGTCCCTGAGTGGAGATGGTGAGGGACACATTCCATAAATGGCTGCTACTATTCATGTCCCTAATCATTCGATGACACCCCCTTCCCCCAACCCCCCTTCCTTTCCAAATCTGACCTAGCCCCCGGGGGAGGGGATCCCCAGTGTACCTAGGTCTGTGGACAACTAAGCTCTTTGTGGTGTTACAAGTGTCCTTCCCACCTCCCCTTCTCTGCACCCCCAAAATCAGTGTTCTCTGCTGCCCCCTGGTGGCTATGTTGGGGATTTGAGCTGTCCCCATTCACTGGGAGAGGAAACTTCGAAGTGATGACATGAGGTGTAAGTAGGGCAGGGGAGGGAAGGAAAGAGAGACAGACAGAGAGAGAGAGAGAGAGAGAGAGAGAGAGAGAGAGAGAGAGAGAGAGAGAGAGAGAGAGAGAGAGAGAGAGAGAGAGAGAGAGAGAGAGAGAGAGAGAGAGAGAGAGAGAAGAAGAAGAAGAAGGAGGAGGAGGAGGAGGAGGAGGAGGAGGAGGAGGAGGAGGAGGGAACAGGCCCAAGGAGGGCAGGTGACTTGGCCAGGGTCACCTAAGCAGCGGTGGGATTTGAACCCAAGTCCACACTACACCATAATATGTTGTTCCAAGGAAAGAAATGACAGGGAATATCATGGGATGGAGGTAGAGGTGGAGAAGGTATGGGTGGGTCTGGGGAGGTGGGAAGAGAATCACACATCACCCCCCCCATCTAAGACTCTTTGGAGGAGGGCAGTTGGCGATGGTCATTGGCTAGTGGTGGCCAGTGAGAAGGGAAAGTTGGAGAGTGAAGGGCCATGGGCAGCGAGGGCTGTGAAGGACAGTGAGCCGCTGAGGAGGTCAGTGGGAAGCTGTGAAGGACGGTGAGCCAGGGAGCTGGTGGGAGGTACTAATAAGGGTAATGAGGGTTGGTGAGCAGTGAGATTAGTGGGAGGCAGCCAGGTTGGTGTGAGGGGCGGTGAGGAGCTGTGGGCAGAAAAGCGTCAGTGGGTTCTCAGCTTTGCCTGGGGGCTCAGGATTAAGTAAGGACAGGTTAGACAGACCCTGGAGAACCCTCCACTGTATTCCCTTGACATGAACCAGGGCAGGAATGGGGAGAGCTTGGGAAGGGGGTGACTGATCCTTGTGCCAACGATTCTAGGGCCTCCCTTTTGGGAAGTCCCCCATTCTCCCCAGCCTCTCCTCTCCACTGGAAGCAGCTGTGCCTTGAATCAGGATTTAGCCTGTGTCACAGGGTGGCTTCTGGGTAAAGAGCCGCTATCCTGACAGCTTGGTCTGGGGGAGGGGGGATGGAGCTGATCCTGGGAAAGTCAACCCATCAACCCAGAAATAGAAAAAGAAATTTTATTGTCACCCAGCATCTGTGTGTCCATTTCTCTCCCGCCTCGCCCTCCCGCCCCACTCTCACACCAGCAGTCACTCGGGTAACTTGTCAGGGAACTCACTCCAGATGAGCTCATAGCCCCCACCGAGGGCTTTGGGCCTTTAACCTTTAACCTCCCTGCTGCCCTCTCAGCCCCTTCCCATTCCTTTCCTCCTCTCACCTCCTTTAACCCTTAACCCTCCCCCAAATGACTAGGAGCCTCCAATCCCCCTCACCAGCCCTCTGCTCCCCACCTCCAGCCAATGATCTCTCTATCTCCTGCCTACCTCTCACCATCTCTTCTCCTTCAAATCTCAGTACCTTCTTAGGGAGCCCCCAGTGTCCAAATGCACATCCAATGTCTGCTACCACTGTCCCTGACCCACCAGCTCCTTTCAGGGCATCTTCATTCCATGCACCCGCAATTTGTGTGGGCCTGGTCTGTCCCCAAGACTGGGAGCTGTGTCCCTGTGACTGCCCTTCTCCTGCCTTCTCCACTCCACCCTCTATCCCCCCTTGCCCACAATGTCACCAGGCAGGGGCAGAGGAAAGAGACCCCTCCGCTGACCATCTTCAGAGCCTGTCTATCGCCAGTTTGTTTCAGGAGGTTACCTGAAGGACTAGAATAGCCAAGCAAAGGACGTTCAAGGCTGTGCTCTGCCAGGTGGCCTAGCCCCCACCACTTCCCCTCCATACTGTCCACTTGGGCTCCTGCCCCTGGCCTCCAGGTCATCCAGGAGTCACTTAGGTGGACCTTATGTTCACTGATTACCAGAATGAGCCATTCTCCCTTCTGAAGCCTGACTTGGCACAGGTCCATTAACTGGGACCCAGACCTCTCAGTCCTGTTGAGAGAGAAAAGTAAGGATGGTCTTGGGATTGGGTTTCCTTCTCCCTCCCAAGCAGAGAAGGCTGAAGGCTGGACAACTGTCTCATGGACAGGCCTGGGGGATGTGGAAGAAAAGAGACTGGGGAATGGGGAAGGGGGAGTGCAGTGTGAACATGGCCTCGGGATCATCACGGAGAAGCCAGTCAGTCCCACTGTGGCAGGTCGCCACCCTCACTCAAACCCTGAGCCTACGTGACCATCTCAGGCTGGGGCCTGCCTGTCTGGGCCCCAGCTTGCCCCGACGTGGGCCTACGGGCATGGGCGTCCTTTTCTTGCCTGCCTCCGGAAATATCGAATGGCAGATATGGCACCGATGTTGGCCAGCAACACTGTAGGGGAAAAGCAGAGAGAGGCAGCTGGGGAGGGTAGGGGTGCTTCAGGCCCTAGGGCTTACCCTGCCTCGGGTCAGTATGGGAGCGTCTCAGGTAGATGAGCAAGGACAGGGCCAGGACGTCCTGAGCCACACTTAAAATCACTGACCGTCTGTACTGGAAGAACCCAGGCCAGACCAAAGGTGGAATAGGAATGGGGGCGGGGGGGAAGGAGACATCCCGACTCTGGGTACAGCTGTGCCAGGAGCGGGGCTGGGAGGTGACAGACCTCTGGGAGGGATGGCATTGTTCCCTGAGCACAGCTGTCACTACCAAGCATGCCCCGCCCCATTTACCCTGAACTTATGGCTATAGCCCAACCCCTCAATGTTACAGATGACAAAACTGAGGCCCAGAGAAGGGAGAGGATTTGCCCAAGGTCACAGGTGGCCGCTTGTCACCTGCCTCCTCTCTGGCTACGAGGTCTGGGGCTCCCACCTTCCCCCGCCCCGGATCTCCCCAAGAACTGTCCTAGGGCCCAGCCCCCAGACCTGTTTTCCAGGCATCTGGTGCGTGAAGGTCGGAAGTCCTCACAGCCCACGTGGCGAAGGCCACGAACCCCAGACACATGTCATTCTGGTTGAAGGTGATGGGGATGAGTGAAGCCCTCTGCTCCTCTAAGGAAGGAGAACAGACCACAGGGACCCTGAGTTGCATCTGTCCAAGGACCTCCTGTAGCCTCCCAATCGTTCTCCTCCACCCCCAGGCCCAGAGGCGGCCCGGAGTCTCCCCTCCCTAGATGCACAGCAAGGGCCTATTAAATATCATTGAATTAAACTAGAAACCAGAGGCTAGAGGCCCCAGGAACGGTGGAGACTGCGGTTGAGGCTGGGCCAGATTGACAGGTGGGGGGGAGGGGGGCTCACCGCCCTGGATGTCATTCACTTCTGAAGCCAGGGCTCCCACCCCCTGCAGTCCTGAATCCCCCCACCCCTGGCCAGACCCTACATCCCATGGTCCCTTGGGGTGGGGGAATCAATGAGACACAAATTCCCCGGGACTAAGGGATGGAAAGGGTTAAGGCTGGAGTCTGCACGAGTCACGCCATGCCTCCCCCTCAGCCTCCCTCTCCCTGGACAGGCTGTTCCCTGGACCTAGCACAGACTGTACTCACAGCTAAACCCCCACCTTTGGCCATTACCTTCAAGACTCACAGGCAGGCCTAGTTCTTCCGCTTTTAGTAGGTTCTGTTCTTCAAGGGCAGGGGCGCTAGGCCAGGCCCTCTCAGGCCCCAGAGTCTGCTCATCGGAAAGGGTCACTGGGACCCAGTTTGGAGGCAACAGGACACCAGTCGGCCCCTCCTCCCCAAAAAAGTGTTCGTAGGCCTCTGGGATAGAGATGGGGACTGGATCGACACAGGTAGGCGCCTGGAGAGGAGGTCCTGGGGAGGGCCTCTGCCTGGGAAGGCGACTGTCCCAGAAAAAATATTCACACACCTCAGGCCACTGCACATCGGATGGGATGTCCTCTTCCTCCTCTTCTTCTTCCTCGACTATGGTGTCACAGAAAAAGTAGTCATAGGCCTCAGGGAGAGTGAGGGCAAAGTCCTCCCTGGGTCCTGCAGACTCCCTGGCCAAGGCTGAGGGGGAAGGCGGGGGTTTCAGAATCCGTGGCTGAGGATGAACCCCCACAGCTACAGCATCCCAGGCTCTAGGGCTGCCTCGGCCTCCTCCCAAAGTCCTAGGAGGCTCACAGACAGCCCTGTTTGGCAAGGCTGAAGATGGGGACGCCAAGTCTGAGTTCTCTTGAGGGGAGGTGGAGACCCCTGAAAAACGGACTTTCTTCCTCCTTGGGGCTCGGGCTGGGGTGACAACCCCAGGGGACTGTGTGGCATCATCAGTGACCTGTGAAGGCTCCCCCAGGGGTCCTGGAGACAAGGGAGTCCTGCTGCCTTCCTCGGGCTCCCCATGGAGCCCCTGTGGAGATACTGGGAAATTGAAACTCTTAGTAATTTGGGGAGGTGTAGACACGTCCACATCAGCCCTGGTTTTGGGGGCAGAAGTAGAGAGATTCCTATCTGGCTCAGCCTTGAGGTCAGGTGTAGACACATCCACATCAGCCCTGGCTCTGGGGGCAGAAGTAGAGAGATTCCTGTCTGGCTCAGCCTTGAGGTCAGGTGTAGACAACTTCACATCTGACTGAACCTGGGGAGCAGGTGTAGACATATTCACATTTGTCTGGGCTCTGGGGACAAGGGTAGCTGGGCCTACGTCTGCCTTAGCCAAGAGAAAAAGTGCAGACCGATGCCTTTCCGGTTCCAACTTGGGGATAGGTGTAGAGACACCAACACCTGAGTTGGTCTTGATATCAGATGTAAACACATGCTCGCGCAGCTTGTCTTTGGAAACAGGTGTAGATAGATTACCACTTGGCCCAACCTCAGAGGCTACTCCAGGCAAGTTTGAAGCCTTCTCAGGTAAGGAGACAGGTGTAGACAGATTACCACTTGGCCCAATCTCAGAGGCTACTCCAGGCAAGTTCAAAGCCTTCTCAGGTAAGGAGACAGGTGTAGACAGATTACCACTTGGCCCAACCTCAGAGGCTACTCCAGGCAAGTTCGAGGCCTTCTCGGGTAAGGAGACAGGTGTAGACAGGTTCTCTCCTGCCCCAGGAATCCAGGTAGGTGTAGACACATTCACTGGGGTCTCAGTCTTTGAGACAGGTGAAGACAGATCCAAGAATGATTGTTCTTGAGGGGCAGGGGGAGTCGGCTTTGGGCCCAGGTCAGGGGTGGAGGATGGGTCCTGGGGGTCTGTCCCATGGCCGGCTCTGGTTCCCAAACCAGCTCCTCCGGCCGGCGACTCTGATCCTGGACCATTCCCCTCCCAGTCAGCCGGGGCCAAGTTGCTGTGTGCCCTGGTGCTGGGGCCCCTGTCTGGCCGGCTCCCTGAAGATGGTGGCAGAGCCAGCAAAGGGCTGGGGGGGCCCTGCCTCTTGGAGTCCTGAGCTTTGGGGGATCCGCTTCCCTTGGCCCCTACTGACCTCCTCTTCTTCTTTCCTGGACTTCGAGGGGAGACTCCAGGATTAGGGTCTCGGGGAGATCTCTTCCCATCGGCTGGCCCGAGGCTGCTGGGCTGCTCCTGGCCAGAGGGCCCCTGGCTTGGGGGGTCCTTCCCTGAGTGCACTCCAGCCTCAGAGGCCTGGGCAGCTGCCCCTTGCAAGGACTTCTGCATTGCGCCGCCACAGGAACTAGGCTTGGGACTCAGGGCAGGAGTGAGCTGGGCAGGGCAAAGGACACTGGAAGGCAGCTGCCCCTCCAGCTGGGTGGACGTGCTCGGAGTCTGCTGACCGGCCTCCGGGGCCAGGACACGCTCACAGCGAAACCTGCTGACCAGGCGGGCATCTGTGCCCTCCTCCTCCTCGCTGCCAGAGCAGCCCCCCTGGGCCGTGGCCAGGTGCCCGGGCAGGCACCGCCCGCCCAGGGCCTTGAGAAGGCCCTCTGGCGGGGGGCTGCCTGCTTGCAGCCGGAGAAGCCGAGGGGGAGGGGGGCCGGGGGGGCTGCTGCCGCTGCTGTCCCCTTGGTCAATGTCACTGGAAAGCGGCTCGTCCCCTGAGGCCAGAGCAGCCTGAAGGAGGCCACATTCCTCTGCAGCTTCTGAGAAGTTTGCCCAGTCCTTGTCGCTCAGCTGGATACTATATTCGAAGTTTTCCATTTCTGGGGTGACAGAGACACAGTGTG
Organism: Phascolarctos cinereus; assembly: GCF_003287225.1. Classification (NCBI taxonomy): domain Eukaryota; kingdom Metazoa; phylum Chordata; class Mammalia; order Diprotodontia; family Phascolarctidae; genus Phascolarctos; species Phascolarctos cinereus. The sequence continues at coordinate 406,154,112 of NW_027556098.1, read as the reverse complement.
ACGGCCTGTGGAGGCTGGGGGCAGGGAGCTGTGTGCCAACAGGGCAGAGATGTCGAGTTCTCTGCCCAGAACTACAACCTCACATTCCCTGACCCCAGGCCCTGTGCCTTAGTTTCCCTCTATGGTCTGGGTCTCAGATTCTGCAGAGTCTTCCTTCTCATCCTCCTCCCTCGCCTCTTTCTGAAAGAAGCCTAGAATAATGGATAAGGCAATAGGTCTGGAACAATTCTCAGCCCTGATTTATTACCTGTGTGACCAGGAGTGGGTCATTTCATTCCTTACTTTATCTGAAAGGAGCCAGTTGGCCTAGACAGCTTGAAACTGCGATCCTGGGGGACCCTGCTTCCAAGCTGGCTGGGATTGGAGATACAAAACTCCAGGAATCCCTCCCTTTTTTTCTAAAAACTTTTTGGAGGTTTTTCCCTAAAATCAGAAAAAAACTATTTTCTGCATGTTTACTATTTCTCCTTTGGGGCCAATATGCCTTTCAATTTATCAAACATAATTATTTTCTTGAGAAAACGAATATATCTAAAACATAATCTTATTGCTCATACAGGGTGATTTTATTTGTAAGAGGTATTAAAATAATGAATAATAGATATCGTTTTTCTCCCCACCCCAGGGTCTCTCTCCCCTCCTGCCCCTTTGGCCTCAAGAATTTTCAGCGTACTTAGAACCCTGACCTGCTGATATTCCAAAGCAGCCTCCAGAGAAAGACCCCACCCCACCCCACCCCTTCCTGTGGGGTCACCTCTAGGGGCAGGCTCAGGTGATCAGACATCCTGAGTCCTCTTCAACCAGAAGCAGGCCTCGGCATAGCCAGCCCAGGTGACCACAGTGGAGGGAGGGGGCTGAGGTCAGGCAGGCAAGTGTCATTCATCCTGCTGACTTCCTGGCTGCTGAACCAATCACATCCCCCAGTTCAGAAGGACCACAACACCCAGTGACCAGCCCCTCCTTTAGCACTCAGGCTCCTGCCCTGACTTTGGCAGCCTCAAGAGGTCACTGGGTCAGCCCATCAAGGTCATTTTCCTCACTGGGGCCAGGGGCCTGTGGTCAGCAGGCAGATCATGGGCTAAGGGCTGGAAAAGATCTCAGAAGCCAGCTAGGTCAAACCCACTCATTTTACAAATGAGGAAACTGAAACCCAGAGAGACTGATTTGCCCAAGGTCAGACCAGTAGTAAATAGCAGGGAGAGAATTGGAACCTGGGTCTTAGTTCTCTTAGGAGAATTTCAGCTATTCTTTTTCCTTCCCATAGGGGAAGGGGGAGTACCAGGATATCCCTGATGGGAGGTGGGGAAACTGAGGCACAGAGCAGGGGACACTCAGAGTCACACAGCACACAGGAGTAACAGTGACATGAGAATCCAAATCCTGATTCTCCAGCTCAGCTTAGCAAGGACATCCCTGGTGTCCCCAAATACACAGCTCTATGGTGTGGACCTGAGGTCCCATCCACTCCTTGCCTCCTTCTCTAATTCCCTTTTTCCCTAAATGACCCTTCATGCCTAGAGGCATCCCAGGCTTTAAGGAGTCCCCCCCACCTAGGAACTGAATCTTAGACCTTTTCCAACTCCTGGTGACAGACACCCCCCACACCCTGCAGAGAAATCCTCACAGTGACCTGAGGAACAGAGGATCAATGCCCCCCCTTCCCTTGTAACTTTTTGTCCATAAGGAAACCCCTAATGTATGGAATTAGCCCCTACCTACTCCCATCCCTCCAGGACCCTCACCCTTGAGGAGAGGATAGGGAAGAAGAATAGGGAGAGGGGAGGGATTGACAGGTCCTACCTGGGTCCCCACAGCTTGATGGGGAGCATGAAGCAGGCTCGGGGTGCTAGGCAGCTGGGTCCAGAGGGGCATGATGTTGGCTCAGTCTAGGACACTGGGCTGAGCCCCGCCCCACAAGCCTCTCTCATTGACATCCTAAAAATACTTTCCCTGCCCATTGGTCACATGCTCCCTGCCAGCCCCTGCCTCACCCACCCTGGAACTGGGCTCTACAAATAGATGGCATTTGAGATGGCCCCTCCCCTGGGGGCGGGGAAGGGGAGGGGTCTTCCCGGGTCCAGGCACAGGGTGGGGGCTGTCCTAGCCACCTGATGTAGTCACAGCTCCTTGGTAGCAGGGACCCAGAATGACACGGATTCTATTTAAGCCACAGGGTCACCCAAATGAGTGGGCAAGTCAGGCCTAGAACCTGAGTTTTGTTCTCATAGCACAGATAACTGGTAACAAATTCCTAAGATTGAGTGGCCTAAGAAATCTAGTCCAATGCCTGCACTGGAGAACTGAAGCCCAGAGAGGAAAGGGACTTACTCAAGGTCACACAGCTAGTAAAGGGCAGAACCAAACCATGATTTTTCCAGGATACCATGGTATATCTCCCCAGGCTCTGGAATATAAGTTCGAATAATGATGGGGGGGGCTGGAGAAGGGACCAGGATAATCCATCCCCAGGCACTAGAGTATAAAGTATAAAAACTGAAGCAGGCCCAGCCCTCGAAGAACTTATACTCTGATGAGGGAGACAAGTACATATATATGTGTAACAGAATAAACATAAAGAAAATAAATGAGGACCAGCCCTGGACTCAGGAGGACCTGAGTTCAAATCCAGCCTCATACACATAACTCACTAGCTGTGTGACCCTGGGCAAGTCACTTAACTCCATTGCCTAGCCAAAAAAAAAAAAAAAGGCTTAATGAAGAAGCAGGCTAAGTCAAAGGAACTAGCCCTTCAGAACCTCTTCAGAATCTATCAGAAAGATAAGCCTTGGAGATTTCTCATTTCCTATATTGGTAAACAGAGGTACCAGGCAGATGCCAGAAAGCCAGATTAAAACAGCCTCCTACCGGGCAGCACACAGAACCCCATCCCCATTGTTCAGCCTGGAGCATAACTCCCCCACTTGGGAGGAGATAGGGGGTCTCAGCTCAGACACTAGATCCCTATGGAAAGGGTCCTGGAGGAAAGGGGCAGAGGACTTTGATAGTAGAAGGTTCAGGGGCAGCTAGGTGGTACAGTGGATAGAGCTCCGGCCTTGGAGTCAGGAGGGCCTTAGTTTAAATCCGACCTCAGACACTTGACACTTACTAGCTGTGTGACCCTGGGCAAGTCATTTAACCCCAACTGCCTAAGCAAAAAAAAGAAAGAAAGAAAGAAAGAAAGAAAAAGGAGGTTCAGGTCATAGGTGGGGAATCTCATCAAGGCAGTGAAGTCAAAAAGCATTTATTAAGCGCCTACTATGTTCCAGGCACTGTGCTAAGCACTAAGGATACAAAGAAAGGCAAAAGACAGTCCCTGCTAGAGGACCAGGAGCTTACTGGAGACAATACGCAAACAATATGTACAAAGTGAAGGAAGAGAAATTGGAGATGAAGATCTCTCGAGAAGGACTGGCTCGCTGCAGAAGGTGAGACTTTTGGGGAGCCTGAGGATGACCAGAAACTCTACACCGCCAGTCTTCCCAGAATGGCACCCTCCCTCCAGTGCAGAAGTTTGGAAGTGTTTGGGAAAGGGAGGAAATGGCGTGGTTACCTCATTCATCCACAAGGGGGAGGTAGTGACCTGTCCCTAAAAGTGCCAGGCCTTCTCCATAGAGCGAGGACTGAGAAACAAGAGGAGCAGAGAGGGAATCTTTTAGGGAGGAAAACATGCTAGGGAGGGAGAGAGGGAGAGGACAATGATAGATAAAGCATTTATTAACGAAGGTGAAAGATGGGGGGGGGGGAATGAAGGAAGACCGTGAAGGGGTTGGGGGGCCTGAGAGGGAGATAGATGGTAAATGGGGATGTGCTGAGGAGAGGACAATGAGGTGGGCAGTGAAACAATCCCTGAAGGGGAACAGGGAGGTGGGTAAGGTCCTTGAGAAAAACTGGGCTGTGGGTTGAGGAGAGGGAGGTCAGCAGGGCCAGGGTGAGGTGTCTCTGGCCACTTGCTGCCTCCCTGGGGAGTCTAATGGTCACCCAGAGTCTATGACCCTTCCTGACCTTTTGTAAACAGGACCTGGGGTTTGCGGCTTGGGGTTTTCAGGGACGAATCCTGAAAATAAACAGTTGAAGTTCAAGATTTGGCCCAGCACTCACCCCCATCCCAGGTTTAGATTTGAGAGGGGGAACCCCCCCATTTGTAGCAGGGTTGGGGGACTTTCTGTTCTGTGGAGGAACAACGTGCCCCCACAGGCCCCAAAAAGCTGAGGCCCCCTCACCCTGACCACCTGTCACCTGCGGAGGCGGGGAGGTGTGTACAAGAGGACTGATTTCTTGACCCTCCCCTTTCCTCCTCCTCCTTGGTGGGCTTTTCCAAAGCCCACTCCGCCATCTGTCCTCCCCTCCTCCCCTTCCCACTCTACCTGTCTCCTTCCCTTGTCCGCTTCCCTCCCTCATTTTTCCCCCCACCAGGAATGCTCGAGGGGAAATGGGGAGAGCAGGCAGTAGAGAATGAAACACCTCCCCCCCCACCCCAACATCTCCACCCTACAGAAGCCTCCTTCCCATTCCTGGGGGCAGTGGAGCTTATGGTGAAGGTGGGATTGAGGCTAGACATTGGGCAGAACTTCCTGACCGTAGGGGAGGCTATGGCTTTGAAAACACAAGGGAGACTTGAAGAAGTGGAGGAGAAGGGCTAAAGGTCCTCCAGGCCTTGGCCCTGCCCCCAGCCCTCGAGCCAGGCCCCCGACTTAGGCTGGATGGGGTGGGGGGGAGGCAAGAGGTCACGTAGCTGACGATCCCCAGGCCCAAGGCACACGGGCAGGGTCGTGGCTTCCCCTGGCGTGCAGCGAGGCCCTCAGGCGTTTCCCCCCCCCACCCCGCTCCTCTATCCCCCTTCCCCCCCTCGCCCCCCTCCTCCTCCCTGGGAGCCCAGTCTCCGGTCTGGAAAGCTTCCCTGCCGATGAAATCAACAAATGCTGTCTGACCTCAAAACCTCCAGCTGCAGGGCAGTCCCTCCGCCCTGGGTACGTGGGCTCGGGCTGCGGGGGGAGGGGGGAGATGAGACAGCCCGGAGGAGCAAAGAGCAGCCGCCCCCGCCTCTCCCCCGGCCCCCCCTCCGTGGGAGAGAGATTTCCGGCCGGGAGGGGGGCCCAGCAGAGGCCGGAGGCCGGAGGCGGCGGCGGCCCCTCCCGCTCTGACTCACCGACCTTGCGCTCGGCGGGCGGCCCCGGGGAAAGGAAACCCGAGCCCCGAGCCGCCCGCCCAGGCCGCACGCACTGACCCCGGGCTGGGGCCAGGCACGGCGGGGGAGCCGGGGCCACGCCTGGCTTGGCCCAAGGGACCAAGGGCAGAGACCCAGCCCTGGTGGGGGCAGGGGGAGGGGGGAACGCTGAGCCTCAGTTTCCCCTTCTGCTGCTGTCCAAGCCCCGGAGGGAAGGCTGGTAGTTACTGATTGGAAGAGGGGTGCTCTGAAGCGAGGCTGAATCCCCTGGGATAAGGGAACTGGGGCTCGCGCACAGCTGCACACTCCACCCTTTCCACCTCCCTCAGAACAGCCCAAAGTTGCTGTTATCCAGCGCCCCCACCCCCACCCCATTCTCTCTCCTCCTCTCCTATCCCCTCCCCACCTCACTCAGGTGCCACTAGGACTGAGGGAGGGGCTTTCTCGGAGCTGTTCTGGCCTCTCCCGGGCCTGGCTGGGTGGTCAGGATGGAGCCTCCCTAAGCCTGACAGATGCACTCCCAGATGTGTGTAGGAAGAGGAGCTGTCGGCCTGATTTCCTTCCCAAGAAAATCCCATGGGGGAGGTGGGGGGGCTGCCGGGTAGGGGGAGGGGAGTTATTTATTACTTGCTAGGACAAGGATCTTTCCTTCCCTTTCCAGGGAGTTGCCTCTCCCACTCGGCGGGATAAATGTCTGGGCCAGGAAGGCCCTTGGAGATTACGGGTCCTCTCCTCTCATTTTTACTAGGGAGGATCCAAACAGCCAGGGGAGGAAAGGATTTGTCCAGTTCCACAAAGTCAGACTTAAACCCAGATCGCCTGACCCAGTCACGTGCTCTTTCCCTCGCATCGAGAGAACCTGGAGCTGGGAAGATCAGGGTTCCAATTCTACCTCAGCCCTGGAGCACCTAGGTGACCCTGGTCGACTCACTTAACCTCTTCTGGCCCCAATTCACTCGGCCTCCCTTCTCCCAGCCTGCTCACCCGCCTAGGGCCTGATGCAGCTGCGTCTCCAGCTCCAGCTCCCTAAGTCAGCCGCTCATTCTGCTTAGGACCCTCCCTCCTCCCCCACCCCCTCGTTGCTCTCTTAGAATCCCACGTACCACACCCTGGACTGAACGGGTTGTCCCCTAGCCGCAGGAGCTGACAGCCCCCATTTTCCCACCAGAACGAGCCTTCCCAGGCCCTGTGGAGGGTGTGGCTGGCACAGACATGTGAAGACTCGCCCTCGGGAGGAGATGGCCGGCCGAAGGCCTATTTCTGTATCGATCCTCAAGGCTAAACCTGTTCATGCCTCTCTCTGCAGATGTCCTCTCTCCCAGACCCTCGGGAGAGACGGCAAAGCCTCTTATCCCCAAGGCTGGGGGGCAGGGTACAGTGGAAAGAAACCTGCATTTTGCGTTCAATGCCTCAGGGTCACCCTTGCCAGCCACTGACTTGTGTCCTTGGCCAAGTCATTTCCCCTCTGTGTGACTCAAAGTTTCTGCTGCATACAAAATAGGGGAGAGGGTGGTTGGGGAGGGGGGTGGACCAGATGGCCTCTAAGGGCCCTTCCAGCCATAAGTCACCATTCTATAAGTCAGCCGCCTCCTCCTCCCTTCCCAGCACCTGTGATATAGAGTATGGCAATATGGAAAAGGGACTGGGTTCAGAATCTAGGCCTTGCTTCTTGCTCATTGAGATGATGTCATCTTGGGCAAGCCACTTAACCCATTTTGAATTTCAATTCTGTAAAACTGGAGGATTGGTCTAGGTCAAGGGTTCTGATCTTACATGGTGAAAAAAAAATGAGATATTTATTTCAATAGAATTGGCTGCCTTTGGCAAACATTATCCTGAAAAGGATCCATAGACTTTCAACTATCCAAGGGGCCTGTGGCAGAAAAAAGGAGAAGCCCTGGTCTGGACAGTCCCTAACTTCCTGTGATCTGGAAAGAAAGCCTTGAGGACCCTGTAGAGGGCGAAATGTGCTTCAGTCGGGGCTAGTCTTAGGGGCTTTGAGGAGCTGCCAGGAACCCTCTTCTGGATGATCAAAGGATCTGGGAGCCCTGACCTCAGAGCAGAGCCTTTCCAGGGCTTGGGAGGAAAAGGAGGGGAGAAGCAAGGTGCTTTCTATAGCATTGATGGGGGCACATTGAGGAAGACCCAATACTGCTTTTCTCTTCCTCTTCCCTAGCCGTGCCTAGGCAAGGATTCAGGCCAAGAATAGTGAGGACATTTCTGAAAATTTCCTGCACCTCCTTCTCTCTCCCCCAGACCAGACCTTCTAATCCAGCAGAACTGGGACTTGCTTCTTTGCAGCATGCTGCCAGAGGGCTGACAGGCACCTGCTGGGCCCTGAGGGGCAGCCTGGCATCCTGGGGGTAACTGCCCACTTCTCAGCTGGCCAGGGTCTGATGGGGAGGGGTATTCAGCAGTCCAGGGACATGCAGTGAGGTAGGGGGCCAGGGTCAGCTAGGGTCTCAGGCTTAATCAAGAAGGCCCTTGCTGCTTAGATCCCCACCTGGGGAGGCCTAGGTGATGGGCCTGACCAGAAGATAGGACCTCTCCAGACTTCTCTGTTCCCACTCCCCAGAGCCGGAACCAGCAGCCAGATCCAGCAGGTAGAACAGCCTTCCCCTTACTGCAGCCCTGGCAAGGAGCCCAGGGCAAGCGTCACCTTTGAGTCCTTGGCTTCTTGCCCATTCACCCAGAGTCTCTACTGCCCCAGCACACACATCCTGCCCCTCCAACCTCCCACTGACCACAAAACAACTTCAGCCCCCTCCCCTCCTGCTTCCTTCAAGCTCATGGGGCTGTGGTATCATTGGGCTGCCCACACATGCTCCATGTGTGCCAGGGCTCATGAATCAGGCCTTCTCTCGTGGGCAGCCCCACCCAGAGCAGGACTGGAGAAGACAGGACAGGGACAGTCTGAGAAGCCTGGGAAGGAAGGGAGGGAGCAATATAGGCTGTCCCAAAGACGTGAGGAGTCTCAGAGGTTGAGGCCAGGGCTCTCAGTGGGATTCGGGATGGCTAGGGGTAGGCTGAGAGAGCCGTGGATCTGAGCGATCTGGGGAGACATAATAGGGCATGGGAGTAACCTGGAGCGAGGAGAGGGGTAAAAGAGATGGATATAAAGGACCTGAGAGGCCTGGCCAGGGCCCTAGAGAGTGTCTGGGGTGCTGACATTCCAGAGCTGGGAGACTGTATTAGATGGAGGAGGCATCCTCCATGGAAGGAATACAATGGAAGAAGTGTGGGCTTTAAGGTCATAGACTCTGGGTTCAAATGCTGCTCAGCCAGTTAATTAATACCCAAGTGATGCTGGGTCAGCTATTTTATGTTTCTGGATCTCCCTTTCTTTATCTATAAAATGATGTAAATTTATTGGGTCTTCAAGGTCCATTTGAACCCTAAATCAGTGTTATTAGTCCTATTAGTCTGAGAGGCCTGGGCTACCTCCCTGGATGGGGACTTAGAGGCTCTCAGAAAGTTCAGACCCCCAGCTCTAGGGGATGGTGGGGTAAGGAGGATCTCAGAGGTCTGCAGCGGGCAGTATCTTTGGGGGTATTATTGAGGATCTGACAAGCCGGAGGAGGCCTCTGACACACTCAAAGGAGCTTTAGCCCAGAGACCCCGGCATGCTACACTCATCATCGTTGCCTCTCCTTCTACGGTCTTCTGCCTCAGCTCCTCCTTTGTCAGGGATGTTAATTTAGTGCCTGGACACCAATGGAGATCTCTTTGCCAATTCTGCACCCCTCCTGGCCCAGGTGTATGGAAAGAATGTGTCTCTATCAAACAGGGCCAGGGGCTGGAGATGGTTAGAAAGTCCAAGGGAGAGGTGGGAAGCTTTCCAGGCATCTGGAATAATGTGCATATAAACCCGGAAGCAATAAGGAAAGGGAGCTTTATGAGAACTCAGGGGTGGGGGTGGGGGGTGTAATGGCCTTGAAGGCTGAGATCACTGTCTCTCAAGTAGTCATAGAGTTTTAGTTGGAAGGGACCTTCCCCCCCCCCCCCCCCGCCCCCCCCCCCCCCCCCCCCCCCCCCCGCCCCCCCCCCCCCCCCCCCCCCCCCCCCCCCCCCCCCCCCCCCCCCCCCCCCCCCATATCCTTCTCTCCCCTCATTTTACAGATGCCGCCTTCTGGGCAACAGGTCCGAGGAGTAGCACAATGCCTGGCTTAATAAATACTGACTGACTGAATCTGGGTCTGTCGACTCCCTAGCCACTGGGCCGATTGCCCCAAGGAGAAACAAGGATATCTCATTTCTAGCCATAGGGTTCAAAGACGGAAAAGACCAGCTAGGCACCCAGGGTGCCTTGGGAGTTAGAGCTGCATCTGAATCTCACCTCAGACATTGACTAGCTGGGTAACCATGGTCTAATCAGGACCTTTCTCTGAGGGTTGGCCTCAGTTTCCTCAACTGTAAAATGGGAATCATGGCACTTATTTCCCAGGGTTGCTGTGAGGATCAAAATGAGATAATACATGTAAAAAAGCACTTACTGTCTGTCACATAGTAGGTGCTGTTTACATGTTTATTCCCTTCCCCTGAGCCTCCCTTCTTCATCCTTAAAATTGGGGTGATGATGATGATGGTGAAAATGTTACTAATCAATAGCATTCACATAATGCTTTAAGGTTTGCCAAGTACTTTGATTCTCACCTCCCTGGGAGGTAGGTTCCTCATTTTTCCTATTTTACAGATAATAATAATAATGTAATAGCCGACATTTATATGTGGGCATGATTGAACAACAGATAAATGTGGTTGTTCAGTCATGTCCAACTCTCCATGACCTCATTTGGGGCTACCTTGGCAGAGATCCTGGAGTGGTTTGCCATTTCCTTCTCCAACTCATTTTACAGATGAGGAAACTGAGGCAAACAGGGTAGAGTGACTTGCCCAGGGTCACACAACTAGTGTTGGAGACGAATTTGAACTCAGGTCTTCCCGAGGAGACACAGGTTATTGTGAAATTCCAATGGGGTTTAATGTATGGGTCCAACTGCTTTGTTTTACAGATGGGGAGACTGAGGCCAAGATGATAGGATCCTTGACTGAGAGTTGGGAGGGGTCATTTGGTCCATCTCTCTCCTTTTACAGATGAATGAATGAATGAAAAGCATTTAGTTAGTGCTTGGGGCACAGATACAAAACAGAGACAGGGCCCCCCCCCCCCCCCCCCCCCCCCCCCCCCCCCCCCCCCCCCCCCCGCCTGCTCACATTCTAGCCGGGTTGCTGGTGGCCAGAGGGGGCTGTTTTGATTCGGGAAATCTCAGGTTTAAAAATGGAGCTCCAGATTGACAGGTTCTCTCCTGCAGCAGAGGCAGGACTGATTTGAAGGCAGATCCAGAGGTGGAAGCCTGGAGTTGGAAGGGGCCCGGGACTGGAGCAGGGCAGGGTGTGACCAGTGGACCCGCACAGAGTAAGGAGGTGGGAGGATTATGAGATAAGACCAGAACTGCTGGGCTAAGGGCCTTCAATTGCAGGGAAACTGGGAGTTCAGGTCATAGATTTAGCATTAGAATGGACCTCAGAGGCCCTTAACTCCAACTCCATTCTACAGATGAGGATACTGAGGCTCAGAGGGATTAAATGACATGTCCAAGGTCAAGTAAATGGCTGAGTCGGAGTTTGTACCTAAGCTCTTGGAAGGCAGGGGTGTTTTTGCCTCTCTTTGTATCCCTAGTCCTTAGTGAGAGGCGGAGGTACAGGGTGTCTCTACCCCAAGCGTGTGAAGACTTCCCTGGTGGAACAGGCAGATGAGAACAATTTGTTCCAGTGGCCATGAAGGCAGTCCAGACATCAAAGACGCCAAGGTCACCCACTGCATCCAGGGCCATGGCCAGCCATCCTAACTTTTGTCATGCCTCCGGACTTTGATGACTCAGGGAGAGAGAGTGAAGGCTCTCTGGGCCTTTCTGCCTCACTTCAATCCAATTCACGTAAGTCAAGACATCACCCCATGACGTCATTGGTCCTTGTGGAAAAGGAAGGGCAAACTGGGCCTTGGTATGGTGCCTGACACATAGTGTGTCCTTTAATGTTTCTTGACTTGAATCCAAGACCCCTTCCTCCAGAACTGAGGCACCGTCTGCCTCCCAGAGATGAGATCGGAAGCCACATTCTCTGACTTCCCCTACCCTCTTAGGGCCTGCATCTTTTGAGGGGAGCTCCAGAAAGAAGCATTTCCTAGCCAGATGGGACATTGGAGCCCCTTTCACTAGAGTGGCCGAGGAAGAGGGCAGGGGGCACTCCTGAGGGGATGCGGCAGCCTCAGTCTAGGAGCCTTGGGTTTCTCTGGGACATGAGGGTCCTGAGTGGGGCAGAGAGAGGTGGTAGGCTGTGGGGTCTTAGCCTGGGTGGAGGCAGATCTAGAACACAAATTTCCGGACAGAAAGAGAGAAAAGGGGAGAGAGTCCTGGCTCAAGGCCTCAGCCATAAAATGTCTGGGTCTCAGGGCTTAGGGCAGGGGTGGGGCAGGGGCCGGCCATAAAGGCCAAAGGCCCCTGGGCCGTAGACACCCCAAGCTTTCATCTTCAGCCCCACCCAATCCAAGGGGAATGATCCCCTCCTTTCTCATTCCAATCTGGGGCTATGGGGGAAAGGGGAGCATTTCTGACCCAGCCTGTGACCCCCCCCAATAGCTACTCCCCACCCAGACACAGGCCCCCCCCTCCCCGGCCCTTCTCCCAGCTGCTCCAGATGTGCCAACTCCAATCCCAGGGGTTGCCCTAGCCCCATTCCTCAGATGGGAAACCAAGCCCCACCCTGGGCACATTGCCTGGATTTCCTTCCCACCCTCCTGGTCTTGCCTACAAAAGGTTTCCTGGAGCAGAAACAGCAGCCTCCAGGAGAAAGGACAGGGTATCCTGGGAGGGGACATTAGGCTGGGGGCCAGATTTGCTATGGAGGACAAGGGGAGGATGATTTTGGTCTCTTCTGAGCTCTGGCTCTCAGACACGGTTCCTCCTCCCTTACTCCCCTCTTCCCATCCCCCCTGCCCTCCAGGAGAGTCAGGACCCACATCTGCAGCATCTGGGACAGTTTAAGGCAAAATCAGGCCCTGGCAGGTCTTCCCTAACCCTGCCCCCTCCACCTTCCAAGTCTCCCCACCCCACCCGAATGCCACTGACCACCCAGTTCCCGTGGGCCTGAGCAGGTGGTGAGCAGAGGTTCTCAGAAGTGGGGCCTGGCCCCCAAAGCCGCCTCCTCAACAACCTTCCCCCTCCTCCGAACAGGTGACCTGTGACCTCTGACTCCTGCCATTCTTTACTGAGTAACCTAACCCCACCCCCACTCCGGGCCCAGAGGGGATCCTGGAAACTGCCAGACTACCTTCTCACCTGGGGAAAAAGGGCTAAACTGTTTTCTACCACCTAATCCCAGGGGCCCAGCCCTGGGGCGGGACATTGGGAAACTCCCCAGACTGGATGGCCCGCTATGCCCCCTTGCCCTCCACACACACACCTGAATACTTAAAAGTTCATTGCAAACAATGGCTGTGGGAAAGCCCAAGCACTCGGCCTCAGTTTCCTTATCCGTGGTGTATATGGAAGGAGTGAGCAGGGATGAAAGGCCTTCGGGCTCTGAGGCTCCAAAAGCCTGGAACTGGAAGGAAGCATATGAGACCTCCAACCACCGGGAGGCCAGTAGCCTTATTCTACCAAAGGAGCCGAGTCCTTCCAGACCATTCCGTGGGTGGGAGAGGGGGGAGAGATTCGGATTCCGGTCGCCAGATTCAGTCTTCTCAATAGCCCTTGGGACAGAAGGCATGATAATCTAATAAAGTCTCCTTGGGACTCCTGGGGTCCAAAGGTGCATCTTTTCACCATCAGTTTCTTGCTAGCTCAGCAAGGAGCTATGTTCATCCAAGACCCAAGGCATCTGGCCGGGCCTCCAACCTCAGCTGCCTCCTCCCAATGAAGAAGGAAGGGTAGGAGCAGTGCCCCACCAGAACCGTCCCCGGCATTCTGCCTCCCAGAGATGAGATTGGAAGCCACATTCTCTGACTTCCCCTACCCCTAGGGCCTGCATATTTTGGGGAGAGCATTTCCTAGCCAGATGGGACACTGGAGTCCCTTTAGCTAGGGTGGCCGAGGAAGAGGGCAGGGGGCACTCCTGAGGGGATGGGCAGCCTCCCCACCCACCTCAGTGGGAAGGATGCACCCAGAAGGGAGGGAGGCTTGGGCCACCTGGAATCCTAATCAACAGAGTCTATCAGGAACTACCCTCCCACTCATTACCATCCCCAAAGAGCACAGAAGTTTGGGGTTAGGTGTAAAGTCCAAGGGCTCAGACCACCGGGTGGAAAGCCTAGAAGCCAGGATGGGTGGCCAGCGCCCTTAGGGCTACCTTTCCCAAACTTAAAGAGGGTGGGATAGCGGTTTGGAAACTGACAAAGCCTTCTAGGAATCTGAGCAGGGGGCTTCTGGATCCTCAGCTCCTGAATGGGCAGGGGGACGCCCGGAGCAGGGGCCCCATGGTAAAATAAACTATTTACAGCCTGGACTACTCATGCAGGGCCTGAGTTTGAAGGTCAAGGGCAGCCGTCCCCCTCCCTTTCCTGATCCCCTAGGGAGTGGATATCCTCCTGGAGGGGAAGGAGTGGGGAGATTGTTGTCCCAGCAAGAAGAGGTGACCTCCCCCCGCTGGCGGCTGTTCGCTCCGGGGGGCCCCCAGGCTGGTTATCAGCGCTCTGAGTCCCTGGCGCGGCCTTTATTGACTCTCCGTGGGCCAGGGCCCAGGGGGAAGGGGGCGAGGTTGGATGGAGCAGTGCTTTCCCACGCCCGCAGCCGCCGAAGCCCGGGGCGAATTCCTGCCCCGCCCCCCCACCCCCCTCCCTCCGCAAATGTTTGCTCAGCCCGGGACAAACACACCTTGGCAGGAGCCAATGCCCCGCCCAGGGCCCGTCCCAGGGTCAGGCCGGGTTTGCTCAGAGGCCGGGCTGGGGCTGCAGGGGCAGGAAGGGAGAGGAATCCCGAGGTGGGTGGGGCTGGAGCTGCGCCCCCGCTCTATTGGAGGTGGAGGGGTGGGGATCGAAAGGGGGAAATGACTCTTTTCGTGGGCCTCCAGCCCCTTGAAAATTTCACAGATCCCCCCACATCCTTCCTCCGGCTCTCCTGAGCGCTTGCCAGACCAACATCTTCTACCTCTTGCTCCTTAGGACAAAGCACCAAAGAACCCCCTTCTTCACAGACCACCCCATCCCCGAGCCCGAAGTGAAGGTGCCCTAGAATGTTGGAAATGCAAGGGACCCTTGAGGTCATCTGGGCCAACCATTTCGTTTTGCAGATGAGGAATAGGAGTTTTGGAGAGGGCACCTGGGCATTACTCCCTCACCCCACCCCCCACCCCCATGCCTTTGCACTGACTCTTCCCAAAACCTCGGAGGATCAACTCTGAAACAGCCAACAGAGAGAGAGAGAAGCCTTCCCTGAGCGGCCTAGAGTAGAATGGTTAGCCATCTGTGGAATAAGCTGGAAATGCCTGGTTGGATGTGATTTCCCTTGAGGGCAGGAACTGTTCCCCCACCCCTCTCTCTATTAACCAAGTCTGAGACAGTGTAGACAAAGATGGATTTATGATTGTTGAGGCAACTGCCTAAGGCCACACAGCTGGCCAGAGTCTGTTCTCAAGCTTTGTCTCTGCCTCAGTCAGAACTCTGGGCTCTCAGGTGTTTTGCCATACTCTTCCTTCTCTCCTAGTCATTGCTGGTAGAACTTTCTCTCCCACTAGCAAGAATATTACTTTGTATCTACCTACATCTTCTGTAGTTACTGTTATTTTCTTCTGTTGGAAGGTAGTAATGACAGGCACATTCAGATGTAGAGCGCTTTATGGATGCTAACTCATTGGACAACCAGCTTGGGAAGGAGGTGCTGTTATCCCTATTCTACAGATGAAGAGACTGAGGCATGAAGAGTGAGCAAGTACCTGAGGGAGGATTTGAACCCCACAGCTCCTGACTCCAGGTCACTGACCTAGCTGAGGGCAAGAACAGTTTCCCTCTAGGTTTTTGTAGACCCAGTGCCCAGCAATGGGCCTGGGGTGGGGAGGTGTATGTGGAGCAGCTAATTTCATACCAGTGGATAACTACAGATTGGCAGCTCCTCTGAACTATATAGTTCTAGAGTTGACCAGGGGGGCAAGGAGAGAATCCTAAATTTGGAGTTGAAAATCACCTCACCTTTCCAGTAGCCCACCCCTCCCCTTTCACTGATGAGGAGGCTGAGGCCCACAGACAATATGACTTGCGCAAGGCACATGGGTAGTAAATAAGAGGTAGTGTTATATATTATAGGACCAGGTGGCATTATAGTGCATAGAACGCTGGGCCCAGAGACAGGAAGACTCAGCTTCCTGAGTTCAAATCCACCTTCAGACACCTACTAGCTGTGTGACCCTGAGCAAGTCATTTCACCCTGTTTGCCTCAGTTTCCTCATCTGTAAAATGAGCTGGAGAAAGAAATGGCAAATGTCTCCAGTATGTCTGCCAAGAAAGCCCCAAATGGGGTCAGGAAGTGTCCAACAGGACTGAACAACAACAACAAAAAAAAGGTTATCTGGTGGATAGAGCCCTGCATCTGGAGTCAGGAAGACCAGAGCAAATTCAAATCCTGCTTCAGGCCCTTATTACCTCTATAATATTAGGCCACCGTGCCCTCTGTGCCTCAGTTCCTTCATCTGTAAAATGATCAGATTGGACTACATGGTCTCTTCCAGCTCTAAAATTTATGATGCTGTAAGTGATAATTTAATTAAATTGAGTGAATAGAATGTCTACTCCTTGAAGGCAGACACAATGCCTGGCATATAAAATGCTTAATAAACGATTGTTGAAACTGAAATGGAAAGATTTGACATTATAATGACCAAGCTTGGCCCCAAGAAAGAGATATGAGAATTAACCTTCCTTTTTTTTTTGTTTTGTTAAAGCAGAGGTGGGGCCCTATGGGTGCAGAACATTATATGAAATGTTTGATTTCTTTGAAGCGCTGGTTGGCTGTCTTTTTCTTCTCTTTTTGATCTTTGTTATTAGGGAAGGCTCTCTATGAAGTGAAGGGAGGGGGGAAGATATATTGGGAAATATCAATGATGTAAAAACAAAAGATATCAATATAAACTTTTGAAAACAGTTTGTTGAATGACTTAGACTATAAACTGCTTTGGGGTGGGGGAGGAGTGGGACAGTGTAGTTTTCCATCATTTCATCCTCACCCCTACACTCAGGGTATTGCCCACAGCAGATGTACATTTATTAAATGGTAAAGACCAAACAATAATTAGGTAATAACATTGAAATATTAAACAATAATAAATTAAACATTTATTAATATTGATCCTTCCCTTCAAGGCCTAGCTTAGTGGTCACTGCCACAAAAACTTCCTCTTCTGCCCCAGCTGACAACACTGTCTCTCTCCTCAATTTTCCCTAGTGCATTCTGCCTGGATCCCTCCACTGATTTTATTCATATAAGGAGGGAGAAGGCCCAGGCACCCTCACTTTGGGAGGGACCTTGAACCTGAAGAAGACTTATGCGTAGGATGTGGACCAGAAGCCAAAACAAGCAAGCACCCAGAACAGTTAATTATGTTGGTTTGTTAAATTGTATAATCGCATATTTGGGGTCCAGCATAATAATCTCCAGGCTCACCAGCTATGATAGGCCTAGATACTCATAGAAAAATCTTAATTTTTAGATTGTCTTGTGAACTTTCACAAAATGTTTTAATATAAGACCATGACTATAGACATATTCCAAACTGGAAATATACATTTCAGTTGATTTGCTGGGAACAGACAAAGTTCATTTGGGGGAAGAGTGAAAGAAAGATTTGATTCTCTCTCCTCTATTCTTGTAAGCACAGGAAGAAAGGGGCAGAAGTTAACAGAGGTGTTAACATGTTAATGAAGTACTAAGACAGGTCTAGGCCCTGAGAAAAAGTTAATTTGGAAGGACAGCTGACCATTGTCTGGGAGATTGGCCACCACCATCTTCACCCCTCTTAAAAAAAGCCAGTTTACCAGCCTTTAGGAGGATCAAGAAGGACAGCTAGGTGGTGTAATGGATATAAATTAGGCTGAGAGTCAGACCTGAGTTCAAATTTGTTCTCAGACATTTACAAGCTGTGTGACCCTGGGCAAGTCATTTTACCCTGTTTGCCTTAGTTTCCTCATCTGTAAAATGAGCTGGACAAGGAAATGGCAAACCACTCTAGTACCTTTGCCAAGAAAATCCCAAATGGAATCATGAAAAGTCAGACACAACTGAAAAAAGAATGAACAGGAAAGAGACTCAGAGAAGAGACCAGTAAAAGGTTCTTGGAAATGGAGTAGCAACAGACATCTTGGAGACCTAGTAGGCAAAGGAAGCAGCCATGAGGATTGACTGCCAGGATTCTGAGACAGCTAGGCTTACTGGGCCAACTGACCAATCAGATGAGTTTAACTGATATGCCGGACTGCAGGCCCCAGGATGGTCAGTTTGTAATTTTTTTTACTCTCATTGGACTTCCAAATGGAAGCCTGAAGCCTTTTCTCTGGGCACAAGGAAAATCTGTTTTAAAAATTTGTTCACTGTTTTTGTTTTGTTTTATTTTAAACATTTCAGTTGTCTTATAAGTCAGCAGTTATAACAGAGTGTTAATAGTCATCGCTTATCTACATGCACTTACTGAGAATAAATTGAAAGGTGTATTCCAGGAAAGGAGAGATAGATGTAAAATTGGTGTTTTGCTAGAGTGCAGTCTCTGGCTAGGGGCTCGAAGCTAAATGATAAAAAGTATAATTCTAAATATTATTATTAATTTGTTTGTTACAACATTCTGCTAAAGAGATAGATTGTTTATACTGGGAGATACATTTAAGCAATGATTTCGGAGTAAGATAGGGACAAATAATAGTAGGTGAACATTCACCCCCACCAAACCATCACTGCTACTCTTATCAATGTATTTGACCAGTTCCCTACAGGGAAGGTCCTCACTGTTGTTGTTTCTCCCTCATTATTTTTTTTTTAGGCAATTGGGGTTAAGTGACTTGCCCAGGGTCACACAGCTAGTAAATCTCAAGTGTTTGTTCTGAGGCCGGATTTGAACTCAGGTCCTCCTGACTTCAGGGCCGGTGCTCTATCCACTGCACCACCTAGCTGCCCCTTCCCCTTCATTTTTGAAGAGGGCCTACAACATCATGGAATAAACTACTCCATGGTGAATTGGATTAACCTGAGGTTGCATTTGCATAAGATCCTCACTGATGTCTAATTGAGATGACTCTGGGCTCTTGAACTCTGCCAGTGGAAGGTAAGTTCTCCCAGGTCCTACAGAAAGGTTTTATATTGTATAGTCCAAGTGCATTGCCAGAAGTAGATTTTTAGGAGAACATAACAGACTGCATTTTGTGCTATGTTTGCTGTGGCCGTATATATTGCTGTATTATTATATAAGTGCACTGAAGGTCCTCCTCAGTACCTCCCCTCCCCTAATCATTTTATGGCTCCAAAAGGAAATCACAAGACTTTACATAGTTTCCAGGAACTAACCTACTTCTCTCTTTATACTTTCTAAGAAGATACTTAGTAGAGCAGAACAAATGCTAATTAATTGGCTGATGAAAATAATTTTTTTTTGGACTGGTGTAAATGATTTGCTAAATAAAGGTCTTTGTAACCATCCAATTCAATTCAACAAACATTTATTAAGCTCTTATTTGCCAGAGCAGAACACTGAGCTTGGACTTGAGTTCAGAAAGACTCATGCTCAAATCTGACCTCAAACACTCACTAGCTGTGTGACCGTGGGCAAGTCACTTAACTCTTTTCGCTTCAGTTTCCTCGTCTGCAAAATGAGCTGGAGAAGGAAACGGCAAACCTCTCCAGTACCTTTGCCAAGAAAACCCCAAATGGGGTCATGAAGAGTCAGACTTGGCTGAAATGACTGGACAAAAACAAAGGCGCCTATTCTATGGTGGTCACTATGCTAAGCTCTGAGGATGCAAAAAGAGGCAAAAGGAGTTTACAAAGTAATGGGAAGAACAATATGGTACACACACACACACACACACACACACACACACACACACACACACAGAGCTATACATAGGATAAATAGAAGATAATTAATAGGAGGAAAGCAGTGGGATGAAGAGGGGTTGGGGAAGGCTTCCTGTTGAAGATAGAATTTTAGCTGGAACTTAAAGGAAGCCAGGGAGGTCAGTAGTTGGAGCAGAAAAAGGATAGCATCACAAGCATGAGGGCCAGCCAGAGAGAATGCCACCAGCCTAGAGAGGGATAATCTTTCTTTTGGAACAGTGAGGAAACCAATGTCTCTATATTTAAGAATAGATGTCGGGGAGTAGGGTATAAGAAGACTGGAAAGGTAGAAGAGGGGCTCAATTATGGAGGGCTTCAAATACCAAACATATGATTTTGTATCTGATCCTGGAGGTAATAGAGAGCCACTGGACTTTATTGAGTAAGAGGGAGGCGTGACATGATCATATCTGTGTTTCGGAAAAATTACTTTAGTGGCTAAATGGAGAATGGATTGGAATTGGGGGAGACACTTGAGGCAGGCATACCCACCAGCAACTACTGCACTAGTCTGAGGTGAGGGGGATGAGGGTAAGTACCCACCTAAGAGTGGGGGCAATGTCAAAAGATAGAAGGGGACAGACAAGAGAGATGTTACAGAGGTGAAATTGGCAGACCCTGGGAACAGCTTGGATGTAGGGGCTGAGAGTGAGGAGTCCAGGGTGACTCCCAGGTTGCAAGCCTGAGGAACTGGAAGAATGGTGTTGCCCTCTACAGTAATAGGAAAGGTGGTGGGTGAAGAGGGTTTATGGGGGAAAGATAATGAGTTCTATTTTAGACATATTGGGTTTAAGATGTCTACTGGACATCTTTGAGATGTCTGAAAGGCAACTAGAGATGTGAGATTGGAGGTCAACAGAGAGATTGAGGTAGATCTGAGAATCATCTGCATAAAGATGGTAATTAAATCCATAGGAGTTGATGAGATGATCGAGTAAAGTATACAGGGAGAAGAGAAGAGGACCCAGGACAGAATCCTGGGTGTCACCTACAGTTAGAGGTTGTGATCTGGAAGAAGATCCAACAAAGGAGACAGAAAAGAAATGGTCAGATAAGTAGGAAGAGAACCAGGAGAGAATGGCGTATTGAAAACCTAGAGAGAAGAGAATCTCAAGGAGAAGAAAGAGACCCACAGTGTCAAAGGCTATAGAGAAAAATGAGGATTGAGAAAAGGCCACTGGATTCGGCAACTAAAAGATCATTGTTCATTTTGGAGGGGAGTGAGTGCCAGAAAGTACCTGAGTGATAGGAGATAATGAAAGAGGGAGAAGAGGGAGCTCATGGTGAATGGCCTTATTTTTTTTTCTGTAAAATATGAGGTAAGGTAAGAGTGGAGAGAAAAGGGAGCTTTGGGAAGCTTGAGGAGGGATGGAAAGATTTGTAAGAGCCATTACAGAGAGTGGGAGAGTGAGTTGATAAGGGAGACACAGTAGGATTGCCTGGCAGCAGTGAGGGCCCAGTTGAAGTTATGTAGCATAAACTTGTTTGAACAGTTGTATGAATTTCTCCACTTTTATTCAGTAGCATGTGTGTAGGTATGAAGGCAACAAATGGCGGGAGTGATCCAAGGTTCACTGGCTGGGTATAATTGAGGATATGATAAGGGGGTTAGGGATTCAAGAGAGGAGGCCAGTGTAAAGTGGAATTGGCTCATCAAGGAGTCAAGATGAAAACAGGAGAGAGTGGCTA
Organism: Phascolarctos cinereus; assembly: GCF_003287225.1. Lineage (NCBI taxonomy): Eukaryota > Metazoa > Chordata > Mammalia > Diprotodontia > Phascolarctidae > Phascolarctos > Phascolarctos cinereus. The sequence goes on along the minus strand of NW_027556098.1, from coordinate 406,133,175 downwards.
GTGCAGGGCAGATGGCATGGGAGAGAACTGAGGGGTTAAGGGATCAGAGGTCATAGTGTGGACAAAGAATAGGGTTTAGTAAGAGAAGGCAGAAGGAGAGGTGAAAGTCCAATAGATTATGGTCAGATAAAAGGATTTCAGATTTCTTGAACATGGAAGTGGTACATTTGTGGGTAATGACAAAATCAAAGATCTGACCATCTTTGTGTGTGGCTGAGGTGGGATGAAGGAGTAGCTCATGGGAAGTAAGTACATTGAGGAACTGAGTGGTTAGGGTGTTCAAGAGAGAGTCAGTTTATATGTTGAAGTCCCCTAGTACGAGGGCAGGAGTTGGGGAGGAGAGAAAAAAATATAAGCCATATATTGAACTCATCAAGGAAGGAAGGGGAGTCACCTGGGCATCTGGAGACAACTACCAGGATTTTGATAGGGTGGTTGATACGAAGAGCATGAACCTCAAAGGAAGAGAGGATACTGAATGAACCGTTTAAGAATCTTTTTTTCTTTTTATAAAAATGTACCTTTTCTGGTCTATGACTAACCTGACCAAACTCTGGGTTGCATAGCTCGGGAGGAGAGACTATATGTATGGGACAGCTAGGTGGCTTTGTGGATAGAGCACTGGCCCAGAGGACCTGAGTTCAAATCTGCCCACAGACACTTATTAGCTGTGTGATCCTAGTCAACCCTGCTTGCTTAAAAAAAAAAGAGACCGTGTGTGTGTGTGTGTGTGTGTGTGTGTGTGTGTGTGAGAGAGAGAGAGAGAGAGAGAGAGAGAGAGAGAGAGAGAGAGAGAGATCTGGAGATCTATGGAATTATCGCTCACTGATGGTGTGTGTCACACTCTTGAGTGAATAATTAAACTACAGTGTATGAGTAACCTGTCTGTAACCTGTGCTGGCTTGTTTGTACAGTGGCTAGCAAGGACCCTGAAAATTCAGGCAACCACGAAGAGACTGCTGGCTCAGACTCTCAAAATCTCATCTTCAAGAACTGCTGGTGCATGCAAAAAAGGTGATCTCACCAAATTGAGACCTTCTAGAGACGAGAAACTGGGACAGCTGAAAAAACTGCAGTACAGCCCCTTTGCTCTCTGCATTGAGAAAACTACAGGGGCAGCTAGGTGGCACAGTGAATACAGCACTGGCCCTGGAGTCAGGAGGACTGGAGTTAAAAATTGGCCTTAGATACCTATTAGATGTGTGACCCTGGGCAAGTCACTTAACCCGGATTGCCAGAGACAGAGAGAGAAAGGGAGGAAAGAAGAAACTAAGAAAAAAAAAGGAAAGAAGGAAGGAAAAAAGAAGGAAGAAAAGAAAAAAAATTTCAAAGCTATGAGTTTTTCCATTAGATTGTAAGCTCCTTGAGGGCAGGGCCTATCTTTTGTTGCTTTTCCCATCCCTAGTGTTTATTTGGCACAGTGCCTAACAAATGTTTATTGATTGATTTTCTTTGTATTCCCAATTGTAGCCAAGTTGGGAGAGCAAAAAAGACAAGATAAGGGGAAATGTTTTGGGTTTTTGAGGCAACTGGGGTTAAGTGACTTGCCTAGGGTCACACAGCTAGTAAGTATCAAGTGTTTGGTCTGAGGCCGAACTTGAACTCAGGTCCTCCTGACTCCAAGGCCTGAGCTCTATCCACCGCACCACCTAGCTGCCCCTGAAAATGCTCAATTCTTAAATAGAACTGAAGGGAGTTTAAAAGTTTTATCTTCCAAACAAGACAAGTGTGTTTTTCAGTTTGAACTTTTGAAAACTATTATCCACCTAATACAACTATGAATTGTTCTCCAGCTTGAAAAGAAAGAGATGAGTTAGAAAGAGAATATTTTCCTATTCCCTGTGGTATATTAGTGGTGAATGATTTAGAACTTAATTTTCTAGGTGAATTAGAAGATAAGAAACCTAAAGGAACTGGAATAGACTATGAATTTGTAAGGTCTCAAAAAATCAAATTGGTGAAGTTTTATTTGACCAGATGAGAAAATGCCTGCACACCTTGAAAGTTTTCATTTTCATCAAGGAAAGACCATAGAACTAGTGATTTTGATCCAAGTTGAGCTAAAAGAAAGTCTTCATTTTTGTCCTCTAAAAAAAAATCTAGTATAGATTAAAAAAAGAAAAAAAATAACAATGGTAAATATAGCATAAAATGTAACCAGTTATATTCTCCCCAAAATCCACTTTCAACAATTTTCCCTTTGGCCTTGGATTAATTTTTTTTTTAAATCAGTGGGCCAGCTAAAGATTTACAGTACTGCAAGAGTTATTTGTACACACCATAATAAATTTGAAAAAGACTAAAAAATAAATGTAAAACAATCTGAATAAAACATTTTAACAAGATTAGAAAGTCATCATCATAACCATTTTTAGAACTCAGTCACACCTTCCACAGCTTCTACAGGGGCTGCTTTAAGACTATTTGCAAAGTTATCTGTGCTCAGAGGTGGAGAACCCAGACCTTGATGAATAGGACCTTACAGAGACTATGGTGCTCCCATTCACAGAATGGAGTGAAATGAACAAGGAGCTAGTAGTTGATGGCCTGGATTTAAACTTTCTTGTTGTTCAGTCATTTCAGTCATGTCTAACTCTTCTTTTGGGGTTTCCTTGGCAAAGGTACTGGACTGGTTTGTCCATTTCCTTCTCTAGCTCATTTTACAGATGAGAAAACTGAGGCAAACAGGGTTAGGTGACTTAACCAGGATTATACAGCTAGTAAGTGTTTGAGGCTGTTTTGAACTCAGGTCTTCCTGACCCTATCCATTATGCCACCCAGCTGCCTAGTGGTATTCTAAAACTGACATTTAGGTCCTTTTCTATAAGGGTTAGGGCATTATGTCAAACAATGGTCAATTAACATAACTATAATCAGGAAGACAAGATAGAACAGGGAACAGGAATGCATGTTAATGTCCATTTCAACAGGCTTCTTAGTCCATTGTCTTGGGGTTAGTTGCCTACTTCATGAAGTCATCTGATTCTGGGAAACATTTTCCCTTGAAATTTCTGTGTCAAAGGGGTCTGCATACATCCCTGAATCATCATATTAGTGTGTTTAAGTCAGTTGTTAACAATACCTGGAACAGTACCTGGCTTTATGCCTTGTTTCTGCTGCTTTTAAAGAGAGATTTGTTCCAACTGATTGACTTCCCAGGTTCCAAGACACTTGTGGAGGTTTCCTAGGTAACGCTGCTTAAACTTGCAGTAATAAAGACTTAGTAAAATCCAGTACAGTCTTACAAAACATTGGCTTTCCAGCGAATAGCTCATTAGGAATAACATGATTTTTGATGTCATAATCTGGACAAAGACCTTTTTCATCCACTTGTTTTTTCCTGTGTGGATGGCTAGACCAATTCTTTTGAGTGGTTATAGATCTTTTCTAGGATGCTCTGCAGTGTGCCTGGGATTGATGTAACCAGTATGATATCATCTGAAAACAGAAGGATCTGTAAGCTTTTATCATACACTGGGAATCCTTCTTCCATTTGAACTGTTTGCTATTTCAGTTTCTTGAACATATCTTGCATTTACTTATCTCCCTCCCCACCTTAGTAGAAAGTCAGCTTCTCTACTACCAGAATTTCTTATCTTTGTATCCCCTAAACTGAGCTTAATATGTGGTTGTTGAATTGAATTATATTTTGTTTATTTCAGTACCGTAAACTCCTCCTACCCTAGAGGCCATGAATAGCCCTCTCTTAAGCACAGAGATTAGACCCTATACTAGGCTGACTGGGGTAGAAAAAACCAACTAACATTTATATAGGTAAATGTTATAAAGTACTTTTAAAAAGTTTTCTGGATCCTTAGAAGAACCTTGAAAGGTAGATGCTACCCACATTGTTATCTCCATCTTAAGAACCCTAGGGCTGTGGGAGGTACATAAAAATAACACTTCAATTGATAAAAATAACACTTTTATGTCTGTAAAAGACTTCAAATTCTTACTCTGGGGTCTTGTAGTCTAGATTGGTCAGTGAGCATCTCAAGGACCCATCAAATCTAGGCAGAATCACTTCCCTCAACTGTCTGGCCATCTTCCTGACAGCCACCCAACAGTACTACCACCACCTCCTTTTCAGAATAATAACCAATATAAATATTGCTATGGAAATATCACATCAATATCACTTCTGCATTTAGTACCCTCTTAACTTCCCAGACTAAAACATTCACTCATCACTTGTATCCTCTTCCCCAAATAGTATATAAATTCTTTGAGGTCAGGGGTTATCTTGCTTTCAAAACCATTTACCTAGGGCTTGAGGCTTTTTAAAAAATTCATTATTTTCTTTTGGTCCTCCTAACCACCCAACTAGATAGGCAACTCTCTAGATCTTATTTTACAGCTGAGGAAATAGAGGCTCAGAAACATTAACTTACCTTTTTATAGTCACACAACAGCAGACAGAATTTGAACCCAAGTCTTCCTGACTCCAAGTCCAGAATGCTACACATTATAGCACCCTGTTGCTGTGATTTCACAGGTAGTGTCACATACACTATGTCCCCAAAGACAATGAGTGCATCTAGTATCTGTATGTCTGTAGATGTGAGCCCATGTGTGTGCAGTTCTAGTAGGTCTGTGTCTATGTTGGTGTCTATGTCTATTTCTATATGTGTAGATGTAAGTCCCTGTGTGTGCAGTTCTAGTAGGTCTGTGTCTATGTTGGTGTCTATATCCATTTCTATATGTGTAGATGTAAGTCCCTGTGTGTGCAGTTCTAGTAGGTCTGTGTCTATGTTGGTGTCTCTGTCTATTTCTATATATGTAGATGTGAGTCCTTCTGTGTATGGAGCTGGTATGTCTATGTCTATTTTTTTTTTTTGCTTTTTAGTGAGGCAACTGGGGCTTAAGTGAATTGCCCAGGGTCACACAGCTAGTAAGTGTCATGTGTCCAAGTATGTCTATTTCTATATATGTTGATGTGAGAACTGGTGTATCTATGTTGGTGTCTATTTCTATATGTATAGATTTGTATCCCTCTGTATACAGAGCTGGTGTGTCTGTATCTGTTTGTATTTATAATTTATGTATTTGTTTTTGTATTAGCTCCAAGCCCTTAGGTAGATACTTGGCACAGAGCTCTAGGCCTGGAGTCCAGAAGCCCTGAGTTTAAATCGGGGAAAGTCTCTTAACCTCTGTCTGCCTCAATTTCCTCACCTGTAAAATGGTGATAATAATAGCATTTACCTCCCTGGGTTGCTGTGATGATAAAAATGTTTGTATTTCATAAAATTTAGAAAAATATATAAATAAATAAAAGATGTAAATGTGAGTTGTAATTATTGCCTGAGGCCCAGAGAGATGTTAGCTCCAGTCACACAGCTGGTAAAGGGACTGGTAAAGTGGCAGAGTTAGGTTTGCTTTCAGGAAAAATTTCCTAGCAATGAGAGAGCTATTCCAAAGAGGAAATGGGCTGTCTCAGGAACTGGTAGGGCTCTGCCCCACCCCAGTTACCCCTCATCCCAGGTCCAGGGCTCTATCCATTTTATTACTTTAGTAACTAATTTTTACTGTAGCCTGAGTGAGCTTGTATTTTTCTTTTTTTTAAACAAGGGGTGGTTTTTTTCAACTGCTTTTTGTTTTGTTTTTGTATTTCTTTAAGTGCAGCTGGTTGGCTCAGGGGATAGAGAACTGGGCCTGAAGTCTGGAAGACTTAAGTTCAAATCTGGCCCTGGGCAGTTTTATCAACTATAAATTGGGGTTCACAATAGTACCTACCTCTCAAGGTTGTTCTGAGGATCAAATGAGATATAAAGTCTGTCAATTACTTATAATATTATAATTATTAATCAAATGTAAATTCTGTTAGTTTTTCAATTTATCCTGTAGATAGCTTGTTTTGTATATATTTGTCAGCACGTTGTCTTGCCTATTAGATTGTAAACTCCTTGAGGGCAGGGACTATCTTTTACCTCTTTTTGTATCCCCAGCACTAGGCACAGTGCCTGGCACATAGTAGGTGATTATATGATGTAGGCAAGTGATAAATACGTATTCCTTTCCCTTTCCTCTATCACCTAGATTTTTGTCCCTCCTCCCTTCCTCCTCCCCTTCCCTATAACCACTAGTTATAACAAAGATATTTTTTTTCCATAGGAGGAAGACAAAAAAAAATTTCAGCCAAACCAATCAAGACATCAAAAAACTCTGACTTGCTGCTGTGAGTCTCTTACCTACGGAACTCTGCAAAGATGTGAGCAGGGCGAAGGCTCTTCTCCTCACCCTTTGGAGCTAAGCTATGCTTACACCACATTCCACCACATTCAGTTCCATCATTTTGGGGCCATCTTTAAATCGTTTTCTACTTCCACAGATGAAGCCATTGTTCTATTCATTAAAAATGATTGATTGAATTGAAATCTGTAAAAACTCCTTTGAAGGCAGGAACTGTGTCAGGGGTTTGGAGGAGGGTTTTGTTTGTTTTTTTCTTTTTTTGCTATGTTTAGGTCAAACCAAACTGGTCTTTGTGCTGCCCCTGACTCTGCGCCCTGGCTTCCTCTTCTCTCGCTGTGCCTTTGCGCAGACACTTTCCCATTTCTGGGGAGTCCTCCCTTCTCTCTGTGTCTTCTTAGAACCCCCAATTTCCTTCATAGTTCAGCTCAAGGTTCTCTTTCTTTATGAAGCCTTTCTTCATCTCTACTGGTACTAGCCCTGTTCCCTCAAAAAAAATTGCCTTGAAGTCTAGCATATCTGGTGTGAGGGCTGTTCTTCCTCCATTGGTGTCCTGATTCATCCAACTCTCACCTGTGGCTTCAAGCTGTAGCATGTGCAGCAGCCACGTCCTAGTAACCTGTCCAGGCATACAGGCTAAACCAGGGGTCTCCCTTTGGTGAATTAGGGCGTCTCTACCCCAGGCATGTGAAACTTCCCTTGGTGGAATGGGCAGATGAGAACAATTTGTTCCAAAGGCCATGAAGGCAGCTGAAGCAGGCTCTGTGGAGTGCTTAGAGCTTGCTTAGACATTGAAGATGCCAAGGTCATCCACTGCATCTCAAACCAGTCATCTTGACTCTGTCCTGCCACTGGACTGTGATGACTGGAAGAGAGAGTGGGGCTGAAAACTTTGTGCAACTCTGCCTCACTTAAATCCAATTTATACCCAAATCAAAAGACATCACCCATACCATTTTACTCTTTCTACCTATCTCAAAGTTCTATGGAGACAGGCAAGTGATGAAGCAGCAGGTGTGGATACACTGGGAGCTGTAGTCACAATCCTGCCCAAAGACAGCCCAGGCCATAGGGTCATCTTCTCACTGAAAGTAGTAGTAGGATGGGTGTCCCTGGGTGCCTAAGCAGCCTTTTAAGGATTGCACTGCTAGGGGCAGCTAGGTGGCGCAGTGGATAGAGCGCCAGCCCTGGAGTCAGGAGGACCTGAGTTCAAATCTGGTCTCAGACACATAACACTCACTAGCTGTGTGACTCTGGGCAAGTCACTTAACCCCCATTGCCTTACTAAAAATAAAAGTATTGCCCTGCTCACCTACTGGTGTGAGGAAGGGGCTACAAAATGTGCCTTAAAAATTGCTTACCCAATCTAGGTCTGATTACTGTAGCATGCAAGGATGCCACCCTGCGGTCAAAACACAAAAAAATATGCAAAAACTTTTGCAGAGATGATTTCACTTACCATGGGTATGTGGAATGTGCTCACACTTATGGACAATACAAAAATCCAGTGGATCTGAAAGACAAACAGCTCTTGTTGAGACAGAACCCAGCAGGTATGACGTCCAAATAGCAGCCCTGAGTGAAACAAGGCCGGTAAATGAAGGCCAGTTTACCAAAGTCGGAGCTGGGCACACATTTTTCTGGAGTGGCTGCAGTGAAGGGGAGCGCTTTGAAGCTGGCTTAGGTTTGACTAATATAGTCAACAAGTTTGTAGTCTACCAAAAGGAGTGAGCATCAGGCTCATGAAAATACAATTGCCACTTGCAGGAAATCTCCATGCCACCATCATCAGTGCATATGCTCCTACCAGTCGAGGACCATGCCTTAAACCCAAATCACTCTGGCTCTCATCAACTGGCCAATAGGTCCCAGCTCAAACCTCACTTGGTCATTGTTTGGGCCCTGATTGGCTCAGAGTGAATGTAAATAGCAATTGTTTCTGTTTTGCCCAGAAACCCTGAGGATCTTCCCCTCCCAGATTGATTTTTTTTTAATTAGGTAAAAAAGGCCATTCTCTGCTTCATTTCTAACCTAGCCTTAATCACTGAAAGGACACTGTCTCAGTCAAACTATGACCTGTTGAAGACCTTAGCTTAAAAAGGCCAAGGTCTCCCACTGCATCCAGGGCCATCTCCAGTCATTCTGATCTATATCTTGCTACTGGACTCAGATGGCTCCTGAGAAGAAAGTAAAGCTGGCAACTTTGCACAGCCCCCCTCTCACTTAAATCCAATTCACTTGCATGTCATGGCATCACTTTCCTGATCTCATGGTCCTCTTTGAGAACTAACAACAAACGATAACCACCCTGAGAAGATCAAAGAAAAATTTTATGAAGACCTGGAGACCCTCATCACTCATGTGCCAAAAGAGTAGGCATAGAGTACCAGACATGGCAGGGAATCCTTGGGGGAAATGAGTCAGAAACAGAAACAGCAATGGTCACTTATTACTGAAGATTTGTGTATCTCATGACCTTCTCATCACTGACACTGTCTTCCATTTACCTAAATGCAATAAAACTTTGTGGATATACCCTTGCAGCAAACATTGGCATTTAATAGACTATGTCATTATAAAGAGAAGAGAGACAGGATGTGAGAGCGACAAAGGAGATGATGTGTGATGCAGTGCTGGACAGATCATAGACTTATCCTTTCCAAGATAAATATTCCCATTCAACAAAAGCAGTGGCCCCATGGCAAAAAGACTACCAGAAGAATTAATGTCAACAGATTAGAGAGCTTATTTCAGCAGAACAGTTCATTGTTAAGTTGGAGGGAAAGCTGAGCCAACAGACAATTGAAAACAGTGCAACAGAAAAGCAGAGGGCAGCTTTCAGATATTTGGTGTACAGCACCGCATTTGCTCATCTGGGTCAGAACAGTTCCAAACACCCAGACTGGTTCGACAAGAATGATGGGGAAATTCAGAAGCTGCTAAATGAAAAAACGAGTACTCTACAAGGTTTACTAGTAGAATAGTTCATCCATCTCTAAGAAAGCAGCATTTAACTCCATTAAAAATAAAGTGCAAGTGAACCTTAGAGAGATGCAGGATTCTCAGTAAGAAGGCAAATGAGATTCAGTTTTATGCTATTAGTAACAATCCAAAGTACTTTTATGATACCCTGATCTCAGCTACTCAGTGCTGATAGAGCCACATTAATTAGTGATAAAGACACGATCCTGGAGAGATGGGCTGAACACTTCCATAGTGTTCTTAACAGTCTGTCATCAATCAATGCCGAAGCCACTGATGATATACTTCAGGTTGAAGTCAATTCTTCTTTAGCCAAATTTCCTACTGAAGAAGAGGTTCTGAATGCCATTAGCCTCCTTTCATGTGGCAAAGCATCTGGTGCTGATTGTATTCCAACTGAGATTTATAAGGTAGGAGCTTATACAAAAGCTGACTGAAATTTTCTGGGTTATATGTCAAGAGGAGATTATCCCCTAGGAGTTCAAGGATGACTCCATTGTCCATCTCTATAAAGGTAAAGGAAATAGATTGTTCTGTGACAATCACAAGGGGAGGGGTCTCTCTCTCTCTCAGTCATTGCTGGCAAGATTCTTGCCAGAGTCCTCCTTAATAGGCTGATCCTTCACCTGGAAGATGGTCATCTACCTGAGAGCCAGCATGGCTTCAGAAAGAGCCAAAGAACAGTCAATATGGTGTTTGCTGCCCAACAATTCCAGAAGAAATGCCAATAGCACAACAGAGGTCTGTACACAATGTTCATTGATCTGACCAAGTCCTTTGATACTGTCACTCATGAGGGCTTGCGGAAAATGATGTAAAAATTTGGTTGCTCAGAAAAGTTCATCAGTATTTTACACCAGTTCCATGGTGGCATGCTTGCGCAGCTCCGGATAATGGACGATGCTCTCTCATTTTCCCAATCACCAATGGAGTAAGCAAGGCTGTATGCTTGCTCCCATGCTTTTTAGAATGCTGTTTTCAGCAAGGTTATCAGATGCTTCCAACAAGGATGAAAGAAAATAGCATCAAGGTCAGCTACCACATTGACAATAAATTATTTAGCTTTAAAAGGCTACAAGCCAAGACTAAAGTACAGGGAGAGTTGGTGCATGATTTCTTTTATTTGCAGATGATTGTGCACTCAATATAGCCTCTGAGGCTGAGACGCAATAGAGTAGGGATTGGTTCTCTGCTGCTCACGTTAATTTTGGACTAGCAATTAACACCAAGAAAACACAGCTTCTCCACCAGCCAGCACCACACCATCCATATGTGGAAACATTGGTTACAATAAATGGAGAAATGTTGAATACTGTGGATAAGTTCACCTACCTTGTCAGTATATTTTCCAGGGGTGTCCACATAGATGATGAAATTGATGCACACATTGCCAGAACTAGCTCAGTATTTGGAAATCTCTGAAGGAAAGCAGGGGAGAGAAGAGGTATTAGGCTACCTACCAGACTGAAAGTCTATAGAGCCATTGTGCTGACTTCACTGTTATATGCCTGTGAAACCTGCATAGTCCGCCAGCACCATTCCAGGAAAATGAATGACTTCTATTTGAATTGTCTTAGGAAGAGTCTGAAGGTCACATTGCAGGATAAGATACCAGACACTGAGGTCATTTCTTGAGCTAAACTGCAAACCATTCAAATGCTACTGCAGAGAGCACAACTCCAATGGCGGAATGCCAAAAGTGTGTCTGCCTAAAAGACTATTTTAAAGAGAAGTCATACCAGCCTAGAATTCACATGCAGGTTGGAAGAAGAGATACAAGGTACCCTGTATCTGACTGCAGCTGATCAGACCAGTACAAGCTTTGGAGGCTCTTCCACAGCTTGGGCACAAATAGTGCACATGAACATTTGGAGTGGAGATGGCTCTAAATCTGCGCAACTCTCATTTCTTTTGAGCTACTGTGCTTCTGCTTTGCTCATAGAGCACAGCACCTTCTTTGATGTGGGCACTCCATGCTAGGTGGTCCTCTGCCAGTGTCTCCCACATCTCACAATTAATTCCAGACTTCTTCAGAGAGACTTTGAGAGTGTCCTTGTCTTCTGACGTCTATGTGAGCTTGTGTGAATTCTCAGCAAAATAGTCATGTAGACAAATGTACATTTGGCATTTGAACAAAGGGGCCAGTCCATTGGAACTGTGCTCTCTGCAGTAGAGTTTGAATGCTCTAATGAGATAATCTTTATCATCTTGGTAAGTACAAGAGACATACACAGACTATTTGAAGGTTGTCTGAAAGGGGAAGTGTTAGCAGCCGGGGAGGGGATGTTAAAGGTGGGATTGTAGCAGATTCTTGAAGGAACGCTGGGGAAATTTAGAAGTAGGGGGTGAGAAGGCAAAGCATTCCAGGCATGGGAGACCATCAGGGAAAAGGCATGGGGGAATAGAAGATGGAATGTCATCATGGGGAAGAGCAAATTGGCCACATTAATTGGAGGCAGCATTGATTTGTTGATTTTAAGTCTAGAATTGGAAAGAGTGGGAAGGAAAGAGACATGTTCTATTATAAAGCATCTTTTGGGAAAAGTGTCTTGGGAGTAAGAAGCATGGAAGGAGCCTGCCTAGATGTCAAGGACCACAAGAAGCATTCAGCACTCTGGACAGTGGTGCCACTGAGAAGGAAAGTTACATTCTCCAAGGTCCTCCAGTCACAGTAAACAGGCTTTGGGCTAAAAGTTTGGGAGTAAATACCTTTTGTATACTATCTACCACCACAGAATGGAAGCTCCTTGAGGGCAGAGAATGGATCACTTTTGTCTTGGTACATCTAGCACCTAGCCCAGGGCCTACAAACATCCAAAGCGCCTAAAGTAGGTCTATGAAACTGAACTGAATTGAATGAAAGGTCCCTGAGGGTGTGGGAGATCTCATCATTTCAGGTATCAGAGCCCTAGAGCTAACTCAAAGCTGTTCAGTTTTTAAGACAATGATTTGCTGATTGATTTTTGTGTTTATTTTTACCAGATCTTAGAGCCAGTGCCCAGCACACAGTAGGACTTAATAAATGTTTGTTGATTAATTGACTAGGTGGTATCTAATGTTCCTGCCAGTCATCAGTCTATGATCCCATGATCCCCCCTACTCCTAGAAAACAACCAGAATGACATGATTATGTCAGAGTAAGTTTTAGTGTTGCGACTGTGGCTGATCAGACCAATTCGAGCTCAGAATGTTCTACAAAGGTCTGGCACAAATAGTCCTTGTGAACCTCTGGGGTGGATTCTCTGAGTTTGCACATCTTGGGTTTCTCTTGAGCTACCTCAATTCTGCTTTGCTCATAGAGCACAACACCTTCTCTGATGAGGTTGTGCCATGCTGGGCGGTCCTGTGACAATGTCTCTCACATCACACAATCAATTCCAAAGTTCTTAAGAGGGACTTTGAGAGTGTCCTTGTATTGCTTCTTCTGACCACCATGTGAATGCTTGCCCTGTGTGAGTTCTCCATAAAATAGTCTTTTTGGCAAGTGTAGGTCTTGCATTCTGATAATGTAGCCAGCCAATCCTCTCTGAAGCAGAGTTTGAATGCTTGGCAGTTTAGGTTGAGAACAGGCAAATACCTGGAATATGAGCTCCACTGAGGGCAGGGGAAGGTGCCTAGCACAGTCCCTGGAACATAGTAGGTACTTAATAGATGCTGGTTGAGTTGAAGTGACTTAACTCCTGATGACCAGAAGCAAAGCACAGTAGCTTAGGGGCTTCTACACCCAAGCCTAAAATTGTATATGAGTTAAAAAAAACCCCAAAATAACAAAACCAAATTAGTCTTGGGTGGTCCTAGGTCCAGGGAAAGGCCTCCCAGCCAGAAAGAGTCACTCTCTCTCATAATCCAACCAGCCTGACCATCAGACCTCATCCCAGTCCTGGACCTGAAGGCGGTTCCTGTCCAAAGGCCTGGAGTGGGAATACCCCATGTGGTCTACTGTCAGCCAGAGCACAAGAATGGAGGCAGACAGCTAGGTGGTACAGTGGATAGAGAACGAGCCCTGAAGTCAGGAGGACCTGAGTTCAAATCTGACCTCAGACCCCAAACACTTGACACTTACTAGCTGTGTGACCCTGGGCAAGTCACTTAACCCTGATTGCATCACCAAAAAGGCAAAAAACCCCAAAAAGAGTAGAGGCAGAGTTCCAAGTTGTCCCTCAAGGGGACAGGCTGATAGAGGGCAGCTTTGCCAGGAAAAAAAATTGGTAAGGGAAGTTAGAATGCTCTTGGCTCCTTATGGCCATTTGTTTTTCAGCGTGACTCAGTCACCTCTTCTTCCTGGAGGCTGATTCAACCCATATTAATCCCCCAATCAAGATTCTGGTGGCTATTATCTGCACACCTCCAGGACACTCTCTTTCCTTCCTCAATGAAGTCAGTATATGGTTCAAAGTCTTTCTGTCCTCTCTAACTCCTGAGCTTCCACATACAGACTGATTTACACTCAAACACTTCCCAGTTCTTCAACTTCCTCATTTCCCATAGCCCACTCTTCCACCCAACCTTAGCAACACAGAGAGATGGGTATACCCTCAATCTTCCTTCACCCACAAATGCTTCACCTCCAGATTCATGAACTCTGGAATTCTCTAATCTGATCAGGCACAAGGGATCCTACTCTATCCAGTTCCTCCAGGCAATGGTTCCCTTCCCATTTATCTTTGATTTCTCCTCATCTACTGACTGCTTCCCTGCCGCCTACAAACATGCTCATGTCTCTCCCTCATCCTCAAAAAACACTCACTGAATCTGTCCGTCCCTGCAAGCTGTCATCCCATTTCTCTCCTTCCTTCTGTGGGAGGAGGCCCTCTCCAATCCCTTTCCCCTCATTCTCTTCTTCATTCTTTTTCAGTCTGGCTTCTGACCTTATCATCCAGCTGCAATTCCAGTTACCAATAATCTCTTTATTGTGCGACCTGATGCCTTTTTCTCATCCTTCTTTACTTCCCTGCAGCCTTTCATGCTGTTGACCACCTTCTTTTTCTTGATAATTCACTTCACTCTTGGCTCTCTCCTAGTTATCTTCCTATCTGCCCCCTCTGTTCCTTCTCTGTGTCCTTTGTTGGCTCTTCAGGTCATGCCTGCTAACCATGCTAGCCCTCTTCTCTCTCCACACTATTTCACTTGGTGATCTCATTGGCTCTCTTGGACTCAATTATTATCTCTATTTAAATAATCCTCAGATCTATTTGTTATTCAATGGTTTCAGTCTCCTCCAACTCTTTATGACCCCACTGGGATTTTCTTGACAAAGATCCTGGAGTGGTTTTCCATTTCCTTCTCCAGCTCATTTTACAGATGTGGAAACTGAGGCAAAAGCGGGTGACGTGACTTACCCGGGGTCACAAATCTAGTGAGTGTCTGAAGCCTGATTTGAACTCAGATCTTCCTTATTCAGCCCTATCTCCTCTCCTGACCGCCAGTCTCAAATCTTCCACTATCTCTTGGACATCCTGAAAGGAGCTTAAACTCAACCTGTCCAAAACTGTACTCCTTCCCTTTTCAAGCTTTTCTATTACTGTTTTTATTTTATTTTATTTTATTTTATTTTTTGGTGAGGCAATTGGGGTTAAGTGACTTGCCCAGGGTCACACAGCTGATGTCAAGTGTCTGAGGCTGAATTTGAACTCAGGTCCTCCTGACTCCAGGGCCAGTGCTCTATCCACTGCACCACCTAGCTGCCCCCCTAGTACTGTTGAGGCACCATTATTTTCCTAGTCATTCAGACTCAAAACTTCACACCTCCTCTCATTGCCTCACTATCCACTATGTTGTTAAATTCTGTCAATTCTCCTCTTGCAACATCTCCCTATATGTTGCCTTCTCTCCTCTGATCCTTCAGCTAGCTGGGGGATGGCCCTCATCACCTCAAGCCTGCACTATTACAATAGCTGCTGCTTCATCTTGCTGCCTCAGGTTTCTCCCCCTCCAATTCATCCTCCCTTCGCCCACCAAAGTGATTTGACCGTTTCACCTCCTACACCTACTCTGAACACCCGTGGCTCCTATCACCTCTAATACCAGATATTTGTTTGCCTTTTGAAGCCCTCCATAATCTGGGCAGCTAAGTGCTGCACTGGACAGAGCACAGGTCCTGGAGTCAGGAATACCTGAGTTCAAATCCTGCTGCAGATACTTCCTAGCTCTGTGACCCCGGGAAAGTCATTTCACCCTGTTTGCCTCAGTTTCCTCATCTGTGAAAGGAGCTGGAGAAGGAAATGGCAAATCATGCCAGCATCTTTGCCAAGAAAACCCCAAATGGGAGTCAGACAGGACTGAACATAATCTTACCCCCCCCTTCCCTTTCTTGTCTTCTTAGGCCTTACTCCCCCTTTACCTATTCTGGAATCCAGTGACATTGGCCCCCTTCTTTCATCTAACAATACACCCCCTCTCCCTCTCCCAACTCTTTTTGCCCTGGCTGTCCCCCCATGGCTGGAATGCTCTGCCTCTACCCCACCCTCCATCTCACCTTCTGCAAGAAGCCTTTGGAAAGCTCCATTATTGCTAAATTTTCTCCAGTTTATCCTGTCTGTGTCTTGTTTGGGGTTGTTATTTAGTCATTTCAGTTGTATCCCACTCTTCGTGACCCCATTTGGGTTTTCTTGGCAAAGAGACAGGAGTCATTTGCCATTTCCTTCTGCAGTTCATTTTACAGATGAGGAAACTGAGGCACACAGGGTGAAGTGATTTGCCTAGGGTCACACAGCCACCAAATGTCTGAGGCTGGATTTGAACTCAGGTCTTCCTGACTCCAGGCCTGGGCTCTATACACCTCACCACCTCGCTGCGTTTGTTCCTAGTTGCTAGTATGTTGTCCTCCCCCACCAGAGTAACAGCAACTTGAGAGAATGGGATGTTTTTTGCCTTTCTTTGCGTTCTTACAGTGTCAGGTATGCAGTAGATACTTAATAAATACCTTATTGATTTGTTTTGACCTCGCAATCATACAGTCTATCCCTGTCACAACCCTGCCTGTCCACACCAGAACATACCAGAGACAACTTGCTGGGAAATCTTCCCTCCTCTCCTTTCTTCCTTTCCTCTTTCCCTCTTTCTTTTCTGAGACAAAACAGACCCCCAAATTTGTTTGAAACCCCAAATGAGCAGAAGGACAATCTGAACATGTTCAGAGCCCATGGAAGGCCTGGAATGAACTCAATCCCAACAAAATAACAGGTGATTGTCGCTGCTAACTATTGTCAGTGATATCTAAAGAGGAACCTTCTCTATGGTGGAGGGCCTCGGATTTATGCCCTATAAAGATCAATGGAAGGAAATGGGGATACTTAGCCAGAAGAGAACACTTCTGGAGGGGACAGAGTGTGACCTTGACCTAGATCAGGAATGCCAGAGGCCAGATCCTGCCTCTGATATTTATAATAGTTGGATGACAGAGGGCAAATCTCTTAAATTCCAGGTCTCAGTTTCCTCATTGGTAATAAAAGGATGATGACCCTTAAAGCCCCTCCCAGTTCTAAAGCTGTGAGCCTCTGTAAGAGCTGTCTTCAATTGTCTGAGGGGCGGTTATGTGAAAAAGAAATTCCCAGTTGTGCTAGCTCTCCCTCCCCACCCCAGGAAAGGAAAAGAAAGTCAACAAGCATTCATTAGGCACTTACTATATGCTAAGCATATGTTAGGGGCTGGGAATACAAATTCTAGCAGAAAGAGTTTTTGCCCTCAAGGGACTTACATTCCAATATATAAAGAAGAACTGAATGTGGAAGTGGAGGAAGGCTGGAGGAAGGCGGTACTGGATGGAGTGGGACACAAAATTGGGAGAGTATGAAGGGTAGGGTAGAGATGAATGAAAGAGTGAACTCGGCTGGCCTGGGTCTTCCATACAACAGAGATTCTGGGGAGAACTGACCAATCAGAGGAAAGAGCCACTGGGAGGAGAGGTCATACAGGGTGAGAAGACCTCTGAGTATAGAGGAATCAGGAGTCTCAGAGCCTGGAGAGGGAGGTGCAAAGCCAGCAGCAAGGGGAGGGCGTTAGAGGGAGGCCAGTGGCGCCATGAATAGAGCACCAGCCCTGAAGTCAGGAGGGCGGTCAAGAAGAACATGTGGAATGGCCTGCCGTGAGCTAGAGAGTCCCCTGGTCAGAGGTCTTCACTCCTCTAGAGTGCTTCAGATAGATTCTTTTTTTCAGGTATGGGTTGGACTCTATGACCTAGATCCCTTCTAATATGGTGATTCTCTGATTAGAAGGCACGTAAGCTTCTTGGGGTCAGGTTGCCTCATTTTCCCCTTTGTACCCATAGTTCCTAGCAGAGTGCCTGGCATGTAGTAGGTGCTTAATTAATGCTCGCCTATGGATTGGAGGATTCTAGGTATGGGATGGGGGAGGGGGCCCTGTGAAGGGCAAACATGTTGGAACATCCATGGTAAGGAGCCAAGGGGGCAGAATGGAGCCGACTGAGGCATAGACTCTCAGACCTCTCCCTGCCTGGAGCCTGGTTGGGGCAAGCAGAAAGCTAGAGACAACTTGCCCAGGGAATCCTAGCCTTGATGCTATGGAAAGAGAGGTCAGGTTACTCAGTTGAATTCAGTTGCTGACTACCTGTGTGATGTTGGCCAAGTCAAGGCCTCAGTTTCCTCATCTGTTAAATGGGGGGGTGGACCCTTGAGGTCCCTTCTATGCTCCTACGAACTGCTGCCTCCCCTACCTGTAGTCAGGGCTCCTGAGCCTGCTCAGCTTTCAGTCTTCTCAGTCCATCTGTCTGAGAGGCAGTCTTCTTTCAGGTCCCCAGAACTCTCTCTCAAGCAGCTTTTCTTAAATGAGGTCCTTTTTTGGACCCTTGGCAAATAAAATGTCCATCTGGTAAAGGGACAGTACCTTAG
Source organism: Phascolarctos cinereus (assembly GCF_003287225.1). Taxonomy (NCBI): domain Eukaryota; kingdom Metazoa; phylum Chordata; class Mammalia; order Diprotodontia; family Phascolarctidae; genus Phascolarctos; species Phascolarctos cinereus. Next base: position 406,115,161 of record NW_027556098.1, on the reverse strand, counting down.
ATCAGCACAGAGTAACGAAGCAGCTATTAATCGCCTTGTCGTTGTCCAGTCATATCCAAACCTCTTGACCCCATTTGGAGTTTTCGTGGCAGAGATGCCAGAGTGGTTCACCATTTCCTTCTGCAACTCATTTTTAGAGATAAGGAAACTGAGGCAAACAGGGTTCATTGACTTGCCCAGGGTCTCACAGCTATGAAATGTCTAAGGCTGCATTTGAACTCAGGTCTTCCTGACTCTAGACCCAGTGCCCTATCCACTAGACCACCTAGCTGCTTACTATGTGGCAAGTACTGTGGACATAAATAAAAGGAGGAGACAATCCATGACCATTACATTCTAATGGGGGGGAGACTAGACATGTGGGGAGTGGGGTCCTGGCCAGGATTGGAGAGTTACAGGGACTGGAAGTGGAGCCATTGGGGAGTAGATTGACCCGTCCTTTCTAGGAGCAGTAACTCTACTGATCTGATTATGGTTGCAGAATTGGAAGGGGGCTGGAGTGGATAAAAGGCACTTCTTTCAGGGAGTGGGAGGAAAGCGAAGCAGCCTGCACTTGTCAGCTATTCCTCTGGGGCTTCAGAGAGGTGGGGGAGGCTGCAGAGAAATGGAGGAATTTCTGTTCCAAAGAAGAAGCTTATTTCAAATTGCTTGCCATCTTAGGGAGGGGGGGAGTTGAGGGAGGAAGGGAAGGAGAAAGTTTGGAACTCAAAAATTTTTTAAGATGAATGTTAAAATTTGTCTTTTCATGTAATTGGGAAAAGTTAAATATAATAGGGGGAAAAGTATCTCTTTGTTCATATAAAAGGGGTGTGCCTAGGCCTGCTTCTTCTCTCAGATCTTCTCCCCATCCTCAGCAGGTAAGATGGCGGCCCTCTGTCCTGGCCAATAGCTAAGACAATGCTCCTCCATCCCAGCAGAAAAGACTGAGCTTCTACCTCCTCCACCTTGCAGAGAGTAGAGGTCTACTCAAGACAGTGCTAGCCCCTCTTCCCCCCATCCCCACCAGGTACAATGGTGCTCTTCCCTCCTCCCACCCTCAACAGGTATGTCAGACAGGATACTATCCTCCCTTCTGTTCTACCAAGTAGGCAGGAGGTCAGCCTCTCCTCCCAGCCATCCTGAGCAGCCTCTGGGCTGTCCTCCAGCAAGAAGGGAGGCAGTAACCCCCTTCTAGATATCTCTTGCTTTGTCATGCTTTCCTGTGGCCTCCCAGAAAAGCCAAACTCCAGGAGGGTACAGTCTGGAGCTTGGAACAACACACCCACCCCTCCTAGGCCTCCCCTCAGACCCCCTCTGTCAGATGCTACAGTGCAGACCCAGCACACCCAACCACCCTGGATTAAGCTCCTACAGTGTGCTGAGCCCTGGGCTCCATGGGCTACTAGGTGAGGGAGACAGGAAACACACCAAAACAGCTATAATCCAAAATATGAGTGCCTTTGAGAGGTAAGTGTGCTTCCAAGTTAGACACAGGCTCTAATCAAAGGAGGAAGAGGGGAAGGGGATGGGCCTCTGGCTTCCTGGAGGAGGGGGCACCTAAAAGATGCCTTGATTTCAATAAGCAGAAATTGGAAGAAAAAGCAATCAATCAATAAACATTGATTAAGCATCTACTGTGTGCCCTCAGGTGCCGTACTAAGTGGCTGATATAAAAAGAGGCAAAACACAGCTTCTGCCCTCCAGGAGCTTAGCATCTTTTGGGAGAGCAATCCTTCAAACAAATATATACAAAGCAAAGTATACACAGGTTAAATAGGAGATAATTTACCAGGGGAAGGCCCTGGAAGGAAGAGGGCTTGGGGAAGGCTTCCTGTAGAGGTGGGACTTAAAGGAAGCTGGGAAGTCAGAAACTGGAGCAAAGGAGGGAGGGCATTCCAGGAGTGGGGACAGCCAGAGACAATGCCAGGAGCTGAGAGATGGAGGGTCTTGCTCATGGAATAGCCAGGAGGCCAAAGTTACTGAAGAGTCTGTGTTGGGGAGTGAGGTACAAGGAGCCTGCAAAGGTAGGAGGGGCTAGGTGATGAAGGGCCTTGAAAGCTGCACGGAGCATTTTGCTGTTGATCCTCGAGGCAATAGGTAGCTGCTGGAGTTTATTGAATAGGGAGTTGACATGATTGGACCTTCATTTTAGGACAATCACTATGGTGGCTGGATGGAGGAAGGACTGGAGTGGGGAGAGATTCGAGGCAGGCAGAGCCACTAGGAGCTACTGTAATAGTCCGGGTGTGAGGTGACCAAGGCCTGGATCAGGGTGGGGGCAGCGTCAGGAAAGAGAAGGGGGTGTATTCAGGAGATGCTGCAGAGGTATGTCGCCAGGCCTTGGCAATAGCTTGGATATGGGGGGTGAGAGAGAGTGAGGAGTCCGGAATGACTCTGGGTTGTGAGTGTGAGGGACTGGGAGGAAGGTACTGCCCTCTACAATAACAGGAAGGTGGGAGGTAGGGAAGGTTAAGGTGGAAAGATAATGAGTTCTGTCTTAGACATATTGGGTTTCAGATGCTACTGGGCATCCAGGTTGAAAGGCATTTGGAGATGTGAGATTGAGGGTCAGCAGAGAGACTGGGGCAGGGAAGGTAGGTTTGAGAATCATCAGGATAGAGACAGATGGTCATTAAATCCATGGGAGCTGATGAGATCCCCAAGTGAAGTCATATGGAGGAAGAAGAGAAGAGGGCCCAGGACAGAACCCTGAGGGACACCTTGGTCAGAAGCCATGATTGGGAGGAGGATCCAGCAAAGGAGACAGAGAAGGAGCAGTGAGAGAGGCAGGAGGAGAAGGGGGGGTGTGTCCTGAAAACCTGGAGAGGAGTGAGTGATCAACAGGGTCAAAGCCTGCAGAGAAGAAAAGGAGAATGAGATTGTGAAAAAGTCATCGCTCTGGGCAACTAAGTGAACACTGGTCACTTGGGAGAGAGCAGTTTGGGGGGATGATAAGGTCAGAAGCTGGATTGTAAGGGCAGAGAGTGACAGGAGAGTGCCAATTGTAGGTCTTTTTGAGGAGTTCAGTTACAAAGGTCAGAAGAGAAAGCAGATGATAGACAGCAGGGATGGAAGGATCTAGTGAGGGTTTTTTCAGGACGGGGGTGACATAGGTATGTTTGTAGGCAGGAGGGAAGGAGCCGGTACAGAGGGAGGGATAGAAAAGAAGCGAAAGAATAGGGATGACAGAGGAGGCAGTCTGCTGGAGACGAGGAGATGGAATGGGGTCAGCCTTGGTAAGGAGTGAGGCCAGGGAAGAAGAGGGGGTGGCAGAAGGTACCTGAGTGACGGGAGATGAGGAAGAGGGGAGATGAGGGATCGAGGTGAACGTCCTCAATTTTAGCCAGCGGAGTTGGGGGAATCCACGCTCCCAGAGGGCAGGGGTCTGTTTAGGTCTGTAACCTCAGGGCCAAGATCAAGGAGGAGCTTAAGAAATGCATGATGATTGATTGGCTGATTGACTGGAGGCAATCAGGAACTTTCCTACCGGGTGGTTGGCTAGCCCACCTCAGTCCCACTGCCCACCCCCAACCATAGCACACTGTTCTCCTCCACCTTTCCACCCGCCAACTCTACCCAGTGAGGAGCCCAAAGATAGGGGTGCCCTTTTCCTTGATACATCCATGGCTACCTCTGGGTGAGGAAGGTGTCATTTGGGTCTTCTGGTCAGGGAGACCATCCCCTGACCCCGTCAAGAGGACCAGATCTAAAATCTTCCCCAGCCATGGCTCAGGAAACCCTGCCACATACACCAATCCTGCTCTGATGGGAGGAGGAAGATGAGTGAGGGGTTGCCACCTAACTGAGCTCCTGGGTCCAAGGCTGGCAGCTGTCCACATAGGTGCTGGCTGGTCCTGGCTTGGGAAAGAGGGATCCCAGGATGGATTTGACTGCAGAGCCCTGCTCTGTGTGTGTGCGCGCGTGTGTGCGCGTGTGTGTGTGTGTGTATGTGTGTCCTGATTCCCAGCCTGGATCATGTTAATAATTTCTCACTTGGTGGGCCCCTCCTGGCAGGCTTATCTTACAAGGGGCATAAGGATGGCCATTTCCCTCCCTCCTTGAAGGGAACCTGAGATGAGCTGAAATAGAGGAAATCAGAGGATTGGGGATTGGGAAGGGACACGTCCAGTGCATGGTGGTCCAGCCTCTGCTTGAAAGAAAGGAGGGAGGCACATTTCTTCTCCCAACCAATCCCCTACCCCAGCCGGAAAAAAAAGGGAATCATGTGCCTCTCTACCTCCCCAGCTCAGGCTGTGAGCTTTGTTATCCCCCAAATAAAAATAAGATGACCTCCCAATAGTGTTTTTTCACTGTACTTACCTTTTTCAGCGTGGAGGCCTCATGCTTGCTCGGGTGGTGACCTCCCTGTGGGCCTCTTTCTTCCACACTCCGACTGGGAAAAGTACGAGAAGGTCAGCTCGACCATCAGTCATTAGCTAGTAATCTAATTAAAACCAAGGAACTCCCTACTGAGGGATGAGCAGGAGTGGGGAGAGATCTTTGGGTGCAACTCAGTCTCAGAGGGGTTGGAACACACCTGGCAGGACTCAGGTGGGGCACTTGCCCTCCCCCTCCCCCATCTAGTTCAAGGCTCCCTGTCTGAGCTTCACTGCCAAAGGAGGCCTGGGTGTGGTCCTGGGAAGAAAGAGATACACCTGCAGCTCCTAACCTGAGTGCCCACAGCTCTCGTGGAGACAGGCTGATTGCCTGTATGCTCTCTGCCTCTGTCTCTCTGTCTCTGTCTCCCTCTCCCTCTCTCTCTCTCTCTCTCTCTCTCTCTCTCTCTCTCTCTCTCTCTCTCTCTCTCTCTCTCTCTCTCTCTCTCTCTCTCTCTCTCTCTCTCTCTCTCTCCCTCCCTCTCTCTCTGTCTCTCTCTCTCTCTCTCTCTCTCTCTCTCTCTCTCTCTCTCTCTCCTCCCTCTCTCTCCTCTCTGTCTCTCTCTCTCCTCTCTGTCTCCTCCCTCTCTCTCCTCTCTCTCTGTCTCTCTCCCCCTACCTCCCTCCCCCACTTTCCCTTGCCCTCTCACACACCCATAGGCTTACCCTCACATTCATATTATATCTCTCTCTTTCCTTCTCTCCTATCCTCTCTCCTCCCTTTTTCTCTTATCCCTTTCCCCTCTCTCCTTCTACTCTTTCCTCTCTTTCTCATCCTCCCTCCTCGATCTCTCTCTTCCTCTCCCACACATTCATCCTCCCACTCCCACTTTTATGTACTCACTCCCTGTCTTGCCTTTGCTCTTTCCTCCTCTTCCTCCATTCTTCTCCTCTCCCTTCCTCTGTCTCTCTGTATCCCTCTCTGTCTTTCCTTCCCTCTGTCTCTGTCTCCTTCCTCTCTCTCTCCTTTCTTCTTTGTCTCCCTCTCCCTCCCTCTCAGTCTTTCACACATTCATCCTCCCACTCTCTCTATTTCTCTCTCACAGGCACCCACGTTGTCTCTAATTTTCTCTAATTCACATTTCCCCCATTTTCCTGTACTCTCCTCTGGCCAGCTCCTCCAGCCCAGGAAAGGCTGGTAGAATTTGAGGGTTCAGAAAGATTGCCTGTATATTTTCATTTCTCTTCCATCCCCAGCCCTGCCCTACAGATCCTTAGCCCCAAGCCAAACCCTATACATGCCAGCTATTCCCTTGACATTGGGAGCTTTCAGACCTCTTCTCCCACGTGGTAGGCAGCAGCCTTGGCCTCAGGCCAGGAGAACAGAGCTTTCTTTCATACCTGGGGGTTCCTTGATAAAGTGAATCTCAAACTAAGCTGGGCTGGGAACTCCACCCCTGAGGACCTACCTGCCTGGGTATTGGGCAGGGTCTGACTAGAGCTTCTCTGAGAGCTCCCAGGCCTGGACATGAGAGGCCATGGTAAGGCTTGGATCAGAGCCAGGTCCCTGGGAGGGACAACATGAAACCTCAAATCCAGAAAAACAGGCCCAGCCTGTCAAGACTGCTTCAGAGGTGCCAGGGTCCCCGAGAGACCTCATCTCCCCACACCCACCTCAGATGAGTGCCTTGAGGTGAGGCCAGGGAGAGGCATAGGCCTGGCTCTCCCAGGCCCCCTGAGGGCCACACCTTTGTCCTTGGCCTCACTCTACACTTTGGTCCTTATCTCTCTCCACCCCTCTGCCCTCACCTCCCTTCACCTGCAATCTACTTCTGCTCTTATTTCCTTCTCTACTTTCATTCAATACTTTACTCTGTATCTCTGCCCTCACTTTCTTCCATCCTTCTGTCCTTACCTCCTTCCTCATCTGTTATACCTTCAGGAGTCAGCTGTGGTATAGTGGCTAGAGCATTGGACTTGGAGTCAGGAAGGCTTGGATTTAACTCCTGCCCCCAGATACTTCCCGGCTGTGATACGCTGGTCATGTCACATAACATGTGGCAGCCTCAGTTTCCTTACCTGTAAAATGAAGCATTTAGACTCAATGACCTTTGATATCCCTTCCCACTCTGGATCTATGATCCTATGATACAGCTCTACTAGGGGCTTCTCTCTTCCCTCCACCACTAGGTCCTTGACATCTATCCAGGCTGAACTGCCCCTGGGGGCAATTGGAAATGCTGGTCTGAAGCTCAGAGGACAGTATCCCATAGAAGGGGATATTTGAAACCCTGGGAAAAGCTAAGTTCTCTGCAGGACAGATGTGTGTGTGTGTGTGTGTGTGTGTGTGTGAGAGAGAGAGAGAGAGAGAGAGAGAGAGAGAGAGAGAGACAGAGAGAGAGACAGAGAGAGAGAGAGAGAGAGAGAGAGAGAGAGAGACAGAGAGAGAGAGAAAGTATCGATGGAAGAGGCTAGGGAGTGCCTCTATTTAACTGTCTAGAGGGGAGCATTGAAGAGACCAGACATAGGAGATGAACAGCTGGGGTATCAGGGCCATAAAGGACAGAAAACAGGCCACTGGGTTTGCCAGTGGGGAGGTCCCTGGTGACCTTGGAGAGTGGCAGAGCCTGAAATCACATGGCCAGTGGGTACAGAATGACCAGGGGGTGAGGAGGCAGAGAATGCAGGCATCTCTCAAGTCTGGCAATTGAAGAGGGGACACCGACAAGGAGGCTGGGGGCAGAGGGGAGGGGGCAGGGAAGGGCAGATCGGGCTTTGCCCCTTCAGTGCCAACAGCCCCAGACTCCTTGGGTGGCACAGAACACGTGATTCTAGTGCCTGAGCAGCAAGGATCATTAACTACCATAGAAAGCTAAGGGAGGTAACCGTCCTCTCTTCCTCCTGCTCCCCTGCCTTACTGTTTAGGCCAGTAGGGATCAGTGCAGGGTCTCTCCCTGACCCAAATGTCCATTTGATCAACTCTGAGTCTGTGAAATTATAATGATTAAAATCATCTTCTCCAAAGACCGATAAGGTGCCTCCCCCATTTCTTTGCAGAGGTGAGGGGCTAGGGATGGGGCACACTGCATACAATAACAGACTTTTTCTTTACTTTTTTTTTTAAAGCAATATCTTGCCTGGTTCTGTTGAACTGTTACCTCCCCCACCCCCGGCCTTTTTGTAATATTTGGCATAATAATGCCTAGCATTTCTATAGTTGTCTATTATGAAAAAGATGTCTCCCAACAGCCCTGTGAGGAGCATCTCTGTTTTACTGATGATATAACTGAGACAGTTTAGCGACTTGCACATAGGTAACTGTGGGGGGATTTGAACTCAGGTCCTCTGGACTCCAGGATCCACATAGTCTATCCACCAATCCACCTAGCTGGCAGGAAAAGTAAAATGGAGGTGACTAAAAGGAGAAGTTTTTAATAAAATGCATTTTTAGAAGAAATCGATTTGAGGGCATCTCTGGTGCTGCCTGCCTTTTGTAACATCTGCTCCAGCACCAGATTGCTAGTTATGGCTCTTATGATAGCGGAGTTTAGAGAAGGTTTAGACAGAGGTGAAGGATCCACAGGGGAGGGAGGCATTGGAGATGAGAGAGAGAAGGGCCAATGTTTGGATCAGCCCTGGGGAAGATAAGGAGGTGCATGGGAGAGATCATTTAGAGAGGTCAGCCATGACACATAGGAGGGGTGGCCTGATAAGCCTTTGAGACTGGAAAGGAGGAGGAGGAGAGGATGGGTCCAGTGTGAGGAGGTAGAAGCTCCTCTGGAGCTCAGGACAGCAAGACTAGAGGGGGAAGTAGGGCCTTGAAGGATGAGCAGGTTTGTCGGGGTGCCCTGCCAGGGAGCTGGCAGACAGGATGGCTGAGAGTGGGGGATCAGCAAAGCAGGTACTGGAGAGCAGACAGTAGAGGGCATCTGGGCTGGGAAGGAGTCAAGAGAAGACAAGAGAGGTCCACAGGGCCTGATGGAGAAAGAAGAAGCACAGACCTGAGGTCACTAGCTCAAATGATACTGGGATAGGTGGAAGGTCTGGAAAGTAGAGCCAGAAAGGGGGATGTCTGAATGTAGGATGTTGGGGAGGAGCAGTCCACCTCTGTCATCAGCCACCTCCCTCCACCCCCAACCTCCTTGTCCTCTCATTCCAGACAAAGTCCTATAACTTAGTATAACTCCTACACTTTGACTGAGACTTCAAGTCACCCAACATTTACATGTGCTGAGCTCCTCATTCTGTCTGGCTCATGAGAGAGCCATGAGATGGGTCTGTTGACCCTTGGTTAGTTCTTGGGGCATGTTGCTAGGAGGGATGGGCAGGACTGAGTGTGGGGGCCATGGGAAGTTGGCCTCATTAGGACAGATTCATCTCTCAGCCAATTGCTCAGACTTTTTTTTTAAGATGAGGGGAGATCCTTCCTAGTAGAGGTAGACAAGAGTCTGTGCTCCCTCACTTGTTCTCTGGGGCCACTGAGAGGACACAGGGAGTGACCAGTCTCAGGTAATAAGGTTTATTGGAGGATAGGAGGAGCCCTGAGCCACAGCCCAGAGAAGCCAGGTGGGAATATAGATGGAAGCTGATCATAGACGAGGAAGGGGCTATCTCCACTCTAGGTGATGGAAGGCTCTGATGATTCTGCATTCCAGAGGAAGATTATAGTATTCAAAAGAATTTTTTTTAGAGGTAGGAGGCACACTCCCAGATGTTCTGGAAGAGAAGCCTCTGGGGTTGGTCTGCTGGGGGTGGGGAGTGGAGGCAGGATGCCTGCAGCCCAGGCAGAGGGCACTTCGAGGCCAGTGGAGGGGAGAAGGAGCCCCTCCTCCCTGCCCTCTCCAGAGTCAGGCAGGCCCAGGCTCCATAAATCAGGGGCAGTTAGTGGGAAAAAATCAGGTTCCAAGGCCAGACCCAGTGGGAGGCTGTGCTTTTGTAGCGTATGCTGGGCCTGGGGCAGCTCGGCTTTTATGGGGCACAGCAGGCCCTCCCTCCCCCGCCTGCCATTTTTATCCTTACCGCCCCTCTTCTCCCCAGAGCCCCAACAAAGGCCTCCAGATCCCTCTGTCTGCAATGGGCCATGTCTGCTCCCTCCCCAGGGACAATAGCCCAGGCTGGTGGCCCAGCTGTCACCAAGGTGGCAGCCAGACCAGAAGGAGTGACCAGTGACCAGCTCCCAGGCCTTTGTCCCACCAAAGGAAAAGGAGGAAAGCTCAGGCCTCAGCCTTTCATATAGCTGCCTTCAGGCTTGCTCTTTCCTTCTCCCTCCCTCCTTCTCTCTCTCTCTCTCTCTCTCTCTCTCTCTCTCTCTCTCTCTCTCTCTCTCTCTCTCTCTCTCTCTCTCTCTCCCTCTCCCTCTCTCTCTCCCTCTCTCTCTCTCTCTCTCCCTCTCTCTGTTTGTTTCTCCTCTCCATCTGGCCATCCCCTCCCCTCTGTGTCCCTCCCTCCCTTTCTCTCTCCTCTCCTCCCACCTTCCCTATTTTCTCCCTCTTTTCCTTCCATTTTTTCTTTTCCTTTTCCCTCTCTACTTAGAACTGAGAGATTTAGAGATGAAGGAGCCTTAATGCTTATCTGGTGCCACGCTTTCATTTTACACATGAGGAAATTGAGGCCCAGAGAGGTTACTTCCCATGAACACCCAGGCAGTTAGCTGAGCAGTTAGGTTTTGAATTCTGGTCCGCTGACTATGTAAGTTGCCCGTGAATTCTACTGTACTCTGGAGCGTCCATTACCAGCCTCCATCGCCCCACAAGCCCTTTCAAGAGGTTAGTGTTTCGTTCCGTGTATGTGATCAGAGGTGAGCCCTGCCCACAATCATCAGTGCCAAGCAGCTGAGTGATACCCCCAAAGGGGGTATCAGTGGCCCCAGATCCTCCCACATCTCCATCTGGGGATGATGAGGCTGGAAATGTTCCCCTGATGTCCATGAGAATCTGGGAAGAAGCCACAGGTCGCAGCAGCTGGTTTGGCAAGGGGGTGGGACCCAGGTTTCTTTGCCAAAAATCACTCAAATAAATTTAATTCAATTCAGAAAGAATATATGAAGTAGCCACCCTGTGCTGGGCACTGGGCTACATACGGGGCATAAAAAGATGAAGGACAAATATTCCTGCCTTCAGAGAACTTATGCTCTACCAGGGCCCTGCCACTTTGACCACTGTTGTATGGGGCACTTGGTGGTGAGAGTGGAGCTACTGGGAGGGTGGGCAGTGACCCAGAGCAGCCACAGATACTGCCATGGCCTGCCAGGCACGCCATCTGTACCATGATCACACCTTCCATTTGGTCCTAACTCCGAGGTTTGCAAAAGACTTTCCTCACAGCCACTGTCAAGGGGAATAGGAGATTCTCCCCATTTTACATATCAGGAAACCAAGGCCCAGAGTGGTAAATGGACTAGACCCCAGTCAGACAGCAAGCTCAGTGTGGCACAGGAGAAAGAAGAGTGGGCTCAGAGTTGGCAGAAATCAGTCTAAATTCTACAACTGTAGTAACAGTTTCTGCCTCTGGTTTCCTTGGTTGTAAAAGGGAGACATGATGTCCGTGCTAGTTACCCCACAGTTTGATTGTGAGGGTCAGCTGAGCACAGAGGAGAAGCTAGGCAGGTAAAGAGCTTTGTTTAAATGTCGGTGATAAGTCTTAACATCCTGAAGTGGTGCTCAAACCCAGGTCTCCTAGCATACATATGTGCCTATGACGGAGGAAAGTCTCAAGCTTTTCCAGCAAAGTCACCCAGCTAGCTCCCTTTGTCCCAGTCCTGTCCACCCCCCTGCCCTTTATAATATGGACTTCTTTTTTCTGAGCAGACTTTCATGACATCATAGGATTCAGAGCTGGGTGGCATGAACCTTAGATCAGAGAATGTCAGAGCTGGGAGGGATCTTAGAACAGGGAATGTCAGAGCTGGGAGGGCCCTTAGAGCAGGGAATGTCAGAGCTGAGAGGGGTCTTAGAGCAGGAATGTCAGAGCTGGGAGGGCCCTTAGAGCAGGGAATGTCAGAGCTGGGAGGGATCTTAGAACAGGGAATGTCAGAGCTGAGAGGGGTCTTAGAGCAGGAATGTCAGAGCTGGGAGGGACCTTAGAACATAGAATGTCAGAGCTGGAAAGGACTTTAGAATTTAGAACGTCGGAATATAAAACATTATATACTAGAGGTGGAAGAGACCTTAAAATGGAGAATGTTATGTATGTCCTCAGATGTAAAATATCAGAATATATTGCATAGAATGCTTGTTCTAGATAAGACCTAGCTCATAGTCAGTTTTAATTCTCCCTGAATTAATGTCTGGTTTATCAATTAGTCTTGTGGAAGCCATTGAATGAGTGTAGCATGTGTTCACATGTATGTGTATGTATTTTCAATGCACTTGCACCTATGAAATGTACATGTGAGTTCCTGTGTATGTAGTACTAGTATGTCTAGGTCTTTGTTTATGTCAAAGTAGTGAAGCTAGGGGGTGCAGTGGATAGAAGCTGAGCCCGGAGTCATGAAGACCTAAATTCAAATTCATCCTCAGACACTTACTAGTTGTACGACTCTAGGCAAGTCATTAGACTTGCCTCAGTTTCCTCATCTGTAAAATGAGGATAATAACAGCACCTACCTCCCAGAACTATTGGGAGGATCAAATGAGATAATTAGAAAATACTTCTATATAAATGTTAGTGATTATTATTTTTACCTATGTCTGTGTCAGTCAGTAAACATTTATTAAGTGCTTACTATGTGCTGTGTACTGTGCTAAAGGCTGGTAATAAAAATTTTAAAAAGACAGTTTCTGCTCTCACGGAATTTACACTCTAATGGAGGAAGATGAGACATAAAACAGAGCTGAAAAGGAGGCAGGGAAGGTATCTGTCTCAAGGGCATGGTGGGGCCAGAGAAGTCCCAAAGTAGTGCAGTCAGATGGGAAATGAGGAGGGTGTCTGTATCAATGTCTATGTCTGTGTCTATGTCTGTATCTGGGTCTATGTCTGTGTCTAGACCTATGTCTGTATCTATATCTTTGTGTCTATGTCTGTATCTGGGACTATGTCAATGTCTAGACCTATGTCTGTATCTATATCTGTATCTGTGTCTATGTCTGTGTCTAGACCTATGTCTGTATTTATATCTGTATCTGTGTCTATGTCTGTGTCTAGACCTATGTCTGTATCTCTATCTTTGTGTCTATGTCTGCATCTGGGACTATGTCAATGTCTAGACCTATATGTGTATCTATATCTGTGTCTTTGTGTCTATATCTGTATCTGTGTCTATGTCTGTGTCTAGACCTATGTCTATATCTATGTCTCTGTGTCTATGTCTGTATCTGGGTCTATGTCTGTGTCTAGACCTATGTCTATATCTATGTCTCTGTGTCTATGTCTGTATCTGGGTCTATGTCTGTGTCTAGACCTCTGTCTATCTGTAGCTTTGTATCTATGTCTGTATCTGGGTTTATGTCAGTGTGTAGACCTTTGTTATCTGTTATCTGTGTCTGTGTCTGTATCTGTGTCTATACCTCTGCCTGTATCTATATCTTTGTTTCTGTATCTATGTCTGCCTACTCCTGGCCAGTAGCTAGAGCCTACTATGCTAAAAAGTATATAGAAAATAATTGTGTGGGAACTCCCTTCCCCAGATTGCCGAGTGCAACCTGTATACAATTTAACAAATGCATTTTACTTACAGAGTTGTCCCAGTCACAGAAATGAAGTCACTGGCCCCTAGCCCCACAGCCAATAAATACAAGTAAATTTTGGCCTGTGGTCAGGAAACACCATAAGGTGGTGGGCTCTCTTCCCTTGCAGGTCTTCAGACCGAGGATGGATGATTGGCCACTCGTTCAGCGTGGTACAGCAGGAATCTTTTTCAGGTGTGGTTGGACTGTGGTCCCTTCCAATTCCAAATTCTGTGATTCTGTAAGTTTGTACTGTCTGACTGAATTTCCCAGAACCTGGTCTCCTCTGGCTTGGCTAAGCCTGGCCTCCTGAGGCCACAGAGCCTGGGGAGACCTCTACCTGTGCCCTGGGGGGGTTCCTTAGAGGCCACCCTCCCAAGTCATCAGCCGACCTCAGCCCCAACCATCTCAATTTCAAGATTAGATCAAAGCTTTAGATCTAGATGAGCCCTTGGAGGTCTCAAGTAATCCAGACTTCTAGATGAAGAAACAAGTTGAAGAGGTAGAGGTGGGTCACATAGACAATCACTAGCTGAGACATCATTTGAACCCAGGACCTCTGACTCCAAAGGCATTGTTCATTCTACTTCACCCCATGACCTTCTTGAGTCATTGCCAAGCACCAGTGGGAGAAACCAGGGTCCCACAAAGGCAAATTCATCCCCCTTCCTCACTGACGTGGGTGCTGAAGAGGCTAAAGATAGTGTATTTGGAGTGGTGCTCAGCAATGTCCAGTCCTAAAGAGATGCCTGCAGCATGGAGACAGAGGTAGAGTGACTTGCTCAGGGTCACACAGCTAAGAAAATATCTGAGGCTGGATTTGAACTCAGGTGTTCCTAACTCCCAGTGCTGTATGCACTATAGCCCCCCCTACCTTCCACAAAGTCAGAACTTGAACCCACGTCTTCTTGACTCCAAGGCTGGCCTGGCTCCCCTAGCCACTGCAGCACACTGCTCCTTGGGAATCTTGGAGGAGGAATAAAAAGATCATGTCAGAATCACAGAACCAAAGAGTTGGAAAGGTCCAAAAAGGCCATCTATTCTAACTACCTCATTTTACAGATGAGGAAACTGAGACCCAGAGAATTTGCAGAACTTGCCCAAGGTCACAAGTTAACCAGGTCTCCCTGATTCCAGAGCCAGCTTCCTTTACCACTCTACCAAGCTGCCCCTCCAGGTTGCTGGATTGAGAGACCAGGAAAATTGAGATGGGACAAAGGAGGCAGAGGTGGGACAGGAGATCTATGGAAGAATTGGGGCAGGAACTGAGACAGGTGGGTGACTTGGGCTCAGGAGTTCTGAGCTGTGTTGAGCTAAGCCAATTGGGCATCTGCCCTAATGGTTTGCCAATATGGTGGCCTCTTGTGAGTTTGGGCCTCTACCCCTAAGGAGGGGTAAACTAGCCAGGTTTTAAAAATGGAGGTCAGAACTCTGGTACCAATCAACGTTGCATCAGGCCGGTGTGTGGATGCAGTACTTCCAACCTGGGAAAGTCAGGGAGAGCCAGTCTCAATAATAATAATTAATAATGGAGGTTTTGGTTGGGAACACTGAGAATGGAGTGAAGAGGAGTGACCTCAGGACTCTCCCCACACTTTCCCCTCTCTCCCTCAGGCTGGTCTTGAGTAAGCTGAAACTGGGAACTGAAGGTTGGGGCCAGGCTATGCCATCACTGGGGGAAGAGAGGGGGGCCTGGGGCTGGGGGATGGCCTGCGCCATCCACTCTCTGGTCTTTGCATAGTCGGCAGGCAGGCCCGCACACAGGATCAGGGGGTAGCTTGCTATATCTCCTTAGGTTCTTGGAAGCAGGGATGGAGGACAGGGATAGGGCTGTGGCTGCCCCCTACCCCCAGCAGCAGCAGGAATGACTGGGGCTTCAGTGGTCCATTGACCACGCCCAGCCTAAAGAACTCCCTTCATGGAAGAGTCCCATGGGTATCAGGGAGGAGAGGGGCCCCAGGCCCTTCTCCTTCCAGGCATCTGATCTTCTGGGGCTCCAGAGGACATCAGCACCCACTCCCTGTCTCAGGTGGAGGATCCAGGGCCTCAGTAGGAGGAGATGGGCCCAGAGCAGCACATACTGGCAGTAGGGGGCTAGGAGGGAGGCAAGAGGGGCCCCTAGGCCCACCCACCCTCCTCAGCTCCCAGGCAGCAGACAGTGGGCCACATACTGCCCCGACTGACAGGTTACAGTGTTTTTAAAACATTCCATATGTACTTTGTTTCATTGAAAGAACAAAGTTGTTTTTGGAAATATCCACTCATGTCAGGGCCATTGCTTTGAGGGGGATGAGATTTCACCATGGGCCAGGGGCTTGATCCCCTCCCCCACAGGTCATGCCCCACAGTTTGGAAAACTAGGGTCTAAGGACAGCGAGTTCTGATTCCTATGATTAATGCTCCAGGCATCCCTGAGCTGGGGAAGGGGTGGGACTTTTCCCAGAGTCCTTTAAATATTTAGAATAATGAGGCTCCTAGTCTTGGAACAGCTGAGCCAGAAGACATTTCCTCTAATCCTTTCTTTTTATAGAGAAGGAAACCAAAGCAACAGAGATGTCATACTCAATGGTCTCCAACGTCCCTTCCAGCTCTGTCAGCCATTCTTTAAACCTGTCCTTTCTGACACCCATAGAAGCCCACCGAAGGGAAATGACTTACCCAAAGTCATCCAGTGAGCTACAAGGGCAAAGTCAGGTCTCCTGCCTCTTAGCTCCAAACTTTCTTCTTCCTCACCTCAGGCACATCAGTCTCTACCCTTTGTCATAGGACTGACCCTGATTTTCCTCTCGTTCCTGCCCCTTAGGGATTCAGCCAGAAGACCTGGAAATAATTGGGATTAAGAAAGGAGAAGGGGAAGAGAATAAGCACTTCTATAGTGCCTACTAAGTGTCAGTCCTTGTGCTAAATCCTTTTTTTTTTTAGGCAATCAGGGATAAGTGACTTGCCCAGGGTCACACAGCTAGTAAGTGGGCTAAGTCCTTTTAAAAATATGTTATTTCATTTTGTCCTCACAACAACCCTGCAGGGTAGGTGCTATTATATCCTCATTTTACAGTTGAGGAAACTGAGGCAAACAGAGGTTAAGTGGTAAATTTGGGAAGAGGGTATACTGATTTTTGTCAAAAGACTGGGTTCAGGCTCTGATTCTGGCACATATTAGCTGTGTGACCATGGACACGTAACCTCAGGCAACTCTAAATTAGACTACAGACTATGGTGGCCAATCTGCTTGCTGAGTGAAAGGAATTTCTCCATAGTCTTTGTCTCCTGCAGCGCTCCCCTGGGCCAGGTCTCTCACTCCCGAGTTTCCTCTCTCACCTTGCTCTCATCTCAAGAAAAATGAAAGGTGACCCTGTCTGACCCCAAATGAGGGAGACAAGGCTGTCCCTTTGCCTCCCTCAAGCCCACCCCCCCCCCCGACCGACAGAGGGGACAGAAGAGGACAGGTGTGATAAAGGGGGAATCACGTCCCCGGGTAAGTGCTACCAGATAGAGGGCTTGCTGAGCCCAGCCAATTCCTCGATGTCCCCCACCCCCAGCCCTGGGCCTCAGTGGGTGAAGAGATGAAGCAGGCGGAAATACAGGGAGATAGGATATTCTGGGCCCCAGCTCGTGGGGGTGTGGAGCAGAGGAGGATGGAGCGTGGGGGTGATAAATCCGGACCCTTTGTGGGGTGACGAAGATGGGAGGGCTGAGGTCCACTAATGGGTCGAGGTGTTCCACCCCCTTGGCTCTCATTTCAGAGAGAAGTCATTCCCCAAGCATTTATGAGGCTTCTCTCTGCCCCCTGGCCCTGTCTCTGCCCCCTTTCCCATGTCTGCTTCCCTTGTTTATTTCCTCTCCCCACCCCCCACCTCTGCATTTCCCCTATTTCTGGCCTCTTCCCTCCACCACTCTCTTGGTCCCCAGAGAAGATCCGAAACTGGAAGGGAGCCTTCAGAGACCACCTAGTTCAACAGCCCCCTCATTTTACAGAGAAGGAAACTGAGGCCCAGGGAGGGAACATGGTAGCAGCCTTGGACCTGGAGAAAGCCAGCTTCCTACATATTCTAGCTGTGTGACCATGGGCTGGTCTGCCTCAGTTTCCTCAGCTATAAAAATACAGACAGTAAGAGTACCTATCTGACAGGGTTGTTGTGAGGATCAGATGAGATGACATTTGCAAAGTGCTTAGCACAGGCCTGGTACACAGTAGGCGATAAATAAATGCATATTCCCTTCTCCCTCCCCTCCCTCCTTATTCAAGGTAACACACAGATGGCATCAGGATTTGAGCTGCTCACTGTACCGCTAGCCCTTAATGTGGGGCTCATCTCTTTCCCGACCTGCGGTCTTTCTCCATCAGCCATCCGTGGCTTTCTCTACCCATCATCTCTAGTTTTCTGCCCTATCTCTGGCTCTCCCTGGGTTAGGCCTGTCTCTGCCCTCATTCCTCCTCTCTCCAGGGCAGCAGGTCGGCTGGTCTGTCTGCCTGTCTCTCTCCTGTCCCTGTCTCTGAATCTGCCTCTCTCTCTCTGTCCCTTTCTCTCTTTCTTTCCCCCTCCCCAGTATCAGTCTCTCACTTGAGCCTCTGGCCTCATCTCATAAATAAGGCAGCCCCACCCCCAGCCCCCTGGAGGAGATTTACATGTGATTGGAGTTTAATGGGGCCCATCAGGCCCGCCAGCAGGTCGCCGGGGCAACCAAGCCTTTCTCCAGGTTTTCAACAGCCTGTGAGCGGCTGTCAATGGCCAGTCCCAAGGCCAGCCCTGCCCTGCCAGCCCCTGGGGGGGTCTCCTGGGTCCTCGAGGCTCTGCCCAGCCTGAGCCAGCCTCCAGCCTTGGGGAATTCCCTCCTTTTTGATCCCAGCCAGGACTCCCCGAGTGTGCAGACACACAAATACACACAGCCACACACAGATGATGCACACATACATAACACGCAGTCAGAGCTTACCCGCAGACGCACGCAGTAACATGACTCCCCCGCCCACGCACAAGCTAGCACTAGGCACAGGGACCGATGAAGCCACACAGATACACAGAGACACACAAAGATATACCCTGACTGCACAAATACACACAACAATTCAACCAAACAGGTCAGATGCAGAGACAGATACACAAAAATTCTCATGCACAGACGTGGATACACTAGACACGTATGCTGACATGCACTCACAAACACATGAACCCAGGTAGATATGGGTGCACACGCAGCCTCACCCCGCAGTTACACACAGACACAAAGACACATTTGCAAGCCGCACGTATTCCCATTCACACACACACACACACACACACACACACAGAGACACCTTAAGATATGCCCAGATGTCTTGCTGGGGAGGTGTGTGTATGGGGGGGCGGGTCCCCACTTACACCCTCTTTCTCCTCCACCCCCCCATCACTTCCTCCCCCTGACTCCCTCACTTTTCCGGAGTCTTGGGGGCGTCTTCGGGTCACCTCCATCTCCCACCCCCACCTCCGGGCCAGGCACCCTCAGCCTAGCTCAGGAGGGGAGGAAGGGAGGAGGAGGAGGAGGAGGAGGAGATGTGTGTGTGTGTGTGGGGGGGAAGCTGACTATTTTTATCTGAGCTTTTGTTCTCCAGACTTTTCCTGCTGAATAATGGATGAAACACCTTCCCAGCCGCTAGCCAGGGCGGGGCAAAGAGGACAGGGAGAGGGAGGGCTGGGTCTGGGCGGAGGCATCCGGGCCTCCCAGGGCCGAAAAGCTGGGAGACCGGCCGGGGCTCACTACCCCTTTCTGGGCCGCAGTGCACTCAGCTGGTATTTTTTTTAAATTAAATTTTGGAGGTGACGGTCATCAGTCAGGCCCCCAGGCACCACCCCTCACCCCAAGTCTTCTCTTCATTAATATCCCTGTCATTCTGATGTGTGTGTACGGGGGTGGTGGTGGAGAGGGTGGTCCTCCGCGAAGGCGAAGTCTCTCTCCCGGCCAAAGCATCCTTTAGGAGCAGGCCCTCAGTAAAAGCAAATGCAGACTCCTCCTGGTTTCTCAGAACAACGGCCCCCCCCCCCACCTCTTCCAGGCGCTGGGCCTCAGGAGCTCTAATCCACAACCCACCCCTCCCCTAAATTGTGCTTCCCACTGGGCTTTGCACATTCTCAGATCTCACAGAATCATCAAATCCCGGATCTGGAGCCAAAAGGGACCTCAGAGAGAAACCAAGACCCAGACAGGGACCACACCACAGGCCTAGGGATGCAAGAGACCCCACACATCATCCAGTCCAATTGCCTCCTTTTTTTTTTTAAACAGAGGAGTAAACTGAGGCACAGAATGGTTAAGTGACTAATGAAATTCAGCCTCAGCCACTTACTAGCTGTGTGACCCAGAACAAGTCATTTTAAGGTCAGGATGCCTCAGTTTCCTCGACTGTAAAATGGGTGTAAACAATAGCACTTCACCAGAGTTGTAGTAAGGATCAAATGAGAAGATATAAAGTATGTTGCAAACCTAAAGTTGTATACAAATGCTAACTATTATTATTATTATTCTTGTAGTAAGGATGGAACTTGATATTTGTAAAGGGCTTCACACAATGTCTGCCAAGTAGAAGGTGCTATGTTTCCCTGATTAATCCTTCCTTCCATCACCACCCACTCCTCCTTTTCTAGAACCTCTGTTTCTCCCACAATTTCAGTGGGGGGCGGGGAGGGATGTCTGTGGGCCCAAAGAGACTCTTAATTCCCACACCCCTTATGCCCTTTGGGCCCTGGAATGAGGGAGGGTGTTCAGAAGTGCTCTTCCTTGGCTTGCTTGTTTTTCTCCAGGGAACCTGAGGCCAGCATGGCAGTACTGAAAAGAGCCCAAGTCTCTGAGTTCGAATCCAGACTCTGCCATGTATGCCCTGTGTGATCATGGACAAATCACTTGAGTTTCTGGGCCCTGTCTCTTCCTCTGTTAAATAAGGTCACCTCTAAGAGACCTTTCTGCCCTACCTCTATGACATCTTGAAAACATCCTTCAAACCTTCTGGAGCAATGAAGAACCTAAGCCTAAGGACAAAGCTGAGTGGTGTCTACCTCTGCTTTGTGGCCCCCTCCCCAAAATGCTGACTTTGGGGAGCACCTTCTGGGGGCTGCTGGCCTTCCCTCTTCTCCTTCTGTTTTAGAGAGGGGGTAACTGAGGCAAAGAGTGATCAGGGAACAATGTAGATCTGAGGGTTTGTCCTAGAATGTGTGTGTGTGTATGGTAGGGGGCTGTTCTGAGGTGATTCTCCAGGGAGGAGGAGGAGGAAGGTCACCAGAATCTCAAAAGGATTGTTCCCTCTCCTTCCCTTATCTCTTAGGGCATGGACATTGACATGTAATAGGTTTCAGAATAGACAAGTATTTTATCCTATCTAGGTGGTGCAGTGGATAGAGCACCAGCCCTGCAGTTGGGAGGACCCCAGTTCAAATCTGTTCTCAGACACTTACTTAGCCATGTGACCCTCAGCAAGAAAGTTGACCCAAGTTGCCTCCAAAAAAATAAATTAAAAAAATAAATAGGATATATTTCTTTTCATTTTACAGATGTGGAAACTAAGTCTCATATAGGTATTCCATATCTCGGAGAATCTTGGTTTCAGAATCTCTCCAAATCCTTAGCCCTCCCTATGGAAGATGGCTCCCACCTACCTCCCTAGCCTTATTTCACATTACTCTCCTTCACATGCTATTAGTCTCCATTCTAATCAAACTAGCTTCTTACTTTCTCCAGACTCTATGCCTTTACATAGGCTGTCGGTCCCCTTTCGGGGGTAGAAGGCTATCCATTCTCAACCTCTGCCTTAGTATCAGTCAATCAGTCAGTGCTAAACTCTGGAGATACCAGTCGCTGCCCTCAAGGATCTTACAATCTAATAGAAGAGACAATATGCAAATGACTACATACAAACAAGCTAAAGAAAAGAAAATTTGGAGATAATAATGGAGGGAAGATCCTAGAATTAAGAGAGGTCGAGAAAAGATTCCTATAAAAAGAAGGTGGGATTTTAGCTTCCTATAAATGGACTTGCTTTAAAAGATTTTGTTTTGAAATTGTTAAAATTGTTTTTACAAGTTAAATTTTAAGTTAATCTTTTGTTTTTGTATGACCTGCATTTCCCAGTGTATCCCAACCCCTTCCCCTCCCAGAGAGCTAGAATGAAAAAGGGAAGAAGTCATTTCAACAAAACCATACCACTTTCAGTCAGTCTATAATCATTTGTTTACTTTTCCCTGAAGTCCGACATTGAACACAGTATTCTACGCCTATAGTCCCCCATTTCAGCAAAATGAAATGAGGAGGCATCTTCTCATGTCTCACTCTGAGCTCAAATCCACCATTCTAATTCTGGAGACTCAGTTTTCATCATTTCCTTGTGGTCTGCAGGCCCCTAGATTTGACTTCACCTTGCTTTCTTCCTTGAATTCTTGGCTTTCTCTCCCTCTTGAAATGACTTTTTCTTACTTTCAGTACTTTACTTCTGTATCAATCGCAGAAGAAGGTATTTCTGAGCTTATACACTTTGGAAGTGGTTATAGAATTGGCTGAATTTTCCTTTAAGCCTGCAGAGGAAGGTCCCCAGAAATTATTCTTGCTCCCCAGCTACTTAAATTACTTTGTATTTGAGAATTCCCCTCCAGAAAATGGAAGCTCCCAGAGGGCAGGTAACAGGTGTGGGCACTGAAAGTAATGGAAATTGCAGAGTCAAGGTTCAAACCCAGACTGGCCTCTCATGCTCCCCTTTGGCTACTGTCTGGTACTGTCTACTGCTGTACAGGGATGGCTTTGGTATTGCCTGGGAGTTTCTGCTACCTGATATCGCCTCCCATACACACAGAATAGGGCATGGCAGAGTGTGTGGGAGGTGAGGAGATCTAGATGACTGAGGGTGAAGCCACTTAGCAGGCATCAAGAAAGGTGACACACACATACACATGCACACACACACACACACACACACACACTTCTGTTACACCTAGATCAAGAGTTCTTAACCTGGGGTCTGTGAACATGGATTTTCTTTAGGATTTTTTTGGTGGTTTGAAAATAAAACTATGCTGATAATTGCATTTCACTCACATTGGCTTCCTTCATAATCCTAACTCTTTTCTTTTGTGCATTTACGAACATGATTCTGAGAAGGAGCCCATAGACTTTACCAGCTTGATGGCCCTAGGGCGCTGAGGCCAGAGAAAAGGTTAAGGACTCCAGACCTAGGCCATTTGGGGAGCCAGAGAAAGGGCTATCAATGAGGCCTATCTATTTTGATGGACCATGAAAACTGAGGCACAGAGAAAGGGCCTTTCTTTTCTCCAGTTCCCACAGAAGGAGGATTTGGAGCTGGCCCAGGGAATGGCCTCTGGGAGCTCACCCAGGCCCCAGCTGTCGTGAGTCTCTCCCTCTTTGGCACCCATGCTATCCTGAGTTAAACTTTTCCTAAGCTTTTCCAGCACCTCAGAGAGGACTAGTTAGGCTGAGTTTGAAAGCCTTCTCTTCCCCATTCCTGTCCCCCCACCTCCCTTCAGTGGCCTCCCCAGCTGTGAAAATGCCAGTCTTTGGGTGGGAAAATGTATCTGAGAAAGCCTGAGTCAACTCATTCCATAGCAAGTCTGAGCTTGTGCCCCCTTCCAGGCCCAAGCCTCCAATGGCCCCCCCTTGGCATCCTTCCCCCTTTCAGGACCTTCTCTCAATTTCCCACGTGGCATAGCCCTCGGGCTGAGTTCAGAGGGATTCCTGGGATAGAGGTGGCACTGAACCCAGGTGTCCTGGGCAGAGACTCTTACACCCTGCCAGCTGGGGAGGCTTCACCTCCTGGATAAAGAAACTGAGTCACTGGGAAGCTCCCAATCTAAACTAGATTTGGGAGGGGTTTAGCCACCGCGACAGGGAGCTAAGGTTGTCTCCTTCCCCACACATTTTTGCCTCCTTGTGGAAGTGGATCTTACTTGACTTTCTCAAAAATCTGTTTTTGCTACTCTTGGATTGGGGGCATGGGGAGATTGGGGAGAAGCAGGGGCTCTGGGCTGAAAGTTGGAGTCCTCCCCTAGAATTCAGCTGAGCTGGGGTGGGTGGAGCTGTGTTTGAAGGTTTTCTCCTTCACACTGAAATCAGAATGGGAGCTGGAGCCATTGGAAGGACCATCCCCAGTGAGGGAAAGGAGCTGGGGGAGGGTGGCAGGCACAGACAGGATGACCCCGAATTCTCTGTGTCTGGGCTGTGTGTGACTCAGATACAGATTTGGCCTTCCTCCGGAGAGACCTTTGCTCGTCCTTGGGTGGCCTGTGGGTCCCCACCCACTCAACCAATTGCCCAATCAGTCCCTCCCAGACCAGCCTGTGTGCCTGGAGGGGGGGGCAGGCCTCAGTGGGTGGGGGTGATTTGGCTTTGGTTAAATAAGGGCACTAAAATCGCACTGGAAAGCAGGGGGCCAGACTAGCTTGGGGGAAGTGGGAAAAAAAACACCAAGCATTCCAAAAATGGGTCTCCCCTCCCCCCTGCTGACCAGTGATTTTTCCAGGGCCTCCCCCAAACAATCAGTGACCCCTCAGGCTCCTTCCACCAGTGGTCAGTGGTCCCTCAAGTCCCATCTCCCAGTGATGACCAGTGAGCTCTCAAGCCCCTCCCACCAGTGATCAGGACTACCAAGGCCCTCTCCCTCTCTCAGGCAACCTCTCTGCTGATTTATTTCCCAGCAGTCAGCAACGCCTCAGCCTCTTCCCCCACTCACCCCTTGGGACCCTTCTCCCAATCATCAGTAACTCTGCATCTTCCAGGCCATATGAAGCATGACTGAAGCCCACCTAGACAGAGCAGGCTGCCAGGGCAGCAGTTCTACACTTGAAATGGACATGGGTCTGGACCTGGACATGATATGTAGGTGGTAAGAAAGTTGGTGAGATGACCAGTGGACTCTCAGTCCTTGATCAGTGATCCACTCTTATCAAATAGTGACCTCTCAGCCCTTCCCACCAGTGACCAATGACCTCTCAGGCCCCTCCCACCAGTGACCAATGACCTCTCAGGCCCCTCCCACCAGTGACCAATGACTTCTCAGGCCCCTCCCACCAGTGACCAGTGACCTCTCAGGCCCCTCCCACCAGTGGCCAATGACTTCTCAGGGCTCCTTCCTCCAGTTTTCTTTCAGGGTCCCCCTTGACCACTGATTGCAGCAACTCTTTAGGCCCTTGCCTCCAGTTACCCCTCAGGACCCTTTCCCTGGTTATCTGGTCATCTCTCAGGCTGCTCCCCCAGGGACCAGGAATCTCTCAGCTGTCTCAGTTACCTGTCCTGTGCCCCTTGGTCCCCATTAACCAGTTATGTGTCAGGAGCTTTCCAAGGTCATTCTAAGGATTAGTTCCCCTATCCCTTTTTCCAGGGAGTGAATGGAAATATATGAGGAACTTCTGCCCTAGAGTGGAGAGGGTCTGGGGACCTCTGCTCCTCACAAATTACTCCACTTGTTTGTTAGCCAAAAGGAAATCAGCGGGCCCTGTTTCTCTTGCCTTGGAATTTGTTTGGGCATCACTGGACTGGTAAAACTCCTGACTTCTTTTCTAGCCTTAGTTACCTCTCCTGTGAAATGGGCCAATGCTGCCAGTCCACAGTTAGCTTGGTCAGCTTTAGGGAATCAGAGAGTGGATAGATGAGGGTGAAGATGGCTGGTTTCGCTTATTAGGGGAAAGCAGATTCTGGAAGGCAGGAGGGGATACGGCCGAGAGCCTTGGATTTGGATTCATAGCCTAGCAGGGCCACTCACTACCTGTGACACTGAATAAGTCACTTAACCTCTCTTTGCCTCAATTTCCTCATCTATTAAAAAAGAAAAGTCAATTGGAATAGACGATGACCCATAAGGTCCCTTGTAGTCCTCATTCTAGATTTCTTTCCATCAGAAAGCCTTTATTAAATGCCTCCTGTCAAAAAAAATTTGAGATGCACAGCTTTAGAGACTCTACCCCAAATGTTCACATGAACTATTTGTGCCCATCCTGGGGTTGAGAATTCCAAGTTCAAGTTGGTCAGATCAGCCACAGTCAGACAAACGGTAACTCAACTTTAGCATGGTGATATCATCTTGGTTCTCTTCGAGAGCAAAGGGAAATAACCAACCAATTATATGCTATCCTACTATACTATAGTCTATAATCTGTTAGTATAAATATATACATATACACACACGCATATATATACGCTATAGTATAGGATAGTAGCATATGTTATACTACTCTACTATAGTCTATAGTCTGTTAGTATAAATATGTATACACACACACACACACACACAGATATACACGCTGTAGTATAGGATAGTAGCCTATGCCATACTACTATAGTGCTGAGTGCTGGGAATACAGACACAAAAAGAACTTCCTTTCATTCTGATAGGGACAGTTCTAGGCCTTCTGCCTTATTGGCTCTAGAGAGAACCTGGGCTGATTGCTCGCTCCTGCTCCTCACCCTTAACAAAATTTGTATCTGAAGTGCAGGCAGAGACAGCAGCATCTCTAGCCAGAAGTCTGGTCCAGCACAGCCCATGGGCCAAGAGAAATGGAGCAGGACGCTACTCTCCTGCTTTGTGGTATCCTGGAGCGAGGTGAAAGGGGGTGGGGCAGGGCTCCCGGATGTTGCCATGTGTGGTGTCCAAGGGCATCAGGGTCTCTCTTCCAGAAGTGAGACTGGCTCTTATAACTTCTTTTTTTTTGGTGGGGAGAGTCGGGTTGGGGGAGTGGTTACCTCCTTCCACCACACCAGTGAGGATCTCAGGGGCCTGCCTCCTGTACTTTGGGGTTCCACTCCCTTACCCTCAATGACCTCAGTTTCCCCTCAACTCCCCAGTTTGGATTTTTGTTTCTTTATCTCTGTGTCTAGACCAGGAGACAGGGAAACAGCTTTCCCAGTGAAACTGGAAACCAGTCCCCTAGACACAGAGTTAAATATAGGCGGGCAAGGATTGAGTCTCACCATGAGGGGAGGGGGAAATCTCTGTACACTAAAGCAGATTTCTCACCTGTCTTCCTCACTCAGCACCACCCTCCTCCCCCCAACCTTTATCCCTGGGGGCCTCAGCTGCTCCTGAGAAATACCCACCCCACACCCAGCCTGGAGCAGCTGTTTCTTACTGTTGAATTATTTCCTCAGAAATACCGCCCTTCTCTATGTCATAGCAGGGTGATTCCTCACTCTGACTACTGGCAAGAGAGCAAAGCACTCCCCTTCCCATTCCCAAGGTATGACAGCTAATGTTTAGGTTATCCATTGGGCTGTGTGAGTTGTCTCACCACCCAGGCTGGGCCACAACTCCCTAATTCTGCCTCTTCAGGAGAACCCAGAATACCCTCATCTCAGAATGTTCTTCTCCCAGAGGACCCTGGGGCTGGAGTGGCTTTAGTCCCCATAGAGAGCTTCCAGGAATAGAACCTTGCAAATAAGGAAGGAAATTTACCAGCCTGACCCCAGGCTGGTGTTTCTGAGGTTACCTCTATCCCTTCCATCTTCCTTCTGCACTTCCTTGGAAAAGGAATAAAGGTTCTTAAATTTTTTTGTGTGTGTGTGGTAGTCATAGACCCATAGGCAGTCTGGAGAAACCGAGGGACATATAGGAAGCCAATTATACTGAAAGATGTAATTCCTACCCCCACCTCTCCAATCAAGTTCTTGGATCCCCTCTGAAATCTAATCATAGGAACGGAGACTCCAAATTAAGAATCCCTGGATGAAGACAACTGACCCTTGGACCAGGGAAGGAAGGGATTACCTAGGGAAGCACCTGAGAGGTTATGGGTCACTGGGAGGAGGGACCTGAGAGGTGACAGCAAGGCCAGCCCATGTAGACCACAGTCTATTTCTCTTCTGATCTGCCTAGTAGCTATTGACCTTTGTCAATAGATTCTTTCCTTTGTATTGTATAGACCAGAAGGGTCATGCACACTTAGCTGCATTAATATATAACTGGGAAATGTTGAACAAAATAAATAGAAACACAATAGAATGTACATAATATTAATATTCAGTTTTCTGAGTCAATATGTGACCCTCAGTGATCTTTTCATATGGCTTAACAGCTCCTATTTCAATTTCAGGGCAGCTGGGTGGCTCAGTGAGTTCAAATTTGATCTCAGATACCAGTTGTGTGACCCTGGGTGAGTCACTTAACCCATTTGCCTTAATCCACTGGAGAAGGAAATAGCAAATCCTATGGATGGTATTGGCAGGCTATGGTCCAGGGGGTCCTAGAGGGTGGGACAAGCCTGAGTAACAACTTTTATTTGAGTTTGACATCACTGGTGTAGACTTTACTTGATTCTCAGCCTAAGAGCAGTGAAGATTAGAGTACTGGTGATAGGAGTGCCTAGGGCAATGAAACTAAAGAACCCTAGTAGGAGGGGAGGGGAAAGGGGAAAGAATTACACCCCCTCCTCAACAGCAGTTGTCTTACTCTGTTTCTCTCTGTGTGTCTCTTGTCCATCTCTCTCACAGGGTGGCAAAGTGGAGAGTGTCCTGGATTTAGAGAAATGAATCCCACCTGTGGCACTTTATTGTTGTGACCCAGAGGCCAGTCACTTAGCCCCTTTGTGACTCAGTTTTCTCATCTGTAAAATAGCACCTACCTCACAGGGATCCTTAAATGAGATGACCTGTAAATCATTTTACAAACTCTACAAAGGGTGTGGGGATGCACCCTGGACTCAGAGGACCTGGGTTCAAATCTCACTTCTGCTATTTATGGCACCACTCTGGGCCTTAGTTGCCTTACTTGTTCCAGCTCGCAATTTATAGAATTATCAGTTATTATGAACGTACTTCTATAGACCAATGCTATCCAGAAGAACACAAGCCTATATACATACAAAAAGTGCAGTCATGGCTCACCGGTATATGGAGGCACATCTGGGTTTTAAATCTGGTGTTATTTGCCTCAGCCTAAGCAAACTCTTCCTTAGCTGAGCCAGAAAACAGCCTGGGAGCTAAGCTCCTGGGGGTAGGGAAATGGGATTCTAGCGGGGGGGGGGGGGGATTTCCCACCCGCAGAGAGAGCCTGGGCCAGTCTTCACCTCCACCTCTCTGGGTCTAACATTTCTTTTCCTCTTCAGGTAGGTAGGTCAGGTCAGGCTGGTGGTGGTGGGGGATGGGGCAAACGGGGAGGCTCTGTGTGAGGCCAGGGTGAACCTGGAAACTCCTCCCCCACTCCCACCCCCAGTACAGGGTAGCCCCACAGGGGAGACATGGGGTCAGGTGTTTGCATTCCGGAGCCTAAGAAACCCAGCCTATCTAGATCCCTGGATGGTAGGGTTCCACCCCTGCCCTACGGAGACAGCTGACCTCATAGCCCCAGGGTCCTGAATTTCCTCCACTCCTAGTGTATGGTCTAGTGATCTTGTCTACTGGAATCCCAGGATGCCCGGGATATACCTTGCCCTGCTCTATCCCCTTTTCATTCGCTCTTGCGGGAGACTTTCTCTTATCTAGCCTTCCAACCAGTTCTTCACTGGTGAGCAAGTGAGGAAGGACCCCAGAGGGATAGTATCTCTTAGGGCAGTCAAAGGGCTCTGGCTCTGGGAGCTCTTAAGGAGATGATATGAGCCTGCCCTGTTTTTCAGTCCTGGACTTTCCCAGGCAAGATTAGGCTGAGGTCATCGGAGATCATAGGCACTGCGTATGTGTGGTTGGCGCTGGATCTGAAGGAGCTCTGAGTCTGGTTTATTGACCTTGGCCAAATCACTGCTTTATAGCCTACAACTTTTCCTTCCGTCCTGGGAAGGGTGATGAAGTGGAAGCCTAGGATGAAGCAAGCTAAGTGCCCCTCCCCCTCCAACCCAGCGAACTTGGGACCATCCAAGGCCAGCAGTTAAGCCGTGGAAATGGATCAATGGTGCCGGAAGAGATCCAACCCCCCAGTTAAGAGCATTAATTTGCTTTTTAAAGCGGGAAGCTACTTTAGGATTAAAGATAATGCTGCCGTCTCTTTTATTTTTTAAAGGGATGCAAAACCGGGCTTTCACATTTTCCACCCCTCCACCATCTTTCAGTGGGCCCTCCTCGGGATCCCACTGAGAAGGGGTGGGTGAGGGAAGCAAGGGGCACTTCTCTGCACCAATCCCACTCTTTCTAGAGGCGGGTAAGGGGCGGGGCAAGGAAGAGGTGGCGGGAAGAAGTTAAGCCAGGCGATCCCAGAAAGTTGCTTCCCCTCTTCTCCCTTTGTCACCATCTCCCACCACCCCCACCCCGGCCCTAATTAGGGGCTGTTTCACAGGAACTCAGGCTGCAGCTGGAACCCCGAGGCAGACCCGACCAAATGAAGACCCAGACCTCCGAGCTACATGTTGCTAGCTGGGGGTCTGAGGTCAGCGGCGGCAGCTACAAAAACGAGGGACCTTTTCAGTTTCCAAGAAGGCATTTATGTAAAAAACATTGACACCAAGAACAAGTCACGACTCGACGACGCGTAACTCCAGCCTGTGGAAATAAATAAGTCTCGTCTGCCCGACACACTCGAGCGTCCCATAAAACGGAACTAACTGGACAAGAGAGGCTTCCCTCCGAGAAAGGGCGGGCCTGGGGGTTGCGGCACCTCTTCCTCCCCGGCAAAGTCTGAGCAAGAGAGGTTTGACAGCGGCTGCGGCGGCTCACCACGGCCTCCAGACAGGTTCACATCTGTCCTCCGCGGGGCTGCCCGCCCTGGGCCCACTGCCTCCCAGGGAGGTGAGGCCGTGCACCGGCGAGCTGGTGGCGCCACCGGCTGCAGGGGGAGGAGGGGCGCCTGCCAGCGCTGCCCCCGTGGCTGGACCTCCCCCAGCCGCTGCAGCGCTGGGGTAGGTCGGGAGCAGCGAGCCTGGGGCAGGCCCGAAGGCGGGGTTGGGGATGAGGAAAGCTACAGCCTGGCCGTCGTGGGCCGGCACCAGGTGGAAGCCGCCGTACACTTTGGGCGACAAGGCACCAGCCGGGCTCATTTTGCACTGGGCAGAAGCGGTAGCCGCGGTTCCGGGAAGCTGGACGTGCAGCGGTTGAGACAGATGTGAGGGCTGACCAACTCCGGGAGGCGTGTATCGCACGGGTCCGAGCTGGTTAAGGCAGGCGGCAAGGTGGCTCAGGAGGCGAGAGCGCACGTCCGAAGTGACCCCGTCGCAGGAGGACAAGAAGCGGGTCACCTCGTTCATGCATTCGTTGAAGCCGGCGCGGTATTTGCCTAGGACGCTCGGGTCACCGCTGAGGGCAGCTAGGAACAGATAGTAGTCGAGATTAGGGGGGAACTCGTGGCGGGCAGCAAGGCTCAGTCACCCCGACTTCACACTCCCTGGTCCCACACATACACAAGGGGCAGGCTTACCTGTCACTTGGACCCTCTGCAGGCTCCGCAGATGCTTGACAGTCATTTCTAGGATGTCTGCCTTCTCCAGCTTCGAGTGGCGGGAGCTCTGGGGAACACAGGGTATGCAGATGAGGCCGTGCTCTAACAGACAACCCAAGTCGTCTCCCTTTCCCCCTCCCCTTCGACCCCCTCCCCCCCACTCCTGGCTCGCGCCTTCACACTTACATCTTTCTTTAGTGCGTCCAGGATAAGGGTCTTAAGCTGGCCCAAACTCTCATTGATCCGAGCTCTTCGCCGCTTCTCCATTATGGGCTTGGACGACTGCAGAGCAAAAGAGAAGGATGGGATCAATCCATGGCCGGTTTCGGGGCTGAGCATCTCTTTGCACAACCGGCCCCGGAACTCCCCCCCCCGGGGGAACAGTTCCAGAATCGCCCTCCGGTCTGCAACCACAGCCCTTACCTTGCGGTGTTCGCTCGCGCTCTTGGGTTTGTCTGGCGTCTGGCTGGCGCTGGCCGGCGCTCCAGCCAGAGGAGAGGCCCTCGGCTTCTCCAGGGTGTCCGCCGGCATCGTAAGCAAGAAAAAATTGTGGTTGGGTTCTGCCCAAGGTTTCCGAACACACCTAGTGCCTAGTGGGTGGGGGGTGAGGACGGCCCGGGTCCGGATTGCCAGCGAAGGCTGCTTGAAACTTGCGGCAGTGGGAGAGAGGAATAAGGGCAGACCTAGCTGAAGGGGAATTTGTAGAGACTCGTGTGCCAGGTCTCTATCCTTGCCTCTGGACCGGCAGGACTACGTGCGTGCCAATTTCTGCGCGCCCTCCCTGCCTGGCGTGTGTGTTTCCCCGTCGCCTCCCTCCCCGCTCTTTGGCCAGAGCAGTGAGCTAAGGAGCCGTCAGATTCGTGCCGCGCTCCGCCGCGCTGCGCCCGCTCCCGCCGCCGCCGCTTCTATTTATGCCCGCGCCGTCACCGCCGCCACCCATTCGTGTGAAACCCGTTCTGCATTCTTTCCCACACTCGCGCCAGCCAATGGGCGGCCCGCCTCGCCTCCCGGGAGCCCCAGGCCGGCCCGCGATTGGCCGCCGCCCCCGCGAGCTGTCAGTCACGCGCTGGCCTCCCCCCCTCCCCCCGTGCAGCCGGAGGTCGGGGACAGCGGACAAAAGGAAGGGCCCGGGGCGCTGGAGGCAGGCGGCCGCCTCCCCGGGATGGTGCACGGGGGAGGGAGGAAGGGAGGGAGGCGGAGCGGTTCCCCGACGCGCCGCTCCCTCCCTCTCCTTCCCTTTCCCACCTACTACCCATCCACCCAGCCTGCCTGCGTGCGGCTCGCCTGGCGGGTGCGCCTGCTGGACCCACCGCCCGAGGGCTGGGCGCGGGGCCAGGGAGAGAGAGCTGCTCGGCTGGCTCTGTTTTCTTCTCCCGAGAGGCCTGGGCGGGGAAGGCTCCTAGATCTGGCCAGTCCAGCTCACCCTCGGCGCCTGGCACCGGCAGAGGCCTTGGACAGGCTGTGAAGGGCATGTTCTTGGTGAGCAAGCCAAGGTTTCCCCAAAGGGGCTATTTAGTCCTTCCACTCTGTACTAACCTCTTCAAGCAATAGAACCCATCCCAGCTTTGCTTTGGTATCTTTATCTCCTCACATAAATCGGGTAGGCACAAAGTAGGCACTCGATAAACGCTTACTGATTGGTTGTCTGAGGGAGAGGGGAGGTAGAAACGCCTGGCTTTTAGGAAAACCGAGCTACCTCCTTTTCCCGGCTTCAGGCCTATAACCTGGGAGCAATTTTTGACAATAACCCTCCGGCTCTGCTCTCCACCTTCTGAATCTGAACTCTCCCAGCAGGGACTCAGATTGACCTCGGGATGTCTCGGTCTCCACCGCCCCCACCCTAATCCAGGTCTCATCACCTCCAGTTGCAGGACTATTGCAGCAGGCCAGGTGCTCTTTGCCACTTACTGTCGGTCCCCCTGGCCAACGCACAGGCTTCGGGGAGCCATGATCGGTAAACTGCCTAAGTCCCTCGTTGCTCAAGATTCTACCTGGCTCTCCTAGTCCATTAATTATCACTCAAATCCGAACTCCTCAACCTGCTTTTCAGCTCATTCATTTATTAAGCTGGGGCGGGGTGGTGTCAGGCCTTAGACTGGGAGCAGCCGAGCCAAGACAGAAAAGTGACTGTCCCTGTTCGGGGAATCTTACAGCCTGCTCAGGGGAAGCATGATAAGGCTACAGGCGAGAGGCAGAAAGCATCCACATGTTTTAGGAAGGGGAGAAAAGGGAGAGATCACCACAGCCTGGAGAATCATTCATTCATTCATTCATTCAGCAAATGTTTAAACTTTATGCTAAGCTCTGCAGGCAGACCAGTCCTAGTATTCTGGGAGCTCAGTAGACTCAACCCTGTAACTTAATAGCCTTTGATTTAGGAATCAAGACAGTTTCCCATCTTGGCCTCACCACTCATTCATTAGCAAGTGGGTGCACCTCTCTGGGCCCCAATTTCCCCACACATAAAACAAATGTGAAGGGTAATTGTAGGGTTGTGAGAATAAAAGGTGGCTAGCGATGCAAGGCACTGGACTACACTATTATTACTCAGTAGGGGGGCCTTGCACACTGTAGTTGCCTAATAAACATCAAATGAATGACTGTATCCAATTCTCCCAGAAGACCAGGTAGCAGAGTGCATAGAGTGTTAGACCTGGAATCAGGAAGTCCTGAGTTCAACTCTACCTCAGACACTAAATAGCTTCAGGAACCTGAGTGAGTCAATAGAGTTCTTGGTATCCCCACAGAAATAGTGCCGAAGTCCCAGGATCAGATGGTTGAAGCGCTGGGGGAGGGAGTGGTTCTCCTATCCTGACTCAGGCCCTTTTCTTTTCTGATTCCTGTAGAAAGTATGCTCCTTGAGGGCAGGGCCTGTCTTGATTTTTGTATTGGAATCTCCTGGCCTGACATAGAATAAGTACTTAACTAGTGACAATAGTCTAATTTTTATCCTCTTGTCTCTGCCTGCCTTGATCATTCAAAGCCAAGCCCAAGATTTCAATCGGGAAGCATTCTTGGATCCCACTTTCGTAGTGGGCGAGTACTCTAATGGAAACCATATTGTTCTGCTTGCTTTTGTCTTCCCAACCAGAAAAGTCCCACGTGGGCAGGGAACCTCATTCTTTCTACTGACTTGTTTCCTCAAAAGAAGGTGCTGGGTTTTGACACCTGGACTAGAGGGCGGGACTTGGTCAGGAAGACTTGGTTCTGGCCAGACCCTGACAGTTAGGGGACCTCTCTGAGCCTCGGTTTCACCATCTATAAAATGAGGGTAATATCAGAGTACCTGTCTCCCAGTGTTGTAAGATTCAGATAAGACTGCCTAAATGTAAACTCTGAAATGACATACAAATATCAATTTTTCTTGTAGTATGATTGTTATAAATATTGTTGGGACTTATAGCCATTGCCAACTGCGCATCCTCCGGGCCTGGCATGCAGGACTAGCCTTGAGAGGCAGCTAAGTGCATGGGCCCGGCCAAGGTAACCTCCAGGTTCCCAGGAGCCCCGGCGCGGCCCAAGCCTCCTCCAGCTGTGGCCACAGCAGCTCAGGCACGCGAAGCGGCTGCGCCTAGCCCACGCGGGTAACCCAATGGGCGCGCGCGGGCCTGGGCGGGCCCACTCTGATTGGCTGGCTGGGGCCTGAGCTGTCAATCAGCCTGCGGGTTTGAGGTCGGGCTGAGGAGCGCGGGGGCGGGCGCGACGCGCGCTCGGCCTCCGCCCCCGCCCGGCTCCCAGTCCCTGAGAGCACGTGCCAAGGCGCCCCGGGCCCCGCTCGCGGAGGAGCAGTCGCGGGTCCCGCCCCAGCCCGCCCCGCCCTGTCCGGCCTCTGGGAGGGAGGCCAGCGAGCCGAGCCTGGGAAAACTCCGCCCCCTCTAGGCCTCCCGCGGCCCCCGCCCCCCTACCCCCGCTTCTGCCCGGGAAGCTGGGCCGGGCCAGCGAGGTCCTGGGCGAGGAGAGACCGGGCAGGGGCAGCTGCTGCATCCTCCGCATCCGGAGGCTGCCTTCTGAGGACAATCGCCCCTGGCCCGGGGTCACGGCTCCTCTTGAAACCCCCTTCCCCCCCTCCCCGGCCTCTGCACATCACCCCAGCAGCAGATCCGTGGGGATGAGGGTGCGGGACTCCGACGCGCTCTGGTGCTTGGCGCCAGGACCTTTAAACTTTGTCCACTCCATTTACCCCCAAATCCTAAGGCCCTGCCTGGGGGAGACTCCCATCTCAAGGTGGCTCCGGTCATCCTCGAGAAATTCGTCCCCCCCCCAGGGGAAGACTGCTTGGCTCCTGCCCTAGACAGAGGCCCCAGTTTAAAAGTGGCCCTTGACACCCTAGAAGTCACCCCCCACCCCCCACCCCCGCCTTGGGGAAGATTAGCTCCTGCCCTAGACGAAGACCCCCATTTAAAGATGCGTCTACCACCCTGGAGAGCCCCCTGATCTAAGGGGAAGCCCCATCTTAAGGTTAGACACTTGGCCCACCCCTGCAGAGCCCCCTGATCAGAGGAGGGAGCCCTGGCCTCTGTCCATTTTCTGCTGAGGGAGCCTCTGTTTGAGGCAGGAACCAAGCCCATGCCTTGGAGAGCCTCATCTGAGGGGATTGTCCTGACCATTGTCCTGAGGAACCTCCATAAAGGGAGTAGGACCCCACCCCCTGCTCTGGAAAGCCCTTGATCTGAAGGGAGCACCATGCCCCAGCTTCAGGGAGCCCCCATTTGAGTGGGGGCCAGCTCCTCCCGTCACAGAATTTTGTTCTCGGAGCCAGAATGGCCCTCAGAGACCATCCAGTTGCACTTCTTCATTTTACAGAGAAGGAAACTGAGGTCCAGAAAGGAGGGACTTGTCCCTTGGGGCTGGGGAGGGGGTGAGGCATGGAAACAGTACGCTCCCACGCATGGAGACACTAGTGCCGACTGAGTGGAGGGGGTGCTGTGTTTGAAATGAGCCCCCGCCCACGCCTCCTTCAGGCTGAAGTTTCTCCGCTTTCTGGGGAGTTTCCTGGGAGCAGCTGGAAGTGTTCTGGACCTCCTGCTGTGGTCTGGGCCCTGGGCCAGCGGCTGCCCACAGCCTGAGGGCCCCAGAAAGAAGCGCAGCAATGCCACCGCCTGGTCATTCTGGGTAGTGCAGCAAATGGGCTTTATGAAGAACCAGGGCCAATGGGGATGGCCATTCATTTCCAGCCTAGCCCTTCCTAAAAGGGGGTGGGAGGCAACGGGCAGCCCAGCATTAGGCTGGCTCTGTTTCCTAAAATCA
This sequence comes from Phascolarctos cinereus, assembly GCF_003287225.1. Taxonomy (NCBI): domain Eukaryota; kingdom Metazoa; phylum Chordata; class Mammalia; order Diprotodontia; family Phascolarctidae; genus Phascolarctos; species Phascolarctos cinereus. The sequence continues at coordinate 406,079,636 of NW_027556098.1, read as the reverse complement.
GATTAGATTTCTTGACTCCTGTGGGACTTAGGTCAGGTCCAAAGGCCACTTGTCCAGAAAAAAAGTCACATTACTTTAATAATAAGAATAATAGTAGCTAGTGTCTGTATAGAATTTTTTGAGTGGCCAAGACATTTATTTTCAAATGGACTTATAATTTATTTAGTTGTAACATTCTTTTCTTTTTTAATTTTCTTTTAAAATTTTGAGTTCCAAATTCTTTCCCTCTTTCCTACTCCTATCCACTGAGAAGGTAAGCAAATGATATTAATTCTACATGTGAAATCATGCAAAACATATTTCCATATCACCTGTATGGAAGAAAGTGAGAAGGAAAGCCAGAAAATTATACTTCAATTTTCACTCAGAGTTCATTAGATCTCTTTTGGAGGTGGATAGAATTTCTTCATAGTGAGTTCTTTATAATTGTCTTGGATCATTGCATTGCTCAAAGTAGCCAAGTCTTTCATAGTTGATCATCATTGTAACATTACTGTGCACAATGATCTCCTGGTTCTGCTCACTGCACTTTGTAGCAGTTCATGTAATTCTTCCCAGGTTTCTCTGAGCCCCCCCATCATTTCTCAAAGCACAATAGGTCAAATTCACAACTTGTTCAGCCATTCCCCAACTGATAGATATTCCTTCAGTTTCCCATTCTTTGCCACCACAAAAAGAGCTGCTATAAATATTTTTGTATCTGATGGTCCTTTTCTTTTTAGTTTGAGCTCATTGGGTATAGACCTAGTAGAGGTATTGCTGAGTCAAAGGTATACAGTTATAACTCTTTGAGGGTTGTTTCAAATTGTTCTCCAGAATGTTTGGAGCAGTTCACAACTCCACCAAAAGTTTATTAGTGTATGTATTTTCTCTCATCCCCTCCAGTATTTGTCATTTCTGATAGGTGTAAGGTGGTTTTAATTTTCATTTCTCTTATCAATAATGAGGGAAGCTAGGTGGAACAGTGGATAAAGTGCCAGGCCTGGAGTCAGGAAGACCTGAGTTCAAATCAGACCTCAAACACCCCTAGCTGTGTGACCCTGGGCAAGTCATTTAACCTCTGGTTTCCTCATCTGTAAAATGAGCTGGAGAAAGAAATGGCAAGCCACTCCAGTAGATTTGCCAAAAGAACTCCAAATGGGGTCACAGCTGAGCAGTAGCAATGAATAGTGATGTAGAACTTTTTCTCAAATGACTATAGATAACTTTGTTTTCTTCTGAAAACATCTATATAGCACTTTAAATCTCACTTAAAAAGGTGCTATCATCATCATCGTCATCATCATTATCCCCATGTTACAGATGAGAAAACTGGAACTGAGAAAAATGAAAAGATTTGTCCAGAGTCTCACGGCTAGATTTGAATTCCTGTCTTCCCTGAGTCCTGGTTCATTGAAGTCATTGAGCTGTCCAAGAGGTGTTTCAACCCTCAACCTGCTATTAACCCCCTCCCTCCCAAACACACACTTTGCCTTGGTCTAGGCTTATTGTCGCAGGAGTTCTAGCAGCTCCTGAAACCTGCCCCCCATTGCCCTCAGGGTGGGGGGCCCTCCTCTAATTCTCTCCCATTGTCCCAGGCATCTTCTGTTCAGTTTGGGGGTCAAATACCCCCGCGGAGGTCTTTCCTGCCCTTGGCCCGCCTGAGTTGTTAGCACTGTCTCTCTTTTCACATTTTTATTGTTGTGAGTACCTGTGCACCTGATATATCCCACGGCAGAGAATGGAGAGAAGGCTGTGTTCTTCCTTCTAGTCATTCTGTCCCCAGCCTTCCATTCCCTAGCATTCAGCGGCATCATGGGTGAAAGTGAACAGAGCAAAGGGGCCCAGGGTCAGGAAAACCCTTCTTCAAATCCTGCTTCTTTCTGATCCATCGGTGTGACTGTGGCTGAGACGAAGCTCAATCTCTCCTTTTCATCAGACTAAGACAGGAATTAAAATCTCGCCTCTGACTAGCTGTGTGACCCTAGACAAATCTTTTCATTTTTCTCAGATCCAGTTTCCCCATCTGTAAAATGGGATAATGAGGATGAGGATGAGGATGATGAGAACAGCATGTGTTTAAAGTGCTATATAGATGTTTTCCTCACCCAGAGCTGAAAGGGCTGCTCCATTCTAATAGGATCAAATGACATTTTGTTGCTGTTCGGGTGTGTCTGACCCCATTTGGGTTTTTCTTGCAAAGATGCTGGAGTGTTTGCCATTTCCTCTATCCTTTACAAATGAGGAAACTGAGTCAGACAGAAGTTAAGGGACTTGCCCGGGGTCACACAACTAGGTCAAATTTGAGGTTGGATTGGAACTCTAGTCCTGCTGACTCCAGGCCTGGTGCTGTATGCACTATGGCGCCACCTAGCTGCCCAAGTGAAATAGAGTGGGTAAAAGGCCTTGCAGACCTTTAAGTTTTATATTCTGGTCAAGTGCCATGCCACCCCCTGCTCACCAGGCTTCTCTGGCTCCCTAGTACTCCCAGGATAAAATGCAAACTGCTTTGCTTGGAATTTAAAGGCATTCACTATCGGCCTTCAACCTTTCTTTCCAGGTAGATTTACCCTCATTCCCCTCACCCACTCTCTCTTCCAGCCAAAGTGGCCTCCTAGTGGCCAGATAGACACACTACTCTGGCCGGACCCTCATGCCTGCAATGCCCTCCCTTTTCTTCTCCAACTCTTGGAATCCCTTATTCCAATCAGGGCTCCACTCATATGCTTTTTCCTCCCTTTCCATCCCCAGCTGCTGGCCCTTTCCTCTCAGAAAAAAAAAAATTACCTTGTACTAACTTTGTATGTATTCTGTATTTACTTGTATCCCAACGCCCTTCTCTGATGCTCCTCCATGGAGTGACTCTGTGTTGTCCAAAGCTGAGCAGCCCAGGTTCTGGCTGAGCTTGGAGCATCATGTAGGCTGAAGTCTCTGTTGGCCTTCTGAGGACCAGCCTTGCTTCTCAGCCACCAAGCTGGCCTCCTGGGGACAACTTCTTTGGTTGTTGCAAACTTATGAAACCAAGAGAAAGAATTTGGTGGGTGCTAAAAGGGGGAGCTAAGAGCCATGAAGCTGGCATAGCCTGTGGCCTGTGGGAGGACAAGGAGAGGAACCCTGGGGATGGGCAGGCATGAAGCAGTCATCTCTGCATCATCTCTGCAGAGAGCATTCATGTAGATGAGATCTAGGAGTAGTGAGGCTTTGGCTTGTCCTTATTTCTCTAGGATTCTGTATATTCACTAGGATAGTATATTTCCCTCTTCCCCTTCCTCTCCCGCCCCTTAGAATTAAGTCCTCCAGGGGCCAGAACTTTTAAGTTCGCAGATTCCCTGAAATCTACCTGCAGATCCCTTCAGGGGGCCCTAGGTTAGGGATCTGTGGTCTAGCATGTGCCTGGCATGTAAAAGGCTGAGGGCCATGGATTATATGGATTTGGATTGATAAATGCTTGCTCAGTTGAACACAATTCTTTAAAAAGTTTTTGTTTTATTATAAACTTGGAAACCCCCAAAACAGAAAGGATTATATATGAAAACTCTTCTTCCTCCCAAATTGATAGACTTGTTTATGCCTGGCTTAGATCTTCAATAGAGTGATTCAATAGAAATATCCATTGATGGATTCAGTCAAGTGTTTAGGCCAATGTAATAACTGGGGTGCGGGTATGGAAGAAGCCCTTCCCTTGCACACATATACACATATACATAAACACACACATACAGATGCTTGTGATTTTTATGAATAGAATTTAAAGGAGCCTTTTCACATTGGTTTGGTATTTTTAGTGTCTGGCCCCATACCTGACACATAGTAGGCACTTAAGAAATGATCCATTGACCATTGTGAAGCCAGACCTTTAGGCCAGCTGTCTATCTGTGCCCTAGGATGGATGTGTCCACAAGAGGGCATCAAACCCTCCCCTCTCCCCCCCCAAGATATACTGGTTCCCATCTGGCCCCTTCCAGCTGCCTCTTCCTTCCAGGGCTCGCCTTGGTTGGGAAGGGAAGCGTCTGTTTCCTCCCTTCAGACCTTCCTTCCTCATGTAATTGGAATGATGTCTGGGGTCTATAGAATAAAGGCTTTCAAAACTGTAAACCCTTTTGCAGATGTGAGGCATTATTTTGGTAATGGGCAGGGAAAAAAAAAGTATCCCCTTATACTCTGAAGTTTAATCTGTATGAATGACATTTTCCCATTGCTTTCTTAAGGGTAGAAATCCACAAAACAATAAACCAAGTCCCGATTTGTATCTTTCCAAGGTGCAGATGCTCACCCTGAACATTTAACAGCAAGTTCCCCCATCTGAGATCCACCCTGCACTCCCCAGGGGATGAGTCTCTGGAACAGAGAAAGGCTACACTGTATTTCCAGTTTCTAGCCCATACGGCTGAGATCCTCTTCGGAAGAAAGTTAGGAGGGGTAGGGCACAGAAAGTCCTGGTGTCTCCCAAGGCTCTGAATATCTCCTTTCTCACCTTTGAACACTAGTCTAAGCACCAGACATCTCCTGCTACTGTGGGAGGAGATCTTCCCTGGCTGCCCTGCTCTACCCCCCCCTCCACTTCCCCCTTCAGTTTTCCTTTGTATATTATCTTCCCCGTTAGATTGTAAGCTCCCTGAGGGCATGGACTTTTTTTTTTTTAACATTTGTATCCTTAGCATGTTCCCAGCATGTAGTAGGTGCTTAATAAATGTTTATTTGATTGACTGATTTTGCTCTCTTCCTTTTTTCCTTTGGGGATTTTAATAACACTAGGATTTCTTTCTTTTTTTTTTTTTAAACCTTCAGCAAAAAGAATTAGGGGCATGGCTGGTGGCTGCAGCTGACAGAGTCACGCCAGAAGAGAGTGTAACCTGTCTCTAACAAACCAGCACTTAAGAAAAGCTTGTTGTGAGAGTGATTGCTGGACATTTACATAAACTGTGAGATTTTCAGGGCTTTGCTTCTGTGATCTCATTTGACCTCCCAACCATCTTGTAAGGGAGACTCTTCAGATTATCATTAGGTAGGATTTTGTTGTTTAGTGTTTCAGTTATGTCTGACTCTTCGTGACCCCATTTGGGGTTTTCTTGGCAAAGATGCTGGAATGGTTTGTGGTTTCTTTCTCCAGCTCATTTTACAGATGAGGAAACTGAGGCAAACGAGATTAAGTGAGTTGCCCTAGGTCACACAGTCTCTGAAAGCTAGGTGGCTCAGTGGATAGGACACTGGGCCTGGAGTCAGAAAGTCAGGAAGTCTGTGTGTGTGTGTGTGTGTGTGTGTGTGTGTGTGTGTGTGTGTGTGTGCTTTCAGGTTTATAAAGTGCTTTATAAATATGATCTCATTTGGTCCTTACAACAACCCTGGGAAGTAGATGCTACTATTATTTCTATTTTACAGCTGGGGAAACTGAGGCAGACAAAGGTTAAGTGACTTGCCCAGAGTCACACACCACTAGTAAGTGTCTGAGACTGGATTTGAACTCAGACTTCCTGACTCTATGTACAGTTCTCTATGGCCTGGCACACCTAGCTGCTTCTAAATTTTAGAAACCCTTAACATTTATCTGTGTGGATGCCACAGAAACTACCTTTTCCCTCAAGGTCCTTTCCTTGTAGATCAACTTGTCTGTCCCTCTGCCTCCAAGCAGATCATTAGAAAAGTGGAGGAGAGGTGTCAGGATGGTTGAGAAAAGTGATTTAGTAAGTCTTTGTTCTATTTCTGGCCATGCTTCAAGCGTCCCCTTGTGCCCATGGTCGGGGAGGAGGCAAGTGGGAGCAGAACCAGGCAGAACCCTTTTTGGGTAAATTGTGAATGGGATGATGGATCAGGTCTGGGTTGAACTACATGACTCCTCAATCTCCCTTCTTTTATTCAGGTTCAGGTTTTCTCAATCTCTTCTTTTATTCAGGTTCCCTAGTTTGGAGGTTTAGGACTGGCTGAAACCTGTTACATTCCTGAGATAAGAATCCAAAAGGGGGTTAAGACTGCTCACAGTAATTAAAATTTTTTTTATTAATTTATTTTGATTTATCAATAATCACCTCTATATGCTTTTGAGTTTAAAATTTTTCTCCCCCTTCCTCCCCACCACCCTCCCCAAGATGGCGTACAATCTGATGTAGGCTATACATTTACATTCCTATTAAACATGTTTTCACATTAGTGATGTTGTAAGTAAAAATTAAAACCAATAGGAGGAACCATCAGAAAGAGGAAACAAAACTCAGCAGAAGAAAAAAAAATGATAGCGATTCAACTTCCATAGTTCTTTCTTTGGATGTGGATAGCATTTTCCATCCCGAGGCCTCTGGAGATGGCTTAGATCTTTGTATTGCTGGGAAGGGTTAAGTTTATCAATATTAGTCATAGTACAATGTACTCACAGTAATTTAACTTAGTTAATTTGCAGAAAGATCCCCTTGGCTCTGACCCTATGATTATCTTTGTGCCAGGTAAATCTCCTTTCTCAATTAATTCCAGGGGTGGGGAACCTTCAGCCTGGAGGGCACATGTGGCCCTCTAGGTCCTCAAGTGCGGCCAAGCATGGATTCAGTCAAAGGGCCGCACATGAGGACCTAGAGGGCCACATGTAGCCTCTAGGCCTCAGCTTCTCTCACCCACCATTGTAAACTCTGAACCTTGGAAACCATAACTTCAGTATGTAACTACGTCCTTAGACTATGCAAGACGTTATTATTCTATTTAGCTAGGTCTGTTTTCTTAGATAATGTACAAATTTTGCTCTATGTCAAAAGTTATTTCTCCATCTCTCTTATGTAATTTTGCTCTATGAGAGCTTTGTCAGAACCCTAATTGGCATTCAGAGTTTTTTTTTCTAAGCTCTGAACCCGTGCTGAAGCATAACATAGCCTAGAACCTAGATTTTAACCTCTGGAATCCCTGTGTTGTGGTAGAGTTATTTAGCAACAATCCTGCTTCATGTGAATTCAATGGGATATTTTTCCTGTGATGCCTCCTACATTTCTTTTTAAACATTTTAAAATAGACTTGTTGGGATCTTTTTTTAATTTTTATTTTTTACATTGCTTAGATTTCTCCTCCTCCCCCCCCATAGAGCTTTCCCTTATAACAAAGATTTTTTTTTTGAATTAGAGGAAGAAGAGGAAAAAATGGAATAAAGCCATTCAAAAAAAAATCTGACAATGTATGTAATATTCTTCACCTGCGGACCCCCACTTCTGCAACAGATCTGCAAAAGGTGTTGCTGAAGTCCCTTCAAAATCTTAGTGTTGGAGATTCTCATTCTTCGACCACGGACCACATACAAAGCTTCTGCACCACGTCTGACCATGGAGCCTACGGTTGATCGTTCACAGGACTGGTGAAGGATGGTGTCTTGAAATTAGAAGAGATGATCAGTAGAAAGCCTGGCTGAGTTCTTAGGATGGGCCTCTTCCCTGCTCTGCCCATTATCTGGCCTGTGGCTGCTAATTAGTGTTCACCCTTCCATCTACTTTGTCTCTCTCTTGTATGTATCTAAAACATGTAGTTTCCCCCATTAGGATGTAAGCTCTTAGAGGGCAGGGACTATCTTATACCTTTCTTTGTCTCCTCAGCACTTAGCCCAGTGCCTGGCATGCAGTAGGTGCCTAACAAGTGCTCATTGTCTGACTAGCCCCTCCTGAGGCTTCATCCTTGGTTCTGAAGCTTCAGGAGTTCAAAGTCATCAGCCTATCCAGAGAAGATCAGGTTATTTTAGGCCCCAATCCCCTAAGCGTCCTTGAGCAATCAGACACTGAAGAGCAGGGCTGACCTTGGGTTATAATAGCCCATACACGGGTTATTTTTCAGGCTCACACTTTGAATGAGCTGGGGACACAGTGGATGGAGCAATGGGCCTGGATTCAGGAAGACCTGAGTTCAAATGTGACCTCAGGCACTTACTAGCTGTATGACCCTGGGCAAGACACTTGACTCTTGACTGCCTCAGTTTTCTCATCTGTAAAATGGAGATAATAATAGCACCTACCTCCTGGGGTGGTTGTGAGGATAAAATGAGGAAATATTTGCAAAGCGCTTAACACAAAGCCTAGCACATAGTAAATGCTTAGTAAATTCTCATGCCCTTCCTTCTTTCCTTCCCACACCTTATAGCCAGGCTCAGACATGTTGTCAGGATCACATGTGTTATGGTCAGATGCACAGAGAGGGTCTGGCTGAGCTGTCCATCTTAACTGGAGTCCACTGTAGTGATGGCCTGCTGTTCTCAGGAGGGGCAGAGGCCTGAGGGAGGGACATGCTGAGAAGGGTGCCGACTGTAAATTCTCTGGACCCAGTATTCAGGACAGAGAGTCTGGATGCTGCCATAAAATCTAGGAGAGACCCCACTGTCTCTGGTGCCCCTGAGAAGGCAGAGCTTTATTCAGCTCCCTCCCAGTTCCAGGGCAGTGTTTGGAGTCTGGGAATAACTAGGCTCTCCCACAGTCCCTGGGCCTCTTGCCGCTGGCAATACTGGCTTGGAACTCCCCAGTTCTGTTAAACTGGCCTGTCCTCTAGGGTGTGGTGATGGAGCTGAGGCCACATATGGTGGAGACTTTGGGATCTGCTGAGGCTATTAAAAAAAAAGTTTTCATCAGCCTAGTGAGCTTCTGGGAAGGAGACTCCCTTTACAGTTGTAGGCCATCACCGGCTCTATACTAGAACACTGATAAATTAAATGACTTGGCCAGGGTCACATGGCTCACTGATTGATTCCTGATTCCATGGCCAGCGCTCTGTCTATTACACCAGGTAGTATCTTCTACAGATATAATTTGGGGATCTGCCTGGGTAATCTTGGCCCTGGAAGGTACCAGGGCTCCCTCCAGCACCTGTCCATGCCAGTGCTCTGTTCTACTTGAGTTATTGTTACTTTCCCCCTTGACCTGGGAGACAGTGATGATGACTCATAAAGAGTGAGTGTTGAGGGCATAGATCAAAATCTCACACCATATACCAAAATAAAGTCAAAATGGGTTCATGATTTAGATATAAAGGCTGATACTGTAAGCAAACCGGGAGAGCAAGGAATAGTTTACCCGTCAGATTTATGGAGAAAAGAAAAATTCATGACCAAACAGGAGATAGAGAACATTATGAAAAACAAAATAGATAACTCTGATTACATTAAATTCAAAAGTTTTTGTACAAACAAAGCCAATGCAACCAAGATTAGTAGGAAAGTAGAAAATTGGGAAAGAATTTTTACAACCAGTCTCTCTGATAAGGGCCTCATTTCTAAAATATATAGAGAATTAAGTCAAATTTATAAGAATACAAGTCATTCCACAACTGATAAATGGTCAAAGGATATGAACAAGCAGTTCTCAGATGAAGAAATTAAAGCCATCTACAGTCATATGAAAAAATGCTCAAAATCACTATTGATTAGAGAAATGCAAATCAAAACAACTCTGAGGTACCACATGACACCTATCAGACTGGCCAATGTGACAAAACAGGAAAATGACAAATGTTGGAGAAGATGTGGGAAAATTGGAACACTAATGCATTGTTGGTGGAGTTGTGGAATGATCCAACCATTTTGGAGAACAATTTGGAAGTATGCCCAAAGGGCTATAAAAATGTGCATACCCTTTGACCCAGCAATAGCATGTCTAGGGCTATATCCCAAACAAATCATACAAATGGGAAAAGGACCCACATGTACAAAAATATTTATACCAGCTCTTTTTGTGGTGGCAAAGAATTGGAAATTGAGAGGATGTCCATCAGTGGAGAAATGGCTGAACAAGTTGTGGTATACGAATGTAATGGAACACTATTGTGCTATAAGAGATGATGAGCAGGCTGGCTTCAGAAAAACCTGGAAAGACTCGTATGGTCTGATGCTGAGTGAAGTGAGCAGAACCAGGAGAACGTTATACACAGTAACAGTCACGTTGTGTGATGACTAATATTGATAAACTTAACCTTTCCCAGCAATACAAGGATCAAAGACATCTCCAAAGGCCTCATGACGGAAAATGCCATCCACATTCAAAGAAAGAACTATGGAAGTTGAATGCAGATTGAAGCAGACTAGTTGCTAATTTTTTTCTTCTGTTGAGTTTCGTTTCCTCTTTCTGCTGGTTCCTCCTATTGGTTCTAATTCTTTCTTACAACATCACTAATGTGAAAATATGTTTAATAGGAATATGTATGGATAGCCTGTATCAGATTGTGCACTGTCTTGGTGGGGAAGAAGGCGGAGAAAAATTTAAAACTCAAAAGCATACAGAAGTGATTGTTGATAAATCAAAATAAATTAATTTAAAAAAAAAGGAGGGAGTGTTAACTGAGGGGCCAAGGGTCCTTGTCCCTCCCTGTGGGAGTCTGTCTTCTTCCCCTCTCCAGGAGCCAACCAGGGAGCTTGGGGTTACAGTGGCCAGAGCAGTGTGGAAGAAGTATGTCGGCTTATCAGACTGGACATTGTCCCTTCTTCCTGTTCTCCCTCCTGGCAAATTCAGGCTTGTCACCTTCACCATACTGAACAAAGTGCACCGTCATCTGCTGCCAGGGTGGCTGACTTCCAGGTAGGCTGGAAGCAACTGCCACTGGGAATCGGCAGTGTTTGGTGGCTGACGTTGCCTTGCGAAAGCTGTTGTGGTTCTGCCAAGGGCTTTTGGCTCACCAAGCAGCTGCTGAGACCTGTGTTCCTGTCTGCGCTCTGCCCAGGCACCATGGCAAGAGATCTGGGTCACGGAGAAAATCTGAGTAGCCAACTGGGGACGAACATGTGGAGAGCCCACTCTAGACTAGGGGGACATCCAGAGTGGCTTCTGAAAACCTCAGCTGCTCTTGAGAAGACAATCCTCCTCTTTATATAGCACTTTAAATAGTACCCTATTTGATCCTCACAACACTATTGTTACCCCCATTTTACAGATGAGAAAACTGAAGCCCAGAAAGGTTAAGCAAACTTGGGTTATTGGGCTCATACGTGTCTAAGGTAGGAGTTGAATTCAGGTTTTCCTGACTCCAGGTCTAGGGGATTTGTATGTACCACCACCTAGTGGCCTCAGAGTGGGAGTGCTTGACAGCCTCTAATTTTTTTCCCCCCATTAACCTACTTGATTAGATTTTTTTTACCATTACATCAAAGTCAACTTATACCCACTCCCTCTATGCATACCCTTTTAACATTGTGCAGTAACAGTACAGTTCTCAAGAGTTACAAGTGTGTCTCTTTGTAATCTTAGTTATGATGAACGAAATCTGTGGTCCTTGAAAAGTTGATTGTCTATTACAATTATTAATCCAGGTGATTGAGATCGAGCTAGGACATTTCCCAGACAATGGGGAAGGGGGGTTGTGGAGCTATGCATTGCTCTATTTTAATAATCTTTAACAGTTTGGCATTATACCCTAGACTCTTCGAGAACCCCGGGAGTGAGCAAAGCTGAATTGGGATGCTTGCACACCTAATAAACGCAAACCATTGCGTGCATTGCAAAAGGGTTTGGATGGTACCGTAGCTGTGGTGGCTGGAGCAGGGCGCCACCTGCTGTTCAGCATATGAACAGCATTACCACTCCCTGGATAGCTCATGGCCAGGTTTTCTCAGCTTGTTTCCCCTGGCTGACAGAAGGCAGGGCTGCCCCAGGCTTAGCTTTTAGTGTTACTGCAGGACTCACCTCCAGAGACCCCGAGGGGTCAAGGGCAAAGGCTGACCCCTGTGTCACTTTACTCGGGACTGTCTGCTTGGAGCAGCATTTGCGCACGGCTATAAAGGGACCCGAAAGGCTAACCCCCTCATTTTACAGAGCAGGAAGCAGACATCCAGGCGAGCTAGTGACTTGTCCTGGGTCACAGATGGTATTGTAGATTTAGAGCGAAGTCCCTTCATTTTGTAGAAGACATGGCGGCTCAGAGGATTCAAATGACTTGTCTCAGATTACATGGAGCAGTGGGTAAAGCACAGGGCCTGGAATGAGGAAGACCTGAGTTCAAATCCAGCCTGCAACACTTACTAGTCGTGTGACCCTGGGCGAGTCACTTCACCCCGTTTGCCTCAGTTTCCTCATCTGTAAAATGAGCTGCAGAAGGAAATGGCAAACCACTCCAGTAACTCTGCCAAGAAAACCCCCAATGGGGTCATGAAGAGTTGGAAAGGACTAGACAGCAACAACAAGGGAGATTTGCACTGAGGTCCAGTACCAGCATCATTCCGGCAGGCTTGACTGGAGCAGAGTGGCGTCCCTCATCTACTCTGAGTAGGCAGTTCCGCCTTCCAATGTGTACAGCTGGCCTTGGTCAGAGTCCTGGACAAGCTGACCAAGCATGGGGAATTCAGATGGGTGAGAGGGGCAGAGAACTGTGATTTAGAAACTGTAGGTGACCTCTGGAGGAAATAAAGCAGGCCCCTTGACCCAAGGCCCCCTGGATTCTGGCCTCTATCAATGCAACTCGACTGAACAAATCACTAGGTGATGGAGAAATCTCTTGGTCTAATTAATCAACAAAAAACAAAGCAAAAATATTCTTTTTTTTTTTTTAGGCAATTGGTGTTACGTGACTTGCCCAGGGTCGCACAGCTAGTAAGTGTCAAGTGTTTGGTCTGAAGCCAGATTTGAACTCAGGTCCTCCTGACTTCAGGGCTGGTGCTCTATCCACTGTGCCACCCAGCTGCCCCAAAATGAAAATATTCTGAAAATCCTTCTGCTGGCCTTCCTCCCCCTGCCATGATGGGGCCAGTGCCTGCAGCCCAGGGAGCCTAGGTCCTCTAGTCCCTGCTAAGGTCATACTCATCTCCTCTGACATTCAGAGGGGTGTGCTCTTAGGATCACATGTTTGGGGTGAGAAGGACCTTTACAGGTAATTTAACCAAGCCTTCTCACTTTACTGAGGACCAGAGACATAGAGATTTGCCCAAAGGTCATGCAGGTACTAAGGGACAGAGTTGAGATTTGAACCCAGATCCTTTGACTTCAAACTCAGGTCTTTTTTCACTTCATGATGAACTTGCCTTGCTTTTGTGGTCTGGGTTTCCACCCCAGAGGCATCTGGTGCAATGAATCACTCAGAGCCTGAGGGTTTAGATAAACAATCCCTTTAATAAAAACATCCACTGAGCCCCAGGTAGAAGGTGGTCCACAAGACAGTAAACCGGAAAGTAAAATCAGGTAGAAACCTCAGGCAAGGAAATTAAAAGCAGAAGGCAAAGAGGTTCCCTGTAGACCCTGGAGCTTCTCAGCCAGAGTTCTGGAACGGTTTCATTTCTTTCCTGCACAAAGGGTCCCCAGCTGGGTCCCGGATCAATCAGCTGGGGGCAAAGTTAACTCTGTCTGCCCCAGGTCTGCTCCCCGGCATCATGGCTCACAGCAGCTGGGTTGGTGTCCAGGGAATGTGGGCCTCCCCAGTTCCAATAACATCCCAGCCTACGATTCCCATGCACTGGTGGTTTGACCTGGAAAGATTCAAGCAGGTTTTAAGGAAAGGCATGCACATCCGGTCTGGTTTTCTGACTGGTGTACCTCAGAGGTTGCTTGGCCTCCTAGGACTGGTTTAAGGGGAGTGGGGATGTGTAGCCTGGGGAAGAGAAGGCTGGGGTTATGAGTGGGACAAGGTAGCGTGAATGTCTGGCTGTCAGCAGAGGAAGAATTGATCTGTTTGGCACCAGAGGAACTGAGGATCAGGACAGAACCAGGTGGAATTTACCAAGGAGTCAGTTTAGGTTTGATTTCATGAAAAGCTTCCTGACAATGAAGGCTGTGTGTCCTAAAACAGAATGGCTCCTCTTTCTCGGGAGGTAGTGAGCTCTCCCTCCCTGGTAGTGTTCAAGCAAAGGCTGGATAATCACCTACCAGGGATATTATTTCAGGGATTCCTGTTCCCGCCTGGCTGCCGAGGTCCCTTCTGACTCTGCGAGTCTGCGATTCTGTGTTTAGGGACTGGAGGCTGCCCAGACTGAGAAGTAAGAATGGCCCTTCTGGGCATTAGATGGGCCCCAGGGTCGTCAGAGCAGGGCTCTACTTAGAGGGCTGGCTTCCCTCTTTGAGTGACCTCTCCAGTCCAAGTGCATTGGCCAGAGCACTCAGGAGTTCCAATACCAGGGGAGGCCTGTGTTCAGTCAGGCCGGGCCAGGCTCTCCAATCCTTAGAGTTGAATGGAATATGTGTGACATGTGGTTTGGCTGGCCCAAGTAGAGGAAAGTGGGGAGAAGTGTCCCTCAGTTTCTCTGAGTTGGCAGTTCCTACTAGTAACCCCACCCAAGGCCTGCCAATGGACATGGCCCAGCCATGATCAGGGCCTTAAACAAGCTGTGTCTTTGTCTCTGGGACAAACCTTTCCCTCTGCTGACCAGTCATGGGGAATGCAATGGGTAAGGAGCGTAGAGAACTGAGTTACAAACTCCATGTGACCTTCGAGGAGGCAGGCTCCCTAATGGAATCTAGCCTCTGTCTACACAATTCAACTCATTTCATTGCAATTCAACTTAACAAGTATTTATTAATTGCCTACTATGTACAAGGTACTGTTAGGTGATACTATCATTACTGACATCACCAATAAGCCTTTATTAAGAACCTGCTGTATGTCAGGCAGAACAGGGAGAATAATCTGAAAGGCTCTGGAATATGGTAATGATAAGCTATAAGTTCAGAAGAATGAAGATGAAATATTGAGGGTTTCATTATCGGGGTTTGGTTTTTTATTTGCTCAACTGCGGGGTAGTTAATTAATTTAATTTTAAAAATTAATTTAAAAATTAAATTAATTTAAAAAATTAATTTAAAAATTTAAAAAAAGAATAGTACCTGCCTGCAATCAATTAAACAATGAACAAGCATTTATTAAATACCTAATCTATGTTAAGCACTGTGCTAGGAGCTGGAAATATAAAGATGAAAGTGAGATAAGCCCTACCCTCAAGATGCATATAGTCTAACTAGAGGAGACAATATGTACGTATATATACATAGGTGTGTATACACCTCCACACACACACACACACACACCTCCACACACACACACACACACACACACACACACACACACACAAATTGTTCCTGTTCTGCTGTCTTAATGCCCTTTGCTAAAAGTAAATGGAGATCAACTGGCTGATAGTAAGGAGCACACTGGTGGGGGCTCAGCATCTATAGTACCAGAAATGCCAGACCCTTAGTATTACCTTTAGAACCCTGAGGGGAGAATAGTAATCATTGCTCTCTGAGGACCCTAGCCAGCCAATGTCAGCGTAGGTTAAAAAAGTGAGCCCAGAAGGAGTGCTGTGTATAAAAATTAGCTAATTTTGTAGAGAAGGAATTAGCAGCTGGGGATATCACAAAAAGCTTCCTGTAGGAGATGGCTCTTGATCTGAGCTTATATTCAATTAGGGGGAAATAATAAGGACACTGGTAAGTACTGGTAGTACAAGGCGATTTTAGGATGAGGAGGGTGCTCAGGATTGAGGAGGGAGCAGGGGTGGGGAAGGCTTTTTGTTTGGGGGCAGGAGGGAGCACCTTAAAGGGCCTTGAATGAAGATAGGGACCATAGGAGGACAAAGTGAGTCCATGTGCCACAGCAGACATGCTATTGGATTTGGAGTGAGAGGGACCTGGCTGACAACTGACCTTCTTATAGCTTTTTAAGGTTTTCAGATTGATTTACAATCATGTTATATGAAACTCATACAACCCTGTAAGGTCCACACACAATAAGGTTATATTATAGGAAACTGAAGATCAGAAAGGTAAAGTGATTTAGCCACTGATTCGCAGGATGTCAGCTCTGAAACTGCCTGTGTGGTCTTGGACAAGTCATTTAGTTTTCCTGGGCCTCAGTTTCTCCCTCTGTAAAATGAGGTGACTAACCTAGATTCTAGGCCTCTGAGGTTCCTTCCAGTCATAAATCTGTGATCTTCTACGATCCTTCTATTTTAGGTATGCAGGACAAGCAGTATAAAGGCACAGAGACGAGACAGGAGACGGGAGACTGAATGCCAAGTCTAGGGAACAGCTCACGTGGGTCAGTTCAGCTGGAACATAGTGTGCGTGAAGGGGAAGAATGTGACATCAGGCTAGAAAGGCTGGCTCGGGCCAGACGGTGAGGAGTTTCCAGCGTCTGTGACTCAAATGAAGCAGCTCCTACCAAGGTCACCTTAGAATCTCCCTCTTCCATCTCTTCCTTCTCCTCTTTTTCCTCTTCTTCCTGCTCTTCCTCTTTTCTTCCTCCTCTTCCTCTTTTCTTCCTCCTTTTCCTCCATCTCTTCCTCTTCTTCCTTCTCCTCTTTTCCCTCTTCTTCCTGCTCTTCCTCTTTTCTTTCTCTTCTTCCTTCTCCTCTTCCTCTTCTTCCTTCTCCATCTCTTCCTTATTTTCCTCTTCCTCCTCCTCTTCCTCCTTCTCTTCCTCCTCTTCCTCTTGGCCTGATCTGGTGGTCTTTTCTCATATCCTATCTCCTTCCACCCCTCTGCTCTCCCTGAAGCCTGCTGACCCTTCCTCCTTCCTAGAATTCTCAGCGTCAGAATCTCTGTGCTCTGCTCAGAGGGTATCCTGTCTAACTCAGAGTGGAATAGGAATTTCCCTGGCAAATGAGCTTAGCTTCCTCCCTTCCCTCGAACTCTGGCCATGCTGGGCTTCTAGCTGCCTTTCCCCAAACTCTTGGGCTTTCTTGCCTCTGGGTCTTTGCTAGTGGATGGAGGCTGGACTTGGGGTCAGGACAGCCCAGATTCACATCCTGCCTTTGACACCAGCTGTGGGCCTATGGCCAATGTGAGAAATGATTCATCAATAACTAATTATTGTATTAGGCCCAAGGATTTTTCCCTTTTCTACTTCCCCATCCAGAAACCAACCGGTGTGGGAAATCTCCCTTAAAGATTTGCCCAGGCCAAGATCTGATCAGACAGTAAAAGACATTCTAAGTTTGGGCTAATGGGTGCATTCCTGCTCATTGTGTTTGTTCAGACAGGTCTGGAGAAGTGTTGATTCTCCCCTTTGTCAGGCAGGTGATATGGAAATTGATGTCTCTTTGACCAAAGAGACCCTCACTGCAATATAGTCCACCTTGTCACTGCAATATTCATTTTCTCATTAGTTATTAATCAGAGTTAATTGCCATCCTTGGGAACACCTGCTCTTCCAACAGCATATAAAATGTGAGTCCACCACCATGGTCTAAAAGAGAGGGCCAAAAGACCCTCCTTGTATTAATAAACATGTTGGCTTTATTAATAAAATGATTGACTTTTGCTTCCGGGAGCCAAGATGGCAGAGTAAAAAGGTAGTTGCTCTCACTCCCCCCATCAACCTCTGAAAACCCAGAAAATATCACCCCAGAAAAAAACCCTGGAACAACTTGAACTAGAGGAAAGATGGGGAGCAGCCGTGCAGCAGTCCAGTAAATGGGTCTCCCAGTGCTCAGCAAAAATAAGGGAAGCAGCACTACAAAGACCCCAGGTGGATAAGCACTCATCTGCAGCATTCATCTGAAAGGAGCTGAAGAAAGCAACCTAAAGTCTTCCTAAAGCCCCAGTCTTGCTGATTCCAACCCAACACCAGGTAAGCTGTCAGAACCCTATAGCCTCCAACTGTCAACTAGGAAGAAATCCTGAAGCCCAGGTGGTAGAGCAGGTAAACACCAACACCTGGACCTCCGAGTGCCTCAGTGAGGGCGGGAGGAACCAGTGGAAACCAGCTCAGAAAACCACCAGGTGCCTCAGCACTCTACCTCAAAGGAATCTCCCAGTGCATTAGCAGAAACGAGGGAGGCAGCATTTCAAAGGGCCCCAGGCAGATAAACATCCTGTATCACCCATCTAAAAGGAGCTGAAGAAAGCTAAAGTAAGGGAAAAGCAGGCAACCTAGAATTACCTGAAAGTTTCAGCCTTGCTGATTCCAGCCCAACACGAGGTAAGCTGCCAGAGCCCTACAGCCTCCAATTGCCAACATAAGAGGCCCCAGCACACAAAGCCAGTGACCAAGACCTAGGCTCCCAACACAAGAAGCTTGGATCAGTGCCCTCTGTTCCCCAGCAGGAGAGCTCAATCTCTTTAAAGGCCAGGGAATATTAATAAGATGATTAAATTACCCAGAAACCATGTCTCTCAAACATTTTATTGTTTTTAAATTTTGTTAGTTTATTTTGATTTATCAAAAATCACTTCCATATGCTTTTGAATTGAAAATTTTTCTCCCCCTTCCTCCCCCCCACCCTCCCCAAGATGGCACACAATCTGATATAGGCTTTACATTTACATTCCCATTAAACATATTTTCACATTAGTGAAGTTGTAAGTAAAAATTAAAACCAATAGGAGGAACCGTCAGAAAGATGAAACAAAACTCAACAGAAGGTAAAAATAAGTGATAGAGATTCAACTTCCATAGTTCTTTCTTTGGATGCGGACAGCATTTTCCATCCCGAGGCCTCTGGAGATGTCTTAGATCCTCGCAATGCTGAGAAGGGTTCAGTTTAACATTCTTAGTCATTGCATAACGTAGCTGTTATTGTGTACAAAGTCCTCTTGGTTCTGCTCACTTCACTCAGCATCAGACCGTATAAGTCTTTCCAGGTTTTTCTGAAGTCAGTCTGTTCATCATTTCTTATAGCACAATAGTATTCCATTACATTCATATCCCACAACTTGCTCAGCTATTCCCCAATGGATGGGCATCCTCTCAATTTCCAATTCTTTGCCACCTCTCAAACATTTTAAATGCCACACCAAGTAATGTTACCTCTCTAACCCTCAGTTTCCTCTTCTATAAAATGGACATAAAATTATCTAGGGTCTATACTTCACTGGGGTTATTCTATCTTGTTGTTTCTGTTTCTTTGCCCCTCCCAGAAATGTGGCTTTAAATACTTCGCAGTAGGTGGAACTCTTCTTTTTGTCAATGACCACCTTGGGTAATGGGGGGCAGCTAGGTGGCAACAACCTTGGATTTCTATGCCTGGCAGTGGAATCTTTGCATCAAGGGGTATGGATGTTTTAGCTACTTTATTTACATAATTCTAAATAGCTTTCCAGAACAGTTGCACTAATTCGCAATTCCACCAATAATGTATAAGTATGCCTGCCACTCCACACTCTCTCCAACATTGACTTTTCCCATTTTTTGTCATCTTTGCCAATTTGCTGGGGATGAAGTGAAACCTCAAGATTGTTTTGATTTGCATTTTTCCTTATTATTAATGATCTGTAGTCTTCTTTCATGTTATTATTCAGTCGTTTCAGTCACGTCCAACTCTTTGTGACCCCATTTAGGGTTTTCTTGGCAGAGATACTGGAGTGGCTTGCCATTTCTTTCTCCAGCTCATTTTACAGGAGAGGAAACTGAGCCAAACAGGATTAAGTGACTTGCCCAGGGTCACATAGGTAGGAAGTATCTGGATCAGGGTTTGAACTCAGGGAAGATGAGTCTTCCTAACTTCAGGTGCAGCACTCTGTTAACTATGGCGCCACCTAGTGGTTCTTCTGTCAGGTGGTTGTTAATTTGCAATTCTTTTGACCACTTCTCTGTTGGGAAATGGCTCCAACAGCTGCTGACCTCTCTTCTGACTCTCCGGTTCTGTGGCTCTGTTAGACTTTTCCAGGCTCATTTCAGAGATAATTCATTGTTAGGCACTTGGTCCACACTGGGTAATTAGGGAGCTGTTCCCTGGGCTCAGTGTTCTAGTTCCTGCTTGTGACTGCTCTCTGTGTGTCCTGAAATACCTGTCTCCTCACTTCTGGCCCTTAGAACTCTTGTTCTTGTAGTAGCTCTGTGAGGTAGGTGCTTAACTATCATTTATCTATCCATCCATCCATCTACCTGCAACTGTGTCTACCTCCTATTTATCTTCCTGTCTCTGTCACCACACACACATATATGGCAGGGATTACATATATATATATATATATATATATATATATATATATATATATATAATGTAGGTATGCCTATGTAATTACTAATTCGTTATTTTCTTTGAATAGGGAACTGCCAGCAAAGAAACTCTTTTCACCAATGAGGCTTAAAAAGTGGGCTAGATGAATGAACTTAACAAGTCCACAACAATACCAGTGTGTATATGGTGGAGAGGAGTTTGAATTTATGTCATTATTATTATCACAATTTTTACAGATGAGAAAACTGAGCCTTAGAGAGGTTAAGTTGCTTGCCTGGGATCACTGGCCTGGTGAGGGACAGGCATTTTGGAACCTAGTTGATGATCAGTCAGTCAGTCCATAAACACTTATTAAACACCTACTGCATACCAGGCACCGTACTAAGCACCTAATTGCCCAGTGTGGCCTGAGAGTCTAACAATGAATCATCTGAAATGAGCCTGGAAAAGTCTAACAGAGCCATAGAACTAGACAAAAGATGAAAGATAATCCTTGCTTTCAGCTAGCTCACGGTCTACTCTGATACTGTGGGAAAAGCCCTGAATTTGGAGCCAGCTGACTTCTGGACTCCCTCAACCATTCTATCCCTCAGTTTCCTCATCTGTAAAATGAAGGGGCTGGGCTTGATGGCCTCCAAAGTCCCTTCCAATTCTAAATTTAGGGTCTTCTGGACCCTAAACCCAGCACTGTCTGCACTAGGGCAGGTTAAGGACTGGGAAGCTCCTGGGCTTTTCCCTGGGAGATACCTTTTAGGAAGATGAGAGGTGATTAATTTCTTTTGTAGCTGTTTTCTAGGAAAGGGCTTCAGGAGGAACTCTGGGGTAAGGAAGCCCCATTTTTGTGATCCCAACCTCAGAGCCTTGGGTCCAGAGCTCAGCTCAGACTAAAATGTCAAGCTCAGGTCCCTGAGTGCTGAGCCCAGGTCTCAGCCCCATAGCCAGGGGTTCAGGCTAGACCAGATCAGATTTCAGAGTCCTAAGCCCTCAGCTCCCTTCCTTTCCTCCATTCATTCAACTATCCCATAGCATTTATGTATCAGGCAAATATGGATGAACCTCTCCTTTCCTTGTAATAGTCTCTATTGTCAATTACATCATATGGGGGAAAATTTCCCAGGAACCTCAGGCCAGCTCCTTGTCCCTGCCCTTCCCTCTCTCTGGCCTGTGTTTTGCATTGGTTTGACCTCAAAACAATATGAGCTTGCCAGCCTTCCCTATACCAAGCTAAGTAGTTAAGGGCTGATTTGGGAAGCCCATGGCTTCTGGAAGGAAGAGCTCGTCCACAACTCCTTTTTCCTCTCCAGCTGCTCTGCTCCCCTGGAGCTCCTGAGTTGAAATTTGAGACTTGGCCCCAAAATCCACGTATCCTCAGGACCCAATGCTATTAACTTTTAATGAAAAATCTTGTTCATTTTTCATTCGTTTTGCCTAAATCTGAAAGGTGTACGTTGAGAATCCCAATTAAAATTTTTTTTACTGTCCATTTAACACATTGTAACTTATATTGATTGCTGAAAGGGTTAATAGCTGCTGGCCAGGAGCCCAGAAGGGAAAGGGAACAGCTGGGAGGGGGAGGGAAGGTTGACAGTGCCCCTCCCCCCAGGTGGCTGGTACTTTTTCCCACGGATGTCTCAGGGACTCTCTAATCTTCCGTCTCCAGATGTTGCTTAGGTCAGCTGGTCTAGTAAGTCCTCCCCTTCCAGATTCAGTGTTTGAAATTCCCAGGCCTAGGAACAGGTGTCTTCCAACTCTCTTCCCTGCCTCCAATTCCCATAGGAAGCCAGTGGTGAGAAAGGAAGCTGGAGAAAGGAGGAGGGGGTCCTGGTTCATCAGGAAGAGATGTATTGGGCAGCTAGCCATATTGCTCTGGCGGGCTGGTTCAGAGGCTTGGTTCCCAGAACCTGGGTAATCTCTGTGCTGCTGGCATCAGGCCTCTGGGAATGCCAAGGAAGAGCTCACTAAAGAGCAGAGACTGTGGCCCCTAGATCCTTCCATGGCCTCCTCATATTCCACCCCCATCTCTGCTGCTGTCCCGGTCTTCCAATGTATTTCCCATTCTCACTTACAGCCATGATCTCCTCCTTTTTTTAGTTACGGAACCATCAATTTAGGGTTAGAAGGACCATTGGAAGTCACTTAGCTTAACTTCTTCATTTGACTTCATTTAACATGTAGTACTTCCTCTGGGTTGCTTCACCAACTTGCACTCATAAGTTTGCAGGCTGGATTCCCAAGGAGGCAACTATCCTCAGATTAATAATAATAGCTCTAGGGAGAATTCTGTGGTGCTACTGCTATAGCTCACAAGCCCCTGCTGGTATACTTTTTTAAAAAAATCAATTTAATCACTTCCATATGCTTTTGAGTTTAAGATTTTTCTCCCCCTCCCTCCCCACCACCCTCCCCAAGATGGTGCACACTCTGATATAGGCTATACATATATATTCTTATTAAACATATTTTCACATTAGTGATGTTGTAAGTAAGAATTAGAACCAATAGGAGGAACCACCAGGAAGGGGAAAGAAAACTCAACAGATGAAAAAAAAATGACAAATATGCTTCTATCTGCACTCAAACTCCATAGTTCTTTCTTTGGATGTGGATAGCATTTTCCATCATGAGGCCTTTGGAGATGTCTTAAATCCTTGTATTGCTGTGAAGGGTTAAGTTTATCAACATTAGTCATTGCACAATGTGGCTGTTATTGTCAGTATACTTCTTATGAAAAATTATGTCAGTAGACACAATTAATTCTTATCAAAGGCATTTAATCAAATTGTATAGCAAAAAGAAACTGGGGCTCAGGGAGCTGAAAAAATAATCCTAAAGAATCAGTTAAACCCACATGTACAAAAATATTCATAGCAGCTCTTTTTCTGGTGGCCAAGAATTGAAAATTGAAGGGATGCCCATCAATTGGGGAATGGCTAAACAAATTGTGGTATATGAATGTAATGGAATACTATTGTGCTAAAAGAAATGATGAACAGGCTGACTTCAGAAATACCTGGAAAGACTTGTATGGTCTGATGCTGAGTGAAATGAGCAAAACCAGGAGAACATTATACACAGTAATAGCCACACTGTGTGATGACTGACTTTGATAGACTTGGCTTTTCTCAGCAATGCAAGGATCTTAGGCAACTCCAAAAGACTCATGGTGCTATCCACCTCCAGAGAAAGAGCTATGGAGTCTGAATGCATATGGAAGCATACTATTTGCTCTCCTTTTCTTTTGTTGTTTTGTTTTGTTTCTTCATTCTTGTGGTTCCTCCCATCAGTTCTAATTCTTCTTTACATCATGACTAATGGGAACATATGCTCAATATGAGTGTATAAGTAGAGCCTATATCAGATTACATGCTGTTCTGGGGAAGGGGGAGGGGAGGGGGGAGAAAATTTAAAACTCAAAATTTTATGGAAGTGAATGTCGAAAACTAAAAATAAATAAATTATTTTTTAAAAAAGAATTAATCTAACTTTAGAAACCTCAGTGGCTTTCTATTGCCTCTAGGATAAAATATTAATTCCTCTGTTTGGCATTGAAAGTTCTTAATAATCTGTCTCCAGCCTATCCTTCCTTTGTTTAAAAATTGCATTAATATATGAACTGATGCAAAGTGAAGTGAGCAGAACCAGAAGGACATTGCACACAGTATCAGCAACATTGTATAAAGATCAACTGTGAATGACTTAGCCGTTCACAGCAATGCAACGTTCCAAGACAATTCCAAAGGACTCATGATGAAAAATGCTATCCATATCCAGAGAGAACTGATGAACTTTGAGTGCAGATTGAAGCAGATTTTCTTTCTTTCTTTCTTTCTTTCTTTCTTTCTTTCTTTCTTTCTTTCTTTCTTTCTTTCTTTCTTTCTTTCTTTCTTTCTTTCTTTCTTTCTTTCTTTCTTTCTTTCTTTCCTTCCTTCCTTCCTTCCCTCCCTCCCTCCCTCCCTCCCTCCCTCCCTTCCTTCCTTCCTTCCTTCCTTCCTTCCTTCCTTCCTTCCTTCTTTCTTTCTTTCTTCTTTCTTTCTTTCTTTCTTTCTTTCTTCTTCTTTCTTTCTTCTTTTTCTTTTTTCTTTTTCTTTCTTTCTTTCTTTCTTTCTTTCTTCTTCTTCTTTCTTCTTTCCCTTCCTTCCTTCCTTTTCCTTCCTCCTTCCTTCCTTCCTTCCTTCCTTCCTTCCTCTCTCTCTCTCTCTCTCTCTCTCTCCTCTCTCTCTCTCTCTCTCTCTCTCCTCTCTCTCTCTATGTCTTTCTTTCTTCTCTGTGTTTTCTTTTGTAACATCACTAATATGGAAACATTTTGTATGATTGCACATGTATAATCTTTATCAAATTGCTTGCCTTCTCAAGGAAGGGAGAGGGAAGGGAGGAAGGGAGAGAATGTGGAACTCAAAAATTTTAAAAATGAATGTTAAAAATTGTTTTCATATGTAATTGAGAAAGAATAAATTTTTAAAAGTTTCATAAAAATTGCATTGATCTTTTGATTTTACAACACTTTAATTTCAGAATATGTCCTGTATGCACTCTCCTACCCAGTGAGCCATCCCTCATGCAAAAGATTTTTTCAAAAGAAAGAGGAGGAGGGGCAGCTAGATGGAGCAGTGGATAGAGCTCTGGTCTTGGAGTCAGGAGGACCTGAGTTCAAATCCAGTCTCAGACACGTAACTCTTACTGGCTGTGTGACCCTGGGCAAGTCACTTAACCCTGATTGCCTCACAAAAAAAAAAGCCAAAAAAAAAAAGAAAGAAGAGGGGAGGAAGGAAGTAGCAAAAGCAATCAACCTATCAGTGTTGTCTGACAGGTAATGGGGAGTCACATCCCCCTAGTCCTCCATCTGGGCAAAGAATGGAACCAAGTGTATTTTTTCAATTTTTCTTCAAGGTGAACTATTTTGGTCATTGTAATTATATAACATCCCATTTTATTTTGTGTTTTGTTCTATTTACATGTATATTATGCAATTTATCTTTCCAAAATGACTGTACATCACTTGCTGTCAAGTACTTAAGCTAAATTGTCCTTCTTGTATTCTCAAAACTGGACTTACTATTTGCGCACAGTCTATCCTCTCCTTCAGGCCGCTAGGTGACGTGGGGTGCTGGGCCTGGAATCAGGACTTGCCTTCTGAGTTCAAATCTGGTCTCAGACATTTAATTTAATTTATTTAATATAATACATATTATATATATATTTTATAAATATATTCAATAAATTTAATAAATATATATTTAATAAATAATATGCATTTAATATAATTTAATTTAAACCTTGTTTGCCTCAGTTTTCTCATTTGTAAAATGAGAAATGGCAAACTACTCTGGTATCTTTGCCAAAAAAACCCCAAATGGGGTCATGAAGAGTCAGACACAGCTGAAACAACTGACTGAAGGGACCAATGACCCTGCTATTTAAACCTTGCCCAGTCCGGCTGTAGTATACTTTCTCAGTCTGATTTCACATGCTTCCTCTTTCCTATATCTTCAAGTTGGCCAGAATGACCTAATTGTTGTTCCAAGAATGGACCGTTCCATTTTCCATGTCCCTCATGTCTGAAGTGCTCTTTGTCTTTCTCTACCTTCCATTGAGGCTTAACTCCATTGCCAGCTTCCACAGGAAACCTTACTAGATTCCCTCATGATTGTCCTTCCTTCTCTTAGCCCAGGGAACCTTTGGCCTTGAGACCATATGTGGCCCTCTAGGTCCTCAAGTGAAGCCCTCAAGGTTTTAGAAGGCCATGTATGGCCTGCTAGCCTATGTTGTATTCTCCCAGTAGAGTGTAAGCTCCTTGTGGACAGAGACTGGGCCACTTTCATATTTGTATACCCAGTGCCGGATATATAGTAGGGGCTTAAAAATGATTATCGATTGCTTGATTGTATAACCTGTCTTCCAGAGATGTCTCTAAGACAGGGGCGGCTAAGTGGCGCAGTGGATAGAGCACTGGCCCTGAAGTCAGGAGGACCTGAGTTCAAATCTGGTCTCAGACCAAACACTTGACACTCACTAGCTGTGTGACCCTGGGCAAGTCACTTAACCCCAGTTGCCTGAAATAAAACAAAAGCAAACAAACAGAAATGTCTCTAAGACAGAGGAGGAGAAACAGATAGCTATGTTTCTGGTTGCACCAGAAAGCCACCGGTCCCTCTGGTTACCAGTGGTGTTGACAGAGATTTCAGCAGAGAATCCAGGTGGCCCCAGGAGGAGATGGATGGAATGGCTAACCAGGAGGTGAGTGGAGTAATGACCAGCAAACTGCCTTTGGTTCAGACGAGAGGACTGTGGAGTGACCAACTGAGCTGAACAGAAAGAAGTAGATAGGTGGTGGCCAGAGGAATAGGAAGCAGATTGGATAGAAACCTCAGACAGCTGGCTGGTGAGGTCCATAGAAACTAATCATGGCCCTCTTTACATTCTCCCTCATTGCCTGGGGAAGCCAGGAGTCTTGATTCCTAAAGCCTGTCCAAGCACACCTCACTTCTGATTTCCCCTTTAGCAGGTAGGAGATGGTACATGAGTGGGAAAGCCATTCAGCCCACAGCTGTAACCAGCATGGCTAACATTTGGAAGCCAGGTGCCTGTTGAAATTCATTTCAGTTTCCGTGTTACTTGAAGCAGCTATGAAAGGTCATCTACCGTGATTCTGGGGGAATTCTGTCAGTATGTGGTTAGAAACTGAGAGAGGGGAACTTAATTCAAAGGGAAAATAGATTTTTCCTAGGAGGGTAGTTGGAATGTGTACAGGTAAGAGAGAGAGTTTCTGGAAATTTAGTCATATTTGTATTATGCCTAGATTAAACCTAGAGGTTTAACCAGGAAAGGAAGTGACTAGCACCTTTCACCAAATACTAAGATAAACTCCAAATGGATACATGGCCTAGATATAAAAGGCCTTATTGCTGTTTAGTCATTTTCAGTTGTGTCTGATTCTCTGGACCCATTTGAGGTTTCCTTTTTCTTTCTTTCTTTCTTGGCAATTGGGATTAAGTGACTTGCCCAGGGTCACACAGCTAGTAAGTGTCAAGTGTTTGGTCTGAGGTCAGATTTGAACTCAGGTCCTCCTGACTTCAGGGCTGGTGCTCTATCTACTGCACCACCTATCTGCCTCTCCCCCATTTGAGGTTTTCTTGGCAAAGACACTGGAGGAGTTTGTTGTTTCCTTCTCCAGCTCATTTTACAGATGAGGAAACTGAGGCAAATTGGGTGAAGTGACTTGCCCAGGGTCACACAACTAGTAAGTGTCTGAGTTCACATTTGAACTCCTGAAGATGAATCTTCCTGACTCCAGGCCCAGAATGCTATCCACTATAGCACCACCTAGAGGCCCATATAGGAGCAACGAAGAAAGCACTTTTCAGATCTATAGATAGTGGAAGAATTCATGCCCCATCAGGTGACAGAGAGGATTATGGGAAAAAAATTAATAATTTTGATTATATAAAATTTAAAAGTTTATATGTAGATTAATCCAATGTAGTAAAAATTAGAGGGGAAACAGGTAATTGGGGAAAAATCTTTGCAGCAATTTTCTCTAATAAAGGTCTTATATCCAAAATATATTACGAACTGATCCAAATTTTTAAGACTAGGAACTATTTCCAAATAAAGGTCAAAAGATATGAAGATGGGGGGGGCAGCTAGGTAGCACAGTGGATAGAGCACCAGCCCTGGAGTCAGGAGGACCTGAGTTCAAATCCAGCCTCAGACACTTGACTTGAACTAGCTGTGTGACCCTGGGCAGATCACTTAACCCCACTGCCTAGCAACAAACACAAACAAAACAAAAAGACATGAAGATGTAGTTTTTCAGTTGAAGAAACCCAACCTGTCATCAACTCAGTGAAAACAAATGCTCAAAATCTGAGGATCAGAGAATTGTGACCTGCCCAGTGTCAGGCAGGTAGAAAGAGGCAGGGGTGAGATTTGAACTCAGGTCTTCAGACTCTAAATCCAGCTCTTAGATTCTGGAAGGGGCCTTCACTTTAAAGTTGAGGAACAGAAAAGTCAAAGTGAATTGCCTAAGGTCTCACAGGTAGTGGCTCACCTAGAGGGCAGCTAAGTGGCTTTGTGGCTAGAGTGCTGAGACTGGAGCCTGGAAGCCTTGAATTCAAAATCTGGCTTCAGACACAAATCACTTAACCTCTGTTTACCTCAGTTTCCTCATCTGTAAAATGGGAGTGATAATAGCCCCTAGCTCCCAGGGTTGTTTTGAGGATCAAATGAGATCATATTTGTAAATCATTTAGCACAGTGCAAGCACCATACAAATGTCAGCTATTATTGTTATTATTATTTAGAAGTCATAAACGTAGTCATAGCCATGGTAGCAAGGGGCAAAGCTGGTATTTGAACTTCTATAGATCCACAGATTCAGAGTTGAAAGGTACTTCAGAGGGCATCTAGAATGACTTCTCCATTTAGGTGCTTCATCCCAAGGCACATACGTAATAAACTGCAAAGTTAGGACGGCATGGGGCTTGGTAACACAGTGCTAAGCAAATGCTTTTTCCTTTATTCATTCATCATAGGTTTAGAGCAGGAAAAGACCTTGGGGGAGGGGTCAGCTTCGTCATTTCACAGATGAAGAAACTGAGGCAGTGACTTCCTGTCTGGGGTCACACGGTTAGTAGCAGCAAGCAAGATTGCATTTGAATCCAGTTCCTCTTTCTTCAAATGCCACAGGAGGGGCCATGTAGGGCAGACCAGATGAGGTAAGCTCAGGGAAGGAGGTCCAAAGGAGAATGTAGGCATTTAGGGGTGGGTGGGGATGGGGATCGCGCCTCACTAGCCCCAGTCAAATCTCCTTTCTTCTCGCAGCCCCGCTGGAAACCCTGTCTACGGGGAGAAGTCTGACAGATGGGGCACTTCAGTGATTTCCAGTCTTACAGCTGAGTTTTGTTTCTGCCTCTAGCCTGGCCACAGATCAGAAGGGAAAATGAAACTGAAGAAATGTTCTATCGGCAAAGTAGAGTTTCAGTTTCCAGAGCTGTGTGTTTCTGGATCTGCCCCTTGTGTTATGCTAAGCCGGTTGGGGCATATAAAAGGAGCCAGTCATAGGCTGTCACAGAGCGAGTGACAGAGCTGTGAGAGAGAAAGCAGCCCTGAAAGCCAGAGCGGAGCCTGAGCAAACCTACCTTGCCTAAGACCTGCAGCCATGGTAAGATGGGAGCCCCCGGGGTACATCATCCCTCTGGGCCTCAGTTTCCCTTGCCCCCCATTTTAAGTTGTTTTTTTCCCTTCTCCTCTACATTACTCCCCTTTCCTAATGTGCACCTCCTCCCTTCTTCTTCTTCTTCTTTTTTTTTTTTGGCTAGGAAATGGGGTTAAGTGACTTGCCCAGGGTCACACAGCTAGTAAGTGTTATGTGTCTGAGGCTGGATTTGAACTCAGGTCCTCCTGACTCCAAGGCCAGTACTCTATCCACTGTGCCACCCAGCTGCCCCTACACCTCCTCCCTTCTAACAGGAATCAACAGGTAGGCAAAATAAACTGAAGGGGCGACTGAGTTGAAGAGGTGTACCGCCTCCTTCCCCAGCTCTGATCTCCCTCCCAAGAGTAGGGAGGTATGCTATTTATTTTATTCCTCTCCTGTTCTTCAGGGACCAGAGGGTTCATTGCAATCCATCCAAGTCCACTGTCCTCTCAGCTATATTCTCCTTGCCGTTGTTAAAGTCTGCTTTCTCCATCTGTAGCACTTTGCCCAAGTCTTCCTATGCTTTCCTGAATTTGAATTTTGGCTTTCTCATCAATAAAATGGGGATAAGAATGCTTGACCCAGACTTCCACTTGCTGGAGTAAGACATTGATGATCTGAGGGACCTTGGGCATGAGCCTCAGTTTCTTCATCTGGAAAATGGAATTAGACTCAGTGACTTCTGACATCCCTTCTATATTTAAATCTATGCTTTCCAACACAAGCAGTGTTGAGGCTCCTATCCAGATTTTGAGCTGCAAGGGACTTTAGAAGTCAACCACCTTATATTATAGCAGAGGAAACTCAGATCCAGACAAATTCTTACTTATATAAAGTCACAGAGGTACTAAGTGGTAAGGATGGGATTAGAACTCAAGATTTTTGACTCCAAAGCTAGCATTTTCCACTGCTGAGGAGTATATGGACAGGCATTGAGATTGCTTCTCTCATTTTCTTTCTCTCCTCTTTTTTTCTCTCCCTCCCTCTTCTCTCCTGTCTCTTTCCTTCTCTCTCTCGACCTTTCTTCCTCTTCCTCTCTCTCCCCTCTCCTTCTCTCTCTCTCCCCTCTGCCTCCTCCCCCCTCTTCAATCTCTCTCTCCTCCCCCCCTCCTCTCTCTCCTCCTCTCTCTCTTCCCATCTCTCTCTACTCCCCCTCCTCTTCTCTTCACCCTCCCTCCTTTCCCTTCCACTCTCTCTCCTGTCTCTGTCTCTGTCCCTTCCTCCCCCCTACACAAAATAGGATAGAATAAGTTAGGCTTAGCTAGCCTGGGCTGAGCTGGGCTGGGCTAGGATTCCATACGACACAATACTGCAGGTTACTATTGAGTGCCCTCCCAGACCTTCGACCCACCTAGTACAACCCCTTTATTTTACAGATGAGGAAAGGGTGACCCGTAGACCTGAAGTAATTTTAGCAAAGGCACACAGCTAGAAAGGTCTGGAAGTGGGGTTTGAACCTTGAGCCCTTTACTCCAAAACCAGCGCTCTTTTGAGGGGCTGTCGCTGAGGTGCTCTGTGCACAATCCCATGCACCACTTCCCCTGCCAATGTACTGTTCCCGAACTCACCGAAGGGAGAGGGGCCAGATAACTACAAGGCAAGATGTGGCAGGGGTGTGTGTGTGTGTGTGTGTGTGTGTGTGTGTGTGTGTGTGTGAGAGAGAGAGAGAGAGAGACAGAGACAGAGACAGAGACAGAAAAACAGAGAGACAGAGACAGAGAGACAGAGAGACAGAAAGATAAAGAAAAAGAAATGGAGAAAGACAGAGAGAGAGACAAAGACAGAGACAGAAAGCAAAGACACACAGAGAGACAGAGATAGGCAGAGAGAAGAGACAGACAGAGAGACAGGCAGAGACAGAGACAGAAAGACACAAACACACACACAGAGACAGAGACAGAGAGAGAGATAAAGAGAAAGAGATAGAGAAAGACAGAGATAGAGAGAGAGACAGACACAGAGAGATAAAGAAAAAGAGATAAAGAGAGACAGAGAGAGAAATCTAAGGTTGCTATGATTAATTCTCAAGGTTGGGGAGCAGCCTGATAAGGACTAGGTGACTTGCAGAGAAGCCTCAGTCTCCACTTCTGTTCGCACTTATCCCCAGTATGTGACGAGGGGATCCCAGGGTTTTAGGTGTGGGGCTAGACCATCTAGCCAAATCTTCCTTTTCTTTGGCAGTTTTTTTTTTTTTGCGAGGCAATCGGGGTTAAGTGACTTGCCCAGGGTCTCACAGCTAGTAAATGTCAAGTGTCTGAGGCTGGATTTGAACTCAGGTCCTCCTGACTCCAAAGCCAGAGCTCTGTCCACTGTGCTACCTAGCTGCCCCTGAATCTCTCTGTTTCGCAGAGGAGGTGGCCAAAGCCTAGAAAGGGTAAGGACTCCATAATAAGAACAGTAGCTCCCACTTACAGAATATGTCAAGGTTTACAAAGTACTTTACAAATGTCATTTCATTTTATCCTCACAACAACCTTGGTAGGTAGGTGCTATTATGACCTCCAGGTTACAGATGTGGAAACTGAGGCTGAGTCTCCCCTCCTCCAAGATCACACAGCTAAATTAGCCACTGAGGCTGGATTTGAACTCAAGTCTTTTGGCCTCTCTACCCACTGCCGCACCCAGTTGCCTAAATCACTTGGGATCACCCAGGTAGTAAGTGACAAAGGCAGGAAACTTATGTTACCTGACTCCAAATTCAGTGTTCTTTCCAAAGGAACTGGACTACTTCCTAAGCTGTTTATCTTCTCTAAGTCTCAGTTTCCTCCTCTGTAAAAGGGACGTACCCCCTCACAGGGCTGGAAGTGCTTGAGTCTCAAATGTTATCTGGCATCTCTTGCAGAGCCTGTGTCTGAAGGTGAAGATGATCACTGGAATGGAACACACAGTGAAGGCAGAAGGCCACATCACTGTCATGGAGCTGAAGAAACTGATTGCCCAGAAGACCGGTGTGCAGGCATACCTACAGCGGCTGGCCACAAAAGACGGGGAGCTGCTGTTAAACAGGAAACTCCTCTCCCAGCACAAGTTGAAGACTGGAGATGTGCTCCTGCTGTTGGTGGAGCAAGACCAGTCCATGGACATCCTGGTGCGGAAGGATGTCCACGCCAACTCCTACCACATCCAGCTGAGCCAGACTGTGGCCGAGCTCAAGAAGATGGTGCAGGAGAAGGAGCGGGTCAGTGTGAACCAGTTCTGGCTCCAATTTGAGGGGAAGCCCATGGACGACAATGACCACTTGGGAGACTATGACCTCAGCCCCTTGTGCACCATCCAGATGAACCTGCGGCTTCGCGGAGGGGGTGGAGGGAAAGGATACTAGTATGGTATGGAAGAGAATGTTATGTGCGTGTTGAGGGGCCTTGTCATTCTCTTGGCTCTTTGACTTTTTTGACTTTCCTCTGGCTCTTGGGTTGGGTTGGGATGATAAAGTGTTGGGCCTTGAGATTTGGTTTGGTGCTCCCCTATTGACCTGCCCTTCCACACTCCCCTGGGTCTTGATTTCTTTCCTAGGTCCTGACCCTTGCCCTGGCAAACTCCCTGTCTTAATTGTCTGGATCCAACTGTCAATAATGAATGTCAATAAAGGAGCAAACCTGCCTCTTGTACTCCAAAGTCTGTTTTCCCCTCCTTTCTTCCCCTAGAAGGGAAGGGAGGTAGGGGGCTCATTTTTCCTTTCTAATCTTAAGGGGCACCAGGTCCCTCCCCAACAATGGCATTTAATTTAATAAACAGCTAGGGTTCTGTGATGTGAAAGACTTCAGTTGGGTAGCTGGGATATCTCTCAGCTCCCATTTATCTTAAATCCTTTTACCTCAAGGCATTTGCCTTCTATGGGAGGATATAACAGTTACGCATAAGTAAATAGAAGATAATCTGAGGAAGGAGAAAGCGCTAAGAGCCGGGGAGATGAGGAAAGGCTTCCCTGTAGGAGGCGGCACCTGACCTGGGACCTCAGGGAAGCTAGACACTGAGAGATAGAACTGAGGACGATATACAAAAAGAGGCAAAAGACTGCCTGCACTCGAGGAGCTTCCAATCTAATGGCAGAGACAAGAAGCAAATAAATACATACAAAGCAACCTACAGATGGGTTAAATAGGAGGTAATTAATAAGGGAGAGAGAGCTTGAGGAGAATAGTCTCAAGCTTCTCTATAAAATACAAGGCAAGATTCTCAGCTGAGAGAGCGAGGGGAAGGGAGCCATGGGAGGTTTGAGGAAGGATAAGTTTTGTTAGAGCAACTGCAGAAAGGGGGAGAGCTGATAAGGGAGGATGGCCCAGCGGCAGTGAGGGCTCCGTTGAGATTCTGGAACATAAATTTATACTGGACCCAGTCAGAATGGTTGTGGGATTTTCTTCATCTTTGTTTAGCAGTATGTGTGTAGGAGCAAAGGTGATGAATGTGGGAGTGACCCAAAGCCGAAGCTTGGCTGGGTGTAACTGGGGATATGAGAAAGGGGCTAGAGATTCAAGAGAGGAGGGCAGTGGAGAGTTGAACTGGTTCAAATAGGGGTGAAGATGGGGAGAAGAGGAGAGAGTGGTTAGCAGAGGGGAGATGGCCTGGGAGAGAATTGAGGGGTCCAGGGATTGGTGGTTACAGTGAGGATGAAAAGCAGGGTATTGAAAGGGAAGGCAGAAGGGAGAGATGAAAAGTCCAGAAATTATGGCCAGATAAGTGGATTTCCAAATTCTTGAACATGGAACTGGCGCATTTGTGGGTGATGGTAAGATCTAAGGTATGACCATCTTTGGGTGTGGCTGAATGGGGTGGAGGAGCGGCTCACCAGAAAAGAATAGATCGAGGAACTGAGGGGTCAGGGGGTTTGAAAGAGAGTCGGTATTACGTTGAGGTCCCCTGGCAGGAGGGCAAGAGTTGGGGAGAAGAGAAACATTGTGAGCCACATATTGGAGTCATTGAAGAAGGAAACAGAGAGTGATCTGGAGAAGGGGAGGGTGGAGACCACAGCTACCAGGATTTTAATTGGGTGGTATTGCTGAATAGCACAGACCTCAAACAAGAAGAATGATTGAGGCAGCAGGAGAACCTGGAAGTGGCCGTGGGGAGCCAGGGAATGGGAGCAAACCACTCCCAACCTATTCTGTTGATATCTTGCTTATACTTTTTTGGCTTCATGTCTTCTGCTCGTGGCATGGTGCCTAGCACACGGTAGGCACTCAGCAATTACGCCCTTTCATATAGGGGGATGTTGCCTAATTCTGGTCTGCTCTGGAGGCCCTTCCACACTCCCATTGCCCTCTTCTGGACATGGCCCAACAGGGCATGCCATCCTAAATGGATCCCAATGCTCCAGTTGAGATCTTACCAAGCGCACTATAGGACAGTGTTACCTCCTTCTTCTTGGATACTATGTCCCTCTTTGTGTATTGTAAGATTGTATTTTTCTTTGGCTACTCCATTACACTGTTATCTCATAAGCTGTGTGGTCCACTAAAATCCCCAGATCTTTTTCAGACAAACTAATGCTTAAACCAAGCCTCCTTCATCTTGGATACGAAACCTGAAGTCAGAGGACCTAGGTTGAATCCCAGCTCTGCTTTTATTTTTCTCTTGGTCTGGATTTTTTTCAATTTAAGAGTAGGGAAGGCAGCAAATTGGCAAAGTGGATAGAATATTGGCTCTGGAGTCAGGAGGACCTGAGTTCAAATCCAGCTTCAGAAACTTACTAGCTGTGTGACCCTGAGCAAGTCACTTAACCCCAATTGCCTCCAAAACAGAGTAGGGAGATGAAAAAATTCAGAATTAACAAGCAATAAACTCCATAATTTCTTCCCAGTATATAGGGAGAGATCAGTCTAGCACCGCCACCCATACCCCCACCTCAGAATCATCTGTTGGATTCCTCATCTCTCTGGCCCCTCCTCTCCTTGCTGTACCTTGAGGCCCAGCTCCTCACTGACACTGCTGATCAGTGGCTGTGAGGGCCTGGGTCCTGAGGACCAGAGTCTCCCTGTTTCCCCAAACTCTGTTCTTGGCAGGTAGCTGGCTGGCCCTGGACTCAGGAAGATCTGGGTTTGAGCCCTGCCTTTGACCCAAACTTGTCCCCTTGGACATGTTGAATCCTTTTAATTCTGCAGATAACTCCTTAAGACTACAGAGCTTGGACCAATAAAACTTGTTTAGCTCTGGTTTGTAAACATCGACTGAGAAACAGGCCCTGATTCCAGCAAACTTACATTCTCCTGGGTAATAAAACATGCACCCAGAAAAGAAAATTTAAAAACTACAAAATAATGTATAAAAATTGCATAGAGAAGGTCAAATAAAGGGTCTTCACCCACTAGAGGGAAAAGCAGAAAACATTTCCTGGATGGGATAGTATTTGATTTAGGCTTTGAAAATGAAGGTAAGAATTGAAGAACAAGTTAAGAGAAGGGAAAGCTTTTCCAGACATGGGGCACAGCTCAGCCAAAGGCTTTGGGGTGGGGAAGTTTAAGATTCATTACAGGAGGTTAGGAAGACAAATGTCCCAAAAGCCATTGTGCAGTTTTAACTTTTGAGAACACCTAGAATTAGGAAATAAAACCAAAAATGTTTAAGACCAGTTCTTAAAAGACAGGATTGATGCTTTGCTTGATAGGCAATGGGGAGCCAGTAAAGACTGTTGAGCTGAGGAGCTCCATGACCAGATATATATAGAAGCAGGGCTAATCTGGTAGGACTACAAAAGAGCAATTGGGGGTAGGGTGGGGGGATCATCGAGGTAGGAGGAGCATTAGGAGGCATGAAAGGTTGTCCTAGGGTGGACACCATGGGAACAGAGGGGAAGGGATGGATGTGGGGAAGGTAGAATGGACAGACAGGGGCCTTGTTAGTGACTTAGGAAATGTTTGTAACCTCATCTTTCTCCCTCTGGAGCCTGCAGCAAGAAGAGGAAATGTATCCAAACCTTGGGCAGCCAGGGAAGAGGCTGGTGGGGAGGTAGGGAGGCTGGCTGGTTTGGGTCCCTGCCCTCAGGCTATGAGCCTGAGGCCCACTGCCCACACGTAGCCTTCAGGCTATAGCATGCAACCCCAGTTCAAGAACCTGTGTCTGGACCGGTATGTTCAGGAGAGGCAGGGCTGCCTTGGAAACCTTGCCTGATTCCCCCCACCCCCAGCTCAGGGCTCTCTGCTGGAGCTCCTGGGAAGCTGATTATAGGGAGTCTTTCCTACCCACCCTATCACCATCCAGCAGCAGGCCCAAGGTCAGACAGGGTCTGTCCCACTCTTGGGCTCTTGCTTGGGGCTTGACTATCTTTGGTAAGACAGCCCAGGGTGTGTGTGTGTGTGTGTGTGTATGTGGGGATGTGTGTGTGTGTGTGTGTGTGTGTGTGTGTGTGTGTGTGTGCCCTACTTCCGGTCAGCTCTAAGATGGCAATGAAGACACCAAGGACCTACCTTGCCTTTCCCCACCCTCTATGGTGGGAGTGTACTCCTCCCAGAGCCCTAGGGCTCCCCTTTCCCCCAAGGCTCCTTCCCTGCAGAAAGCTTTCCATTTGTCTGACCTGAAAACCTGAGATCCGCGTGGAGAGTGGGGGCTGCCTTCTCTTTGCTTCTCTGGCTGCACTTGGGTAGGGGAGATCTGCATGAATGGAGGCAGAGCTAGCCACATGTGGTTTGGGAAGGGGAATCATTGACCCAGATATTTGTTGGGGAGTCTGGGGAGGGGTAGAGGGGAGCTGTGCCCCCTCTTCCCCCAGGGCAGGCACAGCTGGATCTCATCCTCTACCCTCATCTGCACGGTCAGCTCTTGGCTGAGGCTCAGACCTCTCTAGCTAATTATGAGGCCGGTGTGAGTGGGCAGAAGTGGGTGCCAGGCTGCAGGGGTGCTCTTAGGCTGGGCTAGGGGGTGAGGGACAGAGGGAGGGAGGGACCAAGGCACATGGGGCCCTAGAAAGGGATGAGTTTCTTGAGCCCCAAATTGAATCCCTGGTCCTTGGGACTGGGGGGACACACCTGACGCCTCATCTCGCCGCCTGCTTTTCTTACAGAAGGGAGAAAGGACTCTCAGAGACCCTGCTGAGGGTCTCCCTTCTCCTGCCCACCTTCCTGCTTCTCCTCTCCATCCCTTTTCCTTTCAAACCAATTTCCCAAATGAGTTGGGGCGGGGGAGGAGGGACTGTCTATGTGCGTGTGCTCGAGGGGAGCCAGCTCCTGAGTCAGCATCTGTAAGGACCAGAGGCAGAGGGTGGGGGGAGAAGATTCACGGATCTGAGTGAAGCCTGCAATGCAGTGTGGGGAGCCCAAGCTTTGGCTTGGGGGCTCTGCTCCTTCCACCCCCAGGGAGTCCAGGTGGGGCAGCTTGCACTGGTCCAAAGAGATAATACTCTTTCTGAGTCTGTTTCCACAACTTTGAGTTACATGAGCACCCCCCCCTCAGTTGAAATGGATTATCCTCCTCCAACCCCTCTTCATGGCTAGAGATAGTCCAGCGCAGGAGCTGTTATCGCCAGGCCACCATATCCTGACCCCTCGCCCCCTTGGGACACAGGGTCTCACAGTGCCCTAACCAGAAGGGTATGGCAGATGGAAGGCGGTGAATAGTTCAGGGAGAAGGCCTGAGCTACACTCAGGGGTAAGGATAATTTCTTCCTCCAGCCTAGACAGGTCTGCTCTAGGGACCCTAGTAGGCTGTGGGTGCTATACAGAACTCTGTGTGGACCCTTCTCTATGTGTGTGGGAGAAAACCCTGCATGGGGAGAGGCACTGGCTTCGTGCCCAAGCTTTTTCTACACAAAAAGCATCTGCCAAGCTGCCTGGGGTCCATTCCAGGGAGACTTCTAACTCCCCCCCCCCCCCCCCCCCCCGATCGATACAAACCTGGATTAATTGGGAGACAGAATCACTTAGTGGTATAATACGTTTTCTCAGAGTTACCTCTGCTGTCGCTGGCTGCTCTAGGGGGAGAAATATAGAAGAAAGAGGCCCCAGAGGGCTATGGGGGTGGGGAAGGAGGCAGTGGCTGCTGTGCCTGCCCCTGGAAAAATGGATGGGGTGGGGGTGGGACCAGGGCCAAGACTGGTCCCTGAAGGACAAGCGGGTGTAGGCTGGCCTCCGTGAAATAGCCAAGGGGAAGCCAGTTCCGAAGGAGCCGGGGCCAGCTTCAAGCTAGGGGTCGGAGACATACACCCAGGTATCTCTTCCCACACTACCCCTCCCCCTTCCTAACTCATCCCAACTCCCTGGAGTTTAGGACTATAGAGTCATTCTCCTAGGATCGCCGTTGGGGGGGGCACATCGGGGAGCAGTGGCTGTGGCCCTGGACTTGGGGTGGAATCCCCATTCAGTTCAAAGTCCTATGATTCCCCCCAGCCCTGGGAGGGTCAAGGTTATGGAAGCTACCCTCCCCATTACGCTGTCTGGTGGGATTGGGTATTGCTGGACCAGGTACACCTGAGATGGAGGGGCAGTGATGGTGGTGCTTAGCACACAGCTGGCCTTTTAGAAATGTTTATTGCCTGGTTGATTGGTGGCACGTTATTACTCTGTTCCTGCAGGCTCTCAGGCTGGGAGATTTGGGTCCATAGCCCGAGTGCTCATCTCGATTCGTCGGGCTGTCCAGTGCCCGAAGAACGCGGCAGGGACCAACTACCTGTCAGCAAGCCATAGCTGTGCGGAAGGGGATGTAGTGGGTGGATGGTTTTCTAGTTGGGGGGAGGGAAACCTGGGTTCTTGAGTTTGCAGAACACCTGCAGCTGCAAGGGCAGCAGGTGGCGCCCTTCCCCCTAGGTTGGGAGCCTCAGCCCTCCACCTGGCTCTAGTGGTCCCCGGTAGAGGAACCACACCATTCTTCCTCCACCCCTACCCCCCATTTTCCTAGCCCGCCCTCCCCCTGGCCTAACCGTTGACCTCAGGTAACAGCCATGGAAACAATCCCAGTCTGTGTCGGCCTAGACTAGAGGCCAGACTTCCAGAACCCAGGGGGCGGGGCTCGCCCCAGGTGTGAAGAGAAATTAAAGCGGAGGGAGGTCCCTGTCCCCTTCTGCTGGTTCCCTCTCCTTCCCTTGAGCTCTCCGCCCAAAGCCAGGGAGAGCTTTGTAACCGCGGGGGGTGTGTGGGGGGGCGGTGTTTCTCTATCCTTGAGGGCTTAGGCTACGTCCCCTTCTATCCATTCACTGCGCCCTCTTCACATCAGTGAATTCATTCCCAGGACTGCAATGAAAGGCATCTCTCTCGCAACAGAAACCTGCCTGGAATCCGTGCCCTCCTCCCCGCTTTCTCCTGGCCTCCCAGGCTTCCTTCAAGTCCCAACTAACATCCCACTGTCTTCAGGACAATCCCTCTGAATTCTAGTGCCTTCCCTCTGTGATCTAGAATCGGGTGATTTCCAATTTATCTCATATCTTTCTTGTTTGTGCAGAGCTGTTTGCATCTCGTCTCCCCGTTAGAGTGTGAGCTCCTTGAGAGAAGAGGCTGTTTTGCCTGCCTGCCTGCCTTCCTTCCTTCCTTCCTTCCTTCCTTCCTTCCTTCCTTCCTTCCTTCCTTCCTTCCTTCCTTCCTTCCTTCCTTCCTTCCTTCCTTCCTTTCTCTCTCTCTCTCTCTCTCTCTCTCTCTCTCTCTCTCTCTCTCTCTCTCTCTCTCTCCGGGAAACATATTAGGTGCCTAATAATTGCTGATTTCCTCACTTCCCAATGACAGATGCATTTCAGGCTCTTGATAACAGATGTGACCCCCCAATGCCAGAGATAGACACCTCTCCTTACACCCAGACACCAATCCGTAAGGTGGGACGAGGGCCGGGGCCACCAGTCACAAAGCACTGACAAACCTCTCGATGTCTCTCTACCCCGCTTTCACCGGGACTCCACTCACAGATACTCCTCCCCCCTTCGCCCAGGCCTGGACATCAATCAGTGGCTCCCCCTCTTCCAGGAGGGCGGTCAGTGGCCAAGGTCCCACACCTCGCAATAGTCTGGGCTTCTCCGAGGGGTGAAAGGGGCACGGGAGGAGGTGGGGACCGGAGTTTTTCGGCACGCCCCCACAGGGGCCAGGCTTGCACTCTGTTCCTCCCCCTCGATGCGGAGCTGAACTAGGAGTCAGGGAGGAGGAGGAGGAGGGCGCCGAAGGAAGCCCCCAGCCCTGCCCCCTCTCCCTCCCTTGGCAGTCCGGTCACGTCTCCTCCAGATTATCCATTAACCTGATTTCAGCTGCATTTCCTGGGCGGGGGGAGTATCTCCGCAGCCTGCAACCCGAGCAGCGCGGGAGGGCGCCTGGGGGAGGGGGCTGCGCGAATCCCCCTCTCTTCTCCTCCCCTCCTCTTCTCTCCTTTCCCCCTGTGAGGCGCAGCGAAGGCAGACGCCCAGGGGAAGCCCAGGGAGGCAGAGCCGGAGCCCCGCAGCCCGGGGTACGAGGGGAGTGGGAGGGCAGAAAGAGAGGACTAGCCAAGGACTGACTTGTGCGGCGCGCTCCGACAGCCGGAGGGGCCTTGTCCCTTTTTCCCGAAGGCCAGCTCCGGACGATCGCGGCCAGCAGCCCGGGCCGAGAGCGGACTCCTGGGGGCCGGCGTCGCTTTGTTCGCGGCCCGAGGCTGCGGCTGCGGCGTCTCGGGGTCCGAGAGCAGCGGAGCCCGGAGGGAGGCGGGCCGACGGGAGGGCCGGCAGGTTCCAGGAGGCAGGGAGGCCGGCCCAGGGGCGGGAGCTGGGCGGCCCGGCCCGCCCCCGTGCCCGCCCTCCCTCTCCCGATAGCTCGCTCGCCCTCTCGCTCCGGGGCTGCTGGGCTCCCTCTGCTCCCTTTCTCTCCCCTCGCTCCCTCTCGTCCTCTCTCGCGGCCGCCACCCGCGTCCTCCCCCCGGTAGGCGGCCACCGGCCTCTGCCCAGCTCAGGCCGGCCCTGCCCTGCCCGCCCGGTCCGGAGGGAGCCGGTGCGGGCGCGATGGCCGGGCAGAGGCAACTGCAGCGGCTGCGGCGGGGCGGCCTGCGCCCCCCTGCCCCGCCCCTGCCCCCGGCCGCGCCGGCCTCAGCTCCGCTGGCCCCGGCCCCGGCCCGACCGCCGCAGCCCGGGCGCCGTCTGCTACTGTTGCTGCTCGCCGCCCTGCTCGGGCTGGCCGCCGGCGCCGGGGGCGGGACATGTCCCGAGCGGGAGCTGGAGCGGCGCGAGGAGGAGGCCAACGTGGTCCTCACGGGCACCGTGGAGGAGATCCTGAACGTGGACCCTGTGCACCTCACCTACTCGTGCAAGGTGAGGCGGGCGGCCACCCTAGGGGACGGGAAGCGAGGCAAAGTTTGGATGACGCTCCCCATCTTGGGGACGCCGGCGATGAGGGCGGCGGGAACAAGTGCCGCGCCCCCCTGCCAGCCTGCTTGTCTGGCCGGGAGCCGGGCCCGGCCGGGGTGGCTCCGGGAGGTGGGGGAGGGGCCCGCTGTCCCGCCCGAGCCGCGGTCCGTAATTACCTATTTTTAGACTTAAACTGTGGGAGTCTGGGCCAGCTTACACCCTGCCCCCCTCCTCTGTCCCCCCCCACCCCACCCCCGCGGTCCGGCCGGGTGGGGGAAATACGAGTGTTCCTCCCAACAGTTTGGATTGGTACAGCCCCTCCCATTTTGAGGGGGATCTTGGGGCTGCAGCTTCCTGGGTCTCTAGGAGGGTCTTCAGCTCCGCCGCCCCCCTCACATTGGGAGATTGGGCCCCTAGTCCGTACTGTACGCTGACCATGAGGCGGGAGTGGGGAGTGGTTAGGAGAAAGGGGGGGTGTAACCTGCGAGCAAATGTGGGGTGTGTGTGTGTGTGTGTGTGTGTGTGTGAGAGAGAGAGAGAGAGAGAGAGAGAGAGAGAGAGAGAGAGAGAGAGAGAGAGAGAGAGAGAGAGAGAGAGAGAGAGAGAGAGAGAGAGAGAGAGAGAGAGAGACAGACAGACAGACAGAGAGAGGGAGAGAGAGAGAGAGAGAGTTTGCTCAGGTGACCCCCACTGAACTGTATGGTGCCTCCGGAGTCCCTGCCAAAGGTGTTGGAGGGCGGGGTGCTGGTGGTGGGGTAAGGCTGATCTGGACTTTGCAAAACCCTGCAGTAAGTATGTGTGAATGAGTATGTCTGAGGGGGAGGGGCCGGGATTCTGGGCTCTGTCCTTTTTTGGGAGGGGCTGCCCTAGTGGGCAGACAGGTCTTTGTCCCCCCCAACAAACAGTGTAACCCCAAGAGTTTGTGCTCAGGGGCACGGTGTCTGCGGGACAGGCAGCCTCCTTTGCTAACGGTAAAGCCCCTGACTGAGGAGAGATAGGCTGGGGTGTCCCTGGGATGGGGGCCCCTGCAATCT
Source organism: Phascolarctos cinereus (assembly GCF_003287225.1). Lineage (NCBI taxonomy): Eukaryota > Metazoa > Chordata > Mammalia > Diprotodontia > Phascolarctidae > Phascolarctos > Phascolarctos cinereus. The sequence continues at coordinate 406,037,397 of NW_027556098.1, read as the reverse complement.
GCCCAGGGTCTCATCTCCTGTTTTTGAAGAATGGGGGGGTTGGTGCTTGTCCTCAGTTTCCCCCTTCCCTCTCCTGGCCCGACTCTCAATTCCCTAACTTCTAAGCTTTCCCTTCTCTTCCTGCCGCCCCAAACCTCTGGGGCACAAATACTGTTTCTCCTTCATCTGGACTGGAAAACACAGGACCTGCAAAAACATGCCTGACCCAGGCCTCCAGCTGGGATCCTCCCTCCTCCCCTCCCACCCCCCTTCCCTGTGCACACTCTTCAGAAGGGGAGGCTTCATGGAGAGACTCTGCCCCCAGGACTGTGAACGAGAAGGCAGTTTGCCAAGTCCCTGCAGGATTTCCCGACTTCCTCCTTGCCAGGGTCCTGGGTGTGGCCATGTGGGAGGGGGCCTAGAGTAGGCTCAGGGAGGCTGCTTCTCCTGCAGTGACTCCTTTCCCCTAACCTGGAGCCACCTCTGTGTGTGTGTGTGTGTGTGTGTGTGTGTGTGTGTGTGTGTGTGTGTGTGTGTGTGTGTGTGTAATTAGCACGGGGGCTCAGTAGTGGAGAGCTGGGGAGCCATGGTCACCGTGGGGGTGGTGCTGCTGTGGTGCCAGATAAAAATTACTATGTGGTGTCTGCCCCCCCCAACACCCTATTAGGCTCAGTCTCTCTTGGATTGGGAGGAGGGTGGTAAAGGAGCTAAGCTGGAAAGCCCAGGGGTGACCAGAGTTGGCCTGGCAGGCTTGATCTGTTGGAGGGCCCTGAACGACAGTGCTGGGTTCCATCCTTTGTTCCTGAGGGACACCCCCCTTTTCCCAGGGCCCTTCTGCCCTCCAACAGGGAATGTGTAATGTCTCCACTGCCAAAGGACCACTGAGCTGGCCTTAAGTCCAGAGGCCTGGGAAGGATAGGACAGATTCTTTCTGTTGCCTCCAGACTGGATGTGTCTATGGGTTTGTGGGTGGGCTCAGGGCTCTGTGGTTCTCTAGCACTTCCCAGGTGTCTCTCTTGGAGGCTGGGGGAAACGATGGAGGCTGGTTTCTGAAGTAGGTCCTCCCTTCGGTTGGGGGAAGGGCATAAGGGAGCTGTCTTGCCAGACGGGTTTGTCAAATCTAGTACCTTCGGGGCATGGAGTGGGAGGGGAGGGGCTGGGGCTACTGCCTGAACTTGAATCTGGTTCTGTGTGTCCTCAGGCACTTTTGGGTGAGCTGGGCCAGGCAAGACTGAAATATGGGAGGAGAGGAAAGAGGGGAGGCCTCCTGTCTGCCCCACCCTGCCATACTAGGAGGGTGAGAGCTGTGAGTAGGAGAGATGATAGGAAGACAGCCCTGAACATTGGGAGTCCATGCCTGAGGGCAGGAAGACGGGAAACATCCTGAGATGGAGCAGGTGGGGCCTGGGATGTGATGGTGCTGAGGCTTAAGTGAGACTTTTCCTGTGACCAGAAGGAGGCAAAAGGGCAGGGGTAAGGTCAGCTCAGGGCCAGTAACCTAGTGGAAGGTCATAGCATCATGAAATTAGAGCCAGAAGGTACCTTAGAGGCCATTTTACAGAGAGGAAACTGAGGCACAGAGCTGTGAAAAGTGACTCACCCAGGGGCGCACAGACAGTGAATGTCTGAGGCTGCCTTTGACCCCATGCTCTTCTTGCTCCAAGTCCATTACCCTATCCACCTATCCCATAGGCTCTGGAGTCTTGTGTCCTGCTGTTCTGAATTTCTTCCACAAACTGATCCCTGTGGAAGAGTGTGGGGGCTTGGATGTGGGCCTGGAAGCCTCATTACTGGGACCTGGGAAAGTCTTGAGTCAGGCCCCTGGCCAGATGGGAGCAGGAGTTATTGGGTCCAATGTCTGTTGCTATGGGAGAATAGAGCAGCCACACTTCAGCATGAGAAGTCGGGACCCTATTTAAGAGTAGGTGGTGTTGGCTATGTGCCCTGGCCCCCAAGCTGGGAGAGGCAGGAATCCAGGGAGGTGATGGAGTAGCCTGGGCCCAGGCTTCCACACTGGGAGGGAGAAGGGGGAGTGTCCTACGGAGTTTGAAGTATTTCAGTCTCTGGCCAGGCCTGAGATTATAGCTGGGCTGATGGGGAAGGCCCAATTTTTTAACACTGGGTGTATGTCTTTAGCATACACCATCGAGACCACTCTTGTCTGTTAAAAGGTTTCCTTCATTCAGGAAAGGGGTTGGGGATTGGAAGAGACCAAGGACTCAGTTCAGGTCCCAAATGGCAGAAATAACACTGAGGAAAAAAAGACTGTTCAGGGGCCACTTGTCTTCTGGGAAGTGCCTGGAGGTTCAGAGGTAGTGTAGACAGTAGACAGTTAGACTCAGAGCCAGAAAGTCCTGAGTTCAAATCCCACTTATGACATGTGAGCTGTATGACCATGCTTAAGTCTAAGGGACAGGGGTGAGGATCTTGTGCATTTCAGGCACGGCAGACAGCCTTTGCCCCAGAGCCCACAGAATACTGGGACATAACCCAGGGATCCAGGCTTCTGTCTTGGCCCCCGAAGTATGTGTGGAAGGGGAAGCTGCCTGATTTGGGAAGCTTAGGTGTCCTGTCTTCCAGCCCACTGGCTCCCTCTTCTGACTCACCCTTTCCCATTCATTCCCTCCCCAGGTTCGGGTCTGGCGATATCTTAAGGGCAAAGAAGTGGTTACCCATGAGATCCTGCTTGATGGTGGGAACAAAGTGGTGATTGGCGGCTTTGGAGATCCACTCATTTGTGACAACCAGGTGTCCACTGGGGACACCCGGATCTTCTTCGTGAACCCCGCCCCACGCTACCTGTGGCCAGCGCATAAGAACGAGCTGATGTTGAACTCCAGCCTCATGCGAATCACGCTGCGGAACCTGGAGGAGGTGGAGCACTGTGTGGGAGGTGAGCTTGGGCTGGGCCCCGGAGCCCTGCGGGCACCTCCTGTGAGGGCTGGGAAGGGCCTAGGTTGCCGCTGATGGGCTCTTGCTTCTTGCTGGAGGGAAGGGTTGGAGCCCACCAGGCGTCCTGTGGGTGTGGGTCATGAGGTTTGTCTTTCTTTATGCCACTCCCCCCCCCCCCCCCCCCCCCCCCCCCCCCCCCCGTCAAAAGTTCTGTCTGCTTTTCTGGCCTATTGAGAGATTTCTGGCCCTGACCTCAGCCTCCCTAGGCAGCCCCCACAGCCGGTGGCCTTGCTGACGCTCTGAATTCCTGGCCCAAGTCGAGGTCATAGGCCTGGGATGTTGTGACGTTGGCTAGCCATGCTATTCACCCTCTCTGGGGATCTCGGAGCGGAAGCGCTGTCCCCATGGGGCTGAGAATTCCCAAACTCTGTATCCTGCACTGCCCCGCCCTTTGGGGAGCTGGGGGGGAGGGGGCAGCTCGTGTCTGTCTGGCAGCTCTGAGGGCCAGGCTGGGTGTGAGTGGGGGTGGGGGGGGAATGGAGCTTGTTCCTGGGAGACCGGAGTGCTGGGACCAGGTAGGCAATGATGCTGCTTGAGCTGGGGGAGCCGTTCAGATGCAGGGTCAGCTTGCCTTCATAGACTGGGGGATTCTTCAGGGAAAATTGCTCAGAATGGACTCTGTCTAGTTTTTCCTTTTTTGAGCGGGGCAATTAAGGAGGGGGGAGTAGTTTGGAGGATGAGCGTAGCCTCCGGGAAGGGGGGAGCTTTCAAACACTATATAAATGTGAATGAATGAAAATCGCATCAGAATTAACACTGTTGTCCGGACTGTGAACCAGTTTCATAGATTTAGAACTGAAACGACCATAGACTCATTACAGAGACTTTTCCAAGGTCTCCCAGCTGGCAATTGGAGCTCTATACCCAGAACTCCCTATTGCTCTAGAACACTGCTTCTCTGAGGACCTGAGTTGGAATTCTGGCTCTGCTGCTTTCTACCTTTGTTATATAACCTTGGACAAATTTTTCTTACACTCTGAGCCTCAGTTTCCTCATCTAGGGAGTGGTGGGGGAGATGACTGGGGTCCTTTCCAGTTCTCCTAATGCCCTATACCAGTTTTGCCCTGGAAGGGATGAGTCTGGGATCCTGGAAAGTAGGATGGGGTCCCTCCCTGTGGTGAGATGTGTGGCTGCATGGCTATTCCCCCCATAATAACAAGAACTAACCTTTCCATAGGACTTTTACCCGGCACTTTAGATCTAGTTAACTGGATGGCTCAGTGGAGAGAGCCCTGGGCCTAGAGTCAGGAGGACCAGAGTTCAAATCCAGCCTCAGCCCTGTATACTAGCTCTGTGATCCTGGGTTATATAAACTATTTGTAAAGTCATCACGACGTAATTTGATGAGGGAATCATTAGCAGCTTAGGAAGTATTTGACCTGGGTTTTTATGAAACTAGGGGATGCCAAGAGGCAGAGGTGAGGAGAGAGTGTATTCCAGCTATGGGGGAAGCCAGTATGAAGGCCTGGAGGTGGGAGATGGGATGCCTTGTATGAGGAACCTCAAAAAGGCCAATTTGGCTGAAACATACAGTGCATGGAGGGGAGAAATACAGGTTGTAAAAGGCTTTGAATGCCAAACAGATGAATTTAAATTTTATCCTAGAAGCATAGGGGGCCACTAGAGTTTCCTGAGCAGGAGAGGGATCCGTGTCGGCAGCTGTGTGGTAAACCTTGAACTCTCCTCTCAGGGTACAATCCTGGGGTGAATGTGTTGAGCAGTGGGGGAGCCTGTCTTGTCTGTCCTTTGGAATAGGGAAAGGACTTGAGCCCTGAGGCCTGACCTCAAGCGGAGAGGTCTCAGAGTGGTCATCTTCCCTCCTCCTGAGGCCTTCCCCCCACTCCCTGCCCAGTGATAGGAAGCTTGGACCACCCACTCTGGGTGCAACATTGTGTAGTGGTGAGATTTCTGTACATGGGGCCTGGCTTCCATTCGTGGGTTGAAAACCTGGATTTTGAATCCAGTCTCAGACACGTACTAGCTGTGTGCTCTGGGCAAATCACCTTTCCTCCCTAGACTTCAATTTGTGTGGGCTGGGCCTGGAGTTAGGAAGGCCTGAGTTCAAATTCAGCCTCAGACACTTACTAGCTGTACGCTCTGGGCAAATCACTTTACCCTGTCTGCCTCAATTTCCCCATCTGTAAAATGAGCTGGAGAATGAAGTAGCAAACTGCTCCAGTATCTTTGCCAAGAAAACCCCAGACGGGGTCACGAAGAGTCAGACTTGACTGAAAGGATGGAACAGAAACAACAAAAAAGGAGGAGGCTGGACCTTGTGACCTCAAAGATCCCGTCTGTCACTCAGTCTGTGATCTTCGGCTTCTTCCTAGGGGCCCAGGACAGTACAGAGACAGCTGGCCCCTGGGCTGGGGACTTCACCAGGGAAATGGGATGGGGGCTAAGGGCTCAGAGACCGTGGGATTCGCTAGAGTCCCCCCTAGCCCTTGTCCCACGTCCTTCCCCTTTGGTCTGGGAAGGGATGTGCCCTCAGTGGGGGTGTGGGGAGGGGCTTCTTCTCCATGGGAGGGTGGGAGCTGTGGTTTCTCATTCCTTCCCTGCTTTGAACCATTTTGGGATGAGGGCCCTGGGGGAGGGGCCCCCCTGGAATCCACAGCCCAGAGCACAGCCCACCCGTCCCCTGCCTCTTACCCCTTGATCTTTTGACTTGCTCTCTTTCCTAGGGAGGAGCTTGGCTCCTGTCTGGGGGCATGGCCTCGAAATGCCCCAAGTAGAGAAGGGACTCCAGCCTGGGGCTTGGGGTGGGGGTTTTGTTTCTGCAACCAGACCCTTTGCCGTGCCCTGTCGAGGTGGGGTGGGGGTGAGGTTCACTTCTTTCCAGATGCCTGGCTGCAGAGGTCAGGACCAGAATACAGGCCTGACATCCTCTTTCCCTACAGTCTAAGTTTTCTCTCTGGTGGGAGAGGGCAGGCCAGCCCGCAGCTCCCCTGGCTTGGGCCACTTGGACTCTCCCGTGCCTTACCTCCTCATCATACCCATTTTCCTCATGTGGCCAACCTTCCTGTCTGGGAGGATGAAGGGCAGGAAGGAAAGGGAGTGGGTGATGTTGTGGCTAAGAGTGTGAGTGTCGGGGTTAGTCTGGGCCAGTGGATCAGGGGGGAAGCTAAGCATCCTCTCCAGTCTGTAGGCCTTCCCATCCATGGAGAAAGGAGGCATTCTTGGCTTCCCCAACCCATGAGTTTTTCTCAGCTACAGCCTCTGAGTCCAGCCCTGTGGGACAGAGAAGAAACGGTTCCCCTTCTCAGAGTGGGGGAGGCAGAGGAGGAATGGGTCCCTTGCTCACAGGGAGCTCTGTCACTGTATGAAAGCAGGCCCTGCCCGGAGGAGCTTACAATTGGTAGTAGACCTTCATCTTCTCTTCTGGGAGCTTACAGTTAGGGGCTGCTGTAGGACTTGAGAGAGTAGAGAGCTGCCCATATGGGTCCAGGAGAGCTTTCTGGCCTAGCCAGGCCAAGAATTATGGGGAAGATTAGGACAGGCTGTAGATTGGTGGGCATAAGGCAGGTTTTAGGGGTTAGTAGGGGAGAGACCAGCCTGGCCCGTGGGGGGCCTTTCCCTCCAAAGGTACAAAAGAGAATATTTTTGTATTCTGTAAGTCAATCAACAACCATTTATTGAATGCCTTACTAATTAATCCCACGATCTTTTCCACAAGGATGAAGCCCTCTCTCAATCCAGGTCAGTGTCCTCTCTTGAGAGTTGCCTAGAGCAGCGCTTGGAGGTTATGTGACTTGTCCAAAGTCATTCGGCCAGGGTGGATCAGAGGTGAGACTTGAACCCAGGTCTTTCTGGCTTCTAGGCTGGTTCTCCACACCATGCTACCTCTCGGATAAATAAATGAGTACACACAAAATAAGTTGAGAGTGTTCTTGAGTCTATCCCAGTTATTTAGGTCCATGAGTTCTTCCCCACAGATTGAGAAGGTCTTCGACTGTAACCCTCTTGAGGGCAGAATCCGATTGTTAATCACCTTTGGCTCTCTGGTGCCCAGGCTTCAGTCTCGTGTAGTTAGCAGGTGCTTGATAAATGTTGAAGTGGCTGGGGAAGTTGGCTCTGAAGGAGACCCCAGCCAGTGGAGTCTGGGCTTTATTCTTTCTGCACTTGGGAGCCATTTAAGGTTCTGGAGTAGAGGAGTGACTCAGTTGGCTCTCATGCCTTAGACTTTTGGTAGGTGGGTGAAGGGATGGGCTGGAGAGGGGAGAGACAGGAAGAATGGAGTCAAGACTTGCGATTAGCCTTGTGAGAAGAGATGAGAGGGTATAAAGGGCCAGATGGGGGAGGGGCTGTAGAAGCCGAATCCATGGAGTGATTGGATGTTGGGGGTGATGTAGAGGGAGGGAAGGGTCAAAGATCCCAGCCTCATAGGATTCTAGAGCTGGAAGGGATAGGAGAGCTTAGCTAGGATAAAACATCAGCTCTCCATCGAAGCTTTCCCCAATTCTGCCTCTCACTTCCCTTTTCACTCTTATATTTCATATTGCCTCCCTTTGTGAATTCTCCATTCCAATCAGACTGATCTGCTAGCTGGTCTGATCAGGACACTCCCTTTTCCCACCTCCACACCTTTGAACAGGTTGTCTCTCCCCTCTCCCTCCCTTCCCACCTTAGAAGATTCCTCCTCCTCTCCTCTGCCCCTTGGGATCCCCACGGTTTCTTCAAAATAGCACCCAGCTGCTTTGGGATCTCTGCCCCACTCTCCCCAACTGCTAATCACCCTCGGCCTTTGGATATACTTTGTTTTGTAAAGCCTCTGGGTTAGTGGCTAGAGAAGTGCCCTCAGAGTTATCAGTGAATGAATGAATGAATCACTGACCGGGTGCCAAGCAATAGGGCTACATATAGAAAAATCAAGATGCTTCTTGCTCTGACTGGGGGGAGAACCTAGAAAAGAAAGGTATCCTTTGGGGCAGATGGAAAGTCACCAAGGCCTAAGGGTGCCAGGCTTAGAGGTCTTCGGGGGACCTAGGCAGCTAAGATGGCGGTGCTAGGGGACCAAGGGCGTGGCGGCAAGGTGAGGCCTGCCCAAGCTCCTCTCCCATTTCTTCACTCACCAGTTCACCCATCTCATGGGTCCACAGTTGGAAGGGCCATTAGAGGCCCTCAGTGTCCAATGCCCCCATTTTAAAGAGGAGGAAAATGAGGCACAGAGACATCAAGTGAACTGCTTACTTGAAGGCCCGGTGGCCCTTCATCTCAACAGAGGGATAATGCAGCCTGCGTGAAGGGGGAAAGCAAGACGAGGGGCCACTCTGGTGGTGGCAGGTGCTCTGAGAGGGTGGCAATCTTTGGTAGTGCCTCCCTCTGCCAATGAAATCACAGACCTGGTCTAACCGATAGAAAAGTGTAGCTTAGTGGATAGCTAGCTGGCCTCGGAGGCAGAGAGACCTGGGTTCAAGTCTCGCCTCTGACCCATACTTGCTATGTGACCCTGTGGGGCAAATCACTTTATTTTGTATTGTTCCAAGCAATTCTTTAGATAAGTTGTACATGACTAGTATGAAAATATGTTTTGCATGACTGCACAGGTATAACCCATATCAAATTGCTTGCCTTCTCGATGACAAGGGAGGGAGGGAGAAATTTGGAACTCAAAATTAAATTAAAAAATGAATGTTAAAAACCTTTTGTATGTTATTGGAAAAAAAGAAAACATTTGAGGGGGAAAAAAAAGATCCTGAGTCAGATAGGAGGTGCTGACCTGCATTGGTAAATGGAGTTCCCAATATCCAGTAAAAATCACTGATCCAGTTAAAAAAAGATTTTTAAAAAAGACTTTCTTTTCACATCTGATTGGGTGTAGAATGGAAGCTCCCTGTAGCCAGGGAGCCAGGGCCTACCTATTGTTGCCTCCCCAGGCCTAGCCCATTTTAAGCACTTAAATGCTTATTGAATTAAGTCCCTCATTTTGCAGTTGAGAAGTACCTCGCTCAGTCTTGGGTATTTGGATGTGAATCTTTTCAGTCCTAAATCCAGATCATTGCCTTTGGCAGGACTTTGAACCTGTGTACTAGGGTGGGGGGATGTTAGTGGTAAATGGCGGTGAGGAGGGGGATAGGGAGGGCAGCTTTAAAGAGGAAGAGCCTGAGTTGGGATGGGACTTGTTGGGTTGGAGGCGCTGGCTGCTCGTGATCTATGTGGTACCCAGGAGGCAGCTGGAAACCAGAGGACTGAAGCTCTGGGGAGGGGCTGGGCCTGGAAGGAGGGATCTGGCAGTCATTACCTAAGGCTGAAACCCCGAATGAGAGTCAGCTTGACATAGTTGATAAGACTGAGAATCAGGGGGCAGCTAGGTGGTGCAGTGGATAGAGCACCGGCCCTGGAGTCGGGAGGACCTGAGTACAAATGTGGCCTCAGACATTTGAGACTAGCTGTGTAAAAGTCGCTTAACCCCGATAGCCTCAAAAAAGAAAAAAGACTTGAGAATCAGAAAGACTTGGGTTCAAATTTCCCCTCAGATACTTGCCAGTTATGTGACCCTAAGCAGGCTCATTTGACAGCTCTGTGCCTCAGTTTCCTCCTTTGTAAAATGAGGGTCTTGGACATCGATGGCCTCCAAGGTCCCTTCCAACTGTGTTCCTATGAGATGGATGAGCCAGTGAGTGGAATCAAAGCTTTGAATGGGAGGAGAAGATGAAGCAGGACTAGGCAGAATTACTTCTCAGCTCCAGCTGCCAAAGTCCAAAAGACCAGATGACTAATTAACCCTGAGTTTGGATGATGGCGCTGATGCAAGGTTGGGGCAAATGTCAGTGTGACTCAGTCACTGGGGTGGACAGTCCTTGTGGCCAGTGGCCAGAGTGTGTGCTGCTGGGGTGGGGTGCCCCTCGGGAGCATGCAAGAGCCCTGAATCGTGTTAGGGCTGCCCTACCCTCTGCTTGCCTTCCTCAGGTAGGCAAAAGCCAGCTTTCTCCTAGCCCTGAGACCTGAGTCATGCTAGGGCTGCCCTACCCTCTGCTTGCCTTCCTCAGGTAGGCAAAGGCCAGCTTTCTCCTAGACCGGCTGGCCTTTGAGGTTTATAGGCCAGGAGATTAATGGCTAACAGGGATCTTAGAGGTCATCTCATCTGACATCTTCATTTTACAGATGAGGAAATGGAGCTCTAGAGAACTGCAGTGACTTGCCCAAAGTCACATAGCTAGCTAGCTACTTTGCTGGGATTTGAACCCAGGTTCTCTGACTCCAAATCCCATGCCCTTGACACTGTACTAGGTTGCCTCTCTTGTTAGTTTATAGTAGAAAGGAAATCCCTATTGTCTAATTGCCAAGAGGTTGCCTTAGGCAGCCATAAAGTAGATAGTCCTGAGTCAGCAAGACCTGAGTTCAAATTTTACCTCTGACACTATGTCACCTTAGGCAAGTCATTTATGACTCTGTTTCCCATTTTGTAAAAGTGGGGATAAATAAAGGATCTGTTACAGGGTTGTTCTGAGAACCACATGAGATAATATATGTAATGTACTTTCAGACCTTAAAGGGCTGTATAACCCTCTTCGTATTCTCTCAGCACAGTAGGCTGATGCTTGTTAAGCTTGTCAAGTGTTGAGCAGCAGAATGCAAAGGTCACTGCTAGGGACCTCAGAGGCTAGTCCAACACCTTCATTTTACAGAGAAGCAAACTGAGTCAGAGGGAGATGAAGTGTCTCCAAGGTTACATAGGAAGGAAAAAAAATTTATTGAACACCTACTATGTGTCGGGCACTGTGCTCAGTGCTTCAGTAGTATCTCATTTGATCCTCACAACAACCTTGGGAGTAGGTGCTGTTATTATTTCCAATTTACAGATGAGGAAACTGAGGCAAACAAGTTCAGTGACTTGTTCAGGGTCACACAGTCTGAGGCTGGATTTGAACTTGGGTCTTGCTGACTCCAGGCCTAGTGCTCTATCCACTGCACCACCTAGCTGCCTTCTACATAGTAGTAAGCTCTGAGGTAAGATTTGAATCCAGGTTCCCTGAGTTTAGTACTAGTATTCTTTACACTGGCCCGCTGCTGTTCTCAGAGAACCTGGATTCAAATCGTGGTTCTTCCACTGATCCACCTGTGTGACCCTGGGCTAGTCTGGTTCTCAGTTTCCTTACCTATAGAAGGAGCTGTAGATCTGTGATCCTCTAAGTTACTTGACCTTGGTTTCTTCCTATATAAATTGAGAGGTCTGATGAGATGGTCTGGGAGGTCCTCCCCCAGCTCTGTGCTCCTCAGAAGTCTTCTATAAACATTTCCCAAACTCCCTCACTGAGCTCCATTAGGCCAGGGAGATAGAGGATCAAAAGCTCCTGTCCTCATTCTAGGGGAGATGGGGCTCTGAGCTGTCCCAAAGTCATCTTTTATTGGTTGGGAAAGATCTTACGTTCCTTTGGTGTGGCGGAGGGTGGGAGTGGGATTCTTGCCCAAACTTCAGGTTAGAGCCCAGAGACCCAAGCCAGAGAAGGTGACGAGTGTAGGACAAGCATGAGGCAGGGGGAGGAGCCCTGAGTTTTGAGTCAGGAGAGACATGGTTTCTGATTCCAGCCTTGTACCCTCTCCTCACTACCTTACTAACTGAATGACCTTGGCCCAGTCATTTACCATTTATTGGAAATGAGTCTCCCGATCAGAAAAAAAAAAGGGTAAGGTTGGAGTACATGACCACTGTGGCTCCTTCTAGCCCTGAATCTATGATTCTAAGATGGCCCAGCAGGGGATAGGGACTGGTTGGCTAGAGTTCTGTAAGGGGGAAGGAGAAGTAGGGAATCAGGAAAGCAGGACCCCTCCTGCCCACAATCACCGATCAACTGAGGGGTGTGTGTGTGTGTATGTGTGTGTGTGTATGTGTGTGTGTGTGTGTGTGTGTGTGTGTGTGTGTGTGTTTGGAGGGGGGGCAGGGAGGGGAGCGTGAGCAATAGAAGGTGTGAAGGCAATGTAGTGTCACAGCAAGAACCCTAGATAGGGAGTCATAGTGTCTGTATTTGAATCCAGACTTTGCTGCTTCCGAACTGTAGAACCTAGGACAAATCATTTCCCTGGGCCTCTGTTTCTCTACCTGTAAATGGGGTAGGAGTTGGACTCTGACCTGTCGGGTCTCTGAGCCCTAAATCTATGCTCCCTTCTTTCCTGTTCTGTCCCACTCATTCAAGGTAGAGCCTTTATCCATCTAAGGAAGATAATGAATTGTAGAATTTTGGAATTGTTTTAGTTCCATGGGTATTTATTAAGTTTCCTATTTATTAAGACAAAAGAGAAACAGGTCAAACCCTCAAGGAACTCACACTGTTTAAAAAAAAATCACCTTATTTTTATTGTCATTTCTTGTTCTATCACATGCACTTCCAAAATATCCCTCCCCTGTACCCAGTGAGTTGTCCTTCATAAGAAAGATCTTGAAAGGAAGAAGAAATAACCAGCTTAGCAAAAATCACCAATATATTGACCGTTTCTGACAGTACATGCAGTATTCCACACCCGTAGCCCCCCATTGTGAAGGGAGGCAGTGAAGGGAGAGGGGCACATTTTCTCAACTCTGACTGGGGCTGAGCTTGGTCATCATAATTGTATAGCACCAGGAGTTTTTTTTTTTTGGTAGGGGTTTCCATTTCTGTTGTAGGCGCCACATCTGTTGTCTGATTTTGCTTGCTTTGCTTCATAGAAGTCTTCTACTGCTCCTCTGAATTCTTCAGAGCCATCTTTTCTGACAGTATGGCAATATTCCATTCCATTCCTGTGCTCTACGTGGTTTAGCCTTTCTCTAGGTATTTGGTGGCTACCTTGTCACTGTTAGCACAGGATGTTACAAAAGTCACGAACCTGAAGACTATTAAGACTTTGGAACACTGTATTTGGTATATCTGGGACTTTTCTTTTCCCTTGCCTTTGTCTTTCTTGGGGTTACCTGCCTATTCGTGGCATTTCTGGGTCAAAGGGTATAGCATTTTTAGTCATTTGAGCATAATTCCAAGTTGCTTTCCAGAATGGTTAGATCAATTCACAACTCCACTAACAATGTCTCAGTGTGCCTTTCTTTCCCTAGCCCCATCAATATTGACTATCCCTTCTTGTCATCTTTGACAAGAGGTCCCAATTCCATTTTTCTAGTTGAGGAAACAAGTCCAGAGAGGGCATTTTTAACTTGTCACAGTTCAGTTAGTTGGTAGCTGCTGTGAAGCTGAGCCTGGGGGAAAAAATGGGTCCATCTTGCAAAGGGGACTTGGTGTCAGGAAATACTTCCTGGACATCAGAGCTGTCCTGAAGTGGATTGGGGAGGCAGTGGCTTCCCCCTAATTAGAGGCCCTCAGGCAGAAGCCGTTATTGGGGGCAGGCCTTCTTGTCTTATGAGGTCCCCTTCAGGGATCTGTGACCAGAATCCAGGCTCTTTGGACGGATCCTATCACCTGCCTTTCTCTGACTTGATGAGATGCTAATTAGCTCAAGGCAGAGGGAGGACTGGATTTGCTTCCTTTCTTCCCAGACAGAGTCCTCCGACTGTTCTTAGGGCCATAATGTTTAAAGCTGGAAGGTACGTGAGAGAGAGGGAGCGGTCTGCCCAGTTATATTCAGGGAAGGGAGAAGCAAAAACTCCAAGCCCTGATTATCGCAATTTCTCTGAGCTCTAACTTTTCTTTTTCTGAAGACTCCTCCTTTTAAAAAAAAAACCCTTTAATGTTTTCTAACATCTTGAAGGGGAATACTAACTAATAATTGACCTTTATACAGTATTTTACAACACCTAGTGTTCTCCAGGCATTATTCCCATTTTACAGATGAGGAAAGTGAGGTTCCGAGAAGTTAAATTCCTCTTCCCCAGAAGAGAGTGTAAACTCATTGAGGGATTGTTTTGTTCTTTATGCCTGACACACAATACATGTTTAATAAATGCTTATTGGATCAGATTGAAATGAATTTGTTTTTGCTTAAGGTCACATATAATGAACTCAGGTCTCTCTTAATTCCCAGGACAGTTGGGGATGGGGACAGGGCTTCCTGCAAGCTATTCCCCACCTCCCATCTCCTGAGCTCTGCTGGAATGGGGGATGGGGGGATGCTTCTGTTTTTCCTTCTCTGTTTTTGAAGAGGACCAGTGACGTCACTGGGTGACGTCTGGCCTTGCTTGTGAATTGGATTAAGTGAGACAGAGCTGCACAAAGTCGCCCACCTCACCCTCTCCTCCAGTCATCCATCAGAGTCTAGTGGCAGGGCAAAAGTCAAAATGACTGGCCATGGTGGGGGGGGAAGATGGGGTCCCAAAAGGGGAGGGGGAGCAGCCTGGGAATTATGCTTGGGGAGGGGGACTTGGTTTGTTCTTCTCTTTACGCCCCCCTCAAGCCCAGTACCGGTCACCTGGGTCTTGAGATCTCTAGCCTCTGGGCCTTTGCCTGGATCGCCTTCCCTTCTCACTGTCTCCTCTTCAAATCTGTTTCCTTCAAGGCTCAGATCAGAAGCTGCTTCCTACGGGAAGCCTTTCCTGATTGACCATCTGCCAGTCCCCTTTCCTCCCAGCAACCTTGTCTTTAAACATATCTGTTATGTTTATGATGAAATGCACGATTTCATGAACATGGGCATAGCCTGGTTCTCCTAATGCAGGCAGGCACTTTGTCCATGCCTCACAGTGTTGGGGAGTTGCCTAGGGCACCGAGAGGTTAAATCATTGAATCACAGGTTTAGAGTTGGAGGGGACCTTAGAGGTCTTGGAGTCAGACCCCCTTATTTTACAGAAGAGGAAACTGAGGCACAGAGCATGAAGTGGTCTCACAGCAGCAGGTTCGCTGGGGAGGGACCCCCAAGGTCAGCTGCTTGCTGGTTCCTCTCATGCTCTGGTCTCACAATGCGGGTGTAGGCACGACACTCCAGTGTCTGCCTCGGAATCCCTGCTGGGACTGAAGACTGGGAATCCCGGGCAAACACCTCTTTGTCCAGGAAGTTCCTGATAGAAATGTTGGTTAGCACATTGCTCCTCTGGACTGGTCAGGAGGGCCAGGCGCCCATTTCTTGATAATTCGTGGGCCTGTGGCTGAAAGCCTGTGGGGGAGGAGAGCGGAGAGGAGGGCCTAGGGGAGCCAGACCTGAGCAGGGCCGGAAAGCCTTTTCCCCAAGTCCCAGCCTCTGGGTTCCTCAGCTTCCCTCAGGCCTCCTGGATGCTTCAGGTGGAAAGGGGGTTGGGGAGAGAAGGTGGGGTGGGGCTTGACACCATCCCTTTTCTGTCCCCCTCAAGCCTTTCTCGAGGGCCACTGGGGAAGGCTCCTTCAGCCCAGGTTTGCCCACTGTAATCTCTCCTTCTCTGATCTCTGGGCCCATGGCCAGAGCCAACAGCATTCCGGGCATAGCTGGGACAGGTATGTCTCCTGGGAGCCCCCTGCCCCCCTGCCTCTGGCCAGCCAGCCACAATGGGGCCGGGGAGCCTGGAAGAGGAGGAGGGGGGAAAGTTCTTGCCTGAAGTATTCTCTCAGAGATAAGGGGGATTTGTGCCCCACCGGAGAGGGCTTGGCTCAGGGACTAGCTGCTGATGAAAGAGACTTCTCCATCCTCTTACTATTGTCCAGCCTTTCTTAGTTTTTCTTCCCCCTGAGGGGTTAGGCTGGGGTAAGGGGGGGGTGCTATTCAGGAATTTCCTGACTCTTTTTGGGTCCTCCTACCTCCTACTGGGAGCCTCCCATCCCTCTCCAGGGGCCGGGGTTTGCTGGTGCTTCCTACTTTTCCTGGGTGGTGGTGGCAGCCCAGAATGGGAAGGAGGAGGAAGAAGTATTCCCTCCCCCACCTGTACCTCAGTCCTGGCTCTGCCTTTTGGCTCTCACGGTGAGGTCTGGGCACTGCCCACCTGCCCGGGCCCAGGTGGCTTGGCTGGTCACTCCTGACTAGGTCGGACTCTGGCTTCCTGAGATACACAGTGAGGCAGTGCTGGGGGTTCTGACCTCTCTCCCCGGTGGCTGATCCCCAAGAGAAGGGGCCTGGGCTTTGGGGGTGCTATCTCAGACCCATGTTAACATTCTTCCCCACCCTCAATTATCCAGGGGCTGGGTATCCACGGGCAGAGCAGGGATTCTTAACCTGGCTTCCATGGACCGCAAATTACCCATTGATAGATTTCAGGGGGTCCATAAACTTATTTTAAAATATATTTTGATTTTTAATATTTTTAATTTTGATTTTATATTTTTTATATTTTGATAACTGCATCTTAATGTAATTGGTTTCCTTATTTTTATTTTCCTTTTATTTCCTTAGAATAAAACACTATTCTAAGAGGATGTCCATAGGCTTTTTTAGACTGATTGCCCAAGGGACCCAGGGCATAAAAAAGGGAAAGAAACTTTAGTGCAGATAACAGCATGCTGAATTGGGGGGGGGTGTCAAGAGACCTGGTTTGTAGTCTTCCACAGACATGTCTAGCTGTGTGACCCTGAGCAAGTCACCTCCCTCCAGATCTATGACGTTATGCTAAGTCTCTTTAAACCTCAGTTTCCTCCTCTGTAAAATGGGAGTAATAACACCTATGCCCCATAGACAAGTGGTGTCAAATTCAAATAGAAACAGATCCTTGCAGGCAGCAGATTGGCTCAGAAAACCACAAATTAGCATCGGCTCTATCGTATGGTATTTTTCTTTTCTTTTATTCCACATTTCCAAATTAGATTTTAATCTGGTTTGCTGAAGGGGGGAGGCTGGGAGTTTGACATCTCCCATGCCATTATTACTGTTGCCATCTTTCTCATTATCACACACCCTGGTACAGTAGAGAAAGCTGGCCTCTGAGGCCAGAAGATCTGGGTTCAAGTCCAGCCTTTGTCCCCTCCTGGCTGTGTGCCCCTGCCAGGTGTCCACGCATTTCTCAGAGATGACAGACCTATTTGAGGTGGAGGGAGTTTGCTCACAAGAAATCACTTTTCCAGTAATGATAGACATACCTCTCCCCCTCCAGCCCTGCAGAACCCCTGTGACATAAATGTTATGGACACAGTCTGGTCACCCATTTCTTGGGCGGGCCTTCTGGTTCGTGGTTGGGGTTTGGGGGAGCCAGGTCGTGGCTGGCCAATAGGAAAGTTACCAGCAGAGGGGTCTGGGTCACTCCATATGAGGGCCCTACTTCAGAGGAAGAAGTATTTCTTTCCTCTCAGGCCCAGGATCCTGGATCCAGGTCTGGAATGGACCTTCGAAGCCATCTATGCCAACCCCCTCATTTTTTACAGATGGGGAAACTGAGGCCTCTGAAGATAAAGTGATCTTGCCCAGAGTGGGCTCATTGCTGTAAAGCTGGAAGGGACAGTCTCTTCATTTTACAGGGTGAGGAAACTGAGGCCTAGGCCAGGTTGTGCCTTGCCCAGGGTCACACAGAAAGTTGGTGAAACAGCTGTGATTGGCACCTGACACCTCTAGAACGGGCAGATTCTCCCATCCCCATGCCCTTCATTCCGTCTTCTTCCTCTATCACCTGCAGGGGGGCTGGAGGCCACAAGGGCAATGATAGTCTTGGGGACTGGGTCCCAGTGTTAGCTCCCCGATCAATTTGGTTTATGGGGTAGCAGACCGAGTATTGAACTGAGCTCAGGGAGTCTTGGGTTCAGATTAGTGGCTCTCTGACTATACGCAGGTCACTTACCCCCTCTGGGCTTTAGCTTCCTCTTCTGAAAAGTGGGGAGAGAAGTATTTATGATGCCTTAGTATTGTTGTGAGCCCAAATGTCATCTGGGTGTTAGCCGCGGTTGTTTTCCACGTGAGGAGGAGGAATCTTGCTGGAATAGCTTTGGCTTGAGTTGCGGGGAGAGGGCCCAGGCTGGCCAGCTCCGTGGGGCTTGGCTCTGTCTCTTGGGCATGAGATTCCTTTGAGGTTTGCCTGGTCGGATGGGGTACTGGGAACTAGAGATGGAGGGGTGGGACCGAGCCAGGGGCATGGGTGCCAGGCAGAGGGAGCCTCTTCGTGGTGCCTGGCCCTTGGTGCCACGTGTCTCCTCTGCCTGTTCATCTGGCTGCCTGGGAAGTCACTGTTATAATAACAAGGCTAAGCCCTTGGCTAGGACACTGGCTCCAGGGGGTTCTGCCTGGGTGGCCGAGGCCTAGACTGTGGGCATTGGAGATTGGCGAAAGGCTGGGGCCTGGAGCTCGGGCGTGGGGACTCCTCCTTGGCAGGGGTCTGAGGAGGGGTTGGTCAGGTGGAGGCCTGTTCTAGGGGTGGAGGTGGGCTCGGGCTGGATCATTAGGCATCTGGAGGGTTGGCAGCTGCAAGACTCTGTTCAGCCCTCCCCACTTTTCTGGGTGGGATTGGGGGGAATGAGGCTTGGGTAGGGGGAAGAAGGAAACAATGGCTGGCCTAGGGATTGAGCCTCCCCATTGTCTCCTCAAGGGTGAAGGAGCCTGGCGCGGCTCAGATCCAGGGACCTGCTCGGGACTGGTCAGTGCTGTCCCCACACAGTATCTTGACCTTCCAGGGATGGGGAAGGGGGCTCATTCAGTCCTAAGCTGGGCAGGGTGGGGAAGAGGGTTCTGCCCCTCGGCCTGGCATGGGGTCTCCCTCTCACCCCACCCTTCTCCATTCAGACTGGGCCTGGTCTATTTGCTCCGTGGTGGGGGGAAGGGGGGGGCTTTTCTCTGTTTTCCCTGCCCCCTTTTCCTGCCCAGCCTCATTCATCCAGTGCTCTCCTAGGGGTGGGGTTGAGGTGGTAATTAAGATATTCCTGTCTGCCTCTCTGTTTGTCCTACTGACTCCCTCCTCCACACCCTGACCTGTCTCTGCTCTCCGATTTGGGTGTGGGGTGCCTTGGCCCCTCCTCTAAGCCTAGGCTTGGGGGTGGGAGGGTGGGCATGCAGGTCTGGGCTTGGCCAGGACATGTCTGGAATTTCCCATCAGTATGAGAAGTGGGGATGTGGGGGGTGTCTAACAGGTGGGTCCCTGTGGCTCAGAGGAGCTGATCTGTGTGTGTGGGGGGTAAGGCAGTATGTGGACTGTGGTCTCTGGCCACAGTGTGACCTTGAGAAGGGGAGGGTGGCCTGCCTTTGCCTGCCCTCGCCTGGCATGTTCGGACTCTTGCCATCCCCTTCCAACCCTGTCCCCTCTCCTCTGGGTTAGGACCTCCCTCCCATGGGGCTGCGGACCTGTGTGGCCAGGATCTGCTTCTGACTCCTCTTTCTCCCTTCCAGGTTCTGAGGTGGGGAGGGAGGACGGAGGTGCACCATGGAGCCATGGGATAGGCACAGCATGTGTGTGTGTGTGTGTGTGTGCATGTGTGTGTGTGTGTGTGTGTGTGTGTGTGTGTGAGATGTTGGTAATTCAGCTTGTTTTCTCTAAACCTCAGTGTCCTCATCTGTAAAATGGGGATAATAATAGTACTTACCTCACAGGTGGTTGTGAGGATCAAAAGAGATCTTGGACATAAATCCCTTTGTAAACCTCAACTTTCTTTAGAAACATGGATTGTTTGGAGATACCTGGGGATGGAGGGGGGCAGCCCGTTGCTTATGACCAGTCACCAGTGAGGACCCCCTCCCTAATTCCCCAGCTCCTACTGGCCTTGGCGGGGAGACTCCAGAGCCTCCCCTTTCCCTTCTCAGCTTGGGGGACAGAAGAGCTGAGAGGGTGTCTCCGCTCCCCTTCCCCTGGCAGGTCATGTTCTAATCTAATGGAAAGCACTCTTGGCTTTTTCCATATCTGTATCTGACCCATACAGCTACTGTTCTATGTGGTTTTCCTCCTGCCCCCCCAGGGAGGCCTGGCCCAGGAGCTCCCACACCCAAGCCACTCAATTTTCCCTTCCAAAAGGAAAAGAAAGAAAGAAAAAAAGAAAAGCTTGTTGGGAAAGTGGTCTTCCTGTTTGTCTACACTGGCCCTCAGAGTCTACACTGGTCCCCAATCATTGACCTTTGTGGAGCACTGTGTGCTTTGAGAAAAGTCCTTTTGCATCTGGTCTCTCAGTGAGCCTCGTACCAGTCCTGTGCGCTCTCTCGTTTTACAAAGGAAGACGGGGGATCTGAGGATGGTCACAGGAAGCATTAGTGGCAAAGCTGGCCAGGGCTGGAAGGGACATCAGAGGCCGTCTAGTGCAATCCTCTCATTTTACAGAGGAGGAAACTGAGGCTCAGAGGAGGTGAGATTTGCCGAAAGTCACAGTGGAGATGGGATGAGAGCCCTGGTGTCCTGACTCCTAGACCAGGGAGCCTTTTCCTATCCCTGTATAATAACCTGGATTTGGGCCGTGGGTTGCAGGACCATAGGGGTCAGTGGAGAATGGGGATGGGCGGAAGGGGTAGCGGGCAAAGGACCACTCGGAATGATTGGAGGGGGAGTGAACTCACTTTTCAGACATTCTCTCAGGGGACATCTGTCAAGGACACCTGGGTCCTCCACCCTAAACCTGGGGGTGGGCGTGGTTTGGGGGGAGAGCGGTCCCTATCCTGGGACTACTCCACTTTTGGTCCTACTCCCAGGTCTGGTCTGCTCTTGTCTCTCCTCCACCACCCCCTACACTGCAGAGCCCTGTGCCCAGACTGTCAATGAGCCCCCTTCCCCCTTCCCCTCCTGGTTGGCCAGGGAGCCCAGGGTCCATTGAAGGAGGCTGGGGGAGGGTAGGGGAGCAGCTCCTGTGGGGCCAGGGTTTGGGGGGAAGAAAGGGGCTTTGTGAGGCCGGCTGGGCTCCAGCAGGGAGAGTAACTCAGAGAGACCAGGGGAGTGGCCCCATCCCTGAGCACTGTGGAGAGGTTTGGGGGGGCAGGGGTCACTAGGGGTCTCTGCTTCCCCGTGGGGAGAAGGGCCCAGGGCAGCTTCTGGCTGGGCATACAAAGGAGAGAAGGGGTCATTCATGAAAGGGAAGGGGAGGACTCCTGAGTCCCTGATCTGAGCAATGGGGGGGCCTGGGAAGGAAAAACGGGGCTTGTTATCTTATCCACCCCCTGCCTCTGGCCAGCTCTCCCCTATCTCTGGAAAAGCAAGTCCAGACCCCCTTCCTGCCCCCACACACATTCCCACCCCTCCCGGGGGCTGATCTGCTTCCTGCCCAGATGGGAAATGCCCTCCCTGCTTCCCCCCAACCCCCCCATGGGAATCCAACCCTGCTCACTCTTCTCCCCCAACCCCACCCCCCCCAGCCCTGGAAAAACAGCTGCAGAGTCCAAGACTCCTCCCCCTTATCTGCTTTAGCCCTGGGATTCCTGGCCCCAGCCCCAGCCCCACATCAAAGGCTTTGTGAGCCTCATCCCCGCCCCCCCACCCAAACCAGGCAGTGAGGGAGTGAGCATCTTTGGAGCCCAGCCCTCCCCCATTCCCCAGCTCTGACTGTCACAGAAGGGACTTCAGAGGTCATTCCGTCCAACCCATACCTGACCCAGCAAGTAGTCATTCAGCCTATTGTCGGACCTCCCGTGAAATCCCATTCCACTTTTGGACAACTCTTACTAAATAAGAAGTTCTCTTTACATTAAGCTGACAGCTGCCTATGCCATGTCTATCCATTGCTTCAAACTCTGGGACCGCATAGAACAAGTCTAACCTGTGCTCTTCCTCCTCAGGTAGTCCTTCGAAAGCTTTTCTCCAGGTTAAGCCCCAGTATTCAATGGTATGGTCTCCAGTCCACTCATCTTCTGGGATATCCTGGCTGTGTTTTAGCTACAAATGTGGTCTGACTAGGGCAGAGGACAGTGGGAACTACCACATCCTTCATTCTGGGGCATGGTGTCTCCCAGTTTACTCACTGAGATCACTAATACCCCTAGGAATTTCCCCAGGAGCTGTTAACTCTATCTCCCCACGTGCCAGACAGTTAATTATTTGAACCCAGGTAATTTTCCTTGGGATCATAGATCTCACCTTCCTTTCTTTCCAGCTTTGTGCCCTCTGTAAATCTGATAGACATGCCATCTGTGTCTTCATCTAAGTCACTGGTAATAAAGTCAGGTAGCTCAGGCCCGTAGAACAGGTCCCCAGAGTATTAGACTATAGCCATTTGAGTTGAAATCAAGATCCTTTTGGGTGAAGTTATTTAAAGTCCCTCCCCCGCATTTAACTCTGCTCTCCTTTAATCCACACGCCTCCATCTTAACCATAAGTATCTCATGAGCCAAGGCATGTGGACTAGGCTTGTGGCGTTTTCCTGACTGGCCTGTCCTGTTGTTGCTCTTATTTATTGTTTGTTCCTCATTCTCGAAGAGGACCATGACATCAGACTTGCAAGTGAATTGGATTTAAGTGAGGCAGGGCTGGGCGGAGTCACCAGCCTCACTTTCTTCTCCGGAGCCACCTGAGTCCAGTGGCCAGATGTAGATCAGGATGACTGGAGATGGCCCCGGATGCAGTGGGAGACCTTGGCCTTTTAAAGTTAAGATCTTTAACAGGTCTCTGTTTGACTGAGACAATGCCCATTCAGTGGTTAAGGCTGGGTTATAGGACTAGTCAATCAGGAAAATGCCTTGTCAAAAGAGATGAGGTTAATCTGACATGATTCACTTTTTCTTCAATTCTTAGTGATCACTGCTTCCCTTTCTAAATGCTCAGATATCATCCCTTTAATAGTATATTTTAGAAGCTGGCCAGCAATCAAAGCCAAGCTAATCATTCTCTACCTCAATACAAGCCATCCATATCCCCATTTTTTTTTTGAAAATCAAGGCAACGATTGCTTGCCTGAGAGTTCCCAGAGAATGGGAGAGGTGCTCCAGGACTGCAAAGATCATGGCCAGTGGCTCCATCGGTGGCCACCAGCTCTTTCAGGGTAATTTGTCTTTAGCGGCTGAAGAATGTTATGAGCTCATTGTGGATTTTTGTTATCAGTCATGTTTACCTCTTCGTGGCCCCATTTGGGCTTTTCTTGGCAGAGATAATAGAGTGGTTTGCCATTTCCTTCTCCAGCTCATTTTACAGATGAGGAAACTGAGGCAAATAGGATTAAGTGACTTGCCCGGGGTCACATAGCTAATAAGTGTCTGAGGCTGGATTTGAACTCAGGTCTTCCCTGACTCCACACCCGGCCCTCTATCCACTGCACCACCTGGCTGTCCTGTGGGTAGCTTGGGTATTTACTCAACATCTTTTGCTGATTTGGGGTTTCAGCACCCTGTTAACTAATTTTGTTCCCTCTATGCAGTTCAGAAGATTGTTTCCCTTGATAGGGAAATTAAGGGCAAAATCCTCAATAATCACCATGATATCTCTGCCCCACTTCCCTCCCTCCCTGTTCCACCTTTAAGCCTCTTTGCCCTCTCTGGAGCAGCATTGCCAAAAATGCCCCCCCCCCTTTAACCTTCATCACCAATTTTTTTGCATCTTTGCTCCCCTGTTCTAGACTCTATTTTTATGGAACCACATTTCTTGTGTTCATCTAATGTGTGCGTGTCTAAAACAAAATCAGTGTTCATGGTTGAGGTCACTGTGCGTCCGCATCTGTCTCTTCTGGCAGCTTAGAGAGCTGGCCCGAACTTCACTCTTAGGCATTTCCTATTCATTTTGGGCTAATTGTTACCTCAGAGAATTTTGAGTCTCAGTAATCTACCTAGCCTTTCTCTAAACTCTTTGAAATCAGACTTAGGATCTTCATTTGTGGGAGAGAGAGAGAGAGAGAGAGAGAGAGAGAGAGAGAGAGAGAGAGAGAGAGAGAGAGAGAGAGAGTGTGTGTATGTGTGTGTGTGTGTGTGTGTGTGTGTGGTGTGTTTAGGGGGGTGCACTGGGGGAAGGTCCCTACTGAGCCTAGCTTGGGTTTTCGTTGTGATTTCTCACATTGGAAATGTTAAGATCCCCTCTGCCCTTCCCCAGAGACCAGGGCTGGGGCTACACAGAGGACCTTGGCACTGCCTGGGGACACAGGGCAGCTTTGGTCTGAATCTGCCTG
This sequence comes from Phascolarctos cinereus, assembly GCF_003287225.1. Lineage (NCBI taxonomy): Eukaryota > Metazoa > Chordata > Mammalia > Diprotodontia > Phascolarctidae > Phascolarctos > Phascolarctos cinereus. The sequence goes on along the minus strand of NW_027556098.1, from coordinate 406,013,674 downwards.
GTGGCTCTGTGCCAGAAGAGAAGGCTTAGGGCGGACCAAAAGAGTGCATTTCTGAGGGGCTGGGAATCCTGGATATTAGGGAAAGGGGCTATGTGGTCTTTGTAGGGCCCTTCCCCTCCAACCTGGTTGACTGTTTAAGGGAGCAGGCCTACCTGGGCCTAGCTTGGGATGGGGAGGCATATTCAAGGTCAAGAGAACCTAGGTTTAATGGGGGGGGGAGGGATGATTTAGGTAGGGTGAGGCTCTTTGCGTAGAGGTCACTTCTTGACCTGTTCTCATAGTTCTGGACAAGGCTGATCTGAAATGGTTTTGGGTACCCACTCTGACTGGGGCTGGGGGGAGAGTGTTTAGGCCTGTGTGACTGGGTAGTTGTTAAGTCTCTGGACAGGGAAGGTCTGAGGCTGCCCTGTTCTCTTTCCCTCCACCCCCTTTCAAAGGGCCAGGACGCTGTTGACTTTAAATGCTTTAGACTTTTAGGAATTTATTCACTGAGGAGGGCCCAAGAGGTGGAGGGGCTGATCCTTCCAGCTCTTTGTGGCCTGTGAGCCAGAGTTCAGAGGTTCAAGTCGCTATGCCTGTTCCTCGGCCCCCCTCCCCCAGCTCCCTGGAAAGGCCCAAAGGGGGCTTAGGGGAACCTTTGACTAATGCCCTGTGTGCGGCATGAAGGGCCAGGGGGTAGGGAAAGGGGATGGGGGCCTCAGTGAATAGGGATGGTTCAGTCTGGGCAGGAGGAAGATGGAAGCTCATGGAGGGGGGCTCTGACGGGTAGGACAGGGCTCAATGAGAAGGCTGAGTCTGGGACAGGGGTGGGGATGCCCAGTGAGGACATGGGTAGAAACTGGCGTTTTCCCTCCCCCTCCCTTCAGGTCCTGGGGATTCTCAGAATTTCCTGAAGTTGGAACAAGGAAGGTGGGAGTGGGGGCTGGCTTCCTCTAGCTGTGCCCTGGGGCAGGGGAAGAAGGAAACATCCCCTGTGGAGGGGGCCCCTATTGCTAGTAGCAACAGTCTGTGGCCTAGCTCTGGGGTTGGTTTGGGGCTGGAGGGGAGTAGGAAGCATTCTCCCATCCCCAGCCTGGGCTGCAGCTGCAGTTCAGGGCCCCCAGAGTCCAGGGGCATATGGGCTGAGGTAGCCAAGAGGCAGGGGTGGGAAGAAGCTGGGCCTGGTTGAGAGCTCGGGGCCAGGTTCTGGGAGGTCCTGATCTTCAAGCCCTGGCCTAGTCCTGGGGGCTGCTTGGAGGATCAACTTCCTACCCTCGCCTCCAACACACTCCAGGCTCTGGTTTTCTGTCATATTTCTGTCATATTGCAGGCTGTGGTTCCAGGTCAGAGGTTCCCATGGGCATTTAGCGCTGAGCAGTGTGGTCTGGCAATGAGGCCTGGGCCTTAGACTGCGTTCGATTCCTGGCTTGGCCAGGCTATATGACTTTGGGCAAGTCATTACTCTGAGCCTCAGTTTCCTTCTCTGTAAAATAGGAATAATGATACCTTTTCTGCCTCCTAGAGCTGCTGTGGGAAGGGATCAAGAGGTCCGATGAGAGCCTGGGTGTCACTTAGTACTGCAGTAAACTGTAAAGGGCAGGGGCCCTACTAACTGTAAGGTGGTCCCAGCTGCTGAATTTGGACCAGTGTTTCCCACTGGGGTTTTCCTGTTGGTATTCTAGCTTGGAGCCTGGCATGGGGTGTGTGTGTGTGCGCGCGCACGCTCTGGGGATGGCTGGCTGAGAGTACGTGTCCTGGCTCTCTGGGAAGCGTCCCCAGCTTTGCTCCATATTCATGTTCCCCTGTCCAGGGTGTGGTGGGCCGGGGCAGGCCTGAGGAGGCCTCGTTGTTTCTACAAGTAGCTGGCGCCCCAGTCAGGTGAAGGTAAATGTGCAAGGGCCAAGAGGAAGCCCCTTTGGTCCAGCCTTTGCCTGGGGGAGGGGTCCCTGGGGGTTCGAGAAAGCTCACAAACTGGAGGTCATCCTGTCTAAGCCCCTCATTTGACAGAGGAGGAAACTGAGGCCCTGTCAGAGTCATAGCTACAAAATGTCTGGGGTGGGATTTGAACTCGGATCTCCCTGACCTCAAATGCTCCATCCCATCTGCTCCATCATGCTGCCTGTCCCTGAGGGACCCCTCAATCTTTGCCATAGGCGATTCTGGGTTCGAGGAAAGGAGGAGCACCTAGAGCCTGCCAGACATGAGAAGGTGTCCCGGGAGGCCCGGCAGGAGGAGCTGGGCACACTGCCTAGCCCCCTCCGTCCACATTCCAGAGAAATGACTTTAGAAGTGAGTGCTGTGTATCCAGCGCTGGCCACCTGGGTCCTGGGGAGGAGCGAGGGCTGAGTGCCACCCCCGCCCCGTGCTCTCCCCAGCCAGAGCCGGCAATTGGGTCTTGGACACCTTTGGAAGCACATGCTGGCAGTCCCTCCTCCTCCTCCCACTAGCCCTGGAGGCTCTCTGGGCCACGTCTGGAAGGAATAAGCCTTGAGCTGAGACATCTGGGTCCGTTAGTGGCTGCTGGTTTAAACCTTGGGAGGCAGGGAGGGAGGGAGAGGGCGGCCGGGCAGCGGCTGGCCCTGCTGGGCTGTGGACAGTGCTAGGCTGTCACCACGTGTAGCAACGCAGGCTGCTCTGCATTTCAGTAACCATAATGATAATAATCATAATAATAATACAGATCTGCACGTAGCATTTGAAGATATACAGAATTTCTTACCTAGCTGTGCTTGATTTCTATGTCTATGCTCTCGTCTGACCCTCGCAGCAACAACCTTGGCAGGTAGGTTGCTGTTATTATCCCCATTTTACAAATGGGAAAACTGAGGCTCAGGAAGGTCCAGATGGGGAAACGGAGACTTGGGGAGAGTCACCCATCTAATAGGGTCCAAAGTAGGGTTTGAAGCCAGGTCTTGTGTCCTGGGACTCCCCTGTCCCTAGACCATGGTGCGGGGGGGAGTGCCTGTGGCTTCTCTGATCTTCAGACATAATGACCAGGGGAGGTCTGGCTGCCCAGGGAGTGTCTGAGGGCTTGGCAATGGGGCAGAAGCTGCCTGGGTGAGACTGCTTTGGCATCCCTGCCTCTCCCTCGGCCCTTACCCTCTCACGGCTAGATCTTGCTTCCCAGAGAAGGTGAGACCTTGGCTTCCCCATCTTGAAACTCTCAATCCTTGGGGTGCCTCATGCTGGGGAGAGGAAGAGGAGGGAGAGGTGAACCTCCAGCAGAGCCCTATCCACCCCAGCTAAACAGCTCTGGGCCCCAGCTCCCCTCTGGGCCACCTACTGACCTCTGCCTTTCTCTTGGCCGTCCTGTTGTCAGGCCCAGCTGGGAGGAGGGAAGGTTAACTCGGGGCCTCAAGCAGAGGATGCTCTCTGGCACTGTGCCCGCCCCCCAATCCTGGGTCATTTATTCTATATCCTATCCTTCCCATCCCATCGCTTTGTATCTGAGACCCAGAAAGAAAGGAAGATAGCAGCCAAGCAGGATCCAGACCTTCTGGGGGACGACTGGGGAACCAGGTGGCCTTGTCAGCCTGGTCGGCTCTGGCTAGAACCAGAAATGGGTGGTGAGGAAGGGTGAGTGGACAAGGTGACCTGCGGGGCATGCACTGAGGAATCACATAGCGTGTATACAGAGGGACATGGATGCACACGTGAGCAGGCGGGCACATACATGTAAATAATCACACCGTGTGCATATAGACAGAGGTGGAGGTGCATGTGTGCCTGGGCCACTCGCCTCTGAATGGAGGTGGATGAGTGAGTCCCATCTGGAGACTGGGGTGGTGGCGGGGGTGGGGCGGGGGTCATGGGGGGGGTGCGCCTGTTCCAGGCCTGAGACACATTATCCTGGGGGGGGGTTGCATAGTCACAAATGTCCCTTTTCTTTTCTCTGCCCAGTCCTGGCCTGGGCCCAGAGGAGCTGTCCTGCCCATGAACCATCCATTGTCTTGTCCCCAGGCTCCTGGGAGCTGAGCCCAAGGGGCCCCAGGGAGGGGGGGACAGAGACAGCAATGGGGAGGGGCTGGAAGGCCAGGCCGTGGGAGGGGGCATGCAGTGGAGAGAGGCCTGCTGTCTGCTGGGGGGGGGTGCTTTCACCTCTGTTCAGTAACTAGGCTGTCTGGCAGGAGAATACTTGGGCCATTTCCCACCCCCCACTGGGCCTCAGTTTCCCCAGCTTTCAAATGGACTGTCAATCCTTGGTGCCTTCTAAGGGCCCCAGGCGCTGACAGAATCACAAATGATCTCAATTCTGAAGCCAGGGAAAGGAGGGTCTGGGGATCTCTCCCCCACCCCTCCCAACAGTCATTAACTAGGATCTCCCATGCTCCTCCTCCTCCTAACCCCCCTCCACCCCCTCTGTATGGAGATCTCCTGAGGACCCGGGCTTCCATTCTGAAGGCTGGCAGGGTAGTCCCATGGTTAGTGTCCAGGGCTCTGGATGGAGGAGGTAGGAGCTCTTCCCCCTTCCTGTTCTTCAGCAGGTACCTGTTTTCTCATCTGAGTAGTGGGCCCACCTTCAACCTTCCTATGGGTCTCTGGACCCAGCTTTAGGGGAGAAGGCCCCCGGGGATCTTGGCCTTAGCCTAGGTCTGGGGCTATGATACCCAGCACATGTAGGTGGGATGCCCACCCTAAGCCTGACAAAACAGATAGAATGATATATCTGAGGCCATCCAATCCATTCCTCCTCCCATGTTACAGATAAAGAAACTGAGGTAGAGTGAGAAAGAGTGACTTGTCCAGGGTCACTGAGGCAGCTGAACTGAAAACTCACTGCTGAGCCTCTTAGACTGGCCTGTCTGGACATCTGTAGTCCCTAACAGAGGCCTGGAGCTGAACCCAGCTGGGCAGGGGAAGGGAGAGGGGGAGGGGGTGTCACTGTTTGAGGTCCTTCTGCCTCCCCCCCACTGGGCTGTTCAAGAGGGAAGCCAGGCTCCTCCCCTGAGGGGCCCCCATCCCTTTCAGGGGGAGCTGAGCCCGTATTGTCCAGGGGGGGGGGGGGCTATCTGCATGAGAAAGGGCAGGGCTGGTTGCCATGGGCACTGGCCTGCAGGCAGAGACTGGGGGGGGGTCCCCTTGGTCTCCCGTCCTCCTTTAGGCTAGCCTTTTCCTTCCCTTCCCTCACATCCCACCCTGCCAGAATAGCGGCTGTGCGTTTGCACATGTGTGTAGTTTTGTGCTCACATATAGCAGGGGAGCATCCTGTGAGGTGATTGTGAAGGCCTGTGGCCCAGAAGCCCCCAAACCCCTGAGGGCCAGGCCACTATCTGAAGGAGGCAGACCTGAGGCAGAGGGAGGGGCTGAAGGGAGGTGCATTCTCAGAGTCCCCAAACAGCAGGGGTTTCTGAAGCTCCCCCTCTCCCTGGGACTCAACTTTCTTCTGGGCTTCGGGGAGGGAGGGGTGCTGCTGTTTTTGCGGCCTCAATGCCCCCTTTGTTTCTCCATTCTCAGCTGGGACTCCAGCCCTGGGGTAAGGGTGGTGAGGCTGAGCTCTCCGGGCCCCTCCCTGCCCCAAATGTGTAACTGCCAGCTTCAGCAGCTTCCAGCATCCCCCCATCCCTGAGGCGACTTCATATGTGACCCCACTGGACCTGTGCATACATGGGCAGAGTCTGGATAAAGGGTGAGGACGCTGGCGTGGACCTCACATTGCTGGGGACAAGGTAGAGAGGGGTCAGGGGCTCTGGGGGCCAAGTCCAGGCCCTGCCACTTAGCCAAGTGACCATGAGCTAGTCATTTCCTGCTTCAAGGACCATTAGTTTCCTCAGGGCTTGGATTAATTGCTCTTCAAGGCCCTTCCCAAGCTCCGTTCTCTGGTTCTTCCCAGGTTGGACATTCCATATTCTATGTTCTAGGTCCTGCTGGCTTAGACCTTGTGTTCTAAGGTACCCCCACCCCACTCTCAGGTCTGACATTCCATGTTTTAAGGCCCTTCCTAGCTCACACATTCTTTATTTTATGTTCTAGGTTCCTCCTAGCTCTCACATTCCTTGTTCTAAGTGCCCTCTGAGTACTGACCATCCATGTCCTGCTCTGACATTTTCTGTTCTAAGATCTCTCCTCACTTCGTGATTCTCTGTTCTAATTTCCAGGACCCTCCCAGCTCTGACATTTTCTGTTCTAAAGTCCCTCTCCCTTTCCAAGATTCCTTCCAGTCCTGATATTCTGTGTTCTGTGTTCAAAGGTCTCTCCTAGCCCCTGATATTCTGTGACACTTCCTAGCTGTGTGAAGCTGAGCAATTCAACTCAGTCTGTCTGCCTCAGTGTCCTTGATTGTAAAACGGGGATAATAACAGCACCTCAAATGAGATCCTATTTGCAAAGTGCTTACACAGTGAATGGCACATAGTAGGTGCTTAAAAGTTGTTTTTTCCTTCCCTCCCTCTCCCCAGCCCCTTTCTCCCTTCCAAAGACCCTCCCAGCCCTGTGTTCTATCTCCTAAGATCTGACATTCAGTGCCCCTCCCAGCGCAGTCTCTTTTCTGGGTTTTGGGGTTCCCCCCACATTCTGTGACCTCTTGTCCCTCCCAGCCAGTACATTCTCTATTCTAAGGTCCCCACCAGCTTATGTTTTAAAGTTCCTCCAACTCTCAAAGTCTGTGATTTTGCTTACCAGGGACCATCTCTTCCTTTTGCCATTGGCTTTTGGGAGGGAAGCCTGGAATGAAGGTTTGAATCCCTCCTCCTCATCCACTTCCTTGCTGTGTGACCCTGGGCCAAGTCCCTTCACCTCCCTGAGCCTGTTTCCTCATTTGTAAAATGAAGGCATTGGATTAAATGATTTCTAAGGTTCTTCTCACTCCAAAGCTCTCAGGCTATGATTTGTTTCCCCCCTCCCTCTCCTAAAGCTGCTGGAGCTTCTGGGTTAGAGCTATTATTGTCTAGTCTTCCTCCTTTCCTTCCCTGCCCAGCTCATCTCATCCTACCATAGAGTTACTCCCTTACTCATGTACCCGCCATAGCTCCCTTGACCCTCTGGCATCCTGCCCAAAGTCTTTGGGCTGCCATTCAAGGCCATTTCAATCTGACCCTACCCAGTCCCTCCATTTTATCTCATGGCACTCTTTCATATTGTGCGTGCACACACGCACACACACACACACACACACACACACACACACACACATACACACACACACAGCAGCTACATGGTGCAGTTTATAGAGTCAGGAAAACTTGAGTTCAAATCCAGCCCCAGATACTTAGTAGCTGTGTGACCTTGGGAAGTCACTTACCCTCTGTTTGTTTGCCTCAGTTTCCTGAAGTGTAAGATGAAGATAATCTAACTCCAAGTTATTGTGAGGATCAGATACTATTTATAAAGTGCTTGGCACAGTACCTTACATAGTAGGTACTAGATTCATGTTGTGGTAGTAGTAGTAGCAGCAGCAGCAGAGAATCCCCTTTGCCATCCCCAGCTTCCCTTCTCCAAAGATCCTTCTCTGACTGGCCCAACCTCCAGGGCAGGGATTAGCTACCCCACATAATTCCCCTTTCCATGACACTCTAGGGTTTGTCTGTATTCCCATTTTAAAGATGGAAAAGCTGAGGCTTAGAGAGATTTCAAATGACTGGCACAGTGTCACACAGTAGGAAACTGTCAGAGTCAGGATTTGAACCCAGGTCTCTGTTGACTCCACATTCAGACTCCTTTCCCACTCTACTACGCAGTCATTTAAATGTTTGTTGTCCTAGTGAAGAGCACAGGGCTGGGCCCACAGAGGATGCTCAGGAAATGTGGCCTTGATTGGCGAATACTAGACATCTGGCCTTCCTAGGGGGACAGTGCTCCTGCTGCCCCTCTGTGTGTTTCCCTCCCCCATTTGATTTGGGTCTGGGGAGAGGCAGGGGAAAGAATGCTGATTTTGAGCCAAAGGAGCTGGGTTCAAGTCTTGACTGCTACTATTTGTGTGAGCTTGGGTAGGTTACTCAGCCTTTCCGGGCCTCAGTGACCTCAAGAAGTCGCTGTCCGGCTCTCAAGTTATGATCCTGTGAATCAGACTGAGCCTGTATTTAAGGGCTAGTTCATTTCTCTTGCCCAGTAGGTTCAGTTCACTGCAAAGCCCTTTGTAATAAATTACCTCTGTGGAACTTGTCACTTGGAGAAGGTAGGATGGTAGTTAATCTTCCCATTTTTAGACCAAATTAATCCCATGTGTAGATGAGGAAAGGATGTTTGAGGTCCCACAGGCAGAATCTGAGCCCAAGCCTCCTGCCTGTACTCTCAGGGGCCAGGCCATACTGTTTCCTCTGTCACAAGATTAGGATGAGGCAGGGCCACCTGCTAGGCTGTGGCCACAGCCTAGCAGGTGGAGCTGGGCACAGAGGGGCCGGGGCTGCCAGTAACCTGAGCTCCCTGGAACTCAGCCTCCTCCCTCCCCCAGGGAATTCAGGGCTGAGGGCAGAGATTTCTGGGCGTTTAGCAAACCCAGTGACTGTTAGTGTTGAGTCTGGCTGGAGTTGCCTCTGAGGGGTGTGGGAGCCTGGGTAGCATAACAGTGAGGCCTTGGGAAGGGGTGCTCCCCCACCCCTTTCCCCTCCAGCCAAGGTTTCCATCCCATGTGATGCAGGCCATTTGGGGATCTCCGCCTTGCTGTTAGCCAGCTGCAGAATTTGAATGGGAGCTGACTCTCAGAGCCTCAGGCTGAGGAGGCCACACGAGGTCTCGGGGCTCGGAGCTTTGGAGGCCTGCTGTGGCACTGGGTTGGGTGGTCAGTGGCCTGGGGTCTTGGGAGAGAGGGATGTTGCAGAGACGCTTCCCCATAGGAGCAGCCCCTAGGGTGGTCCCCCCAGGACAACCCCCTCCCCTTGGCTATCCTTCCCACTGCCTAGGGCTTAGAGGTGAGGGGGCACTCAGGGCCCTTTTCTGGTGGCTGCCCCTGAGGTGGGAGAGGTTCCCAGGGTACCAAAGCCATTATCTCTGGCCTCCTCTAGACCTATGTGGTTCCCCCACCAGCCACTAGGGGCCACTGCTTCCCTGCAAGAAGAGCTGAGTGAATGAGGGAGGGAGGGAGATGAGTGAGCAGGGAGAGGAGGGTGTGGATGGAGAGACCTGGGTGCCACTGTAGACCCACCAGCCGGGTGGGGTACTGGCTCTGCCTTGGGTAGGGGCAGGCTGGTTTGTGCCCTCCATGGGCTAGGGGCGCCTCTGAAGACCTGTACCTCTTTTTGGGTGCAGTTTTCATAGAATCGGAGCTGGGAGGGGCTCCAGTGAACATCTCAAGATGTCCATCCCCTTTGTTTTACAGAATGGGAAACTGAGTCTCAGAGAAGGGAAGTGACTTGCCTTCAGCAAACTCTCTGACTCAAATCCTGGGCCCTCCTCTCTCCAAGGGCTAGAGTGGCTCACTTCCCCCCACCCCCTACCAAGATTGCCCCTCTCTCCTCCACTCCTCCAGGCTATGACCACCCCCACTTGGAGGATAGGGGCAGCAGAGAGGGTTGAGGTTAAAGGTATCCCTTCCTGATCCCCCCACATGTGCTAAATATGGTGGCGGAAAGGCATAGTATAATGTGACTGGCCTGCCTGGAGGGGCTGCCCCTTTTGGGGTCCAGAGGTGGCCAGTAGGGGGAAGGGTGGTCTTGAGGCAGACCTTGTGCTTTTCCCTTTTGTCCTCTGGAAGCTGACCTCCTTAATTTGCATATCATTAATTTGCATACTGCTTATTTACACGTTCTCTAAGTGAAGCCTGGGAGAGCTTCTTTGACTTGGGGTCTTGTTAGGTCTGGCAGACCTGGAATTGGAGAGGTTGGATATGCTGTCTGGGATCCTGCCTGGGAATTGCTGGGTGATTTTCTTTGCTCTTTCCCCTGCCTCCCACCCTCAGCCACTTGGGAATGGAGTCCAGGCTTCCCAATCACACATCAAACCCTTTGACACACTGACATAGACACTCGTGCATAGACACACTCAGATGACCTGACAGAGTGACATTCTTACACTAAGACACTCAGTCACCAACACACTCTTAGATGTGTTGACATCCTCAGACATAAAGACACTGACTCACATATTCAGTGACACAGACCCATTCTGCCATTAGACTTAGATACCCTGACCTGCTCCCACTAATATAGTTATAGCAAGACACTCAGCCCCACTGATGCACTCAGTCCTCCTGACACACTCACAATAAACCTTCAACCTGACACACTCAGCCCCAGTGACACACTCACACATAGACCCTCACCCTGACACATTCAGCCCCATTGACACAGCTGGACATATCTCTGTGTGCACACATGCCTAGACACAGAATTATACAGGGTTCACACTGACCTGCTGATTCTTCTGGACACACTCAGATCCCCTGACACCGCCACACCCACCTGCCCCACTCTTGCTCTGACATGTTCACATACCCAAAGACTGTTGATACTCTCCCCTTGACAGATGGATGCTTGAATGCCCTCTTCCACGGACACGCTCAGACACTTGCACACTCAGCTCTCTAGCTACCCTGATACTTGGTGACATTGACACATTCACAGCTCCCCCCACCCCCAGTGACACAGCCATGCACAGTGACAATCAGATGGGATGGCTGGACCTCTGATGCCCTCCAACCCAAGCACATTGCTGGGCAGGCTCATGGGCACACTTGAGCTTCAACCCAGACAAAGCTAGTGCTATATCCATACATACTGAGAAACAAACATACTCTAAGACTGGTTTACATGCATATGTGGATACATAGATGCTCAGACCCCACCCCCACATACATACACATACCCCAACATACTGATATACACAAATCTCTTGTCACAGACACGCCCTGACACAAGCAGACATGGATACGTGATAACAGAAGAAAAATAAGACATCACCCCCAAATACTCCTGCACCCACAAACCTAAGGAGAATAGGGGAGTGAGGGGCCAGACTCAGGCAAGGGTGCTCTCTGCCCGGCCCCCGCCCCCCACTCGGAGCGCATATAGATACGACTCCTTCCCCCCACCCCTTCCCCTAGTCTCCCCCAACATTGCTGACGCTGCCTCTCTGCTGGGGCCCCTCCCTGCCCTGGTCCCTGCTCCCACCTGGCCCCCCCAGCCCAATCCCATGCCTGTCCCCACCCCCCCAACGCTCCTGCTCCTTTTGTGTGATCCCCGCCCGCCCGCCCGCCCTGCCCTCCCTCACTGGCTCACTCCTTCTTGTTGCTTGCCTGCTCTTGCGGGCTGAGGGCTCCCCCAGGACGACGGGAGAGCTCCCCGGAGACACCTTCCTTTGTTTCTCTGCTCCCCCTCCCTCCTGCCGGCTGGCCTCTTTGGGGGCCCTCTTGCTCCCTCCTCTCCAGCTTCCTCGCCTGCTTTCGCTGCCGCCGCTCTCTGGCTCACTCTCTCTCCCGCTGGCTGCCTCTCTCTGCCGCCGCCGCCTCCCCCAGGCACTGAGGCTGGCAAGGAGGAGGCTGGGAGCTCGGAGCGGATGGCAGGAGGGAGCCCGGCTGTGCCGCTGCCTCTGCTGAAGCCGCCGAGCCTGCTGCTTTAGTCCCTTTCTTCTCTCTCAGTCCATCCCTGCTCCTTCCTGCCTGTCCGCCCGTCCGCTCCTCTCCTGCGGTGGGACGGGCCTCCAGCCGCAGCACCGTGGTCTTCTTCCCTGGCACCAGCTTCGTAGAGCAGCCCGTCTGTGGGGAGGGAGCCGGGGACCTGCCATCCAGAGAGGGGCTGGCACCAGCTGAACTGAAGAGAGCCATTGGGGGACCCCAGAGCTTGGCCCCTTGTGAGGAGGAAGGGGATCTGCTCCCTGAGGAACCTTCCCTTCCCCAAGTGAAGGCTGGCCAGGAGGGTTCCATCTGGGAGCCGGGGTCCCAGCAGCATGAGGAGGGGGGCCAGCCCCCAGGGGAGGAGCAGCCAGTGGCCCCAGCCTGGGCGGGGCAGGCGATGGGGCGTGGAGAGGCCCCAGGTGGGCTTGTCGCTGCGCTGGAGCCTTGGGGAGCTGCTGTGAGGGCCAGCAGGGGGGCCCAAGAGCGCCGGTGGAGAATCAGAGATGCCCGGCCACTGTGTTTCTAGAGGGCAGACGTGACCCTCCCTTCTCTGCCAGGGTCTCCCTTGGAGAACTGGGGGAGACTTTGGCTTTGGGAAGGATTCCCCCTTCCCCCACCTTTGGGATTATAATTAAGCCCAAGGAGGGGGACTGGGGGGGAGGCTTCAGGCTTGGGTTTCCTGCGTACTCTACCTGCTTCCCCAGCAAGTTGGGATTAGCGGGTGCAGTGTGCCTTCTGGACTCTTCCCCCTCCGAGAAGAAGGAAGAGTGATTGAAACCTGGAGTTGACTGACCCCTTTCCCCCACCAGCTCCTTCAGCCTTTGACTCTCTTGGGGGAGATGCTGGTGGATTTGTGATCCCCGCCCCTCCACACACCCTGCTCCTTCCCCCGTCCCTGACTGCAAGCAACTTCTTGGGAATTTCAAGATGGGGGGAGACAACTCCCCCCCTCTTCCGTTTGGGGCAGCTCAGGCTTTGGGCGTGACTCCCTCCCAGAGGGCCACTGCTGGGGTCAGGGCTGGCCCAGGGGCCCCCGGAGGGGGGCGTGGCTGCCGTGGCAGGGCCCAGGGCCAGGGCCATGACCGCCTGCCAGTACCCCGCGATGTCCTCAGCCTTGGATCGGGACCAGCTGTATCAGCACAAGGTGTCCCTGGTCGTCCGCTACTTCATGATTCCCTGTAACATCTGCCTCATTCTCCTGGCCACTTCCACGCTGGGCTTCGCTGTACTCCTCTTCCTCAACAACTGTAGGTGTCTCAGGCCCCACCCTTGGGTGTCCTGCCCCATCTGTCGCTTTGGCCCTGCCTCTGACCTCTGACCTGCTCCCCAGAAGGAACGGGGTGGGTGGGCGAGAGGAAACAAGAAATTGGCAGGGGAGCAGAGTGGATTGGTTTAGCTTTGGATGTGGGCATCAGAGGTGGTCAGCCTGCAGCGCAGGGTGCAAGCTTGATCTGTCCTGCCTGGATTCTTGGGTCCCTAGCAGACCTGTCCTCTTGTGGTCATCCTTCATGGCCCCAAGCCCTGGCCATGGGCTTGTGCCCCTTGCTCTCATGCAGAATAGAATCCCAGGCCTGGACTGTGACCCAGGGACCATCCTTTCCTCTGTGTAGCCTTTGGGATGGAGGAGTTGGCCCTCGACTGGAATGGTGGGACACCGGCGGCAGTCTCACAGAGGGGGTGGAGGATGTACCATCACTGCACATGGCGGGAGGGCTCACCACTTCCCTCATCTTCTCTCTGCTCCTGCTGAACTTGGTGGGGAGCGGGGAGAAGAAATGAGAGGTCTTGATGTAGGGCCAGGGGCAAAGAGCTTGGAGTGACAAAGACCCTAAAACCCTGCTCCTCCTAAGTAACTTCTCCTTGAGCTCCAGGGTGATTATGGCCCCATCCTCTTTTCTAGTCTTATTCATATCAAGATTTGGTTTTGTGGTCACTGGCCTGAGAGGAGGGGCTGGGTGCTCCTGGGTTCTAGCCATCCCTGTCCTCCACTGGGACCCCCATTCTGTGCTTCACCCTGCCCCTCTCTCTGGAGGGAAGGCTGGCTGTTTTACTGGGGCCCGAGATTTGGGAGAACTCAGACAGGTTTTGGTGCTGAATACTGCCCCTAGGTCTTGCTATCTGTGGATGGAGGGTTTCCCTGGTTGGGGTTGGGGCAAGAGTCTGAGGTGGCCTGAGTCTCCAGAAAGAGTAGGAGGTGAAGGGTTTAATTGATTGGTTAATTAGCCTGAGGGCCCAGAATATTGGCTGTGGGGGCATTAAGTGGCAGTAATTAGTGTACTCTTGAACCCTAACATCTGTATTTTTTCTCTATTTTCAGACAAACCTGGGAATCATTTCACGCAGCCGCCCCCGACACCTCCAGATGGTGAGTGTGGGGCCAGAGCCCTCTAGGGTCATTCACTGAGCAGTCGTGTGCAAGGGTCAACATCCAGATGGTTAGCCTCAATTGCTTGGACAGTTATGTTTAAAGTCTCGTCCCCAAGTGGTCACCTTCAGGGGTTGGTGGCTGGAGGGTCACAGTTAGGGGTCACTGTCTTCAAAGTTGGGACTGGACGGTTGCACTTTGAGGTCAGTCCCCAGGTGACCATGCTCAGTCTGGCTGACTGTGCTCAGAGGTCAGACATATAGCTACTCCCTTCTCCCTGGAGACATGGGTTCTGACCTGATCAGCCATGTCTCTCTCTCCTTAGCCCAGTAACCATTCTGTGTGTGTGTGTGTGTGTGTATGTATGTGTATGTATTCATGCATGTGCGTATGTATATGTGTGTGTGTGTGTGTGTGTGTGTGTGTACATATACACAGCCTACTTCTTTATGATGACCAGGGTCTTGCCCATCTTTGGGATGTCTTTGAAGCCTTGTTTGGGAGAAGAGAAGCATCTCTTTGCTGGGCAGGGAAGGGAGGCCAGGCAACTGGGGCTTCAGTGAGCAGCTGTCCAATGGTATAGGGTCAGAGGTCATGGTCTGGGCATTATAACCTAGTGTGAAGGGCTCTGGGATGGCCACCTGCTCAGGTTTGTGATATCTGGTCATCCCATGGGACCCCTGAGCAGCCTCAAATCACGGGGGGCCAGGGAGGACAAGCCAACTCCCAGCATTGGCTCAACTAATTAATTAATTAATTAATTAATGCTAGTTAATTGGATGATTGAAGCCAAGGGGGAGGGGATACTGGACAATGGGGGCAATGTCAGGCAGACATATATGTCTGAATTCCCTCTGGTCAGTGTGTGTGTGTGTGTGTGTGTGTGTGTGTGTGTGTGTGTGTGTGTGTGTGTGTAAGAGCTCAAGTACGGGGACACCCAGAGCCTCCTGGAGACCTTGAAGGAGACAAGTTTTAGATCCTGTCGGGTTCAGAGGCTGTGAGAAGGAGGAGGATGGAGCCAGAGAGATGCTATGTGCATTAGGCAGGGGGTTGGATGAGAAGATCTCTATGGTCCTGTCTAGTTCTGAAGTTCTCTGATTCTATCAGACCCCCAAGCAGATGAGAGGGAGGCCCTGGGGGTAGGGAGAGGAAGGGGACGGAGGCAGGGGGAAAGTCAAGGAGGAGAAGGAGGAGGGGGAGGGGAGGAAGAGGGGAAAAAGGAGGAAGGCAGGGGAGGAGAAGGCAGGCAGAAAGAGGAGGAAGATGGTGTGGCTGGGGAGGCCAGGGCCTTGGAAGGGGCTAGGGAGTCCCATTGGAGAAGTGAGTCAGCCCCAACCTTCCTCTGGGAAGCTACTTCTCAGAGCAGTTTAACGGTATTATGGGAAAAGTAGAAAAAAAGCATTGCCTCTGAAGTCAGCAGACCTGGGTTCAAATACTGCTTCTGTTTACTACCTGAGTGACTTTGGGCAAGTGACTTGCCCTCTCTGGGCTTCCATTTTCCCCTCTGTAAAGTGAGGGAGGGGAATTATTTAGCCTCTGAGGTTCCTTCCAGGAATAGCTTGATAGCCCTATTATCCCCTAAGCACAGGAAGGCCTGGTCAGTGGATGCTGTGACCCAGAGCATGAAGCCCTTTTGGGGGGGGGGGACAGAAGCTCTAGGGGGTCTTCTCATGTCAGGTCCTAGCCCAGGGAGCCTGCTGGAGCTGTCCTGGATTAAGGGGGAAGCCCCCAGTGGCCTCTGTGCAGGGATTCTAGAAATGGAGGAGGAGGATTGCCTGCATCTCATCCTGGAGCTCCTCTCCCTCCCCGTGTTCTGGAGCCTCATTAATTAGCACTAACCTCGTTAATTAGCATTCCTGCTGCTGTGGGTCCAGAAGCCAACCCAACAGCCGTCTCCTCCTATTGCAAACTTCTAGAGCAGAAACTCTGTGGGGACTAAGGGATGGGATCCCCATTGTCACTACTATGCTCCCTGCAGCTGCCTTCCCCTCTCCTCCATCATCTACCATCCTCCCTCCCATGGCCTCATGAATGACTCCCCTGCCCTGCCCAGTCCAGGCCCTGGGCCCCATCATCCTTCTTCCTGCAGGTTGGCCCTTCCCTTTGAGGAAGGAATCCATATGGGCCCGAGGGAGTATCCCAGACTCCTCTTGTCCTGTTCTCCATCTCTTCCTCCCTCCCCTCCCCTCCCCAAAATCCATCTGGTTGAGTGGGACCATTGTCCCTCCCACCTTCCTGGCTGTAATTGAGCTAATATGAGGCAGGGAAGAATGGAGACCTTTTAGGCTGATGGAGAGGGAGGCTCCAGCTGTTGAGGAGACAGATGTTCAGGGCTCTCCTGCCCTGAAGGCCTTGTTCCCCATCTTCAGCCCCGCCCAGGCCCTGACCTCTGCTCCCAGCTCTCTGCCTTGCCCATAGGGGAGTTGAGGGAGGCCCTCCCCACAATAGGAATGTGACTGGGGGTGAGGGCAAGTGGGGCAGGCTTGTCTGCCAAGTGTAACAAAATTCTAGGAGGAAGAGGCTGGGGTTTGGAGGTGAGAGAGTGTGGTGGGGGAAGCACAGGGTTTGGTGTCCTTTGAGGGCCTTGGCTTCACGTCCTATCTCTCTCCCTCACCGTGTGTGATTTTGGGTAAGTGAGTTGGCATCGGTTTCTTCGCTGGTGATTGCGGGGAGAGGGAGGTTAGTGCCAGCCAACCTCTCAGCTCCCTTCTAGCTTGGGCAGTGACCCCAGAACTCATGTAGTCCCACGCCTCCATTTTACAGATGAAGAAGCTGAGGCCAATAAAGGTGAAGTGACCTAGGGAGCATTGAGATCATAGATTTAGAGCTGGAAGTTCCTGGTCCTCTTGTCATAGGTGAAGAAACATTCTATGTTCCTTGTCTCCTCCAATAGAGTATAAGAAGCAGCATGGGAGTAGGGATTATTTTCATTGTCTGTATTTATGCCTTCAAGGCCTAGTGAGGTGTGTGGCCCATAATTGTGTTGTTTAGTCGTTTCAGTCCTGTCTGACTCTTCCTGACCCCATTTGGGGTCTTCTTGGCAGAGATACCACAGTGGTTTGCCATTTCCGTCTCCAGCTCATTTTACAGATGGGGAAACTGAGGCAAACAGAGTGAAGTGACTTGCCCAAGGTCACACAGCTAGGAAGTGTCTGTGGTCAGATTCAAACTCATGAAGATGAGTCTTCTTATGCCAGGCCAGGTATTCTATCCACTGTGCCATCTAACTGCCCTATGGTCCATAGTAGGATCTTAATAGATGCTTTTTGATTGATTAAAGAAACAGGCCCAGAGAAGATGAATGATTTGGTCGGGGTCACATAGAAGGTGGCTAGATCTAGGTGACCCTGTAGATAGGGCGCTGGACTCAGGAAGTTCTGAGTTCAAATCCAGCCTCAGATATTTACCAGTAAGTCACTTGCCCCCTGCCTCAGTTTCCCCATCTGTAAAACGGGGACAGTAATGGCACTTTCCCAGGCTTGTTGTGAGTCCCAAATGAGATAACTTGTTAAGTGCTTGGCAAACTGGAGTGCTCTATAAACATGAGCTGTTGCTGTTCTGAATTATTCAAACCTAAGCCCCCTCTGATTCCAAATTCAGGGCCCTTACCACTGTCCCACACTACCTCAGCAGGCCTGAGGTGAATGATGGGCAACTGTGTTCAGCTTCACTGCACAGGGGAGGGCAGGAGAAGGAGAAGAAGACAGAGGCCCTGCCCCAGGGGAATGTGAAGCCTGTCTAGGGAAACAGGATGCACCCACAAGGGACATTTAGAGAGTGATAGGAGAGGAGACAGCGTGTAATTAAGTGCCGCCATGAGCACAAGTGTTGGAGCTGCCCAGGGAAGCTGGGTATCAACCCAAAGGCTCCCAGTGGCCAGGCGAGGCTTCCTGGAGGAGGGGGCCCTGAGCTGAGCCTTGAATGATGGGAGTCTGGAGGACCCACTGCTCACATGGAGATAGCAAGGACCTTTGGTGCTCTGGAGGTTCCGGGGGGAATCTGGGGGTCTGAACTCAGGCCCATCTCCCCCACCCTATGTCTCCTCTGGTTTGCCGTGTGGCTTGCCAGTCCTCTCCGTGTTGTGCCTCTTGGGTGTATGTAGTGTGTGAATGTACAGATGGATTGTGTGTGATAGACTGGGGCGTGCCTCCTCTGGAGCAGAGACGCCCTGGGTCCTTTGGCTGCAGTTGGGTTGCCCTGGCCCTGCCCAGTGTAGCCAGCCCTGGCCTCTGGGGTTGCCTTTGAAGTCGGTTTCGGGTCTTCCCCCATGACCCTGGGAAGACTTTCTTGATCCACCCACCCTTTCTCGTCTTTAGAGGACGGAGCTGGGACTCCACTGACTGCTTAATTAATGATTTTAACTTAATTAGCCTGGGTGGTTTCCACTGACTAAGTGACCTATGGAAGGGAACATTGGGAGGGGGAAGGGACGGGAGCAGTTAGAGACTGTGTGCCTGCCTTTGACTTGACCATTCCAGCGGCTCCAGGGAGCTGTATGTGGGAGGAAGAAGGGAGGGAGGCCCCTGTGTGGGGTGCTGGGCTGTAATCCCGCCTCTCACAGCTACATGACTGCTGGCATCGGCCCCCCCCCCCCCCCCCCCCCGCCACTGTACTGAGAGTTCCCATGGATACTTCACTGGCCTGAGAAAGTACCTAATGCTTGTCCAATGAATGAATTAGTTCCCTTCTCTCTGACCCCCAATCCTTATTCATTGAGCCCTCATTCGTCCCCAATAAACCCTCATCCCTCCCTAAGAAGCTCCCATCCCTCTTTACTGAGCCTCTGTTCACCTTACTGAGACACATCCCTGTCAAGATGAGCCCCCATCAGCCTCTGAATCCCCGTCTCTCTCACTGAGCTCAGCCTATCCTTTCCACACTCAGCCTTTGTATCCCTCATTAAGTGAGCCCCCTTCTTCTAATGGAGTTCCCAGGGCCCCTCCTTGAACCCCTCCTCTCCCTCCATTAGCCCCAACCTCTCTGATCCCCACCACACCCTCTCTTCCTCCCCACCCCCACATAGGCACATCCAAAGACCTAAAAGCTGCTTTTTCAGGTTCTTCACCCCACCCTTCTTAATCACTGCCTTAGGAGGTAGTTGGGACTGGGGGCTTGGAAGATGCTATTGGGGGAGAAAAGAAAATCCTCCTTAGGGGATACAGTAGGGGCCAAGAGAGACACTCCAAAGGCAACGCAGATCATCCAGGCCCAGGTTGGGGAACTCTGCCCAAGTCACTACCCCAATCTGTGCCTTGGTTTCACCATGGGTTAAGGTGGCATTAGGTGTATGGGAGAGAGAGCCATGAGTAGATGAGGATGGGTCTGGTTTTGGGGCTAAGCCAGGAGCTCACTCTTGGAACTTCATGAGGCAGAGCAGATGCCCGTGCTTGCTCCCCATCCTTCCTAATGAAATTGTATTGGAGGAGCAGAGAGCAGGTTCCCAGGAAGAAATGGCAGGTTCCTAGAGAGGAGTCTGACAAGCAGGGGTGTGGGTGGGGGCTCCCTCCCCCAACCTCTTTCTCTTCTTTTCCCCCACCTCCACTGCCTTCCTCTCTCCTTTTTAAGCCTGTCAGTCTTCTAAAAAAATTATTGATATATCTTTTGTCCCTACATCACCCTCATTTTGCAATATATTCTTCCCCCACCCTCTCTCAGGCAGTCATCCCTTATGACAAAGAAAGAGAAAGAGGAAGAAGCTAACCATCCTCTCCTTTCCTCACAGACACCCAGTTTGCCATTATCTGCCGTGTTCTCCTTCCATTGTTGCCCACCTCTGCAAAGAAAGGGGTGGGGGGCTGTGTTATCAGTCCCGACTCCTGCTCTGAGTCAGGCTTGCTGGTCATTTAGAGCATGCTGTCTCTATTTTGTGGCTCTTTGTGTCCTCCCACTTACATTGTTGCAGTCTTTGTATAAATTGTTTCCTTCTTGACTCTGCTTGCTTCATCTTGTATCAGTTCATACACATCTTCCTAGCTTCTTTGTGTTCCTGGGAGTCATTCTTACAGCACAGTAGGATTTCACTGGGGCAGGTAGGTGGCGCCAGGCCTGGAGGCAGGAACACTCATCTTTTTGAGTTCAAATCTGGCCTCAGACGTTTACTAGCTGTGTGACCCTGGGCAAGTCACTTCACTTTGTTGGCCTCAGTTTCCTCCTCTACAAAATGAGCTAGAGAAGGAAATGGCAAACCACTCCAGTACCTTTGCTAAGAAAGTCCCAAACAGGGTCACAGAGTCGGATGCAATTGAAAATGACCTAACAACAACAGTGACAAAGATTCATTCCATTCAAATGGGCACCTGACTACTCATGTTCTATTGTTGTTATCTCCCCACTTAGGTCTGTGCTTTGTTACTCTGCTGGGAAGACCAGGGTGGGAGTGGGGCCCAGGCTGTACCTGTGGGGAGTTGACACCAAGAATAGTTCAGGCTGGTTTAGGAGACCTTGTGAGACACAGCGGGAAAGAGGCTTTGGAGTCAATTGCTGCCCTTGTTTTTTATGACCTGGGACACCTTGGGTCCATTGGCTGATCTGTAAAATGAGGGGAAGGGGTGAAATAGATGGCTGCCGAGGCCCCTTCTAGCTGTGAATCTATTACCCTGTCACACGACCCAGGACTAGGCCTCCCTTGCCAATTCTTGGGGGTGCTGGGAGGACTGTGGGGTACCGTTATCTGGGAAGGTTTCCTAGAAGAAGTAAGAGTTTGACTGGACCCCTGAAGGATGGCAGCAGGGGGTGGGACTTGAAAGGTAGCTTTTTCCCTCTTCTGTCCTGGGCAGCTTCCTGGTTGGACTAGACCAGAGCTGTTGCAGGAGGGGCTGTAGGCTGAGGAAAACCTGAGCTGGGGTCTGGGTGGCCCTAGGGGAGCTTCTCAGCCCTGCGATGAGTCTTCATCTGTACCCGACTATAGGAAGATGGTGACCCATGTGGCTCAAATATGAGGTATGGTTTTGTGGTCAGACTCCAGAGAGGGCTTTGGAGACTCATTCTGGGGCTTGATCTGGGAGAATGTTCTTTGCCTTAGACTTGGCAGCCCTGGAGATTTGTAGTCAGAGGACTTGGACTGAAATCCTGGGCCTGTGTGACCATGGGCAAGTCACTTAACCTCCTGGACCTCAGTTTCCTCATCTGTAAAATGAGGGGGTTGGTCCAGGTGGCTGAGGTCTGACTGGCTCTGAGATCCCTCCTAACTCTAGACCTGGATCCAATGATGCTGTGATTCCTTCTTGCCCTACCCAGGCAAATTCCTGCACTCCTTCTGGCTTTCTCTGTCCCATGGGGCTTGTGTGGGTGGTTCACTCTGGAAGGATCAGGAAACCGAGTTTCTCTGATTATTCCCCAAATGCCTGTCACTGATACCAGCTTTGCCCTTGGGCATGGTGTCTTGGTTCAACTAAGCGACTCTGACCAGTCCAATCCAATCCAATCCGACAAGCATGTATTAAGTGCCTGCTGGGTATGAGGGACTGTGTTAGGCACTGGGGAGACAAAGACAGGCTCATGGGGCTCCCCGCCCACCCCCAGCCACATGAATCCTTGATCCCTTTCCTTCCAGGCCCTCTGGAGCTGCTCCTTTAGGCATCCCCTCGCTCCCTAATTTTAAGTCTCCTATGATCTATACCAAATACCAAACAGGGTAGGGGCCATTCCTAAAAAACCCAATTCTTCACTCCCTTAAAAAATCTCTCACTTGACCCTACGATCTTTTCATCTTTTTCTGTCCCCTCTATATTTTTCCTCCCTTTCTCAGCCAAACACCTAGAAAAAGCCATCTGTTCTCACTGCTTGCACCTCCTGTCTCGCTTCTCAACCCCTGGTTGCTGACCTCATCCATCAACTGGAACTGACCTCTTCTAAGATCCCAGTGATCTCTTAATTGCCAGATCTGATGGCCTTTTACTCCTCATTCTTGACTTCTCTAGAGCAGCTGACATGGTTAGGCTTTCCTTCCTTCCAGACACTCTGTTCTCCCTGGGCTTTCAGGATCCTGTCTTCCCTTGGTTTTCCTGTCCAGTTCTGCTCCCCATGCTTGGGCGCATGCTTTGGGCTTGGGCCCTCTTTGCTCTCCATACAGTTTGTGTTGGTGATTTGATTGGCTGCCGCCAGTAGCGTCTCCCCCCCCCCCCCCGCTCCACTATGACCCTCAGATCGTTCTCTCTCCAGCCCCAGTCGCCTTCCTGAGTGCTGGACCTGCCTCGTCAACTTTTAGACCTGCATATCCCACACACGTCTCAAATATAGTATGTCCAAAACAGAACTCAAACCCACTCCTCCCTAACTTTTGCATTTCTCTGGAGGGACTGCCATCTTCACCCAAGTTAACAAGCTCAGAGTCACTCTACTCTGAAGAGCTTTGGGGAGAGGCCGCGAGCAAGTCCATGTTGTGTGTCGCATTGCCATTCAAACTCAGGACTTACCCTCCGGTCCACCATGCTGTGCTGCACATAGATGGCAGGTGAAGGAGAGCCCTCCCAGTTCCAGCCAGTGTGCAGCATTCCGTACTATCTAAGGTAGCCCTTAGGAGCCAGTATGGGTGGGGAGCGGGCAGTGAATGGGCCCCTCGCCAGCCCTAAATCTTGGAGCCCAGCTAGCCTGCCTGTGTCCCTCCCTATTCCCTGTGTCCAGCCCTCCTGGCTGTCATGGGGGGAGATAGGTAAGGCTAAGGTGTGCACTTCTGGGGGTCATCCATCCCCCCAACTGGGCCTTTGTATGGTCAGAAGGGCCTGGCAGGGAGGAGCAGGAAGGATTCTCCACTGGCTGCCCCTTCCCCATCCATTCTGGCTTTTAAGAGAAGATAGTAAGGAATGCTGCACACTGGATGGGACTGAGCTAGTGTGTAGGGCAACATGTTGGGCTTGGAGATAAGAAGACCTGCATACAAATCCTGCTTCAGATACCCCTTAGCCTTATGACCCTGGGCAAGTGCCTTTACCAGTTTGAGCCTCAGTTTCCTCCTCTGTTCAATGGGAGTAATAATAGTGCCCACCTCCCAGGGTGGTTGTGAGGGCCAAAGGAGATCACAGATATGTGTCCTCAGAGTGCTCTACATAAATTTGAGCTTGATGTGAATGCCAGATCACAGTACCCTCCCTTCTGGGGGGAGATGCTGTGGCCCACAGCTGCTGATGGAGTGCTCCCCTGCCATCTGGGGCCAGACACCAAGGTGGGGAGCAGGACTGAGGCCCCTGATCCCTGGCCTCCCATCCCAGCCACACCCCAATGTCCAGTCCCATGGACATCCATCACAGCCCCAGGCACACAAAGAGACAGACAGACATTTAGGGACTGTCACAGAGACGTTCACAAAGATATTATTGTGCACAGAGACCCAGTGAAACAGGGATGAGGTCATTGCTTAGATACGTTGACCCCCACAGAGAGGATCACACACAACCACATGGACTCACACAGGTGCCCACGCAGTGACACGGATGCCCACGCCCATCACACACAGGCTCCAAAGCAGCCACACCATCCCATTAACACACGCAGACACACTTAGAGACATACAAACACAGCACACAGTCACACTGCTGACACACCCACAGATGAGCACCCAGGATCCCACGCATGCACACACGCACATGCAGACACACACACATACATGCAGACACCCCACCCTTCTCCTTTGTCTGCAGGGCTGGAGATGGGGCATGGTGTGCCCAGCACTGCCTCCACCCCCTATCCCCTGCCCTCCCCAAGCTGGACAATGACTGGATCCTAGAGCATCTCTCCATCCCCCACCCTTTCTGTTAGGAAAATCATGAGAAAAGGTGGGGAGTGGAATATAGCGCTCTCACGGCCAGGCTATAAAAAGCAGCCCACACCGCCTCCAGCACCTCGAAGGAGGCTTCAGACGCTGTGAATGATGGAGTGAGGGAGTGAACAGTGAAGATTAGAAACGAGTGGGAAGCGGGGGGTGGGGGGGAAGGGGAGGGAGGGGGAGGGAGGGCAGGGAGTTGCTCCAGGGGACAGGTCATCCAGGGGACAGCCTTAGAGAGTTGGAAGGGACCTCAGAGGCTATACAGTCTAACCCTCCCATTTTACTTATGGGGAAACTGAGGCCCAGAAAATTAGAGTGTCTCATCCAAGATCACATAGGTAGTAGATGTCTGGAGCGGGATTTGAATCCAGGTCTTCTGACTCTTGGGGCAGCTAAGTGGCTGCCAGGCCTGAAGTCAGGAAGACTCATCTTCTGAGTTCAAATCAAGCCTCAGACACTTCCTAGCTGTGTGACCCTGGGCAAGTCACTTCACCCTGTTTGCATCAGTTTCCTCCTCTGTAAAGTGAGCCGGAGAAGGAAATGGCAAACCATCCCAGTATCTCTGCCAAGAAAACCCAGGTAGGGTCACAGAGAGTCAGATGTGACTGAACAACAACTCTGACTCTAGATCCCAAGTCCCTGATAGTGACCCCAGCCTGCATGACAGTGACTCTGGCCCAGAGATGATGATAAGGGAATGTGTCCCTGCGGTGATGATGGTACTGGAGATAATGATGATTTCCTCTTGTGCCTCTCAAGGAGTTTGAGGCGCACAAATAGCTCTCCTCTCACCAGACTGCTGAGAAGGGACATGCAGAGATGATTATACCCCATTTTATGGACGAGGAAACTGAGTCCCAGAGACAGAAAATGTCTTGCCCAGATCACATGACTAGTGCCAGAGCCAGGATTCGAATCCAAGTCACAGGGAACTTAGACATAACTGGAAGGGACCGTAGCGGCCATCTAGTCTTATCCCCCCCCTCATTTTACAGATGAGGGCACTGAGGCACGGAGTGGTGGAGGGACTTGCCCGGGGTAAGTGCCAGGGCCTGGACTTTCTCCATGTTCCTTGAGTCATGCTGGGATTTGGGAGTGACCAGTGCCCAAGACCACAGAACCTCAGAATGGGGCAAGGACTTCCGAGATCACTAGGTCCAGGGCCCTGGGCCCCTCACTCTCCCCTGAACTGCTTCATCCCAACTTCAGAGCTGCAATGGGGGGGCTGCAGTTGGAAGGCTTTGGGGCTGGGGGTGCATCTCTCCAGGCGTGGGTTGGGACCCCGTCCAAGGCTCAGGCTGGGGTGTATATATGTGTGTGTGTGTGTGTGTGTGTGTGTGTGTGTGTGTGTGTGTGTGTGTGTGTGTGTGTGTGTGTTGGGGGGAGGGGCGCCAAGGATTCTGAGCTGCATCCAGGACCTGGCCAGTTGCCATGGCAACCTCCATGGCTCATATCTGCATTTGTGGGAGGTTTCCCCCTCCTTTCTTTCCTCTTTTCCCCATTAAGAGCCTGAAAGGGCTGCGGGTGGGAGGGCAGCCCTGTTTCCATCCTGCCTTCCTAGGGGCATTCTCCTGATCGCCCAGGGGGCCCCAGGAACCGCCACAGTCACGGCGGCTGGGGTTCTCACGGCTGTGGTGGCTGCCATTCGTTACTTATTCATGATCGTGGTAGAAAATGAAACATTTATGAAGGCTCCAAACAGCTGCGGCCCCTAATGGAGTGCCCCCTCCCCTGGCCTTGGCCGCCTGGGAGCCTAGCAGCAGGTGGGTGAGTGGTCCCCGGCTTGCCCCGCCCTCGTGCTCTAAGTGATGATGTCTCCAGAGCCTCCCCTGGGAGGAAGCAGCTTGGGCCTGGGCTCAGGAGGCTCCCCAGTGAGAAGGCTGCTTCTTTCTGCCTCTGTCTGACAATTATCTATTAGGCTGGACACTTCCCCAGCTCTGTTTTGCCATCACAGGCCGAGAGACAGCTGGTAGCTCAGTGGATAGAGAGCTCAGCCTGGAGTCAGGAAGACCCGAGTTCAAATGTGGCCCTAAACACTTACTAGCTGTGTGACTCTGGGCAAGTCACTTAATCCTGTTTGCCTCAGTTTCTTCACCTGGAAGAGGAGGGGATTGGACTCAGTGACTTCTAAGGATCCTTTCAACCTTAAGTTTATAATCCTGTGACCCAGATTACTGCTGGCCTGAATAGTCAGTGTGGGGCTCAGAGTCAGGGGACCTGGGTTCCAATCATAGGATCAGAGATTTATAGCTGGAAGGAATAGGAGTTCAATTTCCTCAATTTATATGGCATGTAGAACTCCAGGGCTATAAAGGACCTTAGAGGTGATTTCCTTCTAACTTCCCATTTTACAGATGTGCAAACTGAGACCCCAGGAGATGAAGGAACTTACTGAAAGTCACACAGGTAGTAAATGGCAAAGGCAGGATTTGAACCCAGAACGCTGACTAAATCTCATGTCCTTTCCACTCCTCCGTTGCAAATGCTCCAGACTTAAATGCATTGTTGCAAATATTGAGTCTCATTTTGTGCTTGTGGAAAAGATGAGCAGATGTTGTCTAGCTAACAGGTAGGCTTTATCAGCCATAGAAGACACATTTACTACGATTGAATGGCCTGACCCAAAGAAGAGTCATTACTAGCCTGAATTCAATTTGGAGGTCTATAGTGGAGTGCCCCAGGGATCTATCCTTGGTTCCTTGCTGGTCATTGTTTTTATCAATAACTGTGATGGAGGCATAGATGACATACTTCTTTTTTTAAATTTAAATTTTTTTTTAATTTTTAGGCAGTTGGGGTTAAGTGACTTGCCCAGGGTCACACAGCTAGTAAATGTGAAGTGTTTAGATGACATACTTCTTAAATTTGTAGGCAACATGAAACTTGGAAACAGGATAGGTAGCTAATGCGAATGACAAATAGAGGCTCCAGAAAGATCTTGACAGGCTTGAAGGATGACTCCTGACTGATACTTAGACCTGTGAGGTCTTAGGTAAGAGTTTCCTCACCTACAAGATGATGGTTTTGGATGTAGTTTCTGATTTCTTGTCTCGTACTCCCCTCTTCAAGCAGCAGAACTGAAGATGAGATCCCAGCGCTGTTTCAGACAGGGTCCCAGTGACTGATCGAGGGAGGCTCTTCTCCCTGCTCTCTCTTCTTTGGGACTGAGCTCCCTGCCCCCTGGATCTCCTGGTGACTGGTAGATTCTCTTCACTCTGCCCCGTATTCTTCTGCCCATCTGAGTGACTTGGAACGGCCTGGAGTCTAGAGACCCCACTGGTTCATCCTGTGACTGACAGACTGAAGCCTTGGCTGGGACCCTGTCACCACCGGCTGTCCAGCCAAGCTAAGTCAGTAAGCATTTACTAAGGGCTTCCAAGGTGCCAGGCATCGTTCTGGGTTCTACAGAGGCAAATGCAGATGCAAACCTTTGCCCTTCCAGAGCTTCCTGGGAGGATGCAGCTTGCTAACTAGATACATTAACATAGGGGCAGCATGATGTTGGGCGTAGAATCCTGGCCTTGGAATTCAGAAACTCTGGGTTCTAATCCCTCCTCAGATTCTAACTCTCTGTATGACTTTGGAAAAATTGCTTCATCTCTCTGAGTCTTGATTTCATCCATAAGATGGGAATGATAATAGCACCTACCCACAGGGGTGTTATGAGAACCAAATGAGAGAATATTTATAAAATGCTTTGAAAACCTTAGAGCACTATGCAAATGTGATTTTTTAAAATGGGACTTGTTGGTAATTATTCTCTCTTTACGAAAGGAGATCTGCAACTTATCATCTCAGCTGGAGTAATGGACTAGCTCAGGGTCACACCACCTATGTGTGTCAGTGGCAGGACCTGAACCCTCATCTTCCTGGCCTTGAGAGTGGCTCACTATTGGCCATGCCATTCAATCTCCTGGGTGACCATTAGGTACATCAAAATGGGAGGCAGTGCCTCCAGAGAGCCAGCCTCAGGGTCGGGAAGTCCTGAGTTCAAGGTCTTTGTCTGACACATGGGTTGGGTAGCCATGAGTCAGTCACTCAAATGTCTCCACACAGCTCTCTCGGCTCTAAATTGCAGAACGGACGCTGACCTGTGGGGAGATGGGGTTTCTCCTGGGGGATTTCTGCACATCATTGAAATTACCCATTTGGCTCCCCCCTCCCCAAGTAATAATAGTAATAAATTATATTGTGAAGAAGAGGGAAGCAGAGCATGACGAGCGAGGGGATCAGATAAAGCTTCCTGCAGGGAGACAGTACGTGAGCTGAGCCCTGAGGAACGCTAGGCATTTCCCCGTTGCTAGGTCTTAATGACATTTTAATGAAGGACTCTTGATGGCTCTTGCTGCCCCCCCCACCCCCATTCATCCTTATGACGGACACATGAGGGCCAAATTTCTTCTTTGACATACCCGGCCAGCCTCTTCATTATATCCCCTGACCCTGGGTGGAGGGGGCCCTTTCTCCACCCCCTCCAAAAGAGTCATTGATAGAGGTGAATCCTATTCTCTCCTCTCATCCCTCTCTTCTTTCCTTCCTTCCCTCCCTCTCTTCCTCTGTAAAATGATTGTGGGATTGGAGGGACCCTCTACCCCCCCAAAAGGGGTTATTGATAGAGATAAACCCTACTCACCCTTTTCTTCCCTCCTTCCCATCCTTATCTCCCTTTTTCATCTCTCTCTTTCAGTTGGCGGACTGGAGAGAACCTTTCTTTATACTCTCTCTGAAAAGGAGTTATTGATGCCGATGGAAATGAACCCTGTTCCAGTGCTTTGACCTCTGTCTTTTCCTTTTCTTCTTCTTTCCTCCCTTTATTCCTTTCTGGCTTCCTCTCTCTCCTTCTCT
Organism: Phascolarctos cinereus; assembly: GCF_003287225.1. Lineage (NCBI taxonomy): Eukaryota > Metazoa > Chordata > Mammalia > Diprotodontia > Phascolarctidae > Phascolarctos > Phascolarctos cinereus. Next base: position 405,985,243 of record NW_027556098.1, on the reverse strand, counting down.
CTCTGAGCTAGGCTGTCTTTCTTCCTTCCTGATTAAGAGTCATTGGGCTGGGCCCCCAGGGTGACACAGAGCCTCCTCCCTTTGCTTGTTTCACTGGACATGGGGCATTGGATGAGGGTGGAGGAGGAGACAGAAGATGTGTCTTGGGTTTACTTTGGTTGATGCTATTTTTTTCCTCCTGTTTTTTGGGGCTGCGGCTGGAACCCAGCATCGTCTCCTCCTGCCCCAGTTTCTAGCTGTTCCTTACATTCTCCTCACACGCTTTTCACACGCTCCTCACGACCTGCATGCATGTTACGCCCCCCCCCCCACCAAGGGAGCTAGTTTTAACAGCCTGATGCTGCTGGCTAGGCTGGGAGTGCCTAAGATGTGAGCCCAATCTCTCACCCTCTGTTTGGTGCACACCGGTACCTAGGAGCAGATGTCTGAGCTCTCCGTGGTCCTGACTTCTGGCCTCTAACACCATCTCTTTGTCCCACAAAAGAAATCTCCAGGCTTGAGCCAGGGCTGGGGTGGGGTGGGGTAGTGGTGGTAAGGGAAGGACTGTAGTGGGAGATAAACCATTCCCTTTGGCATTTAGCATTCTATTGCATCTCTCCTCTAATTCTTTATAGAACATGTCCCCGCATAGCCCCCAATGCAGTGTGGCATGGTGTCAACTGATCAATGAGCATTTATTTAAGCTCCTACTATATACCGGGCTCTGTGCTAGGCACTGAGGATCATAGCATAGTGGTTAAAGGGCTGCATTTGGAGTCAGGAAGATCTGGGTTCAAATTCTACCTCAGATACTTATCTCCTAACCCTGGATGAGTCACTAACCTTCTCTGGATTTCAGTTTCTTCCTCTGTAAAATGGACGTGATATCTTTAGCACTTCACAGGGTTGTTGTGGATAAAACACCATATTTAGTCAATCAGCAAGCATTTATTAAATACCTACTGTATGCCAGACACCATGTAGCACCTGCTAGGTGCTAAGCTTTGTGGATACAAAGAAAGGCAAAAACCCAGTCCTTTCAGAAGGAAGGCACAGCATGAAGTGGGGCTTTCCTGGAGCTGAGTCTTGAATGAATCCAGGGAAGCCAGGCGTGGAGGTGAGGAGGGAGAGCAGGCCTTCCAGGCATGAGGGGCATGTCACATGTGAAGAATGGCTAGGAGGCTGGATCACAGGAGGAGAGTAAGGTGTAAGAAGAGACTGGAAAGGTGGGAAGAGGCCAGGTTATGAAGGGCTTTAAAAGCCAAACAGGACTTTATATTTGTTCCTGGAGGCAATAGGGAGCCACAGGACTTTACAGAAAAGGGGTGGGAGGACACATAAAGATTAGTTATTCTTTTTAATCCATTTGGACATTGGACAAGCCCTTTTTTCTTCTGTCCCCTCACTTTAGGCTTGGGGGGTGGGTATGGTAGTAGTAGCAAAGGCAGAGCCAGATCCCCCTGCATGGCCCTTTGGACAGCAAGTGATTTAGGTTATTCAGGGGGTGGATTAAGCAGGGGACAAGACTCTTGGGACAATGGCAGATGGGAAGAGGCCAGTGGGGCAGGCAGGCAAGATATCCAGGAGCTGTTCCCTGGTGTCGGTTGGAAACCCAAGCTTCCCCCTCGGCTGGGCAGGCCCTCTCTCTAGGCCTGCAGCCTGATCCTCTCCATCCACCACAGCACCTACTTGGCCACTACTTACAGTCTGAAGCTTCTTCCCTTGGTTTTCCCATCATCTCTGACCCTGGGGCACATTGGTGGGGCAGGGCAAGGGAGGCAGAGCCATCTGGAGTCTGCTCATAGCCAACTGTGCCAGGTCCTAGACACAGAATTTTTTCTCCCTCTTTCTCAAGTAAGGTTATCCTGTGTGCCATCCTGCAACAGAGAGATGGGGGTCCCTTGCCGATGTAACAGTGTCTCCCCTTTCCCTTCCAGCAGCCCTGGACAAGCCTCTCTACCCAGTGCCTCTGGATTCCTGGTTTGAGGCTGGGGACTGGGCTGGGCTGGAGGAGGGTCTGAGGGTTAAAGACCAGCGATGGGGACGGAGTTAGGTTTTACTTCCAGGGTGGGGGGTGGGTAGGGAATGGAGCTGTGTGTGCAGAGATTTGCATTTGATTTCCCCCTCCTCCCCCAGGTAATTCTCTTGGCTCGTCAGATAAGTAACCATTTCAGTTCAGCAAGCCTTTGCCTCATGGCTTCGCCTCAAAGTTCCATCTATGTATGTCCTACATCCTGTATGTATCTATTTATGTACATGTCCCCTCCCCCATTAGAATGTAAGCTCTTGGAGGGCAAACACTGGTTTTGCTTTTTCTTTGTATCGTCAGAGCCTGGCGTATTATAATCTTGAGGTCCCTTTCCTCATCCCCCTTAATGCTGATGCCATCCCTCTGCTGATCTTCTCCATTGAGCCAGGATATTGTTCTTTGCGTGGTGTCTCCCCTGAGAGCAGGGACTGTCTTTCATGTTTCTTATATCCCCAGCACTCAGTGCAGTGCCCTGCATACAGTAAGCACTTAATAAATGCTTGCTGACTAATACATTCTTATCAATTGCCTACTGTGAGTAAGGTCCCCTGCTAGGTACCAGAGGCACAAAGACAAAACCAAACACAATTCCACTGGGGGAAGACTTAACATGTAAACAGATAAGTATATATGGGGAGGTGGGGGGGGCGGAACGCTCTGGCAACGGAGGGGCCCTGGAAAGGTCTTCTGTAGAAGTTAGTGCTTTGAGCTGTGCCTTGAAGGAAGCCAGGGATGCTGAGAGGCAAAGGTAAGGAAGGAGAACATTCCAGGAATGGAGGAGTGGGGCATTGCAGGGAGTTCCATTTGGCTGCATCGTGGTGCAGGAAGGATCCTAGCTCTGGAGGGGAAGGGACCTCTAAGGTCCCCAGTGTGGCCAGAGCAGGTGAAAATGTAAGTGGGAAATGTTTCACAAAATAAATAAAAACACAGTACAACATAGATAATGTTAATTTGTGGTTTTCTAAGTCAGTACATGGTGCCTGGGTATGTTTCTATTTGTGTGCTAGGTCAACTCTACCATTTTACGATGAGGAAACTGAGGCCAAGAAAGGGCGAGGGACTTGCCCAATATCATACAAGTAGAAGCAGTAGGGTCAGGATTTGAACCCAGGTCTTGTGACTCCAAAGGGGCAGTGCATTATGGAATACTCTCCGTCCACCCCTAACCCCTTCCCTTTCCTCCTCTTCTCCTTTCTCCTCCCAAAGCCCTCCAGGCTGATAGGCTGCTGGTCCTGCAGTGCTGGGAATATGGAAGGGGGGGGGGCACTGCTTGCTTTCTCGTCCCCCCCACCCCCATTCCCCTAAGTCTTTCACTTTTTATACTTCTTCTCCTTCCCCCCGCCTCGTGTCTGGAGTATAGTGGGTGGGACACCACAGGATCTGGGAAGGATGGGAGGCATTGAAGGACAGGCCAGCTCAGGAGCAGAGGGAGACGTGTGTGTGTATGTGAGTGTGCCCGTGTGTGTGCCTATATGTCAGGGGATTCACATGCATGTGTCTCTGCGTGTGGGTTCTTCAGGGCAGCCCCTCTAACTCTGTCTTGGAATCAGGTTGTTGGCCAATGTTGGGGGGGGTCACTCTGTCACTAATCAAGCTGAGTAGTTCCTGGCGTGTGGCTCCCACCAGCTGGCATGGCCTGGGCTCGGGCCGGCACCACAGGCCTCGGGAGATCTGGCCTGTCTGCTTCCCAGCTGTCTATACAGGGGGGCTGGAGGGAGCTGGGGGGGCGTGACCTGGGATTTCTCATGATTGTTTCATTAGATAAGAATGGAGCTCAGCGGGGTCCCTAAGTTGGTGGTGACCCGCTGAGTAGGAGGGTTGAAGAAAGCTCATGTATCTCACCAGTTGCCCCCATACTTGGCTCCAGGGGTGGCCCATGGCATGATATGGTCAGGGGGCAATTTAACTAAATCTCTTCTCCTGGGCTGACCCTTGATGACTTTTCTCCTACCCCCTTCATTCTCCTACAGCGTGCCGGGGTATGCTATGTGGCTTTGGGGCTGTGTGTGAGCAGAGTGCTGGCCGGGCCACATGCGTGTGCAAGAAGGGCCCATGCCCTACTGTGGTGGCCCCTGTGTGTGGATCTGATGCCTCCACCTACAGCAATGAGTGTGAGCTACAGAGGGCTCAGTGCAGCCAGCAGCGACGCATCCGCGTGGTCAGCCGGGGGCCCTGTGGTGAGTGAGCCAAGGACAGTGTGATGGGTGGGTGGGGGGAAGGGACAGACGTGGTCTTGCCCTGGGGCCTACCTTATCTTCCCCAGCTCCTGAGCTCTCCCTCTGTGTCCTCTCTTGTCCCTGGCTTCTGAGCTGCCCTGTGGGGCATTCTCTCTGCCCTCCCCTCTTCAGTGCCCTGTGATCCTCCCTGGCCCCGTCCTTTGACCGCTTGAGCTGTCCTTCAATGCCCACCGCACCTATTCGACTCCCAAGTCTCCCCTCAGTGCCTCCTTCACTCTCGTGCCTTCCTCTGCTCAGGCTCCCGGGACCCCTGCTCGGGGGTGACCTGCAGTTTCGGCAGCACCTGTACCCGCTCGGCAGATGGGCAGTCGGCCAAATGCATCTGCCCGTCCTCATGCAGCGGTGTCCCCGAGGGCATCGTCTGTGGTAGCGATGGGCGTGACTACCCCAGTGAGTGCCAGCTGCACCGCCTTGCCTGTGCCCGTCAGGAGAATATTGTCAAGAAGTTTGAAGGGCCCTGTGGTAAGGGTCTGGGGCCAGGGTATTGGGTGGGAGGGGTGGGCAGGAGACCTGCAATGTTCCCTAGAGTGAGCAGCCTTGTGTCTCCAACCCCCATCCCATCTAACAGTATGGTAGGGGGCCTGAGTCCAGGCTATTAGAGGAGGGAGAATGGACAAGGTGTTATGAAAAGAGAATTGACTCTGAAGCCAAAGGATCTGCATTCAAATCCCACCACTGATGTGGACCATTCATTTTTCCTCCTTGGGCTTCAGCTTCCTCCTCTCAAATGTCGGGGTTGGGCTCCCGGCCTCTGAGGCGTCTCCCATCTCTAAGCCACCTGGACATCTGGATCCATGGGGTGCTGCTAGAGAGGGGGAGAGGGCGCCCTCTTCTGGCCACAGTCCTGGCTGTATGTGTCTATGGGCGGAATGGGGTAGATGGGCTTAGAAGAAGGCCCCAGGTGTCAGTGGGGGAATCTTTGGAGAGGACGCTAGACTCCCACACTCTGGGCAGCTTGGGGAGGGGTCTGGAATACTGGAGTGGGAGTCAGAGGGCCTGGGTTTGAGTATCAGCCCAGCCACTGGCTACTTGTATGGCCTTGGACAAGTCAGTTAGCATGCATTTATTAAGTACCTACTGTATGCTAGGCACAGGGAAGTTCTGGGGATACAAAGAAAGGCAAAACCAGTCCCTGCTCTCAGAGAACTTACAGTCTAATGTGAAAGACAATGTGGAAACAACTCTGTGCAAGAAGGTGTATGTGTATATACATATACAAACATGCATACACATAGACATATGTGCACACGTACACACACACATCAGAGGGAAAGTACTAGGGGGTGGGGAGACCAGGAAGAGCTTCCTACAGAAGGTAGGATTGGCTAGACAAGTCACTTGACTCCTTTGGGCCTCAGTTTCCTCTTCTGTAAAAGGAATCTGGCATCAGGCACTTACTAGCTGTGTGACCTTGGGCAAGTCATTTCACCCTGTTTGCCTCAGTTTCCTCATCTGTAAAATCAGCTGGAGAAGAAAATGGCAAACCACTCTGGTATCTTTGCCATGAAAACCCCCAGTGGGGTCACAGAAAGTCATACATGACTGAAAAACACCTGAACAACAGCAGAGAGGAAGGGGCTGAGCTCTGATTTCAAAGGTCTTTTCTGGCTTTCCATATATGATGTTGTGGATTCAGCATATACAAGGAGGACCTGACTCAGAGAGTGGTGGGGAAGGCGTGGAATTTGCCTGAAGGCTCTGAGAAGGGGTAGATCAGCCCGAGGGAACTGGAGCCCCTGGCTCCGAGGACGTGTGACGGGCTCCTGTGGGGGCACTGGTGCTGGCAGTGGGCAGATTCAAGCCTCCCCCATGCTGGAGTCCTCCAGACTCGCCTCCCTGTGCCTAGCAGCTGAAACCTGCTCCTCTCTGCCTAGATCCATGCAAGGGCATTCTTAGTGACCTGAATCGTGTGTGCTGGGTGAACCCCCGCACCCGCCAGCCTGACATGCTACTACGACCCGAGAGCTGCCCACCCCGCCAGGAGCCAGTGTGTGGTGATGACGGCGTCACCTACGCCAACGATTGTGTCATGGGCCGTACCAGCGCCACCCTGGGCCTCGACATCCAGAAGCTGCGCTCTGGGCAGTGCCAGCCACAAGGTGGGCAGGAGGCTGGGTATGACCTAGTGGAAAATGGGTCTCTTCTGTGTCAGGCACTGAGCTGGGTGCTAGGAATCTTTTGTTAATTCTTTTATTTATTTTTAACATTCATTTTATTAAATCTCGAGTTTCAAATTTTCTCCCTCCCTCACTCATTGAGATGGCATCATAGATTAGACAGACGAAATTAAAAAGCCCTTCCTGTCCTCCAGGAGCTTACATTCTCCTGGTTGACAGGCCCCTTGTGCAGGGGCCCTGGGCTTGGCTAGCCTCACTTAGGGGACGCCCATGCCTGCAGGCCATCACTCTGTCCTGGAGAGCATTCTGGTCCCTTCTTGGACTTGTTCTCCCAAGGGAAGGCTGGGGCAGGAGCCCTGGGCATCTCCTCCAGCCAGATGGGGTCACGTACTGTTCCAAATCCCATCTCCCCCACAACCTCCTGCTGGGAGAGAGACACCATCCCACCTAGATAGACCACCACAGCTTGACAGCCTGGCATCTCAAAGTTCCTGGTAGCTTTGGCTGTTGTGGAGGATGAAGGGGTCACTCTCCCTGAGGCTGGTGTGGCAAAAGGGATGTGGAGCCCCTCCCAAATCCAAGTGCGCCCCCCCACCACTGCAGTGTCCTTGGGGGAAGCACTGACCGACCCCTCCCCCTCCTGTTTTTCAGACCAGTGCCCGGCCCCCTGCAAGTTTAATGCTGTGTGTCTGATCCGCCGTGGCCGTGCCCGCTGCTCCTGTGACCGAGTCACTTGCGACGGTGCCTACCGGCCTATCTGTGCGCACGGGGGCCACACGTACAGCAGCGACTGTGAGCGCCAGCGTGCCGAGTGTAGCCAACAGCGGGCTCTCCCTGTCAAGCACCAGGGGCCCTGTGGTAAGGCCAGCCTCCCAGCCTGCCTGTGCTTCGGGCCTGCTCCCGGCCCCGGGGTGCTCTCACTGCTTGCTCCCGTGACCAGCCAGCTCGTTTCTGTGTCTCTCCCGTGACGCTCCACAAATGCTTAGCTTGCCTCAGCTCCTACATCACATGCCATCCATATCCATGTGTCATGCTTTGAAGGAGCAGAGTCCAGACTTTTATCCAGCCTCCAGGTGGGGCCCCCCTCCTCCTTGCCCTTTCCCTCCTCCCTCTCTTCTTTCTCCTTGCCTCCTTTTCCCCACCATTCCCCTCAGTGCTGCCAGGAGACAGCGGGTGTTCCCAATGGCTCTGTAAGTAACAGGAGTCCTAGCAGCTGGTCCAGCTGTCTCAGGGGTGTTTGATAAGGGAGAAAAGTGGGGGGTGGGGAAGAGGGATAGGGGAAAGTGCCCTTGAGGTCTCTGATTTGCTTTGAGGGGAGGTGGATAGGTGCTGAGTTGGGGTAATAGCCAGGATGGTGTGCTCAAAGCCCCCAGCCCCTGGCCATTTATCTTGGCCCTGCCTAAACCTGCTTTCTTAGAACCATGCAGAAACCTCCTAGGCACCCTCTAGGCTCTTTCTCTGGGAATGAGCTGTGGCACCTTCAGTGCTGAAGCCCATGGTCTCACAGTGAGGGGAGAGGCCTTGAACCCTGGACCTCTCCCCCAGCATCCCCTCCCCCTGTCTCCCCAGCCCTCTTCTCTTCTCCTGAGGATCCCAAGAGAGAGGGAGTGAGAGTGATCCAGAGAGGGGCCACTGGTTCTGGGGTACACCCCAGGGCTAAGAAGGCACTAGGGAGGAGATAGGGTGGAGTGACCTGTCTCCTGGCTTTAGTGACCCTCCAACCCTCCTCCTGCTCTCTCCCAGTGTGAGCCCTGGGTAAAGGAGAGGGTGCCACTACATGTATAAAGACACACACATAGACACACACACACACACACACACACACACACACACACCACCACCACCACCACACCACCATTCCCCACAACCTCCCTATGTCCAGAAACAGAGCCAGGCTGGAGATTGGAGGAGCCTTGAAATGCCTTTGGAATGGAGTTTAGGGTGGGCCTTGGAGCTTATTGGGGGTGGGGCAGGATGGGCTCAGAGGAGGGGAGGGCCATTGGGGTCCTGGGGTGAGAGAGGGGGCCCTGCGAGCTGATTTCCCCCAGACAGGTCTGAGGGCTCCCTCTGTATGCGCATCTGTCTGTCCGTCTGTCCCTCCGTCTGTCTGGGATACTCTCGTCTGTCTTTCGTGCCTTTTCTTCTCTGGTCCTTTCCTCTTTGCTCTGCGTCTTGTGTCTTCCAGCCCTGCCTGTTGGGAGGACGGAGGCGCGCGAGCCGCCTTGGGGATCCCCCCCAACCCCACCGGGACCACCGGCAACCAGAGGTCGGCTTCTCTGGGGCGTCGGGGTGGGAAGGGGTACACCTCTCCCCGTGCCCTGCTTCCTTAGACCCGCCACTCCCCAAAGGATGGTGGCAAATACACCCCCCTTTCCCCTTTCCCAAATCTCTTCCATATTTTACATTCCTGGTCTGATTGAGAAGGAGCCTGTGATAGTCCGAAGGCTCCTGTTCTTGGAGTCAGGAGACCTGGGTTTTAAGGATTCTGGACTATGTGAACCTCTGAGGTTCTTTCCAGCTCAGTGTCCCAATTGCTATGGTTTGGAGCCTTCTATCCCCATCCCCACCTTTTGCTCTTGGGTTCTAGCCCCAGGCCTGGTCCAGTGTCCCAGCTTTGGATGAGGAGCCGGTCAGAGTAGAGGGCCTTGGTATCCCTCCTTCTTCCTCAGGGCTGGGCTGTGCTGGGGACCCTGAAAGCAATGGGGCCCCTCCCCCAAGATCCAGGGAGCTGGAGTGCCCAGGCCTGTAGCCAGGGCCACTGATGCTTACCTGAGGCCCCCCCTTGAGCTCGGCGAGGAGGCCTTGGAGCAGCAACAGACTTGTGGATGGCAGTTTGGGGTCTCCAGGGCAATGAGGCCCCTCTCCCCCGTCCTGTGTTTTTATGTTTGTCCCGTGTCCAGTGTCTGTCAGCTGAAGCCTGTGCCTTCTCATTGTCTCTCCCCCCACTTTCCCTTTCCCTCCTCTGATCCCACCCCCTCCCCAACCAAGCTTTTGGCTGGAGGAGGGTCATGGGCCGCTATAAGGAGGGTGGGGATGGCCCAAAACCTTGTAGGTTTGGAAGGCAGCGTGACATAGTAGATGGAGTGCTGCCTTCAAAGGCCACCTCAGACGGTCACTGGCCGGGTGACCCTGAGCAAAGCACTTTCCATCTCTGGTCTCAGTTTCCTCCTCTGTCCAACAAGGGGGATTGGGCTAGATGGCCTCCCAAGGCCCTTCCAACCCTAGATCTTGGGTCCTATGCCTGGGGTCATGTCTGGGTCTGCCCCCTCCCCAGCCATCCAACCCCAGGGCCACTGGAGAATCAGGGCCCTGTTTTCTCCGAAGGTCATTCCCCGGCACACCTGGAGTCCAGGCCTGCTCCCCTGAAGCCCTGGCCCAATGCTGGGAGCTCCAGGCAGGAGATGGAGTATAATAATCAGCCCAGAAAGGAGCCAGATTGGCTGGTGGCCCCAGAGACCTCAGCTTGGGCCCTGAGGTGTTGGTATGAGGGCCAACAAATGGCCTAGAATCTGTCTCAAAGTCACAGGGAGATGGCCTTTGGGTTCTGGCCCTCACCTTGTTTCTTTTTTGTGGTTGAGACTCATGGGAGGTGTTGCTGGTTTTTTTCACTCTGTGTGTGTGTGTGTGTGTGTGTGTGTGTTTGAAGGAACCTAACTCCCTTCCTTTATTTTCCCTCAAACTCTCCCCCTGCCAAAGGCTAGGCTCCCACCCCCCCCTTTCCTCTCTGATACCCCAGGATGGTTCTGATCCCCTCCCTCCATCTTCCTCTTCTTTCAGACCAAGGTCCCCCCAGCCCCTGCCTGGGTGTCGAGTGTCCTTTTGGGGCCACGTGTGTGGTGAGGAATTGGGAGGCTGTGTGTGAATGTCAGCAGGTATGTGCTGGCCTCTACGACCCCGTATGTGGCAGTGACGGTGTCACCTACGGAAGCCCCTGTGAGCTGGAGGCCACAGCCTGCGCCCTCAGGAAGGAGATCCTGGTCACCCGCAAGGGGCCCTGTGGTCAGTGATTCCAGGGGGCCTAGGGGAGTGATTGGGGGCCCTGTGATCAGTGATTCCAGGGGCCCTAGGGGAGTGCTTGGGGGCCCTGTGGTCAGTGATTCCAGGGGCCCTAGGGGAGTGATTGGGGGCCCTGTGGTCAGTGATTCCAGGATCCAGAAGGGATGGTGAAGGGGTGCCCTGTGACCAGTGAGGGGCTAATATGATCCATGAGGACATCTAACCCTGACATCGTTGGGACATCTGGAGTCTCACAGCGACGTCAGCTCTGCTTCTCCCACTCTCCCCCCAGGCCTGTGTGGGAAGTGCCAGTTTGGGGCCCTGTGCGAGGCGGAGACAGGCCGCTGTGTGTGCCCCACGGAGTGTGTGACTTCCACCCAGCCTGTGTGCGGCTCCGATGGGAACACATACGGCAGCGAGTGTGAACTCCACGTGCACGCGTGCACTCGCCAGATCAACCTCAGCGTGGCCTCCCCTGGACATTGCAGTGAGTGTCTGGGCCCCCTGCGGGAGTGCCCCTGCCTCATGAACTGACTTCAGAATACAATCCAAGGGAGTCAGGATTAGGTGGCAGGCTTTTCTGAAAAGGCTCTAGGGGTTTTAGTGGCCCACAAGCTTGGGGATTAGCAGTGTGTTGAGGCAGCCACAAAATCTGATCTTGGGCTGTCCTGGGAGAGCAGGGAAGTGACAGGACCCACTGTCCTTGGCCTTAGACCACATCTGGAGGATTGGGTTCAGGTCTAAGCACCATAGTTAAGAAGGTCATTAATAATCTGGAGGGAGTCTGGCCTTCAGTCCAGCCTGTGTGAGGATTGATGGAGGGATCTGCTGGGCTGTTAAGGCTCGGGATGGGTGTGGGGAAGGGCTGTCATGTAGGAGAGAGGTTATGTTAGTTCAGCTTGGCCCCACAGGGTGGGGAGGTGGGGCTATTCAAAGACCCCAGTAGGCTTGTTGGCAGGAGCTGTCCAAAAGGGGCCTGTGCTGCCTTGGGAGGTAGGGAGCTCTCCATCACGAAAGGTCTACAAGCCAAGGCTGAGTGAGACTCGATGGTCCCTGGGCATCTTCTGGCTATAAAGACTGTGCTTCCCCAGCAGACGACCTCAGCTCTGGCCTAGGCTGGCCCCTCACCCCAGTATCATCAAGGGCCCACCATTCCTCCCTTCTATATTGTGCCCCAGGCTCGCTTAATGCAGCCAGGCGGCTGAAGTCACTCAAAGCCAACTTAGGTGTCCTGGTCCCCAAGCTGCCGCCTCCCCCCACCCCTTCCCCCTGGGGCCCCCTCTCCTGCAGTCCAGAGCCAGCCTGGCAGATGTGGGGTGGGGGTGACCCACCCTTCCCTGTCCCTCTCTCTACAGAGACATGTGGGGAGACAGTATGTACCTTTGGGGCCGTGTGCTCCAATGGGCAGTGCGTGTGCCCCCGGTGTGAGCGGCCGCCCCCGAGCCCGGTCTGTGGTAGTGATGGAGTCACCTACGGCAGCAGCTGTGAGCTTCGAGAGGCTGCCTGCCAGCAGCAGAAGAAGATCCAGGAGGCCCGGCCCGGGCCCTGCGAGGACGGTAGGTGTGCCCAGAGCCACAGAACCCTTTCTGGTAGGAAAGAATTGTTTTGCTTTTCTTTGTATCCCTCGTGTTTATAGCACAGTACCTGGCACACAGCAGGTGCTTCATAAATGCTTGCTGACATGACTTGATAGCACATGTCTTCAATAGAAGAGAAGCCACTGCTTCCCCTCTCCCCCAACTGACTTTATTTTAGTTACTGGTGTTATTAAGTTTGGTAAGTAATTTACTAGAGATTAATTTTATAATTTTAATGACTGGCATCATTAAGTAGGTGCTTAATAAATGTTTGTTGACTTGGAACGCACATCTTCAATGGAAGACAAGCCACTGTTTCTCTCCCCAATTGAAGTTGTTTTAATTACTTATTTTTTAAAAATATATTTGTATTGACATCTTTTGTTTTTATATCACCTAGATTGTTCCCAAATTTCTTCCCCTTCCTCTTCCCAGTGAATCATCCTTCACCCCTTGTGATAAAGAATTTCAAAAAATTCAACAAAACTAATCAACATATCTGGGAAATCTAATGTTCCATGCCTGTGGACCCCCACCTCTGCTAAGGACTGAGGGAGCCGCATTCTCTGATCTCTTCTTTGGGCTCAAACTTGTTCTCTTTATCATTTTCCAACCTTCATTGGATTGGCTTGCAACGGCCATTCTTTCCATTTACGTTGCTGTCCTCCCTAAGGCAGCCACTGGGTATGTGGTCTTCTGGGCTGCACTTACTTCCCTCTGCATCAGTTCACGTGAGTCTTTCCGTGATTCTCGGCAGTCATCATTTCTTACAGCACAGTACTATTCCATCCCACTCATGGACCCCAGGCTGTCCAGCCATTCCTCAATCGGTGGGCGTCTTTGTTTCCAGTTCTTTGCTAGCAAAAAAAAATACAATTAAAGAAAATTCTGGCATGAATATCTTGGTGTAAATAGGAGCCTTTTTTATGGGGTACATGCTGGGCAGTGGAACCTCCAGGGCAATGGGTATGGACATTTTAGTTACAAAATTTTTTACTTCTCTTGTTTGTTTATACATAATTTATAATTCTAAGTATGTATAAAGTACTTTCCAAACCCCAAATCACTATAAATGCTAACTATTATCATTATTATTATTAATCTATTCTCCTTCCTCTCTACAGGGAGCAATCCCTTCTAAGGGGCATTTTAAAAAAATTTTTTTAGGCAATTGGGGTTAAGTGACTTGCCCAAGGTCACACAGCTAGTAAGTATCAAGTGTTTGGTCTGAGGCGGGATTTGAACTCAGGTCCTCCTGATTTCAGGGCTGCTGCTCTATCCACTGCACCACCTAGGTGCCGCCTAAGGAGGCATTTTTTAAAAAGAGAATTTTAAAAAAAGAGAGATTTAGCAAAATGGGGCAACCTGGGTGACGCAGCAAATGTGATGCTCCCCACCCATAGGTCCCCACCTCTGAAAAGAAGGGGTGGAAAGGCATCTTCTCATCTCCTTTTCAGGGACAGACTTATTAGGCTGAGATGGTGTTCAGGTTTCTTTTTGGCAATTATTTCCGTCGACATTACTGTAATCATCGCATCTCACTGTGTCTGCTTGCTTTGGTCTGCATCAGTTCATCAAAGTCTTCCAGCGCTCCCTGAAATCCTCTCCTTAGCTATTTTTGCCCATTCGTAGTCATTGATTTTCTTTCCCTCGCATTCTCTCCTCACTTAGAAGAAGAGAAAAACAAGCATAATCCTATAGCTAGCCTGGAGAGTCCTCCTGGATCATGAGGATTTGAGGGCTGCTCTGGGTTTTGTGCTGCTGGCCCCCGGCACCAAGACTTCTAGGTTATCCTATGACTCTAGACTTATTGTCCTCTCCCGGAAGGACCTGATGATGCTTATGGCCCTAGGGCCTGGCAGACCTACAGCTTTGCCCAGAGACTCCTCTTTGGGGAGGGGGCGTGGGGTGTTCTTCCTGTTGCAGGTGGCTCTCTACCCCCCCGGTTCTGAGTAGGTTTGGCACCAGGAGTAAGGAGGGAGAGGGAAGTCTATATTTCCCCCTGCCTCCTTGTTGTCTTCCAGCCTTGTCTGAGGTGACCAGCCTAGAGGGCTCCCTTGAGCTGGAATGACACACATCCTAGGTAACTGAGCCCCCACCAGCTCAGTAAGGACCACTTTAACGTCTTGTGCTTGTCTACACTGGTCAGCCTGGGGATGGGGAGCCTTGGGGAAGCAAGGCCTGGGACCTGGGCTTCTCACTGCATTGTCCCACCCTGTCTAATGCAGAATGTGGTTCTGGGGGCTCGGGCTCGGGTGAGGATGGTGACTGTGAGCAGGAGCGGTGCCGGCGACGGGGAGGCGTGTGGGATGAGGACGCTGAGGACGATCGATGTGTCTGTGACTTCAGCTGCCAGACAGTGTTACGCAGCCCGGTGAGGGTCCATCCTTGTCACGACCTCTCCCCTCCCTCCTCGCACCTCCCCAGCCTGGCCTGCATGGGGAGGGAAAGGAAGGGAGGGCTGTTTCCCAGCCCCTGGCCTCACAGGGGCCTGCCCTCCCTTTGCTCCTCCTCTTCCCACCCAGGTGTGTGGTTCTGATGGGGTCACCTATGGGAACGAGTGTGAGCTGAAGAAGGCGAGGTGTGAGAGTCGCCAGGAGCTGTATGTCACAGCCCAGGGGGCCTGCCGAGGTAGGGGGGCTGGGGGGCGAAGGGTGGAGGGAGCAAGGGCCGCTGAGAGTGTGGGGAGGGGGTGGCCGAGCACTTCCTGGGCACATGAATTTCACTCATCGGGGTCAGCCTTGTCAATTGACCCTGTCTCACTATCTTAGCCACGTCTACGATGGCCCCGCCCCCACCTGTCTTGCACTGCTCTCAGACCCCCTATGGCTGCTGTCTGGACAATGTTACCAGGGCCCAGGGCGTTGGCTTGGCCGGCTGTCCAAGTGAGTGCATGTGTGGACATGTGTTCTCCCTAGCCCAGGGGCAGGAGGTTTTCTTTTTTTGGGGGGGAGGGGGAGATGTTGTCCTTGTTTACAGATAGAGAAACTGAAACACTGGATCGAATCAGGGGTTTGAGTACCCAGGAAAAGCCCAGGCATGCCAATCCCCATCCCAAGACTTTGATCACCCAGGCAGAGCTGACCAGGGGTCAAGGGTGACTTTGGGGGCTCCAGAGTATCCGGCCGACCACAGATTGACCATGGGGGGCCCTGCCTGGACCAGCTTGGGGGGGGGGGGCTCAGGGTGACTTCTGGCTCTGGACTGCAGGCACCTGTCAGTGTAATGCGTACGGGTCCTATGGGGGAAGCTGTGACCCCACCTCAGGACAATGCTCCTGCCGCCCAGGGTTGGGGGGCCTCAAGTGTGATCGGTGCGAGCCAGGTTTCTGGAACTTCCGTGGCATCGTGACTGACGGCCGGAGTGGCTGCACCCGTGAGTGCCCGCGCGTGGGGGGCCTGGGCCAGGGGCCGGGGGCTGGCGGGCTGTCCCTAAGTTCCTTCTCTCCCCAGTGTTAGATGCAGGGTCAAGGCCAGTTTGTCTGCACCAAACCCCTCTCCTCCATCCGTCCCCATAGCACTGGGGGGGCCTGGTTAGCCTCCTGGGTGTCAATGAGGTCAGACAAAAGGGGTCAGGGTCTGTCTCCTCCATCCCTCGGGGTGTTAGGCTGAGTGGGCTGTTTCCCTGGGTGGAGACCCCAGGACAGCAATAGTCCTGGAGTTCAGATGAGAGGCCTTGAGAAGGTTACAGGTCCCAAGGTGGGGGGGGTATGAACCTGCATAGTTCTTCCAGCCTTGACACCTCACAATCACATGTGCACCACCCCCCCCAACAAAACATTCAACTCCACATGCAGTCAGTGGTCAGTTATCCACTTCTGGATTCTCCTTGAGCCATAGCAAACTCCTGGCCAGATGCTGATGTCAGCTTGAGCAGAGTGGAATTCAACCTGGCACAAAATCTAAAGGAAACTACGCACAGCATGAGCTGACATGGAGGTGGCTTTGGGGTTACTTACTTTTGGGGGGTTCTCTGCACCCCCTACATTCACCTGGCTCCTGGAAGGCCTGTGATATGGGACTTTGCAGCCACTGGGGAGTGGCCAGGAGGGTCGAGGCCAAAGACCAAGGCCTAGTGCAGCCTGTGTCCCTCCGCATGCCCTGGCTGCCACCAGGGGTCCCCACTGCCCACGTTCTAAGGCTCCTGGCTCCATCTCCCCTTTTCCAGCCTGTAACTGTGACCCTGGAGGCTCGGTAAGAGATGACTGTGAACAGATGACCGGCCTGTGCTCCTGCAAGGAGGGCATTACGGGAATGAAATGCAGCCAGTGCCCCCCCGGCAGCATCCTTGGCTCCTCGGGCTGTGAGAAAGGTGAGGGCCGAGCCCCCCAGACCAAGAGGGAAGCCTCATTCTGGGTGGGGCTCATCAGGGAAGGCTGGGGGACAGGAGTGGGGGTGGGATGGACTGAGACACAGTCCACTGGCCCAAAGCAAGGCTGTAGAGCCAGTGTGACCAGAGGGAAAGGGCAATGACCCTGGTTCTTATCCCAGCTCCGACTAGTCAGGGGTGTGCTGGTGAATGTTTAACAACCAGCTCTCCGGGGGTTGGAGTGTGCTCACGATACATTTTCTCAGTTTATCTTATTAACATTTTCTCCACTGCTTTTTTAAGTTTAGATAATAAATCAAACTCAAATTTGTAGCATTGGCCAATTTCCAAGGTGTGAGTGCCCACAGTGAACATTTAACCATCAGCTCTTGAGAGCCGGTTTGAGGTGTTTCCGGCACATCCCTGCCTCTAGTCCAGTCCAGTTTCCAAATGAGAGTCCCCTCTGTGACGTCTCTGGCAAGGAGTTGCCCAGCCTCTGTCAGGGTCATTGTGGCTGGGTTCATCTAACCCATTATGGTTAACCACAAAGCTCCCTTCAGACATCTCCTCGGGGCCTCCCAGCCACCCTACGAGGCAGCTCTTACTGTTTTACAGATGAGTAAGCTGAGGCTCAAGGCAAGTGACTTGCCCACGGTCACATTCATTGCATGGAATAAGCATTTATTAAGTGCCTACTGTATTCTAAGCACTGTGCTGGGACCAGAACAAGATGGCCCCTTGTTGGGGAATACAGTCAGGATTCTTTATGGCCTTCAATGTCCCGTCCCATTCTCGAGCTCTTGACCTTCTGATATTCCTCTTCCTGCCAGCCCCAGATGGTTGGCAGGGAGTGGAAGCTCACAGTGTCTTCACCCCTAGACCCCTTGGCTCCCAAGTCATGTGCCGAGCTGAGCTGTGTGTTTGGGTCATCCTGTGTGGAGGCTGGCGGCTCTGCTCACTGTGAGTGCCCGGCACCTGTATGTCCAGAGGACAGTATGATCAAGGTTAGTGACAGCGTTGTTGGGGGCTGGGGGTGGGCACCCAGGCTGGGCACCATGTGGGAAGGAAGATCGCGGGGCTAGGGTAGCGCCTCCCTCCATGCACCCTCTCAGGACAGGGCGGGAGCTGCCCCTCTGTTGCTGCACTGGCTTTGTTCCCACCTCCCTCCCTCTGCCCCTCCTTTCCTTCCTCCCACCTTTCTCCCCTTGCTGCCCTCTAGCGTGGCTGAGCCTTTTCTTCCTAACCCTTCCCCCCAGGTCTGTGGCTCAGATGGAGTGACCTATGGAGACCCGTGCCAGCTGAGGACCATCGCCTGTCGCCAGGGCCAGACAATCACTGTGCGGCATTTTGGGCAGTGCCATGGTGAGGGGGGTTCCCAGGGATGGATTGTCCATCCTTTGCCTCAGGCTGAGGTCCTCCTGGGCCAAGGGAGGCTGGTGTAAGCATCCCACTAAAGCAAAGACCCTGGTGACCTTCCTGACACATAGCCAGAGGTTCTTCCATAGATCTAACCTGCTGCATCCCCTCCCTCCTTCTCCTTCTCCCAGCCTTAGGTAAATGGCCTGCCCTTCTCCTCATCTTTGGCCCCACCTCCCTGGCCCATCACTTCCCCTGGAAGCCACCTTATGGGAACCTCCCCTCTTTTTCCTTTCAGAGCCCATCACCCATGGGAGCCCCCCTGCCCATCCTCCCACAGCCCCATCTGAGGAGGCCTCAGAAACTATCCTGCCCTCCCTCCTGAGGTTCACCAGTCAGGCCCCAGAGACCCCAGTGACCACAGAACCAGGGACTATGTGGCAGGGACAGGGTGCCCAGCCCACGCCCCGCAGCCATCCCGCCACTCGGCCTTCTGTGCCAGCCTGGACCACAGCAGGTGTCCGCCGGACCACAACACGGCCTGCTCCCGCACAGACCACCCCAAGCATCCACAGGACAACAGTACGGCCTTCCACTCCTACCTGGACCACGGCAGGCGTCCACAGGAGCACAGTGCGGCCCATCCTGACTGCCCCAGTAGCCCCCGCTGCCATCCCCACCTTGGCCTACTCTGAGTCGGGCAGTACCGACGACAGCAGCGGTGACGAGGAGCTCAGCGGTGACATGGAGGCCAGCGGGGTGGGATCTGCAGGTGCGCGAGCCAGTCACCTTCGACTGACCTGATCTGTTTTCTATTGGTTTGTTGATGAATTTCAGGGTAGGGATGGTTTCTTTTGGACAGAAGCATCTCACTCTGTGTCTGAGGTCGTAGTGGGCCCTTAAAAGTGGTGGTTCAGTGAATGGATGGATGAATAAAGGAATGAATTAGTAGGTTGATGCTAAGGAAGGAGGAGGCATGAGCCTTCTTCCCCTCAAGCCCCCGAGTCTGAGAGGGAGACTCAGCTGCTGCCCTGGACTCGTGGGGGAGACACAGCCCTGTCTCCGGGGAGCCCAATGGGACTGGGTAATGCAGAACGTGCCCTCAGAGCAACTGCTAGTCTGACCCTGGGGCCTCAAGGGTTCTCTGGACCTGTGCTGGGGCTGCCCACTCAGCTCTATCCCCCCCCAAATCCCTTCTGCCTGCAGGGATAGAGCTTCTGGAAGAGGGGGGTGTGGCGGCCCCCACTCCTCCTGTCGAGAGGGCTTCTTGTTACAACTTGCCCCTGGGCTGCTGCTCGGATGGAGAGACACCCGCCCTGGACGCCGAGGGCACCAACTGCCCAGGTATGCCGCCTTCCAAGGGCCCCGGGGGCTGGGCCCTAGAGGACGGGGCTGTGTTTGAGCAGGCTGGTCACCTCCGCCCCATTCTCTAGTGCTGTGCATTGCTAGGACCGTGAGGACCAGGAGGCCTCTGCTGCCCCGTACGGGATGCCTCTCCTCTGACTCTGAGCACCACCCCTTCCCCGTCAGCCCCCTGGTGCTGGACCTTGCACTCTATGTAGAATTCTGTTACGTACTTACGGACTGCCGAGTTGTCTTCCTCCGTTAGAGTGTAAGCTCTCTGAGGGCAGGCACCACTTTTGCCTCTGTGTATCCTCGGTGCTTAGCACAGTGCCTGGCATGTAGTAGGCACTTAATAAGTGCTTATCTAGTTTGGGCAACAACTCCTGGGGCAGGGGGCACCGCCTGGGGAAAAATATGCCCACTCACCTGTGTGCCAGGAGCCTCTGCCTGGATGGGCAGCCCTTGGGAGGTAGGCGTGTGTGCGGATTTCCTTTCTAGCTCTTGGCATGTGAGATGCGTGTGTGTGTGTGTGTGTGTGTGCGTGCACTTGTGCACACAGGTGTGTGTGTGTGTGAGATACACATGTGCGTGTGCCCACTACGTTCTGGCTAATGTTTCTCTCTTGTTACCTAGGCAGCCCTGGGGGCACCTGCTGTTGGGGCCACCGCCCACAGGAGGCTGTGTGGTAACTCTGGGCGCCCCTGCCAGCTCCCATTAACCTCCATAGCCCCATCTCACTAACAACCCGCCCGTCCTGCTCGCCTGCTCTCCTGGGGCCCGGGCCCCCAAGCCAGCACTGTACAGTGGCCAGTGAACTCGGGGGAGAGGGGCTCATTTTCTCCTTCTCTCCACCCCCCCAACCCCACAGCAACCAAGGTGTTCCAAGGAGTGCTAGTTTTGGAAGAGGTCGAGGGGCAGGAGTTATTCTATACTCCAGAGATGGCAGACCCCAAGTCAGAGCTCTTCGGGGAGACGGCCCGAAGCATTGAGAGCGTGGTATGTCTTCTGTCCCTGCCCCTCCACACACCCCCATGCAGAGTACTCACCAGACAGAACACCAGGGTGTAAGAGTATAAGTATTTATTAAGCACCTACTGGATACCAGGCTTTATATGTATTATCTTATTTTATCCAACCACCCTGAGAGGTAGGTGTTATTGTTACCCCCATTTTATAGATGAGGGAACTGGGGCAAATACAGGAGAAGTGACTTCCCCAGGGTCACACAGCTAATACAAGTCTGAGGCTGGATTTGCACTGGGGTCTTTTTGACTCCAGGCCTGGTGCTACCTAGCAGGAGGTTAGATTCAAGGATGCATTGACCAAGGGGCTGGGTGACCTCAGACCAGTGAAGCTGTAGACCTCCTCACCCTGCCCCCCCTCCCCAAGGAAATGAAGTATCATCTGATATGAGTGCAGCTAGTCCAGAGACAGGAGGATGGACTGAATGACCCCTGCAGACCTCTAGTTTCTCATTCTCCCTCACCTTTGTCCACGAGGGACACAGAATAGGATTCAGAGGCCTCCAGGATGGTCCCAGACCTTCATCCTGCCCTGCAAGGTCATAAGCCTGGCCAACTCTGGAGATAGGGGAGGACAGGGTCTCCCCTGAGCTCAGCGTCTGACTCCCTGTCCCCACCCCGCAGCTGGAGGGCCTGTTCCGGAATTCAGACGTCAAGAAGGACTTCCGGAGCGTCCGGATGAGGGACCTGGGCCCAGGTGGCTCTGTGCGCGCCATTGTGGATGCCCACTTTGACCCCTGTGAGTGAGGGGCCTGCCTGCCCCTGCATTCCCCCAGGCTTGGGGTGGGGTGCCCTGGATGATGGAGGAGCTTCTGGAGGCCTCCGGGACAAAAGGGCCTGTGTGGGAGCTTCTAACAACAACCCCCTTGTTTGGATCCTGGCTGGGGAGGGGGAGGTGGCAGCTGGGGTCAATGCTTCTTAAGTAGCTGCCTCGTCCCCCTTCCCCTCCTCTCTCCCTCCCAGCCACATCCTTCACGGCTCTTGATGTGGGCCGGGCCTTGCTGAAGCAGATCAGAGCATCTAAGAAGAGGGTCCTGGTAGTGAAACAGCCCCTTGGAGACCACGTCAAGTTCATGGACTTTGGTGAGTGCTGGCCTCACCCAGCCTGGCCTTCTGATCTGGGGGACCAGTCGGGCCTGTCGTCTGCTCCATTCATCTCAGGACTCGGAGGGCTGGGGACTCCCTCGTTACCTCCCCCCTTCCCTCCCACCCCTGTGAGCCTTGAGATGCCACTGCCCAGGGGACATGGGTGTCCTTTTGCTTCTGAGCCAAAGCCCAGCTGAGAGATGGCCCTGTGCTAAACAAGGCATTCTTTCTTAACTAACCGGGCTCCTTCACCCCCTCGGCCTGGAACCAGGGGTCAATTGCATTGAAGGAGCAGCAGAAGCCCCCTGGGGGTGGGAGGGATGTACCACTACCCCCAGCTGTGCTCAGCCCTTTTCTTCTGTCATACACCAGGCACTGATGGGTCCTTTCCTCTCTTGCAGACTGGCTCCCTGTGCTGTTCACCACGGCTACCACGACCACCACTGTGGCCACGGCTGAGGCCATGACCCCGGGCAGCCATCACACCTCTGCCGTGACTCCCCACACACTGTACCCAGGTCACCTGGGCCGGCCCCATGGCAGGACTCTGGCCCCACCAGTGACCCGTAGACCATCCACCACTATAGCCCTTCCCCCAGCCACTCCCCCTGTGACTCGGAGACCTCCCCGGCCCTGTGACTCCCACCCCTGCCTCCATGGAGGCACCTGTGAGGATAATGGGAAGGACTTCACCTGCAGCTGCCCAGCTGGCCGGGGTGGTGCCGTCTGTGAGAAAGGTTAGGGGGCCGCTGGGCGAGGAGCTGGCTGGAGTGCTCTGTGGGTCGTGGGGCGGGCATGGAGGCAGAGCCAGATCTGGCTGGGAAGGAGGGCAGAGGCCAGAGAGTCACCCCCCAGCACGCACTTTGTGCCCCTCCCCCAGCCGTGCAATATTTCGTGCCCGCCTTTGGGGGCAGATCCTACCTGGCCTTCCCCACACTCCGAGCCTACCACACCCTGCGTGTAGCCATGGAGTTCCGGGTGTCCGAGCCCCACGGGCTTCTCCTGTACAACGGTCAGAGCTCCGGGAAGGACTTCATTGCACTCACGCTGGTCAACGGCTTTGTGGAACTCAGGTGCAGGCCCCTGGATGCTTGGACAGCCCAGGCGCTGGTAGATGGATAAATGGATGGATGGGTGAATGCAGGCCTGGGGTCTGAGCTTGTGTGTGTGACTCTGTGACCCTGTGTGTGTGTGTGATGGTACACGTACGTGCACCGCAGACTGTGGGGGATAGTGTCCATGGGACTGTGAGAGCCACTGTGTACATGAGACGCAGGGTGTGTGTGTAGTGTGTGTGTGACTACCCCGTGGGGTGCTCACGTAGCATTATATAGCTTTGTGTCTTTGCATGTGCTCTGGAGTTATCTTGGCTACATGGGGAAGAGGTTTCATGGTAGAAGTGGGAAAGAGTGTCAGCAGACCAGGGTTCGAATTCTACCTTAGTCTTTTATTTCCTGGGTGTCACTTAATTTGAGCCAAATCACATGGATCCTTTCCAGGCCTCAGTTTCTGAATCTGTAAAATGGCTCTAAGACCCCCTCTGGCTCTATAAGCCCATCTGCTGTGGACTTCTGGGCCAGGTGTGGGTAAGGCAGGTGATGGACTTCTGAAGTAAGGGGCCTGGGATGGGAGGGGGTGCTGTGCACCTCAGAGTCAGGCTCACAACCTGAGCCCCTGCCCTGTGCTGCCTCATCCGCCCACCAGGTTTGACACAGGCTCCGGCGTGGGCATCGTCACTAGCAAGGTGCCCGTGGACCGTGGCCGGTGGCACCGGCTGGTGGTGACGAGGAACCGGCGCCACGGGGTGCTCTCTGTGGACGGGGAGCCCCATGTGTCCGGTGAGAGTCCCGGCGGCACCGATGGTCTCAACCTGGACACAGACCTGTTTGTGGGCGGCGTCCCCGAGGACCAGGCGTCCGTGTGAGTGGGGGCCGGGTGGGGCAGGGCGGCTGCGGGGGGCGCAGGGCCAGCTGGGCCCCGACACTGACCCTGCCCCGGCTCCTCCCGCTGCCAGAGTGTCAGAGCGCACATCAGCCAGGGCCGGTCTGAGGGGCTGCATCCGCCTCTTGGATGTGAACAACCAGAGGATCGGGCTGCGGGAGAAGGGCCCGGATGTTCTCTACGGCTCGGGGGTGGGCGAGTGCGGGGGCAACCCCTGCCTGCCCAACCCCTGCCACCATGGTGCCACCTGCCAGGCCCGAGAGGCTGACACGTTCCACTGCCAGTGTCCAAAGGGCCGAGAAGGTGAGGCCAGCAACGTGGGCAAGCGGGGTGGAGGCGGGACAGGGGGCTGGCTGAGAAAGGGCAGAGCCCAGGGATGGTGAAACCTGAATCTCCCTCCCAACCCCAGGCCCCACCTGTGCTGATGAGAGGAATCCCTGCCAGCCCAATCCTTGCCAAGGGGCAGCTACCTGCCGAGTGCTGCCCGAGGGAGGCGCCAAGTGTGAATGCCCCATGGGGCGAGGGGGCCGGTTCTGTCAGACAGGTGAGGCTGGGGGAGAGCAGGACGAGGGCAGCTTCGGTTAGGGGGTGCAGAGTCCAGGCCGCTTTCAGGGGATGCTGCGGATTGTGGCACTAACGGGCTTGCGTCAGGCTTCCTTGCGAGGGTTCGTGCCCCCGGCAGCCAGCATGGTGGCCGTTAAGAAATGCTCGTCAATGGATTCTGCGTCAGCATCCTAGGGCAGAAGCACAGGTGTCCCACCCTAGTTACGCTCTGGGACAGAGGCTCTAAAGCCGGCTGGTCCAACTATCTCATGTTACAAATAAGGAAACTGAGGCCCGGGTCTGTGGCAAAGTCAGGATCTGAGTCCAGGTCTTGGGGTTCTTAGACTAGAGCTGAAAGGGACTCAGAGGCCAGCTTACCCAGCTCCCTCCTCTTACAACTGAGGCTCGGAGAGGGGAAGAGAGTTAACCAAGGTCAAATGACTTGAACAAGGTCTGTGGCAAACAGACTCTTAGTTCTTGAGCTGGAAGGGACTGATGAAGAAACTTTGAGAGGGGTGGGAAGGAAGCCAGGACAGGTGCCGGACAAGCATGGAAGGCTCCTGCTATAAGCCTCCTGACTTTCCTCTCCCTCATTCTCCAGTCACAGAGCAAGATCCATCCAGACCCTTCCTTCCCACCTTCAACGGTTTTTCCTACCTGGAGCTGAAAGGCCTGCACACCTTCGGGGATGTTCGGGGGTGAGAGGGGCTGGGATCGAGAGTCAGGTCTAGGGGGACTGAGGGGGCGTGAAGCCCATGGTGTTCGGTGGGAGGGCACCTCTGGTCTGGCTCCTGGCTTTCCCTACAGGCCGGCTGAGGCCTAGGGGAGGACATCACGGTGAGGGCCCCAAGGCTGGGGGATGGGTGGGATGACTTCCCAACCACCACAGGGAGAAGATGGCCATGGAAGTGGTATTCCTGGCCCGGAGTCCTACTGGCGTCCTCTTCTACAACGGGCAGAAGACTGATGGCAAAGGTGACTTCGTGTCCCTGGCCCTGCATGGCGGGCATCTGGAGTATCGCTATGATCTGGGCAAGGGAGCCGCAGTCATCAGGTGACTGTCTAGGGCTGGGATTGCACCTGGCACCCGGGCCAGGCAGGGGAGACTGAGGTCTGGGTCAGGGCTGGCTGGACAAGGCTGAGAGAGCCCTGCACTGGGATAGCTGTTCTCCTACTGCCTCATCTCCCACCCACCAGGAGCAAGGAGCCCATCACCCTGAACAAATGGACCCGGGTCTCTCTGGAGCGGAACGGGAGGAAAGGGGCCATGTGGATCAATGATGGGGAACGAGTGCTAGGAGAGTCCCCAGTAAGTGAGCTGGCGAGAGGCTTAGAGTGAGCTGGTGGGACCCTTAGAATGGGGGGCTTCACTCCCACCCCTGACTATAGCACCTGGATAGGCCAGACCTCCTCCCCTGGGACTCTAGCTGGGGTCATGGGGTGGGGGGACAGACAGGTAACTGGTCTGGGGAAAGGGGGTGTTGGGACCCTGGAGCTTGGATGGAGTACCTGGGGGCAGGGGGGCTCTCCCCGTTCTTCTTCCTATAGCTCTACCACTCTTCCCCCATAGCAATCCTGAAAAGTTCTTATACTTCTGCTGCCCCACCTCCTGCAATGCCATGTCCCTCCTCTGCTTAGATCTCTAACTGTAGGGGAGGGCCTGTGGGATCTCCCTGCTTCCCCCTCCCCACTGCTGGCCACCATTGCCCCTTGGGACCCGCTGACATTATCCTACTGATCTGTTTTCTCTCTCTCCCTGTCTGTCTGTCCCAATCTCTGTCTGTCCGTCTTTGTCTTTGTCCTTTTCCCTCCTTGCTTCCCCCTTTCTCGCCTTCTCTCTGCATTGCCCCCCTCCGGATTTCAGAAATCCCGAAAGGTACAGATAAGTATTGCTTCTGTTTGCCCTGTCCTATAACCTGATATCATTCTAACCTGACCTATAGCCATCTGTGGACATATCCCTTCCTCAGTCCTCCTCCTTCCCCCAAATCCTCACTAGCCTGTAAGCTCCTGGAGGGCAGGGTTAGGCCATTGCCTCTGCCTTGAAGCTGCATCATGGTACAGAAGTGACTGTGGTCTTGATGCAGACTCAAGCTGGTCCTCACTGGCTAGTCTGGTCTGAGGCCCAGCTGGCCCAAGTTTGGAGAGGTTTGTTATCAGATTGGGGGTGGCAGGTGAATTTTTTGGCCCCAGAAACTTGAGAAGACCATCTACTAAGTGATTGATTGAGGGGCTGTAATCCTACATCAGTGGAGAGATTTTTCCAGACCGATGAAATCAAAGCAAGAAGCATCCCCAGCACTAGCTTGGGGTTGTGAGCACAGGAGACACTTAGATGCTGAATCCTGGCTGCCTCATAGAATGAACTGAACATTGAATTTGGGGACAGAGCCTAGGTTCAAATCATGTTTCTCCCACTTCACTATTTGCAAGCTCCTTGAGGGCTGGGATTCTTTTATTTTTGCGTTCCCAGTGCCTAGAACAGTGCCTGGCACATAGTAGGTGTTTCATAAATGCTTGCTTGCTTGACTGTCTTGACTGGTTGACCTCAAGGTCCCTTCCAGCTCTAAATCTGTACTCTGTGAATTGAATTGTTAATTTGGCTAGCTTCTTCCTGCCCCTTGTTGTTTTCCATTGCTCGCCTCCATCTTCACTCAGATCCAGTGTCTAGAATAGCTGCCTCCATGACCCTCCTCTGCCATTCCTGACTTCCTGCCCTGCATCTAGTGATACCCCATTGTCAGTCATTTCTGTGTGTTCTAATAAATCCTGGGTAAAGCCATTGTCTTTGGGGTTAGGGATGGCAATGTTAGTGGTTGGGGGAGGTGTCTTAAGTTTGTCCCCTAGGGTCTTTCAGACTCCAGGGAAGGCATGTGAGGTACAGTCTGAGCTCCCCACTTCTGACTCAGATTCTCATGGTTCCCTCCCCCTCCCTGCCCCACCCAGATGCCACACACTGTCCTCAACTTGAAGGAACCACTATATGTTGGAGGTGCTCCTGATTTCAGCAAACTGGCCCGTGCAGCTGCTGTCTCTGGAGGCTTTGATGGGGCCATCCAGACGGTAAGAGTTGGCCTAGGTGCAGGGAGGGGAGCATAGGCCTTTTCCCTCCCACAGCTCTGGCCAGGGGGAGCCACACCTCTCCCTTCCCTTCCCTGCCTCCAGGTCTCACTGAAGGGCCGTCAGCTGTTGACAAGAGACAATGTCCTGGATGCTGTTGAGATCTCCTCCTTCCCCGACCACCCCTGTACCCAGGCCTCGGGCCAGCCCTGCCTCAATGGGGGCTCCTGCTCTCCCCAGCAGGACACCTATGAGTGCCTGTGCCCGGGGGGCTTCTCGGGGGCCCACTGCGAGAAGGGTGAGGCCGGGGCTCGGTCAGGGGGTGGTTTGGAAGAGAAACCTGGCAAGACAGAGCTGTACCTCCTTGGCTTTCTTCCACTACAGTTAGATTGGTTCAAGTTAGACTCAGGAAAGAAAGGAAGTGAGGGTTAGAAGGGGAGGGAGCATGGTGCAGCAGCAAGTGAGCTGGCACTAGAGAACCTGGGTTCAAATCCCAACCTAACTTTTTCCTACCTGTGAGACCTTGAGCAAGAATTTCATGTTTCTGGGGACAATTTCTCCCAGTTAAAATGAGGGAGGTGGCTCCTAAGGTCCCTTCCAGCTCTAAACTGAGGTCTTAATGCCTTCCTCCTCGCCCCACCATACCCAGGGCTGATTGAGAAGTCGGCTGCTGACCTGGACTCCATCGCCTTTGATGGACGCACATTCATTGAGTATCACAATGCAGTGACAACCAGGTAATGCTTCCCCAGCTCTGGTAGTTTCCCTGTTCCCCCTAGCCTCCCTCTGGGCCCCTCGCCAGCTGCCTCCAGTACTCCCAGCAGCTTCTAAGAAGATTGGAAGGGAGACCACAGGTGGAAATGGGGGCCGCCATCAATGTCCCTGAACAGATTCCTCTCCTGCTCCTAGCCTGGGGTGGGGAGCAGTGTCTTTTTCTTTCCTGTTGTCCTTCCTACTTCAAGTGTGCCCCCATCTCCCTTCTTAACTAGCCTGGCCCTCTGCACTTTCTGTATGTCTCTGTTGTCTGTCCATCTTCTCTCCTCAATTGCCTGTCTGTGTCCTGCCTTCTCACTGTCCTTGTTTCTCTGTTTCCAAGCGAACTGACCAATGAGATCCCAGCGTAAGTAGCACAGTAGCCCCATCCTCCTCATTGGACATCTGCCATCCTCATTGATCATGCAGCCACCCTCTGGATCCCTCTCCCCCAACCCCCATCCTAATAGGTCAGCCAGCTTTAGGGGCTATCCATCCGTTCCCAGACTCCTTATCCTCAGAGGTCCTATAGGCCGACCCTCCTCCCTGGCCCCCACCAATCTTCCCAAGCCATTTAGCTTTCCTAGGGCTCCCCATCCTTATGCGCCCACTGGCCAACCTCCAGGTCCCTTGTCCCTAGCTACAGGTCACCTATCAAGCATCCCAATCTCACCATCCTCATGTGCTATCCAGCCATATCCAGGCCAGAGCACTGCCTCTCCGCCTTCACAGGCCATCCATCCATCCATACATACATACATATATTCCCTATCCCTAAAGTCCACTTATCCCTAGGGCAGGGGCCAGGGCTGGTGGGAGCAGAGAAGATGGCAGGAACTGAGGTCCAACGCTGGGGCCTAGAGCTATAATAGGGAAGATTTGGGTCAGATGTCAGGAAGAACTTTCCTGACTGTTAGGAGTCTCTGCCTCTCTCTTGAGCCTCCGTTTCCCTGTCTTCCCACATGTGTGAGGCTGGTACCAGTCCTCAGACCCAAGTGAGTCAGGCTGGCCTAGGTTAGTTTTCCTTTCTGGGAGATGGTGCCATCATTCTCCCAGTGATGAGGGCCTACTGTGTCTTACAATGCCCCTACGGACATTGTATGTGTACACCGGTAATTGGGGACATGTTTGTCTCTGTGTAGCACCAATGCGTGTTAGCATATGCTGTGTTTCCCCTACAAGCCATCCATCCCCTTGTCCTCCTGTCCTGTTTCATCCCACCTCTCCTCCTCCCTTGGGAGCTAAGAGGTGGACTTTGGCCCTGGGCTGGCACTGGGGCCGCTGGCTGCGTAGACATCTGCGTGCTCCCAGTGGCCTGGCCACAGATCGTCCCATTCCCCACAGGAAGCCCCTGTGTTCTGTCTAAAGGGGCTGCATTCCCATTATTAAGAACCTCCCAGTTCTCTGATTCAGGAAGAATTGGCAGGCCACTTCCTATGGGTTCCTCCAGGACCCTGGAGAGAGGGAAGGGAAGGCCTTGTGATCACTTCCCTGTGCCCAAGATAGATCCTGCTATGCCAGTGTTCCCCAGGTACTCCTGGAATAACCATTTACTGGGGCTCTCCCAAGGTAGGGGGCTGAGCTGAGCCACCTTTGGAGGGCCCAGCCCCCTTCAAGGAGGGCCTTCTATTCCCCAGGAAGGGAAGGACTAGTGTGCTCCTTCATCCCCGGAAGCACTGGGGAGGGAGCAGGGTTCAGCTGGCCAGCAGCTTCCTTCCCCCCTCACACCCCTGGGTTCCTTAGTCTCAGGGCCCCCTCAGCCTCGTCTCCCCAGACTCCTTGCCCTGCTCAGGCTGCCTCTCTCCCTGCTTACTGCTTCCCTCCCTCTCTTCTTGCTTCTAAGTCCTGATGGTCTGGACTCCGGGGTCCTTTCCAGGTGAGCGTGTGCCATGTGCCCAGGCCTGCGTGGCCTCCCTGCCTGCCTGCCTCCTTTAGCCTCTCAGTGTCTCTGTGTCTCTCATGTGTCTCTCAGCATCTGGGGCTCTGAGCTCCTTTGTCAGTGTCTCTGTCTCTCGGGCCCCTCTGTCAGTGTCTCAGTTCCTCTTGATCTTCCCTCCCCTCCATCTCTGTGTGTGCATGTCTAGACTTGCCGTGTAGATGCCCAAGGGGCAGCTGTGCCCTTCCTCGGTCCATCTGGGCTGTCGCTCCCATCCCCCCACCACAGCCTGTCCCATCCTCTTCCCCCCAGTGAGAAGGCCTTGCAAGAGAACCACTTTGAGCTGAGCCTGCGGACGGAGGCCATGCAGGGACTGGTGCTGTGGAGCGGCAAGGGCACAGAGCGGGCTGATTACATCGCGCTGGCCATTGTGAATGGCCGCCTGCAGATGACCTATGACCTGGGCTCCCAGCCCGTCGTGCTGCACTCCACGGTGCCTGTTAACACCAACCGCTGGCTGCGCGTCAAGGCCTCTAGGTCAGCAGGAGCTGGGGATGAGGGGGCTGGGAAGGAGGACAGCTGCGCAGGCCAAAGGCTGGCTGTCTCGGGCTTTGGCCCAGCTTGGCCCACTGGCCCTAGGGCTAATAATAGAGGTGAGAGCCGGGGCAGGAGGTACCGGCTGTGCCCAGACTTGCCTGTCCCAGATTCTAGGAATGGCCAGGAGGATGGGAGTGGGGGTGGCTTTGCAGGGGAGAATGCCCAGGCCTGCCCTGGGGACACAGTTTGGTTATTTACAGCGCAGGGTGGGCCAGGTCAGGCCAGAGCAGGGACAGCTGTAGGGGGTGTCTGAGATGCTTCAGCCAGTGGGCAGGCGGGTGGGCAGGTGGGAGGGTAGGCAGGCCTAGACAGCAGCCTGGCCCCCAACAGAAGCAGGAATCCTGGCCCTGGGTGCCCCTAGGGGAGAGAGGGCTGGCCCTGTCAGGCTCAGGCAGGGGCCGATGGAACTCTGGAAAGGGAATGGGCTACTGATGAGTGAAAGACTGAGGAGTAATGGGGGAGTGGGCCACATAAAGCCCCAACAGATGGGCACAGATTAGCACTGATTGAGCCTGCCCTGGGATAAGAGAGGAAGAGACCTGACCCCACTCTAAGGAGGGAGCCAAAACCTCCATGTAACCCACCCTCAGTTTAAATTTGTTAGACTGAGCATGGTACAACCCCATGCCCAAATGTACATGGACACACGGACACACACCACATACATGTACATATGTGTACATACACTAATCCTTAAGGCCTACACAGGTATAATTCTCCTCATGTACTATATACTAAGGTGCCTGTACACATGGGGACTGGTACACACACGTGTATTCAGAGATACACTCACACTGCAGACACCCTCAGGAATATCCATAGGTCCACACAGACACGTACTAACATGCAGGCACATATAGGCATGCCCACATTTGTGCCCTAGGACATGCTGCATGCATGAAAACACGTATGTATAACCACACAGAAACAGATAGGAGATGGATTTAACCCAAGAAAGCAGAGGATTCTTAGTACAAGTCAGGCAGGGCCCAGAGCAGCAAGACTAGTCAGACAGTAGCAATCTCAGTAGGCTACCTGGAGGAGGCGAAGTGGGAAAAAGGGCTGTGGCGTGTGCCTGGGAACCTCGTGTGTGTGTGTGTGTGTGTGTGTGTGTGTGTGTGTGTGTGTGTGTGTGTAAGGAGCTAATTCAATCTCCCTGCTCTCTCTCCCTCCCCCCCAGAGTACAAAGGGAAGGCTCCCTTCAGGTCGGCAATGAGGCCCCAGTGACAGGATCTTCCCCTCTGGGGGCCACGCAGTTGGACACAGATGGAGCTCTCTGGCTGGGTGAGCTACAGCTGAAAAGGGAAAGTCATTTCTTAGGAGGTCAATCTGCCCTAATCATAATAATAATAATAGGATTATATAATAATAATAATTAGGATTCCCTTCAGTCAATCAACAGACATTTCTTACTAACCCAGTGAGATTGGAGATGATGGGGTTCAGCTATTACCTCTGCTGGAGGAATTTAGCTCCATCTGGACGGGGGGTCCAGGATGGGTCAGACCCTCCAGGGACATGTGACATCTATAGCATTTCAGACAAATGTCCAGCTCTCTTCTCCATATACCAAGTCAGGGACAGTGAAGGAAGCAAGAGCAGCTAGAAATCCAAGAATCATTTCTGCTGGACTTGGAATTAGGAAGCCCTGGGTTCCATGCTCACTATCTGAGCCTCAGTTTCCTCATCTATGAAATGGACCTGTATTCCCTGCAGGTCTCAAGCAGACTAATTTTATGTTAAGCACTTTAAGACACTCAGGCCCCATAGAGACATGGGTTATGTTTGTGGCTTAGGAATGCATCACAGTCACATGTGACTTGGGCTGCTCCGAAGCCACTCTGCCCCTTAGGCTGAACATGGCTTTGTTTTCTTTAGATTTAAAATTTTTATTGATCTCTTTTATTCTTACATCTCCTTCATTTCTGGAAAAACAAAACAAAACAAAATGAAACAAAACATCCTCCTATATTTATCCTTCCCTTCTTCACTTCTGTTCCCATCTTGCCATCCCTTGTAACCAAAAGAAAAACAAAAGGGGAAAAATGTTTAACAAACCAACTAATGTGTCAGTTGAGTCTGGCAGTGTATGCCGTGTTCCATGCCCTTTCCCCCCTCCCTCACCTCTTCAAAGAAGGGAGGAAGGGTCATTTTCTCCTTCTTTAAGGTTTGTACAGATTAGCTTCTCTTTGTCTGTTCCCTCAACTCAGGCCACTCTTACAGCCACTTGCCTGACAGTGGGAAGGGTATATGGACTGAGGGGTGGGAGCAGGTTGGGAAGGCAGGGAAGGGGTGTGAGGGCATGGAGGGAGTCCCCCTGCCAGGAAGACAGTGCCTGCCTGGTTTGACTGACCTGCTTCTCTCACCCTGTTGTCTCACCCAGGGGGCCTGGAGAAGTTGACTGTGGCACACAGCCTACCCAAGGCATACAGCACGGGCTTTGTGGGCTGCTTGCGGGGAGTGGTGGTGGGCCAGAAGGAGCTGCACCTGGTTGAGGACGCCTTACATAAGCCTGCCCTGCGGCATTGCTCGGCCCCTTGATGCCCCTGTCCACCTCCAGCCCTGCCTCCTGCCAGTTGTTGTAATTATTTTCTATTTTTGTAAACTCATGGCTTTTTTTAATATATAATTTCCCCCTGCCTGCCTGTCAGGGGAGGGAGGAAATGCAGACCTTCCTCTATCCTCACCCCTGCTCCGATGAGAGCTATCTTCCACTGGCCTCCAGTTTGGGGAGGGTCCTGGCTCCAAAAGCCTGAGTCCCGGCCCTCTCTTTGGACATCTAGTGGGCCCCACCCCAGGGGCAGCCATACAAGGGCCTGGACCTGACAGACCACAGGCTTTTTCCCCAGGGGCTTTGGCCAGGCCCCAGTTGTCTCTTTCCCTGGGAGGACAAAGATGGATCAGCCTTGGCTGAGAGAAGGCCAGGCCAGAGGGACACAAGCTAGACTGGGTCCTCAGCCTCCACACCACCCCCCTCCCACCCTTTCATCAGTCTTTTTTGTTTGTAATTTATGTGTGTAAGAGTCTGACTTTATCTGTTATTTTTTAATGCACTGTTATCCTTTTTGCCAATCCCTACCTTATTCCCCTCTCCCGACAGTCTCTTGTGTACACACACACACACACACACACACACACACACACACACACACACACACACACACACACACACACACACACGCCAATACTCCCTCAGGAGATCGCTGCCTCTGTTCAGATGGCCTGAAGTTCAGTGCCTGGGGCACGCTTCACCAAGGCTGTGTGGAAACAGTGTCTGCCATTGCCTCATTGCCTGACTTTGCTCCTCAGAAGCCAGACAGCATGAGTGAGCTCTGAGGGTCTTATTTCAGGCTTTATTTTGGGGGAGATGAGAGGCAGAGGAGAATGGTTTCTGCCCTCTCTGCTACTGGGCCCAGCCTCCAGTCTCCCTTACCCTGGTGGACATCCATGGCTCTGGCCCCAGACCTCTCAGGCCTGCTCGGTGCCAATACTGTGACTTAGAATTGATCTTATTTGTTGGGCCCAAAGAGCCTTTGGGGCTCTCTTCCGACACTTCTCAGCCTGGCTTGGATCCCCCATGCTCCGGGGGATGGGAACCAATCCACTCTCCTCCTGCCTGGTTGTTGCATTCGAATGTGAGTGGATGGACCTCACTCCTGCAGAGAGGAGAGGGACCAAATGCTGTTGGGCCTTGCTCTCTCAGCCAAAGGAAGATCATTTTGATGTCCCCAATTCTTCACACACCAGCTGCCTGCACTTCCTGATTGTGACTCTGCACTCGGGCTTCCAAACATGGTCTTTCTCTCACATCAGAAACACCTCAGGCAGTGGTCCCTAGGGCCCATTTTTTGAACTTGAAGAGAATGGGTGTGGCCTATGGCTTTTACAGGAGTAATTATGGTGACTTTGGGAAGAAAGGACATCTGGGAGTTGGACTTTTATTCCTTCCCCACCCTCATTTTTCAGCACTCGAGTTGGGGGGGCATGGAAGTCTCAGAGGGAGCCGAGTGTAAGTGGCTCTTAAAGCTGTCTTTCAGAAAGGATGATTTATCCATGGGGGTGGTGGAGTGAGGGGCAGGGGGAGGGGAACAGTTTTCAAATCCGTTCCTTATCCCTGGGCGCTAGAGCCTAGGGTGTGCCCTATCTCAAAGCTGGAGCCCCTTCATTTTGTCCCTTTCCCCAGCACTACTGCCGTAGGGGAGAACAGAGGGGGTGGGGTAGGGGTGGGGCAGCCTCCCATAAGAAAGAGGGAGAGAGGCATTGAAGTAGGGGAGGGTGGATGATACACTGGATGGGGCTGCACCTTATAAGTAAGAAAATATGGCCATGGCTTTCTCTCCTCCCTGGAGGTGGTCTTGGTATCCCACAAGTTGGGAAAAACATTGGACCCCGGGAAACTTCCCCAGTTACTGGGAGGGGAGAAGGGTGGTGGTGTTTGCTGGGATCAGAAACGCCTTAAAATGCAACATTTGTGTCCTTGTTTCCCTGTGCCCTCTCCCCATTCCCATCCCCCCCCCCAGCTGGGCACAGTCCCCTTGGTAGCCAGGACTCAAGACTGGGCCTGGTGGACACTTAATTTTCTGTTTGTAAGAGAAGCCAGGAGGCCTGTTGGGGGTTAGGGAGAGGGGCTGGGACCTCGCCATGCCACACCATACCTCTCCATGCCACACCAAGGTAGGCCTCGCCCCACTCTCTTCTGTTTTGGGCAGTGGCCTCCAGGCCTCCCCACCCCCACTCAGCATGATGTAACCATTACTAACTTTATGTGTGTCTTTTGTCAGTCGCCATGAAATAAAGTTTGAAAACTTGAAAATGAGTTTTTGTGTCTCATGAGATTATGAGGGAAAGGGGCAGGGCCAGTCCCACCTAGACCAGGCTAGAGACCACTAAGAGTGTCCAGCTATTCTCAACCCACCTCTGTAAGGTATGCACACAGGTCTATGTAACTGGCCATTGCAGGGTTTGGACCAAGGATCCTATTAGGCTCAGAGGGACTATGCAGGTTTTGAGTTCCCCTTTCGACAAAGAAGAGGGGCAGCTAGGTGGTACAGTGGATAGAACTCCAGCCTTGGAGTCAGGAGGACCTGAGTTCAAATCTAGCCTCAGACACTTGACACTTACTAGCTGTGTGACCCTGGGCAAGTCACTTAACCCCAATTACCTCACCAAAAAAAAAAAGGACAAGGAAGGGGATTATGGGGTATTCAGGGAGGACTAATACCTCTGATGTGAGGGGTTATGGAGCCCTTTTCGGGGCTGCTCATCCACCTGTCACCCAACCCTCACCTGGGGCTGCAAGAAGCTGTGGCATGTGCAGTAGTCACACCTTGGTATTGATGTCACCTGCCCAGGGTAACCCAGTTATGTGTCTGAGACAAAATTTCAACCCAAATCTTCCTAATTTTGAGTATACTGCCTGAGGACACAGTTTGTCAGCTACCCCATGCTGTTTCTCTCTATGGTCCTTCAGTGCCCTCAATGCCCACACCTGTGTTGGGCTACTTTGGCTCTTCTGAGTCAGGGTGAGAGGAAGGACCCACCCAGAGCATTCTGGGAAATGGCAGTGTGGTTCTGGTGCTAGAGCTGGTGTAGGCTGAACATATCCCAGCTCCAAGGAGGCTGGAGATCAAGGCTTATGGGGGGCTGTTCTGAGAAGATTTCATGAAGGTGGTGAGGCTGGAGCTGGCTCTTCCCTTTAGGATGGATGGTAGTTGGGGCATTTTTAATGTGCATGAGGTGAGGCATGACAACTGTGGGGATATCACTAGAGGGGAATATTGGAAGATAAGTCATGGATAGGGAGGGACCAAATTTCAAGGGAGGCATTGAATGATAGATGGAATTTGGATTTGGTGTACTATTAATCAAAAAGCATTTATTAATTGCCCACTCTATGCCTGACATTGGAAATGGGTACCGGAACTTGTGATTCCATAGATTGAAGGAACAGGTGAAGATATTAATGCAAGTCAGCACAGAGCCCAGCCTAGAGCATTGAGAAGTTAAATGAGGTCTTTGTCTTCAAGCTTGGCTTTCTAGTCTTGTCTCTGCCATGCTGCCCAGAGGGTTCTGAAGATACAAAGATTAAAAAATGATATTGCTTGCTTTCAAGGTGTTTACATCCTATTACTATGTTGTAAGCTTCCCGAGTACCAATAATGGAAAGGTGTGTAGTACTTTAAAATTTAGAAAGCATTTTCCGTACATTGTCTCATCTGATCCCCAAAGGAACGGTGACTGTACCATAGGGCAGCTAGGAGGCACAGTGATTTGGAGTCAGAAAGGCTCATCTTAGCGAGTTCAAATGTGACCTCAAAAACTGTGTGACCCTGTGTAAGTCACTTAACCCTGTTTGCCTCAGTTCTGTCATCTGTAAAAATGAGCTGGAGAAGGAAATGGCGAATCAATTCAGCATCTTTGCCAAGAAAACCCCCAGTGGGGTCACAAAGAGTCAGACGTGCCTGAAAGGACTGAACAATAAGAAACAATGAAATCTCATCTGATCCCCAAAAGAGCAGTGATTGTGCCTTAGTCCTGGATCCCTCATAATAGATAGGTGATGGTAGACTGGGCATGTTTAGCCTGGAGAGGGACGCCTTGAAGCTGCCTTCAAATATTTGAAGGACTGAGGGCTGGAAGACAGATTGGCCTCATTTTGCTTAGGCCCACAGGGGAGAAGTTACAAGGAGGCAAATTTGCCTTAATAGAAGGAAAAACTTGGCAGCAATTAGAACTATCTTAGAGTGGAATGGATTTCCTCAGGGGACCAGTGGGAGGTCCCATTCATTGGGTAAGTTAGGACTTACCTGATGATTGGATTTTTTGCTCAGGTCTGGGTCCCATCAGATGGCCACTGAGATCCCTTCCCACTCGAAAATTTGGTAATTCTCTGAATGTTTAATGAATGGGTGGTAGGGAACAAGAAGTTGTGAAAGATTCTTAAACATGAGCGTCTGGTGCCCTGATGAAAGCAAGGAATTAATTTGGAGCCTTGTGCAGGATCAGAAAGAACTGATGGGGTCATTTTGGGCCTCCATAGGGAGGGATTCAGGGCAGCCCATCCCTAGCTTCCCAGGTTGTGAGGCGGGGGGTGGACTAGTTTGGAGAGAGAACCTTTAGCCCAGAAGCTGGAGGCGGGGGAGGGGTGAGATGGCCTCTCTAGGGAGCTTCACCTTGAAAGACCTTTCAAGCTACCCTCATCCCACACGTTCTGTGTGTCTGTCTAGTCAAACTCCTTGTTCCTGAGAAGGGCAGTCCTGGGGGCTTTGGGAAAGGTGATATTTCCTTTTGTCTGCTTAGTGAGTTCCTCCTGGCCAAATTAACAGAATCCCAACCCCCCTCTCCTTCCCAAGGGCTTGTGACTGATGTCATCGTCATGGGTCAAACTGGGCAGAATGGGCCCACACAGAGGGGACTCCTACGAGCCTCATTTTTTCTCTCATGGCCCCACCAGTCTGGGCGGTGTCCAAATTCTTCCCACTCCCACGACAACTCCTACCCATCCTGGGACTGAAGTTTTGGCTGCCACCCCTCTCTTTGGCCCCCACTCTGCCCCTTCCCAGTCACTCTACCATTTACCCAGCCCCCTCCACTGCCTGCCCTCCACTAAGGAGCTGATGCCCGGAAAGACTTCTGAGGTTCTTGGAAGGGAAACATGGATAAGGAAGAATTATTCCCTAGGGTAGGGGATGGAGTTCCATTATCTATCTGTATGTAATGCTTCTCCAGAGTGCTCAGGCTCCATGGGGGGAGGGGTGACTCCAAGGCTCCAAGCCTGGGCTCTCCCCACCCCCAAGGCAAGTTTGTAGTCTACTGGTAACTCCCCATTAGCCACTGGAGTTCTTCTGACTTCACTGGGCATCCTCTTTGAACAACGCTGTCTTTGGTGGCCATTATCTTTAAGTGATGTTACCAGCATTGGACATTACCCTCATGGGGCATTATCCTCCACGGACATTGTCCTTGAATGACATTAACTTCATTGTACATTATCCTCTATGGACGTTGTTCCCCTTCACTGAGCATTATGCCTGAGGGACAATCCTCAAAAGGTCATTGTCCTCACTGTGCATTCTTAAAGGATATTGCCCTTCCTCTGCCTGTCTTCCTTGACCATCATGCTTGAGAGATATTATTCTTATGTAGGAGTGAGAGAGAGGGGAATAGGCAAGAGGGGAGGGGGCTCCTTTAACCTTTTCCACCCCAATTATGCTCATAAAAATTCTGCACACAAGTAACCCACCAGATGTTTCCCTGTGAAACAGAATGTAAGCTTCTGGAGGGTAGGGACTGTGCCATTATTTTTTAATCTTTGTGTCATCCTCCAGGCCCAGCTCAGTGCATTGAGTATGTTTAATTGAATATTGAATGAATGTCTCCCTACCCCCACCATCCATGTTGCACTTACCAGTACCAGTTTTTTTTTTATGGGATAGGTATAAATGGCAGGCCTGAAAAATCATTTCCTTTCCCAAGCACCTCAGGATGGCTCTCCACCCAACTTCTGCCTCAAGACCCTGTCCCCCACAGGCCAAAGTTTCCATCTGTTGAAATCCACCCATTCTCCAAGATCTAGCTTGAATGGATGTCACCTTCTCTGGGTCCATCAGTCAGTCTATGAACATTTATTAAGTGCTAGGTACTGTACTAAGCAGAGCCTGAAGTGTCCTCACCCTTCTCTGCACCTCTCTTATGTTCGCTATTCGATCCCACCGTGAACTGTGCCATTTGTAGGTGGACCTTCTACCCTGCTGCTCAATTGAAGCCACAGCCTGTATCTTTCAGACTGAGCCCGCTGAAATATAATCTTATGGAATCCACAGGGAATGAAGGGGGCCCGACCTGGGAAGATAACGGACAGTCATCTAGACATTTATCTTTTTTATATTTTCTATTCTGTTGTGACTGTTTTTCAGCTGGTAACACACCAGGGCTAGATCGTAGGGCAGATGATGACACTTAGAAACTGTCTCCCCCTTCCAAGGACAGATGGGCAACTAGCTCCGGGTCTAGTTGAGGGTCTCTCATCTCTGTACTCACCTTCCGTGACCCTTATTGGAGGCCAAGCTGGAGATAGCTCTGGCTAGGACCGCGTTGGGGAGGGAGAACAACCTTGTCCCGCACCTGTGTGAGAAGCCGGCTGCCTGGGGGCCTAACCCCATGCCTGGGGGTATATTTAGTAAATGATCAGGCTGAGGGAGTTATTAATAGCTGGAAAGGGAGGGCTGCCAGGGGGAGGGGAGGCATTCTCTGGCAGGGGCTGGGGGAGGCTCAAGGCTGGGCACCTGCATCCTCATCTCCCTTGCCTCGGGTTAGAGTGGACATCCATCTGGTGGGCTGTGTGCGTTTGTGTGTGGGTAAGTGGGGGTGGCCCACATAGCTGTCTTCTCCGTCCACTGCGGCAGCACCAAGCCCGGGCCCACGGGGAAGCCAGTCTGACCAGGCTTCCGGGGAGCAGGGGGTAGGGCACCAGCCTCATCCACAGACCTTCCCAGCCTCCCGACCTAAATCCAGGGAAGAATGTAGGAGAGGAAGAAGAGGCAACTGTTCCCAGGACCTCCTCTTTCCGGAGAAATCAGCCCCGAAACTGCTTGAGCTGAGGCTGTGCGAGCGGAGAAACTGAGTCAGAATTTCAAAAAAGAAAGTGCACAAAAGCTGCTTTTTTCTTTCTAGCGAAGTGCACTTGGGAAACATGACCGAGCCTGTGGACCGCTCAGCGGAGCCAGGCTGGACACCGCTCTTAGAGGCGGCTCCCTTCCACTTTTTAGGAAACCAGATTGGGGTGGTGCGGCTCCTTTAAGGGCCGCGGACTCGATAACTACGGACCGGGCTCTGGAGCCGGGGGAAGTGTGGCCCTCGGTGGGAGGGAGGGACCTCCCGCGGCGGCCACGTGGTTCCAGAGCCCATATAAGGTTAAAGGAGGCGGAGATTCCTGGAGAAAAAAGGCGTGACACGGCCATATGCGGCCCAGAGGGGGCGGGGCCTGGTGGCCGGCCGGGGCGGGGCCGAGGCGGGCAGGGCTGTGGCCCGGCCGCGACTGTCCACAGAGCGTGTAAGGGGCGCCTAAACCGGGGTCCCGGGTGGTAGAGACATGACTTCCCGCAGGTGAGCTCCTAGCCCCGACCTTCCCTTGTCTTGGCCTGGCTGGGTCCCCACTGGCCCGAGCCCGCGGAGGGTGGGTTGGGGCCGCGATACGAATCATTAAAGGTGGTGCCTTCGGGGCGGGAAGGGGGCCCCCAAGGATCTCGATCTGTCCGCCGAGACCGACTGGTCTCCAGCCGCGAAACGAGCTGCTGCTGGTGAGCGTTCCTGGCTGCGGCTGGACTGGTCCTGCGAGCCTCGATTTGTCGGCTTTGGGAAATGGGCCGGCGCGGAGATTTTGTCTCCTTCTTTCCCCTCACCTCCACCCTCTTGCTACCGTGGGCGCCTTTGTGGGTGGGTGAGGGGGCGGAGAGGCCGGGAGCGGACTCCCCTGGGGCTCTGGAGGAGCGGCCGCTCTAGTGAGGGAAGGGGGTGTCTACATTGCGCTCGGTCTACACTCACTTCGGGTTCTGCTTCTTCGCCCTCGTTCCCCCATTCGGGCTTGGCCCCTTTGGGGGCTGCCCCAGTCCCCAGGACTCCTGGGTTCCCGGCCCGCCAAGGTTCCCAGGGCGGTCTGACTCACCGCCTGTCAGAAAGGAAACACTCCGGTTTCCTTGAGCTGAGTAGCCCTGGGCGGGCCGGTCCGCCCTCGCGTAGCCGAGGCTGCTGCCTCAGCGGAGCTGGGATTTGGGAGATGCACCCAACCCGCACACTTAGCAAAAGGAGCGCAGAGACCCCTTGGTCAGTACCCTCCACCCCACACCCAGCTGATGAGATAGCCTCGCCCTGCTTCCCACACCCCTCCCCACCCCTCTCTCCCTCCAGTCCCCTGAGGCACTGACTCACCTCCTCAGGGCTGGCCTCAGGGACCCTCGATCTCCTTAGTGCGTCTTCCTCCTGAAACTGAATTACTGGTCCTTAGAGGATGCTTGAGCCCAGGGCAGCAGCAGGAAACCCTCATATCTACGCTGTGTGACCGGGGCCCTCCAACCCCTGGAGGTAGGGGTGGGGGGAGGGCTAACCAGGAAGCTGGAGTCCGCAGGCAACCCGCCCCTTCCCCCTCCCCCCCAATGGGCTCCTCCCACTGCCTTGCTCAGGGCCAGACCATTACCTAGTCCCTAGGTGAACAGTGCTTTGGCCAAGGGCACTCACATCCAGGGGGTGGAGTTCCTACTGCCCCCTGTTTTAGTCACCATGCTGCCCCTCTCCTGGACCCTGTTGGGGACTTAGTGGTGCCCACGGGCACTGCCCAGGTGCTTTGGGAGCCAGTCAGTCCCCTCCTCAGTCCATCAGAACTCAGATCTCAGCGCCAATCCCTGAGCGACCAAAGTTGCTCAGTCATTAGAAGTCTTCAAGACTTTTCCTTCTTTTGGATCCAGAGAAGCTTCCCTAGGGCTGTTTGGTGAGGAGTGGGAGGAGGGGAGTTCTTCCCTGCTATGGAGCAACAACATTAGGATCTGAGCTAAGAGTCAAGCTCCATCTCTTGAGCTCTCACCAGATCCCAGGCCTCACAGAGGACCAGGATGGCCCTGCCTCCCTCCACATCCCTTTAACAAGGATTGGGTCTCTGAACCCTTCTTCCCAAGTGGGAATGGAATCATTTGTTCCATTAAGAGTTGTTTGATCCTAGAGGTAGTTGTGAAGGGACCTCTGTGTGTGTGTGTGTGTGTGTGTGTGTGTGTGAGTGTGTGTGTGTGAGAGAGAGAGAGAGAGAGAGAGAGCATGCTTGGGAATATCTCCCACAGACTGTAGAATTTAGGCACCCTATCGATTCCATAGTCCAACCCCCCTCATTTACAGATAAAGTGAGGTTATCTGACTTGACTTCAGGGAAAATCATTTGCCCAAAGTCAGGCAGGTGGTAAATGGCAGGGCAGGTGTTTGAACTGAGGTCCTCTGATGCCAATGGATGACCAAGCATTTATTAAACTCTTGCTGTGTGCCAATCACTGTTCTAAACTCTAAAGATACAAAGAAAAGCACAAAGTTCCTGCTCTCAGGGAGCTTACAGTCTAATGGAGAAGAAAATGGGCATATAACTAGGTACATAGGCGATGCAGCCAGAGGTGAAGGGGGGGGCTTTAGCTGTTGGGGGTCTGGGAAAGGCCTCTCAAAGAAAGTAGTGAGTGACCCAGTGCTCTTTGAACTGTTCCATGGTGTCCTTCTCAGCTTCTGATCTAGGACTGAGTTCCAGAATGGGGAGGAGAATTGAGCTCCCTGGTGAACGGAGAGCCTGTGCCCCACCCCCACCCCCTTGAGATACTGTCTCTCATCCTGTCCCTTCACGTCCTATATCCTACACGGCTCAGTGGTTAGTATAGGAAGTGTGGTAAGGGGAATTCTGGGTCCCTTTCTTAGCTCCCACCTCAATCCGTTCTCCCTGGTTGGGGGTGGAGGTTGGAGGCTTG
Organism: Phascolarctos cinereus; assembly: GCF_003287225.1. Lineage (NCBI taxonomy): Eukaryota > Metazoa > Chordata > Mammalia > Diprotodontia > Phascolarctidae > Phascolarctos > Phascolarctos cinereus. Next base: position 405,942,934 of record NW_027556098.1, on the reverse strand, counting down.
GACTAGAGGCGTGCCTCCCCTTTCCTACCTACCAAGTTCTCCTGGCTTGAGGTGGGGGTGGGTGGGAATGAAAGCAACAGGAAATGGGGGAGGACAGGACAGATGTTGAGCCCAGGCCGATGCTTCCTGTCTGAGGCGGGAGGGAAGAAGGAAACTCTCGCAGGAAGTGCCCAGTTCCTGCTGTTTCTGCCTGGGTTCTTACTCTGGAGGTGGGAGGGTGAGAATGAGGGCTACGTGTCCCCCTGGCAGCTCTGTGTTAGGGAAAACATCTCCTGCCCTCCAACACTGTCTTTTAAAAGGCTCCTAGGAATCAATCTCGAGCTAGTTCCTCTTGTCCAAGCCCTTCATTTGACAGATGGGGAAACTGAGGTACAGAAGGGTTAATGTCACTTGCCTAAGGTCTCACAAAATACAGCAGGACTGGGATTCCAACCAGTTTCTCTGCCTCCAAATCTAGTGCTCTCTGTACTACACCCAAGAGCTCTCACAGCCATAGTTTGGTCATAGTTTGACTATCTTGCTTCCCAGTAGACTGAGCATTGGACTTGGTGTCTAGAAAACTGGGTTTGAATCCCTCCTCAGATACTTTCTAGCTGTGTGACCCTGGACAAATCACTTTACCTTGTTCAGCCTCAGTTTTCTCATCTGTAAAATGGGGACAATAATCACCTGTCATCTTTGCCTCCCAGGACTGGGGTGGGAAATCACATGAGAGTATCATTATTATTATTAATAATAACTAGCATTTATATAGCACCTACTATGTGTTAGACACTCTGTTAAGGGCATTACGAATATTACTCATTTGGTCCTCACAATAATCCTGGGTGGTAGGTGCTATTATTTCCCTCATTTTACAGTTGAAGAAACAGAGGCAGGCAGACAAGAAGTGACTGGATCAAGGTCATACAACTTGTAAGTGTCCAAGGCTAGATTTGAACTCAGATCTTCTTAACTTCAGGCCAGACACTCTCTCCACTATATGTAAAAGTGTTGGAAAACCTTAAAATACCATAAAAAGGTGAGCTCTGGGGCTGTAGAATAGCCCTCTGATTCTTGGAGCCAAAAAACCCATGCTCACAACTTACCTCTGCCCTTTGAGTGACTGGGTGACCTTGGGTAAATCACTTCACTTTTGGGGCCTCAGTTTCCTCACCTGTAAAATGGGAGTTTGGGCCAGACAACTCTTGAAGTCCCTTCCACCTTTGAATCTAAGACCTGAGATATTCCCTTGTAATACCGCTATTTCCTCTTCCTGAAGCAGCCTTCTAGGATGAACCACCCCTGCTGGGTGGTTCCCCCATGTCAGAGGCAGGAGATATGTGGAATGACTTGGTCCCATACTAACCACCCACTGGGGTGGTCAGGGATGGGGCATCGGAGGGCCAGGAAGCCTTTCCCCAGCCCACTTAATTCCAGTGTTAATTATCTGGCTTCTGGTATGGTCTGTTTGTACATTAGATTTAAAGTTCCTTGAGGGTAGACACTGTCTTTGGTCCTTTTTCCATATCCTCAGCTCTTGGCACAATGCCTGGCACACAGTAGGTGCTTAATGAGTGCTCATTGATGGACAGGTCACCCCACTGTGAAGCCTGCTCCCAGTGGTCTGGGCTGTGATCTGTGACACAACACTCTTGGGAACACAGAGAGGCATAAGGGGAGGAGAAGAGAAGGGTGTTTCATTCATACCACAGTAGTAGAATCAGTGAGGCTAGCCCCCAAAGGGCAGGATTGTCAGCTTCAGTGACCTTCAGGGCCTGAGAACAATGCTCAGAAGGGCTTCTAGACAGTTCCCTGGGCAGGAGCTACTGAAGTCCTTGGACCTGGGAAGGGGCATTTGCAGGTTCTCATGAGGAGAACTGGGAGTCCTCCCAATGTGCAACATTTGGGGACAGGCCCTAAGGATGTCCAGTGGCCAGGCCCATCTTTTAGCCTGGCCAGGGCTTTTGCTCTAGTTCTGAACCTTCCCCTTTTCCCCCATCGCCCATGGAAATCCCCAGGTCTGGGAGGGTACAGAGAAAGAGAGGCCTGGCATCAGCCTTCAGGCTGAATCATAGGTCTTAGAGCTAAAAGTGATTTTAGCTATCATCTGTTCCAGTCTCTCATTTGACACTTAAGGAAACTGAGGCCCCAAGAGGGGAAGGGACTTTCCTATGGTCAGATGCTAAGTAAGTGACTTGGTGAGGATCTGAATCCAGATTCTATGACACCAGACCAGCAATCTCTGGGATCACACCACACCCATCTTCTCCTCTGGTCTTGGAAGAGGGAACTCAGCTCAATATGCAATGGGGGTGGGTGGGAAGCTTACAGCGAGGAGGGAAGGGCCTTGTCCATTGTCAGGAGAATTATTGCTGCATGGGAAGCTTGGCTCTTGTCTCCGTACCCCTCCCCCACAAAAAGTTCCCAGCAGGGAGATGGTTTGTTATAATGAAAAGATTACTAGGTTTGTAGTCGGAGACCCTAGATTCAGATTTTAGCTCAGCTGGTTGCTATTGCCAATGAGACCTTGGGTAAATCACTTCCCCTCTTTGTGCCTTAGTTTCATATGTAAAATAGGAATTGGTCTGTCCTCAAATCCCTGAAGGAGACTGGGTAAGAAAGCAAATCACTACCCTGGGCCAGTCCCCCACTCTGTGAACTTTCTCTGCACCTCACTCTCCCCACCTGTAAAATGGAGACAATGCTTCTCAGATTTGAAACTAGAGGAGTGGATGAGGGCTGGGCTGACTTCGCCCTGGCATAACTGTAACCAGGACAGGGTGACCGGGGCTCTGCCACAGGGTGCCAAATTTAGAGAGTGCTGACAGCCTTTTCTGTTTTTTCTGTGGAGAGAGGTGAGCTCTCTCCTCTCCCCGTCAACCTTTCCAGCAGTGGCCTTGAACCAATATTCAGGGACTTTGTGTTTCCCTACCACCGGGCTGTATCCCATCCCTCTCCCAATGGAAGGTTAACTCAGACTCACTCTTTGGTGGTTTTTGCCCCCAAATCAAATTTGCTAAGTACAGCCCTGCCTCTTGGTATCTTTGACCTTGTGAATGTGGGAAGCCCAGTGATTATGGTCCACAATTTCACCCCCTCAGCATTTATTTAACACTTACTATGTTCAGGGGACAAAACCAATTTAAACAGTCTCTACTTGCAGTGAGTTTGAATTGTGGGATATTGCCGGATGATGGGGCAGGTGTCTTAATGACGTCATAGCACTAGCAGCTTTCAGTGTCCCTCCAACATGCTTGTGAAGCAATGGCATGGGTATTATTTCCTCTGCTTTAGAGATCACACATCCGGAGTTGGAAGGGCTTCAGAGGGCACTGGTTCAACCTCCTCACTGGGCAAATGAGGAAACTGAGGCCTAGGAGGTGACATGACCTGCCCAAAGTAATAGGAGTGTAGAGTTAGAGCTGGGAGGAGCCTCAGAGATCATCTAGCCCAGACTTTACAGACTTGGGGTCTGTGATAGACCTGACTGCAGATGGGGTCTTATTGGCAACATCCTCCCCTCCACTTTGGGTAGATCTTTATACCTACCTTGCGGGCAATCCCATTGTGCTCCCCTCTCCCATGCAGGGACAGCGCTAGCTGTGCCATCCCCCCTCCCCCACCCCAAGCTCCAGGTGTCCCAGGCATAGCAACTGAAATCCTTAGAGTGCCAGCTCCTTGGATGCCCCCCCCCCAAATTCCTCATGAAGTGTGAAGGCAGAAATAGCTTCTGTGTCCTTGCCCAGGGCTAAAAGTGACTCTGTCCCAGTGCCCAGGGCTCCCAATATAACCCTGATGTTCTTAATTCTGCTCCTGCTCTTGGATCATGGTTGGGGGGGAGGGGGGAGGAAGCCTCGTGTGGGGACAGGGCTTTGGCCAGCGTCATTGCCAGGTATTGGATGAGAGCCTAGTCAGAGAGAGTACCCCCTGCCCTCAGCCTCCAGTGTCTCCTCTGCCCTACCTCTTCCTTACCCTGCAATCAGGCAGCCTTAGAAGTCACCTCAGTGATGCCCCTGTCTCTACAGAGCCCTGAACCCGATCTATTCCCTCAAGACCAGGCTGAGGAGTCTCCTCTTAAAAATATTCCACATAGGGTATGGCAGGATGGAAAATGACCCAAATTTTCAGGAAGAGGTACTTGGTTTAAATTCTGCCTTGGCTACATCCTAGTTGTGTGACCTTGGACAAATCATTCTACTTCTGTGAGCAGAGCCAAGGATTGGGAGGGGATTGGAGGACCAGAATAGAGGGTCATCTGTAGCCTGCCTCTCCCACCCTCAACCCCCAAGAAGTCAAAAACCAGATTCTCTGGGAAATGGATTGCCCCCATTTCTTGGTAGAATGGAGCATATAGTGTCCTGTGGGTGACAATCCCTCCTCATCACCCTTAACCAGCTCAGTTGAATTTTCTACAGGTTTACAAATTCCTAGTTACTGCTCCATCTCTGAGTCTCATCTCTAAAATGAGACTAGATGCCCCAAAGGTCCTCAGCTGTAACTCATAGGATCTCATGACTGCCTTTACCATGCCTCACCTGTCCAATTCTACCTGAGCCTTGGCCTCCAGCTTTTCCATCTGTAATGATCTCTCTCTCTCTCTCTCTCTCTCTCTCTCTCTCTCTCTCTCTCCTCTCTCTCTCTCTCTCTCTCTCTCTCTCTCTCTCTCTCTCTCTCTCTCTCTCTCTCTCTCTCTCTCTCTCTCTCTCTCTCTCTCTCTCTCTCTCTCTGTCTCCTTCTCTTTCTCCATCTCTGTCTCTTTCTCCCTGTTGGACCACGGGTTGGCCTCTGAGAGCTCCCGCAGCTTTGATCATCAGCAGCTTTGTTGGCTTGGATGGAAATGCTGCTTACTGCGATGTAGCTCCTCGGCCCCTATCAAGGGGATGCAGACTCCTCTTGTCCTGGTAGCTGGGCTGCTGTGCCACAGACTCACACAGACCCTGCTTGGACTAGGGCTGAAGTGCCTGGGGATGGTGGGACTTGAGGGCTGAGAGGAGAGGAGGGCAAGGAAGCAGGGGCCAGAGCCCTTGGATGCTAGGCCGGCTGTTCCTGCTGCTCTGTGTTTGTGTTTGTGTCTCTCCATCTTTGTTTCAGTGCACAGAATACTAGGGCTTGGAGTTAGGAAGACCTGAGTTCAAATTTTATCTCAGACACTCCCTAGCAATGACTCTGGGCAAGTCATTTAATTTCTGTCTGTCTCAATTTTCTCAACTGTAAAATGGGGATAACTATAGCATCTGCCTCCCTGAGTTGTTGTGGGGATGAAATGAGAATATTTGTAAAGTGCTTATTAGCACACACTGGCTGGCAGAAAGTAGGTATGTGCTTAAGAAATACTTATTCCCTTCCCTTCCCTTCTTTCCTCTATGTGTGTTTCTCTGTGTATCTGTCTCTGTCTCTCCCTTTCTCCCTCCTGTCTCTATGTCTCCCTGTCTTTCTCTCTCCCTCTCTCCCCCTTTCTCTCTGTCTCTCCCCTTCCCATACTCTATCTCTGTCTGTCTTTGTCTCTCTGCCTGTCTCTCTCCCCCATCCTCTGTCTCTTTCCTCTCTCTCCACTCAGTGTCTCTTTCTCTCCTTCTCTCTCCTTTCCCTTTCTCTCCTTCTTTCTCTTTCTCTTCTTCTTCATCTCTCTCTTATCTTTCCCCACTCAGTGTCTTTTTTTCTCTTCTCTCTGTCTGTCTCTCCCTCTTTCTCTATCTTTTTTCTTTACCTTTCTCTTTTCTCTTCTCTTCTTTTCTTCTCTCCTCTCTCTCTTCTACCCTTTGTCTCTGTCTGCCTTTCTCTCCCTCTCTCTGTTTCATTCTCCCTCTCTCCCTCTCTCTCTTATTCTCTCTCTCTCTCCCACCCTGTGTCTTTCTGTCTTTCTCTTTCTCCCTATCTCCTCCCTCTGTGTTTCCTTTTCCCTCTCTCTCTCTCTGTTTCCCTTTTTTTCCCCCCTCTCACCACTTTCTCTCTCTCCCTGTCTCTCTCCCCCCTGGCCCTTTTCTCTTTCTATGTCTTTCTCCTGTGCTCCCCACTCTGTATCTTTTTCTCCCCCTCTCCTCCCTCTGTGTCTCTCCCTCTCTCTCTTTCTCTCTCTGTTTCCTTTTCTTTCTCCCTCCCCCCTCTCTACCACTTTCTCTCTCTTTGTCTCTCTCTCTTTCTTTCTCCTGGGCTCCCCACTCTGTATCTCTTTCTCCCTGTTTCTGTTTGTCTCTCCCTTTCTCTCTCTATGTCTCCCTCTCCCTACCCCCTCTCTTACCCTAAGAGGAATAGCCTGAGACTGCAGCAGGATGGACTTGGGTCAGACCTAGAGAAGGACTTCCTGACAGGAGCAGAGTGCTAAAATAAGCAGCTGAGGTACTTCTTGTGAGTCTCCAGGGTAGGAGGAGCTTAGGGAGAGCCCCACTCTGCCTGTACAGGGTGAAATGCAGCTCTATCTTTGGGCAGGGCTTAGGGAGGCAATGCCATAGAATTCAAAGTGGTGACTCTGGAGTCAAAAGGCCTGGGTTCAAATCCTGGTTCTCCCACTTAATATCTAGATGACTTTGGGTAAGTCATATTCCTCATTTGTGAAATGGAGGCATTGGACTGGATGGTCTCTGAGGGCCTTCCTAGCTCCATAAGCCTAAGATGCTAAGGAGCCCAGAAGGCTTCTCCCAGTCCCCTCCCCAACCCTGGCCCTGTCCTAACCCAGAGCTAGTGCCTGCCTCAGCTCTCTGGGCCTTGGCTTTAGCTCAGCACCTTGGGAAGCTGTGTCTGGTCTTTCCCAAGACTGCCTGAGCTGCTCACTCAGAACCCAGCTGTTGGGACTCTGTGATAACCATTGCTATACCTTTTGGTTCAGAATGACAGCCTCCTCGCTGCCGGCACATCCTCCTCCTCCCTCCCCCTTGCCATGTCCTGAGCCTGGAAGAAAGATGGTTTGGGCTGGGCCTTGGTGTCCTGGGTCCCTTTGGCACAGCTCCCTGGAGCTGCCCTCCAGACAGACCTCAGGCCCCAGCTGTCCCTCCTCCCTCAGAAGCTCGGGCCTGTCCCCTTGGCCCCGGCCGTGCCCCTATCAGGCTGCCACACGCCCAGCCAGAGCTCAGCCAAGTCCCCGATTAGGGCGCCCACTCCCCGCCCCCTTCCCCCCCTCCCCCGGCTTCTGCTCCCTCGGTGTCCTGTGGTTTGTGGACTAACGTCTTGGTCTGCCTTGGAGCTGGACGGGCAGGCGGACGGAGGTCTCTGGCTGTGTCTCTGAGGCCCAGGGCCATGGTGAGGTAGGGAGAGCTCCGGGACATGGGGGTGTGAGGGACACTCTGCTCCCTGGGCCACCAGCTCAGCCGTGGCACCTGCTGGCCCATTCCTGGGCTCTCCAGTGTGCCTGGAAGGCACTTAGTTCCTGGGGCCCTTCTTGTCCCTGGTTTCCTTCAGGCCAGTGGTTGACCCTAGGTTGAGGGGGATGCCATTGGACTTTCCCACTGAGGTTGTCCTCTCTGCCAAGGTGGGGTCAGGGAAGTCCTCCATGGGCAGCCAGGTTCCTTTTCTCTTCTGGTAAATCCTGGGTTGGGGGTAGCAGGGGTAGAAACTCCGGGGAAGATCCAGAGATGGGCTATGTTTCTTTGACTTGGAGGTGGGAGGAGGAGTAATCTGGTCTGGGCATTGGCCTGGCAGCATCCTAGCTCAGGAACTCTGTCGAGGGTGTGGCTGGTGTGACCATTGCTGTGAGCTGAGGGTGGAAGGGTAGAGGGTCTTTATGACAAGCACAAATTGATTTGGGGGCCTTTGGCACAGATGTTCTGGTATCTCACCATCACCAGTATCATTGGGCATCACCACCAAGGGGTCCCAGGTCTCTTGTGCCTGGGGTCTCCAGAGACTTCCAGAGTAGGATAGTGGTGGATGCGAGGGGCTTGATTTCTCTTGTGTGGGTACATGAGGGGACTCTCTGTCTGAGGAAGTGAAGTCCACAGGAGCCTTTTGCTCGGGGTGACTGGTGTGGGGTTAATTGCAGGCTGGCTCTCCCTGGGGGAAGCCTGAAGCCTAACATTCTAGGGGTGAGAGCTTCCTTTCCTTTCAGAGCTTGAAGCCACACTTTGACCCCCTTCTGACTGGCACCTCCTGCTGGGTGACTTTCCACATTCCCTAGAATGGTGTGGCTATTCTCACTCTCTCAGATACATATCCCTCTCATTTATCCACAGGGACATTGGACTGACCCAGTAACTTAGACTGTGTCCAAGTCCGAACTGCCCAGCCATCTACTAAGATGGTTAATGCTGAAAGTATCTGAGAGTACATAGATTTAGAGTTAGAAAGGACCTTTGAGGTCATCTAGTAAGGTGCCCTTATTGTACAGAAGAGGAAACTGAGGCCAGAGAGGTCATAAAGATAATAACAGCTAGCACTTTACAAATGTTGTTTTATTTGAGCCTCATAAAAACCTTGGTTGTTATTATAATCTTATTTATATACAATCTTATTGTCTGAATTTCACAGATGAGGAAATTGAGGCAAGCAGAGAGGAGATGCCTTGCCTAGGGTCACACAGCTAGTATAAGTGTCTGAGGCTGGATTTGAACTCGGGTCTTCCTGACTCTAAGTTTGGTGCTCTATCCCCTATGCTGATTAGCTGGGATTTGAACCTGGGGCCTCTTGACTCTCTGTCCAATGCTCTTTCCATTGTATGATGCTGCCAGGGAGGAGGCTTTGAAACCATCCAGAGAAATGAGGGTTCCCTCTTGGGCCCTCCTGCCTTGGACCTTGAGTGTCACTAGTGGATAAAGACCTAATTGTGGAAGGGAGGAGTTTCTAGTCCCCAGGAACACACAAACCTTTCTGAGGTCTATCTTGTGTTATTTCAGGCAGCTCATGTCATGCTGTGGGAAAAGCATAAGCTTTGGAGTCTCAGGGCCCGGGTTTGAATCCTCGCTCTAGCACCTACTCTCTGTGACCTTGAGCAAATCACTTTCCTTGGCTGGGTCTGTTTCTCATCTGTGAAATGGGGTTGAACTAGATGACCTAAGATCCCTCCCAGCTCAAAATCTATGTTCTTAGGCTTTCTTGATATCACCCCAGCCCCCAGGCATGGGGCAAGAGCCCCAGAGAAGACACTTAGGACTCATGAAATCCTAAATCTAGAGTTTGAAGGAATCTTAGGGACCCCCTTGAATAACCCCCTCATTTGACAAATGAGGAAACTGAGACCCAGGAGGTCAAGGACACAGAGGTAGTGAGGATGGGTTGGGATTGGAACCTAGGTCCCTTAGTGAAAGGGTTGGACAGAATCTCTAGAACCTAGACCTTCAGTGAGGCAGGGAGAATGTGATTCGTTGGAAAGAGAGTCCAATTCAGAGGCAGAGGGTCTGGATTCAAATTCTGGTTCTGCCAGTCAGATGGCCTGTGAGGTCCCTTCCCGCTCAAGTGCCATGTGCTGGACATTTTAGGGGTGAGAGTGGGCTCAGAGCTCAGAATCCCTTTGGCCTCCCAGACTGACCTGTGAGCCTTCCCTCCTTCCTTCCATCCTCTAGAGGTGAAGATGCCCCAGGAGTCTGTGGGCACATTGCCCAGAGATTTGGGGAACCCCAGACCCAGGGTGGAGCAGCCCTGTCAATCCTGCCTTGTCCCCGAGCTCTCTGATGGAGTGGGAAGGATGGGGGCCATCTCAGGAAGAGCTGGGGCTCTGGGACCTGGCGGGGGTGGGGACCCTGAAATGCCCAGAGGCCATTTGATGGAGCCTGAGTCACTCTCAGAGCTGTGTATCTTGGGTTCATCTCCTGGGGTGGGGGTGGGCACTGCCCAGGGACCCTGAGCTGTTGGGTTATGACTCATTTCCTGGGGGCGATGAGACCAGGAGGGGCTGTGTGGCTGGTCTCACTTCCCTAATGTCAGTCTGCTGGTCCTGCCAGGGGGTAGGGGTAGGGTGACCCAACCTGGCTTTAGGAAAGCAGCTGGCCTTCTGCTCTGACTGTCCCCAGCCCCATTCCCACCCCGCACCCAGATCTATCCACCCCTTTGCCAGGGAGATGGGAATAGCACTGTAGCTGTCCCCTCCTGGACAATGTCACCCCTCATTCCCATAAAGGCCAGGGTGTGCCCATAGCATTGTCTTCACCAGGGCTACCATTCTGGGAGCTGCGCTGGGCACAGACACACCACCATATTGCCATTTCTCCAGGGTGCCTCTGAGGCCAGATGGGAGGGCAGGATGTAGGCCCCCACATCTAGGGCCGGAAGGGGCCAACTCCCTTTTTAATAGATGAGAAAACTAAGGCCCAGGTACACTAAATGGTTTAGGTATTAGGATAAAGAGCTGGAAGGGGCCTTAAAGACCCTCTGGTCCAATCCCCTCATTTTACAGAAGATGAAACTGAGGCCCAGGGAAATAAAGAGACTTACCCAAGGTCACATGTATGAGAACATAGGTCTTGAGCTGAAAGGGGCCCCAGAGGTCCTTTAGTCCAAACTGAAGTGAGGCCCAGAGATGGTGAACAGTTATTCTCAAGGTCACACAAGTAAGCATCAGAACCAGCATTTGAATCCAGGTCCACTAACTCCGAATTCAACACCCTTTCCACTGTACCAGGAAGCGCTCCCCAATACTTAACTCCCGAAACAATATAAAGACAGCCAGCTTTGGATGGCAGAAAGGCTGGCCTTGAATCTGCTGTTTTTAGTAAGGCCTCATTTTATCAGGAGGAGAAATGGGCCCAGGGCAGGGCAAGGGACGCACAGTCAGAGCATGCGTGTGCATGCACACACACACACACACACACACACACACACACACACACACACACACACATATATACCCCAAGCACACATGGAATTTCCCTGCTCCAGGACAGACTGGTGTGACTAGGTCAGGGACAGATGCCTCTGGTTTTCCCCAGCCCAGCCTGAGGTCATCGCCAAAGGTCTCTACTCCTTCCAGATCAGGTCTCTCAGTGCCTTTGTGTCCTGGCCTGGGAGGCAGGAAGGGAGACACAGTGAAACTTATTCTGGGCCAGGCTGGCCACAAATTTTACAGGGACTTGGGGTCCAATCTGGCCCCTTGGGGAGATTTCCTCTTTGATAAGGCCTGGGCCACTCCTGAGAGTGAGGTGCTCAGAAGGGGGTGATGGAAAATCTGAATATAAGTTACCAAAGGAAAAAACAACCTGGCTGGCCCCCCTTCCCCCAAACCGCAGTTCTGGCCCAGCTCCCTCCCCCACACCCCGACTCCAGGCCTGAGCCAGGGCCCTCACTCAGTTGCTCACTCACCTGACAGCCCTTCAGCTCAGCATTTTCCACAGTAGAGGCGGATGCTGGGCAGGGTGGGAGCCTCAATGACAAATGGAAACAGCTCTCCCCCTCCTGTGTCTCTCTGTCTCCATCCCTATGTCTGTCTCTGCCTGCCTGTCTCCTCTCTTCCCTTGAAACCTCTCTCTCTCTGTCTCCCCATTTGTCCCTAGGGCTTTTATCTATTACCAAGTGGTATCCATTCTTCCCCTAGTCTAGAATATGTTTTGAATCTATCCATCCTGTCCACTCTCACATCCCCTACCTCACTCCAGGCACTTAACTTCTTCTGGACTATTGGGACAGCCTCCAAACTGAGCTCCCCAGCTCCAGTCTCTCCCTTTGCCAAACCATCCCGCCTAGGTGGCTAGCATCAGTCAGTCAGTCAGCAAACGTTTTTTAAGGCATTACCATGTGCCTGATGCTACAGTAATCTGTCTAAAGAACTGCTGTCCTATTCAAAAGCCTTATATGGCTCCCCATTGCTTGTAGCGTAAAATCCAAACTCTTCAGCTTGGTGTTCAAGGCTCCCCAGGGGCTGATCTTCACCTGCCTCTCCAGCCTTCTCCTTCCTTGCTCCCCTTTACCTATTCTAATGTGCCTTCCAGAGCATGCTGCCATTTCTTTAGGAGATCCTGGAAAAAAGTTTAATGCTCCTGAAGAGGGCTGTGGGCTTAGAGTTAGGAAGAAATGCGTTCCCAGCTCACCTTAGATTCTCATAATCTATGTGACCCTGGGCAAGCCATTCTGATTTATTGGCCTCAGTTTGTAAAATGAGGGGTCTGTGCAGGTCCTTTGGCTTTAAGTCTACGACCCCTCAAAGCTATTAAGTACCTACTATGTGCTAGGCACTGGGGGTACAAAGACAGCAGGAAAATATCCCTGCCCTCAAGGAGCTGACATGTTACTGGGGCAGTGGTGTTTCTACTAAGAAAAGCTAGTTTGGGGCTTTGTTTTATTCAAGGGAACTTGGCTGAGGTTGAGGGAGCTAGGAAAGGGAGGAAGCTTCCTTTTGCCCTGGCCTTTGTGATAGGGACTCCTGCCTAGGATGTCTGTCTGTCTGTCTGTCTTCTCCCTCCCCTCCGCCTCTCTCTCTTTTCCTCCATCTCGGTCTCTCCCTTTCACCCTCTCTCTTTCGCTGTTTCCCTCCCTCTCTTCTCCCCCTCTCCTTCCCATTTCCCTCTCCTTTCTCTCTGTGTGTCTCTTTTCTCTCTGTCTCTGTCTTTGTCTTTCCCTCTCTCTCCCTCACGTCTTCCCTTCTCCTTTCCTTCTATGTCTCTATCATCTATCTCCGTTTGACATTCTATGTTTCTGTCTTTTACCTCTCACCTCTGTCTCTCTCTGTCTCTGTCTCTCTGTCTCTCTGTCTCTCTGTCTCTCTCTCTCTCTCTCTCTCTCTCTCTCTCTCTCTCTCTCTCCTCTCTTTCTCTCTCTCTCTCCTCCCACCTTCCTCTGGATTTGAAGTCAGAAGACTTGGGTTTAAACCCTACCTCTGATGTTTATTACCTGTGTGACCATAGATAAGTCACATCACCCCCCTCCCCCAGGCCTTAGTTTCCTCATTTGGAAAATGGGGCCATTGGCATAGATGGCCTGTTAGGTCCCTTTTGGCTTGAGATCTGTGATCCAATGACTTCCCTGGACCTCAGTTTCCTCATCTGTAAAATGAGGCAGTTGGCCCAGGTGACCTCAGTGGTCCCTTCCAGGGATTTCTGATCCCTGGTCATCCTATTCCTTTGCACCCCCCTCCCCCCCAGCCTCTAAGGTGGGGCAGGGGCCCCAGAGCTAGTAGGGAGGGGGCTGGTAAGGCCCATCCTTCCCTGTTTTTAGTGGAAGAGCCAGGCCATTCCAACCTGAGCTAAGACTTCTGTGACCCCCATCATTCCCTGAAAAGAGAGGGCTCGTAGGACCGAAGCCCAGTCCAGGTCCCAGCTTCAGCTCCAGCAGATTCATTCTCAAGGCTTCGTTTTGTTGGGCTGTTCCCTTTGCAATGCTGTGCCCAGGCAGGCAGGTGGGCAGATCATAAGATTGTCAGTTTTGAGCTGAAAAGGATCTTGGAGATCATTAAGGCTTCCCCCCTCCTTTGGAGAGAGGTCAAGCTAGAACCCAGCCTTGCCCCTCAAGACCCTTGCACCAGCCCCACCCCCCCCACGCTTAGTAGTTTCCTTGGTGGATTGCAGAGGAAGGGCCGCTGGGTTTGGAATCCAAGGACCTGGGCTTGGATCTCGGCCCTTTGGTCTACCACCTGTGTGACCCTGTCACTATTTCCCCAAGTCTCAGTTTCCCTCACCTGTAAAAGAGGGTTGGACTTAATGGCTTCTGGGGTCCTTTTCATCTCTAAATCTGTGTGAGATACCTGGGTCTCTCAGTATGTAGAGCACTTGCCTTAGAGGCTGGAAGACTTGAGTTCAAACCCTGCTTAATAGCGGTGTGACCCTGGGCAAATCAATTTCTGTCAGCCTCAGTTTCCTGTGTAAAAATAATAATAGCACTTACCTAACAGGACTATTGTGAGGCTCAAACGAGATAATCATGTATCACTTTGCAAACCTTAGTGCCATATAAATTATTATTGATCAGACTTGATGGTCTCCAATCTTCTGTCTGGCTTTTAATCGTGGGGTGTGGGGACTACATGACCATGTATATTTCCTTGCCTGGAAGACATTCCATGAGTCTCTAAAATGCAGAGGGCCATGTTTATTTCCCCTCATCTTAGACCCAAACAGATCCTCGGAGTTCTTGTGTGCTGGAGGTTCTTCTGAATTACTCGGTTTGCATTGAGGTTACAGTGTTTCAATTGCCAGTTAATTGGGGGTCATATGTTACAGCATTGTAACAACAGACCTGGGCAGCATGAGGGCTGTGGGGGAGGTGAGCAAATCCATCAAGAACACTTGTTAATTACCTATTGTGAGCTAGGCACTATACTGAGTGTGGGAGTTACAAAGTAAAAAAACTGAGTGACTCCTTGCCCTCAGGCAGCTGACATCCTTTTGAGGCAGGCAACGTGTAACAGCCTATAGAAAACAACTGCATGGTAATTTCTTGGGGGGGGGATGAAGGAGACATTACTTTGGGGAGGGCATTGGGAAGGCTTTATATAGGAGGTAGTATTTGAGCTGAGCTAAAGATTGTAAAGAAAGCATGGGAAGTGAGGTACTGCCAGTGTGTGGAGAGAGGAGAAGGAGCGGTCACATGTGAAGAACCTGAAAGAAGGAGCCTTTGGCTACACCATAGTGCATTTGAAGTGGAATGATGTGAAATAAAATGGGAAATGTAGGTTGGTCAGGTTGTGACCAAGAAGACAGAGAAGCATTTGCATTTGATCCTGAAACTAATAGGGAGTCATTGGAGAGTTAGTAGTGAGCACTTGGACCGATGAAAATGGAGGATGAATTGGAATGGAGATGGACTGGATCAGTGAGGAGGCTATTGCAAAAGTCCATTCCCCACTAGTGTTCCCTAAGTGCTGGGGGTGGAGCTCATAAGACGTTGTACTTTTTCTAGCTAGCTGTCAAAGTTTACCTTTTCCTGGGAAAGATGGGAAATCACCACTGAGTAACAGGTATCTTCTCCAGTCAGGTTTCTACCACATCCCTCACTTTCTACTCCAACTGGGGTATATACTCCCCACCAGGTCCTGTCTGAGAGGGCTCAGGGAAAGATTTCTGAAAGCAGGGGTTCTTAAACTGGGATCAGTGAACTTTTTCTGAAAAATATTTTGATTTCTATTTCAATATGATTGGCTTCCTTTGTAAGCCTATGTATTTGGTGGATTTAAAAACATGATTCTGAGAAGGGATCCATAGGTTTCTCCAGATTGCCTATGGGGTCCATGGTTCAACAAAAGTAAAATATTCCTGTCCAAAAGGGACCCTGCTCTGGGGGCAGCCAGGCTGAAATCAAATCTCTTTGCTTGTAGCCTATGGGACCAGAAGTTTCCCCCCCACTTCAGCTTTTCTCCCAATCAGCCTCCCACTGGGGACACTGGCAGGAGGGAATATACATAGTTTTGGAGCAAAACAAGGGGCCTCATTCTCCAGATGTATTTATTGAGGGGTATGGTAATGGGGAAAGTAAGTCAGCATCCAGATGCATGGGGGGGGTAGCATGGGACTCTCAGGCCCTAGTGTGTGTTTGGGTATGTGGAGGGAGGGCAGTATCCAGGCACATGCTGGGGGATATGGGGGGGTTTAATTCCCAATATATGTTGGGGGGTAATGAGGGAGTCAGTGAGTGTCCAGATATGTATTGGGGGATATGGAGAGGGGCTTTAATTCCCAATGTATTTTGGGAGCAATGAGGAGGTCATTGAGTATTCAGGTGTGTATTGGGGGGACTTGGGGGACTCATCCAGTTCCCTGTATGTGTTGGGGGTAATGGGAGGCCAATCAGGACCAGATTCCCCAAATGCTGGGCTTGTGGTCCATGGCCATCTTATTTGCTAGAAGAACAGGGCACCTGCTGTCTTGTTGGAGTCCATGCTGGCCAGTGCTGATTGTGTGCCCCATCTCTTACTTCCTCAGGTGGTTTCACCCCAACATCAGTGGGCTGGAGGCTGAGAAGCTCCTTCTCACCCGAGGCGTACATGGCAGCTTTCTGGCCCGGCCAAGCAAAAGCAACCCTGGTGACTTTACCCTTTCAGTCAGGTAGGGATGCTTGGGACCCTCTGGGAGTGGAAGTGGGAGTGTGGGAGCAAGGGGTGTGAGCTTCTCTTTTTCATTTGGGGGGAGGGCTAGGATTCTAAGGTGAAAGAGGCACTGGGTCCAGATTGGGAGGTGGGGGGTAGGAATCATTCAATCCAGGGGCCGTGTGGTCTGGCCCTTCTTTCCCTCTGGCAAAGGTCAAAGCCAAGGTTAATGACAGACTATTCCACCCACCCCCAACTCCCACTTCTTCAGCTGTAGACAGATGTGCGTGCTGATAGAGGCTTGTGACTCCTGGAGTATCCAAATATTTATATGTGTGTCCAGGAGATGTAGCCAGAGCCTTGGAGTAGGGGATGCGTGGGAGAAGATACTTCTCTGTACCAAGGTCACTGAAGAAGGATCTGACCAGCCCTAGGAAACCTGAACACCCTTAGGCCTGGAGGCCACACCAAGCCACGAAGCCTGGGATTCTTCCTGGTTGTTCTGGGGTCATTGGCTATGATACCTTATTAGATGGGGGCCCTAAGGCCTGAGAAAAGGACCCCCCCAAAAACTTCCTGGATCCTTGTAGAGGAGAGAGGAGGGATAGTGTATATGGGGACATCTGTTCTTGAGCCAGACTGCTCAGCATCTGGGAGAGGCTTGATCTCTCCCCATCCCTAGATTCCCATGTCCCTCCCCTGTCTCCCTCTGGACATGAAGAGTGTCTTTGTGGTTGTGAGGGTCAGGAGCAGCAATCAGTCTTGATATGTAGGGAATGACCCTCCTCCCCTTAAATCAATGAGAGTGGTTGCACAAAGGGCACTAGATCTTTCTAGTCTGGTCTCCCCTCCCACAAACACCTCTTCTCTTCTGCGGTCTCCTCCTCTAAGAATCCCTGAAGCCCCTCCCCCCAGTTCAGACGACCCCCTTCCCCTTCCTCTTTTGGGAGGGATTACTTTAGGATATCCAGAGTTCTGGCTTCTAGCCAGGTCCCTAGAGTCAGTCCTGGGGCGAGGGGGTGGTAAGGGGGGAGATAGGCCTATATCTGGAGGTGAGGGGGGCCCTTCCCCCTTCCTCATCTCCATTTTCTCTGGTCTTGAGTTTCTCTGTATCCCTCTCCCCTCTATGGCCCATGTTCTTTGTGTGTGTCTGTGAGCTGGGGGGGGAGGGAATAAAGGGGGGAAGGCCTGGTCCAGTCTGGCCTCCCTCAGGGCTCTGGTGTATCAATGGCCTCAATTGTCTGGCTGCTGCGTCCATTGGGAGGGGGTTGAAGTTTAGGGGAGGAGTGGTCTTCTTGAACAAGTGTATTGTGTGGAGGGAGGAGGAGGGGAAGAGAGCATAGGAAATTAGAGAGGAGCACCCTGGGATTTCCCACCCAAGAAAGTGGGAGTTACCTGAGTCCCACAAGCTGGATGGGGGCATGGCGGGGAGGCATTTGGGGTGAGGTGGGGGGGGTTGAATAAGGCATCAGAACAATTTCCAAGTCTTTTCAGAGATCTCCACTGAGGATAGGATAGCAAGAAATTAGACATCAAAATGAGCTTCCCTCAGCTTGGGGTCTGAGACTTGGGAAATGATAGCTGACATTAATATAGAGCTTTAAGATTTACAAAGCACTTTATGTACTATCTTATTTGATGATCATATTAGCCCTGTAAGGAAGTGGCTGTTTTTATCCCCATTTTACAGATGAGGAGACTGAAGAGCACAGAAAGTGACTTATCCAAGGTCACACAGCTAGTAAAGTCCTGAAGCAGCATTTGAACCCAGGTTGTCTTCTTGACTCCAAGTCCAGCCCTCTATCCTGATACCCCTCTGGAAGAGGAGAGAATGAGGAAGGCTCTCAGAACAAACTTCCTAGTGATATTAGACGGCCAAGGGAAATGGGGCTCCCTAGTGGCAAAATGGATGGAGCATTGGACTTGGAATCAGGAAGACCTGAATTCAAATTCTGCCCCAGACACTTATTTGCTGTGTGACCCTGGACAACGAATTTTACCTCTCTGTGCCTCAGTTTCATTATCTCTAAAAAGAGGGAATTAGACGTAATGACCTTGTGATTCCAGCTCTAAATCTAAGATTCTATGACCTTTTCTGCTGGCAGTCTTTCTAAGAGGCTTAGGTACAGCTGCTTTGATTCTCATCCTGAGGCAGGAGGACCACTGCCTGGGCCCTCTAGATTTCTTCTCCTCTATGATTAAACAAGAGCCCTTTTCTGTACAGTTAGTCAGTCAACAAACATTTATTAAGTGCCTACTATGTGCCAAGCACTGGGGATACGAAGAAAGACAAAAATCAATCAGTAAATATTTATTAAGCACCTACTATATGCCTGACATTGTACTAAGTGCTGGGGATGAAAAAAAGAGGCTAAAGACAGTTTCTGCCCTCAGGGAGCTTACAATCTAATGGGGGAGACAACATGCAAACCACTACGTACAAACAAGGTTCTCTATGAGATAAATAGGAGATGGGCAGCTAGGTGTCGCAGTGGATAGAGCTCCTGCCTTGGGGTCAGGAGGACCTGAGTTCAAATCCAGCCTCAGACACATAACACTTACTAGCTGTGTGACCCTGGGCAAGTCACTTAACCCCATTGCCTTACCAAAAAAAGCCCAAAAAACAAAAAACAGAAACACCAAGATAAATATGAGATAATTAACTGAGGGAAGACACTAGAATGAAGTGGGATTGGGAACAGCTTCCTGGAGAGGCTGGAATTTTAGCTGAGACTTGAAGAAAGCCAGGGAGGCCAGAAGGTGGAGGATGAGAAGGGAGAGCATTCCAGGCGTGGGGCACAGCCAGAGAAAATGCATGGAGGTGGGAGATGCAGTATCTTGTGTGAGGACCAGCCCGGAGGATGTACATTGGTCCCCAGTCCATGCTAGGGGTGGCCTCCCACCCCAGGCTCTCCTTCTACAGGCCTTAACTGTGACCTTGCTCTCTGCAGGCGAAATGAGGAGGTGACCCACATTAAAATCCAGAACTCGGGGGATTACTATGACCTCTATGGGGGTGAGAAGTTTGCCACACTGGCTGAGCTGGTGCAATACTACACAGAACAGCACGGCCTGCTGCGGGAGAAGAATGGGGACGTCATTGAGCTCAGATACCCCCTCAACTGCCAGGACCCAACATCTGAGAGGTGAGCTTCAAATGCCTGGCATGACATTCAAGGACCCTCTCTCTCCCCAGCTTCATGCCTGGAGAGAGACTCACAGAGGGGCTGTCTAGGGCTGCTTTCTAACTTATCTCAAGGATGATGATGATGATGATGATGATGATGAGGACAATGGCTTCAGGAAAAGTCCTATCCCTGACCCACACTGGTAATGTTGAGTGACCCTGGACAAACCATTTAATCTCTTAGTGCCGTAGGTGACTCTCTATGGCCAATCTAAGTTACACACTAGTTACTGATATGCATCAGTGAAGGGAATTTCCACACTGAGAGTTCCCCATTCCCTGTGATGGGAATCACAGGTCCAGACCCCCCCCCCAAAAAAAAATGTCCAAAAGAAGAGTTGGTACTTGTCTAGTGCTTTCTGTTTACAAAGCATTCTTGTATATTGCATTTCAGTAGCTCTATGAGGGGAGTACTGCAGGCTATCTTTATTTTGCAGGTAAGAAAACTAAGGCTCAGAAAGATGAATTGGCTTGTTTAGGGCAATCTGATTACTAAGGCAGGATGAGAGGCAGGATCTGAATCCAGATCTCTTCTGACTACAAACCTAGAGTTCTTTGGACTACACTAGGTTGGGTAGCTGTCCATGGTTATGTAGCAAGAAAGATTGAAGTTAATCTGAGCAGGGAGAGTCAGGTGTCTGCCTCCCCCACCTGCAGTGGGCTGCCTCAGCCCCAAAGGGGGCAGTTCAGACTCCTTGGCACTGTGCTCTCTACATACCCACCCACAGTTGGGGATTTAGCCCTGCCTGGAGGCTTCATGGACAGAATGGATGGAAAGCTTTCTAGAAACAAGTCACTTGTGTTGGAATGAAGAACTGGTTTGGGGGTGGGGGGCACTCCTTTCCAGTTCCTCTCCTTATAGCTATTAATTGGCTATGCCCTGCAGTGACCCCTCCCCCCTCTGGGATCCTTTGGTACCATCCTCTTCGCCACCCCCCACCCCAGACACATACATATACACATGCCAATCAGAAGGGGAGGCCCAGGCAAGGGAAACAGAGAGAGAGAGAGAGAGAGAGAGAGAGAGAGAGAGAGAGAGAGAGAGAGAGAGGCTCTCTGGCCAAATCTCACTTCCTCCAGCTGAACCCCCTTTCCCCTTCCCCCCCCCCACCAGGGCCTTCCCCTGCTGCTGTGGTGACCAGTTATAAATAATAGTTCATGTTTCTATAATGCTTTCTAGTTTATAGGCCTATGAGCTAGGTAACACAAATAGCATTATTATTTTTATATTAATACATAATCTTGTGGGTATGGGAACCCCCACCCAAATAAACCTTTAAGTGAAAATTTAGGGAGTTGCCCCCAGCTCAGTGGGGCTAAGGACCTTACCTTACCCAGAGCCAGCCTGCTAGTAAGTATCAGAGCAGGAGATTTGAACTCAAGACTATTCCATCCACTATACCACACTGCCTCTCATCCCCATTTTACAGATGAAGAAGATTCAGAGACCAAATGACTCGCCCATTGGTCAAACAGATGGGAAGTATCATTGGGGTTCGAATTCAGGTCTCAACTTATTTGTCTAGTGTTCTTTCTGGGCTACTGGAGAGCCTCTGTAACCCTCCTTGGGGCTCAACCCCATTCTTCCTTTATGTGAGGGCAAATAGTAGGGGGTGGGGGGGAGGAGCATCCCAGTAAGATCAAGAAGATTGAGTTCTTTTGCCCAACTCTGCCCTGGTTTCTCTAGTCCAGAGTCATTGTGGAGAAGTGAGAAGGACCCAGCAGACCTGGAGGTTAGTTCCATTCCTACCATGGCTTCTGAGCGTCCTTGGGCAAATCTCTTTCTCTCTGGATCTCAACTCCATGGTCTCTAAAGTGCTGGCCAACTCAGACAGTATATGATTCTAGGTAACAGCAGCCAGGCAGGGGAGGATGGAGTGCATATATTCTCCCCATGGTCCACTCTTTCCATGGTACAGGCAGAGTTAGTTACTGCTATTACAGACTCTGAGTGGTTATTCTTTATCTCCCTCGTATCCCTGTTAAAGCGTCTTCCTACCTCCTTCTGGAGACAATGACTTTCTTAATGTGGTTATTCAGTGAGGGACAGCATCCAAAACCAGGGATGTGATGGGCATCCAGTCTTCTGGCCCGGGCAGATGCATCTGGGGGAGGATAAGGTTTAGTCTTGGCAGGCAAGACATTTTGGGAAGGGCATTGATAAGCTGGAGTGAGGAGAGGTGTGTGTGTGTGTGTGTGTGTGTGTGTGTGTGTGTGTGTGTGTGGACATGAACACACTGTACTAAAGGGCTGCCCTGGGTAACAGGGATTTTGCTTGTACTACTTGGCCCCAGAACACAAAACTAGGAGCAGGGAAAGTACAGAGAAGCAGCATTAGACATAACTGAAAGGCAAATGGGCTGCCATGGGAGATGCTAGGCTCCTTGAAACTGGAGGGCTTCAAACTAAGTTTCAGATCCAGTCCCGGGTTACCCCTACCACCCACTTTCTCTGTTCCTGCTCACATATTGGTGAATCACTTCCAAGTTAGTCCCATATGTGTGGTGCCCGGTCCACTACAAATACATGTTCCTGTGTTCCCGCTGGGCCCACAATTTTATTCTTCCTTATTGGGTCTCTGTCTCTCTCTGTTTCTCTGTCTCTCTCCTCTCCTTCCTTCTCTCCCCTCCTCCTTCTCTTTCTCCTTCCTTCCCCTCCTCCTCCTCCCCCTCTTCTTCTTCTTCTTCTTCTTCTTCTTCTTCTTCTTCTTCTTCCTCCTCCTCCTCCTCCTCCTCCTCCTCCCCCTTCTTCTTCTTCTTCTTCTTCTACTTCTTCTTCCTTCTCCTTCCCCTCCTCCTCCTCCTCCCCCTTCTTCTTCTTCTTCTACTTCTTCTTCCTCCTCCTCCTCCTGCTCCTGCTCCTCCTCCTCCTCCTCCTCCTTCTTCTTCTTCTTCTTCTTCTTCTACTTCTTCTTCCTTCTCCTTCCCCTCCTCCTCCTCCTCCCCTTCTTCTTCTTCTTCTTCTTCTTCTTCTTCTTCTTCTTCTTCTTCTTCTTCTTCTTCTTCTTCTTCCTGTTCCTCCTCCTCCTTCTTCTTCTCTGTCCCTCTCCACTCACAATAGTAGCTGTTCCAAACCTTCTCTTCTCAAGCTGATTATATCAACTCTTCTCCTTAGTACAGAGAGGGCTTTGCCTCTTAACTTTACTGAGATAATAAAGACCATCCATCATGACCTTCCTTTTCTCCCCAGTTCTGTACTTCCAAACCCCTCTACATCATCTACCACTCTTCCTTTGCTGTCTGACAAAGAAGTGGCCCTTCTCCTTGCAAGGCCATCCCCTTTACTTGTTGCCTTGATCTCTTCCCCTTCTGTATCCTCCGCCAGTTTACCTCCTCAAGAGTTCCTCTGCCTCTCATCTTTAATCTCTCCTTATCTACTGGCTCCTTCCCTGTTGCTTACAAACACACCCAGATCTCCTCCTTCCTTAAAACAACAACAAATCCCCTCACAATCCCCCCACTATTTCCTCAGTCTCCTCTCCTATATTGCTCCTCCAATTCTCAGCCAAACTAGAAAAAGCCAATTGATTTCCTCCCTTTTCTGTCCCTCTCAAGCCCCTTGGAATCTGGCTTCTGTCCCAACCACTCACTCAGTTGAACTGTTCTCTCCAATGTAGCCAGCAATCTCTTGCTGCCCCCCCCCCCATCCCGTATGCTTTTCTCAGCCCGCATCTGATAACTCCTCTGCCACTTTTGACACTGGGCCGCCTTTCTCCTGGACCCTCTTGCTCCTGTTGGCATTTGTTTCATCACAAACTGGTTCTCCTTCCCATATGACTGTGTGGAGCTTCTCAGGCTGAATGCCTTGCCTGTGTTGAGCCCTTATCTGTGGGTGTCTCCCAAGGTTATGTCCTGGGCCCACTTCTCTTTTTTTTTCTCCTTAACCTCTCTTAATGATTTTATCCCATCCTGTGGTTTAATTATCTTGGCACAGATGACTCCCAACTCTAAGTCATTTCTGAGCTCCATTCTGGCATCACAGACTGCCCACTGAGCATCTCCAGCTGCATGGCCCACTCTCTTCTTAAACTCAGGATGTCCCAAGTAGGACTCCTCTTCCGTGATTCACACTTGCCTGTCTCACTGAGCTCACTGCCTACTGTCTTTGACTCTTTCTTCTCCCTGACCCTCAGGTATTATTACTCCACATCACACATGCCCTGATAACGTTTCTGGCATCCCACCTTTTTACCGCTTATATGGCCCATGCCCCAACTTGGCTCCTCTGTCCCTCTCCCGTTTGCCTCCACATTAGTCTCCTGGCCTGCAGTCTCTCTTTCTCCTTCCCTACCCCAACTCATCTACACAGCTGCTAGAATCATCTCCCTAATGCACATCCGCCAGCTCACAGCCTTCAAGGGCGGCTTCTTGCCTCTGGGATAAAGCAGACTCCTGGCGTGCTCTCGACAGCCCACCACAGTCTGGCCTCAGCCAACCTTTCCAGACTTAGTTCTCATTACCCCTCTTCATACATTCAGTGTTCCCGCCAAGCTGGACTACTAACTGTTCCTGAAACCTAGCACAGTCTGTCCCAGGATGGACCAGAAGGCCTCTGCGAGCCCCTCCGAGCCAGAACCAAAGGAAAGAACCTGGAACCCTGTACATGTAGAAGGAGGGATGGGGGTGCTGGGCTTGGAATCAGAAGGCCTAGCTGAGACACTGACTGACCGTGTGGGCTGTGGGCACGGCAGATAGATCGCCAGGCTCAGGAGGTGGGAAAACTTGGGTATTACTCTTCCACAGAGTCACACTTAATAGCTGTGGGAACTTGGGCAAAAGCCACTTAACTTCTCAGAGCCTCAGTCTCCCCACCTGTAAAATAGGGATAATAATAGTGCCAACTTCACAGGGTTGTCAGGAGAAGATGAGATGCTATGTGACAGGTATGCTACGTGTTTATGAGTGTGAGCTATTATTAGCATTATCACCAAATCATAATTATTGAGTGTATGACTTTAAGGAAGTGGGCCTCAGCTACAATGAGGGGGAGGTTCTGAGCAGTCCTGGGGATGGGTAAGAAGCGGAGAGAGACAGGATGGCACAGGCTGATGGTAGTGGTGATAATAAGGGGCTGGGCAGCATGGGTAAGAGTGCCACGCAGCGAAAAGTGTCTGAGTTAGGGCCAAACTGTGTCCCTCCTTACCCCTAGAGAACTCCCAAAGAGACATCCCTAACTGCCCTCCCCATCCGAGCTCTGCCCATTTCTGCAGAACAGGGAGAGGTCGCCACCTAGTGGCCAGTGAGGGGCTTGCAGGGAACTGTCTCCTTGACCCACCCCACAATATGTTCTATGTCAATATGGGCTCCTCCAGCCCAGCTCTGTCCCTACTAGAAGCCCAATCACTTTAGGTCATTGGATCATGGATGGAGAGCTAGAAGAGACGTCAGAAATCATATAGTTAAACCTTCTTATTATACAGATGAAGCAAGTTAGACGCAGGGGCAACCTTCCCGGGTCTTATTCTATTATCCCATGAAATATGAAAAGTAAGACAGTCCCTGCCTACAAGTGACTTGCCCACAGTCACACAGCTAGTCTGTCAATAAACATCTATTAAGCACCTACTATGTGCCAGGCACTGTGCACATACACATACAAAAAAAAAAGGCAAAAGCTAGTCCTTGGGGCAGCTAGATGGTACAGTGGATAGCGCACTTGTCCTGGATTCAGAAAGACCTGAGTTCAAATCTGGCCTCAGTCCCTTGACACTCACTAGCTGTGTGACACTGGGCAAGTCACTTAACCCCATTGCCTCGCTCAAAAAAAAAGCTAGTTACTGCCTTCAGGGAGTTCACAATCTAATAGAGGAGACAGCATGCAAATAACTACATACAAACAGACTATAGACAGGCTGAATGGGAGGAAGGTGCTAGATTTAAGGGGGATTGGGAAAGGCTTCCTGGACAAGATGGGGTTTGAGCTGAGACTTGAAGGAGGCCCCAAGGCAGATTAGGAGGGAGAACATTCCAGGCTTGGAAGGGAAGAAGGCAGGATTTGAACTTGGGTCCTCTGATGCTATAGCTAGTCTTTTAAACACTGCCCAGGTCTCCTGTGTCGGGTGCTGAGGGGGAGGCAGAGCTTCCAGCAATAAGCAGGTGACGTTGGCCCACAGTCCTCTGCCCTGGTCAGACACCATGGGTTCAATCTTGGATGCCACAGTCCAGAAAAGGCATTGAGGGGGCAGCAAGGTGGCCCAGTGGTACAGCACTGGCCCTGGAGTTAGGAAGACCTGAGTTCAAATCTGGCCTCAGACACTTACTAGTTGTGTGACCCGGGGCAAGTCATTTAACCCCAATTCTCCCCTCCCCCCAAAAAAAGATTTTTTTAAGAAAAAAGAAAAGACATTGAGAAGCTGGAGAGTGTCTGAAGGAGAGTGGCCAGGATGGCAGAGGACCTCGATGAATGAGAAAGTATCGTATCTGTGATAGGCTTGGGGAATAGAAGGCCTACTGTTCCAGAGTGGTTCTGGAGTTCAGAGGGTCTGGGTTTCAATTCTACTTCTGACACTTGCTATCTGTGTGACCTTAGACAAGTCATTTAAGCATTTTGGGCCTCAGTTTCCTCATCTGTAAAACAAGATGACCTCTGAGCTCCCTTCCAGCCCTTACTTATGGTCCTATGAAATAGAAAAAGGGAGATAGTCCTGCCTACAAGGGGCTTACCATCTAATAAGATGAGACAATCTGTATAGGACAGGGGCAGCCAGAGAAGGGAGTGTTGGCCTGGGGAGTCCCAGGGATATCGAGTTGATCCATAGGGCAGCTGGCTGCCAAGCCCTTTCTGGAGTAGATGGTAGAGTTGATTTGATTACTGAAATATAAATGGGGGGGGGATGAATGTATCAGTAGGGCAGATGGCGAGGTGTCTGAGGGAACTGGATGCAAAGCATGGTCCGGGGCTGGCGTGATGCTCTGTGTTTGGTGAGCTCATTCCCACCTGGCTGCTCAGCCTGGGGTGACAGTGCTTGAGGGAGGATGCCATGGCGGGTCTGAGCCTCTCAAGGGCTGGTGGGTAGAAGAGTCTTCTTCCATTTGGCCCCAGAGGGATTGGGAGCAGTGGGGGGAAGGGTCCAAGAGGTCAGGAAAAGCATCTGTGGCCATTTGAGTTGTCCCAAAATGGAGGGGGCTGCCTCCAGAGCTGGTGAGCTCCTCTGCTGCAAAGGCTGGATTGTCACTTGTCGAGGAAGTTAGAGAAGGGATTCCTTTGTGGGTATGAGGGGACTACTGAGGTTCCACCCAACTCTTCAGATTCTGTGATTTCAGTCATGAGGAGGAGCTCTGGGTCCTGCCTTGAGAAGGCTCCCAGATTAACCCTGGATCTTGGTATATCTGTCTGGGTGCAGCCCTTGACCTGACTTGGCCTGGGCAAATCCCATCATTGTCCTGAGCTGAACAGAGCCCTTACCTGTCCCACCGTCTCCATCCCCTACCAGGTGGTACCATGGACACCTCTTCGGCAAGGAGGCTGAGAAGCTGCTGACAGAGAAGGGCAAACCTGGGAGCTTCTTAGTACGAGAGAGTCAGAGCAAGCCCGGGGACTTTGTGCTGTCTGTCCTCACCCAGGAGCTGGACAAGCTAGAAGGTGGTGACCGCCGGCCCCGGGTCACCCACGTCATGATCCGCTTCCAGGTGTGGCTTCTGGCTGTGGTGGGGCAGGGCAAGCGGCAGGGGGAGGTACGGGGGGGGGCTCCCACTCACACATCTCCTCCCCAGGTGGATGGCAAGTACGACGTGGGCGGAGGCGAGCGGTTTGACACCCTGACGGACCTCGTGGAGCACTATAAGAAGAACCCCATGGTGGAGAAATCAGGGGCTGTTGTGCATCTCAAACAGGTACTGCTGGTCCCATCAAGCCTCAGGACCTTCAGGTCTTAGAGGTCGCCTCTGCCATCAAGGGTAGGGGATCTGATCTTCCCCAACAAGGGTGAGGAAAGGCCCTCAGAGCGAAGGGCCAGGGATGCTGGCTCTTGTTTTCTCCATCAGTCAAGTGAAGGGGTGTTTGAGGTGACCCCTGAGGTGTTTTCTGCTCCAAGATTTAGGGTCCCTGTATTTAGCCTAGAGAAGAAAAAAACTTATTTGGGGGAGAGGGGGATTACAGTTGTTCTAGTATTTGGCTGCAGCAGATAGAGTGCTAGGCCTGGAGTCAGGAAGACCCGAGTTCAAATGTGGACTTAGATGTGTCCTAGCTGTGTGACCCTGGACAAGTCATTTCACCCTGTCTGCCTCAGTGTCCTCATCTGTAAAATAAGCTGGAGAAGGAAATGGCAAACTGCTCTAGCATCTATGCCAAGAAAACCCCAAATGGGGTCACAAAGGGTTGGGCACAACTGAAATGATTGAATAACAACAAAGTCTTTGGCTGTCCCAGGATCTCAGAATGGTAGCATGGCAGGGACCTCTGAGGTCATCTAATCTAACCTATTCATCCCCACTCCAACATACCTATTGAGTGGCCATCCAGCCTTTTCTAGCACGTGAAAGATGGATTAACCCCATTCTGCTTGGCCTCAGCAGGCAGAGCTAGGAGCCATGGGGGGAAGCTCCAGAGAGGTGGATACAGGCTGGTTGTCAGAGAAAACTTCCCAGCAATGAGAGCTGTCCCAGTGTGCAATGGGCTTCCTGGGTGGATAGCAGGCTCCCTCTGGTTTGAGAGATCCACATAGAGCCTGGGTAACCATGTGCTGGGGATAGGGGCAGCTGGGGGGGGTGGCAGCTGGGGGGGAGGTGGAAGCTGGGGGGGGTGGCGGCGATTGTTTCTTTTTCTGGTATGGGGTAGAGTAGTTGGCCTCTGGAGTCCCTTGGAGCCACGGCAATCAATAAGCACTTATTAGGCACCTCCTATATGTGAGGCATTGCAGATACAAGACAAACCCCAATCATCCCTGCCCTCAAGGAGCTTACATTCTAATAAAAAGAAACTCTTGGAGAGGGTCAGAAAGTTCCAGGACGCTTGGATAGCCAAGCTACAGGACTGGTAGAATAGCGGTAATCAGTTTAGTTTAGTTTAATGAACATTTGCTATGTGGCTACTATGTAACTGGCATCATCCTGGGTGCTAGGAATAGAAAGACAAAAAAAAGAACAGGGCCTTCCCTCAAAGAGCATACATTCTCCTGGAAGGAGACAGTGTGCGAACAGATCGATAAATGAGGTCATCTGAGGAGGAAGAGAATGCTAAGGACTGGGGGGAATCCAGGAAGGCTTCCTGTAGGAGGTGGCAGCTGAGCCCCGGAGGAATCAGGGACTTCTCAGAGGTGGAGAGGAGGATCTAGGTTAAGCAATGGTATGCTGAGTTAAGAGAACAGCCAGTAGGTCTATTTGTCTGGAACCTAGAGTATGTGAAGGGGAGCCATGTGAAATGAGCCTGTGAAGATGGATGGTGACTGGATTGAGGGGGCTTTAAACATCAGGCTTGAGCAGGTTACTTTTCATCATGGAGGCAATGGGGAGCCATCAAAGGCTTTGGAGTGCAGAGTGACGTGGTCAGATCTGTGCTTTAGCAATATTTGTTTGGCTGCTAAGTGGAGGATAGATGAGACAGTCAGGGGGATACTGGAAGCCTAGAACCATTGCAGTTGAACAGAAAACGTCCAAGTTTCTCTGAACGAGCCTTTACAACAGCCTCCATGGACACAGTGCTGGGGAAGAGAGGATCAGAAGAGCTAGGAACAGGGGAAGCAGAGGGCTGGCCAAGCTGACCCTGACCCCGTTCTTCTTGCTAGCCATTCAACGCCACCAGGATAAATGCTGCTAACATTGAGAACCGGGTCCGAGAGCTCAACAAGACGGCAGACCAGAGTGAGAAGGCCAAGCAGGGATTCTGGGAGGAGTTCGAGGTAAGGGCAGAAGATCTGGTTGCTGCCTCTAATCTTGGTCCCTAAAGCCCCCAGACCCAGCACCAGGGAGCTGATGTGTCTGGGGTCTTGTCTTGGCTCTGTTCTTGCCTGACATTATGACTTTGACTATGTAACTGAGTCTTCCCAGGCCTTGAAGAAAAAGGGGATAAGAATGATCTTGATCTGAGATGGAGTATGAGAACGGAGAGGAAGAGGTTTGGGATCTGGGGGCAGGGTAGGGTTAGGTTTAGCTATGGAGTTGGGGCTGAGGCTGGGCTGAGTTCTAGGGTTAGTGCCAAGGCTGAGCTGTAGGGCTGCTGTCAGTTCTGGGGTCAAAGCTGAAATGTGGGATTGGGGCTAAGGCTGAGCTGTAAGGCAGGGGATGGGACCAAGGCTGAGCTGTGGGGCTGAGCCAGGGTGGGTCTTATCTTCCTAGATGCTGCAGCAGCAGGAATGTAAACTTTTGTACCCCCGGAAGGAGGGGCAGCGCCCTGAAAACAAAGCCAAAAACCGCTACAAGAACATTCTCCCCTGTGAGGACCTCAGGGTGGGGGCCCGGGGGTGGGAGAGAGCCCACTGGCCTGCCCTTTCTAGTCCTGGATTTCTTTCCCCCTTCCCTCCCTCCAGTGGGTAGTTCTTTGAACCTTTCATGCCCTGTGCTGACTCCATCACTCCCCCTCCCCAATATACTCACCTACCTGCACACACAGACATGTCTGAATACACCCAAGTGTTCTTCAGGTATTCACATCCCTCCTTTCTCTACCACAGCTCCCTCTGTTCTTCAGCCCCAGACAGGTCAAACACTGGCAAAGGAGCATGAGGAGGGAGGGAGACCAGGGTACCCGGTGTCCTGGCATCGTGTCCTGGTGCCTCAGCCTG
The DNA here is from genome assembly GCF_003287225.1 of Phascolarctos cinereus. NCBI lineage: Eukaryota > Metazoa > Chordata > Mammalia > Diprotodontia > Phascolarctidae > Phascolarctos > Phascolarctos cinereus. Next base: position 405,913,177 of record NW_027556098.1, on the reverse strand, counting down.
TGGCTCTGGGGGTCCTGGGCACCCCTTCCCCCAACTCCCAACCCTTCCTGCTTGTCTCTCCCTTTTCTCTCACTACCCGCTGCAGTCGACACTACCCGCGTTACCCTGAGAGATGTGGATGGGAGTGTGCCAGGTGCTGACTACATCAATGCCAACTACATTAAGGTGTGTATGTGTGTGTGTGCATGCAGGTGTGGCCATGTACACAGCTTTTGGTATAATCACGTGTGTCTAGTGAAAAGAACATTAACTTTGGAGTCAGAGGCCTGGCTCAGCTACTTATTCATTTTGTGACTTTTGACCTCTCTGGGTGTCAGTTTTCTCATCTGTAAAATGGGTAGACAGTGTGGGAGGGTCTGCCAAGAAAATCTCTCTAAGGGACTCTTCAGCTTATGTGCTTGTGACCTTGTTTATACAAAGGAATCCGTGTGTAGAGAGAACGGTGTGATGTGGAGGAAACTGGATTTGGAGTCTAACGGCCGGGGTCTGAATCCCAGCTCTGCAACTTACTTGCTGTGTGACCTTGGACAAGTCACATTCATTGCTCCGTGCCTCAGTTTCCCCTTCTGTAAAATAAGGGTTTGGACCAGATGGCCTCCAAGGCACTTCCCAGTTCCGAGTTTGGTGACCCTTACAGCTAGCTCCAGGGGAACTGGGGGGCTCAGGCTGTGGCCTGCTTTCCCTGCTGGTGTCTTAGAACAAGGGTCAAGCAGCGGTGGCTGGACACCTTCCATCCTCTGGGCTTTGGGATTCATTATCGAGAGCCCCATTTACCTCAAAATTCCCTTCCTGGGCAAAGCCCCAAACTTGGGACTTCCTACCTAGGTTACCTGATTGTAATCTGCAAGTGATCTGCCTCTTTGCAGATGTCTATTGTCTCCTGAAGGTTAAATTCATTTTTTGCCCCAGGCCATCTCCAGCCAGGCACTTGGATCTAGAAGAAAGCCTCATTGAGCTCCTGCTGGGTCATCCCGGCTCCAAGGCTCTGCTCTCCTCTTTGCCCATCTCCATCAGAACTGTGTAGGAGGCAGAGGAGATGCAGGCTGAGGGGGCTGCTGCAGAGAGGGCCCGTGTTTGTGACCGTGACCGTGACTGCTAAGCATCCCACCGGTCCTCTCTTTCAGAGCATCCCTGAGGATGGGCAGAGCCAGGAACCTGCGAAGGTATACATAGCCACCCAGGGCTGCCTGCAGACCACAGTCAATGACTTCTGGGCCATGGTGTACCAGGAGAACACGCATGTCATCGTCATGACAACAAAGGAGATGGAGCGAGGACGAGTGAGGGGGCTGGCTTTGGTGGACGTGGGGGTGGTGGGGTCACATTCCCCAGCAGGGCCAGGCCTCACTGTCTCCCTCCCTCCAACCTCCCAGAACAAGTGTTTCCGCTACTGGCCAGATCAGCACTGTATGAAGGACTACGGCTTTGTGCGTGTGCGCCATGTAGCAGAGAGGGAGGCTCAAGGCTACTATGTGCGGGAGCTGGAGATGGGGCGCACAGACAGGGTGAGCCTCTGGAGGGCAGCGTGGGTGGGAGGGTGAGTGTGATATTGGGGGCTGGGGGAGAGGACATGGAGATAGTGTTCTCTGCCACGGTTTGGGAGGGGGCTTAGGGGCCAGGAGCCAGACAGCAAGGTGGCAGTGCCCACCTGGGAGACAAAAGTGGAGGGGTGACAGTTGGGAGGAGGCATTGGGGGTGGGGGAAGGGAGCATCTCATCCCTCATCTCATCCATTATCTCGTCAGCTTTTCAATTTAGTTTGAATTAACAAATGTTGATTTCTATGTGCGGCACGGTGCTGGGGGATGGGGAGTGGGGAAAGGGAACATACACAGAGTCAAAATAGTTCCTGCCCTCAAGAAGCTTACATTCTAGAAAGAGCTGGGAGGTCAGAGGATCTGGATTCCACATCTAACACTTACTACCCTTATCAGTCACTCACCAGAGAGCCAATAATCAAAATTATTAAGGGTTTCTTACTAGGGGCCAGGTATCCCCCAGATCTGGGGATCCAAGAAAGACAAATGACCTTGGGCAAGTCAATTAACTTTTGGCATCAGTTTCTTCAACTGTGAAATGAGGGGCTTGGGTTAGAAAACCCATACATAGATACATAAATGCAAAATGATGGAGTCAGGAGTCTCAGATGCTCTCCCTCCCTTTGCCCTGGCCCAGGAGGAGCAGCCAAGGAAGGTAACACATTACCAGTACTTCAGCTGGCCAGACCATGGGGTCCCCATGGAGCCTGGTGGTGTTCTTAGCTTCCTGGACCAGGTGAACCAGGCTCAGAGCAGCGTCCCAGGCTCTGGTCCCATTGTCGTGCACTGCAGGTATTTCTGCTGCTGGGGAAGGGGTGGCTGCAGGGATTGGTGGGAGTGGGGGGAGGGGAAAGAGATCACCAGCAAGCCCCTCTGGGGTGACTCGATTTTGTCCCTAGTGCTGGCATTGGACGCACGGGCACCATCATCGTGATTGACATCCTGGTGGACACCATTCGCAGGCAGGGTATGGCTGCTCCCCAGTTCCTAAGACTCTCACCTTCCCTTCAGGTTTCAAGCTTCATGGAAGTCCATCAGCATTTACTAAGCTCCTACTGTTTGTCCAACCCTTGTGCTGGGCTCTGGGAGGGAGAGACACAGTTTAGATAAGACAAGATCCCTGCCTTCCCTGGGCCTGCAGTCTAGTGGGGTACATGACACGAACACAGATAAACACACAAGACTTCAAAATAAGCATGTCAAGGGTGAAGCCAAGGAGATCATGGGGGCTGCCTGGAGAAGGTGGCATTTGAATCAGGCTTTCAAAGATGAGCAGGGATTTTCACAAGAATATTCCAGGCATGGGGAGCCTCTGAACAAATGCACAGAAGTGGGAGATTGCAAGTGTGTTCAGGGAACAGAGAGAAATTTGGGTTGATTGGAGCTAGGTAGAGTGGTTTCAGGCTGTGGAAGGCTTTGAATGCTAGGCTAAGGAATTCGAACTTTTGTGACTGAGGAGTGGCATGACCATATTAGTCCTTGAGAGAGGTACTTGTGTTCTACCCACTGAGCCTCCTGGCTGTGTTGACTGAAGAGACATTGAAAAATCTTTCGCAGTCATCCCCAGAAAAGTGCTAGCTTGGGTCTGAATGAGTTTGCCAAGGGAAAGAAGGTGGATAGAGCTAACAAGAGATCCTTGGGGAACAGCCATGTTACAGGGTTGGGAGAAGATGAGGCAGTGAAGGAGACAGGAGAACCAGAGGTCAGAGGGGAACAGGGAGAATCTCCAAAGTCAGTGGAGGGGAGGGTAGACTTTAATAAAGTCTGATGTTATAGTTGTTTTCCAGTCATGTGCAACTCTCTATAATCCTACTTAGGATTTTCTTGGCAGAGATACTGAGGGGTTTGCCATTTCCTTCTCCAGTTCATTTCACAGATGAGGAAACTGAGGCAAATAAAGTGATGTGACTTGCCCAGGGTCACACAGCTATTAAGTGTCCGAGGCTGGGTTTGAACTACTGAAGATGAGTCTTCCTGACTCCAACCCAGGCACTCTCTTGCACTATGGCGCCACCTAGCTGCCCAAGAAAGTCTGATCTATTGTGTCAATTACTGTAGGAAGGTCCAGGTGGATGAAGACTGAGAAAAGGCTATTGAACTTGGTACAAGAGGTCATTTATGACCTCTGAGGGGTCATCCAATTGTGAGGGAGTGGTAGAGACAGAAGCCAGAGTGGCTTGAAGAGAGAATGGGTAGTAAGGAAGTGGAGACATCATGTGTAGACAGCTTTTTCTAGTTTAATTGGATGAGGAGGGGAGAGATGGAACAGAAAAAGACCAGGAGAAAGATCACTGCTTCTGGAGTGTACATGACGTGGGTTCAAATCCCATATCTGGCCCTTCCTACCTGTGTCAATCGTTAAGCATTTATTAAGCATTTACTATGTGCCACGAGCTGGGGATACATTAAAGAGCAACAATGAAGATTCTGCATGACTTTGGATAAGCCACTTAATTTCTGGGGCCTCAGTTTCTCCAACTATAAAATAACGGGGTGCACTTGATGGCCTCAGAAGTCCCTTCCTGGATGAACTGACAGCTTAGGAAGATTAGGGGAAGCATTTTTAGAAATGACAGAACCTTAGAGTTGAAAGGTGCTTCAGAGGTCACCTGGGGAAAACCTCACCTGTGCCTTTTCCCCTTTACCCTGTCTCTGGAAGAGGTCAGCTGGCCTCTCCTTGAAGATCTTTCATCAGAAGAAACAAAACAAAACAAAACAAAAAATTAATTTTAAAAAAAGAGATCTCATCAAGGGAAGCCTATCCACTTCTGGATAGCTTCAGCTGTTATAGCCAGTCCTTCCTTACTCTGGGCTGAAATCCACTGTTTGTGCAACTTTGACCTTTTGAGCAACCAGAGGATGTAGTGGATAGAGAGAGTGCTGGGCCAGGAGTCAGGAAGACCTGAGTTCAAATCCAGCTTCAGTCATTTACTAGCTGTGTGACCCTGGGCAAGGCAGTTGACTATTGCCAGCCTCAGTTTCTTCATTTGTAAAATAGGGACAGTAATACCACCTACCTCATAGAATTGTTGTGAAGATCAAATGAGATATTTTTGAAGCACTTAGCATAGTGCCTGGCATATAGTAGGTGCTATATAAATGCTTATTCCCTTCCCCTGGTCTTGCCTTCTGGGCCCAAGAAGAAAAAGGCTCATCCTTCTTCCCACAGGTCAACCTATGAAGTGCTTAAAGAGAGACTGGGGAGACGTGAAAGTGTTTGTGGGTGAGATGAAGAGGGACCAATGTTGAGGGACAGATTGAAGAGAGCTCAGAGAATGAGAAGGATGGGGATGGGATCAGGGGGCAGGGAAGATTCGCTTGTTTGCAGTAGGAGCGCTAGCTGGCTTATCTTCCGTGCCTGTAGGGAGGAGAGAGGGACGGACGATGCTGAGGATGTCTGAGAAATGGACAAGGCAGGGCTAGGGGACTTTCTGTTGGATTTCAATCTTCTCATCAAAGCAGGGTGTTGGGATGTGCCTGCTGGGCCCCAGACACTGCTTACCTCCAGCTCCTGGGACTCCTGTATTCCTGCCGCGTGAACTGCATGCCTCCTCTGCCTCTCCCCACCCCCTATCTAGGGCTGCACTCTGTGTCCCTAGACCCCATGTCCGAGAAGTTAATGTCTCTTCTTGTCCCCCCAGGGCTGGACTGTGATATTGACATCCCCAGGACCATCCAGCGGGTACGACAGCAGCGCTCTGGGATGGTGCAGACTGAAGCCCAGTATAAGTTTGTCTATATGGCCGTGCAGAGGCATATTGAAGGGGAGCAGTGGAGGCTGCAGGAGGAGCAGGTGAACCAGACCTCCCCTCCCAGACCTGTCCCCCATGCCCTTTGACCCCCTGTGCCCCATCCTGGATAAACCTGCCTCCCATTGCCACCCACTGGATTCAGTCTCCTCTCCCCATTCCAGTTCCTTTCCCTGCCCTTGGTACCCCCCTTCCCATACTGACCTCTGCCCCCCATCTTGCAGCGCAATAGGCGGAAGGAGCGGGAATATCTAAACATTCGCTCCCAGCCCTCGGACCCCTCCAGAAGCAAAGGGCTGTCACCCTCCAGGGCACAGTCTGTGTGAGTGGGTGGGGGAAGGTGGAGGATGGTGGGGGAGGGAGGGACACCTGAGGGGAATACAGGGGTGAGACATGGTGGGGAATAGGGTGGAATGATGGGGACTTCAGCAGTGGATGGTGTGTTTTGGGGCCCAGCTTACTCGTGGGGGCACTAGAGAGGGATCCCAGAGACTTGCCCTTCCGGCACCTCCCCCAGCATTAGACAAGGTTCCCACTAGGGGGCAGCAGATGACCATGGGCCCTACTGGGTAGCTCTGGGCTTCTAAGTGAGCCCATCCCCAACCCCCAAGAACTAAGCATCTCTTGGGGAGACTTGATAGGGGTTGGTTAGTAGGAACACAAAAAATAGACTTAGGAAAATAGACTTAGTGGTTTGGGTGGGGGCTGAAAGGGGTGGCTGCTAGCCTCCATTCAGATCTGTCCAGAAGCATCTCCCTACCTTGGGTCTGAGGCCCAACTTTCTTCCCCACCAGGGTGAGCGAGGATTCTGCCTGCATCTATGAAAACCTGAATGTTAGGGCCCCCTCAGTATCTGGACTAAGCAACATGGGAAGATAAGGCTGAGGTCTCACAGGTACTCCATGGGAGAGGGGTGGAGCTTGGGGTTAGTGATGCCAACCTAGGTGAGGCACTGGAGTGGGGGGGAATGGCTCTTCTGCTCTGGGTATAGACCTTATGCCCTCCCCTCCCTTTCCCCAGGGCTGGTCATGTTCACATCTGTCCATCTATCTGTCCATCCTCTCCTCCTGCTGAAGCAAAGTCCTCTGAGCAGTGACTGCAGCCTGTAGCAGGAAGTCATCTGGGAGGCAAGGGGAAGAGCATTAACTGTGCTCCCCTTGCTCTGGCAACACCAGACTGGCTACAGGCTTTTCTTGGTTGGGGGGGGGGTTTAAAAAGAAAAAAATGGAATTTTTTTGGAGGGGGGTTGTTTTGTAAAAAAAAATATGTTAGAGTGATTTCTAGGGACAAGATCTTTTCAAGAAGATATATTCTGGAGGGGCTGGGATCCCCCTTTCTCAGACCATACTCTCCCCCATCCCTTTCCTTGTGAGATCAAGCTAGGCTGGGGCCTAGGGAGGGAAGGGCCAGCCCCATCCTCCCTGTTTGTTTCAGCAGCTGAACCCTGTACCAGGAAGAAGCAGGAACAGCTCAGGGGAAAACTACCCTTCTGACTGACAGGGGTGGGGTGGGGTAGGGTGTGTGTGTGTGTGTGTGTGTGTGTGTGTGTGTGTTCACATGGAGGGGGTCTGTTTGGATCTTCTGGTGTGTGTTTCTTTGTGTAACTGAATGTGTATGACACTGAACCTTTGAATGTGTAATATGGGTTTGATAGGTGTGCACTGTTTGCCGTGTGTCTGTGACTGCGTGTGGGGAGTGTGTGTGTGTGTATCTGTGTGAGTCACTTAGCCAACAAGCATTTATTAAATGCTTACTGTGTACCAGGCTCTCTACTAAGCACCATGGATACAGAGAAAGGCAAAAACACTTGTCTCTGTGGTCAAGGAACTCACAGTCTAAGGGGGGGAGGCAGTCTGCAAAACTGAGTGCGGCTGAATCCAAATCTGAGTGGCTGTCCATATGATTCTGCATGTTCCAGAGTGTGTGTGAATCTGGGAGAGGGGCCTCCCTCCCCCTCCCCTCCTCTGGGACCTCTGACTCCTCCTAGGCTTCGCCAGGAGTGGTCCCACCTTGGCCCCAGCATACAATCGGCCCCTTAAGACTCTGTTTCTAGTAAATGCTGGACCTTCTCACAACGTTGTCTTTGAGCATTTGTTTTTCCTGTGTCTGGGTGTGGGGGAGGGGGAATGTGAGTTGGCCTTGGTGCTCTAAAGGTTCCAGCCCTGCCCTCACCCCTCCCCCAGCATCAGGCAGCTTCATGGAGGAAGTTGACTGTCTTGGGAGGTAAGAGGTAAGGTGGATGTGAGGACTCAGGAACCTGCACCTCCCTGGCCCTCCCAGTCTGCCCGGGTGACTGGGTGATGGGACTGCATTCAACACCCCCACTCCTGAGGATGGGGAGAGGACGCGTGGATGCCGACTGCATCTTGTCTGGGCACCAGTTTTATTTGTCTTGCAGAGGATAGGTTATGGGGTCTGAAGATGGGATAGCCCCATTGGAGGGGTGTGGGGTAGAAGACAATACGCACGATAGTTTCTTGTAGGGTGGGGGGAATGAGAGGGGAAGAAGGTCCCACAGCCCACCTCACATCCCCCATGCCCTTTGTGTGCTTATTTCTGCCTTAGCCTATTCAGGTGGGAGTGTCCTCCCAAGTCCTCAGAGGTGCCTGGAGGCAACCATGACTCAGGGTAATCCTGGATGCAGCGTTCAAGGCCTCTCTTTAGTGGCTTGTCCATCCTCCCTACACAGTTCTCCCCTCCCCATGAAACCTGGATCCTGGAAACTGCCTCCTCTCTTGGGGTGTTGAGGAAGGATCAGCCTTCTGGTGGGAGGGCTTGCTGACCCCTTTTTGGGGCTGCGTATCCACCTCTAGTGTCCTCCTTCACCCAACTGTCACCTGTGGCTCCAAGAAGCTATGCACACAGCAGCCATACCCCAGGAAAACCATTTTGGCGGACAGGCTAAACCAGGTTGAGGGTAACTGAGGGGCCTCAAACCCATTGGTGAGCTAGGGGGATGTCTACACCAAGTATGAGAAGACTTCCCCTGGAGGAATGGTCAGGTAAGAACAGTTTGTTCCAAGGGTCATGAAGGTAGCTGAAGGAGACACTGTGGAGTGCCCAGAGCTTGGTCAGACATCTGAAGACACCGCTGAATCCTAGGCCATCACCATCCATCTTCATCAGTCATCCTGACTTTTGGCCTGCCACTGGACTTTGATGATTCAGGAAAGGAGAGTGAGGCAGAGTCAGCCTCGCCTAAATCCAATTCGCAAGCAAGTCATCACCCATGATGTCGTTGGTCCTTTTGGAAAGAAGGACAATGCTTCCTCTCCTGCCTCTCTGGCCACCCCTGTCTTCTGTCCTTGTTCTTTTTCCTCCTCCCACCTTCTAAGTGCTTATAAGTGTGTCTATCCCCTCAGAAGTCACTGACTCTCCTCTCTTTGCTCTCCCCCTTAATAGGAGCTTGTTGGATTGGATAAATTTAATCCATCCCTCTCCCCACACCAGCACCCACTTTCACTATCACTTCCATACAAAGAACTCCCAGATCTCTGCTTCTGGTCTGTTTCTCCAGTCCATCATTGCCAATGGCTGCTTGACACATAGCTGCTTGGACCGTCTGCCAGCATCTCCATCTTGACATGTTTGAAACAGAGCACTCCTTCTTCCCTAAGTCCACCTCTCCTCCTATTCATTCATTTAACACACATTTATTAAGGACTCCCTCTGTGTGTGCATGTGTGTATGTATTTTAATGAGATCTGTGAAGAACTCCCCTTTATCAGCTCAGGGCAAGTCACATAACCTCTATCTGCCCCAGTTCCCTCATCTGTGAAATGGGAAGAATAATAGGGCCTATTTCCCTCTCAGGGTTGTTGGGAGGATCAAATGCAGATAAAATGTTTCGCAAACTTCCAAGTGAAAATGCTAATGAAAAGGTTGGACGTGGCTTTGATCCTTGTAGTCTGGATCAAGTGACTTGACCACGGTCACACAGCCCGAATGCATCAGAGGTCGGGCTTGGACCCAGGTCTCCCCGACATGGAAGCCACTCTGTCCATGGTACCGCTCTGTCCTCTCACTTAAATGCTTGTTAGACCTGAAGAAAGGGGATCGTTGAAGAGCACAAGGCTACTCCTACTCCCACCTTCTCTGGGCCTGGGTTCTACCTGGGATGAATCTAGAAATCCCCAGAGGCTGAAGTTGAGGTTTGATTTTTTTTTCCCACAGAGGCACAGATACAAAATTATTTATTTCTTTATCCAACAAACAGCAATTAACAAAGGAGGGGGGCAAATATTGCTCCTTGGTTCCTGCCTGCTCCCCGATCACAGGTCAGTCATGGATCTGTGGGAAGTACTGAAGAATTGAAAGTTTGCCAGTTAATGCCCAAGATCTGCTCAGACCAGTGGAATGATGGGGGGGGGGATTAGAGAGGTCAGCAAAGTCTGGCTCAGTGCCCCCACCTGAAGACAAATTCTACTAGTGGGGGAAGAGGGTTTAAGGTCAGAGTCAGACCAGGGAAGTAGGGGAGGGTGATTCTTGAGGAGGGGCAATAAGTATTGGGCAGGAAGGGCTAAAGAGCAGGATGGGGTCCAGGGGAGGAGAGGGACCAGCCCTGCCCATCCTGGGGAACCCCTAGGGAGAGGATGGTGTGGAAGATACCAGAGCCTCAGGTGTGAAATGTCCACATAAAAATAAAAATAAAATACACACAAGCTATAGAAAATTGCATTATCACTGTCCCAGGGGGCACTCACTTTGCCCCCCCATCCTCGCCCACCCCGCCCTCCCCTTCCCACCTAGTTCTTTTTCACATTTTAATGAAGGATCCAGTAGAAATTCTAGAGCTCTAGGCCAGGAGCCAGCAGAATTGGGGTCAAATCCCAGCTCTGTCCCTGGCTCAGTTTGTGGCCTTGGACAAGTCATTTTCTTCGTAAAGTAAAAGAGTTAGAGTAGGTGCCCAGTAAGGTCCCTTCCAGCTCTGATGGGTCTGTGAATCTAGGATAGCTCAATTAAGTATTATCTCCTCATTTCACACCCCCCTCCATGCCCCCCAAACAATCAGGTCCTTGAGAGTCAGTCCCACGGTAGAGTCTGGACGTAGGACCTCGGAAGGCTGAGAAGGCTAGGTAGGGGGAGGTCCAGCAGCCAGGTTGTCAGTCAGGCTAGCCTGGGGTCCAGGCCAGATTATTGCACTCAGAGGAGGTGGGGGTGGGGCTATCCTGATTAATTATCATTCAAAGGTGAAGCGGAGGGGGTGGACTGGTGAATTATCGAGGAAGGGGGACTGTTCGTGAAGCAGCGAAGGTTGCCAGTCTTGAGGACGCACTGAACGGGCCACAGGACGAAACAGAAGAGGATTATCAGCAGCACGCTGATGAGGACGATTCTTTTCCAGTCACTGCAGTAGGAACATCTGGCCAGGATCCCTCTGCGTCGAGGTGGGATGGGGGACGGGAGATTGACAGTATCTGGCTTGCTCATGCCCACATCCACACAGATGCAAGTCGGAGGCTCGGACGTGCTGGGAGGCAAGGGGGGCCTGTAGCAGAGTTTGCTCCCGTCCATCCAGACCGGCTCCTCCTTCCGCAGATGCGGGGCCAGTGACGCCAGCAGCTCCTGGTCAGTGCGCAAGGCCGGGGCGCCGGTCAGCGGCACAGGTGTGGGCTGGCGGCAGAGCGGGCAGGGTATCGTGTCGTCCGACTCCCCAGCAGGCTGGGCTGCCATGAGGCGAGCCAGACACTCCAGGCAGAAGACGTGAGTGCAAGAGAGGACCTTCGGCGTCTTAAAGACATTATCATATCCCGTAAAGCAGATGGAGCATTCCAGCGGGGACGATACCTTCTCTGATCCGTCCTCAGGGGAGCCTGGGGCTGGAGGGGACATGGGCATCATGGGCGTCACCACAGTGGGGCTGCTCAGGCCTGGTGGGGGCACCCCAGTGTGCCATACTTGCTCGGTGGATGACATGCTTCCCGTCTGGGGGACAAAGCAGAGACTGAGTCAGAGACCAGAGAGGCCCTCCCTTCTCCCATCCCATCTCGAATTCTCAGAGTCCTCAGAGAAGAAAGGCCAACCCCAGTTCTGCCCTCTGTCCCCTCCGTTCTAGGACATCCTGTTTCATACCTAACTCAAGTCATTCCTGCCACGATCTGAATCCAGCCACTGCCCTCCATTTGGTCTAGATGAGATCACCCTCCTTGGAGTATAACTGAGTTCAGCATTGAACACTTCGTGTTCAACCAAAAAAAAAGTCTCAAAGATTTTATACACACACCTAACAGATATCTATTATTTCCTCTAATCTTCACAACAACCCTGTGATTGAGGCATTGTTTTTATCTCATTTTACTGATGAAGATATTGGGGCCCATTAGGGTTAAACTAGTGTTAGTGCTAGGATTTGAATACATGTCCTTCTGAGTCCAGGACTAACATGTTATTAGTTGTGCCAGGCTGCCTCCAAGGACTGGAATTCTGGCTGGATTCAAACCTAAGTCTTATTGATGCCAAGTTCAAAAAGAAGGATATTGTTTAACTGAAATTCTCAGTCTGTTCAGTCATGTCCCACTCTCTGTGTGATCCCATCTAGGGTTTTCTGTTTCCTCCTCCAACTCATTTTGCAGATGAGGAAACTGAGGTAAGCAGGGTTGAGTGACTTGCCCAGGGTCACACAGCTAGCAAATATCCAAGGCTGGATCGCTCTATCCACTGCACTACCTAGCTGCCCCAATCTCAGTTTAGCCCTGTGGAAGTAAAAAGAGAAGGTCGTCTAAGTCTCTTGCTAACCACCCTTACTCTGGGCTTCTTTTTCCCTTAGCAAGGCTAAACTGTCTTTCTCCGAAGGCTAAGCTCTGTGTGTGTGTGTCTGTGTGTATATTAGGGGAGGGTGGCTACAGAACCCTTCCCTCCCAAGCAGTGCCTGGGGTTTTCAGCTTGATCATTTATGAGGGGCTGGCTGAATGGAGGGAGGGAGGGAAAGCTGGGCCAGAGTCCAAATCCTGCTTTGTCCCCCTGTATCCAGGGATGTTTTGGGAAAATGAAGGGGAGCCATGGGGACCATCATGATTAAGGTGTAAGAAATTTTTATTAGAGCTTTTTGGGGCAGTTGGGGAGAGACAAGTTAAATGAAGAGACAAGAAGGCCTTGTTTCCTTAAGTTTGTGTATGTGTATGTGTGTGTGTGTGTGTGTGTGTGTGTGTGTGTGTGTGTGTGTGTTGGAGGGGGGAGAGTTGTCACCTCTTATTCACCACATCTTCATTTACAGCCTGGGGCCCTGCCCAGGCTGCAGAGCTAACAATGACCTTGGCCAAAGGAAAGGGAAAGAGGGTAGCTGGGAGGACGAGATACAGTTCTCAGGGAGCCCCTGGGCTGGGAGACATGAACCTGGACCCTCACAAGTCAACCTGTCCCAAGCTAACCCTATTATCTGCCCCACTCACCCTCCCTGTCAGGCTCCCTAGCTCTGTGGATGATGCTGCCATCCCTCTGGGTACCCAGGTTCACAACCTAGAAGCTTTCCCCCCTTACTCCCTGCCTCCTGTCCCATCCAGTCAGTGGCCACGTCTTGTCAATTCCATTTCTGCTTCTCTTCTGTCTGTCCCTTTCTCTCCACTCACAGGGGCCACCAATCTCATCACCCCTCACTCAGATTATTGTATTCAACATATGTGGGTTAAACCTCCCATGTGCAAAGCAAGATGCTCGGTGCACACAGATCCCCTTAGTCTGGGCTTTCCCTACTCTGATCCAACCTCACCCTCTACCTCATCAACTCCCAAATTAATCACTGAGAGACATCTGGAGTTAGAGTTAACTAGAGTGACCCTGGGCAAATCAGCAGACCTGTTTGAGACGGTTTCATTGACTGTTAAAGGAGAGAGACAGTGTGTCACAGCGGATAGAGGGCCAATCCTGGGCTCAGGGAGATCTGGGTTCCAATCTCACCTATGATACCAATATTGGTCTGTGTGCCCCTGGGCACATTATTTAACCTCCCAGTACTCCACGAGGGTATAGGGAGTTTCTCATGTCAGTGAAAGCAGACCCAGTCCCTAGCCCTAATAGCACTTCCCAGAGCTGATTCGCAGAATCAGATTTATTAACATATGCAAAGTGCTCTGTAAACGTTAGAGGCTCTGGAAACCTCAGCTCTCCTCCCCTCCCTCTTCCAATCCTGAGCTTTGGTTTCCCAGTGGATAAGCATCCTGGGAGTGGGGGATGGGGGGGTGAGACGCAGAATGAGGCCCCTCCCCCTCCCAAACACCTCCTGAGGTTTCAGCTCAATCAGCTCTGAGGAGCTGCCTGAGTGTGGGGAGGGAGGGAAATCTGGGCCAGAGTCCAAAAGCCTGGACCATATCATTCCCTTGCTCAGAAAACTTCACTGGCTCCCTATGCCTGTAGGCAAAAAACCAGAAACTTCTTCACCTGGGTTTTGAGGTTCTCGGCTGCACGGCTCTAACCTCATTTCAAATTACTCCCTGACAAGATAAATCAATCAGGTTGTGGATGCGGTGTCAGAAGACCCAGACTTCAGTCCCACTTCTGACACTCACCAGTTGCATGTGGCCTTGGGAAATCGCTGCCCTGCTCTCAGCTTCAGTTTCTCCATCTGTAAAATGGGCATGATATCCCCGCCACTCCCAGTTCTCACGGTCCTTGAGAGACTAATGAGAGCACATATTAAAAGTGCTAGAGAAATGTCAGTCCTTGTGATGACGGGATAATGATCGTGACTCTTCCATAAGAACCTGACCATGCCTGGAATGCCCCTCCTTCCTCATTTCAATTCCCTTCCTTCCAGATTCAGCTCAGACACCATCTCTTTCTCCAGGAAGCCATCCCTGATCTGCCACCCGAACCTGGCTGAAAATGCCTGCCCCCTCCTCCAACTGTCCTGGAGCACTTTGGGTTTCTCCTCTGCCCCCTGCCTTATCTACTCATTGACATCCCTGCCTCATTATCCCCAGGAGAAAGTAAGCCCCTTGAGGGCAGGGGTTGTATAGCTTGCTTAATCCAGCATGGCAGGAGCCTTGAACTTAGCAGAAGCTAATAAATGCTTGGTTCATTAGAGGTAATGAGAGGGTCCAGAGTGACAGGGATGTGGAGGCAGGAGGACTTGGAGATTGCCAAATCCTTCACTCTCGTCCTCTCCCTTGAGCCTCCCAACTCCCCTGTGAACTGGGGATGACACGCCAAGAATATTCTGTCCTGGCAGTCCCTGCCTCTGCTCTGAGAGCCGAGCTAAAGGATCTTGACTTTAGAAAGGACCCCAGGGGCCACCGAGTACAAGCCCCCAGGACTAGTGATGTTCAAAGATTCGTCCAAGGTCGTGAGGGTGATTGAGTATCAGAAAGGAGATTAGAACTCAGATCCCCTGACTCCTTTTTCCCATTGACCACTGTCTTCCTATTTTAAAGATGAAAAAAGTGAGAGTCATCCATAGAATGTGACTTGCCCAGGCTCATGCAGCTCACAGGTGGCAGTGTCTGGATTTGAACTCAGGACAGCACCCATTCCATTCTGCTGGTCTGGCTCCAGGCTTGTCCTACTGAAATCTTTGAGATGAGGCTGGATGACCGTTCTTGTAGAGGACCTAACCCAGTGAGAGTGCTCTATAGACCTTACAATGCTATAAAAATGTGAGCCATTAGTAGCAGTAAGGATTTTGAGGGGTGGGGTGAGGCTTGGACTGGGCAGCTGCTGAGATCTCTCCCAGCTCTGACAGAATGAGAGCCTATAATTGGGGCCCAGAGCACCCCTGTTGAAATCCTTGTCATTCTGTGACTTTGGACAAGTCACTTCTCTTGGGACCTCAGTTTCCCTATCTGTAAAATGAAATAAGACAAAGTTGTTGTTCAGTCATGTCCCACTCTTCTTGACCCCATTGGGGTTGTCTTGGCAGAGATACTGGAGTGGTTTGTCATTTCCTCCTCCAGCGCATTTTTACAGATGAGGAAACTGAGGCAAACAGGGTGAAGTGACTTGCCCAGAGTCACACAGCTAGTATGTATCTGAGGCTGGATTTAAACTCAGGTCCTTCTGACTGCAGACCCAGGGCTCTATCCAAAATAAGGCAAAGGATTAGACTAATTGACCCATAAGGGCTCTTACCTCGGGATGTCCTCTAAATCTCATCTAACCTCTCCCTTCTACAAAAAGCCTTTCCCAATTCCTCTTAATCCAAGTGCCTTCCAGATGGGGGGGGCGGTTATCTCCAATTTATCCAGTTATATCATTTGATCGCAGTTGTTAACAAATTGTCCTCTCTATCAGACTGTAAGCTCCCTGAGGGCAGACACTGTCTTTTGCCTTTTTTTTTGTATCCCCAACACTTGGCATAGTTTCCAGCACACAGTAGGAGCATAATAAATGTTTATTGACTGGCTGGACTGGACATAAGAACTTTGCCAGCTCCTAGTGAGCCTCCCTTGGCCCCTGGGCTGAGCTGAGGGCTGTCAGGACCCAGCCAGACTAGCCCTGACACCCAGGTTGTCCCCATCACCAATACCCTTCTCCTCAAGGGTCAGAACCTGTTTGGACCTCACTTGGTGACAGAGTCATCAGGGCCAACAAATATTTATTCCTCACTGGGGCGGGTTCCAGAAAGGGACAGTCACACCTGTGGCCATGCCCTGGCTGCCAGTGACTGTGGGAATGCAGCAGGGAGGGGGCAGGCTCTATGCTGGATACCTGAGGTTTTGGCTCACCACAACCCAAGAATTGCAGGCCCGTGACTCATCCGCAACACGAGATCTGGGAATGACCACACATGACCTGTCATTTGACTAACTGTGTGCCTCACATAGTGGAATGAGGAGCAGGTTCAAGTCCTGACTCAGCGTCGTACCTGCTGGGCCATCTCACACAAGTCCCCACCCCTCTCTGGCCTTCCGTCTCCTCCTTTCTGAAAAGAAGGGGTGAGACCACACAGTTTCTGAGCCCCCTTCCAGCTTTCACATTCTCTAAGTCTCTAACATCCCATGAGACAAAAGAAGGCACCCAGACAAGCTCCGCCTTGAATAAATGTGCCTACTGTTTGAAGTCCTCAATGGGATTCTTAATTGGAGAGTCAATCGTTTGCTTCCCCCGGGGAATTTTCTCTGGCTGTCTTTCCCTCCCTCCTTTTCTCTGTCTATTGACCGCCCTGGCTTTCTTTAAATCTAGGTGGATCCAGGAAGACTCATCTTCCTGAGTTGAAATCCAGCCTCAGACGCTTACTGTCTGTGTGACCTTGGGCAAGTCACTTTACTCTATATGCTCCCTCATCTGTAAAATGAGCAAGAAAAGGAAATGGTGAACCACTCCAGTATCTTTGTCAAGAAAATCCCAATGGGGTCACAGAGAGTTGGACATGACTGGACTACAACGAAATCCTACCTGCTACAGAAAGCCTTCCCCAGCCCCTCTTCATTCCAGGGCCTTCCTCTTATTACTTATTTCCCATTTATCCTGTACAGAGATTGCTTTGTATTTATTTGTCTCCTCCATTAGACTGTAAGCTCCCAGAGGGCAGGGATTATCTTTGTCTTTCTTTGTATCCTGGGCACATAGTAAGTGCTTAAAATAATGCCTGTTGATCTGAATTGTGATTTTATCATGTGTGTGTGTTTGCTTTTTTGGGGGGAGAGTGGCACACACCTCCAAAATGAAGTTTGAAGCCAATGGGGAAATCTGATTTAAAATACAAATATTTCTTTTTTTTTTTTTTTTTGGTTGGGCAGTGGGGGTTAAGTGACTTGCCCAGGGTCACACAGCTAGTAAGTGTTATGTGTTTGAGGCCAGATTTGAACTCAGGTCCTCCTGAACCCAGGGCTGGTGCTCTATCCACTATGCCACCTAGCTGCCCCCCCCAATATTTCTTTTACAGAAGCAAGTGGATAGCAAAAGCCTTCATTTGAAGTCAGAGGCCCTAGGCCCACTATTTGGCCTTGGGAAAATCCCAGCATCTATCTGACCCAACTGCCCTTCTGTAGACATGAAGGCTGGATCAAATCCAGTGCAACCTCCAGTTTGGCATCTGAGGATCTGGGTTCAAAATTGCCCTTTGCTGCTTATTGTCTATGTGACCTTGGCGGAGTAATTTCAGCTCTCTGGGCTTCAGTTTCTTTAACTGCAAAATGAGAGGGTTGGATTTAGGGGCCTCAGGAGTCCCTTTGCGCACTCGACTTAGCATCCTGTGATCTTGTCTGAGGGCATTTCTATGGAACAAACTGAAGGTGATGGGTAGACTGGACTCTTGAGAAGGGGCCATCTGTAACCACAGCACTTGCTCTTGGGGGGTGGGAGGGTGGGATGGACATTTGTTGCTGCAGATTGGAGGACTGATTTCACACAATTTCCTCTTCCCCATCTCTGTGTTCCAGCCATGCTACTCCATTTGCTGTTCTCGGTCTACACAGCATTCTCTCTCCCACCTCCCTGTCTTTGCATGGGCTGTGCCTATGCCTGGTGTGTGCTCCCCCCTTCAAGTCCTCCTGCTAGGACCCCTGGATTCCTTCGAAATTCGGTTCAGGGACCTCCTCCTTCCTGATTTGTCTCAGGCATTAGCACTTTCTCCCAGCTCCTAAGTTACTTTGTATGCATGTTAGAACGGAAAGAGTGCTACAAATTGGGTTCAAATCTAACCTTTATCTCTGTGTCAATTTGGGAGTCATTTAATTTCTCTGGGCCTCAGTTTCCCTACCTGTCAAGTGAGGGGATTGCGCATGAAAGCTTCAAAGTTCCTCTCCAGCTCTAACTCTGTGATTCTTTGTAGTAAATTGGAAATTCCTTGAGGGCAGGAGTTGTTTTATGTTTGTCTCTGGCCCAAGGTAGGTACTTAAATGTTCAGGGGAGTACATTGAACTGAACTGAGGTATCACCTGAGGGGCAAGCAGAGCCACAAACCTCAGAGCTTCAATAAGGCCAGAAGCCAGGCTGGGGTTTACCACCTGGAGAAGCCCTAGGGGGTGCCACAGTACACAGAGCACTGGACCTAGAGGCAGGAAGACCAGAGTCCAAATCCAGCCTCAAGCACTTACTAGCTATTTTGCCGCTGTCTGCCTCAGTTTCCCCATCTGTAAAATGGGGATAAAAATAGTCCCTCGCTCCCAGAGTGCTTGTGAGGATTACCCGAGGTAATATTTGTAAAGAGCTCCATAAATTTGTTGTTGAATCATTTCAGTTGCTTCCAACTCTTCATGACCACATTTGGGATTTTCTTGGCAAATGGTTTGCATCTCCTTCTCCAGCTCATTTTACAGATAAGGAAACTGAGGCAAACAGAGTTAAGTTAATTGCCCAGGTTCCCAAAGCCAGTAAGTGTCTGAGGCTGGATTTGAACTCAGATCTTCCTGAACCCTGGCCCAGTGGTGCTCTATCCACTGGGCCACCTAGCTGCCTGCTTTATAAATGCTGGCCATTTTAGGTATTTTGCTTTTCATGCCCACCGCTGAGACATGACTGTAATGCTTATATGGAAACCCATGACCTCACTTATAGGGGTGAGGCTTCTGCAGAGAAAAAGTACTAGCTTTGTGGGAAGGAGAGGTCTGGGTTCAAGTCTCAGTTCTGACGTGCCTGAGCCTCAGTTTCCTCATCTGCAGGGCAGCGTAGAAGGTGTTTTGCAGGACACAGAGCATTTTGGAAGGGCTGTTGGGAATATGAAAAGCAGCTGTGGGCCTGCTCCCTGACTGGAAATGCACACAGACACCTTCCTCTCCCGCTTTCTTCAGCTCCTAGGCTGGCTCTTGGCCTTCTGTGCATTGGGGTGGGGTGGGGGGGTTTGGGCAGGGTAAGGGCAGGTTTTACAAGGTCTGGGATTTTCTGAAAGGCACATTTCCTGTCTCCTGGCAAAGCAACTGACCCAGCCTGATGTTCCTGTCGGACACAGAACGCAGAGATCTCAAAGCCAACCTTTGTAATACCAGACTGACGATCCTGGGGCAAGAAATCATCTCTTCCACCTGGAGGCTTTGGGGAGGCCTTCCTCCCACTCCTTAGACCTAGCACCCCTGCTTCCTTCCTTGCCCGCCAGGTGCTACATTCTCCAGGGGCAGGAAGGTGCCTCCCAGCCTCAGCCTGCCCCTCTTTCCTGCCCCTGCACTCAAGCAAACACAAGTATGCAAGTGTGCATACTCACAAACGCACAATTCACAGCTTTAAGGTTTGCAAAGAGCTTTCTCACAATAACTAGAGGTAGAATTATTGTCATTTTACAAATAAGGAAACTGAGGCACAGAGCGGTGAATAATAATAACAATAGCTAGCATTTATGGATGGCTTTAAGGGTTACAAAGCACTTCACAAATGTTAACTCATTTGAACCTTGCAACCTTGGGAGGAAGGTGCTATTAGTACTCTTTTTTTTTATTAAATTTTTTTTTTAATTTTTAGGCAATTGGGGTTAAGTGACTTGCCCAGGGTCACACAGCTAGTAAGTGTCAAGTACTTGGCCTGAGGCCAGATTTGAACTCAGGTCCTCCTGATTTCAGGGCCAGTGCTCTATCCACTGTGCCACCTAGTCGCCTCTATTAGTACCCTTATTTTGCAGATGAGGAAATTAAGGAAGGTCGAAGTTAAGTGACTTGTCCAGAGTACCACAACTACCAAGTGTCTGAGGTGGGATTTGAACTCAGATCTTCGTGACTCTGGGCCTGGCACTCTGTCCGCTGTGCCACTTAGCTAAACAGCCTCATTGATGGGCTCAGAGTCACACAGCATCCCCATTTCTAAAACAGGCCAGCTCTTCTGGAGTGTGAGGCAGCCAGGGATGGTAGCAAAGAACCCTAAACTTGCAGCTAGAGAATTGACGCTCAAAGCCCATCTCTGTTGCAGACAGCCTGTGTGACCTTTGGTGATTCACAACCTCTCTGGACCATATTTTCTTATTTGTAAAAGGAAAGAGTTAGATTAGATAAACTCTGAAGCTAGAGGGCAGCTAGGGGGTGCCATCCTGCATAGAACACTGGGCCTATGAGTTCAAATCCAGCCTCAGATACTTACTAGCTGTGTGACCGTGGGCAAGTCACTTCACCCTGTTTGCCTCAGTTTCCTCATCTGTAAAATGAGCTGGAGAAGGAAATGGCAAACTACTCCAGTATCTCTGCCAAGAAAACCCCCAGTTGGGTTACAGAGAACCAGACATGACTGAAATGACTGAACGACAATAAAAAACAACCTATGGGATTTGAACCCACAGCCTGGGAGCTGCTCTCTTGTCACCAGAAGACCAGTTGGATGGCTATTGGCCCACAGTGCCACCTGCAGGGTTAAAGGTGGAAAGAGTCTGGCGGTTCCCTCCTCTGGCTCAGGCTAAGGTCCCCAGCATGAAGGGGGACTCTTCCTTTCCCTACTCCTTTCCCCTCGCCCAGTCTCCTAGAGACTAACCTCCTTCCTCCCTGATGTGTGATGGCCCGGCTGGGGCCAAGATGAATGGAAGAGTCTAGCTGGGGATCGTGGGGCTGTGGACAAGACCCTGATAAGTCAGGGTTGAGGTGGGGACCATGTGGGAAGGGAGCACAGCTCAGGTGACCTGTATCACTGATAATTGTGGGATTGGCAGAACTTGGGGGCAGTGGGACATCCCCTATCTCAGCTCTTCTTGTCCTTTCTCGTCCCCTTCCCCATCCCCCTGCTGTCACAGGTCAGCCAGATAAGTGCCCAGTGTTCCTGGCTCTGTCCTCCCTTCCCAAACTTTCTCTTATAAGAAAGTCAGACCCTGGGCTTCCTCCAGTCTGAGCCTGATTCCTTGGACAATGTAAGGCTTTGAGTGACATTTGGAACATGTGTAGATGGGAAAAGGGTGTATTTGGGTTACTTTTAGTTGGAGAGCGAGGGATGGGAACTATTCCTTATTGGTCGCTCTGGAATCACCCTCTAGGCAGACTGGATGTCTGCCTCTTGGTGGAATCTGGCTTCACCTTTACCCTCTCTGTCCTCCCGCTCCCTCCACCCCCCCCCCCCCCGTCAGCATCTCGGTTTCTTTGCCTACTACCCCAAAGCAGAGGGTGCCACTAGTGGGAGAAAACCCTCTCTAGTTTCCACGGCAGCCCAGCGGGGGCCTGCAGCCCTGGAGATGGGAGCAGATCACGTGTGGCTCTCCCCACCTCAAGAGGGGCTCATCCTGTCTCTTCCCAGCTTTATGGGCAGCCACCATGTGGCCATTAGCAAGTCTGCCCAGCCCTAGTGACTCTGGTTAAACAAGTTTCCCCAGAAGCAGGCTGCGGGTTTGAGGGGTGGGTGGGAGGGATGGCTGTGGCCCCTCAGGGAGGATTCTCCCAGCCCTAACCACCTCTCCGCACCCTGCTCCCTTCCTCCCCGTCTCTGCCTAACATATCTAGTGAACTATCTACAGGGAAAAGTAGCAGCTAGCTTAGTCAGGATTCTGGCTGGCTGAGACAGTGTCACAGTGTCACCTGCCTGCTGCCGACGCACAGTCACCTCTGGCAGGGGGAGCAGGGGAATCCCGGCTTCTAAAGGTGACAGTCAAGGTTCCAAATTGCTCAGCTCCAGCCCTATTCCTGGATGCACCACCACACTCTGGACTTTCCAGAATGTGGGCCAAAGAAATATCCCAGAAAGGGCTGCTAAGTTCACCAAACCAGACAGGAAAAATGATCCTCCCACGACAGCCTTCCCAAATAGCTGTCACACAAGGGAGAGTGTGATAGGGGCAAAGGGGACTTCAGACAAGGTGGATAGAGCCCTGGCCCTGGATGGAGTCAGGAACACCTGAGTTCCAATCCTGCCTCAGACGCTGGCTGTGTGATCCTGGACAAGTCAATTACCCCCTCTGTCTGTTTCCTCATCTATAAAATAAGAGGGTTATAAGATCCAGAGAAAGAACTATGGAGTTTGAATGCAGATCAAAGCATACTATTTGCTATTTTTTTTCTTCTGTTGTGTTTTGTTTCCTCTTTCTAGTGGTTCCTCCTATTGGTTCTAATTCTTACTTAAGACATCACTAATGTAAAAATAGGTTTAACAGGAATGTATATGTATAGCCTACATCAGATTGCGCACTGTCTTAAGGAGGGACGTGGGGAGGGAGGGGGAGAAAAATTTAAAACTCAAAAGCTTATGGAAGTGATTGTTGATAAATCAAAATAAATTAATTTTAAAAAATTAGAGGGTTATAAAGTCTTTCTTGGCTCTAAATCAATGATCCTTAGATCCCATGAATTCAACCAGAAAATGAGCAGAATGAGCAGTGACTGAAGAGCCAGAAGACCTGGGTTCAAATCCTGCTTATTCCCTGGGTGACCTTGGGCAAATCATTTCTCTGAACCTTAGTTTCCTCATCTGTAAAATGGGGATAATAATAGCACTCACCTCCCAGGGCTCAAATGAGATAATGTTATTAAACTACTTTGTAAACCATAAAGTGCTGGATAAATTCCAGTTATTATTATTATTAAATACAACAAAAATCCATTTCTCTAGTTCAGAGGTCTTCCTTTTTTTTTTTTTTGATATCGTGGACCCCTTGGACAGTCTGGATAACACTTCTCAGGATAACACTTTTAAATGAATAAAATAAAATACATAGGATGCCAAAGGAAGCCAACTCTATCAAAATAAAGCAATTATTTTTTCCCGTCCAAGTTCCCAAACCCCCTAAAATCTACCCACAGATGCCTTGGAAATCCATAGACCCTAGTTACAGTGCCTTAAATATTTTCCTTTAAATAATTCTCCCTTTCCCTTCTGCCCCCAGCCAGCTCATGCAATTACTCTCTGTGCCTAGTTCCCAGGAAGCTCAGACCCAGGCAGGGTCTTGAGGCTGACTTCCTAGGGTCGCACAGCTGGCCAGTATTGGAGGCAGGTTTCAAACCCTGGTTCTAGATACATCCATCATTCCTGCCATGAGATCATGCTCCATGTCTTCAAATATCTCTAGGCACTATGCTGATCAATAAAATAAAAATTCATTTAAAAGCACCATCCCTAATTTGTAGTCACTTTTGGTCCTCATGTGGGGGTCCCTGGTATTTTTGACATTAAATAGAAGTCCTCATACTCCCCCTGGCCTGAAGCAGAGCCTGGTCTCTGCTCCCTTCCAAACTAGTCCAGTCCAGGATGCCTGGCATTCCATGGGGCACTAAGCATTTGGCACCTGCCAAAATTGGCCCCAGGGGATGAGGAGGGAAGGGATGTGGGGAGAATGAGTCTCCCCCGCATGTGACTTGCTGTCACCAGGTCACTTCAGGGTGACTGTGTGTAAGTCATCAGCCAGGATACCGATTTTGCATTAGAGATGCCCTGGAGGCCTGACTGCCTACAATGCCACCTGGCCAGGCCTGGGGATAGACAGTCCTGGGTGGGTGAGAGGGAGACTAGAAGCCTACTTTCCCACCCTTCTTGCCACCTCTGAGGGCTTGTTTGTAAGGGAGTTTCATTAACTATACTCTGGACTGGAGGTCACTCACTCACTCATTCACCCATGGGAGAGGTTCCCAAGCCCAGTTAGCCCCTGACACTGCTGGGGGGTGGGGTAGGGGTAGGACATCACTGGACCCACCCATCCCCCAAGTCCTTCTCTGGCCAGTGGCCAAGAGGCAGCTCCAAGCCCTTCACAGCAGCAGAAAGCAGAGCTAGGAGCCCTAGCTCTGGTGGGCAGACTTACCTGGGCTTCCAGGTCAGTGGGAAGTGGTCATACTCTTCTGGGCACTGCTCTGCCAGCTAAGGCCCAGCTTGGCCCTCAGGGCCAAGGGGTGGGGTGGTGACTTGGGAATCAACTCCCGAGTCTTCTTGTGGGGACTTTTTCTGGCTCCTTTGTAAGTTGTCAAACCTGTGACTGATCCCTCTTCTTCCTACTCTGGGTAGCCCAGGTATCTTTTGCTCTGCTGGCAGGAAAAAATTGTGGCATCAAAGTCTACAGTAACCAGTGGAGTTCCCCAGGGCTTCGGCGTCTGGTCTGCCCAATGACCAAGTGGAAAGGTGTGTTCCCTCTCCCTAGAAGTACTCATTCCCTGCTGAGGTGCTATTTATGGTCTCTGGGTGAGTGGCCCCACCCACCTGCTCAGTCTGGAGGTGAGGCTCTGATTGGTTGCCAGGCTAGCAGGTGTGTGCCCAGTGCCTCTGCCAGCAAGGAGGAACCAGCTCAGAAGCCAGGTGTGTGGATGCAGGGGGATTCTCCCTCTGTCCTGATTGGGGGTGAAGGTGGGGCTGAGTACTGCTGGCCATCAGCACTCTGGGACTCCCTCTGGCAAGAAGGAATCTCTCTTCCTGGGGAAAAGAAAGTCCCCTTAATGCAAGGTTTCTCCTGGGAGGGACTCTGGGAGAGAAATCACTCCCAGACCCTCAGGGAAACTAGTCACTCCCAGGTACACACACACTCTAGGGCAAGGTTGGGTGGGATGTCTCCTTGGGAGTGTGCTCACTTCCCTCACTTCACTCACTTCAGGGGTCTTCCCCTGCCAGTCCAGGGTCTCCCCAGGCCAGGAATATTTACATTTGCTGACAGCATCTCTCCAGCTAGGGCAACAGCAGGTGTCCCCATCTCCTGATACTCCTCTGCCAGGGACCCCCCGCTCACTTTCTTCCCGGAAAACCTCTAGAGGCCAGTTTCTTTCTTTCCCAGCTTGTTGGACATCTCAGCCCAGCTTTGTCTGATGAAAGCTAGGTGATGAGGCTGAAGGTCAAAGGCCTGTGAGTTAGGGATTGTTTCTTGTGTCTCAGTCTCATTGTCTAGAGGTGGGAGAAGACAAAATACTTTCTTCTTTCTGGAAAGAAGTCTTTCCTCTCCAAGGGTGGAGAATTATTCAGTGTCTGTGGGAGGTGTGTCCTCTTTTGCTGGAGGCCTGGGAGGAGGTGATCTTTATCTGAGTGGATATGGGAGCAGGTTAGAGGATTGAGGGTGACCTCTGTCTCTGGGGATGACCTCTGTCCCACAACCTAGTGGTAATATATTTCCCTTTAGGACTTGGTTGGTAGGGATGGGAAGGGGGTAGAGAGAAAAACCTAGGGTTGATCTGTCTCCCTGTCACTAAGACTAGCCTTTTCCAGTTGTCTCTGAAGGCCTGGGGGAAAGCCTTTCTAAGGGACAGGGAGTGACCTCTTTCCCTAGGTATGATCTCTTTTTCAGGACTTGGAGGTCTCTTATTAGGCAGAAGTCCTCTCTGCCTGGGAAAGTCTCCTCTTCCTGGGGGTCTGGGGAAAGACTTTTTTCTTGGGATGTTTGGTGTTATCTTCTAGGGATGGAGGAAATTTCTCCCTGACAGTTTAGGACTGACCTCCTTGCCTAGGGGATGGGGGAGGGGGCAGGCAAGCTCGATTTGAGAGTCTGGGTCTGAGTATGACCTCTTTCTTGGAGATAAAGGGGTGATTTCTTAGGAAGAATATCTCCCCCTGGAAGCGTGATATGTGTGAGCACTCGGTGACATTTCTCCTTGTGGGTGACTGACCTCTTTCAGAACCTAAAGGTATGTGTGACGTTTTTTCTCTGAGTCATTGAAAGGGTCCTCTGTAACTGAGACCTTCCTTCCTGACATTTTTGGGGATGGTGTTCTATCTCCCTGGGGCCCTGGGAGTAACCTTTTCTAGAAGTCCCAGGACTAGTTTCTTTCCCTGGGGAGGTGGGAGTGGGGTGGGGCTGGGGCTGATGTCTATCCTTAGGTATAACTTCTCTCCTGGAGTCTGTGGGTGTCCTCTTTCATGAGGAGTGACCTTTCTTCTTTAGAGGCACTTCTTAAAACTGAGAAGTCGTGGAACAATCTCTTTCCCTAGTGAGTCAGTCAAGGAACACTCCTACTTTATTATTTTATTTATTTATTTATTTTAGGCAATTAGTTAAGTGACTTGCCCAGGGTCACACAGCTAGTAGTGTCAAGTGTTTGGTCTGAGGCTAGATTTGAACTCAGGTCCTCCCAACTTCAGGGCCAGTGCTCTATCCACTGCACCACCTAGCTGCCCCCAAAGGAACATCTCTTAAGCCTCTGCTGTGTGTCAGGCACTGAGGATACAAAAAGAGGTGAAATATAGATCTTGTCCTTTAGAACCTCAAAATCCAATGGAGGAGACAACCAATTGAGGTGGTTTGGGGGCGTTGCTGTTTGCCTTCATTCTAGAAGAAGACCAATGACATCACGAGGGTGATGACTTGGGTGTGAATTGGATTTAAATGAGGCAGAGCTGTGCTTGGGGTGGAGAAAAGGGGGTGGGGGGGCAGAACTGGGCTTATCAGCTGTCTTCAAATATTTGAAGGTCTGTTGTATGAAAGAAGGATTATAATTGCTCTCCTTGGCCCTAGAGATCGACCAGGAATAAAGAGTGGCTTGATAGAAGGAAGCCCTTTCTGACTTGGAGAGCTGTCCAGAAGGGGAATGGGCTGCTCAGGGAGGTGGTGAGTTCCCTTTCCTTGGGGGTCTTAGTTGTTGGGGATGTTGGTGGGAACTCTTTGTGTGTGGGGTGGATTAGATGGTCACTAAGGTCCCTTCTGACTGCCCACAACCATGACATTTTGGGGGTGTGTGTGGAAGGATGGCATTCCCACCTCGTCAGAATTCACAGAGCCTTGATGCCCCAACCCCGGTGCCCTCCATGTGGTGAGCCCTCATTGATGTTCAGAAACATTTCCAAAGACTTGGTCACCCAAGTTTAGAACCTCTTGGGCAAGTCACCTCCTCAGATGAGGAGGCTGGACTGAATGATTAATCAATCAGCCAGCATTTTTAAGCACCTACTGCGTGCCTGAGAAAAGGCAAACTGACCTAGGTCAGAAATAGAGTTGGTCAAAGCTGCTCCGAGGTAGGACTGGTCAGTGAGTGAGGGACTCTTGTATTTCTAGCCTGGACAAGGTGGAGAGACATAGTTTAAAAAAGAAAACAAAACTTAACCCTGAGAGCCTCAGAAGAAGAAGAAGAAGAAGAAGAAGAAGAAGAAGAAGAAGAAGAAGAAGAAGAAGAAGAAGAAGAAGAAGAAGAAAACAAAACAAAGCCACACACAACAAATAGAATAAATAGATTGAAAATAAACACACAAATGTTAGATCCAAGGTTGTCTGGGAGGGAGGGTCTGGCACTTGGGGGACATCAAGAAAGGCTTCAAGCAGAAAGTGCTGCTTCAGGAAGGGTGGGACTCTATGAGGCAGAGGTAAGGAGGGAGGGTATTCCAGGCATGGAGGATGGTCAGTGCAAAGGTAGGGAGGCAGGAAATGGAAGGTCATAGGTGAGAAGGAGAGAGAGACTGCCAGCCAATTGGGCTCTACAGGGTGGGAAGGGAGAGAGCTATGTAATTAATGCCTGGAAAGGTACATAGGAGCCAGGTTGCAGAGGGCTTTAATAAGCAAACTGAGGAGTTTATATTTGATCATAGAGACTGAAGGGAGCCATTGGAGTAAGAAGGGGAAGCAGGAAGGCCAGGTAGGAGGCTATTGCAATAGTTCAGGTGAGGATGTCTGGAAATGGCAAGATTGGGCAATCGATGGACTATGTGGAAAGTGAGACAGAGGAAGGCATTGAGGACAACTGGAAGGGTGGAGATGTCTGGGACAGAAATAAGCAGGTTTGGAAGAGGGGAGAGCCTGGGGAAAAGATAATGAGTTCAGCTTTAGACTCGTGGAGTTTGAGATGCCGAGGGGACCTGCAGCTTGAAATGTCCAATAGACGGTGATGTGGGACCAGTGCTCAAGAGAGACACCAGGACTGGGTAGATCAATCAGGAGTCAGCTACACAGAGATGGTAATTAAGCCCGTGGGAGCTTTTGAGGGCGCCAGATAGAGATTTCTAAAGTCCTTTCCAGATAAAAATCCTATGGTTCCGTGATCTTGAGAATACAAAGCAGGGGAGTCTGGAGACAGAGGGAGCTCAGGTAAAGGAGGGTATGCAGGGAAGAGAGAAGGAAGGGAGGGGCCCTGCGCAGTCACTTCTCATGTTTTCTCTCCCAGTGGGAGTCAGTCTGGCTCCCAGGGCTTCAAGTTATAGAGTGATGGAGAGGGGGCATCGCACCTGGTCACCCCCTCTTTCCCTAAGAATGTGTTTTCTAGGTCTGTCCAGGGAGGAAATAGTCACTGACTCCCTTGTCCCTCTCCTGTGCAGTGGAAGGAGTCTTGCTCTTGTTGTTCATTCAAAATAAATTAGCTAAAAAAAAAAAGGCTTTGGCTCTAGCTCCGTGTGATCCTGAGAAAATCATTTCCTGTCTCTAGGCTTCAATTTCCTAGGACGAAGAACTTAGACTAGGGTATTGCTAAGAGCTCTTTTAGCCAGAGAAGGGTCTTCTCTGTCCCAAGGTCCCCCCTGATTCTGACATTCTGTGCTCTAAGGGATCTCTTACCCTTGGCTTTCTGTGTTTGTTGTTCAATTGTTTCAGGCGTGTCTGACTTTGTGACCCCACGTAGGGTTTTCTTGGCAAGGATACTGGAGTGGTTTGCATTTCCTTCTCCAGCTCATTTTACAGATGAAGAAACTGAGGCAAATAAGATTTAGTGACTTGCCCAGGTTTATACAGCCAGTAAGTGTCTGAGGCTGGATTTGAACTCAGGTCTTCCTGAATCCTGGCCTAGTGCTCTGTCCACTGGGCCACCGAGCTGCCCCAGCTGTAGGGTTCTGTTCATTACCTAATGAACTGATCTCCATCTTTGCCTCTTTAGTAATCCAGGGCTCTAGCCTCAGCTCCCGTTATATTTTGACTCATTCTTTTCTAGGGGGAGAGGTGATAAGTGGACCACTTTTCACAGGCTGGGACCCAGACACTGCTGGCATCCCAGCCGGAGTGTGCATCACCTTCACAAAGCTCTCCTCTCTTCCCCTCACAGTCAGTGGGTACGGGGGTAGTTGACTTTCCTGACAATCAGTGCTCAGGGATACCCCATCTCATCTAATGGTGTCTTCTGATACTAGGGGGTCTCACCAATCTTGGAGCCAGATTGGGTCATGTACCTGGAGGTGGAGGATGAGAGTGAGAACTGAGATCAAAGGCTGAAGGGAAAAGATCTAATTCTCATGTCCTTTCTCTCTGTGGCTCTTTCCTCTCCCACATTCATCTTTCCTGTGTCTTTCTGTCATGAAGGGAGAGGCTGTCTCCCCTCATAACCCTGTCCTCTTGTGACTCTGTCCCTCCCTAGCTTTCCCCCCAATATTCTGTTTCCAAATAACTCTGCTCCACCCCACAGCCCTGACTGTCCATGGGTCTGTTCCCTTCAGGCTCTGTCCCTTCCATGACTCTATCCTCTTGTGACTCTGTGCCCTGGCTCTGTCACTCTCTCTCCATAGCCATCTCAGGCATTCACGGGGCAGCCAGGGTTGGCTCTGCTCCACAGAGTATGTTCAGGGAGTTAGACCAAAGCCTCCATGGTTAGTCACCCCCTTGTCCATGGCTGGGTGTGTGACTGGGAATGTATCACAAACAGGAGGCAGAAGTGGCAGCTGGGAATGGGAAGGGAGGGGACACTGATTTCTTCAAGAACAGGGAAGGTGGGGCTAAGTTGGGGCTGTCTGTGAGTGAAAAGGCAAGGAGAGTGTCTGGGAGTTGGAAAGCAAGAGGCCCGAGGAAGACTGTGGGAGCCCACTAGTGACCAATCACTCAGCATCATCAGGCACAGGGCTGCCTTGGGTGGGGGAGTAGGCATGGGGCAGTTTGCATACCCAAGGGGCCACTGCTAAGACCTGAGGAAGTACAAACTCAGTGTCTTCCAACATCATGTCTAGAGGACAGCAGTGAGGAGAAGATATCTGCCAACAGGCTTGTAGATCTAGACCTGAAAGAGGCCCCAAGGGTCATCTAGTCTAGCCCCCCATTTCACAGATGAAGAAACTGAGGCTCGGAGAAGGGAAATACCTTGCCCCATATCTCCTAGGTAGGAGTAAATGGACAGTTCAGTTAAGTGGTATGTGTACACATGTCTACTTAGGTGTAGGTCTGGCAGTTTTACAGGTGGGAGGAGTAACCTTTAATCTCTCTACAACTAACTAAATATATGTTTAGGTTTTCTTAGTACTTGTACTTTGAACTAATTCAAGTGAAGGTATGAAGGCTTAGTGAGGAGATGGAGGCTTGGAGGGAAAGGAGAAATGGAGGCTCAGTGAGGTGGAAGGGGAGGCACAAGACAGGAGATAGGGAATAGTGGGGGGGAATGGGGCTCAAGGAGTGCCATGAGAGCTCAGTAATGCATCTCCATCTGTTTGGTGCCTGAATTACCTATTCATCCTTCAACCAGACTCCCCTCATCTTGGCTCCCCAGAAATGACCCCTATTAAGTGGAGGTGGCAGCTGAATCTGTGGCCTGAAGTCAAAGTGGGAGGTTGGCAGCATATCACAGTTTACCCTTAGTCATAAGATTTACCCTTCTTTCTAAGGACAGAGGAAGCTTCAGAGGTCACAGAGGACCCCAAAATGTACTCTTCAGTCATGCCTAAAGCTGACAAGGAAATCAAGCTGTTGATGGTTGGGGTGGGGAGTAGCAGGGAAGCTGATACATGTGTATTCTGTGTGAGGTATGCGTACCCACTGTGCTCCTTAAGGGCAGAATCTGTGCTATTTTTGTCTTTGTATCAACAGTACCCACAGTACTGTGTGTCTAGCATACAGAAGGTGCTTAATAAAAGCTTATTTACTGATGGATTAAAGCAAGACTTGGGAGCTGGGGCTAGTATGGTGGGATTGGGCCAAGGGCAATAGTAACTGGATTCAGGGACACTGAGACCTCATCCTGGTTGGCTGGGATTTCACTTGAATTCAATTCAGCTGAATTCGTCAAATATCTATCAAGCACCTGGTCCAAATATAAAGTAATTTCAAGAGGGAAAGAGAACATAGGGTGTGTGTGTGTGTGTGTGTGTGTGTACAGCTGTCCAGACATGAGAGAGCCCTTGGGCAGAAGCATGAAAGTGGATGATGGCGTCACCCACAGGGACCAGACAGCTAGAAAGCCAATCTGACTAGAACAGGGAATTCTGTGAAGGGAAGAAACAGAAGGTTCTAGAAATTCAGTGGGAGCCAGATTGTGGAGGGCTTTTAATGTCAACCTGAGGATTTTGTGTTTTAGTACCTAGAGGCAATAGGGAACCACAGGTGACTTTGGAGTAAGAGTCCATAACGTGGTCAGATCACTGCTTTTATGAATGACAATGTGGCTTTTCTGTGGGGGATAAAGGAGAAAGATTGATATTATTGGGAAGTGATGAGCAAGGAGCAGCTAGGTGGCACAGGAGACAGAGCACCGAGTTCAAATCCAGCCTCAGATACCTACTAGCTGTGTGACCCTGGGCAAGTCACTTAACTCTGCCTTAAAAGAAAAGGAAAGTATGGGGGCAACTAGATGGCCCAGTGGATAGAGCACCAGCCTTGAAATCAGGAGGACCTGAGTTCAAATCCAGCCTCAGATCAGACACTTGATACTTAATAGCTGTATGACCCTGGGCAAGTCATTTAACCCCATTGCCTAACAAAAAAAAGAAAGAAAGAAAAGAGAAGTGATGAGTAGCTGAACTAGGGTGATGGTCACAAAATCACAGAGCTGTAAGGGATCACCATTTAGTCCAACCTATATTGTAAAGGAGTCCTCACCATAACATACCCAGGGGGAGCTCGCTACCACTTGAGGCAACTTCCACTTTGGGACAGCTCCTATGGGTAGGAAGGTTGCCCTAATATCAAGCTTATACTGGCTCCCCATTACTTCCAGCTCTACCCTGAAGGGGCCAAGCTTGGTCCTTCTTCCATATAACAGCCCTGTGGTCATGGGAATGGAGAGGAGGGTAGGGATGCAAGAGACACTGTAGAGGTAAGATCTCCAAGACCTGATAGCAGCCTCCCCCTTCCTCTAATTTTAGGATTGAAAGTGAAAGGATCATGGGAATGGGGAGGTAGATAGAGCTAGCCAGCAGCTAGCTATATATATATATATATATATATATATATATATAGAGAGAGAGAGAGAGAGAGAGAGAGAGAGAGAGAGAGAGAGAGAGAGAGAGAGATGAACAGATGGATAGCTGGATGGATGAATGGATGGATGGATGGATGGATGGATGGATGAATAAGTAGATGACTAATTAGCAAATGGATGGATAGCTGGATGGATAGATGGATGGATATAGATACAGATATTGATAAAGATATTCTAAAGCTGTACTCACTTTTCCCATGGAGGCTGTGTGTCTTTGTGGGAGAGTATACCCCAGGTTTATGGGGGCAATATTTCTTAGTAAATGCCTTTGCTTTGAGATAATTATGTCCACTGGCTGACTGTTAATGGGAAACCCACTATGGTGGCGGTGATGGGGCTCATGAATTTTAAGAGCATGGACCCACAGGGTATCCTAGAACTTAGGGTTAGTAACTTTGCTGGAGTACTTAAGTATTGAGTACAAGTGTGGGTTGGAGGGCATACCTCAGAGGGAGTGCTACACAAATATAACCCTCTCTTTTCCTCTACCCATTGAGCTGTCCTTTGTAACAAAAAATAAAAATGAGAGAAATAAAAGCAATTCAGCAAAACCAACCAAGAATATGCATCACTTGAGCCTGGCCACCAATGCAATGATCCATATTTATAGCTCCCCCCAACACTGTGCTGGGCCCCCTCATTCAATGGAGACCCTGGAGCCCATGGCCCTTCCCTTCAGTCAGAAGGCCAATCAGAGGGGAAGAGGGCTCCAAACCACTACTGCTACCTTGACCACTGTCTTCCCTCAGATCATGATGGGGAAATCCCAGGTTCCGAAACCCAAGAGCCTTAGGAATAGCAAGCTTTCAGCTCAGTGCCCTCAGCCGCCATCCCAGGAAGCACCCCAAGTGGAGAGAGATGTACCCTAGCCACTGCTCCTGCACACAGCTGTGGCACACCTAGAAAGGAAAGTTCTTGCCGCTAAAGCCTTTGGTCCCGTCAAATGGTTCAGCCTCAGTGGTTTATCGTTAGGAATGACATTAAAGAGAGACATCACCATCTGATTTGTAGCCACATCCTAAAGACCAGGGCACCTTCCCATCTGACTTGAAGCTGAAGTCTTGCAAATATGTTGTCTCTCCCATTAGAATATGAGCTCTCCGAGAGCATGACCTGGCTTACTTTTCTATTTGTGTCCTTAGCACTTTGCACAGAGTGAACCCTTAATAAATGCCTTCTTTTGCTCATTCATTCATGACTCATAACAACAATAAAGTAGGAATCATAGATATTTTTTATCACCCCTCATTTACAGATAAGCAAACTGAACCTTGGAGAGATTTAATGGCTTGTCCACATAGCTGTTAAGTATTAGGCTTGAGATTTGAATCTATTTCTTCCTGACTCCAAATTTATCATACTTCCCTCTACTAATTTGGGAAATTTGTGAATGGAAAAGGAGGTGGGCTTGCCACATGTCAATAGTGAAGGTTAAGAGACAGACAGAGCCTAGGGCTGCTCTGGTATCTGTGAGCTGCCAGAAGATCTTAGGGAAATCCCCTAGTCCATTGGATAGATTCCCTATGAGATATCTATAGGAAAAAATGGACAGGAATTGTGTAGACTGAGAAAAAATGGACAGGCTGTAAATTAAGCTGGTTGCCAAATACCCACATCGAGTTGAACAAGAGTTGCAATGGAAGAAGGTAATGAAAAGGACTAGATGGCATATTGTGTTTTGGGGAATTATATTTCCCAGAAGCCTGTGAGCTACTTGGGCAGGTCTTAGCATGTCCAGTTTTTGTGGTCATTGTCGATTTTCTTTTAAGGATGATATCAATTTCCCTGGGGGTGGGGGCAGGGGAGCAGAACAAGAACTGAGTGTCTAAGATACCGGACCAAGTGCTAACAAAGGGGCCTGAGACTGTGCCTGGAAAAGCATGACCAAAGAGAAGGGGGGGGGAGGCAACAACTGAAGGCTGGACAGAGAGTTACGCTCTAGTCTGGGAAGTGGACAAATAAGTGAGCAGGGGACCTGAGCGACACAGAGCCTCCTGTACCTGCCCTGGGGAGTTGCTGATACTTTTCCTATCCTGATGCACTGGACGAGAAAAGATTACACGAGAAACCAGGGTAGGGGTGGGGAACCTGAGGCCTCAAGGCCACCCTTGGCCCTCTAGGTCCTTAAGTGGGGCCCTTCATTTGGACCAGGGCAAAGGGCTGCACTTGAAGACCTTCATTTGGCTTCAGTCAAAGGGCCACACTTGAGACCTTTGTTTGGATTGGGTCAAAGGATGGCACTTGAGGACCTAGAGGGCCACACGTGGCCTTGAGACCATAGGTTCCCCAACCCTGAACTAGTGCTTCTCCAAGAGATGTGTAGGGTATGGGTGGGCCAGGATGAAGGAAGAGAAAATTTAATGCCTGACTTAATTCCCTGTTATTGATTGTATTCTGTTTTGTCTAATGCCTTTCCTTTGGTTTAACAGGCATTGGATATCACTTAATAAAAGAAACATCTGTGATGGGTAATGAGTAGGTATAAGGAGGTGAGAAGCCAGAGACTAGCTGAGAAAAGCTCATAGGGCTCTACAGAACCATTTTCTTGGTAATGCCAAATGACTGCAAATGACGAACTATCACAATATCTGAAAAATCAAACCTGTGCTTGAAATGTCCCTATCATGGCAGCCTCATAGAATTCCAAGCTTTCTTCAAGGCTCAGCTTAAATACTACCCCCTCCAGGAAGCCTACCCTAATCTCCCCCTCCATATCCCAATTGCTGGTGCCCACTTTCCAGAAACGATTTTGTATGTGGTTTAATTTTAATTTAATTTTCTACATACGAGAGGCTCAAAAACTTTGGGAGGCTCTCAATTGCTTCCAGGATAAAATAGCAACTCCTCAGCACGATAGCCAAGGTTTTTCCCACTCTGGCTCTAAGCTCACTTTCCAGACTGATGTCACATTATTTCCTTTATTATCCTTTGTATTTCAGCCAGACTGGGAACCTAGATGTTCCCATAACTTGACATTCCACTTCCTATCTCTGCTAGCCATGCCTGGAATAGATGCCCTTCTCACCTTTGCCCCTCAGAATCCTCTTCCTTCAAGGGTCAGCGTGGCTGCCACCTCTTCCACTAAGACTTCTGTGATCTCCTCAGTTGTTACTCCTCCGATGATTTTGGGTAATCCCAAAGAAAACCACATGCCATCCATCCGAGATGTTGCAGAGATATGGAAGGGCTGAAAGCCATACAGACTTGGTGGCTAGAGAATCCAGATATCTGGTTTCCATGACCCTGAAGGAATTTCTTCCCAGGCTTAAGGAAGAGGAGGAGAAGCTGACTTGATCTCCATGGTTCTGCTGAGCCCTGTGAACATAAAGAATGAATGAATGAATGAATATGTCTTTATGACGTATGCTTCATTTCAGGAATATCACAAGAGACAAGTAGAAACTTGAGGGTAAGGGATTGGAACTAGGGGGAAGAGATCAGAGCAAGACAGAGTTATGGTCACATGTGCTTGGCGAGAGTGAGTGAAATCTAGCCTACTCACTCCTCTTCCCCACCTTCGCCCAGAACCCGGTGCTGGGTAGATTTCCACCCAAGATTTAAATACCAATCCCTTTTCCTTCATTCTCTCAGGCCAGCTGGAAGGAAGAAAGGGGAGGAAAGAAATGTTCAAACCCTTCGAGGCTACTTTAGCCTGCAATTAGGAGCACTGGTTTTTTAATGTCTGTTTCATGACGTTACTTGATTCTGCTAATAAATTACATTACTATTAAAGATGACTGATCAAATCTTGTGACTTAAAGTGGTTGAGATCGAAGGGAGCTCATGGGGGAAAGGAGGGCTCCAATTAATTAGACAGAGAGCATTTTGCTTTTTTGAGAAACTTCTGAGTGTCTTCCAGAGCACATGCACTAGACTGCCTTTGAACCCGGAGAGAAAGCAAAAGATGAACGAGCTTTTGGGGGCCGTGTGTGCTCGATTCCAGTTGCATTTTTAACATTGTTTCTATTCTTGCACTGGTGGACACCCTTGCATAGCCTATGCCCTGCTTCCCTAGTATTTATTGTACACACTTTGTGTTCCTGTTGTCCCGACCCTTAGCCCAGTAGAATCAAGGCTGTAGCTGGGGAGGGACCAGCTTGTCCTTTTACCTTTGTCTCAGTCTGAGCCCAGCAATGTGCCCTGGCACAGAAGGAAGAAGGGACTTCATAAATTTTTGTCCGATGGGATTACATCAAACCTAACACAATTCAAACACTGCTTATCTTTAGAAGTCACAGCTACCAGGAAAGAAAAGGAAAATCAAAAGAAAGAGATGAAAAGAAGGTGTAGAGAGATAAAACGTCCTCTTTGATCCAGGGATATCGCCTCAGGGAGACTGAGGAGGAGGAAAGGAGGAGGGCTTGGGGATGAGGCATGAAATTCAATTGATTTCTAATTTCAGAGTTCAATAATCCTCTTGAAATCTGCCCAAGCACTTGGGGCTGAGACCAGTCAACGTCCATGATCCCCTCTTTCCTCAGCTGGGCTTCCCCCAGCCCAGGACCTGCAGCAGCCCTGACCCAGTGGAGTCCTTGGAAGATGCCCAGCACTCTCCTGAGCTCCTGACCCTGCAGCCTCCAGGAGAGGCAGGGCTGTGCCCAGGGAAGTTGCCTGCCTGCCTGGTCTGACTCTGGCTGGTCTGCCCTCAGCTGCCAGCACCTGGTCTGCTCTGGTAGAAGCACTGGGGCCGGAGGCAGGGTTTGGGCCTAGCTCTGATACTTATCTGGGCACACACTCTGGCCTTTCTCCTGGGTTTGGAAATCTTTGTTGGGTGGAAGGTGTGGCACTAAGGTTGAAGCAGAAGGGGGAGAGGAGAGGCCTTGAGGGCTTGGGAGGGGGAGGGGAGGGGAGGGTTGGCTCCATGAGCAAAACTTAGTATCACAGATTTCAATCTGGAAGGGACCTAGAGGCCACTTTGCCCTACCCTCTCATTTTCTGAAGCCAGAAGGGCAGATGGTCCACAGATGTGTCTTTGTTACCCACCCACACAGCTGAAGGGTGGATGAGACCTGAGGCTACAGTGGACACTAGGCAGGTGCTTGGGTGAGTTAACGGTGATAATCATAGTGCACATTAATCTATTTCTTACTCTGTGCCAGCAGGCACAGTCCTAAGTACTTTACAAATATTATCTCGTCTGAGACTCACAACAACCCTGAGAAGTAGATGTTATTATTATCCTCATTTTACAAATGAAGAAACTGAGGCAGGAAGAGGCTGAGTGAACAGAAACCAGGGCTGCAAGAAGCTGAGTGAGGGCCAGGAGTAATGTCCAAGCAGCCACTCCAGGCTGAGGTACAAGAAAAGATGAGGGACGTCACAGCAAAGACAGGACTAATTCATCTTAAACATAGATTCTATGAGGTTTATTTCTGTCTAGGTGGCACCACGGTGCACAGAGCACCAGTCCTGGAGTCAGAAAAACCAGAGTTTAAATCCAGCCTCAGACACTTACTAGCTGTGTGACCCTGGGCAAGTCACTTCACTCTGTTTACCTCAGTTTCCTCATCTGTGAAATGAGCTAAAGAAGGAAATGGCAAACCATTCAGGTATCTCTGCCAAGAAAACCCCAGATGGGGTCAGAAAGAGTTCAATACAACAGAAGAAGAAGAAGAAGAAGAAGAAGAAGAAGAAGAAGAAGAAGAAGAAGAAGAAGAAGAAGAAGAAGAAGAAGAAGAAGAAGAAGAAGAAGAAGAAGAAGAAAAGGAGAAGGGGAAGAAGAAAAGGAGAAGGGGAAGAAGAAAAGGAGAGGGGAAGAAGAAGAGGAGGGGGAGGAGGAGAAGAAGAAGAAGAAGGAGAAGAAAAGGAAAAGGAAGAAGAGAAGAAGAAAAGGAAAAGAAGAAGAGGAAAAGGAGAAGGAGAAGAAAAGGAAAAGGAGGAGGAGGAGAAGCAGAAGAAGGAGGAGGAGGAGGAGAAGAAAGAGAAGGAGAAGAAGGAGGAGAAGAAGAAGGAGGAGGAGGAGGAGGTGAAGAAAGAGAAGGAGTAGAAGGAGAAGGAGAAGAAGGAGAAGGAGAAGAAGGAGAAAATGATAACAATTCTTTCCTCTGGGTATGGGAAGCATGAGTGTTCTTGATTTTAGAGTTGTGATCTGTTCAGAAAAGGATATGTGTTTCCCAGGAAGGAAACTCAATGGTCTCCATAGGACTGTGGAACAAAACCACATTTTAGTGGGTTAAAAAAAAAGAAGGTGGTGAATAAAGACACAGTGCACCCCAAAAGCTCATTAGGAGGGTCTGACCAGGGTGGGATTCAAAGAGAGGTGGGGGTCGGGGAAAGAGCTGGATTTAGAGTCAGGGGCTTTGGGTTCCACTTGCTATCCGTGTGACCTTGGGCAAGTAATTTCCCTTCTCTGGCTCTCAGTTTCCCCATCCATAAAATAAGGAATGTCATTGGTTCTCTGAGAACAAAAGAACAAGAAAATAAGGGTGTTGGCGTACATGGCCTCTGAGGTCCCTTCCGGCTCAGAGCTTGACCTATGGACAGAAGGCAGGAATTCACAGAAGAAACGAGGTCTTTCTAGAAGGTGCTGCTGCTTGGGAAGCCCCAGGTTCAGTCATCCCTAGACGGTCCAATCACCTGCACTGGCTCCCTTCCCAAAGTGGCTGGAAGAGGGAGGAGCTTTCAGGAAAGTCACCCGGGACAAGCTGTGGGGAGGACAATGGGTCACAGGCTGAAGGGCTGGGAGAGGCAGAATCCCTGTGGCCAGGCAAAGGATGAGCCATCTGTGTTCAGCCAGCCATAGCCCTCTGCCTCACTGGTGGGCCTGTCCCCCACAAAAGGTCTGGCCAGGCTGTGGGGTGCTGGCAGCCCTCCTGCTCCCTTATGCTCAAACCCAGCTCCTTAATTTTCCTGAGTTATCCATCCCTGATTTTAGGGTTTGGGCCCATTAGATATCACTGGTGTCTCATCCCCTAACCTTCATCTCCTCTAACTCGTTTGCACATAATTACTTCTGACCTCCCCCATTAGGCGGTGAACTCGAAGGCAGGGATTGGTTTTCGCCTTCTTCTTTTTTTTTTTTTTTGGTATCCCCAGCTCTTGGCCAAGTGCCTGGCACTTAGCAGGTGCTTAATAAATGTTGATTGACAGTTTCCAACCAGGTACTCAGGGAGGGATTTCTCCTACATAAAGAAAGGACGAGAGGATACCCAATGTAAACTGGTAGGAATAGTTCCTTCTGCCCAGTTGGACAGAGAGAGCTCTGAGTGCCTTTCCCCTAAAGGATATGGGGCCACATGCATTAAATGCGCCCAGCTCTTGGGGGCTGCTGACTTTATGGGAGATGAGCCAGGTGGGTAACAGCAGGGTGAAGAAAAGACCAAGTGCCCTCTCTACCTGAGGAAGGCATCCAGGCTCGGCACAGACCCCTCGACAGCTTCCCTAGTTATTCACAGGAGGGGTTGGGGCTGGAATTTTAGGGTTTAGACCAAGAAGGGACCTTAAAGGACATTTGATTCAATCCCATCATCCTTTTTTCATTCATCTATTTATTTTTTGAGGCCAACGGAGTTTAAGTGACTTGCCCAGTGTCTGAGGCCAGATTTGAACTCAGGTCTTCCTGACTCCAGGCCCGGGGCTCTATCCACTTTGCCACCTAGATATCCCTCCCAACATCAAAATTGTTAGTTTTAAAATAGATGTTATTGATATCACTATTTTTTACATTGCAGTAACTTCTGGAAGTACCTTTCTCTTCTCTCTTGAATCCTCCCTGTATTCCTCAAAAATCCCCAATGTGAAGACCTCATCTAACAGTGTATGCACCATTTGACTTTAGTAGGTCCCCACCTCTCTGTGAAGAGGAGGATGGTATAATTTAGTATCTGTTTCTCTGCGACCATTTCTCAAGCCTGTCGCCCCTCATTTTACAGATGAGGTAACCTGAGGCTATAGTGTGTGAGCATTCAAAGCCAGCTGACTCCCAATCCAGGAGTCTTCCCACTATTTTACCACTTCCCAGGTAGCCTAGGGCACCTGGGCCTTGTGCTGGAGGATCTGGAAGACATCCCTACTAGGAGGGGAGGGGCAGGGCTAGGGAGGAAGCCCAGCCTGCTCTGAATCACAGATGGACAATGGGACCTCTGTGGGCAGCACTCCCCCCACCCCCGTTTGACTTTGGGGAGAACCGTTCACACAGTGCTGCCTCTGACCTCCTCTTTCCACCATGACTTCCTGTAGAGACTGCTAGGAGAGGATGAGAGTGTCTGTGATTTCTGAGCTCTGGATATGTGGGGTTGGGATGCCTGGTTGGGCAGGCAGGCAGAGAAACAGAGGGGAATGAAATGAGCAGAAATCCAGGATTGCAGCAAAGAACAGAGTCCTCTCA
Organism: Phascolarctos cinereus; assembly: GCF_003287225.1. Taxonomy (NCBI): domain Eukaryota; kingdom Metazoa; phylum Chordata; class Mammalia; order Diprotodontia; family Phascolarctidae; genus Phascolarctos; species Phascolarctos cinereus. The sequence continues at coordinate 405,872,752 of NW_027556098.1, read as the reverse complement.
GCCTGGGACTTCCCCTCCTTCCTCCTCTGCCTCCCATCTAACCTCTCCCACTTCCTAACAGCCCAGGCAGGGCAAAGTTCTAAGAACTGTCTGAGACAGATTTGCTCCCACTGGGTTGGAACCCCAGAACCCCAACAGAGCTAGAAGCCATAGCCCACAAAGGAAACTGCCTGCTCCCTGGGAAGGCTCAGTTAGCTGATCCGATCCTGGCTGGCCCTGGCCTCTCTTGTTCCTGTCTGAATGGAGCTGGGTTGGCAGAAAGGTTATGGAGGAAAAACAGAACAAAACTCTGTCCAATATAAATCAATCCACTTCAGTTTAATGATTCATAGAGCTAGATAGAAAGATTAAAAATTTTTTTAAGGCTTTCTAGGGGCTGAGCACTCTGCTTGGTGCCGGGCATACAAGGATGAAACCAGAAATAAGGGGAGTTTCCATTCTGCTGAGGGGAAACACTTGGACAGAATACATAGAATAGATTCAAAGTCACTTGCGTGGGGGCTGGTGGGCACACTGTGCTAACAACTGCAAAGCAGGATGTAAGTCCTGATCTGGCCTTTGTAGAAAGCTCAGGATTCTAGGAGATGAGGAGGTGAGGAGGGAAAACATTTCATGGAAGGGGCCCTGCCTGTGCAAAGTGGGAGGTGTAGCCTCCTGTAGCGGGAACAGCAAGCAGATCAGTTTCCCTGAATTGTAAAGTGTAGGGAGGGGAACAATACAAACAAGGAAGGAAATAAGCATTTATTAAGCACCTACTACATGTCAGGCACTGTGCTAAGGTCTTTATAAATATTATACCATTTGATCCTCACACCAACCCTGGGAGTTAGGTGCTATTATTACCCCCATTTTACAGTGGGAGAAACTGAGGCAGATAGCTGTTTAGTGATTTGCCCAGGGCCACCCAGCTAGTGTCTGAGATTGGATTTGAACTCAGGGCTTCCTGATTCCCGTTCTGTTCACTATTGGTGCCCCATAGCTGCCCAGCATGGATTCCAGCTTAGAGACCAACTTCCTCATTTTATTCATGAGGAAGATGAGAGTCAGTCCAAAATCTAGTCCAAGATCACCTAGGTAGTAGATGCCAGAGCCAGGATCAGAAAGGGGCTATCTGCAGTGGGTAGTGGGCCTCTCATCAATGGAGGAATTTAAGAAGAGCCAGATGGCTGGGGCAGCTAGGTGGTACAATGGATAGAGCACCGGCCCTGGAGTCGGGAGGACCGGAGTTCAAATCTGGCCTCAGACACATAACACTTACTAGCTGTGTGACTCTGGGCAAGTCACTTAACCCCATTGCCCAGCCAAAAAAAAAAAGAAAAAAGAAGAGGCAGATGGCCACTGTGGAAGAATGTTATAGATGAAATTCCTGCTCATGTTCTGAGTGGACCAGATGGCCTGGGCCTCAGCTCTGAAATTCAGCAATCTGCCTCCAGAAGGGGCTTGTGTCGGATTGGAGGGAGGGCAGCTCTTGTAAAGGCCTTTGGGGCAGCACAGCAGGTTCCCTGAAGCAGGACCGCAGAAGTCTGGATCCTTTCCATTCTGACCTACTTCCTCCTCCACCAGGGACAATTCTAAGAAGGAACTTAATCTTTTCTCGTTGACTTTCAGCCAGAGTACCAACTCCCTAATCACTTGTCTCAGCTCGTAAGAAGAGATAAAACTATAGGTCTCTCAACTTTTGTTGGAGAGGTGGGGGGCTATGGGTAAGGAAGTGGCAGTTTGGGGGCACAGAGGTGGAGTGAAAGAGGGGCAGGACTCTTGTGGGGCAGGGAGTGCTGGAAGAAGATGGCAGAACTAGGCAAGGGTTGGGGATCGGTATGGCAATGCGACAGGAGAGGAGTATGCAGCAGACAGCTCATAAAGGCTCTTCTATGGGGGAGTGGACTGTTAAAATTTCAGCGTTAGTATTTACAACTCAGAAATCAGCAAGGGCTTGGTTACTGTTTGGTTGATTGTTCAGACTCAAGAAAATGATGGAATAAATGTTATGATACATATTAGACTTTGAAGTGTGTAGAATAAATCAAAGGATAGGAAGAAACAATTCTCAAAAGAATTGCAAAGTGTTCATAACCACATGAAAGAATGATCCAGATCACTAACAATAAGAGAAATGCAAACTGAAACAGCCGAGGTTTCACCTCACACCCTGCAAACTGGCAAAGATGACGCAAAATGGTGACAATGCTGGAGGGGTTGTGGAATGATAGGCACACTGATACATTGTTGGTGGAGCTGTGAAATGATACAACCATTTCGGAAACCAATTTGGAATGATGCAAATCAAGGGACTAAAATATAACTTAGAACTAAAGACTCCATTTACTGGGCTTATACCCCAAGAAAGCCATTGATAAGAAGAAAGTTTCCACATACACCAAATTATTTTTGGCTGCACTTTTTCTGATGGTAAAGAAATGGAAACAAAGTAGCTGCTCATTGATTAGGGAAAGGCCAAACAAATTGTGGTACATGAGTGTAATAGAACTTTTCTGTCCTAGAAGCAATCATGTGTGTATGGAGAAACATGGAAAGATCAACATGAACTGATGCATGAAGTCAGCAGAGCTGGGAGAACAATATAAACAGTGACTACAATAAAGTAAGTGGAAAGAACACCCCACACTGAAAAATCAAAAGGGTATCAAATTCAAACATAATTGGAATGAAGAGAGAGGGTGCCCTCAATCTGCCCCTGGATAGGGGTGGGAGGTCCACAGGTGGGAACATATTCCACACGCTTTGGGGCTTTTTCTTTTTTCTTTGCCTTTAAAAAGTACTATTTATACATGAACTGATGCAAAGTGAAATGAACAGAACCAGGAGAACATTGTACACAGTAATAGCAACATTGTATAAAGATCAGCTGTGAATGACTTTGCTATTCTCAGTGATACAATGATGGAAGACGATTCTGAAGGACTTATGATGAAAACTGCTATCCATTCTCAGAGAGTCTGAACGCAGATCAAAGCACATTTTTTCTTTATTTTTCTTGCTGCTGTTGTTGTTTTGGTCTCTGCTTTCTTCCACAACATGACTGATACGGAAATATGTTTTGTGTAACTGCACATGTATAACCTATAGCACTTTATTTGTCATCTCAGTGTGGGAGGGAGGGGAGGGAGAGAATTTGGAACTCAAAAAATTTTTTAAAAATGAATGTTAAAAATTGTTTTTACATGTAATTAGGAAAAATAAAATATTAAATTAAATAAAATTCTGAACTTAAAAAATATTATTGGTAATATGGGGTAGCTCTCTGGGAGGGAGGGGGGAAGGGATAGTGAGGAAAACCACGATCATGATGATGCAAAAAAAAAGACATCAATAAAAACTTATTTTTTTAAAAAGTGTGCCATATGTACATATTTCCCCACTAGGATCCAGTTGTTAAACATTTACCAACACGCCTCTGGGTGGGGACTGCTGCCTTGCAAGGCAGGACTCACAGAAGACCAGGTGAATGTGCAAGTTGGGGGCAGGGAGGTCAGTACCTGGGGCAGCCTGGTCCTCCTGTCCCAGGGTCATAGGGCTGGTTAGGGAACACCCTCTTCTCCTTCTCCTTTTCCCTCCTCCCCACTTTCCCCTCTTCTGGACCTGGTTACCTCCAGAGAGCATGCCCAGCTCCTTGGTCTGTGCCCCCAGCCTACAGGTCAGAGTGACTCCCTTATTATACCTGTAACAGTTGTGTTTCTTTACACAACTAAGTAAATACAAAGTGAATGCAGGGTGATTGGGGTGGGGGGGGAAGCACTAGCAGTTGGAGGGATCAAGAAAGGCCTCATGGAGGAGGTGGTATTGGGGCAGTGCCTTAAAGGAAGTAGGCTTTTTAAGAGATGAAGGTTGTTCCGGGCATGAGGTTCAGCAAAGCAGGAGAAGGGAAGGCAGGTGGAGAGCAGGAAACAGCGGGGAAGCCATTGTGCCTGGAATGGACAGCACCCGAGGGGGAACAGATGTGAAATCAGACTAGAAAGGTAGGCAGGAGGCCAATTGGGAAGGGTTCTCAATGGAGCCGGGCTCATCCAGGGCCCATGGCTGCTAAGTTCACGTGTGCACACAGCCAGACACACACACATGCACACAGACACACACATGCACACACTTAGACACACATGCACACATATACATGCAAACAGAGACACAGGTGCACACATTTAGATATACAGGCATGTGCATACACACAGATACACACACAGACACATGCTCACACGTGTGCATGCACATGCATACATAGACACATACAGACAGACAGACATGCATGCACAGAGACACACAGACACAGACCGCCCACACAGCACACACAGAGACACACACATGTGCACAAGTGCACGTACATGCACACCCCCCCCAGAGCAGACCATTTATCCACTGCCCACATCACCCATGCCACTTCCCTTTTCCCCTTTCTACAGCTGGGCTCACTCTCCCCTTTGTTTGTCTTATCCGAACAAACAGGCAGTAGAAATATCGGCCTTTCGAAATGCAGGGAAGGTGGCCGAGCAATTCCAGATCTTAAATTCTATTATAAAGCAGCAATCATCAAAACTGTTTGGTACTGGCTAAGAAATAGGGAGGTGGATCAGTGGAACAGGTTAAACATGCAAAACACAGTCGTCAATGACTCTAGTAATCTATTATTTGATAAACCCAAAGACCCCAGCTTCTGGGATAAGAACCCACTCTTTGAAAAAAACTGCTGGGAAAATTGGAAAAGAGTATGGCAGAAACTAGGCATAGACCCAAATCTCACACCATATACCAAAATAAAGTCAAAATGGGTTCAAGACTTAGATATAAAGGCTGATACCATAAGTAAACTGGGAGAACAAGCAATAGTTTACCTATCAGATCTATGGAGAACAGAAGAATTCATGACCAAACAGGAGATAGAGAACATTATGAAATGCAAAATGGATCACTTTGATTACATTAAATTGAAAAGTTTTTGCACAAACAAAACCAATGCAGCTAAGATTAGAAGGAAGGTAGAAAATTGGGAAAGAATTTTTACAACCAGTTTCTCTGATAAAGGCCTCATTTTTAAATATATAGAGAATTAAGACAAATTTATAAGAACACAAACCATTCCCCCAACTGGTAAATGGTCAAAGGATATGAACAGGCAGTTCTCAGATGAAGAAATTAAAGCCACCTATAGTCATATGAAAAAATGCTCTAAATCATTATTGATTAGAGAAATGCAAATCAAAACAACTCTGAGGTACCACATCACACCTATCAGATTGGCCAACATGACAAAACAGGAAAATAATAAATGTTGGAGAGGATGTGGGAAAATTGGAACTCTAATACATTGTTGGTGGAGTTGTGAAATGATTCAACCATTTTGGAGAACAATTTGGAACTATACCCAAAGGGCTACAAAAATGTGCATACCCTTTGATCCAGCAATAGCACTTCTAGGGCTATATCCCAAAGAGATCAAACAAATGCGAAAAGGACCCACATGTACAAAAATATTCATAGCAGCTCTTTTTGTGGTGACAAAGAATTGGAAATTGAGAGGATGCCCATCAACTGGGGAATGGCTGAGCAAGTTGTGGTATGTGAATGTAATGGAACACTATTGTGTTATAAGAAACGATGAACAACCTGGAAAGACTTGTGTGAACTGATGCTGAGTGAAGTGAGCAGAACCGAGAGAACGTTGTACACAATAACAGCCACGTTGTGCCATGACTAATATTGATAAACTGAACCCTTCTCAGCATTACAAGGATCTAAGACATCTCCAGAGGCCTCGGGATGGAAAATGCTGTCCACATCCAAAGAAAGAACTATGGAAATCTAATCGCTATCACTTATTTTTACCTTCTGTTTAGTTTTGGTTCCTCTTTCTGATGGCTCCTCCTATTGGTTTTAATTTTTACTTACAACTTCACTAATGTGAAAATACGTTTAATGGGCATGTAAATGTAAAGCCTATATCAGATTGTGTGCCATCTTGGGGAGGGTGGGGGGGAGGAAGGGGGAGAAAAATTTCAATTCAAAAGCATATGAAAATGATTGTTGATAAATCAAAATAAATTAATAAAATTAAAAAAAAATATCGGCCTTTCCCTACCTTTCATTTGCCTGGGCTCCCCTCAAGTCTCTTGGCTCTCAGGAGAAAGCACTGTGAAAGTACCTGGGAGCTCCCAGAAATCTAAGTGAAGGCCAGGAAAAGAAGAGCTTCTATCTATTTTTTAAAATATTCTCCTTCTTCCTCAATCAATTACTGGCGTATCAGCCTAGGGGCAGGATGCAAGGGGGTTTGGGGCACTCAGTCCCGGGCAGGGTTGAAACAGACTTTCTGCATTTAGTCCAAAGAGAAAAGCATTCCTTTTTGACTGCCAGGCTTGGTTTATCAACAATATATCGGAGAATCTACCCTCCTTGAACAAAGCCCTAACTAAGGCTGGGCAACTGGGGTGTTGTCCCAGGGCACCACATTTAGAAGGTACTGATAGGACTCTGGCCATGCAGAAACAATGGAGTTTAGCACATACTGAACATGAATAATTAGTTTAGACTTTTCTCTGCTGTTAGTCTGTTCACTTCCCTCTCAGTACCTTACACAGAGGCATACCTAGGAGAGGCAATCAGAATCCCAAATTCCCTGTTTCCATCTCAGCACTTAGCAGGCATCTTAGGCAGCACAATGGATAGAGTGCTGGGCCTGGAGTCAGGAAAACCTGAGTTCAAATCTGGCCTCAGACACTTATTAGCTGTGTGACCCTGGGCAAGTCACTTCACCGTGTTTGCCTCAGTTCTTCATGTGTAAAATGAGCTGGAGAAGGAAATGGCAAATCACTTCCGTATCTTTGCCAAGAAAACCCCAAATGGGATCACGAAGAATAGGAAATAACTGAAATGACTGAACAGCACAAAAATGCCCATCCCTTAGGACAGTGCCTGAGTCATAGTGGTACTTAACAAAAGATTGTGGAATGGATGAATATCTGGAATGCTCAGAATTCCTGGATCTCTCTGGATCTGGAGCTAAAAACAGCAAAGGACTAAAACATGATGTGGAAAAGCAAAAAAAAAAAAAAGAAAGCCTTGCTATTCTTTGGTGCTGTGAATAATAAGGACCATACAGGTCCAACAAGAGAAGGGAATATCGACTCTGTATTGGTACTTAGCGCTTTTCCCCTCGGAGAATGAGGGACATCTATTTAAGATGGGAGAATCTCCTTATCCTAGGGAGGTGGGGCTCACTCGAGAAGGCAGGGGATCGTTTATGAGTACTGATACAAGTCCTGTGCATTTTTAGTTAGGTTAAATTAAGCCTGTCCTATATTTGATGTTATGTTAGCCAGAGTGCTTTCAGAGGACCTGACAGCCTTTTTGTTGTGAAAACCTAGAGAAGGGCTAAAATCTGAATTCCCCTCAGGTTAAACCCTCAGTAAGAATAAGATAAACCAAATGCTAAAATTCTCAGGAAGGTCTTGGAAAGGAGCATGATGCAAAGAGAATCTGATTATTGAGCAGCCCACAAAATGAAACCTGTGACCCAGATCACTGGGCTTCTGTGTAACACGTTCAATTGGCATCGAGGGTAGTGGGGGGATGTTTAGTCTTAAAAAGAGAAGGTTTGGGGGGTGGGGCTGGGCATGACAGCTGTCTTCAAGTATTTGAAGGGTTGCCTTGTGGAAGAAAGATTCGATTTGTTCTTTTTGGTCTCAGAGCAGTGTGGAGGAGTTGTTGAGAGACAGGTTTAGGCTCAATGTAAGGGAAAACTTTGGAACAATTAGAGCCTCCAAAAATGGACCTTAGGAATGAGATAGTGAATTCTCTCTCCATTGAGGTTTTCAGGTGAGGGAAGGCAGGATGATCACTTGATGGGGATGTCACAGGGGGATTTTTCTATCGGGTTCAATCTGTATTAGTTGACTCCTGGGGTCCCTTCCCATTCTGAGGTTCTGTGATTTCCCTTTTATTCCTGTTACATTTCTCTTATTATATTCAGCCCATTGTGATAGCCTGCTGAGATCTTTATGGATTCTGACTGCCATCCCAACATGGTTGCTATCTTTCTCAGTTCTGTGGAGATGACACAATCATCTTCAATGATTTCATCTGAGTCATTGAGCAAACGTTAATGACACAGAACCAACGACAGATCCCAGAGACACTCCACTAGAGACCTCCCTGATAAAAATGACACCAACTACTTTTTTTAAAATAATCTGATTGTTCAAATAGTTCTAAATCAACTTTATCATATTATAATAAATCTATCTATATAAGCTAGCCCACACCTCCCTGTCTTGTCCAGAAGAAGAGCATGAGGGATTTGGTCAGATGCCTTGTTTAAATGCAGATACACTACAAATACAGCATTTTTCTCATCTTCTAACCTAGTAACTGTCAAAAAAGGAAGTGGGGTTCATCTAGCATGATTTGTTTTCAGTGAGTATATGCCAGCTCTGAGGGGTCACTGCTTCCCTTTCAAAATGCTGAAAAAGCATCCCTTTAATTCTATATATCTTTGATAATTTCATGGAGAATCAAAGACGATGTCACAATTTGCAAACTCTAATCTCATCCCTTTTTAAAAAATTAGGACATTTGCTGGACTTCGGGCATGCTGCATGTTTTCCATTCTTCACAACCTTACAAAAATCACTGATGGTTTTAAGCAATCACATTCACCAGTTCTTCCAGTACCCTTGGAAGTCTTCCATCCAGGTCTATGGCTTGGACTGAGGGCAGTGAGGTGTTCTCTTACCATCTCCTAATTTAGGAGGAGGAGCTAGGTGACAGAAGGCCAGGCCAGGAAGTAAGGCAGGAAGACTCATCTTCCTGAGTTTAAATCTGGCCTCAGATACTTACTAGCTGGGTGACCCTGGGTAAGTCACTTCACCCTATTTACCTCAGTTTTCTCATCTGTAAAATGAGATGGAAAAGGAAATGACAAACCACTCCATTATCTCTGCCAAGGAAACCCCAAATGGGGTCACGAAGAATTGGATGTGACTGAAAAATGACTATAGAAAATTGATCTTGCATTTCAAATTCCTGTTAATGATTTTCTTCTATATTTATCAGGCCAAAGAGAATTCTTGGTAGAAAAAAAAGAAGTAAATTAAGATTTGTGTAGTTTTAGGGGTAGCTAGGTGATGCAGTGGATAGAACACCAGCCCTGGAATCAAGAGGATCTGAGTTCAAATCTGGCCTCAGACACATAACACTTACTAGCTGTGTGACTCTGGGCAAGTCATTTAACCCCATTGCCTAGCCAAAAAAACCCAAAAAGCCCAAAACAAAAACAAAAAAAGATTTGAGTAGTTTTGCCTTCTCTCTAACATTTGCTCTCCTTGTCCAGTCTACTCTGAGGAGCATCCTCATCATCAACCCAGCTAAACAAAGCCATTTAAGATTTTTAAAATGTTATTAATTTCTTTTGATTTATCAACAATCACTTCCATATGCTTTTGAGTTTCAAATTTTTCTCCCCCTTCCTCCTTACCTCCCTCCCCAAGATGGCGCTCAATCTGATATAGGCTATACATTTACATTCCCATTAAACATATTTTCACATTAGTGATGTTGTAAGTAAAAATTAGAACCAATAGGAGGAACCATTAGAAAGAGGAAACAAAACTCAACAGAAGAGAAAAAAATAGCAATTCAACGTCCATAGTTCTTTCTTTGGATGTGGATGGCATTTTCCATCACGAGGCCTCTGGAGATGTCTTAGATCCTTGTAATGCTGAGAAGGGTTCAGTTTAACAATATTAGTCATCACACAATGTGGCTGTTACTGTGCACAATGTTCTCCTGGTTCTGCTCACTTCACTCAGCATCAGACCATACAAGTCTTTCCAGGTTCTGAAGTCAGCCTGTTCATCATTTCTTATAGCACAATAGTATTCCATCACATTCACATATCACAACTTGCTCAGCCATTCCCCAATGGATGGGCATCCTCTCAATTTCCAATTCTTTGCCACCACAGAAAGAGCTGCCATAAATATTTTTGTACATGTGGGTCCTTTTCCCATTTGTATGATCTCTTTGGTAAACAAAGTCATTTTTAGTTGTCTTCTTGGAAGCCCCTTGAGGGCAGAGGCTGTTTTGTCTTTGTCTCCCCAGCACCTGACACATAGTAGGGACTGAATGTCGGGCTGTTGAGTCACTTTTTTTCAGTCTTGTCAGACTCTCGGTGACTCCATTTGGGACTGAATAAATACTTTCTGAATTGAATTGAATGACCACCTTCTGTTTATTCTAATGATGGTGATGATAATAATAATAATAGTGATAGTGTTAGCAGAGCACTTTAAGGTTTGCCAAGCACTTAACAATCTTATCTCCTTTTATCAGTTGATACTGACCTTTGATGCAACCAATACAATTCTTATAAAATGTGTGTCCCTTTGGTATTCATGCTATTCATCTGTTATCTGCCCCGGCTTCCATATTTGCTGTTGTGGAGTCCTTACAGCTGTGTCTGACTCTCTGTGACCCCATTTGGGATTTGTTTTTTTTGCTAGGCAATGGGGTCAAGTGACTTAGCTAGTAAGTGTCAAGTGTCTGAGGCCGCATTTGAACTCGGATCCTCCTGACCCCAAGGCTGGAGCTTTATCTACTGTGCCACCTAGCTGCACACCTCCCTCTCCCCCCGCTTTGGGATTTTCTTGGCAAAGTTACTGGAGTGGTTTGCCATTTCCTTCTGCAGCTGATTTTACAAATGAGGAAACTGAGGCAAACAGGGTTCAGTGACTTGCCCAGGGTCACACAGCTCATGTCTGAGGCCAGATTTGAACTCAGGAAGATGCTCAGTGCTCTATCTACTGCACCACCTAGCTGCCCCTATCTCCCATGTACCTTATCTTGTTTTTGTTTTTTTGTTTTTTTGGCTAGAATGGGGTTAAGTGACTTGCCCAGGGTCACACAGCTAGTAAGTGTTATGTGTCTGAGGCTGGATTTGAACTCAGGTCCTCCTGAATCCAGGGCCGGTGCTCTATCCACTGTGCCACCTAGCTGCCCCCCATGTACCTTATCTTAAAATGGTTCTTGAGCTCACTGTGCATCCCCATAGTTCTCAAGGAAAAAAATCTCTCCCTTTTATAATATCACAGAGCTAGAAGGGGCTATTTAGGTCAACCTGTTCCTAAACAAAAATCTCCTCTATGATATAATATAATAATAACAGTAACAATAATAACAAGCATTTATATAGTACTTTAAGTTTTGCGAAGTACTTTGCAAATATTATACCATTTTATCCTCACGACAACCCTGTGAGATAGGTGCTATCGCTACCCTCAGTATACAGATGAGGAAACTGAGGCAGACAGAACTTAAAGTGACTTGGCCAGGGTCACACAGCTAGGAAAGTGTCTTTCCTGACTTCAAGTCCAGTGCTCTATCTACTGTCTCATCCTAACCCGCATATGGTCGGCACGGCACTTGGTACACTGCCTGGCACATAGTAAGTACTTAATGAATGCTAGTAGACTAGTTTACTGCTTATACAGCCTTTGCATCAAAACTTCCAATAAGGGGAAACCTACGTTCCATTCATTCATTCCTCTTTTCAACAAGTATTTATGAAGTACCTACTGAAAATGACCTCTCTACTGATATTCTTATATGACAACTGCTACTTTCAATGGGAAACATTGAAATATGGTACAAAAATGGCTGCTTTTGGAGTCAGAAGACCTGGGTTCAAATCCCCCTTCTGATGCTTACTACCTGTGTGACCTTGGAGAAGTCACTTCATTTCCCTGGGTTTCAGTTTTCTCAGTTGTAAGATGGATTAGGTGGATGAGGTTTCTTCCGGATGTAGACTTAGACTCTCACAGCATCTACCCTGGCAGATAGTGTAGTTTTCTTTCTCTACTCCTTTTCAGTTTATGTATTTTTGATCAAACTTACAAAACTGAAAGCAAATATATTTTCATGGACTGTTGTTAGGTGGACTCTATCCTTAGCTAAGACTACTGATATTGTTATTGTGCTGTTTCAGTTGTGTCTGACTTTCCATGACCTCAGTTGGGGATTTTTTTTGTTTTAGGCAGTTGGGGTTAAGTGACTTGTCCAGGGTCACACAGCTAGTAAGCATCAAGTGTTTGGTCTGAGGCCAGATTTGAACTCAGGTCCTCCTGACTTCAGGGTGGGGATTTTCTTGGCAGAGATACTGGAGTGGCTTATCCTTCTCCAGCTCATTTTACAAATAAGGAAACTGAGGCAAACAGGGCTAAGCAACTTGCCCAGGGTCACACAGCTAGGAAGTGTCTGAGGTCAGAATCGAACTCAAGAAAGTGAGTCTTCCTGATTACAAGCCCAGTCTCTATCCACTGAGTCCCCTAGCTGCTCCAGTTAAGACTATTATTCCTATATTATAAAGGCTGATGTAGAACTCCAAATCCCATGCTCTGACACTGTCAGCTTAGTTTACTTCTTTAGGTTTTCTCATCTGCAAAACGATGTGATGATCTCCAAAGTTCTGCCTAGCTCTAAATCTGTGATCCCATGCTATCTTTTCTTCAGAATCTACCGCCTTCCAAAAGCAGTAGTGAAAAAAGTGTACTTGTGGTCATAAAGTCTTTGGGTTCTTAGCAGAATGTCACAATCTCTAGCAATGCTCTCCAGTTTTCTTCTGACAGCACCATTTATCTGGACACGAATCACCAGGCTTTGGGTCACTGAGCCTGACCAGTCTTGGCAGAGTCTTCCTCAGGTCCCCAGGAGATTTCCTAGGCACACAAAAATAAAAGTCTCCCTATCATCAATGTCAGTTTGACAGATACCTCCTTAGCAGGACACCTCCTAAGTCACTGACTGACATCAGTACCTTGTATGTGTCTTCCTAAGGCAATTGCAGAAAAACTTTAGTCATGTGAAATTTGGGAAGCACTGTCAATTGAGGTAAAAAAAAAATTGAGGGAAAAACTCATTTGGCCCTGTGATTTTACTGGTGTTGGGAATGCCCAGTGAAGAAATATTCCCTACCAATGTAGAGCAGTAGGTTTCAAAAGTTATGTGGGGCAATGAGAGGTTGAAGGGACTTGCCCAGGACCACACAGCTAGGCTGACAGAGGAAACACTTGAATCCAGAAATTTCTGACTCCCAGCCCAGCTCTCTATCTACTATGCCAAATTATTTCTATTGGAAAAAGTAATCAAACCAAAATGTGGATTTATACTGCTATCTATCATCCATTCATATCTATCTATCTATCTATCTATCTATCTATCTATCTATCTATCTATCTATCTATCTGTCTGTCTGTCTATCCATCCATGTATTCTATCATCCTTCTCTCCATCATTCATCTATTCTATCTATCTATTTATCTATCTATCTATCTATCTATCTATCTATCTATCTATCTATCTATCTCTATCCATCTATCCATCCATCTATTCTGTTATTCATCTATCTACCTACCTACCTTTAATCCATCTATTTATCTATCTCTATCCATTCATCCATCTATCATGCACTAATCTATTCTCTTATCTTTCTATCTCTCATCCATCCATCTGTCCATCCATCCATCCATCCATTTAGTCTGTCATCTATCCATCGATCCATCCATCCATATATTTCTAGGTAGCCATCCATTCATCCATTCATCTATATATCTCCATCTGTCATCCATCCATCCACCTATTATCCATTTATCCACCTCCTTTATATGGGTCAGAGGTCTCATGCTAGGTCCTGGACAGGAGGGTAAACAAAGACACTCTGAATTTGGCAGATATGAGTTCAAGGGGGCTCCCAGTTGAGGGACCCTTTCAATGAAGAGTGCCTTCCTTCATGTCAGATGACTTTGAAGAGTGCTTTGGCCAGGGAAGGCAACAATTGCCACCTGGGCTATAAGAAGAAACAGAAGGGAAAGCAGCAAAAATGGAAGGCTAGAGGCTGCTGTAAAAAGCTGATGATCATAATAAGTGGAATTGAGCTGAACTGAAGAACTGAATTGATATATCCATCCACAGACTTTGCCTGCCTGTGTCATCATCCTGCCTTGGCCAAAAGACTCCAAGGACAGAGAACCCAGTTGCATTTAAGGCAGCCTATTCCCCTTATGGATAGTTCTCATTGTTATCAAGTTCTTACTTATCTCAAGGTTAAATCTGCATCTTTGTACCTCTCCCTACCCTCTTTGGCTCCTGGTTCTGCCTTCTGTGGTCAAGCAGTACAAAGCCACCTCCTCCTTCACATGACATTCCTTCAAATACTTGAAGACAGTGATCATGTGACCCCTGAGTCTTTTCTCTGAGCAGATATGCCCATATGTTATCTTGCCTTTGTCCTCCTCCTCTGATACCCTCCAGTTGATCAACATCTTTCTCAAACCACTGTGCCCAGACCTGAGCTCTGGATACTCCAGATGTGGCTTGATGAAGCTAAAATGCTGTGGGACTGTCCCCTCCCCGTTGCTAGAAGTGATGTCTCTCTTAAAGTAGATCAAAATTGAATTTTGTCTTTCTTAAAGCAGACCAAAACCCATTGTGTGATTGACTCACATTGAGTAGCTGACTAAACTCCTCTGATCTTTTTCATAATAACTGCTATCTATCCACACCTCCTCCTTCTTATACTTGTGAAGTTGGGTTTTGGTGCCCAAGTGAAAGATTCAACATTGATCTCCATTGGATTTCATGCCATTTGATTCAGCTCTTCAAGAAGGGAGGGAAAGGACTTTAGCCCATTCAAATCCCATTGGTTCCTTGCTCTGACAATCACTGTTTTAGCTAGTCCACTCAACCTTCAAGGTTCTGACCTCTGATGTTGGCAGGTCCCTTCTATTCTGAACATTTTTTAGGGCAACCTTCCAAGCCCCCTTTGAGCTCAGCATCTATGTGCCCATGAGCGTGGTTTGTGGACTTGGCTTTTTGTGCTGAAGCTGTGCCCCAGACAATGGGCACCAGTGCCCATCCCTTGGCAGTTGTTCTAGGGAAAGCCTGGAGCAGCTTCTTGCAGTTGCAGGCTGGGAAGCCTCTCCCACCATCTTGTCTCTTCCAGCCTGCTCATGCTATGTGGTCGGGCATGACTGTGCACCCCATAATGATTCATAGACTTTCAGGGCCAAATCTTTTTTCAGTTGGGTCAGGAAAAGTAGAACTTGGCTCCCAATTACCTGAGCTTATTGTCAGTCCAATTAATTTTCTAGGCTACTGTTAATGCTTTTTGATGGTACTTCTCCTCATCAATGCCATACAAGCCTGAGAGATAGGGATACAGAGAGCAAGATAGAGAGAGGCAGAGACAAAGAGAGAGAGGAGGGAGGGAAAGGGAGAGGGAGAAAGGAATGGAGATGGAGGGATGGAAGGAAAGGAAGGCAGAGAGGGAGAAAGGGATAGAGAAAGAGAGAGAAAGGAGAGTGAGAGAAAGGGAGAGGGAGATGGACAGAGATGGGGGAATGGAGGGAGAGAGAAAGAGAGAAGGGGAGGAGCAAGGAGAGAAAGAGATTGAGAAGAGTGAAAGAAAGGGAGAGATAGGAAAAGAAGGAGATGGAGAGAGGAAAAGTTATAGGGGAAGGAGATATAGAGAGAAAGAGGGAGATGGAGAGAAAGAGAAAGGATGGAGGGAGAGGGAAATAGAGTGAAAGAGAAAGAAAGCAATAAGGAGGGAGATGGAGAGAGGGGGAGGTGTGGAGGGAGAGAGGAGAGAAGGAAAAGGAGAGGGATAGGAAAAGGAGATAGAAGGGAAGGGGGAGGGAGATAGGGAGAGAGAAACAAAGAGAGATGGAGAGAGAGAGAGAGAGAGAGAGAGAGAGAGAGAGAGAGAGAGAGAGAGAGAGAGAGAGAGAGAGAGAGAGAGAGAATAAGTGAGTCCATCTGCTAGCTAAGCCTGCTGAGCTAAATCCTTCTCTGAGGTAATAGCTGCAGGTCCATGGAAAGTAGATTGGTTTGGGAGCCAAAGCTACCGCTAAGGCATTGTTCCCTGCCTTGCCAAGATCTAACTGATGCCCATTCCAAAAGTAATTTGGCTTTGAAGTGTGTGGAGCAGTCTGAATGATGCAGAGTGACTCACAAGGCTGGGGATGAGAAGTTGGGGAGAGTTTGACAGTAGAATTCGAACACTAGACTTGGAGTCAGAGGATCAGGATTCTGCCACTGGCCCCTTGGCTCACCTTGGGCACATGACTTCTTCCCTCTAGACTTCAGTCTGTGACATGAAAGCGATGGTTAAGTGACCTCTGAAGTCCCTTCTTTTTAACTCTCCAATCTGAACATGCTGATGTGAACGGCCTCTCCCTGTTCTTGGAGTAGATGGCAGATGGGGGGGAGGGGATGAGGACCTGGGCACCTCCTCCCTCCAGGGCTGCTCATGACTTCACTGTAGGATGGAGCCTCATGGAGTGGTTGCCATGGATTTGATCCTGTCACCAGCTCAGCTTGGTGACTTCCTGGAAGGAGGAGGAAGGGGAATTGGCACAGCAATGAGGAGGAGGAGAGGGAGAGATGTTTGATGTCAAATCCTTTGGCAGCATGGACCAGTAGTACCCCAGGAGCTGTGAGCAAGAAACAAGGCTGAAAGGCTCTTGCCCACTTGCTCACCCTAGGGGCTCCTGCCCCAGACCACTGCTTATGCAACATTCATCCGCTGAGCAGATCATTGCTTAAGAATTCACATTGTGGAGGGAGTGGATGGCTAGAGGCTCAAGAGACCATTCAGAGCACCCTAGTGGTGTTCGGTATGGTGGGGAGGGGGGAAGAGAGGAAGAGTGCTACCTTCTACATTGTCCTTGAATGAATGGTCTTTCTAGCAGAAGCTGGCTCCATGACTGTGCTTGTAATAGCCATATGGTACCTGGTGGCAGATAGCCACCTCCCTGCCCAGCCTCCCAGGACAAACTTTCCAAAATGATCTGCATTTCAAAGATCTCCGAAGGTGTTAGAGCTTGGAGGGATGCTACTCCCCACCCCCAACCCACACATTTCCCATCTAGAAGCTTATTAGTTGTGGTTCTATCTCTTATTAATAATCCCCAGAAAATAAAATAAGTGGTTTTCTATATATGATACTCATGGATTTTTCATATACTGTTCTCACATCCCAGAACCACAACCAGGCTGGAGCAAGCAGGATGCCGGCTCAAGTTGCCCTGGAAATGAGAGGGCCCTCCCCCAATCTTGTGAGGGTGGGTGACCATCAGAGGTTGGATGGCCCCTTTTCAGGCACAGAATAGGATTCCTTTTGTGTCTGGGGTAAATGAGATAGCTTCTGGAATTTCTTCTAGCTCTCTAATTCAGTGATTCCAAGTTTTGGGGTGGGGAAATGTCTACACAGATTTGGTTTCTACAAAATAAATTGCTTTAGTGTCTACAAAGGAAGCTATAAGTAGTGGGAGAACCCTGGTTTCTCTTGTTCCCTTCTGCCCCATGTCCACAAGTCCAGAGGACAAGGCTGCATTTTCTAAGGTTGGTGAAGCAAACCAAAGTGTTTGCAAATTCAGAAACTATATGCTGGGGGAAGGTCATTATACACTGTGCCTGAGGGATGGCTAAAGGGAGCAGAGGAGATGTGGCAGAGGGCTGCCACCTCTGGCCTCAGGAAAGATTCCACTTTACATTTTCCATGGTGTGTACATCTCCCTATTGTCTGCTCCTGGCTTCCAGGGAGAGCTGACCATCAGGAGTGCTGGGAAGAGCCATCCTCCAATGGGACACAGACTGGGGCATGTGCTGCTGCTCAGACCCAGGCAGATCTCCCTCAGAGAATTCATTTCTGTTAGAAGTTAGAAGGGGCTTAGTCGCCACCTTGGCTGACCTAAAGCTGCATAATTCCCTTCTAGTGAATATCTAACAAGGGGTCATATTGGTGCTGCTCCTAAACCTCTAACAAGGGGTATCCCATCGATAGCGCAATGGAAAGAATGCTGCAAATGGGGTCAAAGGGCATGAGTTGAAAGGTCTCCTCTGCCATTTATGACCTGTGTGGTCTTGATCATGTTTTTTTTTCCCTCCCTGAGCCTGTTTCCTCCTCTATAAAGGGAAGGGATTGGATTACATGGTCTCTGAGGTCCCTTCCAGCTCTAGAGCTATGACCCTAGGCTATCTCACTCTCCTTTAGGATGGAAAGATCCCAGCATCTTGAAGACGGCACTCTAGCATACTAAAAGTTACAGTGAGCCAGATGCTTCCTTGTGTTTCTCTCAAGTCAATGACCATCCAGTGTCACATTCTCTAGGGGGACTAGGGTGGAAGGGCTAAGTGCCCAGAGCATCCTGTACCATTGTGAGGCTCATGCATCATTGCCCCTCTACAACCTACTGGAGGACCTTCCAGGGTAGTAGTGGCTGAAAAGCTCATTTCCCTCTGGCTGACATGGGGCTAGACCTCTTTGAAATTTAGCTTGGCTGGTCCTCCTATCACAGCTTTACAACCTGTTGCTGGACCCCTTTCCTGCTTGGCCTGACCAGGCAGCAGACCTTGTGCTCTACAATACGCCTGATGAGTAGCTGCCCCGCCTCTGCTTGGAGCCTTTCCAATGATGGGGAACTCATCACCTCTCGGGGAGATCCATTCCACTTTTCCCTTTTGGGGATGGATGTCTAAGCCCATAAGGTTGGCTCACTAGACTCTTTCCCAGAAGTCCTAGTTGCTTCCTGAGTTCTGTTACTATGGTGACCTGTAGCTGAAGCATTCCAGTTCTCTGGATAGTTGTACTAATGTCTCCTGACCTTCCTCAACTTGCTTTTGGGGAAGGCTTTCTTTGGGGAACGATCTGTCATAAAGAGAGAGGGTTTGGGCTCCTCCTCTTTGTCTCAAATCTTCTACCAAAGGGATGGAAAGACCTGAAGTCTTGATTTTCTTAGTTAGGATTTCAGCAAGTCAATGCAGATCTTCAGAGTTGCTTCTGCAGCGGCTACCTGGCCTCCTCAGCTCAAAGACCTCCAGGTCAGGGGCGGGTGGTGGACTGAGGCTTGGGAAAGAACTCAATTTGGAAAGGCCAAGGTCACCCAGAGCACCCCAGGCCATCTCATCACCAGTCATCCTGACTTTTGTCCTTCCACTGGACCCCAATGACTCTAGAAGAGAATGAGGCTGGTGACTTTGCACAGCTCTGCCTCACTTCAATCCAATTCATGCATGAGGCAAGACCTCACCCTGTGATGTCATTGGCCTTCTTCAAAAACAAAGGACAAACAAGAACAAAGGCAGATTCTGCCCTTGGGATCTCTCAAATTGTTGGGAAGCCTTCCGTGGCCCCAAGTCTGAAAAGGCCTCTCTGCATCTCCTACACGTGCCTGCTGGCCATGTCTGCTGGGGCCTCGCTGAACGAGGCCAATCCCTCTCTCACTGGATCAGACAAAACCTTCTAGTGGTTCATCCTGACAGATCGCCTGGCGCTTCCAAGGGCACTTGATATCCATTTACATCCTTGGGCTGAGCTCCTGCTCCAAAGCCATCTCGGCCTCAAGATTAAGGCTTGGCTGTGACAGAAGACATTGGGGGTGGGGTGTCTCTTTATTGGTTTCCTTGTTGTAGGAGATGAGATGCCTCCGTGTCCTTATTAGGGACCCTTCTTTCCTCCCCAAAGCTCCCAGGTACTCCCTCTGCCCTATCCCCCAACTCGTGTGAAGAAGAAACCCTGGCAACATCTTCAGCTGCCTATCTCCCACTATCCTCACCTGCAGGTATCAACAGGTTTCCCTCCTACCTCTTCCCAAGCCAGATGGTCTCCAAGGCCCTTTCCAGCTTTCAATCTTATCACTTAGTCCCCTATGTGCCCCCCTTCCCCTGTTCCACTGAGGTCCTGGGAGGGGATTCAGCCCTCTGTCCTTGTCTCCCAAGCAGCTAGGAGAGGATGCAGCTCCCCTGCCCCCAGCTGCTCTGGGGCTGCCATGACAAGCCACCCCACTTGCTAACAGCCTCACGGATCTCTCTGCACTTCTGAAGCTCGGATCTCTCTGCACTTCTGAAGCTCGGGGCCTGAAGTGGATGCCTGGGGCTGGGCTGCAGGATGGCATCCATTCAGCTTCTGACCGTTTCATCTTCTATTCAGAAATAGAAGAGATGTGCAAAACACCCCAGGGGCAGGAGGAAGGGAGCTCACAAGAGGGCTTTCTTTCCCCATAGTTGAAAGGGAAGACAAGAACGATACATCCATCTTCGGCTCCTGGATCATCCTGCTGAGCTCATCTTTCAGGAAATGAGCATTTATTAAAGTTGGCAATAGAAAAAGGTACAAAACATCATGTTGAGCATTACGGCACAAAGGGACAAGGATGAAGCCTCCGGTGGCCAAAGGGCACAGGGGCCCATGGGATTAGAACTGCCCAGGTATCAGCCAGCTGCTTGGGGAGGTGAGCGAGGGGCAAAGATCTTGGGCATGACCTTACAACCCTGGTGCCTCCCCTCCTAATATGGTGTGTAGGACCTGGACCAGGGCCGTGGCAGTGGTGGCCAGAGGAACACTGTTGGGGGGGAGTTTTAGACACTGGCAATATTGGCAGTTATTTACAACCCCAGCAGTAACCCAGGCAATCTCAGCATTGATACAGGTTGCATAGGTCATGTCTTCATGCTTTCTTTTTTTGGCTAGGCAATGGGGTTAAGTAACCTACCAGGGTCACACAGTTGGTAAGTGCTATGTGTCTGAGGCCACATTTGAACTCAGGTCCCCCTGAATCCAGGGCTGGTGCTCTATCCACTGCACCACCTAGCTGCCCCTGTCCTCATGCTTTCTGGCGATGGTGGGGACCCTCCATCTAGCCATCAGACCCCACTCCACAAACATGGGACCAAAAACGACAAGACCGTAGCTCTGTGAAGGGATTCTCCTCTGTGCTCATTGGCTCAAAGTCACTTATGGCCTGGTCTCACTCTCTATGCAAGGCTCTGTGAATCTCCTTCGGGCTGGAAGCAACCTCTATCTGGTCCTTGTTGGAAGAGCTAGCGCATTTAGGTGTGGCACACATTACAGTTCAAGTCCTGACCTTGCCGCTGATCAGCCTGGCGAGCGTGGATTAAGTCAGACCCCCTGTGCCTCAGATTCTTTCTCTAAAAGCAAGGGGTTCCCAGCTCAGTGGTCAGCTCTATCAGTCACTATAAATGGGAGAAGAACAAAATGCTCATGGTGTAACCAGGGGGAATTGGGGCCCCAACTGAGCTGGGAAGATGGCAGCAAAGGAAGAGAGTGGGGATGGGGGAACCCCAGCTACTCCTTGCCCTCTGCTTGGACAAAGATTCTCAAAGGATTCTGATAGCACTGATTGTGTGCTCTGTCTTCACGGGGAATACAGATCCCATTTACAAAAGGAACTAAAGATGGAAACTCAGATCGGTTTTTACAAAAACCATCTTAGGAGCAATGTTGCTACAATACGTCTATTCTTTGAACTACAGGGGTCCCTAAATAGCTGGCTGCCTCCCCTCCCCCAGGTTGGAGCAGGAAGCTGCTTTTCCCTTCAAGGCCTCTTAGGAGCCCTGGCTGGCCACCTGCTCCCTCTCAGCTTCTATACCACCTGGCAGGGAGAGGCCTGGGTGTTGGCTTCTTCCTGGGGGCTTCTTGGTACGGCTGCTAATTCAAATCATGTCCAGGTACATGCCACTGCTTGTTAGGAGGCTGTTAGTGGAAAGCGCCTCTTTTTCCCTCTTCCCTTGACCTTTCTCTGTGGCCCAGATGCTGTTATGTGGCCAGACCCCATCTTGGACTGGGGAGGGCTGGGCTAAGGGTCATTCTGCCTAGTCAAATGCGCATTCTAAGCCAAAATTAATGAGCTACCTTTTTTTTCTCTTTCTTTTTAGGCAATTGGGGTTAAGTGACTTGCCCAGGGTCACACAGCTAGTAAGTGTCAAGTGTTTGGTCTGAGGCCAGATTTGAACTCAGGTCCTCCTGACTTCGGGGCCAGTGTTCTGTCCACTGCGCCATCTAGCTGCCCCCCAAGCCAAAATTAAATCAAAAGGGGCACTGGGTCTGGCTTCTTCACCCTCCTGAAGAACCAACAAGCCTGAGCCCTGGCTGGCAGCTGATGGGAGATAAGGTGGTATCTAGGCGGCCTC
The DNA here is from genome assembly GCF_003287225.1 of Phascolarctos cinereus. Taxonomy (NCBI): domain Eukaryota; kingdom Metazoa; phylum Chordata; class Mammalia; order Diprotodontia; family Phascolarctidae; genus Phascolarctos; species Phascolarctos cinereus. The sequence goes on along the minus strand of NW_027556098.1, from coordinate 405,850,765 downwards.
ATCTGGAAGCAAAACAGAATGCAGCTATTTCAGGTCTGCATTGCAAACAGGACGCCGTCTGTGGACCAGACAGCAGGGTCAGTGCTCCGTGAGCTTGTGCTTTGCTGCAGCAGATAGAAGGCCCACCTCAGGAGCAAGCCAGACAGCGGCCTGCCTAGAGCAGGATTGGCCGGGGGGAGGGGGGGGCAAAGGAAAAACCTTCCCTGAAGGGCCAATGGGTCCCACTTTCTCTGGCTTAGGGGAGCAGGAAATGCACAGCTACCCTACCTAACAAGGATGGGCTGGCTGGGGCATCTACACAGAGAAGATGCCAAAGACCCCCAAAAAGTGTATTGGTAAACTCTGGACTTGCGTAGGGGAGGGTCTTCCCAAATGGCCTGCTCTGAGGAGCTGGTGCGGTGTAAGATTCAACCCCTTTTCTTGGAGCCAGGCTGACCACTCCTCAGAATAGGCAAGGGGCCCTCATGGCACCTGTTCCATCCTGGAGATGGGAGGAAATGACTTTCTTGTCAAGGCAAGCTAAGCTGTCTGTAGCTTTTTAACAGGATATCTGTTGCTAAGAGACAGATCAAAAACCCAGATGAGAGGAAGATCTAAAAGGCGCACCAATGAGGTCACAAGGCTCCTTCTCGCCACAGTCGCCACCTCCGTCTCCTGCTGTCTCTTTTGTGCTCGATTTGGCTCAGACCCGTTTGACACAGGACTCGGGCCCGCAGGAGCCTCAGCTTCCGCGTATAGCTTTTCCTGGCCCTTCAGCGGGCACAGAGACGTCTCTGCAATTGTTCATGGACAAAGTTCTGGGGCAAACCCCTTGATGGTTAGACGTTGCTGACCCGAGTCTCGACGGAGGAGATCATGGTGGGTGTGGTGGGTCTTGGCAGTGACCGATCCCGTCGGACATAGCGTGGCTTCCGGACTGAAACAGATATCATAAAACTGGGGTTATACTAAGGACGATCCTACCAGCAGCACCCAAGCCTGGTGACAGCCAGGGACGTTCTGGACCTCAGCTTTGCACAGACATTTTGAGGAGTAGGAAGGGAAGGATGATGGGAAGGGAAGGAAGACAGGGATTGAGGAAGGGGGTGATGAAGGGATGAAGGAGGTTAAGAGGGAAGGAAAGAAAGAGAGAGCGGGAGGACAAGAGGAGGAGAAGACAAGGAAGGTCAGAAGAAGGGAGGGAGGAAGAGAAGGATAAAAGGGAAGGGAAGAAGAGAGGGAAGCCAAGAAGAGAAAAGGGCGGGGCAGCTAGGTGGCGCAGTGGATAGAGCTCTGGCCCTGGAGTCAGGAGGACCTGAGTTCAAATCTGGCCTCAGACACTTGACACTTACTAGCTGTGTGACCCTGGGCAAGTCACTTAACCCCATTGCCTAGCCAAAAAGCAAAATAAAAAAAAAAAGAAGAGAAAAGGGGAAGAAGGAAAGAAAGGATTGGAATAAAAGGGAGACCTGGGAAGGCTGCAGCTCCTTCCTGGTCCTAAAGCACACCACACAACTCATTCCCCCGAAGGTCTGCTTTGTAGAATGAGTGGTTTGTGAGGACTTACTGTGTGCCTGCCATTGCACTGAGGTTACAACCCCTCCTCTCAAGGAGTTACATTTGACTGAAGGGGACAACATATCAAGCTAAAGTCCATGCACTTTTGGGGGCAGGTGGGCACGAAGCAAGAACTTGGGGGAGACTTGTGTGAGCTGAGCCTTGAAAAAGGCCAGCTGGGACTCCACGTGTAGATACGGGAAGGGAGGGGGGCAGTTAGCGAGGAGCAAGCATGCGTATAAAGAAGAGTGCTGTAAAACTCAAGTCTACAAAGATGGGCTAACGTCAACTTGAGAGGCTTTTCCTATAACAAAGGCTCAAAGCTCCTCTGGGTTTTAAAAGACCAAATGGTGACTGGCTTTATTTTCCCGTCCAACCGGACACCAGGTTGTTCCCATCTATGGCACGCTGTTTCTCCATCAGTGCACTACCCACAGGCAGTTACCCAGGCCTAGGATAACCTGCCTCTCCACCTGATTAACATCCTGCAGGGTGCAGGACGTGCCCCTCCCCCCAGGGCAGACCTCCCATCCTCTGGCCTCTGCCCTTCTTCCATCTCTGGCCCCAGGTCTGGGACCAGTACCTCACACAGAGCGGGCCTGACTAGATGTTTGCAGAGCTGAGGGAGACTGAATGACCCACTAATCTGGACACCTCTCAGACAGTCCAGAAAAGAGCAGGGCCCTTTATCTGAGGGCTTGGTTCTTGGGTGGGGTCCAAAAGGGGGCTGACAAGCCCCTACCTCGAGGCAAAAAAACTTTCCCTCATATTTGGCAACAAAACTGGGCCCACACTGGAGGAAGGGTGGAGTGCAAGCTCCCTGTGGGCAGCACCTTTTTAACCACTTTTGGGCCTTGCCCAAAGGGACACTTAAGAGATCCTCACTAAATTGAATGAAGGTGGTCCCCGTGGTCAGGGATCAGAGAATCAGCTGCCTCCCCGGCCAGCGAATCCCATCCCCTCATTTTACAGATGAGGAAATGAGGCCTAGCAAGGGGAAGGGATCAGGTTGGAAGCACAGAACCTGGGGCTGAGGCAGAATTTGAACCCAGAACCTCTCAAAGCCAGCCCCTCCCCTTTTAGGGAAATTCATTGGCACTGTGTTCAAGTGTGACCCAGAACCCATCATTGTGTTGCTTCATAGATGGGGGCCCTTGTCCTCAGGGTCCAGACCTACATAGGACATATGACCTGGGCTCCTTAACGTGTTCTAGAGGCCTCGATTTGCAAATGGAAGGAACATTTACAGGAACAAATTACTGGACATAAAAATGGTTCCATTGTGGAAATCAAACTTACCCGAAGAATTTGGAGGCGGTATCATGGCAGCCTTTGGGAGGGAAAAAGGAGAAAGTGAATACATCACATTTCCAACAGCCCAGCTCTGTGGGAGAACCCAGCTAAAAGGGGAAGAGGATCCCCTTTGTCAGGGGTGTTCTGGGGAGGGAGTATTACTTACAGTTTCTCCAGGCTGTAGGACAGACGCTAAGGGGAAAAGAAAACACACCATTACACAGAGAGAGGACATGGGTGGAGGCCGGACCCAGGGCTAGCATCATGGACCCAGCCAGACTAACATCTGAGCACCCTGAGGACCTAGATTCGGATCCCAGCTCTGCCACTCCTATCTGTGTGACCTTGGACAAGTCCCTTCCCCCTGGGCTGGATAAGACGACTTTTGACATCCTGACCAAACTACAGAGAGGACCCTGCAGTTTTCCCACATGGCCACTCTGTGTGCCTCCAGTTAGGGCTTCGATGAGCAAATGAAGGTATCTCATCCCCTCCTGGTGGCATTGGTGGTCCTTCCCTGCCCATTTCCACCTCCTGACATCTCACTGAGATGCCAAGGCCAGGGCTGCCTCTTCCATGAAGCCTCCCCTGATTCCTACTCTTTGTTCCCAGCTGGTCTGCCCTATAGTGAAGAGCATTTCCTCAAGTCAGGAACCCCACCCCCCAGCCCTGCAACCTCTCTACACCCTCTGGGCCTGCCATGCCAGCTGCCCTCCGCCCGCTTACTGACTTTCAAAGGAGAGAGAAGCTGGCAGTCTATACTCTTTCCAATTTATTCTGACATTAGGAAAAACCCAAAGCAAACAAAGATGCAAGCCGTGATCCACTCTCTGCTGCCTCAGGTAAATCAGGTTTTCTTTTCTGAGTGACATGGGAATTGGTGCAGCAGGAAAGGGCCTTGGGCCAGCCACCTTCTCTGGGCTGGTCACCCAGACAAAAGGCACCGCCCTGGACTGGATCTTCAGTTAGCTCATCATGCCCCTAGAAACCACAGCCAAGGCCTTTCTTTCCCATCTTGCCCTCCCCTTCTTCGAGGCGGCCACATGGAGGGGAGAGAAGCTGGCCCCAGCCCAAACTGAGCTTCTGGTCTGGTGGCCAAGTCCCCCTCCACTCTGCCGCTTCTGATAGGCCATAGCAGGCACAGGCAAGCACTGCCAGGAGCAGCCCTGGGCATTCTTGGCCAAGCTGGGCAGGTGAGGAGCTCCGTGCCACAGCTACGATGCCACCAGTAGGAAAGGACGCACCCAATGAGGAAAGCAGGCAGAGGCCAGGCTGACGCCTTGAGGTCCAGGAAGGTTCCTTTGGCATGGGAAGGCGGTCCTGGCTCTTGGGCCCCCAGAAGATCAGGAGGGGGCCTGGGGGTCATGGAGGGGAAGGGTAAGGCACCGGCTGACCAAAAATTCCCTGGGCAGCAAACAGCAGCCTATCTCGGGATCTTAGCACCAGCTCCACTGACTCCCAGGGCTGAAAGAGCCTGCTCCCCTTCTGTAAAATGATGGGGGGAGGGCTCACGGGATAAAAGGGTCACAGCTCCACTGTGGGAGGTCAGCAAGCCCAGCCCCCACATTTTACAGCAGAGGAAAAGGAAGACAAATGGCTTGTCTAAGGCCACAGGGCTATTGTCTGAGGCAGGACCATCCACCAGGCTATCCAATCAGCACCACTGATTCCATGGTAAGGTGGAAAGTGCTTGAGCAGTGCCTCAGAAACCATCCTTTGGGGCTCAGAGATAGCAACAGGATGAAATTAAAGACAGGCCCCTCCTCCCCCAAAAAAGGACTGAATGTTGGTGCTTCCGGCCTGCCCCTGTCCCCACACTCTAAGGCAGAGCGTCCAAAAGGCAAAGAGTCAGGGGAAACCCCCAGAGGCAGGCAGCACCCTCGGCCTGGCTGTCCCACCAGTGATAGAACGCAGGGAGTGGTGTGCGTAACAGTGCACAGGGTGGTGGCTGTCAAGAGTACATCATAAGGGCCTTCGTCCAGGCTGCTGTCACATGCCATAGGGTCCCCGAACATGGGCCACTGGGGCAACACTCTTCTGTCATCAGTCTCAAGGCAAGGGGGTCACAGATTTGGAGCGGCACTTTCCAGATAAGGAAACTGAGGCACAGAGAGTGGATGACTTGCCTAAGGTAACGCAGAGCCAGTGGCACAGCCATAGGATCTGAACCCAGGTCTTCCCTCACCAAATTCGCCTCCTGACCAAAGATGCACATATTCAATCCCTGTGGGTCCTTGCAGATGAGTCTGGAAGGTCTCTGCTGTCAGAAAATGGAAAGGATGTAACCCAACGGCACTCTTGTTTTTACCTTGTCAGGGAAACCTTGAGCCAAATTTCTTGCCCTGATGTTCTCATGTGCTCCACCCGCCTCTTCCATTTCTCCAACACAGATGGTCTCAGTTCTGTTAAATCCTTAACCGTCTCCCAGGGTTGTGAGTGGGCGGCAAAGAAAGCTTCAATGTGCTGCGCTGGGCGGCCCGCTGAGTGCCCCAGTCCTGGCGCCCAGGGGGGCTCTCCTGTCCCTTCCCATCACGTCATCCTTCCTCTCCCTTCTTAATGTCTGTGGGTGGCCCTCATTTGAAGACAAGAGACAATGCAGCCTTCCTGCTCCACCACAGAGCCCCGCAGAGACCGGGAGCAAGGGACAAAAATCACTTTTCCCTAGAGACCATCCGATTTTCTGAGGCTGGTTGTGTCAGTGTCATCATTCCCATTTCTCAGATGAGGAGAATGGGGCTCAGAGAGGTCACCCAACTTGCCCAGGGTCACACAGCTCCATCAGAGGTGAGATCTGAGCTAACTCCAAACCCCACCACACCCAATCAGCTTGGTTCCGGCTCTCCAGAATGCATGCACATAAGAACAAAAGGCCAAGCTCTTTCCATTAGCTAAGAAGTCTCCTGGCCCATGCCGGGGCAGTGTCTGGTCTCCTCGAATGGGCCCACCTCCTCCCACTGGCTTCCCTAAAGCAGGCCCTTCCTGGGAGCTGGGGCATGCTGGGGTGACCCAGATGGCACCTCCTAGAGTGAAGAGGAGGCCCAGGGCTTCAGCCAAGCAGTAAGCAAAGGGGCAAGACGGAGGTACCTTTGTTCCTTCTGTAGAAGAAATGGGGGAGCTTACTGGAGCGTTTGAAGTAGAAGAACAAAGCGACGGAGAGGATGAGGCAGGAGCTAATGAAGAAGGTGCCCAAGAAGAGGGAGACGGCCACCTGGGGGCCCCCTGGAATCCAAAGCAGATGGGTGGTTATGGGGGAGCATCTCCCTACCATCTCTGCTCTGCTCTCTGCCGATGGCCAGGGCACCAGGCCCTCAGAGTTGATGAACCTCCTGTCACAAAGCTGCCCATGAGTCCCTGGCCCAGATAAGGATGTCACATGGGTTGAGCACCATCTGGGGCCTTTAGGAGGCTCTTGTGGGAGGAGGAGATGCCCTCATCCTCCCCACCAAGGAGGTCACTCTGGGTACGGTGCCAAGGGTGAAGTAGGAAAGCTGGGATTAGGGCCACGCCTCTCATTAACCTGCCAGACTTATCACTCCATGCTGCGTGGCTGAGAAATACTTAGGAGCCCTATGGCTCTTATGGCTGGGTTGGGGCAAGAACTTTCTTCCTGAACTAGGGCAAGGAGGAAAGAGAGAGAGGAGATAGAGGAGAGGGAGAGGGAGAGGGAGAGAAAAAGAGAGAGAAAAGGAGAGAGGGGGAGAGAGACAGATAGAGGGAGAGAGAGAGAGAGAGAGAGAGAGAGAGAGAGAGAGAGAGAGAGAGAGAGAGAGAGACAGAGGATGGAGAGAGAGAAGGAGGAGAGAGAGAAGGGGGAGAGAGAAAGAGAGAGAGGGGAGAGAGAGAGAGAGAGAGAGAGAGAGAGAGAGAGAGAGAGAGAGAGAGAGAGAGAGAGAGGGGGGGAGGGAGGGAGGGAGGGAGGACGTGTTCAATCTTTAACTAGTGACTAGTCAAATAGAAAAATCCTAGCAAGACAGAGGAGGGTTCCAGAAAGTTAATGGGACTATCAGGGAATGATGGGGCCTGTGGCTTTTTTATGTGCTTGCCTCGGGAGGTGAGTTTATAAGTGAGGATGGAATCACACAGTGATGCTCAGGTTATTTTTAGAGGCTGGGGAAATGACAAAATCCCAAGGAGAAAGGCAAATGCGCCTGGGCTCGGGTTTTTGCCATACATGGAAAGCGACATCTCTCTAACCAGAGTTGTGTGGGCTCTATTTAATTTTCTGTTTCTGACTATCTGTGTTACTGGGCATGAGCTGCGGGTGGCATGTGGTGGCTCCAGGATATTTGTAGGAGCTGATTCAAATAGCCAGGCATTTCTTTTTTAACCGCATGCTTTTCAAACCCAAACCCAGCCCTGAAATTGCTCATGCCTCTGCTGGGGATCAGCACTGGCGTGCTCGATTTCATGGTGGTCGCTTTGGTCTGATGCTGCCAGGAGGCGACCCGGACGTAGGGACCCCTGTGTGGGCATGCCTCGGCCCACTTCTGGATGGGAGAAGACAAGCCCAACTCCAACCGTCCTCGAGAGACTGGTGCGGAGACCTGGCCTTTCCCAGAACCAAACCAGGACACCTGCTGGACGTCACCTGCCTGTCAACTTCCCCAGTGCCCATCACTCCAGGGAGGAAAGACTGGGTTGCAAATCAGAAAACCAGCCTGGGCTTCTAGGTCTCATCACACGTCAGGACACCCCGCAGTTTTCACCAAAAGGAATGGCCAGAAGGCTCCTGGGCCCGATGTCCACGCCTCTCGAAGGTTTAGTGGGGTTGCCTCGATTGACGGCCGAGTGGCTGCAGCAGTTTGGGACTCTAGAGGGCTGGGCCTTGTCGTGTATATCTTGATTAAGGCCTGGGGCAGGGGCAGTCACAGGGGCAGGGTGGCCTGCCTTGTTAGCTCACTTGCTTTCAATGACTATCCCAATGAGAAAGCTCGATTGCTCTAATGAGCAGCCTTCACCCTGGGGACCTGGCTGGACAGTTACGGTGGGCAGCCCCTTCCCCTCATTGCTCTTTGCAAACAATCCCAGGCTGAAGCTTCTATTTTTTGGGAAACTGGAGAGAAGAGTGAATCTGAGCCCTGCAGGGATTCTTCCTTCTGTGCCTGGGCTGGCATTGGCCCTGAGACATTGCCACTGTGGAATGGAAGGGGTGAATGAAGGAAACTCCACTGGCTTTGACAGAAACAGGGGAATTTGTAGATAGCAGGGCTTCAATTAATTAGTAATTTCACAGAAGGAAGTTGGCCACAGGCTAGTGGGGAGGGGGCGGGGCAGAGGGAAGGGCCCAGCCCAGAGGATCTGCCATGAAATTGTGCCTTCCACCCCCAAATCGAAACCTGACATCTTTAATCAGCTCCCACACCAACTAATGCCTAGAAACTAAGTCTTCTTGTTGGTGGGAAATGCCCCGATCTGGCTGGGGTTTGGAATTCTTCTTCTGTTTGTGGGATCTGCCATCTGAAGACTTAGTTGGGAGGAGTGTAAGTGATCACAAAAGGACACACAGCTGACGGCAGACCCCTGCTCAGGGGACCTCTGTGGCAGGCTCTGGGACGGGGAAGGGCACCCTCTTGGGGCAGCAGCTTCCTAACAAATCTCTCTGCTCAAACGAGCAGAATGACTTACCCAGGTTCTGGAGAAGGGGTGCCACTGTAGTTCTGTAGGATGTGAAATTAATTTCTTTGTTGCCAACTAAGGGTGAAAAAAAAATGTCCGTCAGCCTCATTATTTTGTAAAATAGGCTCTCGCCTGGTACATGGTGGCTTTCACAGCATACTGCTATGGAAGGACGGGGATAATGAGGCCAGGAGGCAGGGTGGGTTTCATTTCTGTCACTGAGGAGCAAGGAGCTAGGAGTATTCTGGGGTCTCAGAGGAAGACAATGAGCCAGTTTCTTTAAGGAAGACCGAGGCCGGGAGGGATGCATTGTCACCGTTGGGGAGGGAGCTTTTAGGAAGACAGTTGGAAGGGAACCAGACACCTTCATGGCGACTGGGTGACACCCGATTTCTACAGGAAGATAGCTGAATGGACTCCAACTTGTTGGTAAGGGAAGAAAGGTGAGGTCCATGATCACCCTCTGCTGGCCAGTGTGAGACCTGCAGCCCAGAGATGGTGGTGGGGAGGGTCCTCAAAAGCATCATGGGAGCTCACCCTCCTGGGGCTGTGGCCTCCCCCTGCCAGTGAGGGAAATGTCCTTTGCAGCGCCCCCATAACTGAACCAAACACACCCACCAGGCCAAAGCCCACGGGGAAGAGACTCACGGTTTCTACACTCCATCACGTAAGGCCCGGTAATGGGAAGGCTTTCATTTCTGCACCGAATGCAGCTGCTGGTCCCATCCTCATTCCAGTGCCGGTAGCAGCCTGGGCAGGGCGAAGGGAGGAAGGGCCCATGAGCAAGTGAGAGGGCCGGGATTCCCTTCGGGATGCTATTTTCGTCACTTGAACTTAATTAGCTTCCAAATTATTTTGGGATGTCCCGCTGAAGGTTGGAAGGAATGACTTCCTCGTTTGGTCAAATGGAAAACCTGAAAGGGCTGTGTGTGTGTGTGTGTGTGTGTGTGTGTGTGTGTGTGTGTGTGCGCGCGTGCGCACATGTGTCTCTGTGTGTGTGCTCCAGCGCTTGGCAGGAGTGGGCCTAGGGATGAAGGGCCAGCCAGGCCCTGATTGGTTCTCCTCTAATTTGGCTAACAGTTCTCACTTCAACTTGGGAGACCAAAAAGTCTCTGAGGTCAAAATCCTCAAACTTCATGTGACCCTGATCCAAGCCAGGATGCAGGTTCTCTGCATTCTTCTGAGGCCCAGAATCCCAAAATCGCACTGGGTCCCACATCCTCCCATGAAACAGCCCCCAAGGCCCGTGGGTGCCTCCTCTGTAATGTACACTAAAGCTCTCCCTTCCTGACAATTTCCACAGACAGATTCTCAAAGTGTCTCAAAAAGGGGCTGGGATCTTCTTGATTCAGGAGTTCCCTCCAACAATGCTGATAACAGCTGTCGGTTCTGTGGGACTTTTCTCCATGTCCTCCCCTACACTGGGCCCAAGGGATCTCCCCAGCATGCTGGAGGCCCTCCTCACTGCCAGCCTCGGGTTGTCCTCCCCTGGGTGAACACCATCTTTTTTTCCAGCCTCCATTCCCTTGACATCTTTTGCACCGGTGACCCTCCATCGCCCCTCCTTGTATAGGTGTTGGTTGGACCTAAGATGGCACTTGGAAGTTTGCAAAGACTTTCACATGGTCTCACTTGAGCCTTGCAAATACCCTATGAGGTGGGGGCCACAGGTACAACTAGATCTATTGCTCAGAGAGGTTAGGAGTGGATGGACACAGAGCTAATAAATGTCAGAGAATACATTTGAACCCAGGTCTCCAACCCCAGCACTCGATCCATCAGCCTGGGCTGCTACCCCATCTGTGAACCAAGCCTTACCCCTTGCCGCCTCATGCCCCAATTCTCGCTCTCCCCACTGTCAGGCCGTGCTGCAGCCAGAACTTCCCCCACCATCCCATTTGCTCCCAGCCCCACCTGGGCTCCCCACTGCTTGTGGTCCAAGGGCCAAGGCCTCCACGGCCCATCACCTCCTTCCCTCTGCCACCTCTCACTGACAATTCTACCCAGACACACTGGTCTTTGCACTGCTCCCTGGGTGTACAACATCCCCCCTTCCTGGGCCTCATCAGGGCTCCACTCTCCTCAGGTACTTCCTTCAAGGTTCCCCTGGGTGCTTGGGGCCTTTCTCTACTGCCCCAGGCCCTGATGATCACACCCTCTTCTCTAATTGACTACAGCCCCAGAAATCATTCATTTGGCCCTAAAATACACCACCGTGGGTTAGCTATTCATCTTTTCTCAGGTATAACCTGTCTTCCATTCTAGATCACAAACTCTTTGAAGGCCAGGCCCACGCCCTCTAGCTGCCGGCTCTCTTAGAGTGAAAAGAATGCCCTGTATGGGGCTCCAGAAATATTGGCCGCTAATGAATGCCAAGGGCCTTTTGCTCATCTGGGGAAGGAAGGCAGCCCCCTTTGTGCTCTCCCCAGTAAATCACACCTGACATTTCATCTCAACACAAACCGGCCCATTCTAAGGGCCAGGCATGTCTACAGCTGAGCACTTCAAACACCACTCAGAGTGCCACAGATGCCTCTTCTGCAGGACAGGAAGCCCCCTCCCCCCCATTTGTCCCAGGTAATTGATGCTCAAAGCTGCTGCTAACCACACCGAAGGACAGACAGGCTTCCCAGGGATTTCCAGGGCACAGGACTCAGTCACCTCAGCCCAAGAACCTGGAGTCTACCTCAGTGGTGGAGGCTTTGGGTGCATGTGTGTGTGTGTGTGTGTGTGTGTGTGTAACATGGGCCCTCCAACAGCTTTATGTAATGGCTTCCGCCTCCTTCTCCCAAGGGGTCTTCTGGTCATTATAAGTTTTTCCCCTGGCAGCTGACATTGGGGAGAGTTGGTAAAAGAGGGGCTTGAGCATTGAGGGCCCATCCAGTGGGATTGGAGGACACCAGGAGTGAGGGCTGACGATTGCTTTGGTCATAGGATATCATACATTACATGAGTAAATTCAGAATTCCCCTTTCTGTTGCTGGAGCTGCGAGGGGCTCTTTGGCCATGAGCCTCGTCTAGATCTATAATTTACACTTGCTGTCAGAGTTCAGCTCACTTCACACATCTTCACATGAAATGGGGCCTACACAGCAATTCTATAGCTGATGGATGGCTCCAGGACCCTCGAGGGGTGCTCCCCGGGATAAGGGGATAGATGAAGCTCCATGGAAGTCCATCATACTACGTGCCAGGTCTGTGAGTAGCCTGGAGGGGCAGGGCTTGGTGTTTCCCAGCTGGCCCTGGATTTGGATATTGGGGGATCGAAGGGCATGACATGGACTCTTACTACTCCCACTTGCCAAAGGGGCCAGTCCCACTTAGCCACTACCTTGGAAAGAAGAATGCCATGCTCGCCCTGAGCCTTGGGTCTTCTTGTGGGGGCCCTGGCAGCCTGAGCTCTTTGCTTTACCTGAAGCACACTGGTCTGTGCCTGGGCAGCTAACGTTGACATCCATCACTTCCATGCAACACTCTGGCTGTGGGACCTAAAAAGGACAGACAGCCTCGTCAGCTGACACCTCCCATTACTCACTCCAGCCTCTCTGGGTCAGAGGGAAGCATCCAAGACAGAAGCTTTCCTAAAGGTGCAATGAGGGTCCTCAGTCAAATCCCCAGCAGTCAGAACAATAACTCGGTTTCTCCTCCTTCTCTGGGCTGTCCAGTGTGCCCAACAATGACTTCCCCAAACCCATCCTCAGAAGCCTCCCCAGGCAGAGGGATTCATTCCCAAAGAGGTGACATCTAGTTGAGGCTGCCCCCGGGGACAAATAGATCCCAAAGGAGGACAAAGGGGAAGAGAAAGAACGGCACTTCCAGAGGGTCTGAAGTCAGGCTGCCCCAGGCGCTAAGTGCCCCATGATGGATTTCAGTTAGTGCCAAAATCTCAAAGAAAATGAGAAAGGAAAGAACCCCAAGGCTAACCATTCCCATAAGGGAGCTGTATGTGCACGTGTGGCAGCTATGGGCCTGAGAGTGTCCAATGTAGTTTCTAGAGGTCCAGACCAGGCCACAGACCTCTTCTCTCAGGTAGGATGGGTCACCAGAACATCCTAACAATGGCTCAAACTTCTCTAGAGCCCCAAGGCTTTCAAAGGGCTGGACAACTTTGACCTCATTCAACTGCCCTGGAGAGACTGGTGTTAGCATCGGCCCAGTTGGTAACAAGATCTACCAGGAAAAGCTGTTGCCTCCTCAGCCAAACCCCATACAACTGATTATTGCTTCCCCAAGGCCAGACTATGCTGGTGAGTCCGGACCAGTGCCCTATTTACTTACCAAACTGTGGCTTTTAAAAGAAATTCTTAGAATTGCAGACGTCACACTTCAGAGCCGCCTCCAAATGAGTGCTCAGAGGAAAAAAATCCTGGCATTTTCCTCCAAGATGCCAAGGGTGACAATCAGACACAATGAAAGTTAGATATTAACTGATTACACCCCATTTAGCTAGTCAGAGGAAAAACTGGTTTCTCGAAGGCCCACTGGGGCAAAGCTTGTCAGCGATCAGGTCTCCCTGAAGCCCTCAGACCACAGAGAACTGGAATATTTGGGAAAGTGACCCTATTCAGCTCCCTGATCTTCCCCTTTCCTCTCATGAGGTGCCTCAAAATACGGGGCTTCTGCCACAGCTGAGCAGGAGGAGGAGACACAAAGTGGGATGGATCAGGTGTGAAGCCTCAGGAAATGAGAGGTTGACGCTGAGGCCCCAAGATGCCTGTTCAAGGTTGTCCTTGATTCCTGCGGGCTCATGGAGTGGGAGTCCAGAGCAGGAGTGGGGAACCTTCAGCCTTGAGACCACATGGGGCCTTTTAGGACCTTAAGCCTTTTGACTGCAGCTTCCCCACCCTTGATCCAGGCTTAGGAACACACATTTATGTCCTGCTTTCCATCTGCCAGAGATTTATTTTTGCTTTTTACAAATATCTCATTAGAGCTGGAAGGGCCCTCAGAAGCCACCTCGTCCAAGCTCCTCATTTACAGAGGGGGAAACTGAGGCATAATGACTTGCCTTAGAGAATGCAGGAAAGTAAAAGGTTGTAGCTGAAGCTAGAAATCCAATTGGGCTCCATCCTTGTTTTATAAAAGTCTCCACCTTAAATCAGATGTGGCCTATACAAGATATGTGCCTACTTTAAGGAGGTCTATCTTCAAAAGTCTGACTGTAGAGACTGGAATCCCTTTTGGTTAATAGAAAGCAAAAAACTTGGGGACACTAATAGTATGTCCCCCCCAGTGATCTCTCAAGGGCTCCTAGCATATTGCTAAGAGTAACACTGCCCTGTTTATCAGAGAAGAAAAATGTTTAGGGAAACAACTCCAACTACAAAAATTAAGTTTAAAAGAAAGAAAAAGAAACAATGATTCTACCGCCTCATTGGGGGATAATGAGAAGAACTCTAGCTGCTAACTGAGCAAATGACTAATGGCCAGCCAGATAAGGAACCAGGGCCCCCTTTGTGCTGAGTCACTGGGAGGGGGAGTTGGGACAGCAAACACATATCATTCACTGGACACATGATGGGAAGGCTCGAGCTTCGAGGGGTAGGGCAAGAAAAACCGGGGGAAAAGCCACTGGATAAGGGGCAAACAGGGAGCCCAGACCGAATCACAGGCGTCAAGTCAGCCCTTCACTCTCTGAGGTGGGCTGTGAACGTTCAGTCCCAGGGTGAGGTTGCCTCTGATGAGTCTTTGAAACTCAGAAATGGGTGGAAAGGCACTCTGTAATTACGGGGGCTGCTGTTGTTGCCTCCAACCTTCTTAGTGATTAAAAAAAACCAAACCAAACCACCACCAAAAAAAAATAAATAAAACAACACCAACTTACCAAAGGCAGATTGGGGGGTGAAGGAGGGGGGCAGAGCTCCCACAAGTGAGAGGAAGCCGCCTGCCTGCCCAAGAAAGCTTCAGTGACTGCCCTAGCCAGCAATCCTCCAAAGCGAGGCCTTGCTGGGGGCCACAGGGAGACCAGCCCAAAGGCTTCAGAGCTGGTTTTACAACTCTGTTAGGACAGGCTGCTTCCTGTTCCTCTGGATGTACTCCTTGGCAGGAAGCTTCATCCCCTTTCTGGGTGTGGTAGAGATCTCCAAGAGGTCCTGGCTGTGAAAGCCTTCTAGGGAAGAGAGCTTGGCCACTTCAGAAGAGGAAAAGGGGGGGGGGGTGTCTGGCCCTAGTGGATGGAAAGGAATGGAAGCCAAGCTCTGTGGCCTCTGAGGTAGGCCCTGCTGGGCCCTGGTGACTCCATTTACCTAGCTCCAGAACGCCTTACTGTTTGGAGGTCTCTCAGCTCCTCCAATGACAAGCCTCCCCTAAATCACACACATCTACTATCCTTAAACACAGGCCGATGGGAGGGGAAGGCCTGGCCCCCACTGGGGCCACCTTGGGATGTGAGACTAGGAGATACCTGCTGCACCTTCTTGGGATTTGCTGACCACTTCAGCCCAAAGCCTAGTCAGCAGGATAACAAGGGACTACCATGCCCGGGGAATGCAAAATATCTGAAAAAAACAACAGTCTCTTGGGCCCCGCCCCTTCAAAGCATCTTCCCAGAATCCCATTGCACTAGACACTCCTCTGGCTTTGGATAGAACTGTTCCAAGACTGGGGAGACGTCTTACCTGATCTAGGGCAGAAACGGAAGACATTCAGAAGCCTGGACCAGCTGCATGTAGAGGGTGGCTTCCTGGCAATGGCAGACCTGTGGTTGCTAGGCAACGAGGAGTCTTATCAGTCCTGGGCTCCCCACTGAGCCAGGCCCAGACTAGGCCACACCCAGCATCTACAAATCAATTGGGATTAGGAATCAGCCTAGGCCAAAGCAGCCTCTCACACCAGGAGCAGTGAGGCCACCCCACCCACCAAAAGGGCAAAACCTTTACAGAGACCACAGAGGGGACCTGAAGTCTGAGACAGATGACAACCTGTGGGGCTGTGTACAAATCACTTCACTTCCCCAGCCTCAGTTTCCTCATCTGTAAAATGACCTCGAGGGGGCCCTTTTTGGAGCTAGTGCTATGAACGCAGCAGGGGTCCTCTTGTCACATTTCTGGCAGAAATAACTCAGTAAGCATGGAGCCTCTGGGAGCATTTATTTCTAGCCAAAGAAAGTAGATTTTTTTGAGCTGAGACTGGATTTCAGAAAGGAAATCCACTCTTCTGCTTTGGATGGGCCAGATGTGTTCACAAAGAGCAGCCTTTGGGTCATGAAGGTGATTTCCAGATGTGGCTGGCTTCCCACGGAGGATGAGGTTTATCCAAGCAGCAGCAACAGGAGGCCCCATCACCATCCCCACCCTTCTGGCTCCCCATCTTCATTAATTTCAGAACAAAGACAGGTCACTGCAAGAACTATCCCTGAAAGGGCACAGGGCAGACAAGCAGCTTGTGCAGCCGGCAGCGATAACTGGATGGCTACAGGAAGCAGCAGCTGAGCCATTACTAATGTGGATGGGCTGTAACTTCATCAATGTGGCTATCCCTCCACCAAGGCAGATCTTAACCCCTCTGCGTCTTTGTTATCACCTCGGCAGTGACAGAGGCCAAAAGATAGCCCGGTTGGGGGGCAGGCCCTGACCTGCAGGGAGGACTCTCTGGCCTGCTGCTTCCAAAAGCTTCCCTTAAGCTCCAGCTGTGCCAGGCACTGTGGAGCCAAAGAAAGGCAAAAGACAGTCCCTGCCCTCAGGGAGCTTACCATGTAATGGGGGAGACAACATGCAAACAACAGCACACAAACAAGTCATGGGCAGGAAAAATGAAAAGGAAAAAAGGAATTAAGAGGGGCTGAGGAAGGCTTCCTCTAGAAGGGGGAAAACTGGCTGGGGCTCAAAGGAAGCGGGGGAGGCCAGGAGATAGAAATGGGGGGAAAGGAGGTGGAGGGGAGCTCCACGTATGGGGGAGGGGCGGTGGAGGAGGGGGGAAGGGAGCTGGAGGGGAGCTCCAGGTATGGGGGAGGGGAGGTGGAGAGAGGTGGAGGGGAGGTGGAGAAAGGAGGAAGGGAGCTGGAGGGGGGCTCCAGGTATGGGGGAGGGGAGGGAGCTGGAGAGGGGCTCCAGATATGGGGGAGGGGAGGTGGAGAGAGGAAGGAGCTGGAGGGGAGCTCCAGGTATGGGGGAGGGGAGGTGGAGAGAGGAGGAAGGGAGCTGGAGGGGGGCTCCAGGTATGGGGGAGGGAGCACTCCAGGAATGGGGGTGTCCCAGCCAGAAAATGCCTAGAGTGAGGAGATGGAATGTCCCGTTTGTGGCACATCTCGGAGGCCAGCGTCACTGGACTGAAGAGGAGGGCATGTTGGGCAGTGAGGTGAAATAAGCCTAAAAAGGGAGGGCTCTGAATGTCAAATCAAGCCTTTTGTATTTGATCCTGGAGGCAACAGGGAGCCACTGGAGTTTATTGAGTGAGAGCAGGACATTGCCCTTTAGGAAAAACCCTTTGGTGGCTGAATGGAGGGAGACTCGAGGCTGGCAGACCTCTGAAATAGTCCAGGTGGGGGTGATGAGGGCCTGCACGAGGGTGGGGGAAGTGTCAGCAAAGAGAAGAGGGTGTACTGGAGAGATGTCACAAAGGTAAAGTTGACGGGCCCTGGCACCAGCTTGGACATGGGGGGGGAGGTGTAGAGGATAAGGAGTGCCCACGAGGTCTGCACGGCTGCTGTCCTGGCTGGAAGGGCCTCCCCCAGCCTTCGAGAAGTCAGGGTCCCCTCTCTGCCATAAGGTATCACATCTATAGATGAAGGTCACGCAGCAGCACCAGCTATGTCCCCCTAGAGACTCCCTGAGGGTTCTCAGAGTAAGGTCTCCAATGGCTCAGCCAGACTTACAGATCTTTCCCTGGTGCCTGCCCAAGAGGCGCCCACGAGCTTGGGAGGATGGGGACCTCCAGGCTTTCAGGCGAGGACCTCACTGGCTACAGGTGGCGTGCAAAGGGGAGTGAGCTGCATTTGTAATTTGACTGGTTGTAGCCTGCATTAATAAGGAATTCGGGCCCCTTTGGCCATCCTAGAGCCTTATAATACACGCACTCAGATGTGGTGAGCACTGATTGCAAGGGGTTCAGAGGAGGAATATGTAGGAGCCCCCATGGCAGGATGCACGCATTTATGAAGCACCTACTATGTGCCAGGCATTCTACACATATCCTCTCATTTGCTCCTCACAACAATCCTGGGAGTTACTATCACCGTCTCTATTACTGTCACTATTACTAGCTAAAGAAACTAAGTTGCTATTATATGACATTAACATTATATATAAAACATAGTAACTAAGTTACTTTTACCGCCTCTTTCATAGCTAAGGAAACCGAGGCAGCCTTGCCTTAAGTGCCTCTGCGCCTGAGGGTCACACAGCTAGGAAGTGTTTGAGGCTGGCCCTCCCCACTACACCAGCTTGTGGCCTCTAAATGGATTAGAATTCTGCAGGGGAAAGAGGGCCAGAAAGGATGGGCAGCTTGCCAGGAAGGAAATTCTAAAGAGGGAAAGAGAAACATTTCAAAGGAGAAAAAATGAGAGTGCTCTGAAGAGACCAACTTGGCTGCACGGAGGAGCTCACCAGGCAGCTGACTGACTGACTTAGATTTTAAAGCTCCACACACATAGCTGGCCCATCCTCTCTAGCCAGCCCTGGCCCACGCCTTGCTTCCCAGGCCATCAGGCTGCCAGGCCTGTGATTGCCTAGCCCTTGGCCCCTTCTGCCTCGGGCTCTGTCCCCACACCCACACTCCCACTGCTGTGGAGTCTGCCCCAGGGATCCAGACACTTTCCCAGGACCCCCTTTCCTGGTCACGGCTCCCTTCTGGGAGGGAAGCTCCTGGAGGGCGGGGGCCATCTCAGTTTTATATCTGTATTCCCAGTGTTTCGCACAGTGACTGGAGTAAAGGAAGTGCCCGTGCATGCCTGCCCTCTCCCCTTTCTTCCCTCCATCCCTTCCCATAAGCAGGCACTTACTCCCTGAACCCAGTAGCCTTACATTTTATAAACCAGTCAATCAACAGGTATTTATTAAGCACCTACTACGTGCCAGGCATCATGCTGAATGCTGAGAAATACAAACAGTGGCAAAAGTAGTTTGGAAATATGGCAATTTTTTTTTGTTTACAAAATGCTAAACTAAACAGATAAGATGACATGATATGATATAATATAACATGAAGACCTTTCCCCAGAAAGCACAAAAGGGTGGAAGGTGCATTGGCTTCAGCATCAGGAGAGGTTACAAAGAAAAAGGCAGGCTGCATCTGAGACCAGAGGCCCTGGACTCAAATCCCGGTTCTTCCCCTTACTCCTGGCATGACTCCAGGCTGACCTGTCAGGGTCTCAAGTTTCCTTGCTGATAAAATGAGGGGGTTGGATGACAAGATTTCTAAGGTCCCTGCCAGACCGGTGGTGCTTCAGTGGTTAGAGCACTGGGTCTGGAGTCAGGAAGACTCACTCCCTGTGCTCAAATCTGGCCTCAGACACTTGCTAGTGTGTGACCCTGGGCAAGTCACTTAACCCAGTTTGCCTCAGTTTCCTCACCTGTAAAATGAGCTGGAGAAGGAAAAGGCAAACGACTCCGGTATCTTTGCCCAAAAAACCCCAAATGGGCTCAGTAAGAGTCAGAAATTACTAAACAACAAAATTCCAGCTCTCACTCTCCATCTATAATCCACTGGGGAAAAGCAAACAGCCCAGAAGACAGAGTGTGAGACAAAGCCC
Source organism: Phascolarctos cinereus (assembly GCF_003287225.1). NCBI lineage: Eukaryota > Metazoa > Chordata > Mammalia > Diprotodontia > Phascolarctidae > Phascolarctos > Phascolarctos cinereus. The sequence goes on along the minus strand of NW_027556098.1, from coordinate 405,831,633 downwards.
AGGGCTTCCTCTGGGGGACACCTTGGGGGAGGGGGAGGGCTGGCTAGGCATGGCTTAACATACTTAGGTGCCCCTCCTTCCTCAAGTGGCTCTCCAAAGGTTAAGCACTTAATTACTCCCCTTTGGGACTGATTCTCCAGGCAAAGACTCCTGGCCTCCAAGCTGCAGCGACTCCCATTCTGCTAGGACCTTTCCTGGCTTGGGGAGGATCCCAGAGTCCTTTCCTCTGTGGTCACCAGGATGGCTCCAGGGTCCTGAGGGAGCTAAGCTGGTTTATGGACTAGAGATTTTCATTAGCAGTGGATGCAAGGCTGCCATTTCTAGAACACATTAGCTGGTGTGAACAAAGGCCTGGTGAATTCCAGAGAACATGCATAAACATTTGCAGCTGGACAATCAAAGGCATTTGAGCATTTTGTGCTGATCAACTCAAATCAAATCTCTATCTTGAAGACTGTCTTACTGAAATGTTAAAAGATGAGCCTCATCGTTCAGCCAAAATCTCTCCATTCCACAAACATTTGCTGAATGCCTGACACGGAAAAGGTCCTCTACCAGGCACTAGGGAGAATACAGTAATAATGGCCAGTGCTTATCCAGGGCTTTGGAGGGTCAGCTTACATGTTATCACAACCCTGTGAATTAGGTGCTAATATTATTCCCATTTTATAAATAAGGAAACTGTAGCTGAGAAGTTAGGGCTGCTAAGTGGCAGCTAGGTTAGCGCACCAGACTGAACTCAGGATCAGAGTGAGTTCAAATCTGACCTCAGACCTGTGTGACCCTGGGCAAGTCACTTCACCCTGTCTGCCTCAGTTTCCTCATCTGTAAAATGAGCTGGAGAAGGCAATGATAAACCACTCCAGCGTCTCTGCCAGGAAAACCCCAAATGGGGGTCACGGAGGAGTCCGATATGACTGAATACTGCAGCTGAGAAGTTAAGGGACTAGCCTAGGGTTACAGCCAGCATACCTCAGCCCCCAAGAGGCCCAACAATGAGAGGGAGGCCCAACCCTCTGGCCCGGGGTGGGATGCGGGGGCCCTCCAGTTTCAAGAACTAAAATCAAATGGATTAGCCTAAAGGCTTTTAAGCACTTGTGTGTGAGGCACCTGGAGACAAGGCAACGACCCTTGAACAAAGCCCCAAACCCAAGCCACCAGAGCTGACCTCAAAGAGCTTCCTTCCTCTCTAGAAGAATAGATTCCAGGTACTGCACTGTGAAACCACCTCCTGTACTGCACTGCTGACCGTTTGCATACTTTCCCTTCCTGGACCTTAACAAATGTATTTCTATTACTCTCCCTCCACAGCTATTTTACCTTTATTCAATTAATATTTAAAGCAAACAGCCTTGCAGATATTTTTGGGTTATACAATGATCTTCAAAAGATCTAATGAACAAACAGATACCCAATGAGAACAAAACGTGCTATGCCCCAGCTACTTTTGACTATACTCCCCCTCCCCCAAAATGAACTTTCCAGCTGCCATACATACCTTTGCTCAGGCCCAGGGTGGGGAATCAAGGCCATGTGGCCCTCTATATATCTTCAAGTGCGGCCCTTTGACTCAAAGACCTAGAGGTCAAAAGTTCCCCAGCTTTGACTCAGGTCCTCCCCATCTCTGGCTGCTGAGTTTCTACCACCCTGAATACATATCATAGGAGCATAGCTCTAGAGCAGGAAGGGACCCCCAAAAGACATCAAATCCACCCTCCTAATTTTTTAAGTGATTTGCCTAGGGTCACACAGCTAGGACATATCTGAGGCCAAATTTGAACTCAGGTCTTCCTGACTCCAGGGCTAGTGCTCTATGGTGCCACTTAGGCCCTGCCCCTCCCTCCCTCCCCCCAATTTATAGATGAGAAACTTGAGGCCCTCAGAGAAGTCACTTGCCCAACCTGGAGCCTCAGCTTCTAGGGTTCTTTCCATTGTACCAGTGCCAACTTCTCAAACCCAAGTCAAATGTCCTTTTCTTCCTCCATGAAGCCCTCCCTGGTTCCGCTCAGACCTCCCTCTAATGGCCTGGTCCTGCTATATGCCATGGCACAGAGCAGCAGTTCTAATTACCGAGGACCCAACGAACTTCTGTTCCTGTTGGCATTACCTAGCGATACCCACCACAGCAGAAGTTAAAACTGCTACTTTAAAAGATGTACTTACCAATTAGTTTAAGAACAATAATAACCCCATTACATGTTAACATAAATAATTTTATCTTCCAAAAAGAAAAAATTGTGAGAACAGTGGCACTGTTTTCAGACCTCTAGCTGGATTCGCCTATCTCCTCCTGCATTCAGTTGCTGGGATATGTTATTTCAGCTGATGTACATGAAGAAAACCCGGCCTCACAGATCTATAGTTGGGAAAGGGAGATGTAACTTAAGGCCAGAAGGCCCAGATCCACCAACTGATACAAAAACTTACTTTTCTGAAATGAAAAAGATCATTCTATTACCTCTATTTTCTTTGCCTTCTGGACTAAAAAAGTGCAACGAATGATTGCTCAAGGTTGATCCTTCAAGGGAGCCTTAAATCCTGTCCAGTGTGAATAGACCAGTAATGTCTTAGTATTATTATGAAAACAGTTTTGAAATTGAGGATCCTCTGAACTGGCCTTGGAGTCTGCCAGTCTCTGGAACACACTTGGAGAATGCTGTTAGAATGGACTGAGCTGAGTGCCTGGCTTTGAGTCACTGGGGTTTCAAGCTAGCCTCCCATAGCAGCTGTATGACCTCTTCTAAAACCACTTAAATTCCATGTAACTCAGGAAAATCCCTACAACTTCTTTACTAAATAACAGATGGGGTTGGGCAGCTAGGGGGCACCATTGTGGACAGAGTCCTGTGCCTGGAGTTAGGAAGACTCATCCTCCTGAGTTCAAATCCAGCCACATATACTTACTAGCTGTGTGACCCTGGGCAAGTCACCAAAACCTCAGTTCCTCATCTGTAAAATGAGCTGGACAAGGAAATGGCAAACCACTCCAGTATCTCTGCCAAGAAAACCTCAAATGAGGCCACAAAGAATTAGACACCACTGAAAAACAACTGACCACCACCACCACTAGACGGGGGTGCACTATGCCTTAGTGGAGGGAATTCCCCTTGATGATAATGAGGCAGGTCGTACAGCTCAGAGTGCTGGACATGTAGTCAGAAGACCTGGCGATAAATCCCACCACTGATGCTGGCTGTTTGTGAGACCATGGGTGAGTCTCTTTCTGATCACCCCCTAAGACTAATCCACCAAATCAGAGAAGGCTTGCTTGTGACTGGAGGGGTTCCCACACTGAAGAAGCCACAGCTTTGTGACTCACAACTGTGTGTGGAATCACAGCTAGCTGTTTTTGCCTTGGAAGCTCCATGGAGGCAAAGACTGGATCTAGAAGATCGGATTCCGAGCTAGTGCTGAATTCCACACCCAAGTGTGTGCTCAATGTTTGCTGACTGGCTGATTGATTTCCCTGTTTTTGTTAGAAGAGATGGTTTTCCCTCGAGAGCTATTGCTATAAGGTCTCTGAGAATGTTACAGGATATTGATGGGTACATTTCTGAGGGGTTGTGGAGGTAGGGGAAAAGTCAGGTTAACAACTATTCTCATACCAAAACTGTGTGTAAACATGTAAACAATTTCAAGTCAGAAAAAAGAAAACTGAATTCTTTCTGAATGACACTGTGTGACCGTTGCTTCAGTCCCGTCTAAAAGAAGGTTTTCCATCCTGCCTTTGATGGTCTTCGGCAAGGGGTCAGGACAGATGCCTGATCACAGCTGCTAATGACTGAGCTGGCCCCTCGTGCAGGGCTGACAATTGTCCCACCTGCTTCTGCATTCTATTCCTATGAATTGATCTTTCTCTGTCTCTCCAGACTACCAGAAGAGTTTCTATTTTCGGTCTGAATCAACGTTGGGGAGACTGACCTCAGCCAGCGGCTTTAATGCTCGCCGAAGAGGGGCGAGCCACAGAGATCTCTTGACACCAGCTGTCAACTCAAGGCTGATGTCGGTTAATTTCACAGCAAGTGGAAAGCAGCCAAAATGGAAGGGGGGGCGGGAGTGTAAATGTCGAGCTCATTATTTGCCAGGAAATCACAAACACCTGCCTTCCAAATGAAAAATACCACCCAATGTTTTGATAGAAAATAAATGCTGAAAACCACTGGCCTAGATATCAACTAAGCATTCTGGACTGTCAGAGTCTGAGGCAGACCTCCAAAGAGAATTTAATTAAATGATGCTGTTGATTTCCTGTGCAGGGTGAATTGATAGCTTGTGAAAGGTGCAGCAGACAACCTTGGGTATTCAAGCACCGTTTCTGCTGAGGAATACCATAAGGTCAGGTCAGACAGCAAGAAGCAAAGATCCTGATGCTTCTTGAATATTTTGAGCAGCAGCACAAGATGCCATGGCAGTCCTGAAGTTAATTAAGTGATGCCTGACATAGCAAAGCCAACAAGGGGAGAATGAAAAGAGTGGGCTGGGGGGGGGGAGGAACTGCTCTGTGGGCTGCAGGGGGAGGTGAGGAAAGTCAGGGGCTCCATGGAGAAAGGCAAATGGTGACCAGGCAGTGGCACTGGAATCTTACTGGGTTTGCTCTAAGAGGGGATGATGATGGGGGTACCGAAAAGCAGGAGAAAACCTACGGACACTGATGCAGAATCAGGAAAGCAATCTACCCAGGGATGACGGCCACATAAATGGAAAGAGCAGGAAAAGATACCAGGGCCTTATGTAATTAGTATGAACAAATCCAGGGGAAAGTTCTTCCCTTCTCTCTTGTCACTGCAGAGAACGGCGAGGCATACACTGTCCAACATAGTCAATGTCTTCGTTAGTTCTGCTGAACTGCCTCCCCCCCCTCCTTTTTAAAAACCCTTTTGTTACAAGGGAAGACTCACTGCTCTGGGGAGGAGGGAAGGATGTAGAAATGAAAGTGATTTATCAACAAAAGGAACAGACACTGGATAAACTTCTGTGCCCACAGGGATGTCCCACATTCTGGGAAGGAAGCAGTGCTCTCTGTTGGAGGGGAAGTTAACCTTTGGGATAGCCCAGCTCCTTGACTATTTCAGCCCTGATCTGAGGAATTCACTTTCCCCATGTTCCCTATCGGAATCATGACTCCCTCGGGTTTCTGGAGCACTCCATAGTTTTTATAAAGCACTATCTTGATAGAGTAGAACAGATAGAGTGCTAGACCTAGAGTCTAGGAAGACCTGAGTTCAGACCTAGCCCAAGACATTTATTAACTGTGTGACCGTGGGCAAATCACTTAACCTCTGTTGCCTCAGTTTCTTCATCTATAAAATAATGACAATAATAGCACCCCCCCCAAAATAAAGCACTATCTTCACAAGGGAGGAAATAAGCATTTATGAAGGGCCTACTATGTGCTAAGCACTTTACCAATAATTATCTCATTTGATCCTCATGACAACCTTGGAAGGTGCTGTTTTCATCCCAGTTTTACAGTTGAGGAAACTGAGGGAGAGGTGGAATGACTTGCCTGGCATCACATAGCTAGTCCATGTCTGAGGCCGAATTTGAACTTAGGTTTTCCTGACTCCAGGCCTAGGCCTGTGCCATCCACCTGCCTCTTAACAAACACAAAAGATCCATAGAGTGAGCCATGTGATTCCCATTTCCAGATGAGGAAACTGAGGCCGAGAAGTTAAGTGACTGGCTCAGGATCACATAATTTACAAGTGTCAGAAACTGGATTTGAATCTAGGCTTCTCCAGACACCAAATCAAGTGCTTTGGCAGCTCTGCCACGCAGCCTGGCACATTGCCAACGTGTCTGTCATTCCTAATGCAGGTAAGGCTGGCACCCAGTGCCAATGGGTTGAACGATGACTCCTATCTTAGGAATGTTAGCAAAGCCACTGAAGGGGAAACCCATTTTGTCATTCTCAGCCTCACAGGAGGAGGGGCTGTTGTGGCCAAGGCAGGCTGGCTCGCCAGCAGGATATTCCCCAAATGCTGGTGGTCCTTCCTGGGAAGTGCATCTCCATGTCCAATGTTCTCTTGTTTCAGTCATGTCTGATCTCCACGACCCCATTAGAGGTTTCGTGGGGGAGATAATGGAGTGGTTTGCCATTTCCTTCTCCAGCTCATTTTACAGATGAGGAAATGGAGACTAACAGGTTAAAGTGACTTGCCCAAGGTCACACAGCCAGTGAGTGTCTGAGGCCAGATTTGAACTCAGGCCCTCCTAACTCTAGGCCTGGTGCTCTGTCCACTGAGCCACCTGGCTGCCCAGCACCCCAGCTTTAGATTATATACTTCCACTGAAGCAGTGATTATAGACTTCCTGTTTAGAGGGAAGACGTGCTCCTTGCAATTCATGCTTTTAAAGTAAACGCTGAACATTTCATAGCCGGAAATAAGTCGTAAAATACTTCAGAGGATAAAAATCCTTTCTGCTTGATAATACCCTTGGGTTTTTACTGCCAATGAGCCTAATGAGGGCTTGGGGGAAGTTCAAGGAAGTTCAATGAGCATTTATCAACCCCCTACTAAGCACACAGTCTGGTGCTAGGGATAAAGACCCAGTAGCAGGAGCTCAGGCTCTCACAGTGGGAATAAGACAGACTCTGCCTCCCCACATCCACCCACAGAGGCAGGCTGAAAAGGGTCTGGTCAGACTCTGTAAAGGACAAAATGGATGAAGGAAGACCAGGGAGGAGGCTTTTCAGACAGTCTGGGAGGGAGGGAATGGGGGCAGAACTAGGGTGGGGCAGTGGGAGGGAATAAAAAAAGAGATGGGGTGGTGGTAAATGGTGCTCGACTTGGCAAAACCATCCCACACTCTAACACCCTCTTTTTATTCATCTAACTGAAGGTCTTAACGAACAACAGTTTGACCATTTGGGACAACGGTGCCCAAGGCACCTAAGGGCAGCGGGTGGAGGTTTTTAGGGTGACCTTTCATTGGGATGAACTGCACCAGAGCCCTTTCTCCTGGGGGTGAGAACTGCTGAGGCGGCACAGAATCCCGTTCATCCAGTTTCAAGCCATTTAAACTTTTGTTAATGATCATGACTGAAATTTAGAGAGCACGTTTAAAGTTTGCAAAAAACATGCATGTGTATGTCAGATCTCTATCCATCTATCCCTTTCTTCTTTCCTTTTCATCCTTTCTGTTTCCTTTCTTCCTTTTATCTTTCCTCTCTATTCATCCATCATTTCATTTGATCTTCACAACACCCAGTAGGGTGTTGTACACCAGGGGTGTTGAACCTGAGCCTCCAGGCCACACTTGAGGACCTAGAGGGCCACATGTGGCCTCGGGGCTGCAGGTTCCCCAACCCTGGCACATACATCACCCTCATTTTGCAGAGGGGGAAACTGAGGCCCAGAGAAGTGACTTGCCCCGGTCACTGAGCTAGCAAGAGTCAGGGGCTAGATTCAAAGGCAAGTCTTCCTGACTGAGGCAGTGTGGCACAGTGGAGAGGGCACTGGACCCAGAGCCAGGAAGACCTGGGTTCAAATCCTGCCTCAGATACTTAGTAGCTCTACAACTCTGGTTACGTCTCTCAACCCTGTCTGGACCTCAGTTTCCTCGTCTGTAAGATGAAGGAGTTGGACTCGATGGCTTCTAGGGTCCTTTCCAGCTCTATGCCCATGATCCTCTGCTTCCCAGTCCTGTAATCTACCCACAATGCCATGCTGTGCTATTACTTGGGCAGTTTAATAGCATTTCCTCAAAGGAAGTTACCAGTATCTATTTCTACAAAGAAAAGTCTTCAGTTTTCGAGGCCTTTCTCTTTCTCCCTGAGCCAGCCTCAAAGGCAAAGACCTCTAGAAGCTCAGAAGCCAAGAGGCTGTTTACATCAGGATTTTCTCAGACTGCGGCCAGCTCCCCAGCTCTCTGTTTGGAGAGCTGGCCTCTGCTATTTACTATCTGGGTGGCTGCAGGCAAGTTAGGCCTCCCCCTTCTCATCTGTAAAGTGAGGGGGTTGGGCTACATCAACAGTCTTCACCCTGGGGTTCATGGAAATTTGGGGGGATGGGAAAAATACAACTCTACATCACTAAGCTTTGGTTTCCTTTGTAATCCCTATGGATTTTATTTCCTGTACTGGAGAACACTATTCTGAGAAGGGGTCGGTACAAAGCATCACCACACTGCTGGGGGGAGGGGCTCAAGTGGGGGCGTTCCATGGCACCAAGGTCAGGAACCTCTGCACTTGCTGGTCTGAGGGCCTTTCTATCCCTGACATCCTATGAGCCTGGTGCCCGGAATGAGGTGCATTCGTGTGGTTACAGAGATAAACCTCAACTGGGCATCTGTTTGGGGACTGTTTTTGGGTAGAGCGCTGGCTGTGGAGGGCAGTGGGTAAAGGAGAAGAGAAGGGGTCCTTTTGGTGTGTGGAGGAGAAAGAGCAGGCAGGAGACCTGGACTTTCTTCCCTGAACTAGACACTCCCTCTTCCCCTCCATGCCCTTAAGATAACCATCACCCTGACCTGGACAGCAGGCGTTTCCTTCTCACCTTTGCTCAGTATCCTTATCTACCTGGAAACCTTCCCTGGTGCCTCATCCTGCCCCATCCCCATCTGCCAATTTGTTAGTGAGCTCTCTGTCTCTTTCTCTTTCATCTCTCTCCTCTCATTTATCTCTCTGTCTCTCTCTCTCCCTTCATCTTTCTCTCTTTTTCTATCATCTTTCTTTTTCTCTTCCCTCATTTCTCTTTCCCTGACTTCCCTCATCTTTCTATCTTTCTGTCTCTTTCTCCCCTCATCTCTTTCTGTCTCTTTTTCTCTTCCTGCACCTGTCTCTTTCTCTTCCTTCCCTCATTTCTGTCTTTTTCTCTCTCCCTTCATTTCTCTCTTTCTCTCTCCCCCCTCTTCTGTTTCACCTCCATTTTCCCTATCTGTTCCTTTATTGTGCCCCACCAGAAGAAAGGAAGCCTTCTGAGGACCAGGACTGCTTTGGTCTGGGTCTTGGGCCATAGCCCCTAGAGCTGAACTCAGTGCCTTGCACATCCTGGGCACCTATTAAAAGTTTGTGGATTTAAACGGAAGGAAGGAAAGCATGTGCTTTCTGAGGGGTGTCTGGAGAATATGCAGTAAAACAACCCTGAGTGACTGGCCAGATGGCAGGCGAAGGAGCCCTACTCTCGGGTCACCCAGGGGCAGGCCGAGTAGGAGGCGGCAAACCCAGCCTGAGCAGAGGGAAGAGCAGTAGCTGATGAAGGGCTGGGTTGGTGCTGTCAGCCCCTTCCAGAAGCTCTGAAGGCTGGGTAAGGAGGCGATCCCAGCCAGGTGGAAGGACACCCAGGGCTATTCAAGTCTCCCCCACACAAGGGAATTCTGGGAAAGACAAGGCCCTTTTGATATGAATCTAAGTGAAAGACTTCAAACTACAAGAGGTGTGTGGGTTTGCATCTTGACCGCGACCTTCATTCCCAGTGTGACCCTGGGAAAGGCAACCTCCCTGGCTTCTTTCCTCATCTAAATAAACTGGGGGGGGGGCAGCTAGATGCCGCAGTGGATAGAGCACCGGCCCTGGATTCAGGAGGACCTGAGTTCAAATGTGGCCTCAGACACATAACACATACTAGCTGTGTGACCCTGGGCAAGTCACTTAACCCCATTGCCTAGCCAAAATAAAAATAAAATAAAATAAAATGAAGGGGCTGTACTGGTTTCCCTTTCCTGTTCTTAATGGAGGTTGCTGTTCAGTCACTTTTTTTCTGATCATGGCTGACTCTGGGGTTTTCTTGGCAAAGATACTGGAATGGTTTGCCCATTGCCTTCTCCAGCTCACTTTACAAGGAAACCGAGGCAAACAGGGTGAAGTGACTTGCCCAGGGTCACACAGCTAGCTAGTGAGTGTCTGAGGCCAGATTTGAACTCGGGAAGAGGAGTCTTCCTGACTCCAGGCACTCTATCACTGCACAGGGCAGGGGTTTGAGTAATAAGAGTTGGAGGGGTACTTAGTGACCCCTCTATGACATATCTAAGAAGTGCTTGGTCTTCCTACCTTTCAAGACCTCCAGCTATAGAGACCCCAGGACCTCCCAAAGCAGTCCATTCCACTTCTAGAGAATTCTCCCAGTTAGGAGGCTTTCAACTTCTACCAGCTGCTCCTAAAGTTTTGCTCTGAGGCCAAACAGATCAAGGCTGCTCCCTCTTCCACAGGACAGTCAGTGAAATATTTGCTAACAGCTCTCACAGGACCTGAGCTCTAGAGCTGGCAGGGCCCTCAGAGGCCATTTGGTCTAACTTCCTCGTTTTACAGATGAGGAAGCTGAGGCCCAGGGGAGTTAAGGGGTTCTCCTCAGGTCACACAAATACTAAAGTCAGAGTGCTCCAACACATCCCCTACATCTCTTGTTTGTATATAGTACTTTGCAACTATGGCTGAACCCCTTGAGAGCAGAGACTGTTTTTGTCTTTCTCTGTATCCCCTGCACTTAGCATAGTGCCTGGCACATAGCAGGTGCTTAAGAAATGCTTATTAACTGACAAACAGGGGAATGGGGGGGGGGAAGGGGGAGAAAATATGAAAAATCAGAAGATCCCAGATGTTGAAGAATTGGAAGGGCTCTCAGAAGTCGAGTGCAATTATCTCAATTTTTAGGGGATGCCCATAGAGTGAAGTGACTTGCCCAAGGGGTCTCACTCAGGATTTGGGGAGGGAAAACTAATAGAGATTATACAGGAGGGAGAAGGTGAAAGGGAGGAGGGGGTTATTCTTTGGAGGGTGAGGAGGGAGGGCAGAATGTACAGGAAAGGGGACAGGAAGGAGACTGAAAGCGCATTGGACAGGTAGAAGGGGAGCTGGGGGGAAAGGTGGGGAGATGGGCAAAGAAGGGGAAAGGGAGAGGAGAACAGAAAGGGAGGGAGGGGAAGAGATGGAGCAGAAGAGAGGGGAAGGAGAGGAGAGGAAGAGAGGGGAGAGAGGAGGAAAGGGGGGAAGGGAAATGGTAGGATAGGACAGGGGAGGAGGGGGAATGAGGGAACAGGGCGGGAGGAAGGGAAGTGAGGGGAGAGGGCGGGGGGCAAGGGAGGGGAAGGGGCAGAAGGCGTGGACGGGGCAACGGGGGAGGGAGGGGAAGGGGCAAAGGAAAAAGTAAGAGGGAGGGAGGAGGAGGAAGGAAGAGGCAGGGAGGAGGAGGAAGGAAGAGGCAGAGGAGGGGGATGGGGGGGCAGAGTGAGGATAAAGGGATGGAGATGGAGGATGGGTAAGAGTAAGACCCTTCCCCCCTACCCCGCACAGTCCGCAGGAACTGCTCCCGCACCCGGCACCCCGCTCCTGCCTCCCCCCCCTCGGATCTCTTTCTCAACTCACCAGCCCCGCCGCCTCCTCCGCCTTGGATGCCTCCACTCGCGGCCAGGCTCCTCTTCGTGCCCCCCGCCCTCGGCCCCGCGTTCCCGCCGCCCCTTGGGACTTGTAGTTCCGCTACCGCCAAACCGGCGCACGACTGCGGAGCGCGACGCCAGAGTTAACTACATCTCCCAACGGTCCCCGCGCCTTCCTGGGAGTCCTCCCGCCCAGGTAAGACAGGTCCGTTGTTGCCTTCGGGACCCGGACGTTCGGGAGGCATTGAGAGGCGCACGCTAGAAACTTTGGGAAATGTAGTTTCTTTGTCCCATGGACCCGTACAGACCGGCCTAGTGCATGGGAGGCTGGACTACGTTTCGCAGCAGGCCTCGCACGACAGCCATGTTTGGTGTTGCTAGGAGATAAAGAAGCCCTAGGGAGGGGCGGGGCTGTAACCAAGGATGAAGGCGGGGCACCACGAGGGGCCTGGAAACCTCCCAACAATCTGACTTCTCAGCTCGTCTTGACCCACTATCTGTAGTGCATGTTAACTGGACCTGGTTGCCCCTGTTTTGCAGACTTGGGGTGGAGATCGGTCACGCAGTCAATACGCATTTATTAAGCACTTACTACATGCCTGGCACTATGATAAGCTTTTTCACAACAGGCTGTGTGACCTTGGGCAAGTCCCTTAACCTAGATAGGCCCTGAGAGATTCAAACTCTTGAAGGGCAGATTCTAAAGGCTTTTTTAAAATCTCTGTAACCCCAGGGCTTTGCCTATTATGTAAGTTATGTAAATGATTCAGTGACCCTGTCCTCAGGGCTGTTGCCAGCTGAAGACACTCCATAACCTGACTGTAGGCATTTTCACTACCTGTCCCTCATGCCTGGAATCCTCTCCTTCCTCACCTCTACCTTCTGGCTTCCCAGGCTTCCTTCAAGTCTCAGCTAAAATCTCATCTTCATTTCCTGATCTCCCTAATGTTCATGCCTTCCCTCTATTGATTCTTTCCAATCTCTCCTGTCTATGTCGTGTTTGTATATCTTTGTTTTGCATGTTGCCTCTCCTGTTAGATTGTGAAGTCCTCTAAGGTCAAGGACTGTCTTTTGCTTTCCTTTGCATTTCCAGTGTTTAACATAGTGCCTAGCATATAGTAGGCACTTAATAAATGTTTATTGACTCACTGTCCTAGACTGCTTGGGCCTCTTCTCAGAATCATGCTTTTAAAGGCACAAAATAATACACATGGGATTAAGAAAAAAACCAGTTATATTGAAAATCAGTTATCCAAATATTAGGGGGGAAACCAAGTTCATTGACCTTGGGTCCAGGTGGACCATCAGATGACCAAGGTCTTCTTTTCTCCCCATTAGAATGTTGGGGCAGCTAGGTGATGCGGTAGCATATAAAGGGCCTGGCCTGGAGTCAGGAAGATTCACCTTCAAGAGTTCAAATCTGGCCTCAGCTACTTACTAGCTGTGTTGACTTTTCCTCATCTGTAAAATGAACTGGAGAAGGAAATGGCAAGCCATTCCAATATCTTTGCCAAACAACAAAACCCCAAATGGGTGCATAAAGAGTCAAAAATCACCAAACTACCACAACAGTAAAGACTTGAGGGCAGTATTTGTATTTCTAGCACTTAGCACAGTACCTGGCACATAGTGGGGAACCCTTTGTAAAATGCTTGTTGACTTAAGCCATAGCAATCTTTTTTTTTTTTTTGGTTAGGCAATGGGGTTAAGTGATTTGCCCAAAGTCACACAGCTAGTAAGTGTCTGAGGTTAGATTTGAAATCAGGTCTTCCTCACTTCAGAGCTGGTACTCTATCTGCTATACCTGCCCCTTAAAATGGTATTTGGAAATTTGACCTTTTTTTTTTTGCAAAGCAATTGGGGTTAAGTGACTTGCCCACAGTCACACAGCTAGTAAGTATTACGTGTTTGAGGCCGGAAATGAACGCAGGTCCCCTTGAATCCAGGGCCCGTTCTCTATCCACTGTGCCACCTAGCTACCCCAAGTCTTAGCAATCTATCATCCTTTCCAGCTGGGTTCACCTCTAGAAAACACATTTGAAATCCTGTGGTCTGTTGGGCATCAAATTTTAGAAGGATATTGACAAGCTGTTGAATTGAATCAGTCAATAAAAATTTATTAAGTGCCACTATGTGTTAAATGCTGGAAAAGAGAAGGCTTGGAGGGAAAATATATTTGAAGGGCTATTTTTCTGTCCAGAGAGATTCACTTTGTTGTATTTGGCCCCAGGGGTCAGAGTGGAGAACAATGGGGCCATGTCCACTCCTAACTTGGTAGTGGGTGCCTCCCCTCTGGGTGTCTTCCAACAAAGACTGGAGGACCACTGGAGAGGATTTCCTAGAGGGGATTTCTTTTCGGGTATGGATCACACTAGACCCTCTGAGGTCCCTACCCACTCTGAGAATCTAAAAGACAGCAAAGAAGTCAGGAGATTAAAGGGAGCTTGGTTGGACTCTCCTGCCTTTTTCTAGCAATATAGACCAAGGCTGGTGGGTCATTCTTGCTTGTCTTTGAGAGAAGTACCACACAGCTGTGCCTTCCCTTATGTAATAGTTGGAGAAGTCCCTCTAAGAGAATCAGCATGGCACATTAGAAAGAAGGTAATGGGTATTGGGGGGCAGCTAAGTGGTGCAGTGGATAGAGTACCGGCCCTGGATTCAGGAGTACCTGAGTTCAAATCTGGCCTCAAACACGTAACACTTACTAGCTGTGTGACCCTGTGCAAGTCACTTAACCCCATTGCCTAATCAAAAAAAGAAAAAAGGTATTAGGAGACCTACCTTGGAATCCCCATCCTGATACAATCAGAATCCTAGTCTAACTGCCACCTGAGGGCTGTTGCAGAAAGGGATACTGTTGCAAAGTCATTTTGTCAATAAGATACAGTAGCAGCCCCAGGTAGAGACAATGCTGTTATTGTAACTTCTTCGGGCCTCACACATCACAGTAAGGCGGGCCTCCAGGGGGTGGGTGAGTCACTCAATCCCATTTTAACCAACTCAACAGAACCTGTCCCCTTCCTACTTTCCAGTCTTCTTATATGCCTTACTCCCTTCCACTCACTCCAGGGTCCAGTTACACTGACCTACTTATTATCCCTTATCCACAACATGGATATTGTCCACTCCAGTGGCCATGCCTTTGCACTGGCTGTTCTCCATGCCTGGAACGCCCTCCCTTCTCACCTCTGCTTAGAATCCCTGATTTCCTTCAAGACTCACCTCAAACAGAACCTTCTTCAGGAGCCATTTCTTGGTCCCCTCAGCTACTGGTGCTTTCCCCTCTAAGGTTACCTTTCCTCCACCCTGTGGGTATCTTGTAGGTGCCTAGTTAGGTTTCCCCCATTAGAAAGTAAGCTCATTGAGGGCAGCTACTGTTGCACTCTTGTCAGACATCCCCATTGCTTGGCATCTGGCCTGGCACAGAGTTGCTCATTGATTGGTTGATAGATGTTTCCGGCACCAAGCCTGCAGACAAGAGTAAGGCTGCCCTGCTCTCAAAGAACTTTTTACATGTTAATGGTGAAGATAGTATGTGCCAATAACAGTACACATGAGGCATATACACACAAAGTATAAACTAGCCTTGGAAGGAAAGGCATCAGTGGCTGGATAGGGGGGTGGCGGTGGGAGATGCAGTGAAAGCAATAAACCTTCCCTCTCACAAGCACTGCCTTGATATAAAAGAGGACACCTTACTTGGGCAGTCTATTGTGTTAGAAAAAAGCATTCAAGTTGGAGAGGCCCACGTGCAAATTTGGGCTCTGCTGTGTGACCTTGGGCAAGTCACTTACACTTTCTAGGTCTCAGTTTCCCAGAATCCTAGAATTTACTAAGGAGGGGACCTCTGTGTTCATCTGGTCCATACCCCATAGCCACTCTAATAGCTCAAAAGTGGCCATCTGGTGCCTGCTTGGAGATCTCCAGTGAGGGAGGAAGCCGGTGACTCTCAAATCCATTCCATTCTTGGACAGTTCCAATAGGAAGTTCTAGCCTGAATCAGTCTTTGTTCAATTTCTGCCCAATGTTTCTGGGTTTGTCCTCTAGAGCCAGACATCGTTGGCTTAATTCCTCTTCCACGGGGGCAGCTTTTAAAACACTTGAAGGCAGATACCATCTTCTACACTCAGTCTTCTCTGCTCCAGGCTCAACACCCTCAATTCCTTCAACCCATCCTTGGATGGTATGGGCTCAGGGCAGCTGGTGATACAGTGGATGGTGCATTGAGCCTGGAGTCAGGAAGACCCGAGTTCAAATGTGACCTCAGACACCTGCTTAGGGGGAAGCTGTTCAACCTCTGTCTGTCTCAGTTTCCTTTTTTGTTGTTATTTGTCCTTCATTCTTGAAAAGGACCAGGACATTGGGAAGATGATGCCACAACATGCAAATGAATTGGATTACAGTGAAGGAGGGCTGTGCAAAGTCACCAGCCTCCCTTTCTCCTCCAGAGCCATCTGGGTCCAGTGGCAAGATATAGATCAGGACAACTGGAGATGGCCCTAAGTGCAGTGAGAGACCTTGGCCTTTGTAAGCTAAGGTCTTTCCAAGTCCTCACTTTGACTGGGCAACACCCATTCAGTGATAATGGGCATGGTAATGACTTGTGAGGATCAAATGAGATATTTGTAAAAAAGCATTTAGCATAGTGTTCGGGCACATAGTACTTACTATACAAATGCTCATTCCCTCCGGCCCTTCAAGGCTTGTCACCATCTTGATTGCCCTCCCCTGTCCCCTGGGAGCCCTCTGTGTTATGGATATCCCTCTTAACCTGTGGTCCCCAGATCTGAACTCAATGTCCTAGACTAGGCTGCACTTGGGCAGAGTACACAAGGACTTTTGTGTCCTCACTTATGAACTGAGAAGGTTGAATGAGATGGTCCTTCAGGCCTTCTCCAGCTCTGGAACATGAGTTCCTGCTTTGTAACAAGTCCAACATTAGCTCCTTCAGGGCAGGGACTGGTTTTCATCTTTGTTTTTGTATCCCCAGACATTATCACAGTGCCTTCCATGTAGGAGACATTTAACACACACTTGCTGAATTGTAAAATTGTAATTAGGGTATAGTGTTGCCTAAGTGCATAAGTAGAGGCAGCATAATATAGAGAGGCTGCTTTGTGTGATGGGAAGGAGACTGGGTTTGGGGTCCAAGGACCTGAGTTGCCTGGAGCTCACCATTAAACCTTGGATAAGTCATTGGCTCTCACTGGGCCTTAGTCTCATTATCCAGTCTGGATTAGATGGTTGCTAACGTGGGTGCAGCTCTGAATCCTATGACATCAGGCTGTCAGGACCTGAGGCAGGACCTGTGGGGAAATGGTCCCCTTCACATCTCTTTAATCCTTCCTTCAAGCTTAAGCACTCACTTAGCTCCCTCCTCTGGGAGTGGGTCTTGGCAGCATCCAGCTCTGTGGGTTCTGTGGCTGGTGTAATGTAAGCAAAGCTGCCTGTGACAGCCTCTCATTTAATACCCTGTCAAGACCATCAAAGTCCGCCGAGATAACTAGCTCTTAGCTGCCAGCACGGAGCATTTCCGGACTGTGAGAGACAGGCGCATTGTAGCTTCTTGCTCACAGGGAAAATCATTTCTATTGTTCTCTCTGAGAGGGAGAGTACAAATTGGGAGGCGCTATTTGGTACAATGGATAGACTTGGCTTTGAGGTTAGAAGATCTTGGTTCAAATCTCACCCCTTATGCTTATCACTCCTCAGACCTGGAACCTCTTGCTTAACCTCAGTTTTCTCATCTGCAAAATCATGGGGTTGGCTTCTTCTTCTTCTTGTTTGGTCATATTTCAGTCATGTCTGATGCTTTGTGACCCTGTTTGGGATTATCTTGGCATAGATACTGGAGTGGTTGGCCATTTCCTTCTCCAGCTCATTTTACAGGTGAAGAAACTGAGGCATGACCTCCAAAGCCCATTAGCTATGATGGATAACCTCTAAGGTTCCTTTTTAGCCCAATATTTATGACTTGTGTTCAGGCTTCTATATTTCGCTGTTCATTTAAAAAATATTTCAAAAAATCTAAAATTTCAATACGTGCAAGTATTATGCTAGGTGTTCAAGATACAAAGACCCAAGTAAAATATTCCTTAGTCAATTAGGTGGATAAAGTGCTGACCCTGGAGTCAGGAGAACCTGAACTCAAATTCAACTGTTGTGTGACCTTGGGCAAGACACTTCACCCTGTTTGCCTCAGTTTCCTCATCTGTAAATGAGCTGGAGAAGGAAATGGCAAACTACTTCAGTATCTCTGCCAAGAAAACTCCACTTGGGGTCATGCAGAGTCAGACATGACTGAAATAAATCAACAACAACAACAAAACATTCCTTGTCCTCAAAGACTGCACGTTCTGCTGGGCATATGACATGTATACAGACAAGTAAAA
Source organism: Phascolarctos cinereus (assembly GCF_003287225.1). NCBI lineage: Eukaryota > Metazoa > Chordata > Mammalia > Diprotodontia > Phascolarctidae > Phascolarctos > Phascolarctos cinereus. Next base: position 405,813,931 of record NW_027556098.1, on the reverse strand, counting down.
ACAAAATGGAGCCATGTCAGGGCATTCTCAGATGAATTTGAGGAGCTGACTAGGACACAAGCTTAGCACAGCCCTTGCTATAGGAAAGCTGCTTAATAAATACTTGTGTGTGATGTGTGACTTGACATGAACCCTTATTTAGAGTCTTTGAGGCTATGGACATGCCTACTGTCACCTTGTTAAGAGGACCAAAAGTCAGTTGCCAGTTGAGTCTCAGTCACTGAGCGGCCCCAAGATGAATGGGTTGACCAGATCTGACCTCCCAAGAAGACAGATCCTTCTTGGAGTCATGTCTCTGAGTGGGCTATAAAAGACAGCCAACAGACCACTCTTGGGTATCTCTTGTACCTTTGCTCTGGAGGCTAGATCAGAGTGCTACAGAGCAGACTTCATGGGTGTGAGTGTGCGTATATGTACACATGCACATGTGAGCACAGAAACCTTGTACATGCATGGAGGAGGGGGAATAAGCCAAAGAGAGAGTGACCTTTTGGGGTCAGCCCCTGAGATTGGACTCAGTCTGTGGGAACCCAGAGCTTAGGGCTACATCAAGTCATTTGGGAGTTGTGAGACACTAGTGACCGGGTGAAGGGGGTTAAGGAAAAGTCTTGTGTAGGATGGAGCACCTGGATGGCGCTTCCAGTGGAACTTGGGATTCCATGAGGTGGCAGTGATGAGGGAGGATAGTCAGGAGCTAGCCTACGCAAAGGTTTGGGCAGCACAAGACAGATCCAGGAGGCGATGCCACCTGGCCTGGCATTCTGTAGAAAATGAATCTGGGAATGGGCTTTCTTCACGTGCAGCCTCATTAATTTCTCTTCCTGTGTGGCATGCAGAGTAGACCAGGCACAGGTCCAGTGGGACTTGTTTCGGCCCTTTATGGCATGACTGAACATAGTGGAAAACATTACCCAACAGAATTCTCTTCTTTCCCACTGCAGGGAAACTGAATTTAGCACAACATTAATACCAGGGGAGTGCAGAGAGGAGAATTTTTTACCACTAAAAATCTGTGTATTGTAAGAGGCTGATTAAGGAAGTTCCACTCCTCTTCCTCCAATCAATTTGAGGAGCTGACAGAGGTGGGCCTTTTGTCTGGAGCCTTTGATTTATCTGTATCAGTCCCTCCTAGAGGGTAGACTTGCTCGTTGGCACCTTGCTAAGATGACAAAAGATAGCTCCTCATTGAGTCTCTGTGATCAGGGCTGCCTGTAGATGAATGGGTTGGCTCAGAACAAGAGTGGAGAACCTTCAGCCTCGAGGCCACATGTGGCCCTCTAGGTCCTCGAGTCCTGAATTCAAACTTCACAGAACAAAAGTTTAGGAAGCTTGGCTCCATTTTTGATGGGTCACCATCTGTGCTGGCCCCTAAAAGAGAGCAGATGGCCATGCCCAGCTCCCTTTTGGTTTCTTTTTGCCTTTTTTTTCCCCAGTGAAAGCATGGCACCTATTATGTCTCCATTGCAAATTTCCCTTCCTATCTCTCCCTCACCCTTCAACCTCCAGAGCCATTTTTGGCAGTCTTGGACTAAAAGTGGATAGGAGCAGCATCTGCTCAGCCAAGCCCAGTAGCCCAAGGAGAGTTCACCTTCTGTCTGTCTTTTGCCCTTATTGGGTACAGATCAGAGACCAGAGACTTAAAGGTGGACTTTTCTGGCCCAGCAGATGGTGGTAGCCATGGCTGTGGTATAGTGCCCTGGTGAAGCCCATTGGAGCTACATGTGTTCATCCATGGGGCCCAAGTGGGGAGCTTATAGACAAGGTCATTTCTGAACCTTCTTCTCCTAGCCAGGGGAAGGGGATTTGCTGAGCAGTGTGATGATCCCAGAGTCTAGCCTTCCAGCCAGAGAAGGGAGATTTCTTGGGCAGTGCAGAAGCCTTGGGGGTTGCTTTGTGAGTAACTGAAAGTTTGAAAATATAGTGAGTAGGTCTTCCATTCAAAGAAGGGGTATTTCCTGAACAGCATGCCGCTTGGAGAGAGAAGAGGCTCACCTTCATGGCCTTGTAGTCAGAGATCAAATAAGGGACTAGCATCATGGAATGAAAGAGCAAATTGCTTTGACTCTGATATTAGAGTGAATTATTCACACAAGGCAGGTCTGGTAAGAAGGGGGTTGCCTGTTTAGTAGCTCCTAAGTATATTTTCCTTAGGTGAGGAGTTTGAATTATGGGTGGCACCATGATTCTGGGGTAGGGAAGAGACTATGAAGGAAACTTTTGTGGGAGAGGGGGTTCACCAACATGTCAGAGTGATGCTCTTTTGGTAACCCAAAATTTATTTCTTTCCTAAGGAGAGTCCAACCATAGGGTGCTGTGGAGTCATCATAGGATGTTAGTACTCTGTGGAAAAGGGCCATCTATCAGAGACAGAAGAGATTTATGCTGATTATTTATGGGTCTTTTTACTTATTTACTATATTTGTTTACGGGTTCTTGCAAGTCCTTCACATTTTCTGCTTTTTCTGTGTGGTAAAATAAAGGCTGTCCTATGTCTAATAGCACTGTTACCTTTAGTGCTTGTATGTGAGTTGGGGACTCTGTTATGACATGTGAGATAAAACTTGTAAAGTGCTTTGCAAACCTTAAAATGCTATGTAAATTATTATTATTATTATTATTATAAGTCTAAACATGACATATAAGGTCTATTTGGAAATTTCTCAAATCAAATAATTAATGGGGGCATAATCAGTGCATTTATCATTGAGGATAGCCCTCAAAATCGGATCTTATCTATGTGAATATACAGGTTTTTGTTGTTGTACCATTGTTTCAGTCACGTCCACTCTTTGTGACCCCATTTGGGGTTTTCTTGGCAAAGATACTAGAGTGGTTTGCCATTTCCTTCTCCAGTTCATTTTTACAGGTGAGGAAACTGAGGCAGAGTGAAGTAACTTGTCAAGGGTCATACGGCTAGTAAATGTCTGAGGCCAGATTTGAACTCACGTAGATGAGTCTTCCTGACTCCAGGCCCAGAGCTCTATCTACTTATACAGCTTAGTTGCTCCCCCCAGGTTACATAATGTATAAAAATCTGCATTAAAAAGTATCCTCTGCCCCCTCAGAAGGCTGCCTACCTTCTCTAACCCTAGTCTTGGCTCTGATGGTTAGGAGCTTTTGTGGTGTGCATAATCCCAGGGTAATTCACCAGAGGCTGCCATGTTTTTGAGTGTTGTTGATAGAAAGTCTTGAAATCACAATCGACGAGACAGTAAACGTTTCCAGCTGTGAGAAAACTGATGTTGAGTGGCCCTGAGTGGCCCTGATCTGGGAATGTGAAGAACAGATAGCGCATTTGTCAAGAGCGTGCATCTTGAGAGTGCTGACATACATAAGGACTCTTGAAAGAGTGATTACGCACAGGAGGATTAATTTCTTTTTCAACTGAGGATTGTATAAAGCAACATATTCAAGAAGACAATCCTCATACGTGCACTGTAACATTTGAGTGTTATGTGAGGCATGGGTAAGACTGTAGAACCCTGTGGGAGAGCTAGGGATTCACCAGGCTACCAGTGTGTCGCCAGCAAAGAACTCTGTTGGAGGACTTGGGTTCAAATCCCACCTCTGACACTTACTGCTTGTTTGACTTCCGGCATGCCACTTAACCTCTCTGGGCCTCACTTTCCCTTACCTGTAAAATGATGGAGTTGGACAAGATGGCCTTCAAGGTTCTAAATGTAGGCTCTTATGATCCTAGCTCTATGAATTCTCCCATGAGTTCACTCAGTATGTTGGGAGATTCCCTCTAGATGTCTTCACATCAAGTGGGTACCAAGGGGCATATGGACTGTCCATCTATTATTCTTGATTTTTATCAAATGACCAGCTCAGTTCCCTTCCTAGTCAGAACCCTCTCTCTGCCTGTCTCTTTCTCTGTCTCTCTGTCTCTGTTTCTCTGCCTCTGTCTCTCCCTGTTTCGTTGTCTCTCTGTCTCTCATTTTCTTTTATGCTACTTCCCTCTGTCTCTCTGTCTCTCTCTAAGTTTCTTTTATACTACTTCTCCTAGAGGGTATTTTTGTAGGTCTCCCACAGGGTGCAGCTACACAGTCCCTCCCAGACTTTCAGTACCATCCTGTGTTTGGACCCCTCCTGGCAGGCAAACACACTTTGGGATTGCTGGCTACGTAAATCCCTTCCCACCAGGCCTATAGAGTCTGAATAACTCGTAACAATCCTGGGGAACAAAGTCAGGGTTTTCAGCTCCCCCATGTCCTGGTGTTACTCTTCCTCTAAGAGCAGAATCCATGTGGATGATCCTCTTCTGTCTCTGAAAGGCAGAACTCTCTCTACAAAAGAAGTTCTTATCCTGGGTCCCATGATCTTTAAAATAAAATAGTATTATCTGGATAAATGTATTTTAATTTAATAATTGGTTTCTTTTGTAATACTAAATTAATCTTATGCATTGAAAAACACGATTCTGTAGAGCACCGGCCCTGGAGTCAGGAAAATCTGAATTCAAATCTGGCCTCAGACACATAACACTCACTAGCTGTGTGACCCTGGGCAAGTCACTTAGCCCTAATTGCCTCACCACTAGCAACAATAACAGCAAAAACCAAACAAATGTGATTCTGAGAAAGTGTCAGAAAAAAGGTAAAGAATCCTTGGTCTGAGAGGTCAGATCTCTGAACTTAATGGTTAGTTTCAAGGCAACCCCAAAGACTCCAGAAGAAATCTCCCATGTCTTCAAGAAAATTAGATTCTAAGATAATGCTGCCTTGGAAGGCAGAATCATAGAATAGTTGGTGATGCAGATAGGGTGCTGAGGCTGGAGTCAGGAAGACCTGAATTCAAATCCCATTTCAGACACTAACTGTGTGACCCTGGGCAGGTCACTTAACCTCTATTTGCCTCAGTTTCCTTTTTAAAAAAAATTTTTTTTAAGGCAATTGGGGTTAAGTGATTTGCCTAGGGTCACACAGCTAGTAAATGGCAAGTGTTTGGTCTGAGGCCGGATTTGAACTCAGGTCCTCCTGACTTCAGGGCCAGTCCTCCAACCACTGTGCCATCTAGCTTCCCCCTCCTTTTTTTTGTTTTTTTGTAAAATGGGAATAATAATAGTACCCACCTCCCAGGATGGTTGTCAGAATCAAGTAAGATAACGTTTGTGAAGGGCTAGCTATTTTATTATTCTTAGAAGTGGCTAGAACCTCAGAAGTCATCTACCTCTACCCCTTCAAGTTACAGTTGGGCATGTTCTAGTGAGCACTCCCTTTCAAAATGTAATAGACCAGATCAGGGGTGGGGAGCCTGCGCCTCGAGGCTGGACCGGTTGGGCACTGAAGGCCATCCTCAAATTCTATGCTTCTGCCATTCTTTGAGCCTGATACATTTATGATCAAGCAGCTCTCCTGGCCATCCCCCGCCACTCCCTTTACCAATAAAAGAGGGTATTAGAAAGTAGCCTACACAGCCTTGGAGAGCGAGGGGTGGATAAGAAAAATTGCCCTGCCGTATGTAGTACTGGGGAGCTGGATTTATTTGTCTCTGGTGAAAATTCTCCCAAGAAAGAAACAGGAAGCCTGGAGTTGGTGCAACAGGATTTCCTGCCAAGGTCTTGGAGCAACTACAGGGTCCACAGAGTTGGCTGGTTCTCCATAAGAGGTTGTCATGGGTGAAGAGTTTAAGCCGTTTTTCCTGGATTTGATGATTGCTCAGACCCCTACACGTGGCTAGGCCTGTGATCTCATTGGTTTCAGACAGTTAGGTGGTGCAGCAGATAGAGCACTGTGCCTGCAATCAGGAAGATCTGAGTTCCAATCCAGCCACAGAGACTAGCTGTGTGACCCTGGGCAAATCACTTAACCCTGTTTGCCTCAGTTTCCTCAACTGTAAAATGGGAATAAAAAGAGCCCCTAACCCCTCAGAGTTGTTCTAAGGCTCCAATGAGATAATAATTGTAAAGCACTTAGCACAGTGACTGGCACATAGCAGCTGCTGTCATTTCATTGTTGTTCAGTTATGTCTGACTCTTCACGATCCCATTTGGGATAGAGATATGGGAGTCATTCCCTTCTGTAGCTCATTTTTTAAAAAGCGTGTTTCAGTCTGTATTAAAACAATAACAGTTCTGCCTCTGGAGGCAGACAATATGCATCATCATGAGTCTGTTGGAACTGTCTTGGATCATTGTATTGCTGAGAATAACCAAGTCATTCACAGTTCTTCATCATTACAATATTGCAGTTTCCTGGTTCTGCTCACTTCACTCAGCATCAGACCATACAAGTCTTTCCAGGTTTTTCTGAAGTCAGCCTGTTCATCATTTCTCATAGCACAATAGTATTCCATTACATTCATATACCATAACTTGTTCAGCCATTCCCTAATTGATGAGCATCCCCATAATTTCCAATTCTTTGTCACCACAAAAAAGCTGCTATAAATATTTTTGTACAAACAGAGTCCTTTTCCCTTTTTTTGCATGTCTTTTCTCTGGCTCATTTTACAGATAAAGAAACTGAGCCCAACAGGGTTAAATGGTTTGCCCAGGATCACACAGCTAGTAAGTGAGGCTAAATTTGAACTCAGGAACTTCAGATCCAGCATTCTATGCACTATGGTGCCACCTAGCTGCCCCGTAGTAGGTGTTTTAGGGTTATTAGCTATTTAGGTAAGGAACTCCTGGTGAGGTAACTCTCTCCACCAATGCAGATTAGCACCTGCAATTGAGAGGTTAATCAACTTGCCCAGGGGCCCCCTACTGATATACATCAATGGTAGGACCTGAACCCAGCTCTTCCTGACTCCAAAGCCAGCTCTCTATCCATAATCCCATAGTGCTTCTATCATCCTAAGTCATCTGTTCTAACATTCGATGTTCAGAGGCTCTAGCTCTAAATCCTATGAGAGAACATACATTTCTTGAATGCAAGATTTATTTCAATTTGTTCTTTATACCCCAGCACCTGGCATCATGCCTGATACATAAAAGGCACTTAATAAATGCTTGTTAATTGAGATGGTGGGAATGCAAGGTAAGTAAATGTAATATATAAATATAAATATGTATAAATAATACACATCTTCCCTAAATAGGGCTTTTAACTTTTCTTGCCAATCTGTTAAAATAATGGCCAACATTATTTAGCAAAGTTTTTTTTAAATAGGCAATTGGGGTTAAGTGACTTGCCCAGGGTCACACAGCTAGTAAGTGTCAAGTCTTTGGTCTGAGGCCAGATTGGAACTCGGGTCCTCCTGACTTCAGGCCTAGCTGCCCCTTAGCAAAGCTTTTTTAAAAAAAAATGTATTCTGTCATTTGAATCTCACAACAACCTTAGGAGATGAATGCTATTGATTTTATTTTCCCCATTTTACAGATGAGGAAACTGAGGCACAGAAAGTTTATGTGGACTTCTCCAAGGTCTCACATAGTATCTCAGACAGTATAATAATAATAATTATGATGACGATTATGATAGTTGGCATTTTCATAGGGCTTTCAAGTTGTCAAAGGTTCTTCCAATCTGATTGAGAGAAATCTGCAGTATTATTGTAATAAGGAATGCATCACAGCGAGTTTTGCTTTGTAGGCGCTGAGGACTGTGGCTTTTGCTGCTTGACTCTCACATCAGGTACGAAAGGAACAAATCCACCACTGTCTCTAGCCTAGGGTTTTCCCAGCAAGAGAGGAAAGCGAAAATGATATCCAAGGTATCACCACCATCGGGCATGCAACGGCTAGTTTATTCCCACAGAGAAAAAGGAATGCTGAGCAACAAGGAATCACTGAATGATTAGATCAGAATCTTGAATTTATCATTACTAATACAACGAGCTGGGAAGCTACTACTTAAGTCTCCTTGGAATACGTTTGCAAGGTAATAAACCATCTGAGCTTTCACTTCTGAGCTGGCGGTCCAGTTAAACGCCAAGCAGCATCTTCCTTCAGAGGCATTTCTCTCCTTGTTGCAAGGTTGCCCCATAGGTTTTCTGGGACTGTTGTATATTCCCAAGGTTGATGATAAAAGGAAACTGAAAAGGAGAGACTGGCATCCAGGAGCCCTCAGGACAAGCCTAGCTGTTGAGTCCACATTACACATGGGTTGTGGGGACCTAGGAGGTCCCAGCTCTGCCTTAGGACTATTCCCTTGCCTTCCTGCCTCCCCCCACTCCCAAGTGCACGCTGCTATAGTTTGCTCTCAAGCAGTTCCATAAGATCTGCCTCTTCTAGCAGGTGTGGCATTGTGGGGCATCTGGTGTTCAGGCTTAGTAACTAAGGGAGGGAGGGACTCATCCAGCGATGAGTCAGTCATACACAGCCAGGAAGCAAGCAGAGGATATCTAGGCATGATCGGAGAGGTGGTAAAGTCCATGCACTTGGCTGGCATGCCTAATGAGATTCATGCCATAAAAGGGAATGCTATTACACACGTATCACCTCATTTTCATCCTCATAACAACCCTGTGAGGTAGGTGCTATTATTATAATACCCATTTTACAGATGAGGACAATGAAGCTCAGTGAGGTAAGTGACTTGTCCAGTGTCACTTGACTTTTCTACCATCCCCCTCGCCCCCTTTCACCTTTGTTTTGTGTTTTTTCTTCCTCCATTAGATTGTAAACTCTTTGAGAACAGGGGTTATCTTTCTTTTTGTTAGTCATATCCCTAGAGCTCACCACAGTGCCTGGCACCTAGTAAGCACTTCATAAATGTTTATTGACTAAGAGTCGCACAGCTAGTAAGTATCTGAGGATAGACTCAAACTTAGGACTTCCTGGTCTATCTATTGTATCATTCTGCCCTCCCATCTTGAGTTTTGGTGTTTGAGGAGAAATAGTTTGAATTAAAGGAGGATGTTGGAGGAAGTAGCTGAAGACACTGGAGAGGACTTAAAGAAGTGGCTAGGCCTGGGTTTGATGGCTTTTGTTTGTTTAATTCATCTTAACCCAGACAGCATAACTCTCTGATTCCTTTTCTTCGATATAGGACGCAGCTCTAATAATACCCACACTGATCAAGCATGATAAATGACCGCAATCACTCCTGCCAATTTTGGAGGGCTCACCCATGGAACAGAGAGGGAGATTTTCTCGAGGCAGCTGTACACAAGTGGAAATGAAAAGAGAGGAGGAATAAAAGAGGATATGTGTCTATTTTTGTGAGAGCTTTTTCCTGAGGTAGAATGACCTGACCTGGGAGTTCCGAAAGACACAAGAAATGCAGGAGGAAGATGTCATGATCTGAGTATGATTGCTACTGACGGGGAAGAAAGGTGGCGGTAGGGAAAAGACTTTGGGCCAGACAAGACCCTGGACTAACCACCAACAGCTGAGGCAGCTTTAGTTAAGTGGAAATTTGGTAGTCTGGGAAAAAGCAAAGTCTTCTTTTTCGGGAGGTGGGGTGGTGCAGGGATAATCTCTGAGTCCATCAGGCTCGGGTGCCATGGGCTGCCTCTGCCTAGACATGGCCCCTTCTCCCGACTACCAGGCCCACCTTATGATGTTCTGGAATCTTTCGTCGCAGTGATCTAGAGCTCTATACTGTACCTAAAACATATAAGGGGTAGCCTAATCCTCAAACATAGAATAGGGAGCATCCTTTATGATCATACACTTTTAGGTACAAGTAAGAGACTGATACTGTAACTACAGTTTATGTAGTTGTCCTAACTGGCTACCCTACCCACCTTAGCCTGAAGTTCCTCTAGGCACAGTCAGGGTTTAAAATGTACAATAATTCACATACAATAATAATAGCAATAGCTAACCTTTATATAGTGTTATGTGTCAGGCATTGTGCTAAGTGCTTTACAATTACTATCTCATTTAATCCACACAATGACCCTAGGAGGTAGGTGTTATTATTATTATCCCCATTTTGCAGATGAGGAAACTGAGGCAAAAAAAGGTTAAGTGACTTGCCCAGGGTCACATAGCTAGTAAGTCTCTGAGGCTTGATTTGAACTTGAGTCTTCCTGACTCTAGGTCCAGGGCTGTATCCATTGAGCTACCTAGCTGTCTGCCAGTATTTCATCAAGTTTTTCCCCAAATTTTTCTCATTTTGCTCCTACCCTGAACTCTGGGGAAAATCTCCAAAAATTCGCCCAATGCCTCACTTCCCATGAAGATTACTTCCCTACTTTCTATAGCTCAAAAGGAAGCAACATCCATGTGTACGTCATAGAATAGAATACCTTTGCTATCATTAAGTGGAATTAAAGGATGCTTTTTGAGCATGGTAGAAAGAGCTCTGGGTTGGGAATCAGAGGACCTAAGTTTGAATCCTGAATCTCCCACTTACTGTCTGTGTGCCTTTGAGTCAGTTACTCTGGGCCTCAGTTTCCTCATTTGTAAAATGAGAGAGCTTTGGAGTAGATGGCCTTTGAGATCCCTTCCAGGTCCAAACCTAAGATCCCAAGGTAATGAAATTCAGAGGATCGGCTCAGTGCTCAGGTAAAGGGAGGGCTGTCCTCACACCTGCTAGTAGCCATTTTGTTTCTAACTAAATTCACGCTTGGCTTTTCCCAAGGGAACTGGATCTGGGAGTATCCCTGAGGGGTTGGAGTAGCTTTCTAAGGCTATTGGCTTGAGCCCCCATTGGTGTGTTTTCACCAATATCATACCACTGATGAACTCCCCACTATCCATCCAGCCAGTTAACAACAGTTAGCTCTTTAAAGTGCTATTTACTGAAAAGATCACAAAATCAAAGTATAAGAACAAGCCCCTGAATGGAAGCACACTCCGCCCTCTCCTATCTTTGTCCCTGTGGAGAGTGAGCTCAGACTTAAAGCATTTCCTCCACCATGTTTACTTCTGAATTGGGCATGACTGATGGACAAGTTGATCCCTCACTTATAAGACAGGGCGTCCTTGTTACCGGGGTGATGCATTGCTGAGCTGGGTCAAGCTGGCTCATTCCCAGACTCAGCCACTGGATATTTGGTGGTTCTTCTGATCTCACAAAACCCTGTACCCACAGAAAGAAGATGCAAACAGGAGGTGACCTCATCCCAGCCACAGGCCTGCCTAGGAGGCCATGGGCTCACAGAGCAGCCAGCAGCCAATCAAAAAACCCTTTATCTACCATGTAGTAACAACAAGAAACAATCTTGGAATACTTGTGCATGCCACGAAGTAGAGATCCAGGACCCACCACTCCACGTCATTGCATCCTCCAGAAGTGGGCTCATCAAACTTGCCAAGAACTAGGCACTCCTTGGCCAGTCCTCTGTTACATGGAAAATAAGGGGATTGAACTCCCTTCTAATTCCCTACATATGATCTCATGCTGCCCTGTCTGTGCCTTTCTCTTTGGCATGGCCCCCTGGCATACCTATGAGAATTCAGTATTCTGGCCTGGATGTTTTTAAAAGCCCTACTCAGTGCTATCATTAAATACAGGTCTGCTACATCACAGCTCCAGGTACTTCTATTCTTTTGAAAAATTCATTTATTCATCTGTTTATTTGTAGCATTCATTTTTTGGAAACATTTGAGTTACAAATTCTCTCCTCTCTTGCCCCTCCCCCATACATCGAGAAGACAAATAATATATGAAATCAGTTACACATGTGAAGTCTTGCAAAGCATATTATTATTAGCCATGTTGCAAAAATGAAAACAAAATAAAAAAATAAAGCAAGAAAAGCAAGAAACATAAAGAAAGTGAAAAAAATCTTCAGTCTGCAGAGTTCATCAGTTCCTTCCCTGGAGATGACATTTTTCACCATGGATCCTTTAGAATTGTCTTGAATCATTGTCTTGATCGGAATAGCGAAGTCATTCACAACTGATCACTGTACAATGTGGCTGTTACTGTGTACAACGATCTCCTGGTTCTGCTCATTTCCCTCTGCATCAGTTCATATAAATCTTTTCAGGTTTTTTTGAGAGCATTCTGCTTGTCATTTCTTATAGCACAGTAGTATTCCATCACAATCATATATGACAGCCTGTTCAGCCATTTCCCAGTTGATGGACAAATCCTGAATTTCCAATTCTTTGCCACCGGAAAAAGAGCTGCTATAAATATTTTTGTACGTGTAGGTTCTTTTCCCTTTTCTTTGATCTCTTTGAGATACAGACCTAGTAATGCTATTGCTGGGTCAAAGGGTATGCACAGTTTTATAGTCTTTTGGGTGACATTCTAATTTGTTCTCCAGAATGGTTGGACCAGTTCACAACTCCACCAACAGTGTATTAGTGTCCTTATTTTTCCACATCCCCCCTAGCATGTGTCATTTTTCTTTTCTGACATGTTAATCAATCTAATAGATGTTAAGATGGTACCTCAGAGTTGTTTTAATGTGCATTACTCTGGACAATAGTGATTTAGAATATTTTTTCATATGACTACAAATGGCTTTGATTTCTTCCTCTGAAAACTACCTGATCATACCTTTTGACCATTTATCAACTGGGGGATGCCTCTTATTTTATAAATTTAGCTCAGTTTCCTATATATTTGAGAAATGAAGCCTTTATCAGAGAAATTTGCTGTAAAATCCCACCTTCCCCCATTTCTTGCTTTCTTTCTAAGTTTGACTATTAGTTTTGTTTGTGTAAAACCTTTTAAATTTCATGTAATCAAAATTATCCAGTTTACCTCTGGTGATGCTCTCGGTCTCTTTTTTGGTCATAAACTCTTCCCTTATCCATAGATAGTTGCTTCTTTTCCATCTCCTGTTTCGGTTCCCCACTATACCTAGGTCTGTGTTCCAATCAGCGGGACTTTTATGAAAGATTCAGCCCTTCATGCAGCCAGGGTGGTGGTTTTACTGCAGCTGAATTTCCATTCTGAAGACTTCCAGGTTTACATTGTCTTCCCCCAGGCCTCACTAACCAATCCCTGTCCAGGACACCAGAAATGGGAAACCTAGCAGTCACACCTGAATCTAATTCTACCCTCTTTCCTATAAAATCTCTGGCTTTTGGGTGAACACAGTGATACTGAATGCGGGCTTCCAGCCCCTCAGGGGAAGGCCACGCCTTAGCCAGGCCTAGAGGAATGATCACAGGACCATAGTTTTAAAGTTGGAAGGGACCTTAGAGGCTGAACCTAGCCCCCTCATTTTAAAGAGGATGGGGCAGATGGACAATCTCAGAGAAATTGTCACTTGCCTAGATCACATAGCTAGTAAGAGTCAGTGGCAAGATTTGAACCCAGGCCTTTTTTACTTCATGTTCAGCTCTCTACCCAGTATTCAATGCAGTCACTCATGGCTTATTGAGGAATCTTCTTCCTTTTGTGACTTGAAAATAATCCCCACCAGAGGCCCAATTACCTGATGTATCTTTGTCCCTGCAGTGATGAAGCCCTGTTTTCCTCTTCCCTTCTTCTTTCTCCTTGGCGTCTCTTAGGTGCCAAGACTTTCCTTGCATGAATTAGACCACTCCCATAATAAAGGTTTATTGCTATGACCAACTCTGGCTGGTCCGCCATCTTCGTGAAATCCTGCAGGGCTCAAAGCGTTCGCAACAGACTCAGATGGGAGCAGCCTCAGGGTAAGTGTAATGTTCAGCTGGCTGTTTACATGAGGAGGGCGGGTGTAGACTGGGTGTATGTCTGGGTAGGAGGATGTGTAATGAGAAGCTATTCACCCATGCTAACTTTGATCTTTATTGAGATTAGTTTTGATTTTGACAGAGAAGAGACTTAGTGACAAGAAATTACTTTTAAAGGCTTTTGGAGGGTTATTTCACAGAATCCCAGAATATAAGAATTACACTACCTGTGCGACCGTGGGCAACTCCACTTCCCTGCCTCAGTTTCCTCATCTGTAAAATAAAGGAGCTAGACCATCTGGGCTCTGAGGTCCCTTCCAGTTCTAGGGGTATGGTCCTCTAGGGCTAGGGTCATGAGCCAAGCTGGGTGACTTTGGGCAAGTCACTTAATTTCTTTAGGCTTCTGCTTTCTCCCTCTGTCAAGTGAGAGCTGGACTCTGAGGACCCTTTCAGCCCAAAATCTATGCTCCTATGACCCATCAGTACAACCCGTAACAGAATGGAATCCCTACCACAGTGCACCCAACAATGCCCACCCAGCAGCTTTCCTTTGGGATATGCAGTATTAAGAGCACGAAGGGTGCTTGCTCATCAGGTTTAAAACTCAATTAAAAATTCAATGGAAACAAAAATTGTAAATTGGGGGAATGGGGTAGTTTTCTTATTAGGATCATAGATTTAGAGCTGGAAGGGACCTCAGAGGCTGTCTAGTTTAATCTCTATTTTACAGATGAGGAAACTGATGCCCAGAGAGGTGAAATTGGAAAATGTTGCTCCTTTTGACAATCAAATCCAGGATTCAATTTCTAAGGCTCAGAATGGCTAGTCAGGCCCCGGAGTCAATCAGGCCATCAAATACAGTTTCACAGTCCAGAGTGTCCTAGAAATGAAGAGCTCACATTCTCATCAAGGTCTGGCGGTGGGAAGATGGGGAGAGGGGGAGGGGATGTCAGCTGTTGTTCGGATCTGATGCCAAACATGACTGGAGAAAACAATAGAAGGGACCAAATACTTCATAAATATGCTATCTATCCATCTGTCTGTCTATCTAGATATCTTGTCTGTCCTTTTCATCCCTCTATTTTTCCATCCTGTCTGTCTGGCTGTGTACTCATCCATCCATCCATCCATCTGTCCATCCATCTACCTAAATATCTCCATCCATCCATCCATCCATCCGTCTGTCCATCTATCTGTCTGTCCATCTGTCTGTCTGTCTATCCATCTATCTATCTGACTTCTCTATCTATCTATCTATCTATCTATCTATCTATCTATCTATCATTTCTCTCTCTCTCTCTCTCTCTCTCTCTCTCTCTCTCTCTCTCTCTCTCTCTCTCTCTCTCTTTCTCTCTCTCCTTCCCTTCACAATGCAGAGATTGGAATGGGAATGACAGAGTACATGGATGACAACTTTAATGCTCTATTTATGAGGCTGTTTCTGGAACATTGTCTCATATAGGAGGGCATATTTGAAAACTAGACCTATCTGTATTCCCATCATGAATCTCTTTAGGAGGGCCACACATTTTTAACACAGTATGTATAAAATTCTCTTTACTAATTTTGGGTCATCATCTATTCAAATGCTCAGCCTGAGCCTTCATCAATATGTCTCCATGCCATAGGGATAGGGTGTTGGACCTGGGATTTTGCTCCATTGTGAGGAGACTCTAGTTACCAATGCAGACCAGTGCCTTCACTGTACCTTGCTATCTTAGAGAGCTGCCAAGAGCACTGATGTGTTACATGACCTGCCCAGGGTCGTACAACCATTATGTGATAGAAGCAAAAATTGAAACCAAGTCTTTCTGACTCTAAAGCTGGCCTTCAATCTGCTGAACCACTCTGTCTCTATGCCATACCATGCCAAAATGAAACATGATTTTAAAAGCAGAAGCCATGAAATTGAAACAATTACAAAGTTAATAACCAGCTGAGGTATGTAGTAAACATTTCCTGTAACCATGCACAAATGGTTTCCATATCTCTTGGGAAAGTCCCAATTGACTTCTCATCTAATATCATTCCCTGAAGTTCAGCATCTGAAGGCAGTCTGCTTCCTCCACGTGGCACTCCAAATAGCACCAACATCTTCGGAAGCTTCTTGCTGCAGCTCTTGTGGCCACCATCATGGTCCGTGTGGAAGGACAGAACTCCAGATACCACGGAAAGCTCCATATGACTTTTATTTCTCTTTGAGGCTCCTATACCATGCAATGGACAGAGTGCTGGCCTCGTGGTCAAGAAGACCTGGGTTTCAGTTCTGCATCAGACACTCACTAGCTATGTGACTTTGGGCAAGTCACAAAGTCTCTCTGAGCCTCAGTTTCCTCATCTGTAAAGTCAGGTGGTTGAACTCAATGGCCTCTATGATCTCTTCCAGCTCTAAAGCTATGATACTAGGACCTTTTCTTCTCTGACACCACTTGTGTTATTCCTCTCTTATCTCTACCAAGAGGTGCCCATATCCTCTCTCCACATTTCTGCTGTGAACACCAGACTTTTGTGCAAGCTTTTCCTGCAACATTTTCAAACTCCTAGGCTGCAAAGTCTCTTCATCCAATCAGTGGCCTTGCTTGCTGATATCACTTCACTATGGGATCACATAGAATCTTCTGGGAAATGTAGTTCAGAGAATTTTCTTTAGTAAGTGAGGTCAAGTTGTTATAATAATAATAAGGATGATGATAATGTTAACAATAGTAATAATAATAAGTACAGCTAGGTTGTGAAGTGGATAGAGCCCTGGGCCTGGAGTCAGGAAGACATAAGTTCAAATCCAGTCTCAGACATTTACTAGCTGTGTGACCCTGAGCAAGTCACTTAGCCATGTTTGCCTCAGTTTCCTCATCTGTAAAATGAGCTGGAGAAGGAAATGCCAAATCACTCCAGTATCTCTGCCATGAACACCTCAGATTGGGTCATGAAGAGTTGGTCAGGACTGAAATGACTGACCACAAAACGATAATAACAACTAAATTTATATAGTGCTATATGCCAGCCACTGTGCTAAATGTTTTACAATTATTATCCCATTTGGTCCTTGCAACTACCCTAGGGGGTAGTTGGTGCTATTATTATCCCCATTTTACAGATGAGGAAACTGAGGCAAATAGGTTATGTGACTTGCCCAAGGTCATCTAGCTGGTAAGTGACTAAGGCTGGATTTGAACTCAGATCTTCCTGGCTCCAGGCCCAGCTCTCTATCTGCTATGCCACTTAGAGTTCATGAATACTTCCTCTATCTATGCTTTGTTCCAGGTGCAATGTGGGGAAATAGGTTGGCTCTTGATCTTTGGGACCCTTGGTCATATCTGGTGGGCCATCTAGGCCTCTGGATCAATGCTAAAGGACCTGGCATTTTGTAATGATGAAGCAATCCTTTTATTGGCCCCTGGACCAGAAAGAACCCCTCACTCAGTAGGCTTTAAGAGGAGAGACAACTTCTGTTCTCTAACTCTCTTCTTTCTCTTTGTAGAATACTGGCATAGAACTTGGAGACTCCTTCCCCTCAACCACACTGGTAGTAATGCTGATTATCTGAATATGGCAGCCAGACCATGTGCTTGTCTAGGTAAGCCCAAGCATGGATCTCTTGGCCCTGGCCTCCTCTTCTGATTTGTTCTTTCTTTCCCTGAATATAGATGCTGAAACAATGACCCTGAGGTGGATGTTTCTAGCCCTGTAGGCAACTTCGTAAGTTCAGGAGTTTGGGAACTTCTGGGTTCCTCAGTCAGAGCTGACTGGCAATAAAAGGAGGTGTTTTAGAACCACATCTTTCTCAGAGAAGCTATGAAGAGATGTCTAAAGTTTAGTTACTTTCCTCTAGAGTCACTCTAAACCCTAGGCTGGCTGGCCAAAAGACATGGATCTTGAGAGAATTGTTTGGATGGTGCAAAACCAAGGTGAAGATGAAACATCTATTTGAATGCCACTAAGTGCTCCATGTTTTAAGTGTATTATTATCATTTTTTTGGCTGGATGATGGGGTTAAGTGACTTGCCTAGGGTCACACAGCTAGTGAGTGTTATGTGGCTGAGGTCAGATTTGAACTCAGGTCCTCCTGACTCCAGGGCCAGTGCTCTATCCACTGTGCCACCAGCTGCCCTTTATTTGTTCTCTTGCTGTCTGCCCTATTGGACTGTGAGCTCCTTGAGAGCAGGGATTATCATTTTCCTTTCTTTGTGTCCTCAGTGCTTAACATAGTACCTGGCACATGGTAGGAGTTTGAAACTCTATCCTTCCTCTCCCCCCTCCTGACAGGGTAAGCAATCAGATATAGGTTATACGTGTATAATCATGCAAAAAAACATATTTTCCTATTAGTTACATTGTAAAAGAAGACACAGACCAAAAAAAAACACCTCACCATGAAAAAAATAAAGTGAAAAATAATATGTATTCAGATGCCACCAGTTCTCTCTCTGGAGGTGGATGGCATTTTTCATCATGAGTTCTTTGGAATTGTCTCGGATCACTGTGCTGCTGAGAGTAGCTAAGTCATTTCCAGTTGATCATCCTATAATATGGCTGTTGGTATATACAATGTTCTCCTGGTTCTGCTTACTTCACTTTGCACCAGTTCATATGAGTCTTTCCAGGCTTTTCTGAAATGATTGTGTTGATATGAGGAATTTTTTTTTGTAGTTTTTTTTTATTAATTTATTTTGATTTATCAACAATCACTTCCGTAAGCTTTTGAGTTTTAAATTTTTTTCCCCCTCTCTCCCCCCTCTTCCCCAAGATGGCACACAATCTGATATGTATTCTTATTAAACATATTTTCACATTAGTGATGTAGTAAGGAAGAATTAGAACCAATAGGAGGAACCACCAGAAAGAGGAAACAAAACAAAACAGAAGAAAAATGTAGCAAATAGTATAGCTTCGATATAGCTTTGATCTCCATTCAAACACCATAGGTGATAAGAGGAATTTTTTTGCAGTTTTTTTTATTAATTTATTTTGATTTATCAACAATCACTTCCATAAGCTTTCGAGTTTTAAATTTTTTTCCCTCTCCCTCTCCCCCTCCTTCCCCAAGACAGCATGCAATCTGATATAGGCTATACATATGCATTCTTATTAAACATATTTTCACATTGGTGATGTTGTAAGTAAGAATTAGGACCAACAGGAGTAACCACCAGAAAGAGGAAACAAAACTCAACAGAAGAAAAAAATAGCAAATAGTATGCTTCGATCTGCATTCAAACTCCATAGTTGATATGAGGAATTATAAGAGGCACAGCTGAGTACAGAGGGTTTACATCCAGGTCTGAAGCACAGTAAGTGCAAAGGAATGGAGATGAGAGGTGGAGGGCTGTATGTGAGCTAGAGCAAGAAGACCATGCTGGCCAGACCACAGAACACAGGAAGGGAAGAGATGTATAAGGCTGGAAAGCCAGGCTGGGGCCAGGTTGGTTTTAAATGCCAAACAGAGGAGTTTATATTTGCTCCTGAAGGTGATAGGGAGCCACTATAGGTAATTGAGGAGGGGGATGACAGTGTTGGACCTGAGCTTTAGGAAAATCAACTTGGCAGCTGTGAGGAGGATGGACTAGAGTAGGGAGAGACTTGAGGCAGGCAGAATAATGAGGAAGCTATTTCAAGAGTGCAGGCCAGAGGCCACGAGCACCCAAATGAGAGTGACAGTGGTGTGAGGAAAGAGAAGGGTTGGATGGGATAGAGCCTATAAAAATGGAAATAAAAAGATTTGGCAACAGATTGGAAATGAGGAATGAGAGAGGAGAGAGTCAGAGAGAGAGAGACAGATGAGGGGAGGAAGAGAGAGAGAGAGAGAGAGAGAGAGAGAGAGAGAGAGAGAGAGAGAGAGAGAGAGAGAGAGAGAGAGAGAGAAAGTTGCTGGGAATACAAAGAGAAAAGTGAGGTAGTCCTTGCAGTCAAGAAAGTTCCAATCCTCCCTAGGGAAGGTACATAGGAATGAGTTTTGTGGCAGGACAGATGGAAAAGCCCAGAAGTCCTCAGAACACAGCGGCAGAAGGAGTAGTAGCAGCTGGGCATACATAGCATCGGGGCCAGGGCAGATGGTGAGGCCTGGAGGGCTGGAGGGTGTCATCATAGGGCAGATGGCAAGGCCCAGTGGTCCTCTCTACTATCACAAGGATTATAGTTGTTCTTCAAAGTGGTATGAGTGGCCATGTCTACCTCCCAGCTGGGGTCTAGGAGGGGCCTGGTTCCATGGCATTTGGGAAGGGGGCATATGGACCTTATGGTTAGAGTAGTGTTGGCATTTCATATGTTGAGCTAGTCTAGGGATATTGGAATGGAACAAGCATTTATTAAGTGCCTACTATGTGTCAGACTGTGCTAAGTGCTTTACAAAGATAAACACATTTGATTCTCCCAACAATCCTGCCATGTAGGTGCTGTTCTTATCCCCATTTCATAGTTGAGGAAACTGAGGCAAAAGTGACTTGTTCACATAGCTAGTAAGTGGGACTGGATTTGAATTCAGGTCTTCCTGACTCTAGGTTCAGTGCTTTATTTGCTATGCTACCTAGCTGCCTCTATATTGATAGGAAGATTTGGGGGGATGGGGAGATAGCAGTAGGACCTGGGCTCAGAGCAGGCCAGGGTATGGACAACTTTGTGCCACCTTCTAATGCAGAGAGAAGTAGCAGGTTGAATGAATGGCAGGGGCTAAGAGAGAGCAGTGTCATAAAAATAAAGAGAGAGTACACAGGAGAAGATGGTGGTTGGTCAATGGAGTCAGATGCTACAGAGATGTCAAGAGGGACAAAGATGGAGAAAATGCCATCAGATTTGGTAATGAAGAGATTATTGGTAACTTGGAAAGGGCAGCTTCAGTTGAGTCATGCATGAATGAAGTAGGAAAGGAATGAGGGGTGAGTGAGTAGACAGGGAGTAGAAATAAGTAGTGTAGACAACTTTTTGTAGTTGTCTGCAAGAGAGAAGAAAGATATAGGATGATAGCTTGAGGGAATGGTAGGGTCTAGTGAGTTATTGTTTTTGTAAACATGAGGGAGACTTGGGCTGTATTTTTAGGTAGCAGAGAAACAACTAGTAAGTAGGGAGAGATTGAAATGAGAGGGGAGATGGAGAGAAGAGAGAGAAAGAGAGAGAGAGAGAGAGAGAGAGAGAGAGACAGAGACAGAGAGAGAAAAGAGAAGAGATGGAGAGAAGAGAAGGAGAAAGACAGACAGACACGGAGACAGTGGTAAGTACCACCAAATGCTATTATCAATCCTTAAGCATATGATTTTAATTGAGCATATCTGTCAGTTGGAAGGCATTTATGTAATTCTATTGAAATTTGCTATTACACTGTGAAATGGACAGATGAGAACAATTTGTTCCAACAGCCATGAAGGTGGCTGAAGCAGTTTTGTGAAGTGCTTAGAGCTTGGTCAAACACTGAAGACACCAAGGTTACCCAGTACATCCTGGGTTACTGCCAGTCATCCTGACTTGTCTTGCCACTGGACTTCGATGACTGAAAGAGAGAGTGAGGCTGACAACGGCACAACTCTGGCTCACTTCAATTTAATTCACATGTGAGTCAAGATATCACCTCTTCAAAAAATGCATGGCAACATTGTAGATTCATGACTTCTAATTGAAGGTTAGGTGGAAGCTTCTCAATTGCACAGTTAAATGGATTTTGAAATACGGAAATTTCTTTTGCACTTGCTTCAAGGTCTGAAAACTGCTGTTGGAACTGTAGTTTGAGATCATATAATACATCTCTTGCAAACGTATTTGGGAAAGGAGATCTTGCTTCATGTTTTAACCTTTCACAGCACAGGAAGGAAATACAGCAGCTTGATGTTACTTGTGATTCAGACATTACTTCAATAATAATTCACACATTATTAAGTCTAATTGACTTTAATACAATATATTTCAAGTTTAAGCATTGTTTTGTCTGGTAATTCTAGGTTGAATTCACTAGGAGACATTATCAAGTCTGCAGCAAAAGTTAATCTCCAAAGCCAATAGTGGTTGACAGCAGTAGACGATACATAAACTAATGAGCATGGCTGTGTTCCAATAATACTTTATTTCTGGACACTAAAATTTGAATTTCATATAAATTTTATGTGCCACAAAATATTCTTCTTCTTTTGTTTTTTTTTCACTGGTTTAAAAATTTGAAACCATTCTTATCATCTGGGCCATGCATAAACAGATGGCTGGCTTCATTTAGCCCATGGGGCATAGCTGGACCACCCGTTTACCAGAAGAAAAATGAGCATTCCTTTCTTTTTTGTTTTAGAATGTAATTGGGTAGTCCAAATTCAATTCCTTTCTTTATAAGTCAGAACTGTTTGTCTGAGATAGCTCACTTCCTTGAAAGCCTGCATGCTGATATGTTTCACTGCAGTACCCTTTTTAGATCACCTGACTACTTTAATTTGCCTAGAGCCTGCTATTTAAAAGTTCATTCTCCTTCCCTCTTTTTAAATTTTAAGAAGGCTCAGACTCCCAGCCTTATTTTGACATGAGTCTAAATCATTTGGCCCATAGGTCTATAGGATAAGGTTTGCCTGCTGGCCTAGAAACCGTGAATAGCCAACTCCATGGGCTTAACTCTTTTTTGGGGAGGCCCATATCTTTTGGGAGATTTTCTGAGTTTATTTTCCTTTTAATTTAACCTGCTTGTCCTAGTGAGAAGTGAATTAGAATCTCCATTTGGATTGCCTTGTTCATTCGTAGGATCCTTTGGGGAAATTTCCGGTGACTTATGTTTGGTGAAAAGATTCAGAGGAAATTTTTGCCTGATCCTTCAGTGGGAGAGTTTCATATGTGAAAGGGATCTCTGGAGACATGTTGGTATGCTCTGTTTGGAAAGGAATATCTGGAGATGTTTTGACCAGACCTCCATTTGAAATTCTCTGTATGCTAAAGAGAACTGTGGAAGAATTTTCACCCAGGACAGTTGGTTTCTTATCTGAAGGGTGAGGACGTGATTTCCATCCCTGGAAGAGAGCCCCACATATTCAATGAGCTGGGCAGTGACCATCTGGGAACAGAGGCTTAATTTCCTCCACCCCTTTTTAAAGTTTTTTTTTCCTGGCTAGGCAATGGGGTTAAGTGACTTGCCCAAGGTCACACAGCTAGTAAGTGTCAAGTGTCTGAGGTTGGATTTGAACTCGGGTCCTTCTAACTCCAGGGCCAGTGCTCTATCCACTATGCCACTTAGCTGTCCCATCTCCAGTCCTTTTAAAATATTCTTTCTTTTTCTTTTTCTCTTCATTCATTTCTTCATTCAGATTTATCTATCTATCTATCTATCTATCTATCTATCTATCTATCAATCTATTAGTTTAGGGAAAGTAATTTTGCAAGCACCAAAGATAGGCAGTAACCTGTGCTAATTTTGTGAAACAATATCTCTTTACCAACTTACATCACCCTGAATTTGGGAATATAGAGAAATATTTATTTCTCATCTTTTTGTCAACTGTCTGGACTCTTTAGCAAAAGGTACTAGGAAAGGACAATGCTTGCACTTCCCCAAGTCAAGAGAGCTATGCAGAATTTGGGACTGGACTTTGCCAAAAGTACACCAGTTATTTGCTGGGGACAGCAAATAGTTAACTCAGGCGAGGGTGGAAGGGAGGGAGTTTGACACTCTCCCATCAATCACTTAATCAACAGAGTAAACTAGGTATTAAAGAATTTTCCTAGAACCTCATCATGATGTGGTGATTAATCAATTTGAAAGGACCGTAAGACTCTGGGCCATTGGTAAAAGGCAGATGCTGCCACACAGGAAACATCTTGTTTCTGAGAAGACCAAGTCACACCTCTTAGAATAGCTATAAAAAAAGCAAATCATCTGAGCAGGGAGTTGGTTGAATGGTGAGCCACAGACTTAGAGCCAGCCTCTGAAAGGAAATAAGTTTACAGAGGAGGTGAGGAGAGTTTTTTGCTCTTTCTCCTTTCTCCCCTCCATTTTTCAACCATTGACCATGTTATTGGAGAAAGTGGATCAGTAGGAGACAACATGTCCAGCTGGGAACAGAGGGAGTGCTATACTGACAGCAAGCTTTCCCAAGAAAAAGAGAAGCTACATCACTGTTTCTGCAACTCTGGTATAGAAGGTAACAAGCCTCAGGACTAATGCCTCCCTCCAAAGAGAGAACTGAAGGAGAAGGGCAGCTGCCTTGTCTCCCACCTGCCTGCCATGGGTCCATGAACACATGACACCTCTCTTTCTTTAGTGTTTATTCTTTATTGAACTGAGGAAATGAATATTTTAAGATAGAAGTTCCAAGGGAATCTTTTTTAAAACATATTTTCACATTAGTCATGTTGTAAGGAAGAATCAGATCCAATAGGAAGAACCACAAGAAAGAGGAAACAAAACAAAATGGAAGGGAAAAAAAGAGCAAATAGTATGCTTCAATATGCATTCAAACTCCATAGTTCTTTCTCTAGATATGGATAGCATTTTCCATCATGAGATTTTGGGACTCTTTTGAGTAACCTTGAGGGAGTGAGTAAGTGACTACTGTCTAGGGACCTGGCTTGCCAATGTGAGGAGGAGTTGAGGAAGTTTGCCCAGAGAGGTTTTTATATAAGAGTATTGAATAAAGCAGTGTTAAACTGGTTAGCTGTGGGACTGAGATTAGGAAGACAAGAAAATGAAGTCAGAGCAGGGGTGATGGCTAGGGCAAAATACCGAGATGGACTGAAAGTCCTGATGAAGATGAAAAATAGTTTTAGGAGAGAGGGAAGCATAGGGAGAAATAGAAAAATTGGAGGTTATGAACATATAGGGGAATTTCAGAGTATGACAGTGGAACACTTAGAGGGTCATTCTCAAAGAGGACCAGTGACATCATGGGGGTGATGTCTTGCCTTGCGAGCAAGTTGGATATAAGTGAGGCAGAGCTTCTCAAAGTCATCAGCCTCACTCTTTCCTCCAAAGTCATTGAAGCCCGGTGGCAAGACAAAAGTCAAGATGACTGTCGATGGCCCAGGATGCCAACACTTATAAGTGATGGTAAGATCGAGGGTGCCACTGCCCCTGTGTGTGGCTGAAGAGGCATGGAGGAGTAGGTCATGGGAGTTAAGGCACTGATGTATAAATGCCTAAATTGTGCACATAGGTAGGAGAGCACAGGATTTAGAGGTTGAAGAGCTAGGTTTGAATCCAGTTTTGACTTTGGGTAAAGCCATTTAATTCAATTTGATCAGGAAGCATCTGCTATGTCTAAGGTACTGTGCTAGGCACTGTGGACACAAAGACAAAATCAAAATGAGATCCTGCCCTCAAGGAACTTACATTCCACTTAGCCCCATTAACCTCTCCGGGTTGCATTTTGCTTATTTATAAAATGAAGGAGCTGGAGTAGATGATATTGAAATCCTCTGACCCTAAAAGTGCCTGCCTGGTAAACACAGAGACACAGAGGTTTTCCTTGATTTGTCGACTAGAAAATCTTGAGATTTTCATCGTATTGCTGTGAACTTGTAAAAGTTAGGTAATCAGTTAGGAAGTAACCATTTGTAAGTTCTTCTGGAAAAAAAATCACATCCAAGTGGGCTTAACTGGGCGATACAGCTGTGTAAGGCTGTGTGTGTGTGTGTGTGTGTGTGTGTGTGTGTGTGTGTGTGTGTGTGAGTGTGTGTGAGTGAGTGAGTGTGTGTGTGTGAGTGTGTGTGTGAAAATGTAATGTGGAGAAACCCAGTTAAAGAAATTCCTTGGAATCAGTGCAGCCCTGGCCATAAGGGGTGAATGGTCACTCAATTCTGCAGCCCCGCTATGTTTCTCAAGTTCATTTTTTCTGTTTTGGGCCATCAGCTCTTTAAACCATGATTCAAACACCCACCAATGATGACTGGTCATCTCTACGCAGACCATGTGGAAAAATGCCTAACTGCAAAAGCAAAAAAGGCTTTTAATTAAGACGAAATTGAAGGGTTAGTAACAGGGAGGTGAAGCAGGTAATGAGCTTTCTCTGTAGCCATCCACCAAGTAGAGGATGTGCCTTCAGGGGAGTGATCAGGATGTGCCTTCAGGGGAGTGATCACCGCTTTCTACATTCATCTCTGCCATTCCCCAACGTAGTGAGAGGACTTTGCTACTCCCAGCGCTCTGCTGAGGAAGCTTGAGGTCTGATGCTAGCTGTCTCTTGAGTGCCTTTCTTTTTGTTCTTAGTGGGTATACTAGACATTGGCATTGCTGGTCTGGCTTCATGGAGTCTAATCCTAGATGTAGAACTGGAAAGGACCTTGAAAGCAATCTAGTCTAGCCTTCTCATTTTACAGATAAGGAAATTGAGGCTTGGAGACGTTAAGTGACTTGCCCAAGATCACAGAGGTAGTATATGAGAGAGGATTTGAGTTCAGGTCCACCGACTCTTTCTGCTGTATGATATTTCCCCTCTTTAACTAATATTAATACAAAGTTTTAAGGTTGTTTTTGCAAAGAGCTTTACATATATTGCATCTGGGCAAGGATCCTGTGAGGTAGGGACTATTATTGTCCCCATTTTACAGATGAGGAAACTGAGGTGGGCAGAGGATAAGTGACTTGTGCAGGGTCACACAGCTAGTAAGTGTTTGAGGCAGGATTGGAATTCTGGCTTTACTGCCCCCAAGGGCAGCACTCTCCCCACTGTATCAGGGGTCTCTCGCTGCAGCTGTGGACTCATCCCTCCATGGCCAGGCTGCATCTCACAGACTCTTCCTGTGCTCTCTGGAGCTCTTAAGTCCAAGGCTTCTTCTTTCTGTGGGCCTCCATGGCTCATCCTCTGCTCAGCTCACTTTCTCACCATTTGGCTGTCCACGGGGCTCTGCCCTGCTTCCCCATCTATATTGCCTGCTCTTCCTTCTCATATAGCTTCTCTCCTCTGGATTTGGAATCAGGAAGACCTGAGTTCGAATCCTGCCTTAGACAGTGACTAGCAGTGTGACCCTGAGCAAATCACTTAACCGCCGTCTGCCTCAGTTTCCTCATTTGTAAAATGAAGATAATAATAACACCTATCTCATAGAGCTGTTGTGAAGACCAAATGAGAACATATGTAAACCACTTTGCATATGTCAAGCTGAAGTAAAGAATACTGCCAAAGTAGCAAAGACTGGTATCCTTAATGGAGGCAAGGGGATTGCAATCTGGGGCCACCACACAGCCCCAAAGTGCTGGCATGCCCAAGAGGGACAGAGAGAAGCAAGGGTAAACACACTCCCATGAGGGAGGGAGTCCATGGGAACCACAGGCTCAGAAGCTGCCATTTAAGTCGTAATAATGGGAAGTCCACAGAGAAGGCTGGGGGAGGCTGGGGGATGGTAACATCTGGTCAAAAGGGGAAGGGTCCTCCCTTCTTTATTTTTAGCTTAGTTCAAGAGTTCTCCTTTCAACTGGTTTTGATTGCCCTCGGGCAATTTGCAGCTCTGGGATTAGGCAAGGTCAGTTCATAGTCAGCCACATTCAACATATACCTTAAGGCATTCTATAATAATATTATTATTATCATCATCTTATTCCTCCTCTGTGCTCACCTTATTCAATACTGTGTTCAGGTTAAAGGAACCCTGGGCGTCTCTAAAACCGGAGCTTTTTCTAGTGGCCAGTAGCCCTGTCTGTGTTGCAACTGCAGGCCAGCTGAAGGTATGCTGAGGGCATCCCTCAGTGAGCAGAGGCCACCCTCATCCGGATTCCATCAGGTTGTAGACAGTGACCCAACCAAGGCAAGATTGGGTTGATAGAGGGGGAGATGGAGAGATCGCGGGAGTGGTCTTGGCTTACTTGGGCTGTTTTTCCTCTTCATATCCTCACCTCTAGGCTGTTGTGTGCTTGGCCGATGCCACCAGATCTCCTGCCTTCTATCACTTGGGTAGGCAGTAAAATGGTAGGGCTTGCTCATTCACCCATTCCACAAACATTTGGACGTTAGGATTTGTCATGGCCTATGAAGGGACTGGGTACATTTAGCCTGGAGAAGAGAGGACTTGGGTGTAGTACTTGTCCTTAAGTAGCTGAAGGAGAGATTAGCCTTATTCTTTGAGGACCAGCGGGGCAGAATCAGCAGCAGTGGCTGGACATTGCCTGGAGGCTGGGTGTCAGGAAACTCTTCCTCCCAATGAGAGATAGCCCAAAGGGGAATGGGCTGCCTCCAGAGGTGCTGGGCTCCCTACCTTGGAGGTCTTCAAGAAGAGGTGAGGTGACCACTCGTCCAGTATGTTAAAGTGCTTGGGTTAGGCTAGACTGTCTCTGAGGTCACTTTCAACTCTTCAGTTCTGTAACCCCAGTGGACATCTAGTCAACCCATACTTGAAAAAGTCACCTCTATAAGAAACCCAGCAAATGCTCATTCATTCATTCATTCATTCATTCATTCATTCATTTTTTCATTCATGCATTCATATATTCATTCAACATTGACTTTCTCGAGCTGAACTGCCAAACATTCAAACTCTACTGCAGAGAGCTCAACTCCGCTGGGTTGGCCATGTTTGTTAGAATGCCAATGGTGAGCTTGCATAAAAGACTGTTTTACAGAGAACTCACACAAGGCAGGCATTCACAAGGTGGTCAGGAGAAGTGATACAAAGACACTGTCAAAGTCTCTCTGAAGAACTTTGGCATCCATTGTGAGACATGGGAGACACTGGTAGAGGACTGCCTACCATGGTAAGCCCACATCAAAGAAGGTGCTCTATGAGCAAAGCAGAATTGTACTAGCTCAAAACACATGAGGGACAGCTAGGTAGCACAGTGGATAGAGCACGGCCCTGGATTCAGGAGGACCTGAGTTCAAATCCAGCCTCAGACATATAACACTTACTAGCTGTGTGACCCTGGGCAAGTCACTTAACCCCATTGCCTAGCCAAAAAAAAAAGAGAAATGCTCAAATTTAGCACCATCTCCACTCCAAATGGTCATGTGGACTATTTGTGCCCAACTTATGGTAGAGCCTTTTGATCTCATATTATTTTGAGCAACCACAGTTGGAGACACTGTGCATTGACCCATGTCATCTTGGCCCTTTCAAGAATGAAAGATAAACAACAACTATTTAACAAGCATATATATATATTTATAATATATGTGTATATATATTTCATTAAATAGTTCCCAGTTATGTGTAAACATTTTTTAAAAAAAACATGTATTATTAAAATTTTTGAATTCCAAATTCTCTCCCTTCCTTGAGAAGGAAAGCAACACATCGATTATACATGTGAAGTCATGCAAAATTTATTTCCATCTTAGCCACCAACAAGCATTTCTTAAGCATCTACTGTAAGCCTTGCACTGTGCTAGGCACTGGGGATATAGAGACAAAAAAATCATCCCTGTCCTCAAAGAGCTTACATTCTAGAGAGATAGGGTGGGGTGGGGTTGCAGAATGCAACATGCACATTGATAAGTAAATGTGAAGTAATTTTGAAGGCGGGCAGTAGGAACTTGGAGATTCAGGGAGACACCTGAGTTTTGAAAGAATCTTGTCATTTGGAGAGACAGAAGTGAGGAGGGGGAGACATTCCAGCAGAGGGGACAGCCTGAAGAAAGGTCAGGAGAGGGGAAGCCCGGTGTGAGGAATCAGAAGGGTGCTAGTTTGGCTGGGATAGCAAGTGTCTGAAGGGGAGGAGTGGGTAATAAGCCTGGAAAAGTAATGTTTGCTTGAAGAATTCCAGTGAGACTGAATAGCTCCAACCCCCTTCCTTTAGAGATGATTGTAACTGAGGCCCAGAGGGGAAAGATCATAGGATCATAGATTTAGGGGCCAAGGAACCTAAACCTTTCCATTTTTACAGATGAGGAAACTGAGGCACAGAGAAATGAAGGGATTTGCCCAGGGTCGCAAAACTAGTAAATGTTCCAGCAGGGCTTTGAACTCTGGTCTTCCCAACCCCAAGCCCAGTCCCCAACCCACCATGCCTGGTATCCAAGCACTTATCATTTCTGTACCTATCTTGTACTTGGCTTTGGGCTAGGTGCCTGCAGTTACAAAGACATATCACACACTGGCCCTGCTCCCTAAGAACTTGCAGCTGAACAGAGGAAAGGGCAAAGACAGTAATGACTCTGGTACGAGATCAAGATAAGGGTGAAAGAGACCTTCAAGCAAAGTGCTGGGCACCTCTTCTCATCTGAGTCTGGGTATTGCTAACACCAATGGCTGTTTTCACCTTGGGCTGTTCCCACAGGAATCCAGCACAGGTCCTAGAATTAGGACACTGCTGCTGCTTTTATTTTTATTACAAAAATCTTGGTCAAGGATGTAGGTAGGAGAAAGCCATGAGCTCTAATCGGCTAAAATTAGGAGAAGTGAATCACAGAACCACCAGGAGGAGGGGGGAGGGGGCAGTGAGGATGCCCATCCAGGGGTGCAGACATTTTCTTTCTTTTGGAGGCAATTGAGGTTAAGTGAACACAACTAGTGTCTGAAGTCCAATTTGAACTCGGTTCCCCCTGCCTCCGGTGTGCTCTATCCACTGCAGTGCCACCTAGCTGCCCCGCCAGTCCAGACATTTTCTAAGAAGAAGAAAGGGGATGGCTGGGGGAAGGCACTCTTCCTGCTGCTGCCCAATTCACCTATCAGCAGTGCTATAACCAGGATGGGGTGATTGTACCTTTCTCTAAGGAGCAGAAATCTAGAGGGTTCCCATAACACCTGTAGTCCTTCAAAGACAATCCAATTTAGTGCCTAGTTAGCAAGAATCATTACTTCAGAAATGAATGAAAAAGCATTTATTAAGCACCGTCTATGTACCATGCACTGAGCAGAAGTGCTGGGGATACAAAGAAAGCCAAAAGGCTATCTGCCACAGAGGAGCTCACAGTCTAAGCTCCCTGATGGCAGACTCTGTCACTTTTGTCTCTGTAGCTCCAGTGTTTAGCATAGTGCCTAGCACATAGTAGGAGCTTAATAAATGCTCATTCATTGACTGATAGCTCCAATCATTTTCACTGAACCCCAGAATTGTAAGAAAAGGAATAAACACTTATTAAACACCTACTGTGTGCTAGGCATTTTACAAACATCTCATCTGATCCTCCAAACAACCTTGTAAAAGAGGTGCTATTATAATCCTCTTTATAGGATTGTAGTGTCTCAGGCTAGATTTGAACTCAGGTCTTGTGACTCAGGCCCAGCAGAGTATCCACTGTGCCACCTAGCTGCCTCTGCAAAGCCCTCAGAGGCCATCTATACAACCCGACTTGAGAACCACCCCAATCTCCAACCCCTGCCCAGCCCAACTCCAACATCTCCAGCAAGCAGTCACACAGCCTTTCCTTGAAAACCCTTTCCTTTGACAGATGAGGAAAGCAGTAAATGATTAGCCCCAAATTCCACAGGTAGGGAGTAGCGAGGTGGCACAGTGGATAGAATGCTAGACCTGGAGTTAGAAAGATTCATCTCCTGAGTTCAAATCCGGCCTCAGACACTAGTGCTGTGACCCTGAGCAAGTCACTTCACCCTATTTGCCTCAGTTTCCTCATCTGTAAAATGAGCTGGAGAAGGAAATGGCAAACCACTCCAGTATCTTTGCCAAGAAAACCCCAAAATGCGACCTGCAAGGAGTTGGACACAAATAAAATAACTGAAAAAAAAAGTAGCTGGGGGGCAGCTAGGTAGTGAAGTGGATAAAGTGCCAGGCCTGGAGTCAGGGAGACCTGAGTTCAGGTCCAACCTCAGACACTTCCTAGTTGTGTGACCCTGGGCAAGTCACTTCACCCTATTTGCCTCAGTTTCCTCATCTATAAAATGAGCTGGAGAAGGAAATGGCAAACCATACTAGCATCGTTGCCAGGAAAACCCCCAAATGGGGTCCCTGAAGAGTTGGAGACAATTGAAAACGACTGAGCAGCAACAGAGAGTAGTGGAGTCAGAATTCAAACCTAGGTTCTCTGACTCCAGTTCCGCAGCCTTCCCACAGCGCCATATCGCCCAGAATAGATGTTCTATTTCACTGGGTGAGATAATGTAAAACCCCGTGATTCAGACGCCACGCCCTCTTTGCCCTCCCCCTCCCTAGCCCTTTTTCAATACGAAACAAACTTTTTTCTTCGCGCCCCCGGCGCTGTGGATGGGAGCAGCCCCAGGCTTCCTGATCAAATTCGCCCCCAGCGCGCTGTGTGGAAGCGCTTGGGAAAGCCGGGGTGTTCTGGCCAAAGGGGGCTCGCCATGATTCCTGTGGTTTCTCTAGCTCGTTAACAGGAGCCTATGCTTCTGCCCCAGCAGGCAGGGAGGGCGTTTCCGCAGCCCGAGATTCCTGCTGTGCGAAGGAACAAGGCCTCGCCAATGGTGTTGTAAATGAAGCTTTTATGAAGCCACGAGGAGCACCCTCATGTCCTTCCCAAGCAGCTTCACAGAAGGACGGTGGCCATAAATTTCCAGGCAAGTTCTAAGGGCGTTTTATTGTCCCTTTCACCAGAGTGGCTCCCCCGCTCTCTCCTCTCCTTGGAGACTGAATTAATCCAGAAACTTCCCCATTCCCAGACACTGAGTGAGAAAAGTCAGTATTTTACTTTTGTCTAAATTGTTTTAAGCCATCGGTCAGTCAATAAACAGTTGTTGAGCACCTACTATGCGCCAGGCAGTATTTTAAGCACTAGAGATACAAAGAGAGGCAAAAGAGTTCCTGCCCTCGAGAAACTTATAGTCTAAAAGAGGAGACTACAAAGGAACACGGACAGGGCAGCTAGAGAACCCAGCCTAGAGTCAGGAAGACCTGAGTTCAAATCCAGCCTCAGATAATTACTAGCTGTGTGACCCTGGGCATGTCACTTCATCCTGTCTGCCTCAGTTTCCTCATCTGTAAAATGAGCTGGTGAAGGAAATGGCCAAGTGTTCCAGGCTTTCTGCCAAGAAAACCCCCAATGGGGTCATGAAGTTTTGGACACAACTGAATAACCAGAAATATACAAACAAACCATCGACAGGAAATATTGGGAGTGATCACAGAATTAAGCTTCCAAGTGTTTTTTTTTTTGGATACATTTTCCCCTCTCTGGGAGAGCTGGTTGTTAAACATGCACCAGTGCACCACTAGTCTTGGCATTTTTGTCCTGTAATTTGCAGAGAAGGTGCCAATTTGCATTGGTGGAGGGAATTTTCTTACCTGGGAGTTACTTTCATGCTGCTCAGATCCAGTCTCTGTCCTTATCCTAGAGGAGGCCTCATAGAGGTGGTTTTGAGAGGGATCTT
Source organism: Phascolarctos cinereus (assembly GCF_003287225.1). Classification (NCBI taxonomy): domain Eukaryota; kingdom Metazoa; phylum Chordata; class Mammalia; order Diprotodontia; family Phascolarctidae; genus Phascolarctos; species Phascolarctos cinereus. Next base: position 405,781,314 of record NW_027556098.1, on the reverse strand, counting down.
AATGGGAAGAATGAATGAAGAAGCATTTACTAAACACCACCTCTGTGTCAGACACCAGGCGGGGCACTGGGGGGATACAAAAAGAGATCGCCCCTCCCTTAATGAGGTTATAGGTTAATTGTGGGAGAGAGATAACACGTATAGAAGAGCAGGGATCAGAGAAGAAAATTTTGGTCACAGGGTTGGAGACCCATAGGACAATCGATTGTTATGCCCCTTCCAGAAACAGTGGTAGTGTTGAGCTGATTATCGTTCCCGGAACAAGAGGTGGAAAGTCAAGGGAGGAGGTTGGTAGAGCAGGTGGCAAGATGTCTGTGTCGGAGTATAGATAGCGATGTATTTTTTTTGGACAAGGATAATGCAGGAATTTGTTTTGCTCAACTATGCATGTCTGTAACAGGGGTTTTGTTTTTCTTCCTTGAGAGGGAGGGAGATGGGAGGGAGAGAAAGCAGAGCTTCAGTGATTGAAGAAAAATAAAATATAAGTAAAATAATATCTCCCCCCTCCAAAAAAAAAGATGTCTGTATCAGAGGTGGATGGAGGTGAAACAGGATCTGGGACCACTTAGATTTTGGGGGAGAGGTCAGGTGAGTCTCTACTCACTCACTGGCGACATCTCAGCCCCAGGGCAGACAACCTGTCAGTCAACAAGCTTTTATGAAGCACCTACTATGTGCTTGGCACTGTACTAAATTCTGGGGAAACAACAGAGAGGCACCATGTTTCTCAAGGACTGTCTTCCCCACATGTCACATGGAGATGTCACTATGTGGCTTGAAGTGAGAGGGTTAGACATCATCTCTAGCCTTTTCTCCCCCTCCCCTTCTCCAAGGGGGACTTTCATTCCTTCTGCAGGGGGTGGAGCAGGGCTAGGATTATATCTATCTGCTCCCTTAAATATTGTTAGTCTAGGGAGGGATGATCAGGTTTGATCTGATTGCTGTTTTACTGAAAGGAGGGGAAAGAGGACCCCAAGCTTCATAGCCAAGGCTTGATCCCTTTCCCACCAAATACCAGTTCCATAATGAACACACATAGCGAATAACAAAGAAAACCATTTCTCCAAAGCAGAGCAAAACAAATCACAGAGTATACCTAGGAGAATATATACCAGACAATACAGAGTGAAGGAGGTCTCCCGCTGGGAGTGAGGTAATTCAACTCAATCAAGGACAGCCTCAGAAGTCACCCAAGGGGAAGCTCCCCAAAGTCTCTGATCTAGCAAGCTGAGGATAGGACCAAGATGGAGACAGCTGGCTCCTCTCATGCCAACTTCTCCCTGGAGTCTTATTTTCTCTTCAGTAACCTGAAGTGGGATTGGCATTTTCCAACTTCTCTCTTGAGGCTGGAAGCCAGAAGCACTTGAGACAGGACTGAAGAAGGATCCTACCAACTAACCCTTATAAAGGGCAGGGCTTTGATCTCCAACAACGAGATAGTCTCATAAAGATGGACTTCCGGACTTGGGTTACAAAAGAAAAGCAAAAGACAGTCCCTGCCCTCCAGGAGCTCAGAGTATAATGGGGGAGACAAGATGCCAATATTATGGACAGGCGAAGTGCATACAATGTACATGGGAGGTCATCTCAGAGGCTTTGAGGGTGAAGGGGGGAGCAAGAAAAGCCTCCCGAAGAAGGTGGGATTTGAGCTCAAAGGAAGAGTGGATTAATTCCCCCAGGGAGGAAGGCATGGGGTGGACCCCATGGCCAGATGTCTGAATGGGAAGAATGGATGCTTCCCAATAGCAGCAACTAAGATGTAGTGAGAGGGATGAATTTGGCTGGGGGGAGTGGGGAGGGAGGCAGCTGTTCTCTCTCTAGAGGTTTATTCTAGCAGGCTTTCCTATTGGAGAAAAAAAGGGAGATGGTTGAATCCTTAGAAATCATCTCGGCCAATACTATAATTTTATTTTATTTTTAATTTATGGAATAAAATGAGCGTGTCCATAACATAGTATAATAAAAAAAGAGATGATTGCCCATGAAACTGCAAATCTATTATGTACAAGTGCTATTCCTTTTAAATATATAATGAAGTTATCATGTACATTTACTTTTAAAGTATAATTCAGAATTTTACAGATGGGGAGACTGAGGTTTAGCATGAGGAAGCAATTTAGGATCATAAAATCATTGACCTGGAAAAGACCTCAGAGATCATCTAGTTCAGTCCCCTTGAAAGAAACTGAGGACCAGAGAAGTTAAGGTACCTACCCAAGGTCTAGCATTAGGGCTAGAACCGAAACCCAGTTTTCCAGGGCTCTTTCCATTACACCACACTGCCTCCCCTTCTCCTCCCTCCCTGCCCTTGATTTTATTTTGTGATTAGAGCCTTGGAGACCTGTTCAAACACACCAACCTGCAAAAGGCTACATGAGTGACCCTAAAGGAATGCACCAGGTTCCGGAAAGCCTCCCGTGAAATAGCATGTAACTGCTTTCTTTCCAGCTTTGGAACTACAGTCATTGTGTTGAGCCCCGAGCTGGCCCCTGTGGGATGAGGCTTAAGAACAGGACCCTTGCCTGGCACAGGTCCCTCCTAAGACTAGGAAGCTTTGGGGATGGGGTGGTGAGCTCATCCTGGTGGGGCCCTCCACTGGTGTAGGTTGCAGCCCTCTGGGCCTGCCCAGGCCATGTGACCCTTGCAGAGACATCACTGGGGCTTCTGACCCTTGAGGCCACAGCTGGTGCTAGATGGGATGGGATGGGATGGGGGCTTTGGGGATCTGGGTTCAAACTGCAGCTTTTCTACCTACTCCCTGTGTGACCTTAGGCAAATCCTCACCCTGAGCCTTAATTTTCTCTTCTGTAAAATAAAAGTATATTAGACTGGGGTCTATGAACTTTAAAAAAGTGATAGCTATCTCTATATGATTGGTTTCCTTTGTAATCCTATGCATTTTATGTGATGCATTAAACACACACACACAAAACCATGTGATTCTGAGAAGGTCCATGGGCTCCATTGGACTGTCACAGAGACCTGTGATACAGAAGGTTAAGAACCCCTGGGCTGGAAGCAGCTGGGCGGCATAGTGTATAGAGCACCGGCCCTGGTGTCCGGAGGACCTGAGTTCAAATCCAACCTCAGACACTTACTAGCCATATGACCCTGGCCAAGTCACTTTACCTTGATTTCCTCAAAAAACCCAAAACCTCTGGACTGTGGAGTCTACCATATATCTTCCAGCTCTCAATCCATCATCCCACGATCCCCCTGGAGGAAATAAAGGGGGAATGGGAGGGAGAGTGTAGAGAAATGTCAAAGGAAGCTGGGAGGGCACAGATGTTTGTTTGTCCAGGTAAGGCATAGACATTGCTGGATAGGTCCTTGGAGGAAGTAGAGGGTCCGGGAGGTGGCAGGCGGGGATGCAGAGGCACCCTAGCGGGACTTTCCTGGCAGAAGGTGGGCCCAGGGAGAGAAGCATTTCCCTCTGACAGTGCTAGTGGGTGATTCCACCCAATCCCCAGGAGGAGGTGGACACAGAAGAGAGTCCCTGTCCTCAGCCGGGGGACAATCTGGTAGAGAACCCTGGGGGGTGGACTGAGAGGAGGGAGATGGCAAGTGTGGGGCTCAGCAGGTGAGACAGGATGGGAGAGAGGAAGAACCCTCACATTTTAAAATTCTAAGTCCCCTCCCAGCTCTGACATTTTAATGTCCTAAGGCCCCTCCCAGCTCTGACATTCCATGTTCTAAGATCTATCCCAGTTCTACCATTCTATGTTCTAAGGTTCCTCAGTCACACTAGGGAGGGCACTGGCTGACTGTCTAGAGGAGATGCAGGGGGAGAGGGAGAGGACAATCTACTCTGGTCTGGTCCATTTACATCAGATAATCCCCAGGGGAGGTAGAACAGGGTGGGTGGGGTGGGAGGCAGGGTTAAGGTGGAGGGAGTAGGACCCTTGTGGTAGAAGAGGGGTTTCAGGAGAGTAGAATGACTCCCATAGTGAAGTCCAACTAAGCACTCAGAGAAAGCTTCAGCAGGCTTGGGAGCCGGCGGTCTGTGGGGCCTGCAGAGAACAAGAAACCTCTGGGATGGGGCAAGGGGACCCTATTGGCACTGGTTGTCCTGCTCCTTAAGTCTCTGGGCTCTTGTCCGAATCATCCCCCAAGTCTTCCACAGGGGGGTTCACCCAATGTGTCTGAGGCTTGCCTTCTTGAGCAGAAAAGGATGTGGGCCTGTGATGCAGTGAGGGCAGGGGTCAGTCAGAGGACAGCCTCAGTGCCCCCATTGGTATCCTTGAACCATCGATAGACCTAGAGAAAGGTCCTTATCACAGTGCAGAATATTACAAATTTCCAAATGATGTGTGATCCTGGGCAAGTCACTTCACTCTGCCTAAGGTGCATCTCTAAGACTATAATAAGCAGCAAAGAAGTCAGTCCACAAACATTTCTTAAATGCTTACAATGTGCCCAACACTGCGGTAGAAGCGGTAGAGGGAATTTCCTCCCTGGGAATTAGCTATACCAATGACGTCATAGTTTCTGTCTCTCCCTCCACACCCAACCCAAGAAAAAAATTCCCTGTGTGCTAGAAATCAGCAATGAAAGGGTTGCTGGAAGGATCCAGTGAGCTAAGACGAGGGGAGGGTGCTTAGTAATGAGAAGGTGCTTGAGATCTAGGGGCGATCATGTTAGAAAATGAAAAGTGAAGCCTCAAAACCTTCATCTGTCCTCTTCTGAGCTATGTCGGCACCCAGTTCTTCCTGTTCTCTGGCAAATCTGCTTCTGGCTGGGTAGCGTGGGGGAGGGACGAGGAGGTGGAAAAGGGGGAGGGGGAGGGAACTGCAGTCAGGACCAAGGGAACATGGAAGGAGCGGCAGCACTTATAATGATAGCAGCATGAGAAAGACCAGTCGTCAATTGATGCAAAAATTTTAGTATGAGTCTACTTTATAATGAAAGGCGTCATCCAACCACCTCTATTGCCTTTGCTTTATGGATTAAAAAAAAACATTCACTGAGTCAATTGACGCAGCTTGGTCCTTCGAGGTATTCTTAGATCCTAGCATTAATATAGCATTTTAACATTTGCAGAATACTTTACAGATATTATCCCATCTGAGCCTCAAAGAAGTGCTATCATTATATCCACTGTGCAGATGAGGAAACTGAGGCTTAAAGAAGTCATGTGATTTGCCCAGAGTTACAGCAGCTGATGCTGTTGTTCAGTTCTTCCTGACCCAATGGTCCATAGCATGCCAGGTCCTTCTCTCCTCCACTTTCTCTCAAAGCCTGTCCAAGTTCAGGAGCTTGGGTCTGCCTGACTACAAACCCAGTGTCCAACCTGCTAGTTGCATTCCAACTGACATTTGTACATATCAGGGCTGGACTAGAGCATTCCTCATGAGATGCTCTGCCCACTGCTGGTGAGAGACATGCACTCTGGCCGCTTGCTAGTGGATATACCCACGACCCAACTCCATGAGAAGTGCTTGGGTGCTCTTTGACATACGGGGTCAGGACTGAAGGGAGGATGCATTGCAGTCCAACCCCCCACTACATGGATATTGTTTTAAGGTTTGCAAAGTACTTCGTAAACATCTCATCTGCTCCTCACAACAATCCACTGGAAAGAGCGTGGAGGGGTGGAAGTGGGGGAGGACTTGGAAGACCAGGGCTTGCATTCCATCTGTGACTAACTGTGATTGTGGGCAAGGTGCTTAATATGGAACTGGAAAAGCAAAGGCTTGGGGGAGGGGGGGAGGAGGGAAACCACATGAGAACTGAGCTCAAGAATTTGAAAGGCTACCTTGTTAAAGTTGGGTTCTGCTTGCCCCCTGAAGGCAGCAATGGATGTGGCCAGGAGGAATATTTAGGGTTGATGTCAGTTAACAAGTCAACAAACATTAAACACCTACTGTGTACCAGGTACTTGCTGAAGATACAAAGAAAGGCAAAACCCAGTCCCTGCCCTCTAGGAGCTCACATACTGTATACAAACAAGTTATAGCTAGGATAAATCGGAGGTAATCCACAGAGGTAAGGCACTGGAATTAAGGGGAATGGGGAAGTCTTCCTGCAGGAGACTGCCTAACAATGGGCACCCTTCTAAAGTGCAGTGGGCTGTCTCTGGAGGTAGTGGGCTCCCTCCCACTAAAAGTCTTTGAGCACAGAGTGGATGGTCCCTTCTGGTGGGCATGTTAGTGAGGATTTTCCATCAGGTCTGGATTAGACTGAGCACCCTTCCATTTTCCGAACCTTACTCACTGAGCCTCTCCTATGAAAAGTTAGTAAAGAATTTCACAACTGGAAGGCCCCCTCTGAGGCTCCTACCCCCTCTCCGACATCTGGGACCAGTGGGCATCCAGCCTTCACCTGAAGATTCCAGATCACTGTGCTCTCCTTCTCTTGATCTCTTCATCCCTCTCTCCTTCCCTCCCAGAGGCATGACGAGGCAAGTGCACAGCACCCCAAAAGTGCTGTGGAAATAGAAGTTAGGCCTCATACATATCATGCTTCCATTTGCTCCAGGATTGCTGGGACCCAGTGCAAGGAATCTGGTGGAGAAATGTGACCTGAGGTCTAGTTCTGGCTCTACATTTTTGTGTGTGACTTTGACCCTGACCCTTCCCCTCTGGACACTTGGCCTCCCCAACTGTAAAATGACGGGGCTGCACTTGAGGCCTCTTCCAGCTCTGATTTTTCTAGGATTCCCTTCTGGGTTTTTTTTTACCCTAGTAGTGAGTGCATAGATGGGGATTTGTGCAGATGACAGCACCTCCCTCTGCTGGCCACATGAGGGAATTGCTTTGAGGGATTAACTGACCAGCGACACCCATCTTCAAGATGCCATCAGAATGGCCCCACCCTATCCTTTTCTTTGGTACATTGGACAAAGAAAGGTCAGGCTTTGGCTCCCTCCTTCCCCCTCTCCTCCCTTGCCACGCTTTCTCTGTCCCTTCCCTACCTTTCTCTCTCTTCTCCCTTTTCCCACCTAAATTCTGTCCTCCCTTCTGCTCCCTTCCCTTCCTTCCCATCCCTCCCCCTCTCCATTCTACAGCTGGGTGGTTCAGTGGATAGAGCGCTGGGCCTTGGAATCAGGGAGACTCATCTTCATGAGTTCAAATCTGGCCTGACACTTCCTAGCTGTGTGACCCTGGGCAAGTCACCTTACCCTGTTTGCCTCAGTTTCCTCATCTGTAAAATGAACTTCGAAGAAAATGGCAAACCACTCCTGCATGTCTGCCAAGAAAACCCCAAATGGGGTCATAGAGAGTCAGACTCAACTGAAAACAACTGAGCAGTAACAAACTTTGCTCTCCCCTCTCCTCCCTTCCTCTCCATTTCCCTCCTCCTCACCTTTACTTTGTCCCCTGTCCCCTCCCCTCCTTTCCCTTTCTTTCCCTTCCATGATTCTAATTTTATAGTCTGTTTTTTTTTTTTGCCTGGGGGGGGGAGGAGGGGAGGAGAAGTTCAGAAAAAAGCTTTGGGTTTGCCATGGCCCACTGACAACCGAGTATGTGTTTACAGTGAATAGTAACCAAGCAAGCAAGGAGTGCAGTGGAAAGAATGCAGCACTCTGCTTAAATTCCAGTTTTGCCAAAGCCCACTTGTGTGAATTTTGGCAAGTCCCTCCTCCTCTTCAGGCCTCAGTTTCCTATTCTGTAAAATGAAAGGGTGGAACATAGCAAACATAGTGGCCAGCACGTAGTAAGTCCTTCATCAATGCTTGTTGACTGACTCGATGACCTTTAAGGCCCCTTGTGATTTGGTCCTGACAATCCTGGAATCCCTGAGTCCTGAGGGACCCTGAGGCCATCTCCTTGGACAGGTCCCTGAAGGAGCCTCATCACTCAGGGTCAAGATCTCCGGCCATCTCCCGAGGAGGTGGCTGCTTGTATCCTGGACGGGTCTCAGTTTTGGTCAAGCTTAAATCTGCCTTCCCTTTTAATCCTCAGTGCTGAGAACAGTGCCTGGCCCAGAGGAGTGGCTTAATGAATGGGCTAGGTTTGGATTGCTTATGAGGACCCATTTTTAACGTCAAAATTTTGGTGGAACTCCCCCCTTCCCCCCTCACTCCTTTGGTAGAAAATACAGGATGAGGGAAAAAAATCTATCCTAAATTGTCGTGGAGGTTTTAAAATAGATTTGCATTTTATTCATCACAAAGGATCACAGGCACAGTCAGTCAGTCAGTGAGTAAACATTTATTTATCACCTATTATGTGCCAGGAACTGGCAGTTACTAAAAGAGGAGGCAATCTCTTAGAGCTGATCTAATCTAAAACCCCATTTTATAGATGAGGAAACTAAGACCTTTGTTGTTGAGTCATTTCCCAATCTTTGTGACCCCATTTGGGGTTTTCTTGGCAGAGAGACTGGAGTAGTTTGCCATTTCCTTCTCCAGCACATTTTACAGAAGAAGAAACTGAGGCAGAAAGAGGTAAGTGACTTGCCCAGGGTCACACAGTTAGAAAGTGTCTAAGGCAGGATTTGAACTCATCTTTCTGACTCCAGGGTCAGTGTTCTATCCACTGCATTCTCTAGAGACTCTAGGTCTGTACAAATTCAGAGGAGAGAAAATGTTAGAACAGGAAAAATCCTGTCAGGGCCCACCCAGTCTCACCCCCCTCCTTTTACTGATGCATAAACAAAGGCTCAAAGAGGTGAGTTTGATGACTAGGGTCACAGAGTCAATAAGTTAACAGATCGAGGATTCGAACCCAGGCCCTTTGACACCAGATCCAGGGTTCTTTATGTCCATCATTCAGGCAAACTTTTGTGGAGGAGATTGGACCAGAGATGGCTTTGCAGGATGGGCAGATTGTGGATAAGGAGGCAAAGGGGAGAGAGTATGAGTGTGTGGGAGAGCAGAGATGGGAAGCAGCAGGAGGTAGGGGTCCTGGAGTCAGGAAAAAGAAAACCTGATTAGAGCCAGGAGCACTGGCAGAGAAGGGCTGGGACAGAAAGCATAGAGAGAGGACAGGATCTGGTTGTGGGGTCCTGAAAGCCAATGAGGGACTTTGGCTTCATAGAACTGCGAAGTTAAAAGGAGCCTTAGGGACGATCTAGGCCACCCCCTTCATTTTACAGATGAGGAAACTGAGGCCCAGAGAACATAAGTGACTCACCCAGGGTCACCCAGAGAGTGAGTAGAGGAGCTGGGGCTTGAATTTAAGTTTTCAGACTAGGTACAATCCTCTTCCCATAGCTCCATGCTGCTTCTGAGAAGTAGGATTAGGAATGGCTATAAAGCAGAGAGCCCTGAACCCCAAAGTCCTTCTAGTCCATATTCATGTGGGTGTTTCATTAGGGTACAGACCCAGGGAATTTTAAAAAGTTGAATATTTGCTACATATCCAAACATAAAGGACAGAATAGAGCTCTGGACCTAGAGTCAGGAAGATCTGAATTCAAATCCAGTCTCAGATATTTACTCAATGAGTAATTCTGGGCAAGTTACTTAACTGATTTCAGCCTCAGTTTCCTCATCTGTAAAATGGGGATAATATTAGTACCTCTCTCACAGGGTTGTCATGGAGATCAAATAAATAATAAATCAAAGTAAGATAACACATGTACAGTGTTTTTGAAAACTTTAAATCAGTATATAAAGGCTAGTTGCATTATTATCATCATCATTGTTATTATTAGCATTAGCTCTGGACTTACCCATACAATCCCCACCTCCATCCTGCCTTGCATTGGCAGGTCAAGTCCCTGGAGTCTAGCTACATTTCCCCCCACTCCCAGGGGTATAGGTGTAGACTGAGGCATTGTGAGGCGTCTTTCTAACGCTAGCTTGTGAGCAGCCACCAGTAGGCTTCATCTAAATGATGGTCAGTTGATATAAATTAGTCAACAGATTTAATTACCTTTTAGAAAAGGGTATTTGCTGAGGTGGAATAATAATAAGAGCTGGTATAAACCATCCCCCCCCCAAAAGTCTCCCCCCAGCACGTACAGGGTTGCTTCTCCTTTGTTCCTGAGGAGGACCATGACATCAGGGAAGTGATGCCATGACATGTGAGTGAATTGGATTTAAGTAGGAGCAGAGTCACCAGCCTCACTTTCTCCTCCGGAGCCATGTGGGTCCAGTGGCCAGATACACATAGGGATGAGTGAAGAAGGCCCCCACCCCCCAGCACATACGGAGTCCAGGGGAAAGGAGGCTTATGTAGAGTTAAGATGTAACTCACATCTCCTGGTTGCCAGTACTCTTTTCTTGCTGTTATGAGGTAACTCATGAAGTAACCTTTAGATGCATTTCTAGGTTTTCTACTGGACTCCTTGTAGAGACTTGAAATTGCCTTTTTCAAAATTTCCCTAGTTGGTCCGTGGTTCCCAATGCCAAGGGACATGACCGGCATCTGAGGCTGTTCCAAGGCCGCTGCCTCAGCCTAGAATGCTGATGAGAAGTCCCACATCCTTCCAAAGTTCACAAAAGTCTCCCTCTGGCCAAAGAGGGTTGAGAGCAGACTGAGACCAAGGTGGAGGCTGAGGATTCCTCCTCCCCCTTTCCCCACACTGATTCCTTCTTGAGGGCTTGGCTAGGATGGCTGTCTAGCCGCCAGGCTGCCAGCCACTTGGATCTCCAGTTCCAAATTCCCTTGCCAGTTTTATACAAGCTCCACAAGGCATGGCCAAGTCCCTCATCCAATCTAACCAGACTCCTTGTTGGGCCTAGTCAAACGCCTTCGATTAAGGATGAATTTATTCAGTGGAGACCTTTATACCTAGTTCACACTTCAGGTTGATTCATTCAAGACCTTTTGACAGCAAAGGTGCCAGGGCTAAGTGAGGTGGGGTGAGTGATTGGCTGAGGAAATCAGCACCTACCCTCATTAAACTAGACAAGCTAAAATTTAGCTTAACTAAAAAACATTTCATTTTTAAAAAGTGATTACATGTGCCTTAAAGTACCCAAACTTCAAAAATGAGACAGAAAATTCCAATGGAAAATAATTCAACCTGAGGGCATGCCTAGAGACCGCAGGGATACCCATGACCTTGTTACTGTCCTAGTGGTTCCCCTAACTGTCTGTGGGACCCTGCGGCTTCCTGAGATTCACTTTCCTCATCCGTAAGTCCCTTCTCCCTGGTTCTCAGATTGCTCGTCTGTTAGATGAGGGAGTGTGACATGATCATCTCTAGAGCCCCTTCCAGCCCAGAATTATTCAAATAGGGCAGAGTTGCTGCTTCCACTGACCCTCTGTCCCTCAGGGCTTCCTCCCTGTCTGTTCCAGGAACAAGACTCCATCTCTCTGGCTGTCCCCCACATCTGAAATGCCCTCCTTCCTCCTCTCTGCCTACTGACCTCCCTGGATTCTGTTAAGTCCCAACTAAAATCCCAACTTCTACGGGAAGCCTTCCACAACCCTCTTCATTCCCCTGCCCTCCCTCTGTTATTATCTCCTATTTGTCTCCTATCTATATACCTACATATAGCTCTCTCTCATATATCTTACTTTGATATATGACATATATATATTATATATATATGTAAAGATATGTGTATATATAATCTTTTTTTTTTTTGGTGAGGCAGTCGGGGTTAAGTGACTTGCCCAGGGTCACACAGCTAGTAAGTGTTATGTGTCTGAGGCCAGATTTGAACTCAGGCAGGTCCTCCTGAATCCAGGGCCGATGCTCTATCCACTGTGCCACCTAGCTGCCCCCTGTATTTATAACCTTTGTACATATTTGTTTACATACTGTCTCCCCCATTAGATTGTAAGCTCCTTGAGGGCAGGGGAAGTCTTTTGCCTCCTTTCCTATTCCCAGCACTTACCACAGTCCCTGGCATGGTTGTGTCCAACTCCTCCTGACCCCACAGGGGGTTTTCTTGGCAGAGATACTGGAGTGGTTTGCCATTTCCTTCTGCAGCTCATTTGACAGGCCAAAGAGGGCAAAATGACTTGCCCAAGATCACACAGCTAGTTACCGTCTGAGGTCAAGTTTGAACTTATGAAGATAGCTTCCTGACTTCAGGCCTGGTGCTCTGTGCACTATGGCACCACCTAGCTGCCAAAGTCTGACACATAGTAGATGTTTAATAAATGTTGATTGGGGCTTAGATTCTTAAAATCTAGCCACTGCTCAGATTCTTTGAATCTAGCCAATAGCTCACTAGTGTTCAGACTCCTTAAGAGTCTGTCCAGTATGACGGATGTTCTAATAAATCTTGTCTTTGGCTGAAAAAAAAATGTTGATTGTTTGATTATTGGCTCATAGGACCACATCCAAGGAGAAGTCTAGGAAGTCAAGAAAGACAGGGGCAGTACACTTCAGTGGGTGTAGAGGAGGAAGGCACAGATTTGAATTCCACCCTTAACCACTTACTAGCTGCCACATAATGGGCAAATCATCTCCCTGAGTTTCATTTTCCTCATCCATAAAACGGGCGTAGTAAAACCTAGCTCACAGGGCTGCTGTTTGGCTTAAGGGAGGTGTATCTCCATTCCCTTCCCTCAGGTCTGAATCCCAAATCTAGTTCTAGCTAGAAGGTTGAGTCTTTTTTTCTCTAGCATGTGTGCCCTGTGGCCTTGAAGAGGGAGGCAGGAGGTGGGGGCTTCCCCGGGGGCTTTGCTTGTGGGTTTCATCAGGCATTAGGCATTAGCTAAGGTTGGATCAGGGACGGGTACTTGGTCAGATGTCTTTTCCTGAGTGGTTTTGTTTCTTCATTTGCTTTTTCCAAGTTTCTTTATAAAAGTTCTTTGGAAGGAAAGCCCAATCTTGTCTTGGCTGAGAAGGCAAGAAGGGCCTGTCCGGACTTCTGCCAGAGTCACTGAAGGGGAGGTGGCAATTCTTTCCCCAGTGGTGGTGGCCAAGCTGTAATTAGTGATTGTCGTGCCCAGGCCAGTGGCAAAAAATGAGACTGAGGCAAGCAGCAAGAGTTGGCGCTCAAACCCACTCCCAGGGAGGCTGCCGGGGTGAGGGGGCTGCTGGCAAGCCGGCCATAGCAGTCTGGGAACAAGCTCACTTGGGGTGCAACCAGGGGAGGAGAGGAAGAGATCCATCTGGGTAGCTATCTGTTTTAACTATTTTTGCTAACTTGCTTCTTAGCTCGGTTGTTTTTTATCCTGCCGAGGGATTGTAAGCGCTGACAGCACCCTCTGAATTTTGGCATAGTGAGATAACACTCCAGTTGCCCTACTGTGGTTATGCTCTGGGTGGTGGCAATGACCAGAGCCCAGACTTCGAGGAAGCTATGGCAGATTGTGAGTGGGAACACAGGAAATAGAGCTGCGTGCTGTGTCGCTGAGATCTTGCCCTGGCTAGGATTTTGAGTATGATGAAAGTGGTTTTCAGGAATGTGGGATCCTAGCTATAGAGCTAGAGGGGACCTCTGGAGTCATCTAGTCCAACCCCCTTGATTTACAGATGAGGAAACTGAGGCACATAAAGATTAAGTGATGCCTATGTGTAGTAAATGGGAGAACTGGGATTTTAACCTAGGTCTGTTGACTCCAAATTCAACTCCCTTTCCATGAAGGAAGATTGGATTATCAGTGGTACTGATTTAGAAGGAAACTATCATTAAAGGATCTCAATAGATATGTAAAAATGAATAACTGGGACCATTATCCCCAGATCTCAGATTTGGGAAGGATTTTAGAGGTCAAATCTGTAACTCCTACAACATGGAGAACCTGTCAGAAAGGCGATCATTCCACTTAAGGTACCTGTGCCTCAGTTTCTTCATTTGTAAAATGAGGGTTTGGACTGAGTGGCCTCTAAGGTCTTTTCCAGTCCTAAAAGCTTCCATGATCGCATGAAGTCTGGGACACCTGGCTTTGAATCCCACCTTGAGGGAGAAGTCATCTCTCCAAGTTCCAGTTTCCATCTGTACCATGTGGCTAATAATACCTATTGTACCTCCCTTTGGATAGGTGTAAGGCTTTAATGAGATAATGTTTATCAAGGCTTTGCAAACCTGAAAGCACTCTACACACAAATAGCAGTTATTCTTATGCCTCTGCCCTGGTTAGACTTTCTTAAGAGTATTGTGCTCTGTTCTGGGTGGGCTTCCCATTCTGGGAGGGACTTGCAGAAGCTGTAGTCCCAGATCTGCGCTGTTTGCCCTTCCTGCCCACTTACTCCAGTTCCTAAAGCTTTATAATAAGAGGCTGAACTCCTGAACATCCAAAGAAGGGACACTAGGATTGAGTTTATCCCACATGATGAGAGGTTGAAGAAACTAGGGGTGTTTAGTCCAGGGAAGACTCAGGGAGAGGGGAGTGAAAAATGGTAGCTGTCTTCAAGCGTCTGGAGGGATGTCCTAACTGGTTCCGGAGAGCAAGGGCTGAAGTGACAAGAGGCAGCTCTTGGCTTGGCATCAGGACAAGCTTCCTGACCGTGAGAGGCTCTGAAAAGGGGAACGAGCTGCCTCTGGAGGTAGTGAGGGCTTCAAACAGAGGCCAGATGTTATAGGATTACTGTTCACAAACTCATCGGACCAGATGGCTTGAAGGTCACCTCTAGTTTGGAATTTCCTATCCTATGATATTGTTCTGAATGTTGTGCCATATTATTGTTCAGATATGGGCTGGCCTAAATGTGCTCCAAGGTCCCTTCTAGCTCTGCCATTCTGCCAGTGCTTGAAATGGCTTCTTGAATTGGCCATAGCAACCCCACATCTCCCAGTGACCTCCAGAAACCTGCTGGTCATTCCTGCCCACCTTGGGTCCATGCTGTTTGCCCTTTCTGCCCACATACTCCAACTCTTAGGGTCTTCACAATAAGAGACTGAATGCCTTGTCTTTTGGTCCTCCCATCCCCATCTTCTGTCCTGGTCACCTGCTGGCTATTTGCTCTCTCCAGTTGTTCCTGACCTCCAAACCAAATACGTTTGGTTAGTGGGCTGGTCTCTTTGAGGAAGGTTGGTACCATGTTGGGGGTGTCCAGGATGGCTGAAATTGGGGGTAGGGGGTGTGGAGCCAGAGTCAAGGCTTTCAGAGGATCGATTTTGGGGGCAGGGGTAGTCAGGGTTGGGATGATGTGCATCATAGTGAAGTCAGCAGCTGATGACTCCGTAGATTCTTTTGGGGATATGAGAAATGAGTGCAGATTTAGGAGAGTGAGGAAGGGGGTGGGAGGGGACTTGGCTGTGGCAGAAGAAAGTCCCAAAGGATAAGTTTAAAAAACTCTCAGTATTAATAGTAAATAACATTTATATAGTGCTTTAAAGTTGGCAGAAATACTTTATTGGCATCTCATTTTTAATCTTTCCCATCTCTTCCCTCCTCTCTCTTCCCCTGCCCCTTTCCCTCTCTTGTTCCTTGTTTCCCTCTCTCTCCTTGTCCTCCCCTTCTTTCCTCCCTCCCTCCCTTCCTTCCTTCCTTTCTTCCTTCCTTCCTTCCTTCCTTCCTTCCTTCCTTCCTTCCTTCCTTCCTTCCTTCCTTCCTTCCTTCCTTCCTCTTCTTTCTTTCCTTCCTTCCTTCCTTCTTCCTTCCTCCCTCCCTTCCTTCTTTCCTTCC
This sequence comes from Phascolarctos cinereus, assembly GCF_003287225.1. NCBI lineage: Eukaryota > Metazoa > Chordata > Mammalia > Diprotodontia > Phascolarctidae > Phascolarctos > Phascolarctos cinereus. The sequence continues at coordinate 405,765,889 of NW_027556098.1, read as the reverse complement.
TTCCTCCTCCTTTCCTTCCTTTAACCCTTTCTCCCTTCTTTCCCAGGCCCTCTCTCTTCCCCATCCCTTTCTCTCTCTCTCATTCCTTGTCCCCCTCTCTCTGCTTGTCCTCCCCTTCCTTCCTTCCTTCCTTCCTTCCTTCCTTCCTTCCTTCCTTCCTTCCTTCCTTCCTTCCTTTCTTTTTCCTTCTTTCTTCCTTTCTTCTTTCCTTCCTTTCTTCCTCCCCCTTTCTTCCTTTATCACTCCCTCTCTCCTTCCTTCCTTCTTTCCCTGTCCCCCTCTCTTCCTCCTTCCCTCCCTCCCTTCCTCCCTTCCTTCCTTTTTTCTCTTTCTTCTTTTCTTCCAAAAAGTTTTATAGATGTCTTTACTTCTTATATCATTGTTCTTTTTGTATATACTCCTCCCAAGTGAGTCTTCCCTTATAGCAAAGAAAAAAAAAACCAATCCGGTTAAGCCAAATGAACCAACATAGTGACCAGGCATCACACGCAACATTCCACCAATAGCCCCTCCATCTCTCCCAGAAGAAGAGGAGACATTTCTTCATCTCTGCTAGTGTCCTCCCTAATTGCCTTATATTTAAAAGTGGCCACTAGGTGTATCCGAATTCAGATCTAACCTCATACACTTCCTAGCTCTGTGACCTTGGGCAGGTCACTTAACATCTCTTTGGCTCAGTTTCCTCAACTGTAAGTATGGGGATAATAATAGGACCTGCCTTCTCAGGTTGTTATGAGGATCATATGAGGCAATATCTGTTGCTAATATGCCCTGCAAACCTTGAAGTACTATGTAAACACTAGTTATTAATATTAACTACCTTATATTTATTTCTATTTGTAATATATGTCCTTGTTTTCCCATTAGAATGGAAGTGTCTGAGGGTAGAGATTGCTTCATTCTTTGTATTGGTAACACTGGCCCTAGGAAAGTGCCTACCACATAGTGGGCACCTAATAAATTGATTGATTGATATATCAAACATTGTAGTTTCCCAGCATTCCATTTCAGGATTTTCTGGTCTTTGTTCCTTCTATTCACATTATTGCAGTCTCTGGGCGTGTTGTTTTCCTGGTTCTTTGTCCTTCGATTTTTCACTGGGCTCCCACAGGCCTTTGCATGTACACACACCTCATGTGAAACTCCTAACAACCCTATGAGGCAAACACTCCAGGTATCATTGCCCCCATTTTAGAGAGGAGAGAACTGAGGATCCCAGCTTAGGAGCTGGCTACTCAGCTGGCAAATGGCAGAGGCAGGATTTGAAGCTGGGTCTTTTGGACTGCATGTGCAGCACTCTATCCATGATCCTGGGGGAACTGGACATTGGTGGACATTTCATTGGATGGCCTGGGACCTCAGGTGGAGGGGATTAAGGTATAAGAAGATTGGAAAGGCAGGAAGGGGACAGGTTATGGAGGGCTTTAAAAGCCAAACAGTGGATGTTATGTTTGACTCTGGAGGTAATAAGGAGCCACTGGGGGTTATTGAACGGGGAAGTGATGTGGTCAGACCTTCCCTTTAGGAAGGCCAATTGGAGAGCTGAATGGAAGGTGGGCTGTAGTGGAGAGAGATCTGAAGCAGGCAGGCAGCCAGAAGGCTATATTGTACCCATTGGTGTGAGGGCATCTTCCTTCAAAGCCCAGCTCAGGGATGCCCTCCTCCATCAAACTTTCCTTGATCCTTCCAAATGCTAATGGATGCTGTATCTGCAAATTAATCTCTAGGTCCTCATCGATGTATGTGTTAGATCTCTGTCATCTCCTCTCTAACCCCTGAAGACAAAGACTCATCTTTGTGTCCCCAGGTCCTAAGAGAACGCTCGAACACACCAGGAGCTTAATAAATGTTCGTTCTTGAGCTTGAATTTGGGTTACTTCAACCTTCTTATCGGTTTGCTTTATTTCCTTCCTCTTATTTCCCTTCCTGACTGGCCTTTCTCTTTCCCCCTGTGCCTTTGTGATAAGCATGGCAGGGCTAGCATTTATGCTTCTCTTTAACCATAGAAAGCAGGAACCGAGCGGCACCTGGTGGTCAGACTGTTCCATTACAGTCTGAGAAGCTGGAGCCTGCTCTGGGCAAGCTCCTTTGCTTAGGAGAATTGGAATTCCTTGAAAGAATTCAAAGCAGCCAAAGATCTGACTTCCCTATACGGCAGGTAGGTCAGCTGAATGTGGCTTATCTTCTCCTGACCCACCCTTCCTCCTCCAAACTTCGTGCCTTCTGTGGAGAGCCTTATCTCCCTCCCTTCTAGGTACACAGGTTTGTCTGTCTTTTTTAATGACACTCATTCCTCTAGTGTTGATTTTGTTCTTCTGAATATGGGTAGGGCTGATGGCTTGTTGGCAGCGCTAAGTAGCAGGTGTACAACAACTCAACAGACAGGCCTCCATCCTAAGCTGGGGGAGATACAGGATTATATAGATAGAAAATATGATATGTGATTATATAATGTATGGTATATGATACCCTATAGGATATATGATATATTACCTGATATCTGATAAATTATAGGACATATTATAGGATATAAGATCATATTATATATTATTATATGCTGTATGATATATGCCATTATTATGTGATATATATTGTATGATACATTATATAATATGCAATTAGATGACATATGTGATATAAATATGATATATTAAATGAGATAGGTAGATAGATAGATAGATAGATAGATAGATAGATAGATATAACAGAAGTCTCCATCCTAAGCCAGGGAAGACAGGGGATTCTATCTATCTATCTATCTATCTATCTATCTATCTATCTATCTATCTATCATCCATTCATCTTACCTACTTACTTACCTGTCTGTCTATCTGTCTTTATCTATCTATTCTATCTATCATGTCCTGTATATTAATGTGTATAGAGTTATAAGTGGGCCATCATACAGTTAATGCTGAAGTTCTAAATAAATACCGTAATAACAGAGTGTAGATTGGCTTGGAGTAGGGAAAGTTCAGAATTGGGAAGAGCTAAGATTGAATCCTTCCTCAGAGGTGTACTAGCTGAATGATCTTAGGACAAGTCATTGAATGTCTCTCAAGAGATTACCAAGTCCACAGCATCAGTCATATTGATCCCCTTCTTTCTACTCTGGTTCAGGCTGCCATCATGATCATCAGTATTATTGTATTATTGTAGAAGTCTCCTAATTGGATTCTCTGCCTGAAGTCCAGGTATGATCATGCAGTTTCTCCTCTGCTCAAAAGTCTCCAGTGGCTCCCTATTGCCTTTTGAAAAAGCCTGGCATTAAAAAAGCCTTCCATAATGTGGCTCCAGCCAACCTTCTCAGGCTTATGTCCCATGACTCCTCTTCATGGACTCAATGCTTTAGCCAAACTCATTTATTAGCTTCTCTCCATTTATAACATCAGGGGCAACTAGGTGGCGTAGTGGATAGAGTTCTGGGCCTGGAATCAGGAAGACCTGAGTTTGAATCTGACCTCAGACACTTATTGGCTGTATGACCCGGGGCAAGTCACTTCACCCTGTTTGCCTCAGTTTCCTCATCTGTAAAACAAGCTGGAGAAGGAAATGGCCAATCACTCCAGGATCTCTTCCAAGAAAACCCCAAATGGGGTCACAAAAAATAGGACACAACTCAAGATGACTAAACAACAATACATGATATCCCATCTCCTACCTTGGTGCCTTTGCTATTCCTCATTGCTATAATGCATTTCCTCCTCACCTATGGGAAGCTTGACCCCCTTTTATGGTGTTGCTCAGTCACAACTTGGGTCTGGGAGGTAGGCAGGAAATCATCCTGAGCCTTGGGTTGGAAGCAGGGCAGGCCTGGGAATACTAGCTAAGGTCTGAAGCTGTCTTTGGGGATCAACCCTGGGACAGAAGATGTATCTGTGGAAGAGAATTGCTTCTCAGGACCCTGATGAGATACCGGGCAGGTGGCAGAGAAAAGTCTAGAGTCAGATCAAACTGAAACCCTTTGGGAGATGACTTGGGCCTCAGGAACTAACCTACTTCCTCTGCTTCTTTTTAAGAAGGTTCCCCACCAATCGGAGTTTTCACCTATTGATGCTACCCCTTTGTGTCTACATGTATAGTCCTGGGAAGTTTTCCCAATGAATAATATTGCCAAGTATCATGGAAAATTAATTCCTAGTGATGCTTCCCCTTAGGCAGGTTATCTGGGAAAAAGTCTAGAAGGCAAAGATAGTAAAAAGAAAATAGGAAAAAGAACTTTTGGAATCAGTAAAAGCACCTCAAGAAGGCTGGGACTTCCATGGTACCTTGAGGCTTGGTTTACAAATCCAAAAAGAAACAAATAGGAATTCTTTAGCTTGAGAAAGAAGAGACTCTGAGATGAAAACTTAGGGGCTGTCAAATGGAGCAGCCCACAGCCACCCCTCCCCCCTCCCCCAAGCAAAATTTTACCAGTCTTCGAAATGTTTTAATTATCAACCTCCATTATTCTTAAACTTAAAATTGTTTTTGGCTTCTTTTTACAGGTTCCTTTTCCTCCCACTCTCAGTTCCCTCCTTTTCCCACTTCCCAAGCCATAAAGAATTGCAGAACAGGCTGGTTGATGAGAGATAATTTAAATATTTTATTTGTCTGAAATTACTGATGACTAATGTTGGAGTCATGTCTGAATTGGCTGGCTTAGGTGCAGCCAGACCATCAACTAAATATAGACAAGTTTAAATAAAAAAATCACATCAGAAGAAAGGATAAAGATGAGAAGAAATGACATAGTTATGACTAATTCCTACTGACCTATTCAAACAAGCCACTGATGATAAAAAAAAAGAGAAATGGATAAAGGTAAAGATAATGACCTTGATTGTTACCATTTCTTGCAGAAACTTATTGATGTAAAGCAGCTGCCACAATGAGAAGACTAAAGGAGTCCAGAAACCACCTCAGCCAGCAAATTATTGATCTCTTTGCCACAAGGAGAGAAAAGATAGCCAAGAACCATGCTGGCTTAAAATAAAAGTTCATCAATTTGGAACTATGTTCAAAGGGCTACAAATCTGTACATACCCCTTGACCCAGCAATACTAGGTCTGTGTACCAAAGAGATTTTTAAAAAAAGGAAAAGGCCCTATTTGTATAAAAATATTTACAGCAGCTCTTTTTGTGGTGGCAAAAATTTGAAAATTGAGGGGATATCCATCAACTGGGGAATGGCTGAACAAGCTGTAGTATATGATTGTGATGGAATACTACTGCGCTATGAGAAATGATCAGCAGGATGGTTTCAGAAAAACCTGGGAAGACTTGTATGAACTGATGCAAAGTAAAGTGAGTAGAACCAAGAGAACATTGTACAAAGTAACAGTAATATCGTAAGATGATCAACTGTAAATGACTTAGCTATTCTCAGCAATATAATAATTCAAGATAATTCCAAAGGACTCATGATAAAAAATGCTATCTACCTCCAGAAGAAAAAAAAAACCTGATGGATTCTAAATGCAGATGGAAGCATATTATTTTTCATATTCTTTATTTTTGTGTGTGTGTGTGTGTTTTTGGGGGGTCTGTTTTCTTTTACAACATGGCTAATATGGAAATATGTTCGGCATGATTGCATAGATATGACCTATATCAAATTGCTTGTCATCTCAGGGTGGGGGAGAAAGAAGGGAGGTGGAGAATTTGGAACTCAAAATTAAAAAAAAATGTTGAAAATTGTTTTTGGATGTAATTGGGAAAAATAAAACATTTCAAAAAAATAGGCTCATTTGTAAAACTGTGGAGGATGGTCAAAAGATTTTGAACGGCATAACCTCATAAAACAGTGAGAAGTCATGGAGATGAAAACACATTCTCAAAAAGCTTGGCATGAGACCCAACTACGTCACCTCATCCTAAGAATATTCATACCCTAAAGTGACAGGAGTACAATAAGTAGAAGAAACATTGAACAGATTGGCAGGGGTTTATAATGACCATGGAGCCACTACTTCAAGTACCCACTGAAAAAACATGTGCTAAAGATGGGGGGGGGAAAGAATAAGCATTTGTAGAGTACCTACTATGTGCCAGGCACTGTGTTAATCACTTTTAAAGAAAATAATTTATTTATTTATTACTTATTTTTCATTTTCAACATTCATTTTTATAAGATTTTGAGTTCTAGATTCCCCCCCCCCAAGATGGCATGCAATCTGATATAGGCTATACATGTACAATCATATTAAACCTATTTCCACTTTAGTCATGTTATGAAAGAAAACTCAGAGCAAAAGGGAAAAAACACAAGGAAAAAAAACCAAAAAAGAGCAAGCAGTATGCTTCAATCTGCATTCAGACTCCATAGTTCTTTCTCTGGATGTGGATAGCATTTTCCATCATGAGTCTTTTGGAGATGTCTTAGATCCTTGCATTTCTGAGAAGAGCTAAGGCTATCAAAGCTGGTCATCGCACAATGTGGCTGTTACTGTGCACAATGATCTCCTGGTTCGGCTCACTTCACTCAGCATTACTTTTTTTTTTTTACAAATGTTATCTCATTTGATCCTTATACCCTGAGAAGTAGGCATTATTATTATTCCCATTTTACAGTTGAAGAAACTGAGGCAAACAGGGATTTAGTGACTTGTCCAGACATAGCTAGTAAGTGTCTGAAGCTGGATTTGAACTCAAGTCTTCCTGACTCCAGGCCCAACATTCTATCCATTGTGCCACCAGCCTACTCTCAAAATGATAAAATCTTGAGAGAATTAAGGGATTCTTTTACAAGATATCTTGGAGGGACGTAGAAAGAATAAGAGAAAATCAACTGGTATTATTATCCAAAATAGGCTATTGATGTCTTGAATTCAAATCCTACCTTAGATACTTATTAGTTTTGTGACACATCAGTTTTCAGTGTGTCTCAGCTTCTTCATCTGTAAAATGAAAATCAGTGCTAGGTGGTACAGTGGATAGAGTGCTAAGCTTGGAGTTAGGAAGATCTGAGTTCAAATCCTGCTTCAGATACTTCCTAGCAGTGTGATTTGGGGCAAGTCATTTCATCTCTGCTTGCCTCAGTTTCCTTATCTATGAAATGGGGATGATAATAGCACCTATCTCCCAGGGTTGTTGTGAAGATCAAATGAAATAATAATTGTAAAGTGCTTGGCACCATGCCAGGCACAGAGTAAGAACTATATAAATGTTAGCTGTTAGCTATTGACTTAGCAGAGATGCTGTATCCATGGGAAGCAGTAGGAGGATTCCATGGGAAGAGAAAATACATTAAGGTCCAATGGTACTGGAGGTATGAGCTACTTTGGCCACATACATTCCCCTAATAGCAATTTAATATCACTGTACTCTGAGTTTGTGCCCTCTCTTCCCACTAATTCTGTGGGAGATTATACCCCAGGTTTATAGAGGGAATGTCTTGTAGTAACTATTCTTACTATATTATCCTAATACATGTCTTTGTTTTGAGCTGATTGTGTCTACTGGATGACTATTAAAGAGAAGCTCACTGGTGGGGGCTTATGAGCTAAATTTTGAGGAGTGTGGACCCACAGAGTAACTCTTGAACCTAGACCAGTAGTTATCTCTTCAGGATATCCATCCTGCAAGTATGAGTTGGGAGGAGCACTCCAGAGGGACTGCTACACACCTTTGCTAGCTAATTACCCCCTGCCCTGAGCTCCAGGTCAGTTTAATTTGTCATCTTCCTCTTCTCTGAGGGCAGCTAGGTGGTACAGTGGATAGAGTGCCAGGCATGGAGTCAGAAAAATTCATCTTCCTGAGTTCAAATCCAGCCTCAGACACTTACTAGCTGTGTGACCCTGGGCAAATCACTTAACCCTGTTAGCTTCAGTTTCCTCATCTGTAAAATGAATTGTAGAAGGAAATGGCAAACCTCTCCAGTATCTTTGTTGAGAAAACACCAAATGAGTTCATGGAGAATCAAACGTGACCAAAAGGACTGAACAATAACAGTCTCCTCTCTGAACTCATTGCACTTAAAAAAATTCCAAGCGGGGGCAGCTAGGTGGCTCAGTGTGTAGAGCACCAGCCCTCAAGTTAGGAGGACCTGAGTTAAAATCTGGCCAGAGATACTTGACACTTACTAGCTGTGTGACCCTGGGCAAGTCACTTAACCTGGATTGCCTCACCCAACAAAAAAAATTCCAGACAAACCATTCCTTTAGTCTGTCACCACCCCAACCCCAAGGTTTCCTCACTTTGACTCAGAGGGAGACTGTGTTCTCTTTCAAGGATCGTACCATCCCCTTTGCAGGAAGTCACTTACTTCCAAGGGTACATTAACATTTTGAAGCCACTCACTGTCTTGCCTTGGGAGATTCTGGTGAAGTCTTTCTTAAGATATTTGAAACCAGAAAAAAAAAAGATCAGACAATTTAGAGCAGCCCAGGTCTTGGCAGCATAGATTTAGAGCTGGAAGAAGCTTTAGAGGTCATCTGGTCCAACCTCTTCATTTTACATGTGAGGAAACTGAGGCATACAAGGACCAGATTAGGACAGCTTGGAGGCCAGGGGAAGGTGTTTAACCACTTCCCCCTCTCTTGCAGCCTCTGCATGATTCCACTTGGAATCTTCCTCACTAAGAGCATTTCTCAGAATGAGGGACAGCCATCACCTCCCAGAATGAGATGTCCATTCACATGCTTAATTACAGCTTTTGGAGATGGCTGGGCAGTTTCCGGAAATTAAAGGGTTTTTTCCTCTGGTGAACATTCCCAGGGATCAGTGGGTAAATAAGCTCATGGTCATGTTTCAGTAGGCAGCTGGCAAAGGCAACGTTAAGCCCTGAGCTACTGGAAAACCCAGTCTCCTAGCAGGAGGACCCAGTATTGCACAAAATGGAACTGGAACAGAGCTATGAAGATTCTCCCTAAATGAGCTCCCCATATGCAAGACTGCTGGTAATTACATCTTTATGAGGCAGGCAATGTCTAATAGGACTGCTTAATAGCTCCTCATTAGAGGCCCATTTTCGATTTTGTCTTACTTTATTACACTTTCAATTGTGTCTTAGCATTCTTCTCTTCTCACTATTGATCATTAGGAGTTTGTAGACTGGTTCTGAAAGAAGGTTAGCTTTTGAATTAAAGGATGTCTGTGTGTTCACCCAAGAGGGACAGATCCCAAGAGGCAGGTTTTTCTTTTTCTTTTCTCTCCAAGGATGAGAACATTGAGTTTTTCCTAAACACCGTGTGGATTTTTCTGAGGCTTTTGAATTCTGCTCTCATTCCTGAAGGCACAGACAGGAGGCTTTTATTTATTTATTTTTTAATCCAGAATGGTAGGCT